>NC_052631.1:7525000-8775000 GCF_016161935.1 Mauremys reevesii
TGGGAATCACTAGATTATGGGAAGGAGTGGGCAGGCTGGGGGAGGGGGAGATACACCCCTTCTCCCCTAGTCTTTGAAAAACCATCTGTGGGCAATTGCAACAAGAAATGGCTGCTCAGAAACGTGTCTATCCTCTGAGGTCAACACAACTAGCCTGTTGACCGTGCCGTGTACAGGGGCACAGATGGAATGATGACGTGCCTTCGAGAGATGGGAATCTACCCTCCGCAGAAGCCAGGGGATCTCGGTTACACCAGTATCGGTCAGGAGTAGCTCCATTGAACCCAGTACAAAAACCAATGTGAGTGAGAGGAGAATCACGTCCTGGGTAGGCTGGACCTTTATAGTAAGGAAATGAGGGTCATCCAGACCCTACAGGTATGGGCTACAAAACCCTATGTATAAGAGCATGGCAAACCAGGCTGAGATATGTACACACGAGTAGCTCTGGGAGTACAGAGCGAGTCTAGGCTATTGTGATGACTGAGGTATAACATATGGGACGGAGTCCATCAGGGGAGAGCTTTCCTCAAGGGTGAAATGCACCCCCAGCAGAATGCCAAGGGTCAGTGCATCAGGTAAGTCCCTGTGTAAGCCTTTACCATGAGGTTTAAGTGGCTCTTAAGGCCCTGTCCGTAGGTGAGTCCTCTGGGTTGAATTTCACCCTTCGGGAACTCTGATACGGGCAGGTCAGAGCTGGGGGAGGGGGCTGTGGGCAGGAGGGAGGAGGTATGAGAGAGCGCTAGGAATGGGGTATCAGACAAGAGAAGGGAGAGAGCAGCAAATAATTCACCAATCCATAATTGATCACTTGGGCTGTGTGATGGGAAAGCCTCACATACATGGTGTTCCTGCTCCCTGCCTGGGTGGATGAAACTGTCGTAAGCAGGAGAAAGGGAATCAAAGAGATTTCACGGCAGTGGCAGGAGCGTTTCCTGTGTGAAGAGAGTCACGTAAGGGCAGAAGGGGGCCACCAGAGCATCAAGTTTGACCACAGACCCCTAGACACCACCCAGGCGCCCCTACACCCAGCCCAACAATCAGAATTAGATGAAAGAGTTACTGCCCACAGGAGAGTAAACTGTGTGTGCCACGGGCATCTCATGTTTGATTCCAAGGGAAGAACCACTATTGGCAGAATTCGCCCCAACTCTTTCTATTCCTTGGGCACCTCTCACCATAGCACATGGCCCGTCTGCCACAGGCCAGCACACACAGTGTAATGGCAGGCCCGTGTCTCTGCAAACTCCTTCCGCCTTTGGCATTAACTGTGGGTCTCATATTCAGGACGGTCCTTTGTCCATATGTCCGTGCTGGGGTTTCTCCTGGACTATGAAGCACACACAGAGCTTTCTCTTTCCCAGGGGCTCACAGCTCTTCTTTGCCATGCAAAGGGCAACGGGGCCTGTCCATGCAGCACAACTGTAGACAGTTTAGAAGTAAAGCAGCAGAACTATAGAAAACCGAGGGTGAGGCTGATCCGCATTCAGGAACCCTGCACAAGGCCTATGAGATACCCAGTGCCGTGTGAACTGAGTGCCACAAGACTGTGCCTTCGTCCTAAAGGCATGATTTAATGAGAGTTACGCTCCTGGACCTGAGGGTAGAACTGAGGTCTATGTTTATATCGTCCACCTTTGTATAGCAGGTAAAATGCATATAGGGCAGGCCAACATATATAGTCAGACCAATTGGTGAGGGGGCACCGAATACAAGGTTAAAATGGCCTCAAGGGGGTTGGCTGATGGTGCAGTCTCCAGACCGCGTCACACATCTTGGTCGCCCATCACTGGTTCTAGTTACTATACTGGTTGGAAGGGTTTCCAATTTCTTTCCATAGCTTCCCAAAGGCCCAGCTAAACAAACCATACGGGCCTGTCAGATGCGATGCCAGCATGCTGACGCTGAGGTGAAACGGTGCCTGCTCTGATAGAGAAAGGTGTCCAGTGAAAGGCATAAGCAGAGGGTGATAAGTACTATAGCAGAAGGGATTGTTGTGAATTATTATTGGACCGGTCATCATGATTTCATTCGTCCGTGTTTGTTTATATCACAGTCGTCCCCAGAGACTGCAGTCAGGATTGAGGCCCCACTGTGCTGGGTGTGGCACAAACCCGGGGGAAGACATGTCCCTGCCATAAAGAATTTACAGATCTTTACTAGAAGATCAGTCACAACAAGTAAGTGCGACAAACAGGATGGAGGCCAAGGGCACCTGTGATAAGATCACATGGGCACAGATTATTGTTACAGCTGCTCTGAACTGGCTGAATCAACCTCATGTGAGCATTTATAATGCTGCAGGAACACCTGAAAAAGTAGGCAGCAGCCCATTGCCCATGCTGAGATGTGTCCTGCTTTCCAAGCCCACAAGGGCTAATGCGGCAGCACATGTACGCACGCGCAGGGACGTGGCGGCACATGCAACCCCACACAGACACCCTGCATGGGCACACACACATGCACATAGGCACATTCGTTCATACACACGTGAGGAGGAGTGTGCAGTGGGAGGGAATAGTTTGTGGGGATGAGGGGAGAGGGCTGGGGGGAGAGAGTGAGAGTTGTAGACCTAAGGGCCAGCCAGTTGGCTAATGAGGCGTCCCATCCATATCAAAAGAGACTAGATCAGACCAATTCTGGTCGCTGACAGTGCCCAGCCCCAGATGCTCCAGAGGAAGGTCCTAGCGATCAGTTATGCTCTAGCCTGCCCACAGGGGAAGTTTCTTCCTATCCCCCATCACTTAGTGGCTGGTTTATGTCCCCACCCAGGAGGGTTGATATCCCTTCATTAAAAATATCCCATCAATGTTCTCATGATCTATAAAAATGTCTGATCCATTTTTGACTTCTACTAAGCTCTTGGCCTCAGTGATATCCAGTGGCAGTGAGTTCCACAGGTTAATGTGTAATGAAATATTTCCTTTAGTCAGCTTTCAGCTGTTTGCCTTTCAGCTTCACTGACCATCCTCTTGCCCTTATATTAGCAGATGAGGTGAGCGGGAGAGCTTCACTTACTTTCCCTCTCCCGTCTCTCTGTCACGTCCTCTCTTATCAATCTCCTCCCGAAATGAAACAGTTCCAATTTTTTCAATCTGTCCTCATATGGAAGCTTTTCCAGGCCTCTTATCATTCCATCTACTGTCTCTGCACCCCATCCGTATGACCAGAACAATAATTCAGAGGAGGCTGACATTAGCACTAGGATATTTTCCATACTACCTGCTATCCAATCCCCTATGCACCCTGGCATTGCGCTTGCTTTCTCTGAGTGCCCCGAGGCTATTAAAAGGTCAGACTCTGTTAGCTGGGGTTTCCTCTCTTTATAGGACGACACCTGTGGGTGGGGAATTTCTATCATGTTTTCTTCCACATCTTCATTCCCCCTCCCATTTTATTCATAATTTTAAGAATAAAAATAATTTAAAAAATGTTTTAAAAGCTTTTTTTGCAGTTGCATCTGGGCCTTGCTTTGTGAGATGGCTGCCTGGGAATAAAACTAACAGCAGAAAGACTTGGGACGAGGGCTGGTTTTCTTTTCCTCATAAATGGATAATAACAGGTTGTCTTTGGGAAATCTTTTGTGCTGCGTCAACTACTGGAACCACAATTGCCGCAAAACAGTGAATGAGGCAGCACGCATCGGGCGAGGGCTTTCTGACGACGTCAAGAAAACTCCTGAATTCAGCTTCCATGGTTATCATGACATCAGAACTTGCCAGGTGTGTAGCCTTATATGGCAGCTCTGAGGTCAGTATGAATCTGTGTGTGTGTGTGTGTGTGCGCGCATGCATGTGTCAGTGTAGACACACACTCAGCCAGACACGTCACTTTCACAACACCTTCTTTCGCCAAAGTACATTACTTCTGATACATACCAATGTTTTACAAGTGAAAAAACAGGCAACATTTTCCACTCTATTCCAATTCTGAACCGATCCAAGTGATCACCGCTACGACTGGCATGGACTATGGAAGGCCTATGGGCTGTCTTAGACAGGAAGTCAGACTAGATGATCCCAGTGGTCCCTAATGGTTTTATAATCTGAGTCTCGGAATTGTGCACAGCCTCCTAGATCTGTTACCTGTCTTCCTTCCTTCTCCTAACTCAGCTGGTATTTGCATCTTATCCATCTGGCCCAACGTGTCTTTTTTAGATCGTAAGCTCTCTGGGGAAGTTCTCGTTGTACATCACCTAGCACAACGGGGTCCTAGTCCGTGATAGGGGCTCCTATGTGTCACAATCATACAAATAATAATAACGATCAATATAATTAACGTAAAGTGTTTGTACAGCCCTGAGAACAATAAGGCCCAACCTGGCTCTGACCTTTAGGTGCTACCTGTGGCAGGTTCGCTCCTCGCCATGCAGGGTCCACAAGCCATCTACAATGGGGTATTTCCCTGTGACAAACACGTTCATCAAGACGAAATCCAGTCTGGAACCATCCAAGAATGAAAAGCTGCGGAGACCATCGCCAGCTCCTGAGGTCTCGGGGATTCTTTATTGCAGCTGGCCGATTGGCTGCCCCCGCCCAGAACTGTGCTCAGTGAACAGACTGAAAGCTGGATGGAATTCAGGGAGGAAAAATCTTCTTTGTCAAAAACAGTCATCAGCTATCAAAAGGGGCTGGTGAGAAGACTCAGACAGGGAGCTGCAAGTTATCAGCTGAACAGTATATGTGTGAGGAAGAGAGAGAGAGGCGAGGGAGGGAAATATGCAAATCTCTGGTACTTTTGGGCTAAAGACCATGGATCTGTAGACTATGGATTACCCAGAGGACAGTAAGGAAGTGGTTGGTCTCAGTGCAGTGAACAGACAGCGAGGGAAGGGAAATGGTATTTTCTGTGCTGTCAAGTTGACCTTCCATGCGGCATTGGCAGGCAAAGTGCATTCCCATAAGCAAGTGGCGGATGCAGGGTGCAGGCCTGGCTCAGGGAATGCTGAGCTCTGCTGACCGCGAGAATGCAGACACGTAGGAACTGCACCTCAAGGGCTCAGCACCTCCCATTGCGCCACCGATGGCTGGAGTCTCCAAACAGCTGGGCACCCAGCTTGCTGAGCCCTCTGAAAATCTGGCCTGTGGTGGCTGTGGAACAGCAGCAGAAATGAAGTCAGATATTTGCCCAAATGGTTGTACAGCTGCACTTAAATACGGGGTTTGGAGGGCATGGAGGAGAGTTCACATGGAGGCCTGAGAATTTGGAGAGCTGTAACCCAGAGAGGGCTGTGAGGCTACGTTCCTTCATTGTGCTGCTGTCTTTGTTACAACATGAGCTTTAGAGTGTCACCAACTCCCATGATTTTGTTGTGAGTTTCGCAATCGATGGTGTTTGTCTGAAAGCCCCAGCTCCAGGAGTCATGGGAACCTCAGCTTTGCCTCTAGTCCTTCTGGTTGCAGAGAAAAGCTGGAAGACATGATCCTGAAAGGCTCAACCGGATGGGAAATATAAAGACCATACACTCATTATTACTTTTAAATCTCATGATTTATAAGCCAATCTCATGACGTTGTTTCAAATGCTCGGGGTTGACGATGCTGGCTCTGGTACAAAAGCTTCCACTACAGCTGACTTGAGCTCCTGGCGATTCAGAGAAGCTGCAGGTGGTGGTGGTGGGGGGGGAGGTTGGCACTTTGCCAGGAGAGATAGCTGACTCTCCTGCCTTCCTTCCCGTGTAACCCAGAACGTGTCACTCCCATTGTGATGTCGTTCCCCATAACAGTCTCCCCCTATAAACATAGCCAAGTGGTTAAAGTGTTTGTCTAAGCTGGGTAAAATGGAAGCGCTTGGTATTTCTACACCTGTCTCTTTAAATCTGGGCCTTGGGGCCAAGGTCAGCCCAGCTCTGGAGATCAGGAAGTGCGTGGAGTCCCTGACACACTAAGCCGCTGGGAATGTGCAGGTACAGTAGCGTTTTGCTGTGACAGTCTTACTGTGGTGATGATCTGTAGCGGTGGGTTAGCCAGCTGATGCATCAGTCAGAGGCGAGTGACGAAGCTGGCCTGTGCGGAGCGCTGATTGTTTGTTTGTTCCTCTCGCCTGAAAGCTGCAGCCCACACTTGCAAAGTACAGCGCCTGTTTGCAAAGAAGCAACGTTGTGCGTGAGCCCAGTGCCCTGAGAAGGGGTCATGGCCCACAGAAAATCCAAAAGCCGTGTAAAGAATTTGTATGCTGTTTAGCACTGAACTCCTAGTAGATTGAGCCTAACCCTTTAGGGAGTGTCTTGTGATCATTAAACCCGGATTATAGGCCTGTATAAACAGGATCGCTCTGGATAATGCAGCTGGGATTCAGGTGTTATTAGGGATATGATATTTGCCTTGCTAACTTTTTTTTTGGTGTGGCAACAGCTCCAGAATGGGTTTGCTGGGGCAAAGAAGAGCTTTGCTGGAAGGATCCAAGCAACCTGTATCCTTTCCAGAGCCCCCATGGCTGACTTTGAATTTGCACATGTGCTGATGAATCATTCCTGCTCTGTGCTCTGGGACTGCAATGGCCCTACAGCCCCGAATGGATCCCTCTGCTTCTCAGTGGGAGGAAGCTCATGCTGTGCCCTGCTAAAGTGAGGAGCATAGGGGGTCTCAATCTGTGTCCTGGGTCTTCAGCTACCCGGTCCTCCTCATATTGCTCATTGGGAGGAGGGTTTCAGCTAGATCCCTGGGGAGAGGGGTCCTGGTATAGCAGAGGTTGAGAATCACTGAGGTTTAAGCAGCCATGCAGGGTGCACTCCTCAAGGCTCTGGGGCCTGCCTCATACTGAGTTCAAGCAGGCTCAGCTGATGGGACAGCCTCTTCTGCCCCCACGCCCAGCCCCACATGCAGGCTGTTGCTTAGAACCTTCTATATTGCCCTTGACTAGCATGTAGCATACTGAATCTTACTAAGAGAAGTGATTTTTACCCAGAGAGCGACAGAACACATCCCTCCATCCTTGGTCAGGGTTATTTTTGTGAACAGAGAGATGTTGATCTCCTCTTGTCCAATCCACCCTGCGTGGTGCAGGGCCCTGTCCCCAGGAGGGGTGTATGAAACATGCTGAGGTACCATGTCGTTGGGGTCCCGGGTGCAAGAAAGGAAGAGGGTTCTAGGGACAGTTCCCTTTCCGCCTCCTTATGGCCCTGGGCTCCAGCTCTGAGTCTGTGTAGGGTGCAAGGCTGATTGAATAGCTGCATGATAGACTAGAAAACCAGCCTCACAGCTGTGATTTTTGTTTAAAAAAAACGTCCAAGTTAGTGGTGAGATTTGGTCTTACACATCACAGGGCCTGTTAATAAGAGAGGAAAGATGGTGCCATGGGTTCAGTTCCTTGCTCTGTTACAGGCTTCTTGTGTAACTTAGGGCCAGTCATTTAGTCTCTGTGTGTTTTAGTTCCCCAGCTGGAAAATGGCAGTAAAGGGGTGTTGTGATGTGTCCCTAGGGAGGTGCTACCCTCATGCAGGATGGAGCAGAGGGAGACTGGGATTCTCACCAGGCCTCTGGATCACCATTCATTTGTATCATGATCTTGATGCTTTGGCAGCTTCCCAGCCTCCTCAGTTGTTCTTACCTGCCCAGTGACTAACTTGAGTCTGGGTATATGGCTGGGAAGGAATCTGTAGCTTCATACATTGAATGTCACACAATGGCCATGGTTTCGTTTAGAAGGTCATTTGTACCACGGGGGGTTCACCAACCAGTGGAATATTGAGTGTGTTTCAGTAGGGGCAGGTTCTGTCCCCCACTCTGGTCCCTGTACACAGCTCCAGTGACACATGGGGACATTAATGTGCTGCCGCTGACCAGGGGAGAATTCCCCCAGCAAAGGCATGTGGCCTCCCATTGCTCCCCTGGCAAGCTCTGGCGCAGAGGGTGTACCAGGGGAGGGGCTGGCATGGAAGATCAGGGCAGGAGGGGGCAGGCTCAGAGCGTATGGCACTGCCAGGATCCTGGGCCAGACTGCAGCCCATGAACAACACAGGACAGGCTGCCATAAGTCAGAGCATCCAAGCGCTGCTCTAACTTACAACAGGGCCTATTTCAGCTCCTGCAGCAGCCCACAATCTGTGGCCTCAGTCCACCTTCACCTCTCCTCCCTTTGGTCTGTGTGTTCTGCATCTGCTGGGGGTGTGGCCGAGGACTGGACCTGGCGGCTTGGCTCATCAGAATGGAACAGGCTGACAGATCTCCACTGGGACTGTATATCACCATGGAGAATGGTTCCATGGGTCACTTTGGCACACTAGAGTCATTGGTTTCTTTGACATCTAACCTTGTCTTGAAATTAGACGAAGGTTTCTAACCATTAGAGGAGTGAAGTTCTGGAACAGCCTCCCAAGGGGAGTAGTGGGGGCAAAAGACATATTTGGCTTCAAGACTAAGCTTGATAAGTTTATGGAGGGGATGGTATGATGGGATAGCTTATTTTTGGCAATTAATTTGGCAATTGATCTTTGATTATCAGCAGGTAAGTATGCCCAGTGGTCTGTGATGGGATGTTAGATGGGTTGGGATCTGAGTTACTACAGAGAATTCTTTCCTGGGTGCTGGCTGGTGAGTCTTGCCCACATCCTCAGGGTTTAACTGATCGCCACATTTGGGGTTGGGAAGGAATTTTCCTCCAAAGCAGATTGGCAGAGTCCCTGGAGGTTTTTTGCCTTCCTCTGCAGCATGGGGCACGGGTCACTTGCTGGAGGATTCTCTGCAGCTTGAGGTCTTTAAACCACGATTTTAGGACTTCAGTAACTCAGACATAGGTTAGGGGTTTGTTACAGGAGTGGATAGGTGAGATTCTGTGGCCTGCATTGTGCAGGAGGTCAGACTGGATGATCATAATGGTCCCTTCTGACTTTAAAGTCTATGAGTCTATGAGCATGTCCCTGCTCTTTGTAAGAGCCTTGGAAATGCCAGAGTAGTCAGCCCAGTGGCCCATCTAGCTCAATATTCTGTCTCTGATAGAGGCCCATAGCGAGGGTCTCTACTCGATGCTTTTGAGAAGGGCATAAGAGTCCCCACAAAGGACAATTGTTGAATATCCCAACCCCGAAGGGAAGTTTCTTCCTAACTTTAGATGCTGGGTTATGCCCTGAAGCAGAAGGTTTATAAAAAACAAACCTTCTCCCTAATGTGATGGTGGATGTGCTCTTTGTCTGTATGAATAGCTTGGCTAAGAGATGACAGCTTATGAATATGTCAGACAGGTGTAAACACCAGAAAGAGAGAGGAATAGTTTTGGGTGGTACAAGAGGCTGGAACAAGGAGTAATTAGACATAATAAGGAAAATGAACAGCTGTTTTAATCTCAGGCCAACCTTCCTGCCAGCAAGATTGATCCAGCCAGGGAAGGGGTAGAGACCTCATCACTCAAGCCATTTTTAATACATTTTTCTCCTGAGATAACCACAACCAGAAATTGACTGATGCTGAATATCCCAGAGTTCCAGTGACTCAGGAGACACACACCATCCAGTACACAGATAGATAAATATGTAACAAGGTGAAACAGACAAATCTAGTAAAGAGTATAATATTAATAATGACTGATAAAAGACAAAGTGACTGGCAAGGGACCTAAGCTCCTAACATCCTAATGATTTATCATGTTGGCCTGCCCAGGAAAAGTTCTCAGGTGCTGGATAAGTAATTGTCAGGAAACTGATTTGTCCTAAGAGTATCCTCAAGTGGTGGAATGGAAGAGACCATCCAGAGAGAGACATTGGAGAATTGGGGTAAACCAGCGGTGGAAGGTAAAAAATGCAGTGATGGTTCATTTCCCGGTGGATCATTTCTCAGGCAAGAGAGGCTTGGCTCTCTTCTCAGACACATTCTCAGGCACATTGAGGCTGGTGGGAAGATGACACCATTGTAAGAACTAGCTGACACCATTTCATCATCCACAATAAGGGGATCTGCTGCACTGCTCCACCATCAAAGTGGGCTCCCCCCTGATACTGGGTACCCCACAGCAACAGTGTCTCTCCATGCTTTCTTCTGTGTACGCACCCTTGCTGGAGCAATGAAGACTCACCATGGAGATACAGGTGTTTATCTGTTCCAAGCTCACCAGTTGCAATGCAGGCCTGGATACAGCCCCAGTTGGTATTGCTGGCAACAGCCCACCTTCTACATTTAACAGGCTGGTGTGAACATATCGCCCTGATGTTAGGGGCACTGGGATTCAGTTAAAGGTCCTGGTTTTAGTCTTCAAAGCCCACAATGGGCTGGCACTAGGCTATGCAGAAACCACCTTTTCCTCCATCAACACAGCAGCTGCACTCCACCTGGCCAATGGGACGGCCTCTGAGCAGCGTGGCAGTGTCAGGTGAATGGGCACAGCTTTTCTCAGCAACTGACCCGGGCAGGTTGCCTTCTCATGATTGACCATAGACCTTCACCCTTTCAGGATGCAATGCAACACCCACTTCTTTGCCTTGGCTTTCCCACAATAGCAACAAGGTACAAAATGGTATTAACAATAGTATTAAACTCAGACAACTCCACAGTGGAAAGAAAAGCCAAGAGACAGGCTAGGGTCAGGCTACCTGTCATATTGATGTAATCTTGTTAGGTGCCCAGATACCATGGTGATGGGCTTGGTATAAGAAGCCAGACAGGCTGGAACAGACAGATGCTTTGGTGGCCAAATAGATGAAATGGCCAGATAGAGAAGGCTTTCAAACTGAATCTGCTAGTTAAATCGGTCTCCGTACATCTCACGGGGATGTTGGGAGGCTGAGTTTGTTAATGTTTGGGAATCCAGATGTCACAGTGATGAGGCCATAGGAGCCTAGATTCAAATCCCTTCACAAGATCCCACTGTGCAGCACAGAGGCCTCTCAAAGAAGCCCCGATTCCAGTGGCATGACTCCTGCCCCTCATGAAGGTCACTCCAACTCCTATACCTGTTCCCCTGGAAGACGGCCAGAGCATGTGATGAAACTTGCAAATCAAGGACTAGCCACTACTTACTCACGCACCATTTTGTCTGGGTTCTGCTCAAGAGCCGCCACCGGAGAGTCACCCTGTTTCATCACTGTGACTTTAATGTCACTCGCTGTCCCACCAGCGGAAGGTCCCAGCACAGGCCGGGCAAGGAGGAGTCATTGCCATTCACCAGGGCTGATTCCCTGCCTCCCAACCCCCGGGAGCCACGGGAGAGTGGGGAGGAGGGAATCATTTCTGCCTCCAGCCCAGTCCCTTCTGAGTGAGTCCCTTGCAAACGCCTCTTTCATCTGTTCCTGCGCCTGCTGCCACCTCTGGGGAAGGATAATGCATCACCCGGGCGTAGAGTGAGCTGAGTAGGGGCGCTAGGGGATCCCGCTGGGGGAGGTTCCCCAAGCCAGCAGGAAAGGGACTGAACTAGGGGTTCCCTGGGTCGGGGGGAGGGGCAAGGCCGGGGAGTGTCGGGGGCAATTGAGGGGCCCAGGGCAGGGGGGAGGGGGCGACGCTGAAGCGTTTTCTCGGTGCTCGGTGGGGAGGCTCCTCCCCGCCCCCCACTCCCCGCCAGGCGGCTGCAGCTTTGCCGAGAAGCCACCGATGGCCCAAACGGGCCGCATTAATATTCAGCACCACGGGCAGCTCCTCCACGCGCCGCCGCCCCGGCTGCAGGGCGAGATCCCGCCGCGGCGCCGCAAGGCGAAACCCCTGCAGCCGGGCTGGGGGGGGAGCGGGGGCCATTGCACCGCCAGCCCTCGGGGCAGGAGCGCCCCGGGGAACCCGAGCTGTGCCGGCGTGAAATGGGGCTGAGCTTGTGTGTGTGTGTGTGTACACACCAGAGATAGACACTGCCTGATCTCCCGTGTGTGTGTGTGTACACACACCAGAGATACAGACACACTGCCTGATCCCCCGTGTGTGTGTGTGTGTGTGTGTGTGTGTGTGTACACACCAGAGATAGAGACACACTGCCTGATCCCCCCTGTGTGTGTGTGTGTGTGTGTACACACCAGAGATAGAGAGACACTGCCTGATCCCCCGTGTGTGTGTGTGTGTGTGTGTGTGTGTGTGTACACACCAGAGAGAGAGAGACACTGCCTGATCCCCCGTGTGTGTGTGTGTGTGTGTGTGTGTACACACCAGAGATAGAGAGACACTGCCTGATCCCCCCTGTGTGTGTGTGTGTGTACACACCAGAGATAGAGACACTGCCTGATCCCCCCTGTGTGTGTGTGTGTGTGTGTGTGTGTGTACACACCAGAGATAGAGACACTGCCTGATCCCCCCTGTGTGTGTGTGTGTGTGTGTACACACCAGAGATAGAGACACACTGCCTGATCCCCCATGTGTGTGTATACACACACCAGAGGTAGAGACACTGCTGGATCCCGTGTGTGTGTGTGTGTGTACACACCAGAGATAGACACTGCCTGATCCCCCCTGTGTGTGTGTGTGTACACACCAGAGATAGACACTGCCTGATCCCCCGTGTGTGTGTGTGTATACACACCAGAGATAGACACTGCCTGATCCCCCGTGTGTGTGTGTGTGTGTGTGTGTGTGTGTGTGTGTACACACCAGAGATAGACACTGCCTGATCCCCCGTGTGTGGGTGTGGGTGTGTGTGTATACACACCAGAGATAGAGACACACTGCCTGATCCCCCGTGTGTGTGTGTGTGTGTGTGTGTGTGTGTGTACACCAGAGATAGAGAGACACTGCCTGATCCCCCGTGTGTGTTTGTGTGTGTATACACACCAGAGATAGAGAGACACTGCCGGATCCACCGTGTGTGTGTGTGTATATGTGAACACACCAGAGATAGACACTGTCTGATCCCACGTGTGTGTGTGTGTGTGTGTGTGTACACACCAGAGATAGAGACACACCGCCTGATTCCCCGTGTTTGTGTGTGTATACACACCAGAGATAGAGAAACACTGCCTGATCCACCGTGTGTGTGTATACACACCAGAGAGAGAGACACTGCCTGATCCCCGCGTGTGTGTGAATACACACCAGAGATAGAGAGACACTATCTGATCCCCTGTGTGTGTATACACACCACAGACAGACCATCAGAAACACTATCTGATCCCCTGTGTGTAGGGGTATGTGCATGCACCAGAGATAGAGACACTCTCTGCCTGATCCCCTGTGTCTGGGTTCCTATTTGTGCCCGAGTGCCTGTATCTGTTAGTATGTGACTCTCCGAGTGTATGCCTGCCTCTGGCTGAGTCCATGTGAATAGAAAATAAAAGGCAGACACGTAGCCTAGTTTTATTCATAAAATCTGTTGAATGAGCCTGCAGCCCAGAGTCTGGCAGCTGCTGCTGGGGCAGGAGGATGGCGAGCTGGAAGGGGGAACAGATACAGGGATCAGACTCTCCTGAAGGGATCCCATTTCCTGTGCAACACTTTGCTCCCACGCAGATCAGTGCAGGCCAGGAGACGCTGAGATTCCCATCTAGAGCCCAAACCGCAGGCCTGTCATTCATGCTGGTGTATCTATGAATTGGCACAGAGATCAGCTCTGTACCTGGGCCATTCCCCTGCCCCAGTGTGCATTGGAAATAAGGGAGAGATGCCAGCCAGATCTTTCCCCTCCTCCCCCTCGCCTCAGACACCGGGCTGCTATGCTAATGAGCACGCTGTTTGCAATACATTATACATGGGCCCCGAATATTGCCCCTATAGTGAGACCGATATGTCCCTAGCGTTCGCCCACTGGTATTTTGAAGCACCCAGCATAGCCATTAAATCTTATTATCATTTGTATTACAGTACAGGCCTCAGCTGAGCTCAGCCCCCCTTATCAACACCTAGTGAGAGACAGGCCCTTCCCCAAAGAGCTCACACCCAGTTCAGTGTCATAGCTACAAGAAAAGCATTTTGAACGCTCCGGATTGGTGAATGACCCCCGCTGATCTCTAAGAAGATCCCTGTTTTCACAGCCACCAGCCAGCCTCCCCGGAAATGCCTCGTCAGGACTTCCCAGCACGGACAGACCGAAGTGTGACTCACAGCTGCAGCCTTGGCTAATGGGCCCTGGCAAAGAAGTTCCACTGCTTTGTAGAGATGTTCCTGCCATCGTAATCTTCCCGCGAGACCCGGGGGAGCAGTGAGTACCATTGGCAGCGGCATGGGAAAGCAGCGCTGGCCGCCCCACTGCTCAGGTCCTCCGTCATGATGGAGGCGCCGTGGGGTCCAAGCTGAGGGAGTGGAGTTGTGACTCTGTGTACAGGGGTGGTGGGTGGCAGCTCTGCTCAGGTTTGGCCCCACAACCCCTCCATCATAGGGCCAAATCTGAATGGGCAGTGGGCCGGCTAGCGCTGCTCCTCCTTGCTGCTGCCAGGGGGCTGGCTCCTGTGCCAGGAATTCCCCCTGGGGGCCTGCCTGACCTCACTCCACTTCCAGCAGCCCATGTCCCCTCTCAGGGATGGGGAGTGATGCTGCACCTGGACTGGCTGAGCTGGAAGGCAAGGGTTGAGCATGGCGTTGGTAAGAAACTGGGACCAGTGGCTTCAATGGGGATGACTCTACAGTGACTGACAACATGGGAAAAATTTCTGGGGGCACCCCTGAAAGCCCCAATTCTGTGGAATCTTGTGTGTGCACCAGTGAAAATTTAGCACCATTCCTCACAGCAGGATGTCAGCCAGAACCCATTTCCCTACAGCAGCCTTGCCTGGGCAATCTTTCTGGCTGAGGGCTTTATCCTGCTGCCCATCACTGTAGCATCTGATAAAATCAATAGCAAGAGCAAAGTCTTTAGGGGGCTTCCTGGAAGTTCTGTGTCTTTTCCCTTCCTGGGATAAAACTCTGCTTGGGGGAGGGATTGGGGTTGTTTGTGGGGTATTTTGGGAGGCTGGGGGCACTCTGTGGAAGAGAGTCTTGTGGTGATTGCCATTCTTGCTAGGGCGAAAAGGCTTTTTCAAAGAGGAAGGTTTTGCAATGTTTCCTAAAGATGGTCAGAATCTGGGTTCACCTGCCCTGCTCTGGAAGATTGTTCCATAGCCGGATCTCCGTGACAGAGTATGTTGGCCCCAGTTCTCATGCACTTTGGCCTGAGCTTTGTGACCTGCATTATCCCAGAAGAGCCCAGCTGCCTCAGCAGTTCATAGATGGAAATTCAGTCTTTGGTGTAGCTGGGGCTTGATCCGCTAATTGCCTTGATGACTAGGATCAAGGCCTTAAACTGCCGTCTGAAACTGACTGGCAGCCAATCGAGGGCTGATTTAACAAGATAACATGAGCATCAATCCCTTCCCCTTACTCCCAGGAGATAAATAGCTCCTTGGAGCAGTGATTTCACACTGATATTAAGGTCACCCAGGTCCACAGCACATGGCCTCCTCTAGTCCCCCGTCTAGTCTGGTTTGGAATAGCCTAATGGTGATCCCATCCCTCTGCCCTCCTATATTGACGAATGGCATTTTTCAGTATAATTTGTTCTTTCCAGTTCATGATCCTTCAGTTCATCGCCCCTTGCTGAATCCTCGCACAGCTGAGAACGCTCCCCTCTTCCTAACATTAGAGTAGATATGACGAATAAAACGCTCCCCTCCTGCCCAGGCACATATACGATCCCCTTAACCTCTCCTGTGGGTCCTGTCCCACAAACATTTGATCATGTGGACCAGGCATGGGCAGAGCATGACCACATGAAACCCATGAAGTTGCAATAGGTAGGGTTTGGACAGACTCATCTTTACTATATGAGTGTGGCCCATCGGGACCACCTGTCCCAGAATTCAGTGCTCCTCCATAGTCTCCCCAGACCACTCCCCCAGTGTTAAAAGAGGAGGGCAATTGCCACTTCCTCCGTTTTGCCAAATCACAGGCAGCCCTTAGCCTCCTAGCAGGCTACCAATGTCCCCCTCATCTGGGCCTCCCCTGATGTGGGCCATAAACTAAGCCAAGCTCTCCTCAGACATTCCCTTCCTGGGTGGCTCTGAAGAGGCACAAGATGCAGCTGAGACTTTCCAGCCCTCCCCATGACAGGGCTGCCCAGATAGGGGGGCAAGTGGGGCAATTTGCCCCGGGCCCCACAGGGCCCCCCCCAAGAATATAGTATTCTATAGTATTGCAACTTTTTTTAATGGAAGGGGCCCCCAGGCCCCCTGAATCCTCTGGGCGGCCCTGCCCCATGATCTTGCCCATTAAAACTCTCTGATGAGAAGGACTGAAGCATCTCGGGAGAGAAGCTGCTCTGCCTATTAAACGCCCTCCTCCAAGCCTGGACTCTCCACCTTCTCTCCAATCCCGCCTGAAAAGAGCCTGCCAATGCTCCTGGCCTCTCCATTTCCCTCTCCTTGGCTGATTATTGTCAAGCTCTGTAAAGTGCCCCAGGTTAGAGTCTGTGGCAGAGGCATTGCATGGAATTGCCAGCCCGGCACTGAGCTCCCTTGGGGTCAAATCCAAGAGTCACTTCTGCAGCTTCCTTCCCTTCTGTCCCAAGGGGGAGGTCTTCCTCTTCCTGGTGCCTGAGCAGCCTGGGACGGTGCAGGGGTCTCACAGGGGCTGGCAGGGAGCAGGGGCGTCTCTACCTTTTTGGCCGCCCCAAGCAGTCATGCGCGGGAGGCGCCCCGGAGCCGCGGGAGCAGCGGACCTCCCGCGGGCATGACTGCGGAGGGTCCACTGGTCGCGCGGCTCGGCTGGACCTCCCGCAGCTGTGGCAGGTCCGGCGGCTCCGCTTGAGCTGCCGCAGTCATGCCGAGCCGCGGGACCAGCGCCCCCTCCGCAGTCATGCCTGTGGCAGGTCCGGTCGTCCCGGGGCTCCGGTGGACCTCCCGCAGGCATCACTGCGGCAGGTCCGCCGGCCCAGCCTGCCGCCCCCCCGAGAAAGGGCCGCCCCACGCGCGTGCTTGCCGCGCTGGGGTCTGGAGCCGGCCCTGGCAGGGAGGCAGAGACCTCCCCTCCAGGCCACAGAGTGGAAGTGGAGTTGTGGCAAGACAACTTTTGGAGCATCTGGATTCCTGTGGCTTCCCTTGTGTCATGGGCCTACGGGGGTCTGTTGTCTGGGCCTTTATACAGTCTCCTGAGAGTACCCCTATTTCCTGCCAAACCCTAAGCTTAGCCCCTTCGAAGGCAAGCTCCGCAGCTCCCTGACTGCGAGACGGGGCCTCTGGGCTCCAACAACCTCTGTGTGTTACTGTGTGCTCTCAACGGTGAGTTCAGATGAGTTCAGATGCTTGTTGGAGTCTTCTACCCCTTCAGGGAGCAAGCAACCAGTGAGTGTTTTCAGTGACGCAGGGCAACCTTTTCAAAACAAGGCAGCATTTCTTAGTCATCTGGGATCCAGCATCTGGCAGACCTTAGGGGAGCATGGAATAGCCAAGCTTAAGACAGTGCCTATACAGGCAGAAGCAACAGCCCCATTACCCCATGCCTTCCTCGGCTCCATTTTGTCTCTGTCACTCTGTGTTTCTCCTGTTCGAGACTTTTCCACCCTGCTTCCCTGCAGACAATTGGAGGACGCTCTTGGCTGCCAGTTGTTAGGAGTTAACGGTCCAGTTCTTGGGTCTTCCATTCATATGTGTTGATCCCGTTCAGATGTTGACGGTGCAATAGAATCCAACCCGGCCAGATCTAATGCCTGCAGGACAGTCAGTTATCCCCACTCCTCCTGGTCCCTAGAGTAGGAATCAACCCCTTCACACTCAGTGGATAAACTGATTCCCAGATATTGTTCCTAGAAATAATACAAAAATGTCATGCACTCCCCACATCTTGTCTGGCCTGGGTCCAGTGCAAAGCCAGGTGGCTGATCTGACAGTGGATGACAATCAGGGGTCCATGCTAATATTACTAACTCTATTGGCAGCCTTTAATATCATGACTCAGGAGGTGGTCCTGATACTTTTGTGGTCCCTGGTGGGAGAGGACAGGACTGCCCATAGGTGGTTTCATCCCTGGCTCTCTGTAGTAGTGCTAGACAATTGCTCTTCTGCCCCAAGAGCTCCCTCATGTGGGCACCACAAGGTTCTCCGCAATCACCTGTTTATTCAATGGGCATGGGAGGCCATTCAGACACAGCTTTGTTGCTCACTTTCCCAGCCCGGTGTGTGGGAGAACCGGGGCATGAATGAGAGTGAGCCGGTAGGGACTTAACACAGATATGACCACAGAGGGTTAGAGGAGACACCCGGGCAATTTGGCTAAGATTATATCAGACACTTGGACAGCAGGCTTTGTCCAAAGCTTGCATCTCGGGGCTCTGGCTACGTTCCAGATGACCAAGCAGCAGCAGTGATAGAGATGCTGTTCTTCCATTTGTGTCTGCCTGGGGCAATTGTGACCTTTTCCTCAGATATGCATCTTGAGGCATGATTCTTGCCTGTCTTCTCTCGCCTGGATCACTGTAATGTTCTTGTTCTATGGGCCGTGGCTGCACCTTAAATCCATTCAGATGCTGAACTTAGCGCAGATGGCAGTGGCTGGTTAAATGGAGTATCCCACTGTGAGCACATGACATCTGTGCTCTGGACTTTGCACATGGCTACTTATTGCCTTTGGAGTTAAAGGTGCTGGTTCTCACCGACAAAGCCCTAAGCAGCCCGGGGAGATGCCATAGCTGCAGTCAGCCGGACTCCCCTGGGTATGAACAAGAGAGGCTGCTGGCAAAGTGCTCTCAAGAGGGGCTCTCAGCATTGGCATTCACTCCCCATGGCCTGAAATAGCTGGACTCTCTTGCCCTTCTGGACTCACTGCAGAGCCCCTATTGGAGCAGGCATTTGTGATTCTTGTGGGAGCCTGAGCCTTGAGTGGATTTGTTCCGGGATATGTTCTTGCCAATGAGGGGTGATCTGGTGTGGGTGTGGGATTCACTGCTGGCTTGTGTTGAGTTTATTGGGTAAGGGTTGCATTTGTAATTGGCAGCCAGAGCCCCAGAGGCTGGGATTGGCATTTGTAATGTTTTTCTAAATCCAAACAAACAAACAGGGGCCAACAGCAGTGATGATATATGTCCCAAAAGGAACCGGACTCAGAACCCACCAGCTCTGTCACTTGGCAGCCACCTAACAGCTATCAGATGGGAACACCAGTCAGTCATTGCTGACCTGGGCTGCACTATAGATCAAAGTCTGCTGGGCCTTCCAGGGCCCTGTAATTGGTCCTACTGGGAAGATGTTTGGGTCTTTTCACACACACTTTCTTGCTGCAGCTGCAGTGATACAGAATCAGAGAAACATAGTCTGGAAGGGACTGTGAGAAGCCATCCAGTCCAACCCACTGTGCTGAGGTAGGACCAAGCAAACCAAGACCATCCCTGACAGGTGTTTCTTCAGCCTGTTCTTAAAAACCTCCAGCGATGGATTCTCTGTAACTTAGTCTTTAAATCATGATCTGAGAGCTTCAGTGACTCAGCCAGAGGTCAGAGTGGGTGGGTGAGCGTCTGTGGCTGGCAATGTGCAGGAGGTCAGATTAGAAGATCCCAGTGGTCCCTTCTGACCTTAAAGTCTATGTGTCTATGGGGATACCATAACCTCCCTTGGAAGTCTATTCCAGAGCATAACTACTCTTAGAGTTAGAAAGTTTTTCCTACTCTCTAACCTAAATCTCCCTTGCTGCAGACGAAGCCCATTGCTTCTTGTCCGACCTTCAGTGGACATGGAGAACAATTGATCACAGTCCTCTTCATATCAGCCCTGAACATATTTGAAAACTGCTATCAGGTCTACCCTCAGACTTCTCTTCTCTAGACTAAACACACCCAGTTTTTTAACCTTTCCTCATAGGTCAGATTTTCTATACCTTTCCTATCATTTTTATTGGTCTCCTCTGGCCTCTCTCCAATTTGCCCACATCTTTCCAAACGTGTGGTGCCCAGACCTGGATGCAGGGCTCCAGCTGAGGTCACATCAGTGCGGAATAGAGCGGGACAATTACCTCCTGTGTCTTACGTACAACACTCCTATTAATAAACCCCAGAATGATATTAACCTTTTGCACAAGTGCATCACATTGTTGACTCATATTCAATTTGTGATCTTCTAGAACCTCCCGAGCCTTTGCGGCAGCACTGCTGCCTCGCCAGTTACTCCCCATTCTGTAGTTGTGCACCGAGTTATCTTTGTCCCTAGGAGCACCGAGGCCTTTTCCGAAACTCAAACCAGAAATCCCAGCCATCAGTCATGAGTTTCAGCTCCCTGCTCCCACAGGGGTCAGAACTAATCCTGCACCATCTGTTAACTGTGCAGATGTTTTGCCCTTGTAATTCTGGCTCATGGGCACTTCTTGTTCAAGGGGTCAAGAGGTTCCTGGTGCTGGGGTGGGAGTTGAGTGGCTGGAAAGCGAATGAAGAAAGGTGAGCAAAGGGCTGATGTTTAAAGGGAGCATGGAGGGTTGCTAAGCTGTTTGGAGTGTTGCTTGTAACCTGGGTCCCCCTACTTTGCCCCGCCCCCTGTCCTTTGTAGTGACCAAGCTCTGGGGGAGTAAGTGGAGCAAGAGTGGGTCATTGAGGCTGCAGTCAGGGCCCCCCCTGGGACGACTAGACCAGGAGACATGGTAAGGCCATGAGCTGACCACTGGGCCAGCTGGTCATCAGATCTTCCTGCTACAATCGGAAAGCAGCCCGGGCCGAGGGACACCGGTGTCATGAGTAGTCTGATTTTCTGCAGGGGTGCGGGGGAAGGGGGGTTAACTTTTTTCCTCCTTTGGTTCAGTAATAAAAATGGTGTAACACCCCGCCCCCCTTCCTCCAGCCCTGAGTGTTAGGGAAAACCCTGGCTGGACCAAGGATTCTGATAGGTTCCAGAGGAAGGGACTTCACTGGGGATGCCCCCCGCTGCCCTTCTCAAAGCTGCTCGAGTGAGCGTGCGACCTCCAGTGTCACTGCCCTGAGCCTCCGGTGCTCTTGGTGCCACATACACGCTGAGCCGTCCATCTGCAGCGCTCTGAGCAAACTCTGCTGGCAGCAGCCAGCGCTGCCTCTCACAGCTGGCCTGCTGGGTCCTACCCCTGGTAGCGATGAGGAGGGGGCAGGGGCCTTCGTCACTCCAACAGGAGGCAGTGACAGGGAGAGGAGAAGCTGGAGCAAGGGGGATATGCTAAACCAGGTCAGGGTGGGGGTTGGCTGGGGGAATGGGACCAGGAGCCCCAGGACTGACTGGCTTTCCTCTTAGCAGAAAGTGGCACCATCAGGGCAGAGCGAGGGCCCACTGGTGGAACCATGTGGGGGAACCTATACGACCAAATGGCCTCTCCCTGCCTGGAGCCTGAGCTGCCTCTCGCCCGCCGGGATGCAGAGCTAGAGGAAGGGCTGGATTAGGACACGTCTTATGGACCGAACCCCCCGGTCATCCTAGAATGGGGGTGGGGGGACGACAGAGCTCTGTGGACATGTGCTGATTGTTCCCCAGCAGCCCAGCCCCTTCTCTCCCTGGGGGTCATTCACACCTGCTGTATAACATCCTCGCCCCAGGCTCCACGGAAGGGAGACGCCAGGATCCCTTGTGCCTTTGAGCTGCGGGAGCCAAGCCGAACACAGGTTCTGCCCAGGTTCCCTCTTTACCGTTCATTCCCAGAGGGACTCTCCTGGGCTTTAAATCCATCCCCAGGGGCATAAACCTCCCTTTCTACACTGGATCTGTCCCTCTCCCACAGATGACGCCCTCTGATAAATCACCTGCACCTCTCCTGTTCTCCTGGGCGAATGATCCCAGTCTCCTGAACTTTAGTTGCCATCCCTGACATGAGCTTGCCAATATCAGCCCGTGCTCTGCTGTCGCAGACTCTGATGCAGGTGGCAAGTGGCTAGAACATGTCTGTGATGGGGTTTAACCTTCCTCCCACTGACTCGAGCACTTAAGGGGTTAAGAGCAGCTGGAGAGCTCAACAAGTGCATCCAATTACAGCTGGAGGAGGAGCCAGGACCAATTTGAGATAAGGCCCAGTTGGAGGGGACTAGGTGGCTACTATAAGGGTAGGGTTTCAGGCTACAGAGGAGGGAGTGGTCCGTGTGGAAAATAGGCCTTGGCAGGATCACTTGAGAGAAAACTATGGAAAAGTGTCAGAGAAACTGGGCTGCAGGGGAAAGGAACATCCCTGGAGAAAGGGCCCTGAGGGAAGGACAGGACTGGGTGAGGGTTTGAAAAGGGAAATAAATCCTGAAAGATGGGACAGGCAGAGCAAATGGGGCTTTGGAGGAAGGCCCAAGCTCAAGGGGAAAGGAGCAATGGAGGGGCCTACAGGAAGTAGCTTATATCCTGAGACTGTCCCTGAGGGGAGAGGGCAGCTGGGCAGAAGGAGACTCCTAAAGCAGGCCTAGAAATGGAGAGGCTCCAGGGAAGAAGCCCAGAGGGTCTGTAGCTTGGGAGGAGTCCAGCCCGCAGGGAGGCAGAGCTCTGGGGGGAGGAACTCTGAGGGGGAGGAAGAGTTTGCAGAGGACGGATGCTGGGAAGCTAGAAAAGTTTTTGTTTCTTTGAGTTTGGACATTATTAACTGAGAAGGGGTGGACTTAAATCATGAGCTGGCTGCAGGGCCGTGTCAGGGGAAGCGGCACACCACCAGCGGACCAGCACCACCATTGGCAGGGGGTGCCTGATGGGGAGAGAAGCACTATCCCATGCCCAGGCCTGGCGAGGTGCTCCAGCGGTGAGTCCACCCTTTCACAGTGCCCAGGAGCTGAAAAGACAATGACCAAAGCAGCATGTAGGAATCTTAGTTTCCCTCAAGGAAAACTTCTCCCAAGGCCCACTTTGGGAGCAGGGGAGTGTATGAACCAGCGAACACGGAGCCCGTCTCCCTTCACCCAGAACAGGGGCTCGCTAACTTTGCCCAGCTGAGGGCCTGCTTGGCAATCCACCAGAAGCCCAAGGGCCACATGTGCTCTACCTAGAATAGATCATAGCCTTGCTCCTCTTTAATGTGGAGGTGAAGCTGGTGGGGACCACGTGGCCCAGCGTGCAGGAGTGCTGGCCGCTCAGACTGAGATGGAGCATTGCACGGTGACAGGACCAGGCTGGAATGCAGGTGGGTTAGGTGATTTCTTGGAGGCAGCCCTCTGGAGCTTTGGTCATGTTTTGGGGAGGGCTTGTCTTATCCGGCCACTCCCTGCCTCGTGAGGCTGCTCGGGCCTAATTTTTAAGCTCAAACTGGACCTAAGCCCAGCCAACCTGACCCAAGCCCAAGAAGGTCAAGTTGTTTTCTGACTTTGACCCTGACCTTTCCCTGGGAACCCGAGTCTGTGCCGCCACCAGTTCCTGCGTGGAGACGGCTGCACGTGCTGGTGGCTGCGGACCCTGTTCCTGCCAAGCTGCGTTGTGTGAGTGCTGTGGAGTGACCGGTGCTGTGACTGCTTGGCACTCTTGCGCTGTAGCATGCACAGCGCAGACAACGGGCAAGGGTGGAGCACCCAGCTGTGGCTGCACAGCCCACCTGGGCAGGAGAAGGTCAGCAGAGCCTGAGAAGGTCGGGGTGGTTTTCTGACCTGAACCTGATGTGTCCTCGGGTCCTGTTGGGTTTGGGTCGGGTTGAAGGACAGAGCACCCCCAGTGGCGGAATGGGGAGCAAGGGAGAATGCCAAGCGTAGGTGAGAGAAGGGCTAGTAGGGGATGTTTGGAGCCAGGGGTTCTTTGGGGGAGTCCCTCAGTTCTCTGTTTCTTGGCTGAGTCCTTTATTTAGTGTCTCCAACTAATTACGGAATGGCTGCATCTGCCAGGGCCTCCCCTTGTCTCTAACTGGTTTGCAAGCTCTGTGCACCAGGGACTGTCCCTTCCTGCTGCGTGTGCGGCACTTGGCACCGCAGGGGCCCTGATCCTGCAGGGCTGGTGCCCTTGGGGCTCTGACCTTCACTGGAGTCTCTGGATGGCCACTGTCATACAGATAATAAGTACCGCTGCAGCCTCCTGCCTGCTGGGAGCTTTGCCTCTTTAGGCTCCTAACATTGCCTCTAGGAGAGGCAACCAGCCCAAGTGGCCCCTTGGGGCTCACTGGGAGCTGGTGAGGAGAGTAAAGAAGACCTAGTGTGTCAAAGCATCCCTCCCTGGGGCCCCGGCTGGTCCTCCCCCTCCCCGTGGCTGTGGAAGTGACCTCCAGGGTCCAGGCAGAGCGGCCCTTGCAAGCCCCTGATCCCATGGGATGATTTCTGTGCAAAGATTCTCACCTGCTCCCGCGCTCGTTCCTCTGAATAGGCTGCAATCTTCTGTCTGTCGCCATAACTATCATCGCCATAGTAACAGACGGCAATGTTAGCGAGAGGGGGAGTTGCCAGACTGAAGAGGGTCTGTGCGGGGGCGGAGGGTCTGTCAGTCAGAGCAGGGGGGGATGGGATGGAGCTGTCACAACATGGAGGGTGGATGGTGGCAGGGTTTCGGATAAATACCTTCCTGTGTGCACACAGACGTCCTCCCCAGTTCCTGAGCCACCATGGCCACAGAATATTTAAGCCAGGACACCCCACCCCTCTGCCAGGCCCCTGAGGGCTGCCAAGCCCCAGGGTCAGTGTAACAGTTTCCCTGTCGAGTGGAGGATGTGTATCCTCCTGTGCATGGGAGAAAGAAGGCTGGGAACAGCCCTCTGCAAATGCAGCCTCCCCACAAGTGAGCAGAAGCTCCACTCCAGCCAATCCTTGGGCCATGTGAGCTGGTGAGCCGACCCTCTGCCCCTGCCTGGGAAGCTTGCTCCTCCCAGCTGGGCACATCCCCAAGATGTCTCCAGAGGGACAGGGTCCTCTGGTACACATGGGGAGAGCCGCAGAGATGTCTGCACGTTGCCCAGCATTGCCAAGAGGCTGTGCAGCAGCAGAAGGTCGTCCCCTTGCATGACCAGTAGCCAACCTCTGCAACCTCTTCTGAGAGCAGTGCTCTGAGCTCGCCCTCACCTGCCCCCCCCAGGTGCCTTGTTCTTCAGATGGGGCCTCCCAACCTGGTTGGGATCAGAGCAAGAGATGGCTCATTGACAGCCTTCCCCTGCAAGAGGAAGATGGGTGCTGCATGGACAGGCCCTTTCCATCAGGGAAGGGGAGTGAGGCAGGGACCAGATTCATCAGCCACATCCTGAATCCACGTCTTCTACCCAGCCTCCCTGCATCTTCTCGAGATGGACTAGCGCATGTAGGTCCTAAGGGTGCCCCAAGGCCAAGCCAACAGCCTGGCTCTATCAGGCCAAGGTCAGCAGAACCCAACACAGGAGCAACACTAGCCCTCACCATAAACCTGTCAGGGAGCTTCTGCATGCCTATAAACCCCCCTGGAGGCAGAGTACTGAGCTCCCTTCCCCCATCAGATCCTGGTAGAACTGCTCCTCAGGCAGGATCCCTCCCACTAGAGGGAACAGGATCTGGGCTTCATACCAAGCCCCACCCATGGGGGACAAAACCTCAGCAGAAATCCTAGCTCTGCAGAAGAGCCAACCTGCATCCCGCGTGACAGGGAAAAGGCCATTCCTCCTGGCCAAGGTACCCAAGGCTGCTGACACCATGTGCTGTTTGGAAATGAGAAGAGCGAGGAAGGAAAGCCGTGCATCACCCGAGATACTGCCAGAGCCAGCACCCCCTGTCTGGCCCCGGGCTGTGCCATCACCTGCCCCTGCAGGGTGGAGTCGCAGCAGGGTTTGAACCCCACATACCCGGTGAAACCCCACCCTGCGCAGATGTCTCTGCCTCAGCCTGTCCTGATTTACAAACAGGCAGCACGTGCTGAGCTTGTCAGGCCAAGAAAGATGATTTGATTTGCATGAGGGGAAGTGTCAACTGGATGTGCGAGCGGAGGGGAGGGGAGGGTTGGAGGGTAACAGATCCCCTCTCCCCAGCTTCTATGCTTTAAATTGGTCTGGACCAATCCCAGCATGTCCCAGGACTCCTTGTCCATCTCCCAGAACAGGAGCCGGTTTGGGGTTCTCATAGCAGAGGTAGGGGCTGGCTGGGACAGAGTCTTATGCTAGAGGGTTATAAATCCTTGCACAGTTGATTTCCCATCTTTTGTGCCCCCCTGGCCCTGCTATCACCAGGCCATATCCCTGCCAAATCTCACACATCCACATCCCCTCCCAATGCACAGTCCCCCTGCCAGCACCCTTCCCCCCCCAATACATCCCTTCTCCCTTTCCATCACCTGACCCATATTTTCACACCCTTCCAACTTCTGTACACATCCACCTGTACCTCTCAACACCCCCCTCCCAACATGAACACCCACCCAACCCAGTTCCCCTCCCCTTCCCCACAGGCTCTGTTGCCCACCTCTTCAAACATAGGCATAGCTGCTACCATGAACAACGCCCCCACACCTTCCATGACCAGCAATCACCTGCCTGTCTGGGTTTGGCTGTGCTTGGAGTAGGCAGCTGGGACCAGTGGGGCTTCTTATTTCTGTGCCTGTAGCTATGCCAGTGTCTGGCTGGGGGTAGAACCTTCAGGCCTGAGTCCTGCCAGAAGCTGGGGAAACATCTGTGCCATCCAGCCTTTTGTACATGCAGTGTAATTTCTCCTAGTGAACAGGGGTGAACTTAAACTCAGCAGGGTCATGAACGTCTGTTAATTAATGAGGGTGGGAGGGCATGCTGTGACACTGCCCTCCAATGCAGGGTTCTCCCCTGGTTTTATTTTGGAGGATTCCTTCCCTTGCATGACTCAGAAATGTGGATCTGGAGCTTTTTTCAGCCTTTATAAAATGACTTGTGCCCCCCGTGGTCCAGCAAGGGCATCCACTCTAGCCTCCCAGATCCTTAGCTGTCCCCTCTCTCAAGGGAGAGAGACATGGGTCTCTGCCCCCAACTAGGGCTTTTCCCAGGCTGCACAGTTCCCTACCTACACTGTGTTATTCCCAGCAAGCCAGACTGCCTGCATGGCCAGCCTCTGTGCTCTGCTTTCTCTTCAGGGTCTAGAAACAGCGTAATTGCCCAGTTACATGTTACCAGGCAGCTCTTTTAATCAAGCACCTTTATTCTTAAGGTGAAAGCATTACAGAGATAACATATTAAAAAGCAGTAAAAGAACCTACCCGTGTGCTAATAAGCTTACTGGAGACCATCTGCAACCCCAAGAAGGGCTCTGGCCAGTGATCGGGCCTGCTGCTCTCATGTGGGTTTTTTCTGTGATTACAAGTTCGCAACTGCTTTTGCTCAGAACACGACTGCCCACAAATAGTTCATTCTTTTCTTTGTACAGCTGGGGCCTTTGATCTGGTCCACATGTTACAGGTGATCAGCAGACAAAGGTCCTTTCCTCAGGGCTGGAGGGAGGTACATTTGCATTCACCTCCCCTTAGAGATTCCCACTTATCTCTACTTGTGCCATTGTTCAATGGAGTCCTTTGAAGCTCAGAACACTTCCCAAGGTTTATCTTGGACCCGGCTTCCCTTGCCCCCCCCACAAGTTGCACACAATCCAACAATCACACACTTCAACGTAATTCAGTCGGGTTTTTCAAAGATATTGCAGGAATCATCACAGGGCCTTGTGCCTCATTTTGCGGCTTTCTGCTGGAGAGAGGGTAAGGCGGCCCTAAGCAGGGTGAGGGCAGTTTTGCTCATCTCTAGCCTTGGCAAGAGCAGGATGGTTGCGTGTGTCCCCCCCGCCCATCCCTGCTTGCATCCGGAGGTCCTGCTGAACCTTCAACAAACTGAGCGTTCTGGACTAGTTGTTGGGCCTCAGAGTTAAATCTGCATCAGCAAAAACCACAAAGCATTCCAAAGCCCTTTGAATTCCAGTCCCTCCCCCCGCTCCTTTCCTCAGGCATCTCTTCCTTGGTAGCTGCAATGGCCCAGTGCAGGGAATCGTTTGGGACACTCCAGGGCTTTCTGGGAAAACAGTCCAGTCTTGCCAACCCTTTCTAATGCACCATACAAAGGGGCAAGACCCCCTTACAGACAAGCAGCTCCGCTTTCAGGCATTGCAAAGAAGCCAAAAAGGGCCCCCTTTCCCTTCCTTTTGTAAGTCCTTGAGTCACAGGGCCCTTCTTGGTGGGTATGGACAAGCAGGCCCGGCTGGGTGTATGCGGGGGTGAGCAAGCCAGGCCTGCATGTACAGCTGTGTGTGTGGAGCACGGGGGTGTCAGCCTCAGGCAAGGGGCTTGTGTCCTCCCCAGTCCGTGGGATAAGGCGTGAGAGGAGGTGACTGGGGCAGAGTGCCAAGGGGCGAGAGTGATGGATTCCCTGAGGTAGGAAATGGGAGGGCGCTGGTGAGACAGCAGGAAGGTGGGGGATCCCACTGGGATGCTGCCCTTGGGCACAGTGGCTTCCTTGGCTTGTCATTCCTTTTAGATGCTACTCCCTCCTCTTTCCCCCGGGAATCAGCCCCAGGGGGCTGCAGCCTGTCAGGGAGAAGGCAGCCCCAAGGCAGCTGGGGGCGTGGGCGGAGGGACCGGCAGCTAGAATTGGGGCAGAACTCTGTGTTGGATGGTGCCCTGGACTGAATCCTGCCCCCCTCCCATGCCTTACGCTCCCCACAGGCCATGCTCAGTGAGTTCACTGCTACAGAACCTCCTGTGATGCCACCAGCAACTCTGAGCAGTCTCCCGCCCAGGTGCTGCCACAGAGTCACTGCACGCAGCATGGCCAGGAGCAGGCTGGTAGATCCTGCCCAGCCCCACCACCAACCAGGTGCTTCCGTCTCCTGCTAAGGCAAGTGGCCATTGGCAGAGGCAGGAAATCAGAAGGGACCAACCAGTGCTTTGATCTGAGAGGCAGGAGGTGGGATCCTGAACTGGAAGGACCAGTGGTGGACTCTCCAGCCGTAGCTCCTATGAACAGTCTGATCCAGTCTCTGCTCGGAAGTGGGCTGCCCGGTTCCATGGACCAGCAATCCGACGAGGTGACTGGAGCAGATGATGTAGCGGGAGCTGGTGCTGGAGAGCATGTGTCCTTTGGGAGAGGTGCTGGAGCACTCACAAGGGGAATTCGCTGCCCATCCCCTCCCTATTTGCCCGCTGAACTGAACTCTGGCACTGAGAGGACACAAACAAGGTGGGCCGCCATAGAGGTTCTGCTGCCTCCCGCCCTCACTCACTCGCTCACACCAACTGTTCTCTGCACATTGGGAGCACATTCCTGGCAACCAACTCTTCCCCCATCTGGTGTTTGTCTCCTTCCTGAAATACCTCATGCTGGGAGGCTAATGCTGAGGAGAGATTTAACTCCCAAGGGAACTTGGTCTCCTCTCCTCCCCACTCCACAGTGCCCCAGTTATTAAACTGGAGGATAGAACGGACCCGGCTAGGGTCTGTCCTGTACACACTGCTGGGACTAGAAGATGCCCTGTGGTGGAGTGATAGCTCATGGCTTGGCCTTGTGTGGCATCATGGATCCAGGAGCGAGGGCCGTTTTCACCCTCTGCTGCCTCTGAAGCTCAGTCACCGACTGAACTCAGCTGGTCCCTGTGGCTTTCTGGGGACTTCGCCTCTCAGGGCACTGGTTCCATGTTCTCAGCTGCATAATCCGTGTTCTGCACCCTCTGAAGTCAGAGCCACTACCTTGTTGGTAGTGGGCCTTGTAGCAACTTGTCTGAAAGGGAGTGAGGTCATCCTGGTAGGGGCACCCATGATGGGATGAGGTTGAGAGGACTTCTTGGTCACTGATGCTGCCCAGGTGCAGCCAGTAACAGCCCAAACCTTCCAGTAAAGAGGCCTTCACCCTGCAGGGGCATGGGCAGGGCTGAGTCTATTCTGTTCTATACAAGTTCTTATGCTGTGCTTATCACCCTAGAATCTGTACCTTCTGGTCACGCATTGAGCCACATGCGTGTTTGTTCCCTCATCCTCTCCCCAGGAAGAGAAGTTAGGGCAGTAGAGTGCTGTTATATCTCACACGCACACTCCCTCTCCCTAATAGGTTTGTTAGAGAAAGCAGGTCAAAGAAATGCACCATGCACTTAGAGCAGGAGATGGCGACTCTTGTGATGGTGCATAGTTCCGAGGAGGGGGTTCATTCCAGTCTTGGGGCAGTGCTGGGGAGGCCTTTGCCTGGCTGGGGGCTGGGCAGGACTGATGGGGGTGGAGGGGCCATGCTGAGGAGGGTTTCCCTCTACAAAGGGCTGGCAGGGAAGACCTGCTTATGGGGGAGTGGGAGGTTCTTTTGATCTTACTAAACATATGTGTTGCAGTTCAGCTGGCTACATGCAATTACCCATAGGCCTGTGCAGTGAAAGGAGAGAATGAAACAGTGATTGATTAATGGTTTGTCCAAGAAGCTGGATCTATCCAGGGAACCCTATAGACTCAGGTAGGTTCCACATGAGTCCTTGGGCTATTTTCAAGGGTCTGTTGCAACAGCTTTCCACAAATGATTTACAGCTTTCTAAAGCCAGGCCTACCAGCCCCCTGTATTTAAAAAAAAAATCAGGCCTGAAAAAATGACCAGATTGCCCCAAAAAACCAACCCCCTCAAACCCATCAGACTTTAAATCAATAAGCAATGTTGGGCTCTTTTCATTGCCTTCCCAGTTCAGCATAATGTTTTCAAGATTTTTTTCTCTGCCCCCCCCCCCGGAGGTGGGGAGGGGGGGCTAGCAACTTAAAAGCTGAGATCCTCCCCTGTTCATGTGACTCTGGGAGCTGGGGCTTTAAGAAACAAATCACCAATTGTGAGGAACCGGCCCCAGGAGCAGCCACTCCCCTCTCAGGGCCAACACCAGGCTGTGGCTCCATAATGGCACCTTGGCACCTCCTCACGTGCTCTGCAGCTGGGTGCTTTGGCTGGGCCTGCTGTCATTGAGCTGGGGGCCCTGGCTAGCCCATCCCCCCCCCCAGGTGCCTCCGTGTTATGAAAATAAACGATGAGCTCCAGAGATGCCAAACACGCTGGGATGGGTTTCCAAGGCAACCGGAATGTGTGAGCAGGAACAGCAGTGGAGAAGGTTGGCGTGAGGTTGCCATAGCGACAGGAAGAGCCAGCTTGGCTTTTCCAAACCTTGCTCCAGTTCCATCACCACCTTCGGTGGCTGCAGGCCTGGGCCCCGCTGCTGGCCCACGGGGCTTTCGTCCCATCGCTGCTCGCCAGCAGCAGGGAGAGTGGGGCAAGCGGCCAGCAGGCTGGCCATGCTCCATGGCAGAGGGGTCATGCCCCCCAGTCAGGACAAGGGAGGGAGCTGCTACTTCCCTGCCTGCCTCAGCAATGGGACGCCCCACCCCATGCACCCGCTGCCCTGCTCTCCCTTGCTATAGGAACTCTCAGCAGGCAGGCCCCAGGGGCGTAGGCTGGGGCATCAGTGGGGTTCCCCTGCTCAAGGGGCCCACAACGGGATGGGACCTGGCTGCTCACAATGAAGGATCAGTCGAGTGGCCAGCACCTTTAGAGAGGGGCTCACGGCCACAGCCCTGCTCTAAGTGAGTAGCTCTGTCTCCGCGGGGCTCGCCCTACACTCAGGGGGCCCATCCTCAGATTCCGTCTTTTTTTTTTTTTCCCTCTGCCTCTGCAGTGGCTGAAGACCACGTCCCTATGAATCCAACCCTAGGCCCACTGCACCCCGCCTCCCGCCATCCCTCCGCAAACGCTGTCCCCTCCCGCCCCCTGCTGGAGGCAGTCAGGAGTGCTTCCGCAATCGAGGCTGCTATTAGTGCATTGCAGAGCAAAAATGTTCATTCATTCCTGCAGGCCCTCAGCCTGATCCCACGCACGGGCGGGAGAAGGCACAGAAGTGTCCCTGCTGGGAGTAGCAGTTGAGATCTACGTTCGCTGCACCAGCCCCCTACCCATCATTCAGTCCCAGCACACCCCAGTGCTTGGGACAGGTCCAATTTCCAATCGCTCCTGTGCTAAGCCTCCTACAGGAAAGGGTGGGAGTCCATTCTACGCTGCCCCCACCAAGCCAGGAACGTGGGGTTTGTGGCCGCAGGAGTCACCCTCTCCCTCCGTACCGCCCAGGGAGGCAGCTACGTTCCAGCCTCAGGTGCCCAGATGATGTTTGCAGTTGCAGGCGCTGTGGGGTTTTGAGACTTACCGCTGTGAGGAGGTGACTGAGTAGGCGGCTAGTAACGAGCAGAGCCCAGCAGCACCAGCACAGGCCCAGGACATAAGAGCCAGAACCCGTTGGTGAACTTCCTGGCCTCTTGCACCTGACTCATCGCTCCATCTCCGCAGCCACTGAGTGGGGAGCTCTTGGGACCCCCCAGCCCCTGAGGGACAGACCACCAGGGGAAAGGAGCTTCTATAGAGGGAGGGGGCCCAAGGAATAATATCACTATGCAAAGGGGGGTTGGGGGAAGGAGTGTGATGGAACAGCAACAAGCTTCCCCAGCAGCACCATCCGCTCTCTGCTAAGGGTAAGTCAGCACCAGAGATCCCAGGCTCTGACTTGTGTTTTAGCCCAACACCACCTCCCACAAAAAACCCCACCGGACCCAGGGTTGGTGGGGCCTTGTGCTCAGGCGTTTACACAGCTGGGGAGCAGGGGGGGTTAGAGCCCAGGACCCTGGTTTAACCTGGGCTGGAACCTGCCCACTTTGCAGTGAGGCTGCAGGCAAAATGACTCGTATTGATGTCCTCCAGTGCCTGCCGACAAACACCCCCCAAGGACAGCCAAGGTCTCCTGCTGTTGGCTGGACCAGAATCCTGGAGCATCTCAGCACAAAGCCCCAGGGGCTCTGCCCCCAGCCACACACAGGTGAGTGGGGAAACACTGAGGCCACAGTACCCTGGGCAAGGACTTTGCTGTGGGGATGCTCACAGCTGGGCTAGGCTAACCCAGGCACTAAGCACTCAGGGTAACTATGCTGTAAAGACATGTCCTAAGTTTCCTCCGTGCAGGGTCACCTTTTAGAGGAGCTGTTTTCCCAGCATGCCTTTCTGGGGCTGGCCCTTTAAATATGGGTGAGCCAAATTACTGCACCCCTAAAGGAGCCATTTTGTAACAGGCTGCATCTCCCTCCCTGCCTGCTGGTAAGTACCTGTGGGGCTCTCCCCTCCTGCTGGGGTTTCATCTGCATTCCTATGTTGCCTGGGGCTACTGAATTGTTTTCTACCTGTGGGGCTGGAGTGTTGAAAACCAGCTAGTAAATGGGGCGGGGTGAGTACAAAGATCTGTAATGAGTAACTCGCCTCCTGAGAGAGCGATCCTCTGAAAGCCCTGCAGTCCTGCGCTGTGGTAGAGCATTTCTCCCTCTGGGGCCTGTCTAGGTGATCCACACAGCAGCTATGTCCCCCCACACCCCTCTTAAAAGTTAGCCCATCCTTTTACTAGTGTGTGGCTTAAAGAAAGACACAAGCCCAGCCTCTGAGCCGTCTCTTTATAAATAATGACCAACATTGATTCAGTGAGTCCCCCTTGCAGCTATGGCACGTCCTGGGAGCTGGGCAGGAAGGCAGCGCTCCAGTCAGGCAGCCCAGGGTTTGCAGGCAGACTTCCACCTGCGCTTTAATTGGGGGGCCAAACATAAGCCACCCCAATCCTTGGGGAGGGCCTCCACTGTGGCTCCTCTAAGTCCTCCAGCTTAAGCAGGGGAGCAGAGGGCTGTCCTCCTCCTGGGATCCAAAAGCTGGGGGTGGTTGGGAGCCGGGGCTGCTGCAATCCACCCTCCCATGCTTCAGCTGTGGCACTGCCTCAAACTCCCACATGTGGGTGTAAGGGGGGTTCAGGAGTTGGATGGTGAGGGAGGCACAGGGCCCCGGCTGCCGGCCTCACTCACAGGGGAAGCCTCTTCAATTCGATACCCTCACGCAGGAAACCATGAGGGGAAGACAAACATCCCCCCGCCCCACACAAACTGCTGCTGCCTGTGTAACATGCTGCATGGGCCTAGTCAGAGGAAATCGGGCACAGGAGGCACCAACCCTGGCTGTTTGGTTGTGCAATGCATGCTGCCCCCTCAGCCGGGCCCTCTCTGCCCTCAAGCCCACAGCCCCGAACTACCCTGAACCTCCCGTCTCCCCCCCCCAGCTTCTGCCAGCCTCTCCCCAGCGCGTTAGCTGAGCAGCAGTGACAAAGACGTGCTGGAAAAATAAACTCTAGTGTAAAATCTGGCCCCTTCACAGGAGCAAAACCACTGTGTCCAAACTGCATCCCCAGCCACTGAGGGAGCATTGCACCGCAGGCCTGCTGGGCTCCAGTCGGCCTCTCCCTGGGGTCAGCTCTGAGAAGGCCGGGCCCAGGAAGAGACTTGGAGGAAATTAATTCCCGACAGACTCTCCTAGCAGAGCTGGGACTGCTGGGAATAGACACGCTATGAGGCTTGTGGGGGGAAACTCAGCAAGAGCTTCGTGCTGAGTGATGCTAATTCAGGCCATGTACTCCAATCACCATGTGACCAGCACTGACGAGGGGGCTCATGAGCACACCCCCAAACCCAGCCTAGGAGGCGGTGCTTGCAGCATTCCCCCCCCCGCCACCCGAGGGTTGTGAGCTCACATCCCAAGTCACCACACACTTGTGGCTTGCACACTGCCCCCCAAGTTGCTGGGGTTTTATGGGCACAGTGGTGCTGCCTAGTGCCAGGGACTCCACTGCTCTTGCTCTGGTACCATTTGAAGCCCCTTCTCCCCCTCAGGCCTGGTAGAGGGGCACTACCCTGTCTATGGGGCTCCTGCAGATGGGGCAGGTGTGGCTAGGCAGAGCCTCGTAGCAGCGGAAACAGCAACAGACATGGCCACAGCATAGCAGGACGCACTCGCGGGGCCGTGTAAGGCAGATGATGCAGGCGTCCTCCGACGCATCCTCCCCAGACTCAGTTGCAATGTCCCCATTGCCCCAAAGGGCCTCGAACTCCCGCCGCTGCTCCTCCTGCTCCTGCTTGTGCCGGCGCTGCTGATAGGCCTGGCAGAGGGCATACAGGATCACCGCCACGCCTGTCAAGCCGCACAGCACCGCCGCCCCCTTCCAGAAGCTGCTCACTGACTCCATCTCCGCCAGCAGCGTCTGCCAGTCCCCCAGGTGCAGAAAGTAGCTGGACCCATCAGCTGGGGGCTGCAGGTGGAGGGTCCCATCTGGGTGCATGGCCAGCTCCCCGATGCCAGTCAGGCTTGCCCCCACTCGCAGCATCTCCTCTGTCTCCAGGAGGCCCTTGGGCTTCTCCCCACTCAGGTAGTGACTGATCAGGTCTTTGAAGCTGTGGGTTGGGTGCTGGAAGCGCTCATACACGGTCTCCAGGGGCAGCCGGACAGCCCGTAGAGGGCTCTCTACACTCACCCGTGTCACTGCCTCAGCACTGGGGGATGCCAGGGCAAAGGGCACCGTGTACACCTGCTCCGAAACCACCCGCTCGCTTTCATTCCTACAACCAATCAAGAGCACAGCAGCTGAGCCGGTGGCTCACAAGCGGGCCTCCAAAGGCCCTAGATCTGCCCTCACCCCACAGGCTAACCTTGCTCTACCTTACCCCACTAGTGAGCGGCCCTGGGGGACAGTCTGTGGGCCTCTGATGTAGCTGAGTCCCCAGCCCAGGCAGAACGAATCCAAACCAATCCAGGCCTGCAGAGCATACTGCCTCCACTGCAAGAAGGGAATCTGCCATCGGTGCAGCTCTGCCATGCACCGCAGATCTGCTGGCCCTGCATGCTCCCCCACACTGCCTGCCGCTGGCACCCCTCTCTTCCCAACTGTTCCCATCCCTCCCTCCTGGGTCTGCCCCAATGACCACTCACCAACTCCGGGCTAGGCTGTTCCAGATCAGTCGATGCTCCTTCAGAACTAGTTTCTGGATCACTCCCTGCAGCTCCTCGTGGTGCTGGCTGGATAGGGCTGCTTTTGCTGGCAGGACAATCCCTATGGATAACGTGGAGGAGGTGTGATCTTGCGAGGCAAACCCTGGTTCATGGAGCAGCTCCAGCTCCCAGAGCTGTCTAGAATTCCCCTGGGGTATAATTCAGCACAGCCCTGGAGGAGACTAGGTTTGACTAGTGGGTTGGGAGAGCTATAGCTGCTTAACTAGGAGTCCCCCTCCAAAAATTCAGCTGATTCAGCAAGGGGCGGTCTCCCCTCTGGGACCCAGGAAGGACATCCCAGGAGGTGTTTCTGAATGGCCACCCACATGTTGCTCTGCAGACTGGCCCTATCAGTGACTGTAATTCCCCAGTTACTAGAATGGAGATGCCAAACACACCAGGAGACGGCATGCTGCTGCTGTGAGAGTCGCTGAGAGATGGGCCCTAGTGCACCAAGCTGGATAAGTGTGCAAGGATCTTACCTTCTAAGGCAACATAATGCAGGCACTGGCCACTGGTGGCAGACAGCAGGTCAGGCAGACCATCATCTACCTGAAGCTTCGGGGCCTCCTGCAGAAAGAGAAGCCAGAAATGACAGTAAGCCTCAGCCACTTTCAATCTCAATGAGCTGCTACTCAGCTCCCGTTGGGGGGGAAACACCCACTCTGCCTACGCCTGGTTGTGCCCCACCTCCAGAGGCCAGTGGGTACCTCCCTCTTCCCTGGAATGTCTTTGGCCCCCAGGTTTTGCACTGTGACTTAATCCACGTTACTCTGCAGGCCGTGGAAAGGTGGCACTAATCAGTCCCTGGGGACTGGATGATTAGGGCACGTTGCAGGGGAATAGGGCCCCTTACTGGAGTCCCATCTTTCCATGAAGCTGACAGCCACCATCCAGCTCTAGCGCTTGTGTGGCTCTGCTGCATTTAGCCACTGGCAGCATCTCTGCCCATACGATTCCCACAGGAGTGGGCACATCAGACCCATCCCCGTGCAGCGGGCCTGTGCCAGGCATAGCTGGTGAAGCATAGCATGGCACAGACTCCTTTCTCAGATGTGCAGGTGGATAGCGAGGAATCCTGCAAGCAAAACTGCAGAGGGGTCTAGACTGAGCAATCGGGGCAGATGTGACCTGCCAAATCCCACTGTATGATTGGTCCATCCTTCTCTTTTAACAGGGAGACCCGGCCCACGGGGACTATCATGCCCAGCAGGCCGTACGCACTTCGGAAACTACAGGTCCCAGCATGCAGTGGCCAGCCAGGCCAGCTCAACTCAAAACCAAGTTCTGTAGGGGTACAGGTGTGTGCCAAGGCAGACAAAGGCCACCGAGGTGTGCAAGTGACAGCGACGCAGAGCACCCGGGGGCATTGCCGGCACGGGGGTGCAAACAGGACGGCCAGAGCCAGGGCTGCGCTGGCTGCTGTCCCTGGAGGTGGAGCGCTGCAGGCTGGGATCTGTAGGCCCCGTGGCTGAGCCCTGCGAGGCAGGGAGCAGGTCCCCCCTCCCCCTTGCCCTGTTTGGGCACCTGGACACCTGTTAAGGGGGCCCTGGGCTGGGCAGCGTTTGGGGCGCGGGCCGGGGGCCCCAGTACCTGGATCCGAGCCAGCGCCTTGGCCTTCTTCCTGTACAGGTAATAGAAGAGGCCGGAGAAGGCCAGGCTGGAGGCCAGGCCCAGCAGCTCCCCGGAGGTGACGGGCAGGGCGTCCATGGTGCCGGGCAGGGGCGCCGCGACTGCAAGGAGAGCACACGGGGGGCTGCCCGTTAGCCCGGGGCTCCCACGTGGGGCTGGGCTCGGGGGGCGCCCCGGGGGCCCCTTACTGGGAGACTCACCCGGGCCTGGGAGGAACCGCCCCGCTTCCGGCGCCCATTAGGGCTCCAAGGGCCCAAGAGGCCAGGACCGTCAGGGAGCCACAGCCCCGCCGCGCTGCCCCCTGGGAGATGGAGTCCGGCCGCGCTCGGCTCCTGGGGGCCGCCGCCGCGGTGCCGAGAGCTCGTGGAACTACAGCTCCCAGTGTGCACCGCGCCGCGCCCTAGGGGTGCTCGGAACTACTACTCCCGTCGAGCCTTGCGCCGCGCAGACCTTTAAAGGGGCGTTGGAGAGGGGGAGACACGTCGGGCTAAGGGCATGCGGCGCCACTCCAGGGACTACGGCTCCCGTGAGGCACTGCGGCGAACGCGCTGGCCACGGCCCTAGAGTGGGGGGAGGGGCACGCGGGGCGTCGGTCCTCGCTACGGGGCCTGCAGCAGCCCCGTTCTTAATACAGGAACACGAGGGGCTGGTCCTGGCCCCAAGGGGCAGGGGCGGTTCAGACTTGCACGCTTTTCATCTCCCTGACATGCAAACTTCTCCTCTGCTGCACGCTAATCCCCCCTTGCACTCACATGTTGGGTTGTTATTGTAGGGTCGCTCCCCAGGCGGGTTTGTTGTGGTAAGTTGGCTGAGAAGTACTGGTACTGATACTGTATTAGTGTTATCGCAAGGGATGCTAAGAGCTGTGCAGCTTATACTGGCTGGTTACTGTTGGGTTGTCCCTGGCTGCCTGTGTAGTGGTGTGTTATTGTAGGGTTGCTCAGGGAACCTGGACATATTGGTTTGTCAGAAGGGCAGCTTATGTGCCCTGGTCTTGAGTTGCTTATACAGATGACAGGATGTCTTTATTCTAATGCCCACTAGAGAACTGGTGGGGAAGTCTGAGAGGAGGAATGCTGTTTATTAGAGCAGTGCCCGGCTGGCATCGAATGGCAGCACAGTCAGGGCTCTTCCTGAGTGGGCCCCGAGCAGACCTTCTATCACTGTTACCTTGTGGTAGCACCAAAAGGTGCCAGCATGAACACACAGCCAAAGCATCTACAGTCTAAAATGAGCAACATGGGAATGGGGAGAGAGACGGTTGGAGATCCTGTATTTAAACAGACATAGCTGCATTAGCTCAACATAGATACATTTGCTTCCTAATTACATAAATTAGGCCAGTGTTTGGGTGCACAGGCTGATGCACCTGAGGCCCAGATTCTACAGTGGAGCCAGTGCGAATGTGGATGCTCACCATCTTTGAAATTCAGGCCCAGGAGATGTCACGCTGCAGCATAAACCAGCCAAGTTGTTAAAAAAAATCAAGAGTCGGGACCCCCAAAATCATGAGATTTTAATAAATATATAAATGGAGGTGGGGGGTGTTGGAGCCTTTTGGGGACACAATTTCCAGTTTTTCTCTGCAACCAGGAAGGGCTAGTAATTATCTTTGAAATTCAAATTGAAATCCTAACATCATCCCATGACTCCAGGAGCTGGGGTTTTAAGAAAATCACCAAATGTTGCAAATCTTGTATAATTGCAAGAGATGGGAACTTGGTTTCGCAGCCAAAGATCAGAGATGAAGGTGTCTGTTGAAAGGGGGCCAGGGCAGGCTCTAGGCCTGGGTAGGCAGCGCATCACACCTTCGCATGATATTGTATTTTGGCCAAGGAGAAACCAAGTTGGTGGCCAACATGGCAAATCTAGGGATTGTATGTGAAGGAACCGAACTGCTGTCTGGAGACTGGCATTTCTCAGCAGGCTTTGGTGTGTCATAGAATCTCAGGGTTGGAAGGGACCTCAGGAGGTCATCTAGTCCCACCCCCAAGTCCACCCTATGTGGGTGAAACCTGCCCATGACCTCCTGCCCTTGAGCAAGTGACTCATGGCTGGGAGCAGCAGGGGAATAACAGAAGCCCAGGGCTTGTCTCCACTGCAGAGTGAACTCAGGCTCTTCCTCAGGTGTTGCTCCAACCTCACTCCTGTCCACACACACAACCCTCTCACCTAGCTGGCCTATTCTGGGGTATTGGCTGAAGCCCAGCATGGGTGCAGGCTACCCCACTGGAGTGCTGATAGTCCCCCAGTGCCTTCCCACAGTTCTCCCAGTCTCCCCAGGACAGACAAGTTCTCCCCCAATTACCTGGGAAGGAATCACGGAGCCGCTCAGCTCGCTGCAGGGCTCAGAGCCATGGGATGTGCCCCCAGCAGTCCTAGCAACACATGGAGGAGTGCAGCAGGACCGGTAGTTTGGGTAGGGCTTTGCAGTGGGGAGGTGTGATGGGGTCTGCTTACCCCGCACTATCCCAGACAGGGTTAAGCCCATGGTATTGACAGCGGAAAGTCCCGCCTCCCTGGCAAGACTGGGCATGCTCCAAGTGCTCTAGTAGTATAAAGGGAGGGAGACCAGCTCATTCTGGGCTGGAGGCCACAGGGGAAGGATCTGCCTGGGAAGCTCCTGCAATGGACCAGCCACAGCCTCTGACTGCACTGGGAATTGAAGCTGTTCATGACCCACCTGCACCCTGGTGACTGGAGGAAACCCTGGAGATGACTAGCCCTGCTGAACATAGAGAACCCGACATCTCATGGGAAACCCCAACACAGACTCTGGTAGGAAGTGACCCAGGAAGGGTGATGGAGTGGTACCTCCCCCAAGGGGAAACTCAGCGTGTTTTGGTAGGATACCCCGCCCTGCTGAGTCAGTGGCAAACTGCTACGCCACTGTTAGGGCCCTGGGTTGGGGCCTGGTGGAGTTGGATGGGCCCGGGCCCCCCTACCGGGGCTGCCCTGCACCGAAGGGTGGTGCTATAGACTCTGGCCGCTAGGCCATGCTGCCCAGACCCTAGGGTCTTGGACCATCACACGAGGCTCACACCCGATTAGGCATGCCCAGGTGCGTATGCCCAGGTGTGTATCAGTCGAGTTAACTGGAGCAAATACCCGCAGAATGGAGAAGCAGTGAGGTTGTTCCTATACAAGTGGTGCCTGGGGAGAGGAAGGTGGGGGTTGGGTTATAGGCCCAGGTGTGTTCATACCCAAAGAAGCTGGCATACGGGGAAGCCTCAGTCCCTCCCTTGTGCAGGAAGCCTAGCCCTCAGCGCTGAGCCTGTCAGGAAGTAGGAGAGGCCGCGAGGAGGAGGAGAGGATGAAAGCCGGAGGGTGAGATGGCGTTTTCAGAGCTTTCCTTTCATTTCCTTCTAGCATCTGAGAAATTCACCAGTCACTCACTAGCTCGTTTACATGTAAAAATAACCTCTCCAACCCGCACCCCCAAGTCGGGTCTCTCGGGTTGCAACGCTGGCAGGGGAAGCAGGCGTTTCTGACAGCTTAGGGATGACTGACCACCTGCCTCAGCTTCAGAGTCCGCTGTGGTTGGCCAATGAAAGGATTGAGTCCTTCCCCTCCGGCTCTTCGCTGCTTGGGCCTCCAGATCCTGGCACTGCTGCTTCTCAGTTCAGGGCCCGGCTGGCACTTTGGTGCTGTGCTGCAGTGGACCCACGTGAAAGAGCCCTGCCTGGGGAATTGCTCCGGAGCACGTGTCTTGGGGAGGTCTGGCAGCTGGTCCAGGGGATGCAGAGCTGCTGCTCCCACAGTGGCTATGCAGCCTGCCCAACTCCAGCTGGTGATGCCACAGTATCCACCTTCATTCCAGCATGTCTGCAAGGTGTGGAACGGGGCAGGGGAGGGGCTTCTATTTGCTGCAGCTCCTGGGATCCTACTTCATTCCCCAGTTTCCTTAGGGCCTTACTCCTGCAGCCCTTACGCTGTGGGATGGCCCGGGTGGGGCAGGGAGCCCTTTACCTTGAGGTCAGGGCTCCAGTCTGGCCTGGCTCAGTAGTGCCAGAGGTGATACCATCCAGCAGCCCCATGTGAAATGAATGGAGGGTCGAGCTACAGTGGGCAGTAATTGGCTCCTTGTTGGCTAATGAGTGAGTGGAGACTGCTCTCCCCTTGGGGGGGCAGGGGGCAGCGTGAGGCCTACCCTGCTGCTGCCCCGGCAGGACCTGTTCTGTGGCTACGTGCTGCCTTGCTCTCCTGGGCTGTCGCTCTGGCTCTTTACATCACTGCTAGATGCCCTTGAAAATTGTAAATAAAACTGCATGAAATGGACCCCAACTCTTGGTGGCTGTGGTGGGAGACGTGCTGGTTTGGGGGGTGCATGTCCCCATGCTACTATGCGTTCAGGTGCATGCGGGCTCAGTGCTGGGGCCCTGCTGTACGGGGGTGCATGGCCCTTACCTGAATGGGGGTGCTTGTGGGAGAATGGACTCCATCAACAGAAGCTGAGGGGCTCCCATTGCTTTATTATGAGGAGGGGAGGGGTACAGATCTGCTAGGGAAACGGGGCCCCATCTCCCTAGCAAATCAGCGTGACTCCAACTGGGGTTAGTGCCACTCCATCTCCCTTAGGGAGCAGCTTCCCCTCGTGGGGGATAGGAATTGCTTTGTCACTCCGAGATTCAGCCCTGCCTGTGTCACTCCCCTAGTTAGATAGGGTGAATATAGGACGCCGGAGGGCTGATGGTGCCCCATACTGGGGCGGGGTTAGGGTTGGTTGAATGACCTCACTTGTACAGTTGCAGACTTCGTTCTTTCTTTCCATGTAACCTAATTTCCAGCCTGTTCAAGATTGGTGTTTTTGGAGACGGTTCACAAAAGTCACTGCTAGATTGTTAAACTGGAGTTAAGACTGGAAAAAGTCCCCCTGCCCCAGCCCAGCCGCCTGGGAATTTCCTTAGGTTTTTTTTACAATGTAAGAAGTGTTCAGTGTCAGGATCTCCCAAGGACCTCACACGCTGCACTCCCCAGACTCCGCCCCACCGCCAGTCTGTGTGGTCCCACTCCCCACAGAATCCACCCCTTCCCCTTGGGTCGTACCCTGCCTGGGGCTTATCCCCATCTCCCCTGGGACCGTGCAGAGTTAAGAACAGAGCCCAGGGTGAAAGTGGAAACTGCTTTTAATCGTTAAATAAATCCATCAAGGACCACCCAAAGCTAGTCCAAGGCACCAGTCCCCACCGTAACCAACCAATTCAAGCAAATGGGGAGTTTCTAAGCCAAGCTGGTTTTGGATTACAATGAGCCTAAGAAGGTTAAGAAAATGCCCCAGAAGCAAGAGCAGCTCACGGTCTGAAGCTCCCAGCATTGTCTGATCCCACTCAAACGATCCAGAAAAAGCCTGCCCTGGCACACAGTTGGGTTAGTGGGAGGGAAGCTGGCAGGGGATCAGAGTTGGTTTAGCACAGGCAGCTTGTTTCAGGGCTAATCCTGGGGAAGATCCCATAGTCAGAGGGGATCCTCACGGGGTTAACTGCTGCTGTTCCATTGAGTTTAAAAAGATAAAAAATTCTCCCCCTGCCAGCTTGGCACTAGAGGGTGCTGGGCTGCTGCCCTTCAAACCCAAATTATGCCTCATCTCCCTGTGCCAGAGCGGCAGTAGGGGAGCTGCACTACGGCCCTTTGTGTCCTGGAGGGGTCCCGTCTCCCTGCATCCCAGCCTGGCAACAGGGGCACTGTGCTGCGGTGGGTGCTGTCCTTCCTACCCTGGCCATGCCCATCCCTGGGATGACGCCAGGCCCCCGAGGCTCTCTGCCCCATCCCACCCAGTGTTCCCAGAACTGGCCTTGTCTACTCTAGCCTCTTTCTTCAGCGCCCACCCCCTTCCTTGCTGCAGTGCCACTGCTGCCCCCTGGCGGGGTCACTGCCGGCGCCATTGGGCATCTCAACCTGCTCTAGCAGAGTTAGATCACACGGTGGCTGTGTGGCCCAGGCCCTGCCGACGCCGGCACTCCCAGCATTGCTCTCGTTGGAGGGGCTGTACCCAGACTAGACCCACAGGCCGGGGCTGTAAGGAAAAGGCTGGTGTTGCCCAAAGTGAGCCACTGAAGGCTCTCACCCCATGCCCTGCTTGGGTGGGCAGGTCCCCATGACCCTCTGCTGGGGAAGGCGGAGCGGATTGATTGGCTGGAGTGGGGCTCAGGCAGGAGACCCTGGGCTGACACTCCTTGCAATGTACAGTGCTGGCAGGTGCTGATAGTGGGGATGGGGTCAATGGTACAAGGGTGGAGTATGACCAAGCCAGGTGGGCTGGGTTCCAGGCTCCACCCAGCAGGTGGTGCAGGAAAACGCGGCTCCTACACTCCCTCCTGGAGCTCTGTCTGAGATGGGAGGAGCCTGCAGCCTGCACAGGACAAGCCGCAGCAGAGAAGCTCAGGCCACTGGCTATTCCCAGAGATGTTCCCCCACATGTCCCCATCCGAGAGGCTGGGAGGGAGGGGGCATGGCTCTGGGACTCTACGTGCGTGCTCCTGCCTGCCTATGTCCTGGGGAAGTTGCTTGGTTGTGTATGTACGGATTCTCTGTCCTCCTCCCTGGCTGCGTGCCTCCTTGCCCTGCGGCCCCTCTCTACCACACCTCACAGTGCTTGCCGGGGTTCATGGGCGAGCCCACCGGGCACTTAAAGTGCTCAACAAAATCCCTGGAGTTGCTGAGGGTGCCGATGACCCGGAACTTGTCTGGACTGTGTGGATCGGTGACCAGCCCCTCGTGCGAGCTTTCCGGCGTGCGCACAGAGCACCACACCTGTGCAAGGGACACAACAAGGACCAGGATTAGGGAGGCACAGCCCAACACCTAGCCTCGCTCCTGCACCCTCTTCTCAGCTAGTTTCCTGCCTTGGGCCCCATGGGCCAAGGCTGCCCTGCCCTGAGACAGGGAGTGTACCTCCCAGTGCAGCAGTGACCCCAAGGCTGCCCCGCTGGGGAGGTGGTGGATGGAGCTAGGGGAAGATGGAGTGGGCCTGACCCTTGGTATGGCTCTGCTGGGCCAGGATGTTCCCATTTGACCTCACTGAGGAGATCAACTGGTTCTCTTCTCTTGGATCTCAATACTGCAGGCTCGGGTCTTTAAAAACCATGGCCCGTTGTTCCCAAAATGGAATAGTATGGAGCTGTAGGTTAGCACTGAGGGGCACTGGCAGAGCTGTTGGGGGAGTGGGTGGGGTGTGTGTGTGAGAGTCCACAGCTGGAATAGCAGGGGATTGCAGGTCAACAGCAGTGAGGGACATCAGCAGAGCTGTCTGTGGGAAGCCCAGGACTGGAGTAGCAGGGGGGCTGCAGGTTGAGATTGAGGGGCATCAGCAGAGAAGCTGTTTTCCCATTCCAGATCCGTACCTGTGCAAATCCTACAAAGAAGAGCTGGTTGTTGGTGAGCCCCACGGCAGGCAGGTGCTTCTCCTCTCCATTCTTCTGCAGCCAGGCTTTGTAGGCCTGCAGGGAACCAAGAAGGCGTGCCGTGAAACAGCAGCAAACAGAGTGATGCTCCCTCAAAATCAGGGGGCGGTGGGAATTGAACCCTGGCCTTAGGATCTGTTGTCCATCCCCCGCCGGAGGGGCAGGCTCGCTGCGTTACTCACGTTGTATGCTGTCTTCAGGCCCCCGTTGTCTGCAATGTTCTCGCCCAGGGTCTGCTTGCCGTTGACGTGCTCTCCGTTCACCAGGTACTTGCTGTACTGTTCCATCATGCACTCAGTCCGGTTCTTAAAGGCCTCCAGGGAGGAGTTCTGCCACCAGGGACGCAGGTTTCCCTCCTTGTCGTATTCTCGACCTGGAAGACAACCCGGTGCATGATAAATGGCCGGAGGAGGAGCTACCAGCAGCGACAGGTCTATCACCTGCACCTGTCTCTGGTGCCTTCTCAAGCAGCCCGCTATGGAACTGAGCCATGACCCCCAGCACAGTCGCAGTTCCATCCCGAGCGGCCCCCAGCATGAAGGATGTTGCAAGCAGCCCAAAGGCTAAGGTAAGTTACAAGGGTCCATGTGATGGCTCGACAGGGGATCTTAAGCCTGCTGCCTCCATGAGTGGGGGTGTCCGGCAGAAGAGGGGCTGCTGAAATGAAGAGGGACATGAAAAGGGAAAAATCAGAGGCACAGACCAGTCAAGCTCAGGGTGGGGATGGAGCACCTGCTCTATGGGCTTCAGGATTCCTCCCTACCCATGGTGCCTCTGCGAGTGAGCAACAGGGAAAGGACAGGATCATCTGCGGCCAGGATGGTGGCTGTGCAGCCTTGGAGACGGACGGCCTCATCTCTCCAGCAGGAGCTGCCTGGGCAGCAGCCGTATGAGCTTTCCTTGACCTGCTGGGACCCCTTTAGAAGAGGAGATCACACTTCATGGCCTGCTTGGTCCTCGGCTTCTTCAGTTGCTAACAGTGGGGTCAGTTGGCACTGGTTGTGCTGGTGGCTTGTCTATCTGGCAGGAACTGGCCAGGATCTCAGCTCGCTTCACCTCAGCCACCAGAGAGTCCTGGATGACTTGCTCTTTCCCTGCCACCCAGGGCTGGCTATGACCCAGCAGCCTTGAGGTGAAAGTCTCCATGCCTGTTCTCAATGCTCTGAGCCTGCAGGCCGCCTACCCTGATGGTGGTGCTCTCTGTACCCCTGTAAGTATGGGAACTCCACCTGCTTCTCAACCAGACCCCCGGGGAGTGAGTCTTGGCATGGAGGCTCCAATCACCCCAAAGCTGCCTTTTGGGTTCCACCATTGGCTGTGGCCTAGCAACACTGCACAGCATGCAGAGAGAGGATGCAAACAAAACAAACACGAGTCCAGCTGGAGAAGGGGGAAGATCCCCAATAGCCACAAGGAGCAGTGTGGAGGGGGGGAACTGGGAATCGCCAGCCACTAGCCATGGCTCGAGATGCAGAGACATGGGTCCTCACCAAGCAGATGGAGCAGAAGCGAAAGCTGCACAGAGAAGCCTGGGGAGATGCCTGCAGGTGTCACCTGGGGAGACAGGAGGACAAACAAAATGGGGAGGAGAGCCAGCCAAAGGGAAAGGACATTTTGAGGGCTGTGAAGAAGCTAACGTGGGCAAGAGGTGTTGGCCGTGCTGCAAGAAGATGACGTGGGGAAGCACAGGATGGAATGGATGGCAAGGCCACTAGTGGCCCAGAGGAGAGCAATGTCAGGAGTCTTTGCGGGATATGTACAGAGGTGCTGGGCAGCCCCATGGTGCAGAGGACAGGATGAGGCTGCGATGAAGAGGAACTGGGAGCTCTGTGCCGGGAGGAATGGGGGGGATAGCGTCCCCTCTCTATCCAGTATAAGGACTGTTTGTTTATGGTGTCCCTGAACCAAGCGTCCTTTCCAATAGTGGCCCTGGTGCATTCTTGGAATGGCAGGGTGTGCGCGTGAGACTGGGGAGCCTGACAGGCCAGCTGGGTCCTACCTTGGTCATCGAACGCATGCGTGAGCTCGTGCCCCATCACTACTCCGATGCCGCCAAAGTTGAGGGCCCTGGGTGAAGCCAAGAAGAAACCCTAGTTTATTGTCTAAGCTCTTACCATGGTCCGTATCCCAGTGGTATTGGAGCCTCCCTGATCGCTGCTCATGCAGCACCGTGATTCAAGCCCATGCTGCGTTTCCAGAGCTCCCTGGTGCCCTTTTGATGAGCAGGCAGTGCAGAGTGCCAGTGGCCTGGATGCCCAATGGAGGTGAGACTCCACTGACTGAAGCACGCGTCTAGCTAGGAAACCTGCTCAGGATGACTGCCCGTAACAATGCATTGCACTAGCAGGGCAGGCTTGGCATAGATCCTTACCTAGAGTCTGTTAGCGTCACTGTTGGGCAAAGTGCAAACTCTGCCAAGCCAAGGACTGCAGTGCCAGCTTGCTGGGAGCCCAAGGTTGGCACCCAATGGGCATAAAATGGATCTGTCATTAACTGCCCTCGTTAACACCAAAGGCTGGCCTGTGGGGAAGGCTGCCAGTCCTAGCAATGGGCCTGACCCTGTGGCTAGAGCAGTGCAGCCTGTGGAACACCATGGACCAACCATTGGCCACCCTGCGGGGATGGTGACGCTTGCCGGGCCTCTTCCATAGCACTGGCGCTAAGGCCGCCCCCTTCTCTGACTCCCCGGGGGAAGGGCTGAGGCAGGGCCTGCCCTCTCTTGAGGGTGAGAAGGGCAGTGAGCAGGCACAGATGCTCATTACGCTGGGCCAAGTGTCTTCCTGTGACCGCTCGCCCCACCCCGAGCCCACAGCCGCCGTTGGCAAGGCTGCTTCCTAGGGGCCCGAGGGAATAGCAGAGGGCAGTAGTGAGTGCCAACCCCACTGGGATCCTCTCTGAGCGGGGGTGGGTTTGGGACCGCAGGGAGTGGGGAATCCTCCATTAGTGCTTGGATGGCAGCAGCTCAGACCCAGAGCGTCTCTGCCCTGGAAGCTCCACTCCTTGCTCCCGGGACCAGGTGCTGCCCCTGGGCGATAGCGGGGGTTGCCCAGATCTGAGTATACCCAGGGATCTACAGCTGCCAGTGGGTCTCATGCCCTCTCCTTCCCCAGCCACTTCCTGCTACGCACACAGGCATGACCCAGCGAGAGCCCAGAGCACCAGACGCACTTGGGGTGGTTGCGGGCGTAGAAAGGAGCCTGCAGGATCCCAGCTGGAAAGACGATCCCGTTCTTGGTGGGCAAGTAATAAGCATTGACGGTCTGCGGGGTCATGCTCCACCTAGGGAGGGTCAAACGTGTTAGGCAGCATCTCCCCCTGCACCTGGCGTCTTGCTAGCAAAGGACCAGGGCAGGCTGCAGCAGGAGGAGCAGCCAGCCATACACGGGGAAGCTCCTCTCCAAACTCAGTGTTAAGAGCCCCAGAGCCCATCTTATCATGGCGCTTTTGGTCTGGCCAGAAACGCTCGGCTGAAGTGCTGGGAGCTGGTTGAGCCTCGCACCTTTGTAGCAGTCAGTCATCTGTCTGAGAGCTGAGATCTGTCCCAGGGACTGGGGCCGGGGTGAATGAGCCAGAGGCTGGCCAGGAACACAGCAGGCCATCGGCCCCCTTCTCTGGGCTCTTGGCTCCTCTTTTTCTATTACAGAGGGGGCAGGTGGCTGCCGGTGTGTGTCTGATACAGTCAGAGCCAGGTGGGTCCTGGCGTGTGCCTGCATTGTGGGGTGTGAACAAGTGCGTGGGTGCTTGTGAAAGGGTGCACGGCTGCGTCGGTGCCAAGAGTGGGGTTGCCTGGGGAAGTCTTTCAGTGGGACTGCTCAGGCGAAATGCTTCTCAAGTGAGCTGGGAGTCCCCACCTTAGATGGAAGGAGCAAACTGCAGCTGCCGCCTTCGCTTTCCTAAAGGTGCAGTCTGTGGAGACTACATCTCCCAGCATGCAGTGTAGCCAGCCAGTAGGTTCCAGGTAAAGCATTGCATGCTGGGACCGGTAGTGTCCACAGGCTGCAGCTCCACCTTGGAAGTGAGGGAGGCAGCAGAATGGGGCAGGATCTGCCTTTACCCTCCCTAGCAAGAGACTGACAGCACCAGCCACACCCCAAAACTAGCCCCCAGGCCTCCCGGTCATGCACTCTTCATATGGGACCCTGCCTTGCCCCTCCAGCCCGCTCCCTGCCGCCGTGGGTGGGAAGGTGCCCATGCTGCAGCGGCTCCTTACTGGTCCCGGTTCGGGGGTTTCCGCAGCTGGTCGGCCATGACCTTGGCAGAGAAATTGTAGAAGTTCAGCATGTTCTGGAAAAAGGAGTCTTCAGAGACTTCATACTGAGAAAGAAACACAAGGGGCTGAGATGGGCTTGGGCTGCACCGCTCCACCCTGCAGGCTGGGTACGGGGTGGGGGGTCTGAAATGGGCTAGGGCGTGCCCCCCCCAACCCCACAGGCAGTGAAGGGGTGAGATGGGGTAGATAGATCACTCTAGGCACTCAGTTACAATAGCAATGAGGGCTTGGATCCCATCCCTACTGAACAGCCCCACCAGTGGGCCCACATACCCTGGGTGGGACATGCAGGATGGGCGCCGGGCAAAATCTCACCCACCCCAATCAGACCCTTGGTTCACTGGATCCCTGCCCTGTGCCTGGCACAAGCAGCTGGGAGCGCCTTGCAATCCCAGGGCCACTCTTGGCCCAGGTCCCTATGCTCAAGGGCCACCTACCCCATCGTAGACGTCGTCCAGCTCCTTGTTATCGAGGATGAAGTCCGGGAAGCCGATCATGTCGTAAATGGCATCTGCCTGTGGAGAGAGGGGCGAGGGCAGCGGCTGAGATCGTAGCGGGGTGAGCAGAGGGAGAGACCTGGGAGCTCCCCGTATACAGCCCCGGCCCCTCCAGGGGAAGCGTGCGCGGGTCACAGAGGAGCAAGCGTTGCTACTCCGGGGCGCACGGGGCTGGGGTTCCCTGCCAGGGAGCCAGTGGGACTACGTGCCTGGGATTTCCCCCACCACCAGAACGCCCATGTCCCGGAGACCAGGGATGCCCCTGCCTCGTGTCTCATGCCGGGGGAGTGCGCAGTGGCAGCAGTTGCAGGGGACATTGCCTGGAGAGGGATTATTTGGAATCAGCTCTGACATTGTCTCCCCTCTAACTCAGAGCAGGAGTTGGGCTGACCCCCCTCCCGCTGGGGTATGGGAGGCCAGCGGAGCAGCCGTCACCTTCTCCTTAGCGGCCTGTCTTGTCGTCCTGTCCATCCAGTCAAGCTGGTCCAGGGATTCTTCAAAGGCCGTCCGGATCTCGCTGATCATCTCCTCTGCCTATGGGGGAGCGGGAGAGTCAGTTCCTCCCACATGGCCAGCCTGCACCCCCCCCCACCCCCGTCCCCTGGAGACTGTCATGCAGCACTAGCCCTGCCTCCCAGCCCTAACCCCTCTGTGGGGACTGCCCTGCTCCTCCCACGATCCCGGAGCGGAGTGGTTAGAACAGGAGGGCAGGTGCTGCCAGGCTGAACTCCCCTCGCCTGGGCGACTGGTGGGGCAGGGAAGTCCCTTCTCTCTGGTCTGCGTACCCCTGCCCTTTGATGCACAGAGGCACCTCGAGCTGGGGCGCTCACCACTGGTGAATTGAAGGGCTGCAAAGGAATTGGGGAGGGGTAAGAAACAGGGGAAGATAAGAGAACTTGGGATCTGCAGAGGAATCGGAGGGTGGTCTGCAAGAGAACTGGGGTATGGAAGTTTGGGGGGCAGTGCAGGGAGAAGAGGGGTTGCAGGAGTGCTGGCAGGGAGGCTAGAGGGCTCGGGGCGGGGCAGGGCAACTCACAATCTCCTTGCTGTCTCTGTCAAAGGTGGCTTTCACGAACAAGGAGCCCAGGGCGAAGCCCAGCGTGTCGTCGGTGTTGGAGATGCAGGTTTGCCAGCGAGGGGTGCAGGACTCCAGAGAGAGAGCGAGACAGACAGGGTGAGACCTGAGGAGGGTTGCGATGCGTCCCTGTGTCCTTGCTGGCCATGCTGGAGGGCAGGGGCCTGGGCCGAGCTCACACCCTGACACAGGAGGACACAATTTCTGGCCTCCCAAGTGCTGCTGCAGAGGGAGAGGGCTCCCTCCTCTCTGCTCTGTATGGCCTGCCCATCATTTCATCGAGGAGCCCTGGGGCTCAGACCTAAACCCAGGTACGTCCCTTCGCCTTGCCTCCTTCCAAGGCAGACGGGCCTTCATCTGGATGGGGAACCCCTCACGATCTCTGCCTGCCCCCTCTCAGGCTCTGCCAGGCCGTGCTGGGGTGCTGGGGACACACACACATTCAGGGGCTCGGTCCTGGCCCTTTCCCTGCCTGCAGCCTCCTGTTCGCTGGTCCCCGCGCAGGCGGCTGGGCCAAAGGGCTGAGCTGCTCCCGCCCACAAGGATCCCCTAAGCTGAGGCCTGTCGGCATCTCTACGGGATGCCGGTTGTGTTGCCTTACGCTGCCCTGAGTTCCACCGTCCTGCTGTGCTGCACTTCCCTCCCCCGCCCCAGAGCCCCCATGCGTTTCACTAACCCCGCCATCACCGCCCGGCTGTCCCAGCTCGTCCCCATTACCCAGCATCCCCTGCTCGCAGCCAGCAGGGCGCACTCTGACTCTGACCCAGGGCTGGAGGCTGTGTGATGCACAGGCATCTTCCCCTTAGCGGCCTCTCCACTCACATCAGTACCTCCTTATCCCATGCCCCGGACAGGCCAGGTCATGGCTGCCTGGCTGAGGATCCTCTGGGATTTCCCTGGGGCATATAAGGTGGTAACACGCACAGGGCACAGGATTCCCCCATGTGCATAGAGAAAGGGGCCTCGGGGCTGATGCCAGTGGCTCGGCCCGGTGTGCCCTATGCAGCAGCCCCTCACCTTCTTGGTGCCATAGAGGGTCTCCAGTAGCTTCTCCTGGGCCGTCTCAAATCGCTGGTCGAGGCTTGAGGCAGTTTTCTGAACCAGGTTCCAGATCATGTAATTGTTTAAAATGCTGCAAATGACAGAGCCACACTGATTCCTTGAGACCCCAACCCTGATAGGAACCACCCTGAGATATGCCCCCCATTCCCCACCTCCCCATCCCACCCCTGATTGGCATGACCCTGAGACACCCCCCCATGTCCCAACAGGCACTGCCCTGAACAGATACTCCCTCACCCGCAATGGACATGGCCCCTGCTTCCCAATGGGTGCTGCAAGGTGACCCCTGATGTCATTTCGCTGGTGCCCACCAGCCCCTCAGACACAGAGGGCCCCGAAGCCCCTCCCTCCGGCTGGGGCTCTTACCTTCTGTCCGTGCTGTTGATGAGCTCCGAGACCTGCTGCAGATACTCGCGGCCAAACACCACCACGGGCTCCGCCTCGCTCAGCTCCAGCGGGGCCAAGGCATAGGCCATGTAATCCAGCCAGTCGATGGCGGGGGCCAGAGCCTGCCAAGACATGGGGCTGTGAGGGGGGGCGCGGCTCCTCTCTGGCTCCGAGGGTGGGTTCCCCAGCTCTGGGTAACTGGGGCTCCCTCCCTGCGAGGGAACCCCATCCCACAAGGCAGCCAGGGCAGATGGCTGGGTTTCACTGGGGCGGCGGGGGATGCATGTCCCTGGAGAAACACCTCAGGTTCACTCCAGCCTCCCATCACTTAGACTCGCTGCCTGAATCTCTGCCTTACTCCCAGCCCCCTGATCCTCTCGCATCCCTGGCCCCTGCCTCAGCCTCCTAAGAGATCTCTCTTCCCACTAGCCAGGATTGCATCTCTCCCTGTTGCCATGGTGACTGGTTGCTTGGTGACCATCGCACGATGACTAAGGCTGGCTTTTCTATAGTGCCAGGAACTTCAAAACTGGGGTGAGGGTCCTGGCATCCCCTTCCCCAGCACAACAGAATTCAGGGCTGAGATAGCAGGGGACTGTGGGTCGGGATTGAGGGGCACTCACGGAGCTGTGTGTGCGGAGCCCAGAGGTGGGATAGCAGGGGGCTGCGGATCGGGACTGGGTGTGTGGGGACCCCAGAGCTGGGATAGCAGGGTGCCATCAATACTGAGGGGCAGGAGCAGAGCTGTGGGGGGGACCCCAGTGGGGTAACAGGGCACGGTGCAGCCGGACTGAGGGGCAGTGGTGGGGCGGGACCCCAGTGGGGTAAAGGGCACGGTGCAGCAGGACTGGGGGGCAGGGGCAGTGGCAGAGCTGGGGGGGAACCCAGAGGTGGGTAGCAGGGCACGGTGCAGCGGGTCTGGGGGGCAGGGGCAGAGCTGGGGGGGAACCCAGAGGTGGGTAGCAGGGCACGGTGCAGCAGGTCTGGGGGGCAGTGGTGGGATGGGACCCCAGTGGGGTAACAGGGCACGGTGCAGCGGGACTGGGGGGCAGTGGCAGAGCTGTGGGGGAACCTAGAGGTGGGTAGCAGGGCATGGTGCAGCGGGACTAAGGGGCATCAGCGACTGAGCTGGAGGGAGACTCTCCCCCAGAAGCTGCTCATTCTGGCTGCCTTTGGGGATGCTGACGCCCCCTTGCGCCGCTGGCCCCAGGGAGTGAGTGTGTTGCGCCTGGGGGATGGTGGAGGCATTGCATTGCAAGCCTAGCATTGGCTCCTGGCTGCTTAGGATGCTGCTCAGCCAGGCCTCCAGCATTAATGACGCTCAGGCAGCTGAGCAGCAACCCCGCTGGAATCCTAATGAAACCCGGGTGGGGGGGATGGACAACAAAGAGCCCAGCAAAACAGAGGCCTGGAGTGTGTGGGGAAAGCAGCCAGGGGCTCCCGGGGGAAGCAGCCAGGGGCTCCCGGGGGAAGCCGAAGGGGCACAGAAAGGGGCTACTGTCTTCCCACGTGCCCTGGGCTGGGCCCTCACACTCTGCCCAGGCAGCTCGGAAATGTAACACAGAACTCAGATCAGTTGAATTCCTCTCTCTGTTTTCATCCTGAATTTTTCTCCCAGCTGTTCCAGGCCACAGTGGGACCCGCCCAGCAAATGGGAGCCTCCCGCTACCAATCCCCTGTCACCGGCCAGCGGATAGAGCCCAGCCCCTGCACACAGCAGCACCATGCTGGTTCCTTCCCCGCCCCGGCCCTTCACCCACCTCCAGCAGCACCATGCTTGTCCTCTCCCCGAGCAGCACCGGGCTGGCCCCTTCCCCAGGACCCACCTGCAGCTCTGCGATGCTCATCTTGTGATAGATCTTCTCGTCATCCCGCCTCTCGTCCTGGGGGACGGTGATATTGGCCAGCAGGGTCTCAAACTCCAGCACCTGCTCCATCTGCTCCTGGGTGGAGACCTTCTCTCCACCCAGCAGCATCCCCAGCTCCACCATATAGTCCAGGTAAGCAGCCAGCACCTGTCACTCAAGCGAGAGGCAGTGGGGTTAGTCACCTAGGCAGGGGCAACCCCACACAGTCAGTCATGGGCTGTGGGGGAGTTCAGCTCCCTCAGATCTCGTGCTCTTAAATCCCCAAACCTCCCCCCACCAGGATGTCCTGCCAGCTGGGTCCCAGCACAGGCTCCAATCCAGGATCCTAGCACTCGGGGGTCCCTTTCCTTCAGCCCCTTGTGCTCTGGGGTCAGGCATATTCCACCCGCTGGGCTGGATCTGCGTCAGGAGCACAGGAAGGTGTGGGCCCTACCCAGGGTGTTGGGGTGGGAATGTGCATTTCAGAGCACAAAGGCCTCTTGGGTTATCTCCGAGATGGGGCACACAGTGGGGAGGGTTCTGAGAAGAGCCAGGAGACTGATTAGAAGATGAGAAAACCTGCCTGATCATGAGAGACTCCAGGAGCTCCACCCTATTTAGCTTAAAGAGAAGGCTATGATCAGGCTGAAAGTACCTACGTGAGGACCAGATATTTGATGAGGGGCTCATCGGGCTGGCAGAGAAAGGACAGTGGCTGGGAGCTGAAGCTAGACCCATGAAGACCGGAAGTCAGGTGTGAATTCGGGCCTGCTCATGAGGCCGGCTCTGTGGAAGGGATGGTGTGCATGGGCTGTCCCCACCCAGCCCCCTACCTTCTCATTGGCTGTCTTGTTCAGGTAGTAATCCCGGGAGGGGAGGAAAAGGCCTGACTGATCCACCTGGAGACGGAGAACAAATGAACCTGGATTGCATAGCCGCAGCCACTGCTCCGTAGCACAAAGCCCCCTGCCCTGCCTCCACATCCAGTCACCGCTATTCCCGGGAACCAGTGGGGGTGGAGGAACTGGAGCAACCCTAGCCCTCAGCAGTAGACCAGGGCCATCAAATCTGACCTGTGGGGAATCCCCAAGCGGCATTCACCTCCCCAGAAGCAAGAGGCTGAGGCACCTTCCTGGGGTCTGTATGTGATGTGCCCCCAAAACAGTTACTGTCCCCACTGAACCCCTCTCAGTGTGTCCCCAGGTGGGAGGGGGCAGGCAGAGGGCTGGGCGTCTGAACGGGGCCACTTAAGCCCAGAGTCAGAAATACCCAGCCATGATAGTCCTGTGCTCCCTCTGACCCCCTGTGCTCCTTCTGTCCTTGGCTAGGTTTCTTTATGGGTCCTTCTCCCCCACGGCTGGCTGGCTCCTCCACCCCCAGTTTGTGGTGACGGTGTTTCCGAGCGAGGGGCAATGGGAGAGGTTTTCTTTGGGCCCATTGCGCGCTGGGAGCTCGGTGTGAGGTTCTGGCACAGTGCCCCCTCCCAAGTCCTCACAGGGGCAGGGTCGCTGGGCTACCTGAATGACGTTGCTGTTGGAACTCTTGGAGTCGGCGCCCACGTAGACCGTGAAAAAGGGGGCGGCCCGGTAGGTCCCCGACACCATCTTCAGAACCTCCATGAAGTTGCTCTGGTTCCAGGGCCCAGTAATATTCCACCCACCAATCTGCAGGAAACAGGAACGCAGGGACTTGGGCTTGTGCTTCTCTGGGTCACCAAATTCCCCTGGCTTTAATCTTCCACCTTCACACCCAGCACGGGAGAGACCCTACACCCTGCCTGTGATCCATGCACTATACCCCAGCACTAGGGGGCTGTGCTGCTGCGAGGTGCTGCTGGTGTGCTCCCATGTGCTGCTGGTGTGCTCCCATGTGTCCCCAGCCTAGCACTAGTGGGTGCTGCTGGGGATGCTTCCCTCCAAGCTCTGCCTGTGCCCCGCCCCCTTGCACACTGGCCCTTACTGGCCCTGGGGGAGCTGCCCTGTACACCCTGCCTGTGTGCCCAGCCAAGCACGAGGGGGCACTGTGCTTCCCACTAGGCCTGGCCTGTGCTCCGTGCACACCACCCCTGCCTAGCAGAAGGGGGCGCTGTGCTTTGAATGTGAACCTGCTGCGTTACCCCAGTCACAGAAGCAGCCTGGTGGCCTGTCCCCTTCAGAGGGGGGTGATTCTCACATCACTTGCACTACGGGAAATATAACAAATGGGGTGGGGGGGAGGCAGGAATCACAACCCTGGAAACAGGGCTCAGGCCGGCCCGTGCAAACTCCCACCCCTGCTAGTGAGCCTTGCCCCGGCCTGGAGGGACCCCGGCCAGGGAAGAGAGCAGCTCGGCACACGGCTCCTCCGCTGGCGCTGTTCGGTTGTAACAGGGATGGGAACGCTCTGTGTCTGGCAGCCTGGGCTGAGACCCGGCAATTCGTCTCACCTGTGCCCCAGAGCCATGCCCACGTGGGAATGGCATTCGGTCAGGCAAAGGCTCCCAGGGCTCGGCCCCTCTCCAGGATGGTCTCCCAATGGAGAGACTTTTCCCCTGCAGAGAGGTGAGTGTGCTGAGCAGCCTCCTTCCCCGACCTGGGCTCCCGCCCAGACCTCACCTTGGTCTGGTTCCCCTCCCCCCCAGCACCCACCTTCTCAATCAGGTCCATCAGTGGCTGGGAGCCCAGCTCCCCGATTTTCTGTTCCTTCAGGCAGGACAGGTAGTAGCGCTGGGTCTTCCTCTCCGCCTCGCTGCTGGAGTTGAAGGTGGCGTTCTCTGTGGAGTGGATAACGAGATGGATTCAGTCATTTCCTCCCTTACAGGGGGGCTTTGTGTACATGGAGGGACCTTGGAGACAGGCCCTGGTCTCCTAGAACTTCGTGCCTGTGACCGTGCCTTATGCCTGGGTCCCGTCCCACCCTCCTGCTGGAGCCTCCTGTATCGCCATGTAGTCTCATGCAGGTTAGGCTCCCCCAGGTTATATGGCATGATCCTTACCAGTGATGGCACCAGGGAACTGTCCCCTGCAGCTGCCCAAGGGTCTGCCCAGGTGCATCTGGTTTGTCACCGTGTACCCCTGGCTAGTGCCGGCAGGGGACAGACTGCCAGATGGCATGCCACCCTGTGCCCCGGCCAGTGCCAGCGCAGGACAGACTGCCAGATGGCATGCCACCCTGTGCCCCGGCCAGTGCCAGCGCGGGACAGACTGCCAGATGGCGTGCCACCGTGTGCCCCGGCCAGTGCCGGCACAGGACAGACTGCCAGATGGCGTGCCACCCTGTGCCCCGGTGCAGGACAGACTGCCAGATGGCATGCCACCCTGTGCCCCAGCCAGTGCCAGCGTGGGACAGACTGCCAGATGGCGTGCCACTGGGTGCCCCAGCCAGTGCCGATGTGGGACACTGCTGGCCAGTGTACCCTCTCTAAGGCAGAGAGAGCAGGGAAGCTGATGCAGGATACAGACCTCAGTCTATCCTGTGCTAGTTCCAAGAAGCTGTAACCTAGCAATATATGCCAGCAGCCGAATGCCCACATAGGTTATCGCCCCACCCCTGGCACCAGCACCACCCAGGCTGGGCCCACTGGCCAAATGGAGCCAATCCAGGAGACTCATCAGCCTCTGTGCTGTCCGGCCGTGTCGGGAATTTCTCCTAACCCCACCCAGCATGTGTGTGGGGGGGTGGAGGGGGAGCCCCTGCATCCCTGATCGTATGGGCATTCTCCCCTTCCAGGGCAGGCCCTGGGGAGCTGATCCCTGACGACCCAGGTCTCTCCTGGCCCAGCCTGGGCTGCATTTTGTCCATACAACCCACCAGGCGCCCTCCTCCAGTGCCGCCCTCCCCGATTCTCTGTGCCTGTGCGCAAGGGGGCACCCCAGCACAGGGCTACACCCACCTAAGAGGTGTTTCATGATGGCCTGGTTCTGGTCCCAGATGCTGTTGAAGGTGCTCCACTTGGAGCGCCCATCGGGCAGCGGGTTTCGCTTTATCCACCCCCCGCAGGAGTACTGGTAGAAGTCCTCGCAGGGATTAGTCTCCCGGTCCAGGGCCTCCAAGATCTTACTGGCCACGGTGATGCAGGCTTCCGTTAGGCACGTGGTGTGGGAAGGGTCTGCGTGGGAGAGATGTAGCCATTAGGGCCCAGGGCCAACAAGTGGGGAAACTGAGGCACAGAGTGGCAGGGCCTTGCAGCAAGTCGGTGGTAGAGCTGGGAACAGAGCCCAGGAGCCCTGCCTTCCAACCCTGCAGTTGACCACTCTTGCACTGGTGCCTGGATGCCCGTGAGTGGGGGCAGTGGGAATGTGGTTGCTGGCGTGGGAGAAGGCCCCCACGGTCCTCAGGAGATGGGTGACTGAGTCCTGCAGCAGCACCTGTCTTCAGCTGCATGGTGAGGCCCTGGGCTGGGGCCACGTGGTCCCTTAGAATATTTAATATTTATTTCCTGCTGGACAGTCCCAGGAGAATCTCTTCCCCGTACTTCCCCTGCTCTCTGGCGACGACTCCTGTTCCCCAGGACAATTCCAGCCCAGGGGAGCCTCCTCGCACACCACAGAGCCTTTTGCAACTCCCTGGGGCAGGCCCAGGATCTTTCCTCTAGTGAGCCCAGCTGTTTCAGCCTGTTCCTGAGGAGCAGCTGGCTCTGCAGGGAGGGAGATGGGCTGGGGGGGGAGGTGCAGCGAAGGTGTGTGAGCCCCACCCCCTTCCTACCTTTGCTGTACTGGACGCCCAGAGCAATCATAGAGCCCAGCAGCAGCAGAGCTGTGACGAGGCAGATGGCACAGAGAGCCAGCTCCAGCTGGGTCCGTGAACCCAGGCGGCTCAGCAAGGGAGGGGGCCCTTTCCTGAACCCCACCTGGGAGGGAAAGAGAGAGGGAGAGTGGAGGGGGGGAAGGGGAGAGCATATTAAGGGGCACCTGATGGATTAATCCCAAACACACAATCAGAAATAGCCACAAATCAGCTTTGCAGGGGGGCCTTGAGGCCCTCCCCCTTGGCAGTACCACTCTACCCTTCCCTCATGGTAGCCGTGCCTGAGACCCTCCCCTGGGCTGCCCCATTGCCCGTGGGAGTGAAGCGATGCCGGGGCCCCTCTCCAGCACTGAGCCCAGTGTACAGTAATTCTGTTGGGAGCAGACCCCATCCAGCACTGCAAACGGCTCCTGCCCGTGGCTGGATTTGGATGGCACCTGCTGGAGGGTGGGAGGGAAGAGCAGGGGGCAGAGTTCCCCCCTTCTGGCCACAATCCGTATGAGCTGGCTGGGAGAGGAAGAACCAGTGGGAAAAGCTGGATCTGGCCCCCTGGAGATCCCACAAGGCCTGCCCACCCTTACAGCTACGTCCCTGGGAGCCAGGGGCTGGCACCAGGGCCCATCCATGTGGAAAGAGAAGCCTTGGCTCCCAAAGGGCTTGTGGGGAGGTTAATCACCTCTAAAAACTGCCACCCAGGTCCATGCACGTGGATGTGATAGGCAGTCCGGGCCCAGGAGAGACAGGGGGGGCTGTGGGGCAGGACTAAGGGGCAGCAGCAGAGCTGCGTGTGGGGAGCCCAGGACTGGAACAGTGTGGGGAAGCGAGGATGCAGAGCAGGACAGAGAGGCGTTGGTAGAGCCACGGGTGTGTGGCTTTTGGGAAAAGGTGGCAAAATCAGCTTTAGTTCCCATTGGAGACAGCCGCTTTTCCTCCTGCCCTCTCCAGTCCAGTGCTCGGTAACCAGCTCGGTATCTTGCCCCAGAGATTCCAGAGGCAGCTTTTATTAATAGCTCCGCTGCTGAGCACGAGCTGGCGGGGCTCCCATGGGAACCCAGAAAGGCCCAGAAGCCGGGCCGTGTCCTCCCTCACAGCGCATTGGCCCTGGCCACTAAGAAGCCGCGCCCTGTCCTGGTCTGAAAGAGGCCCCACGTCAGGGCACCTTCCAGGAGCATGAGCCTACCTCCACGCTATCAGGAGAGGCGCTTCCATCCCCAGCCGCATCCGCCCCCTCGTCATCCTGGAAAGTAGCTCGTTTGTAATCAGACATCTGCGCACAGAGAGAAAGCAGGCTAGGAATGACATCGCAGAGGGCTGTGCCAGGATCCGCAAGGGGTGCTGGTCCCAGCTGACCCAGAGCCAGGATCCTGCAGGGGGCGCTGGGCCCAGTGACACCCAGGCAGAGCTGAGGGGCCATGGAGCTGTCAACGGCAGGACAATTTCATCTCCCTCAGGTTGAAGCGCTCCGTTTCTATGGCCTCTCCTGGCTGGTGTACCACAGTGGGACTTGCCTGCCTTCCCTTTACGTAAAACCCTGATCCCGTGCTCTGAGAATCAGGGAGCCTGCATCATCTCCAGGGGGAGCCAGGGGGCTCTGTGCACGCAGGGTGCAGGTCCTGGTGATGCCAACCAAGAGTGGGCAAATGCATTTCCCTCTGCCCGCAACTTGACAGGGTCATGTTCCTTCCCTGCCGGGCCCCCGCACGACTCAAGTGCAGGACCAAGTGGAGCTGCCAGGCTTGTTCTGTGGATAAGGGGAAGCTCTTGCCCCCTCCTGGCACCAGCGGTTGCCCCCGAGCAACGTGTACGTCCCTTCACCCTCTGTGGGTTGCCATGGCTGCCTCTGCAGAAGCCGCTCTGACATCAGCATTCCTGACCGGTGTCAGATTGCCTCACGGAGACAGTCCTCGGTTCCCAGGCAACCTGCAGCTTCATTTCCTAGCAATGCCACCGCCTCCTCTCTGCACTGCGCTGGGACTTCCCATGCAGATGTGGTCAGTCCATGCAACATCTGGAAGGGGCTGCCTTGGCAGGCTGGCGCCAGCAGCCTGGATGGAGCTCAGGAGGGGAACTCACCTCAGTGTAGCAGCCATATCTGCCCAGCCCAGTGGGCTTCCACTGACCTCGGAGAGACGTTCTCTTGGGTGAGAGGAGCCTCCCCCAGTCCAACTCCTTCTCCCTTCCCATCCAGCCCAGCCCCCTCACATCCAGCTCCCTCCACCTGCCTGGCTCCCTCCCCCTCCTCAGCACAGCTCTCCCATTTGTCTTGGTGCCCCATAACTCAGGCATCATCCTCAATCCTGAGCTTTCCTTTCTGATGGGGCAGGGAGCATACCCAGTGCAGCTCCCCCTAACGCCAGGCTGAGGTGGGAGATGAGAGACGGCCAAGGAAGGCAGCACCATGCCCCCTAAAGCCAAGCGAAACTAGTGAGAGATGAGCCACAGTCAAATCGTGGAGGGTAGGAGCCCTGCAGCCCCTAACGCAGTGGTTTTCAAACTTTGTGGGTGGGTGGCCCCCTTTCACGCCGCAAGCCTCTGAGCATGACCCTCCTTTAGAAATTAAAAACGGGGGGCGGGGGATAATTTAATTTAATCAGGGCTCCGGGCTGTCAGCCCCACAGAGCTGACAGCTTGTGACTCCCATGTAAACAGCTGGTGACCCCCTGCGGGGTCACAACCCCCAATTTGAGAACCCCTGCCCTAAAGCTACTCCGTGCTGCAGAGAGATGGGGCCAGTGCAATATGCTAGTAGGAAGCAAGGCTTGTGTCTGGCCTGGGTTATGAAGCTGCGATGACAGCAGTGTTAGCTAACCCGTTCTAGTGTAGACAGGACACCTTGCCTTCCAAGTATCCCTGCCCCTCGAGTTGCCTAGCATGCTTCCAAAGGCTGGTGTGGGCCCTTGCCACACTTTTGTTCCAGGCTACAAACATTCAGTCTTTCCACCAGGTTGATCCCTCAAGTGACTGGCAACTGAAGTTAAAAAAAAAAGGCTAGACTAGGGAGTCGGCCCTTTCAATCACCGCTGCCTTGTCTACATTAGACTTTCAACAGTGTTAGGGTTTGTCTACACTGCGGGAGGCTATAGGGGCAGGAGTGCCAGCAGCCTTTTTGGCGTCCTAGGTGGCGGAGGGTCCCACCCCCGAAATACCGATGATGACCACGGCAGCCAAACATCTGGCCGCCGCGGTCACCGCCCCCCAAATGTTAGTGCCCAAGGCAACTGCCTAGGTCGCCTAATGGGTTGCGCCAGCCCTGTATAGGGGCATAGCTACGGTGCATCCTACAGCAGCAGAAGGGGTTTTCCATCACTGTCCGAACACCACTTCCCCAAGCCATGGTAGCTAGGTTGTGCCAGCCACGTCTACACTGGGGCAGAAGGTGGCAAGCCAAATCCCAAGTGTAGATCAGGCCTTATTAATGCAGCTTTGAGCCTAGTCCAGACAAGGCCTCCAGCGTGAAGCTTCATTTCCATTAGAAACGAAGGCTGTGCGCGAGATGACTTCGCTGGGCAGGGGCATGGGCCCCTCGGCTGGTTAGCTGGACATTTCATTGGGACAGCTTTGGCATTGCCCATGCTAGATGGCCTGGTAGGGGAGGGGGAAACTTGCGGGTTTGAGCAGCTGGGGACTTGGCCCTTGGGGAGGGGGTTTGGGATTCTGTGCTAAGCACATAAGCCAGCTAATTTTGCTCATTGACCAACAGTGAAATAGTTAATGACAGTTACACTGAGATTGTCATTAGGTTTCAGAGTTAACGCCGTTGAGCTGAATGGGGACAGTTTATCCCTCTCCGCTCCTGTTTGAGGCTGTCTGCAGACTTGAGCCAACACTGCCATGTTGCTAATACTTGGCTCCCGTTTTCAAGGTTTCCTTCACAGCCGCGAGGGCTAGAAAGGGAGTTCTGGGGAAATCAGAGCTAAGACTGGGGAGCCCAGTTTCACAGTGAGGGGTGGCTCGGGCAGCGGCCGGAGTGTGAGCACCAGGGCCCGGGTCACAAAGGCTCAAGAGGCAGCGCTCTCCGCTAGCCACCGAGTGCTGGCGTTTGCACAAAAAAAGCTGCCAGCTCAGGAAACAGGCACGAGCCTGTTCAGAAAAAAAAACATTTGGCAGAAACTCCCCAGTTGGGGAAGGATTCCTGGGAGCTGCTGGCATCTGTGACAATGTCTCAGCATCCTGCTGGCAGCCTCGTCTGAGCCAGGGATTCCCCCCACCCACCCCTCCAGCTCAGGGAGACCCTGTGCCTGGGAAAACACAGCTCCCTATGATGGAGACCTGCTCCTCTCTGCCAAACAATGCCCCAACAACCTGCCCAGCAGGAGGATGGGCAGCTCCCACTGGCTCCTCCAGCCTCCTGCCCACAACTCTGGTAACCACCTGGCCACGCAGGCCTCTGGGGGCAGCCCAGGCCCCACACACCCCATCACAGGCATTCTCCTTTCCAAGGCCCTCTCCTGACACAGTGAGACCCTCCAGGTGTACGTTGTCATGGCAATACAGACCCCAGCCTCCAGTTGCACTGCCCTTGGCCCTGGCATTCGCCTGACATCTCCCCATGCCTCTGGAGACCCAAGCAATGTAAGAGGAGAGGAGGGAGGTCATCCGGGAGTAGAGGCACTCATTCTGCGCTACAGGTGACCATGCTGCAGCTGGGTCTCTGGTGCTCAGAGTCCAAGAGAGGTTCCCTGGGAAGTGGCCTTTGGAGCAAAAAACACCAACCCCCTCCCTCCAGCCAGATTGTATCCAACCAGGTCACTGGGCCTGACTGTGAACTGCCCCCCATAGGACCGGGTGCTACGATGTGCCAAATCCCAGCTCTGCTGCCCGGAGATCCTGGGGCTTCTGACATCTCTGAGCATCACCATGGAGAAGCTTGAGCCCTCGGCAGTGATGAGCAAGTGACGGTTCCAAAGTCCAGAGCACGGCAGGATGAGGCCAGGACAGCAGGCAAGGCAGAGCCCCAGGGTTCTCAGGGAGTGGGGCTGGGCTGGGTCACCAGATCAGGGGGAGTGGGGTGGGGCCGAGCTGCAGGATCCAGGCATTTGGAGAGGGGGCAGCAGAGCCAAGCTGCAGGACCCCAGCTCCTCTGGGTGGGGCCCAGCCCCAGGTCTGGGCACTCAGAAGTGGGGTGGCTGAGCTGCAGGCTCAGGGCTCTCAGGGTGTCGGGCGGGGTGAGCCACAGGATCTAGGCACCCAGGCAGGAGGGCGGGGCCAAGCAGCGCTGCAGGCCCTAGGTCCAGCCCTGACTTCTCTGCCAACCCTGCGGCACCCTGCGAAGGGGTTGGCCGGCCCTGGACCAAATGTCCTGCTAGGGGATGGGGGCAGCCCTGTGGTCACGAGGTGCCCTTCCCCCCCCCCCAGTACCCCCAGCCACCGGAGGGCACCTCCAGGGCTTTACTCTAACCCCTCATTGAACAGGAGAAATGAACTGCCAGCCTCCTCCCTAGAGCCCTGGGAGGGCTGAGTTCCTTCTCTAGGGAGCCCCCAGTGTGCTGGGACTCTGGGGGAGGCTGCAGGGGGGGGCCGAGACCACGTGGCTGGCTCCCATTCATCCCCTCCCGCCCCATGGGCCCAGTCTGGAGAAGGGTTATACCCCCCCAATGGACTACCCCCCCAGCATGGTATCAGCCCAGCACCAGCCTCCCTCTCAGAGCTTCAGGGACACCTGGCACCCCTGCACAGGGCACCCAGCGCTCCCCAGGGCCCCGGCACCCCCCTCTCCCGTGCTCTGGGCGGGGGAGCAGGAGACAGTGAGTTTTAAGGGTCCCTCTCTGGAGCCCCTCAGCTGCCATAGTCTTGCCTGGCCTGGGGGTCGTCGCCGGGCTGTGGAGGGAGCCAGGGCCCGGGAGCCAGGGGCTTGGCCTGAGTATGGCGCCGGGGTTGCCCGGCGCTGGCTGCCCAGCCCCGCCCTGCTCCAGCCCCAGGCGCCCCGGGCTGCAGCCCCCGGCCGAGCCCCCCAGCCCGGCTACTCACGTTGTTGCTGAGATCCTGGAGAGCTACGTTCATCCTGGACATCATGGGGATCCCGGCACGGCCCCCGCCGCCTAGCTCCGCTCCCAGCCTGGGGCGAGCGGGGCTGCAGCCGCCGCGCCGGCCCCGGGGCTGGCCATGGTGCTCGGGGGCTCGGACCCGGCGGCCCCCTCCCCTGCAGGAGCCGCGCGGCTCAGGGCAGCTCCCGGAGCCGCAAGGGCGCCGCGGAGGGCCCGGCTGCGGGGGCCGGCGGGGCGAGGGGCAGGCGGCTCCCCGCGCTCCGAGCTGGGACCGTCACTGGGGCGAAACGGCGGGTGTGTCCATCAGGGCGGGCGGGCGGCATCGGCTGCTGCCGGGGGGCTGCGGCGGCGGGACGATGGCGAAGGTCAGCGGGGATGGAGGCGCCGCCGGCTCCGCGGGACTCGCAAACAGCCTGGCCACGGGCGCACGGGCACAGCGCGCAGCGCGGCCGCGCCCCTGCGCGACACTGGCACACGCGCGGCCACCGTGACTCAGGCGCGCACAGACACAAGGCGCACCCCCGCAATCTGTCTCACACACACACACACACACACACACACACACACACCCCGCAATCTGTCACACACACACACACACACACACACAAACACACACAACCCAAACTGACACACACACACACACACACACACACACACACACACACACCGCAATCTGTCACACACACACACACACACACACACACACACACACACACCGCAATCTGTCACACACACACACACCCCGCAATCTGTCACACACATCCCGCAATCTGTCACACACACACACACACACACCACAATCTGTCTCACACACACACAGAGTCACACACACACACACACACACCACAATCTGTCTCACACACACACACACCGCAATCTGTCACACACATCCCGCAATCTGTCACACACACACACACACACACACACACACACACTCTGATATCTGTCACACACACACCCTGCAATCTCTCTCTCTCTCTCTCTCTCTCTCTCTCTCTCACACACACACACACCCACACCAAAATATCTGTCACACACACAGACATACACACCACAATCTGTCACACACACACCCTGCAATCTGTCACATGCACAGTCACCCACACCGATATCTGTCACACACAGTCACACACACCCCACAATCTGTCATGCACGCACACACGCACACACACATACACACACGATATCTGTCACACACAGACACACACACACCACAATCTGTCACACACACACCGATATCTGTCACCCCCCGCAGTCTATCTCTCTCTCTCTCTCTCTCTCTCTCTCTCTCACACACACACACACACACACACACCCCGATATCTGTCACACACACACAGTCACACACACACACCGCAATCTGTCACACACACACCGAAATCTGTCACACACCCCCGATATCTGTCACACACCCCCAATGTCTGTCACACACACCAATATGATCTCCGTCACACACAAAGTCACACACACACCACAATCTGTCACACCCCCCCCACAATCTGTCACACACACCCCCACAATCTGTCACACACACAGTCACACACACACTGCAATCTGTCACACACACACCAATATCTGTCACACACACAGTCACACACACACACACAATCTGTCACACACAACCACACACCACAATCTGTCACACACACAGTCACACACAGAATCACACACACCCACACCCACCGCAATCTGTCACCCCCGATATCTGTCACACACACAGTCACACACACACACCGATATCTGTCTCACACACAGTCACACTCACACACACTGCAATCTGTCACACATACCACAATCTGTCACACACACAGTCACACACACAGAATCACACACACACAAAATCTGTCACACACAGACACACCACAATCTGCCACACACAGACACACCACAATCTGTCACACACAGTCACACACACAGAGTCACCCCCCCACAATCTGGCACACACACATCCCCACAATCTGGCACACACACAGTCACACACACACACACACCCCCACAATCTGTCACACACACACAGTCACACACACAAGGTCACACACACCCTGCAATCTGTCACACACACATATAATCACACACACACATACCACAATCTGTCACACACACACCCCAATCTGTCACACATACAGAATCACACACACACACACAAACACACAGACACCCAATCCCACAGACTGCAGTCTGTCACACACACAGTCACATGCGCACACACACACACATGCGGTGACACACACCCAATATCACACAGACCACAATCTGTCACACACACACAGAGAATGCCAGACACACAATTACACAGGCACATTGGCACACAGTCCACAGTCTGTCAGAGCCACAGATACACAGAGTCACACACACATAGAATGCCAGACACACAATCACAGACACTCAGGCACACTGATCGCAATCACACACAGTCACTCACACACATGCACACAGAGAATGCCAGACACACAATAATACAGAGAATTGCACAGACACACAATCATCACATACACACATACAGAATCAAACAGACCAGTCTCTCTCTTACACACACACACACACACACACACACAATTGCACAATCACACACACAAAATTACAGGGGCACCCTGACTGCAATCTGTCACAAAGTCACACACACACACAGTCTCACACACACACAGAATATCAAATACGGAGACACCCGGGCACACTGACTGCACAGTCACACACAGAATATCAGACATACAATCACACAGACACACAATCACATATGCACACACACAATCATACAGACCAGTCTCTCTCACACACACAATCACACACACAAAGTTGCACAGACACACAACTGCACAGACAGATTCACACAGTCTCACAAACACAGAGAATTGCATGCACACAGATACACAATCGCACAGACTCACAAACACAGAGAATCACACACAATCACACAAATAGCACAGACACAGAATCACACAGACCCACCCACTCACCCAAACACAGAATCACACTGACACAGTCTCACAGACATACAATCGCATGCACAAGCCCAGACGGTTCAATCCCATGCTAGCATATTGGGGTGAGAAGTGCCAGTGTCAAGGGACAGGGCTCTGCCAGGCACAGGAGCAACCTGCCCGGTCCAGGGCTTCTACAACACATGTGGGGTTTGTTCCCCTCTACCTCTGTCATCTGCCTCAGCGAAGCCCGGGCCGGTCACTCTGTCGCCTGAGCTGTCTCTCTCTTGCTCCCAGGGCCAGGCATGGGGTTGGGGGAGGAGGGCTGTTGCCACTGCTGATCCTTGAGGGGATCTCTCCCGCTCCCCCTTCTCCTCCTTTGCAGGGTGGATAAAAAGTCATTTAAAAAATCAGATTTAAATTTAAATCCAGTTATTTCATTTAAATACATTTTTCTATTTAAAAATAAACCATTGTCAAATTAAATTTGAAATTCTGACATCCATTAAACCATACATTTAGTATAATCTAGTAAAGTCATTTAAATAAAATAAATACTATCCAAGCAGCACATGGCTGCTGAAGTTTCAAAGAAAGCCAAGCCACTGAACTGGTGGAAGTCACTGACTAAGCACCGGGAACCAGAGTTTGTTGAAGTGCTAACCCAGCTTTGGAAAGCAGTAGCTACTTCTGCAAGTGCAGAGAAAATATTGTCTGCATTTCAGGTGATTTAACGAGCTCAGGATGTCTAGTTCATTCAACGTTAAGAAACCTATTGGGAGTTGAAAAAGCAGGAAAGCTTGTTTCCCTCTTCCACTCTACTAATAAAAGTTAGGTGTGAGAGAATGAGATCTACTAGTTCTAAAATCTTGAAGGATGCAGGGATCAGAAGCTATCCGTTCAGTTCTTTAGCTACAGCTAATAATAAAACGGTTAGTTTTAAGTGCAAAACATATTTTGATATGAAAAAAATGTATACAGAACATTTGAGGTCATTTTGTTTAACTAATCACAAAAGAAATGTAAAGCAGTTTTTCTGCACTTTTAATTGACTTCCAGTTTTCCTCTACAAATCAGAAGTAAACGATTAGTTACCAGCTAATAAATAAGAAATATATCAGTCCCTATTTTCTAACAATGGAAATGGTAAAAATTAAGAATCTGAATAAGTGTATGTTAAGTTCTATCACTGTTTAAATAAATGTATTTAGATATAGTGTATCTTCATGCTTAGCAACAGATTTAGTGTCAAAGCCTGTATTTAGTTGAGGGTCAACATATTTTAATGGTTACCAACCACAAGAATCTTTCTTTTTATAGGAAACTAACTAAACAGTACAATGCAAAACAAGATTAAAACTGAGGATTTAAATCACGGTTTCCTGTTTGCTGATTTAAATCATTATTAAAATTGGTGATTTAAATTGCTTTCATTTAAATCACTCCACTCTGTCCCCTTGTATTTGGGACACAAGCATGCAGGGGCTTCTGGCTCGGGGATGGTCTCTGGCCTGCTCTCCACTACAAAGTTTGGTCAATGTAAGCTGCCTTGGGTCAACCTACTTGTGCATGTGTCTATACTTAAATTTGTCTCCCACCAACATACGTGCTCTATTATGCTGACAGAGTAACATCACCTCCCTGACCCGTGTTGAGCCATGGTTGGTGTACTGAGGTCAATGCAGTGTGAGTGCAGACACCGCGTTACTTATGTCAACCCTAACTGTCCTCTAGCAGCCGTCCCACAATGTCCAACACTGACCGCTCTGGTCACAATTGTGAACTCCACTGCCCTCGGGTCACGGAGACGGGAAGACCCACCCACACTTTAAAACCTCACATCTTTTTAAAATGCCTTTTCCTGATTGTCCAGCTTGGCAAGCACCTAGCAACTCTCCATTGTTGTGTGCAACTGCCCAGCCAGCCATGCCAGCTACACGCTCCAGATGCGCTCCAGCTTGGAGTAGACAGGAAATATTGGATTTGGGCCAGTGGAGAGATGAGGCTGCAAGCCCAGCTATGGACCCATGGTAGGAATGTGGACACGTCTGAGCAGATTGGACGGGGGATGCAAGAGAAAGGGTACGACAGGGACCAGCAGCAGTGCCACGTGGAAGCCAAGGAACTGCAGCAGGCATATCAGAAAGCCAGGGAGGCCAACAATCGATGCAGTGCTGAGCTGCTGAGCTGCTGCTTTTGTGTGTTTTATCTGCAGCTGCTGCCATTGTAGCCTTGAGGGGTTTCCCCTCCACCCCCACTGAATACCTGAGCCAGGTACAGAGGAAGAAGAGACCTCAGGATGACATGTTCAGTGAGATCCTGCCAGCCAGGACCTGGAGGGTGAATACTGCAGACAGTATGAAGAAGAACAGAGCACACAGGAGAAAGGTCCAGGAAAAGGAGAGGGAGATGCACTGGGACATAATGGGGCTTCTCTGGCAGTGAACACAGATGCTGCAGACTCTTGGGGACCTACAGGGCTTCTCTCCCTTTGCAGTCCCTGGAGAACTCCATTATAGCACCTCCCTGCACCCCACCCCAACATTCCACATGGCATCAGTGGGGCCCACATCCCTACCCCTACCGCTCCACATTGGGAGACAAGCACAGCTTCCCAGACACTGACCTGTGAGAACCACGGCTAATGTATGTGTCGGTAAAACAGGGAAAGGTTCCCTCCCCTTCTGAAGCTGTGCGCCATAAAGTTATCAATTTTTAATGTATTTGCATTTAAATTGCACCACATTTTCTGAAGTGCTTTTGTTGCTTAATACAACTCTGCTGTTTGGAAAATCATTCCTCTTGATTAGTTCCCAACATGTGGTGCAGAATGCTTAGTGGTAGTGAAAGCATCCACTTACTTGTTATTGTACAGTGTGACACAACTCATTGGATCAGTGACAAACACAGTGTAATAATCACAATGTACAGCAGTGGTTCTCAACTAGGGGTACGTGTATCCCCAGACATCCCACAGATTTCTTCCAGGGGTATATCAACTCATCCAGCTAGTTGACTAGTTTTACAACAGGCGACATAAAAAGCGAAGTCAGTACAAACTAAAATTTTCTACAGACACCGACTTGTTTGTACTGCTCTATATACTATACACTGAAATGGAAGTACACTATTTATATTCCAATTGATTTATGTTATAGTTACATGGTAAAAATGAGAGTCAGAGGTTTTTCAGTAGTAGCATGCTGACACTTGTATTTTTATGTCTGATTTTGTAAGCAAGTCGTTTTTAAGTGGGGTGAAACTTGGGGTACACAAGATAAATCAGCCTCCTGAAAGGGGTACAGTCGTCTGGAAAGGTGGAGAGCCACTGGTGTGCAGCACATGTCATAAAACGAATAGGTGCATTGTCAGTGTTATGCTCATAGATATGCACCAAGCCCCACACAGTTCCCAACAGGCCTCCAAACTCCCAGGCCACCACAATGCATTACTGTGGCTGACCATTAAAGTGCCTTTCAAAGCCTCCCTGAGATCCACATAGAGCTCTTCTAATAGCGTGTGATGGGATGTTCACCCCACATTTGTCCTGAAAGGGTTATCGCAGACTGAGAAGGGGGCTAATTAACTGAATTGGCCACAGCTAAGAGGAATCAGGTGGCTAAGCAATCCCCAAACTGAGTGAGGAAGCCCCGCTGAGGAGGAACCAGCTGGGCTGGGGCTGTTAAGGTGGGAATTTGTCAGGAGAAAGGGGGCTGCAGGGAAGCAGTCTGCAGTCGCTCCCTGGGAGGAGGAAGGTGTGTTTGGGCTGGCAAACCCAGAGCGGGGGGAGGCCAGAAAGGTATGGGGGGGCTCAGGGAAAGGCAGTAGGATCTAGAAGGGAACAGACCATAACTGCTGGCCAGAGGGTCCCTGAGCTGGCCCCCGGCATAGAGGATGGGCCCAGGTGTCCCTGCCAGCCACTGAGGGAGTGGCACTACAAGGCAGTGAATGAGGAGGCTACCCAGTGCTGTTGCAGGAAGGCTTTGGTACCCTGGAAGAGGGAAACACGTAGAGTGACCTGGCCTGAGGCCTGAGACACGAAGAGGCAGCAGAAGCTTGTGGAGCGAGAAAGGTGCTGCAGAGAGCATGCAATTGTGGGAAGAGTTGCTATTCCCAGAACGACCAGCAGAAGGCGCCATCCTAGCAGTGAGTGGAGCAGCCCATCATATAGCCCTTGTGTCTGGCTGTTCAAACTCAGCAGACAGCCACTCCACCTCCACCCCGGAGGCAACTCTTCCCCCTTTGCTTCACAGATATTACGCAGGACACAGCAGGCAGTTATAACCACTGAGCTGTTTTTTTCACTGAGATCCAATCTTCTGAGTAAACAGCACCATCATCTCCTCAGTCTACCAAAAGCACATTCAAGCCATTGTTCTGCACCTGCGGAGCCAGCAGCTGAATCTCCCCTTGGGGCTGCCAAGGTGTCCGATGTGCGGCTTCATGAGCCAGAGAACCAACGGTAGGCTGGGTCCCCCAGAATCACAACTGGCATTTCAGCATTGCCAATGGTAATCTGCTGGTCAGGAAAGAAAGTCCCGGCTTGTAGCTTTCTGAACAGTCCTAGGTTCTTAAAGATGTCAGCGTCATTCACCTTCTCTGAGCTGCCGACACTGATGTTGGGGAAGCATCCCCAGAGATCCACCAACTCTTACACAACCATAGAAAAGTAGCTCTTTCTGTTGATGTACTTTGTGGCAAGGTGCTCTATTGTGCCGTCTATTGCTCCACCCCAGTTACCCCGCAATGCACACACACGCACAAACACATTCAGACACAGCCTAGGGGCCGGGAGAGGCTCGATCCGTGTCCATTAGGACCAACATGGGGCCAGCTGCCATGCACTGGAGGCTGGTGGGACCTACCTCCTTAGGCTCTGCTTTTGGTCCAGACATGTTCTGCATGCTGGTGTCTGAACTGAAGAGTTGCTCATACCTCCTGGGGGCTACAAACACCTGTTGGATTTTCTCCCGCGGAGACAAGGTGAGTGTGCGTGTGTGAGCAGTGAGGATGCATGTGCAAGAGTGAGTGTGCAAATGCATGAGTGAGTGTACAAGTGAAAGCAGCGAGTGTAGCTGTGTAAGTGCACAATGTGTCTGGGGTGTGAGTTGGTATTTGTTAGGAGTGTAAATGCACATGGGGAGGCAGCAGTTCAAGAGCCCCTGTGCAGCACTGTCATAACTATAAAGAGAAGCAGCAAAGAATCCTGTGGCACCTTATAGACTAACAGACGTTTTGCAGCATGAGCTTTCGTGGGTGAATACCCACTTCGTCGGATGCAAGTAGGTGAGTATTCTACTTGCATCCGATGAAGTGGGTATTCACCCACGGAAGCTCATGCTGCAAAACGTCTGTTAGTCTATAAGGTGCCACAGGATTCTTTGCTGCTTTTACAGAACCAGACTGTAGTGAGGCGGCCTGGCTCCCGGCCGCACATGAGACGGCCGAGCCAGAACAGCCGCCGCCGCAGTGGGCGGAGCCACTGCTGCCTGTCCCCGCCCCCTAGAAGTCCAGGGGCGGGACAGGAAGTATAAAGGCCCGGCCCCAGCGCTCAGTTGCTGCCCGGCGGCCGGAGAGGACAGACGCTCCTGACCGAGCTCCTGCTGGACCGAGCCTTCCCCGAGCCCGGTACCCTGAGGAGGACTGGCCGAGCCTTCCCCGAGCCCGGTACCCTGAGGAGGACTGGCCGAGCCTTCCCCGAGCCTGGTACCCTGAGGAGGACTGGCCGAGCCTTCCCCGAGCCCGGTACCCTGAGGAGGACTGGCCGAGCCTGCCCTGAGCCCAGTACCCCGAGGAGCGGTTCGAGCGTCCCCCCGACCCGAGTCCTGAGGAGCAGCCCGAGCCAGCCGTCCCTCAGCACGTCGAGGAGCCCATGGTGTGGGACCCAGCGCCGGACACCAGAGATGAGCAGGTACCCATGGAGGGGGAGATGGAAAGTAGCCCGGGGGTAGCTGACCCCAGTCTGGCTACAGCAGACTTTGAGCCGCTGTCGGTGTGTTGCGGTCAGGACCCCACCGACACAGCAGCAGACTAACTGCCGCTGTTAGGGCCCCGGGCTGGGACACAGTGGAGTGGGTGGGCCTGTGTCCCCCCTGCCACCCCACTCACAGGTGGCAGTCTCCCCCTCACACCCGCGCTCAGACATAGAAGTCTGGACTTACCTGCTGTTTGCTCAGCCCCTGCCCGAGGACCTGAGCCTGTGAACTGCTGTTGGTTGCCCCGCCCTGACCAAGGGCTGGGCTTCACTAACTGTTGTTGCTCAGCTCCTGCCCGAGGACCTGAGCCCCTGAACTATTGTGGTTGCTCAGCCCCTGCCTGAGGGTCTGAGCCCTTGGACTATTGTTTGTTGCCCGCCCTGACATAGGGCTTGGACCTTCGGAGACTGAACTACTGATTTAGGCCGTGTAGTGTGGCGGCCTGGCTCCCGCCCGCACCTGAGAGGGCCGAGCCCCCACACCGGACTCTTACACAGACTAACACGGCTACCCCTCTGATATAAAGAGAAGGGAACAGCCCTCCTGTGTACAATACTATAAAATCCCTCCTGGCCAGAGACACCAAAATCCTTTTACCTGTAAAGGGTTAAGAAGCTCAGGTTACCTGGCTGGCACCTGACGTAAAGGACCAATAAAGGGACAAGATACTTTCAAATCTTGATGGGGGAAAGGCTTGTGTTTGTGTGCTCCTTGTTTTGGGGTTGTTTGCTCTTGGGACTAAGACCTCAATCCAGGCTCTCCACATCTTTCTGAACCAGTCTCTCATATTTCAAACTTGTAAGTACCAGCCAGGCAAGGCGGGTTAGTTTTATCTTTGTTTTCTCAACTTGCAAATGTTCCTTTTTGCTAAGAGGATTTACCTCTGTATGCTGTAACTTTGAACCTAAGGCTAGAGGGAGTTCCTCTGGGCTCTAGGAATCTGATTACCCTGTGAAGTTATTTTCCATCCTGATTTTACAGAGATGATTTTTACCTTTCTTTCTTTAATTAAGAGTCTTCTTTTTAAGAACCTGATTGATTTTTTCTTGTTTTAAGATCCAAGGGGGTTGGATCTGCACTCACCAGGAATTGGTGGGGGAAAAAGAGGGGGGATGGTTAAATTATCCTTGTTTTAAGATCCAGGGGTTTGGATCTGTGTTCACCAGGAACTTGGTGGAGAAGTCTCTCAAGGCTACTGGGAGGGAGACAGTCTGGGAGGAAGGTAGACAGAGTTTCCCAAATAACTCTTAAAGGATTTGGGTGGTTGCAGTAAAACCAGATCTAAGCTGGTAATTAAGCTTAGAGGTTCTCATGCAGGTCCCTACATCTGTACCCTAGAGTTCAGAGTGGGGAAGGAACCTTGACAAGCACCCTCTAGAAAAAAAACTCCTGGGATGCTGATGTGGAAGGAGGGTCTGTGTGCATGCGGAAAAGTGTGTGCAAACCAAGGAACCAGCGGGAGAGTGCGTGGATGGCAAGTGATGGTGAGCATGTTAAAAGTTCATATGTGTGTGCAGGAGCGTGTATGTGTAAGATGAGGCCATGGAAAAGTGTATAAAAGTGATTGTGAGGCCTTGGGCTTTACCAAGCAGGGAGCACAAGGCTGTTGCACTGGAATGCTAGTGTAAAAATGAGTGCAAGTGCTAGGGGATCATCCTTTGCACTGAGCAGCAGGGATTCCCCTTGGGAGCCTGCTCCCTGACTCCTGAGAGCAACACTGAGTGCAAATGGGCTGGGTGTGGGTAGAGAATGGTGATATCTGAGGAGACCTGGGTGTTTGTTGGCAGAATCTTTCCTTTGCTAACGAGGGACAGCACCATGCGCCCCCATCCCCTTGAGGTCTCATTCCTGCTAGTGGGTGGGAATTGCTTGGCAGCCATGCGGATCAATGCCAGCTCAGGGTCCCCTGCCGCCTGCGAGTGCACCCTATCCTGCTGAGCACTTCTTACCTTGCATGGCTACACCTGGCAGCTACGCTGGGCTGGATCACATCCTCCGTGTGTGCGGAAGAGAGAGTGTGTGTATGGCGGGAGGCGTTGTTCATGAGCAAGGAGTGCGAGTGTGCAAAGGGAAGGCGTGACTGGGAGTGTGCACAGTCTGAGTGACAATGCAAGGGAGAATGTGAACCTACGTTGTGACGAAGTGGGGGATTTTCTTGTTGTTTCCTTGTTTTTCCAGTGGGTTGCATGCAGAGGGAGTGGGACTCAGTGTCCCCGGGTGTTACTGGTTTAACAAGGTGATGGGAGAGGGAGTTTGTTGTTACAGAGGACCGGAGAGGGAACTTGGGACCCCGGCTGATGGCCTGGAGGATGGAGACCCCAGTGACTGGTGCCCCGGAGACCAGCTCAGGAGTCACAGCCAGTTCTGGCCAGTGGGAGGACAATGGGCTGCGAAGAGAGGACCCCATGACCTAACCAGCCGGTTCCGGCCAGAGGGGGCCAGAGGGGGGCTGAGAGGAGAGGAGGCCCAGGCGACCCGGTTTACGACCCTGTTTACCTGAAGAGAAGACAATGGACAGAGGGGGCTTGGGGGCCTGCGGTGATATCAAATGCCCAGCTGGGAAGCAGCGGGGCTCTGGGCTGCAGAAGGGGAGCAGGCAGAGCCCACCTGGCTGCAGGGAGACTGGGATGTGCTGTGCTGAGGGAGGCCAGGCCTGAGGCCCTGAGAGTTTCCTGTGCTGTGTTCAACTCTCAATAAACCCTCCTGTGCATGGGCATACAAGGAGTTAGTGTAACTGTGCATGTGTCCACACATGGAGCCAGCGTACCTCTGCTTTGAAGGTGTCTCTGACATCTCTTTCGATGTGGGTAGGGACAGAGGCTGGGAGATGAGGCTGCATTGGGACCTCTTGGCTAGGAGTTAGATGGGCACCATCTGCTGGAGCTGCAGGGAATAGAAAGCCAGTGTAAGGGTGGCGTGTGCATGGGGGTAGGGTGCAGCTTTTTGGGAGACCCTTGTGATTGGGTCACGAAGAAGGGGTTAGTTCTCTTGGTTACATTAGTTAATAGACATGTAGATTTATATAACGAGCCTCTCTGGAATGTGAACAAGCCCCGTTAGCAGTTACCCAGTACCCCACTATCTAAGGACTAGTAACTGCAGACAGCTAAAAGCCCTACCCCATATGACTCACCCCTTGAGGGAAAGGCTGAGCAAAGACATGGGCCTGTGAGGTGCCCCAAAGGTCACTGAGATCAGCCTGTGGGGTCTCCTGGCAATGAGGTTTCAACCATAGACACACTAGGGACTATCCCGCAGGCCTCTCGAAGGGATCTGCTGCCCATTGCATAAAGAGCAGGACTTGCTGCCTCCTCCCACACCAGACTCTGAGGTCTCTTTGTGTCCTGATGCCCCCTCCTCCCTGTCATGGGCTGTGTGCTGCCCCCTTTCAGATTTGATGGAGATTAAGATTCAGGTTAGGGTTAAGTGAGTCCTTCAGGTGGCCTTTGGTGACAGGCCTGGGAAAGGCACCTGGGGTCACCCTGTCCCACCCAATGCTGCTGCACAAATCACTCTGGCAAGATGGGGGTGGGGGACTAAGCTAATTTATAGGGGTGTTGACTATTTCCAAGGCAGATCGCCCCATTTCTTTAGCCACTGCTAGACAGGTGGATGGACAGACAGGGGGATGGATGGATGGAGGTACTGTAGTGTATTTTACAGGAGGATGGATGGACAGAAAGAAGGATGGTTGGACAGATGAATGGGTGGAGTTATTGCAGTTTGCTGGACTGGAGATGGATAGATGGGTGGATGGGTGAAGCTGTTGCAGTGTGTTGGGCAGGAGGATGGACGGAGGGTTGGATGGATGGATGGATGGGCAGCGCGGTTGCAGTGGGTTGGGCAGGAGGACGGATGGATGGTTGGACAGGCAGATGGATGGGTGGAGCCGTTTGTGACATTCCCCTGGTGTTATCTGGACCGGTGATCTGTTAGGTCACTTAAATCCTTGACTCTGGGAGCCACCCTTACCCTGCTCTGCAGTGAGAACCCCCACTCCTGGGCTGTTCATGCACAGCCTCTGGCATGTAAGCTGCTCCTTGGATTGTGCAACTGAATGAAACTAGCCAATATCTCCAGTCCCAGACACATTCCTAGGAACCTCCATCTTGCAGTGTCCAGTTATGCCTGCTGGATGCTGCAAGCTTATATGAGTTTGTCAATTTAACTAAGAAATTGATATGTACCAGGCTTGTTATCCCAAGGGGAGTCTCTGACACGCTTCAAACCAAAGGCACTGCTTCAGGTCGAATAAAGAAACTGGTTTATTAACTAATAAGATAGATTTTAAGTGATTATAAGTCAAAGCATAACAAGTCAGATTTGGTCAAATGAAATAAAAGCAAAATGCATTCTAAGCTGATCTTGACACTTTCAATGCCCTTACAAACTACGTGCTTCTCGCCGCAGACTGGCTGGTTGTTCTTCAGCCAGGCTCTCCCCTTTGATCAAGTTGCTTGGTGGTGGTGTCTGTAGATGTAGGTGGAAGAGAGAGGAAGAGCGTGGCAAACGTCTCTCTCTTTTATCATGTCCTTTCTTCCCTCTTGGCTTTGTCCCCCCCCTCCTTCAGAGTCAGGTGACATTACCTCATCGCAGTCCCAAACTGCCCAAAGGAGGGGGGGGGGTGACTCCTTCGAGAGTCCAACAGATCCTTTTGTTGCTGCCTAGGCCAATGTCCTTTGTTCCTGTAAGACTGGGCTGAGTTTGTCCCATACATGCCCTGATGAGGTGTGAACTGTGCCTCTGCTCTTGGAGAGTTTTTGCCTGGGCTTATTTTAAGCCCCAAGGATATATTGTCAGCCTCATAACTACATACATGAAATTATAACCTACAACATTACTATAACATCACTATAACGACGTTCAGTGCATCATGAGCCTTCCGAAGACACCCAACATGACAAACTTTGCATTGGATACCACACAATCATTTTACACAGATGAACATGGGGTGCTGCATGTTCCCCCAAGGTACAGAATGTCACACTGTTGCAGTGGGTTGGGCAGGAGGATGGACAGATGGATGGGTGGAGCTGGTGCAGTGAGTTGGGTGCTCCTGCCCCAGAGCTCTTGGTACTTTTCCAACAATTCCCAGGTGGGCCAACAGGGTAAGAGCCGAGGGGAGCAGAACGGCCAGCAGCCCCCACCCACTGGGCCCCCAGCCCATGCCCGCTCCAGGGCCTGGCAGGAGGACTCGCTGCCCTGGGGCCGGGGCCGATCCAGGAGCCCGCTGCCGGGCAGGACCGCAAGTGCCGCCAGCGCCACGTGCGACGAGTCAGGCCCGGGGCCCCCTTCGCCACTACACCGTCAAGCTCCGCCTTCCCCACTGGCCCCGCCCCCTGCCAATAGCCCCGCCCCTGCCATTATCCCCGCCCTTCGGCACCACTGGGTCACGTGGTATGGTTTGTCTCCCCGCGATTGGTCCCTTTCGGCCCCGCCCCGCGAGCGACCCCGGCGCCGGCGCAGTTCAGCGCGGAGCGGCGCGATGGAGGACGGCGGCGGCGGGGGCCAGAGCCGGCCGCAGGCGGGGACCTCGGCGGGGGGCGGCGACGAGAAGTCGGGGGGGCCGTGGACCAAGGACCGGAAGGACCCGCCGGCGGACAAGGAGCAGGAGCTGGTGAGAGCGGGACGCGGCTGCGCACGGGCCGGGGCGCGGAGCTGAGTCACGCCGGGCCCGGCCGGCGCCGTATCGCCCCTGCCCGCGATAGCGCCTCCCCCCGCCGATACCCCCCGCCGATACCGCCTCCCCGGCACCGTATCGCCCCTGCCAGCGATAGCGCCTCCCCGCCGATACCCTGCCCGCGATAGCGCCTCCCCGGCGATACCCCGCCGATACCGCCTCCCCGGCGCCGTATCGCCCCTGCCCGCGATAGCGCCTCCCCCGCCGATACCCCCGCCGCTACCGCCTCCCCCGGCGCCGTATCGCCCCTGCCCGCGATACCGCCTCCCCGCCGATACCGCCTCCCCCGCCGATACCGCCTGCCCGGCGATAGCGCCTCCCCCGCCGATACCCCCCGCCGATACCGCCTCCCCCCCGGCGCCGTATCGACCCTGCCCGCGATAGCGCCCCCCCGGCACCGATACCCCCCGCCGATACCGCCTCCCCCCCCCGTCGCCGATACTCCCCTGTCCTGCGATACCACTTCCCCCTCGGCGATACTTGTCCCCGCCAATACCCCCCCGCCCCCGGGCGATATGCCCCTGCCCCGCGATACCCCACCCCCAGCCATGCCCATCCGTGGATAGGGGGAGACAGGGCTCTAGGCGCAGAGCTGGTTATTTATAATTAGGGCCCTATCAAATTCATGGTCCATTTTGGTCAATTTCACTGTCATAGGATTTTAAAAATAGTAAATTTTGTGATTTCAGCTATTTAAATGTGAAATGTCACAGAGCTGTAATTGTAGGGGTCCTGACCCAAAAAGGAGTTGGGGGGGTTGCAAGGTTATTGTAGGGAAGGTTGTCCTACTGCTACCCTTACTTCTGTGCTGCTGACTGAGGCCCAGCTCTGAAGGCAGCAGTGCAGGAGTGGGTCTGGCAATACCATACCAGGCCATCCTTACTTCTGCACTGCTGCTGGCAGCGGCTCTGCCTTCAGAGCTGGGCAACTGGAGAGCAGTGGCTGCTGGCCGGGAGCCCAGCTCTGAAGGCAGAGCTGCTGCCAGCAGCAGCAGCAGCGCAGAAGTAAGGATGGCCTGGCATGGTATTGTCATCCTTACTTCTGAACTGCTGCCTGCGAGCTGGGCCTCAGTCAGTGGCTGCCACTCTCTGGCCGCCCAGCTCCGAAGGCAGCAGTGCAGAAGTAATGGTGGCACGGCACGGTATTGCTACTCTTACTTGTGTGGTGCTGCTGCTGGGGGAGGGGGGCTGCAGCCTTCAGAGCTGGGTGCCCAGCCAACAGCTGCTGCTCTCTGACCACCCAGCTCTGAAGGCAGCGCAGAAGTAAGGGTGGCGGCAATAAACTCCCCTCCCCCCCCCATAACCTTATGACCCCCTGCAACTCCCTTTTGGGTCAGGACCCCTAATTTGTCTCCCTCATGAAATCTGAGTAGTATAGGGTAAAAGCACACAAAAGATCAGATTTCACGGGGGGAGACCAGATTTCATGGTCCGTGACGCATTTTTCATGACCATGAATTTGGTAGGGCCCTGTTTCTAAGGTTCCCTGAAGGCCACTGGCTGCTGCTCTGAACTGGTGAAAGCCATGGTCCCTGCCCACAAGGAGCACAGAGGAGGAATGAGGAAGGGTGAGAGCTGCAGTGCTAGGCTCCCTTTGTGCACAGCTGAGCAGTCGTATCGGTTGTAGTGGGCTGAATAATAGGCCAGGCAGGAACTCTCTAAGCCTGTGCCCGGGAGCAGAGTGCTGGCTCCTGTGATGGCAGGGGGTGCCTGCGAGCCAGGCGTCTTGCTGCAGTCAGAAGCACAAACTGGGGGTGCAAATCAGGTAACGGCGTGTGCTCCTGCGCTCATTGGTTCTGCCAGCTGAGGAGCCTCTTGGACGCAGCGTGTGCGTCGGTCCCTCCCCCGGGCTGCCACTGGCTGCTGGTATTTTGTGGGGCTGCGGGAAGCTTTCCTCTAGGGCTGATGCCCATTTCTCTGCTCCTTTGTTGCAGTCTGAGGAAGACAAACAGCTGCAGGATGAATTGGAGATGCTTGTGGAGCGCTTGGGGGTAAGTTCCCTGTTCCCCCCCATGGGCCTGTCCCCTTCTCCTCTCAAGTCACGCTCTGTCACGCAGCGTCCCCTGCCTTTGGGTCCATTCTGGAGGGGCAGTATCAGGATCCCCTCAGTATTGGAGCTCCCCCTCAGCAAAGCCTCTTGGAATGGGGGGAGTGGGTGCTGGATGTGCAGCTGTCTGTGGGAGTACAGTCTTCCCCTCCCACTCTCTGATGGCCTGGGAGCAGCATAAGCCAGTGGCTGGTCTCTGGGTTTTATCCCCTGGGATTGGAAACGACACATCCCATGCTTCTCAGCTTGCTGCTTATCTAAGAGGTTTTTCTCCCCTGCGTACAACATTCACTCAGTAGTGACTTCATCTCCACTGCAAACTGCTGGCCTGTTACAGTCCCCGGCCCTCCCAGACCTCAGGAGCAGCGCACGTTTAGTGCAAGACAGCTGCATCTTTTATTAAATGTCTCCTTTCTGGTAGTTATTAGAGACCCAGGCTTTCCCTTCGCACCATTATAGCAACTGAGTTTGGCCAACGTGCCCCTGCTGGAGGGAGAAGAGGGTTCACTGTCAAATCCCTGACTGTAGAACTAGCTTTCTGTGCCATAGTTTGCCAGCCTTAGGTGTATGGGCAAAGCTCGCAGATTTCCCCAGATCTTTGTGTGGGATTAGAAGGTGCAGAGACTTTCAAGCTGCTCTGTGGGGCTGGTCTTTGTTGCCGTTCGTTACAGTGTTTGATGCGTTGTTTGACCCGATACGATACCAGTCTGTCCGCCAAGCATGTGGCCAAGGAGCGCCCCCCCCCCCCCCCGCCCGCTGGTGCTTCACGTCTGGCTGAATCTTGCAGCAAGGTGCCAAAGTTGGTAGAAGCCGGAGTCCTGTATCTTTCCAAATGAGCTGGCTGGGCAGGTGTCTGACTGCTCAGCACTGTGGCCGGCTGCCTGTGCTTGGAAGGAACAGGCAGTTTGGGATGCTGCAGGCAGCTGCCACTTCCTGACAGCTGCAGTTGATCCTTGCAGGAGAAGGACACGTCTCTGTATCGCCCCGCCCTGGAGGAGTTGCGTAGGCAGATCCGTTCTTCCACAACCTCCATGACTTCTGTTCCGAAGCCCCTGAAGTTCTTACGGCCTCACTATGGCAAGCTGAAGGAGATCTATGAGAACATGGCTCCTGGAGAGAACAAGGTGAGTGGTTCCCAGCTGCTGGGTGTGAGGCTGGAATCCCTGGGCAGGTGGGGATGGCAGTGCAGCAACCTGGTTGTGTGTAGAGTACAAGCTGACTCTCGCTATCTGTGTGAAAATGGAGGAAAGATCTTGAGATAGGTGCTGTGTAGTCTGATGCTGCCACTGAAACGAGCACTGGACAGTAATAAGGTGATCAGGGGCTCAAGCTCTGTGCATGGTGGGTGGATCGAACCCTTCATATGCTGTGCTAGGTGTAACGATTTGCAGTGATTCGGCAGCATATGTGCAGCTTGTCACGCTGCTAAAGTGTTTTGAATCAAACTGCCTGCTGAGTGCTGCAATGTCTATGTGCTACTCTTCCACACTGAGGGTGCAGGAAGGGGCGTGGTGCTACTTAGCTCTCTGTGTGGCAGGGGAGTGACTGTCTCAGCACTTTCTCCCACAGCGTTTTGCAGCTGACATAATTTCCGTGCTGGCGATGACCATGAGTGGGGAGCGAGAGTGTCTGAAATACCGGCTAGTGGGGTCGCAGGAGGAGCTGGCATCATGGGGACATGAATATGTCAGGTGAGAAATGGGGCCAGGAATAGGATTCATAGAAGTCATATAGAAAAAACTGTACTTGGTTCCATATAGTCCACCCCTGGATCCCTATTGTATATGTAATGCGTGATCCGGTCCTGATTAAGTGTCCCCCATGATGGGGCTCGTCCCCCATTTCCCTTGGGAAACTGTTCCACAGGCTGGTTGGTCTGAGTCCAGGGTGATGAGCAAGGTGGATAGATTTCTCTGACAAGAAGACCTTGATAGCTGGCCGTGCCCATTCTTATTTCATTCCTTCTAGCTGCAGCCCTGTGAATAATATCCCTCCTTTCTGCTTACACCCAGATACGCCCACACTGGGATCATTGCTTTCCCAGGTGCCTTGCCAAGCTAGGTAGATCCATCACTTTTAATGATCCCACATAACCTCCAGCCCCTGAACTGTTTCTATGGCTTTTCTCTGTACTCCTGCCAATCTGTCAGTATCAGTGTGGTAGTCTGAGGCACAGTGCCCCAGACAGTCTCCCCCCACCTGTGTAGAATGGGGCTGCCCCCTTCCTGCTGCAGGACTTGGAGGGTCCCAGAGCAGAGTGCAAGTTTCCGGTGAAGTCTCCTTGCAGCTGTAGAAAGAGGGCCTGTGCCCTTGTGGCCTATGAATAAGCATTTCAAAATCAGGCTTTTTTTAAGATGAATAAAATATCTTATTCTTTGTCCACGTCTCCAGTCTCTCTTGGTCTGTTTGTATAGTTTCTCTGTCCTCATGGTATTTGCCGCTCCTTTCGATTGAGTATCTGTTTACAGATTTAATTAATGTACTTTTTACTCCCTTCTCTTTAATAAAGAAGGCTGGACCTAACGCTGACCCTGTGTGTGTCTCCCTGCACCCCCCGTACCACCTCCTTCAAATATTAGTATATCATCCTTTCAGCCAGTTTTTAAGAATGTCTGGTTCTGCAGATCAGATTCCCCAAACGGGCAGGGTGAAATTGACCTGATTCTTGTCAGTTTGGTGATGGGGGATGGAAACAGCTGTGAAATAAAGCTTGTAAATTTCACTCTTTTCTTGGTAAAGCGCTGAACAGCTGCTGAGACCCTAAAGCCGCCCCTCAGGTAGACGGCATTGCATTGGCTCACATTTAGAAAGTTATTTCCAACCACTATGATTGGGAACTTTTTTTGAGCTAAAGCCCGTTTGGCCAGGTCCCTCCCTGAACAGGTCGAGTGGTTCCTTTGAGCCCTGCCTTAGGATGCTTATTATGTGCACTGGCCTGTGTGTATTGAAGTTCCCCAAGTTGAATGAAAATCTCTGGACCAGGCTGGGGGCTAATGAACCAGAATTAGCGTTGTGGAACCTGTGTTTCCTCACATCCCAGAGAAGATGGAAAATCTGCCCAGTTGGATGCCTGCCCCAAAGAGCGTCTGTTTCTGTTGATGTTAAAAAAACTCAGTGGGATTGTGTGGGTGCTGCCTCCGGAGGCTCAGGGCTGGATGTTCAGACATGGGTTTGTGAGAGGGTTGCTGGACTTCACTGACATGTCTGATCTGATTGGGAACCATCTCCTTGGAGGACTGTGAGCTATCCAGCAACAATATCCCTCCTTTCTCCTACCGCCTCCAGCATAACTCAGCCATGATTCCCCCCCCGTCCCAGGATTTAGCCCCTTGTGGGCTGTTACCCTGTTCAGACGAGGGCGTGCAGCTTCTGTTATGCACTGCAGGGATCGCAGCCCTGTAGGAGAAATGGTGCTGTAGCCGTCTAGCCAGGTTGTTGCTTTGTGTTATGATGGTCTCTTTCCCTTTGCACCCACAGACACCTGGCGGGCGAGGTTGCGAAGGAATGGCAGGAGGTTGATGAGGCTGACAAGGCCCAGAGGGAGACGCTGCTGACCCTGGTGAAGGAGATTGTGCCCTACAACATGGCCCACAATGCGGAGCACGAAGCCTGTGACCTGCTGATGGAGATTGAGCAGATGGACATGCTAGAGAAGTATATTGATGACAACGCCTACTCCAAGGTCTGCCTGTACCTGACCAGGTGAGGGAGCCAGGCTGCTCTGGGATGGGGATTGGCCCTTTGCAGCTGGAGCTCTGCCTGGCCTACTGAAAGCTGGAAACCACCCCCTGTGTGGTGCAGAAGTCCCTGGGTAGATGGCTGCGTGCCGTGATTGCTGGAACACTTTCCGCTCTAGGTGACTGGGAGTGTTTGATACAGCTACGTAAGGGCAGCTGTCAGAGCGAGCTGCTGAGGGGCTGGCTGGAGCATGCAGGGCTCTGTGCACTGGCCCAGCTCTCCCCTCTGAGCAGTAAGACTTGTCTATTCCGGGTCTCGGTAGCAGCTGGACTTACCTTCTTCTGTGTCTCCTTCCCGAAGCTGTGTGAGCTACGTCCCTGAACCCGAGAACTCAGCCCTCCTCCGCTGTGCCCTGGGAATCTTCCGCAAGTTCAGCCGTTACCCGGAAGCCCTGCGCCTGGCCCTCATGCTGAACGACATGGAGCTGGTGGAGGACATCTTCACCTCCTGCAAAGACGTGTAGGTGGAGAGCGGCTTTTCAGAGCCGGGGCCCTGCTTGGGGAGGGAGCTGCGGTAGACCAGCCTCTGCCTTGTCGTCATGGGGTACAGATCCTACCGCCTCCAGGTCTCCTTTCCTAGCCCAGGCCGGGAGCGACTGGGCGTTAGCGCCATCTGAGGGGACTTGAGTGCTGTGGAATGAGTCTGGGGTCTCGGTTCACCTTGTAGCATGACAGGTGGCTTCATCATTAAAACCACCATCACAGTTGGCATTAACTGGTCCCTTGCTAGCAGCCTCAGCAGAGAGGCCAAGGCCCAAACGGACAAGGGGTGCTGGTCCCCTGCTGTTTGCCCAAGAGGATCCCCTCTGTTGGCAGTGCAGTGGTGGGCAGGGTTGCCCTTCTGCTGCCCAGGCTTTACTCGTTCAGGGCATTGACCTCTAAGGCTGCTGATCTGGTGAAACCCCCTTGTCCTGCCCCTCTTGGTGTTGGACTGAAACTTGAGCCTTCTCGCTCCCCTCTGACTGCTGAGGATGGGGCATGAAATGAGCGCCACTAGCGTAACCTACACTAGAACAGTGAGACTCATGAGCCCCCTCTAGTGGTTGCCTTACATACGAAAAGAATCTACTACAGCTGCTGAGTAAGGGAGTTTCTCCTGTAGCTTAAGCAGGAGAGACTTACGCTCTTTGTCTTGACGTTCCCATGCTCCAGCTCCGTTGACAGGCCTGGTGGGTTGGCTGTACCATTGTTCCGGGTGTGGAGAGTGGATGGTGGGACGCCCCAGCAGTGCTGCCCTCCTCTCTCTGGTACTCTGCCCTGGCCCCGTTTGCTGCCTCTGCTGGGCTGGTTTTGAAGGGCCAAGCTTCAGCGGCTTTTCTGGGATGGGGCGGCAGCAGCTCTCTAGGCTGGTCCCTGCGTGCCCCTGGAATGGGATCCTCCTTCCAGGCCGGCGTGGCAGCCACGGCTCTGCCACGCGGGCGAGTGGGCAGGAGTTCAGACACGAAGCTGACTGGAAAGTTCCCTTTGACCTGGAGATCAAGGTCCTGCCACAGTGCAGGGTCGCAGCTTGGCCCAGCCCCTGATGCCATCACATCTCCCTCTGGCTTGTGACCTGGGAGCTGCTCTCGGGAATTCGGGGGGATGGGAGCCATGGGCAGCCTGACTGGCTGGGTCTGTTTGAGGGGAGAAAGGAGCTGTACTGAGAGTACCCCAGCAGGTCTGTGCCAAGGGGAGGGGAGCCCAGGCCCTCACTGCCTGGCATTGACTCCCCCCCTCTCCCTCGCCGGCACAGGGTCATCCAGAAGCAGATGGCCTTCATGCTGGGCCGCCACGGCGTCTTCCTGGAGCTAAACGAGGACGTGGAGGAGTACGAGGACCTCACCGAGATCATGTCCAACGTCCAGCTCAACAGCAACTTCCTGGCCTTGGCCAGAGAGGTGAGGTGCCTGACCCGGCCTCTCAGCAAGCTGGCGTGGGGCGGGGAGAAGGCTCAGGGCTGCACCCAAGGTCCCCAACTGCTGGGGGCTGGCACAGAGGCCAGGCCACCCTCAAACTGGGGTTCCTGGGGGGAACAGACACATCCAGAGCCACCCCCAATACATGCTTGGTCACCTCAGGAAGAGCCCCTGTGTACTGAGTCTGTGCACGGCAAGGAGCAGGCTGCAGGGGACGCGGTTGCTGCTGCGTTCGCACCCTCCCTTCAGAGGGGCTGTGAGAGTGGCTGCTTTGGCTGGGGAGGTGACTTCCTCCTCTCTCCTCCTCTTTGCAGCTGGACATAATGGAGCCCAAAGTGCCAGATGATATTTACAAAACACACCTGGAAAATAACCGTAAGCGAAAGCTGCATCTCCTCCTTCACTTCCTCCTGCATGGGGGTGGGACGTCACTGAGCGCAGGCGTATCCAAGTGGGCCGCCTCGTCCCAGAGCATGCGGGCATCTGGCCTGGTGTGTGTCGGGACAGGTCCATCCGCAGTTGCAGCCCCAGGGTCGCACTATGTGGCACCCCCCTGTGTTGCGCTGAATTGGCTCGGACTCCTTGGCCATTCCCGGGGGCTTAGCAGGGTGAGGAGGGTAAAAGAGCCTCTGGGATCGGGCACTCAAATGTTCGGGGCCCTACCGAGGAGGGCCGGGCACGGGGAGGCGCTGCCGAGCTCTGTGGGCCTGGCAAAGCCGCGTTGACACGCCCTGCCCGGTTCGCGCTGGGGTTTCTGCTCCCTCAGGGTTCGGCGGCAGTGGCTCCCAGGTGGACTCTGCGCGGATGAACTTGGCCTCGTCCTTTGTGAACGGTTTTGTGAACGCAGCCTTCGGGCAGGACAAGCTGCTGACGGATGATGGCAATAAGTGGCTGTATAAAAACAAGGATCACGGTGAGCGGGACAGGACAGGGCGGCTGGACTCTCACGGAAGGTGGGACTGAGCCCTGCAGGAGGGTTCCCGAATGGCAGCTTGTATCTGGCAGCGTCCGGCAGCTTTTCCAAGGGATGCTCCTTATGTCCCCTGAGCCCCATGCCTGGAATTTCTGAGCCCGCCTCTCAGCCCCTAAGCCCTCTTTTCTGTGGGTTAAATAACCAATCCTGCTGGCTCATGCCTGCAGCTCCCAGGACCACCTGATCCTAACGGGGAGGGCACCCCGTAGGGGTCACGCCTAGCCACGTGTGAACTTGAATGTGGAACGGTGGAGCTGGGGCGGCCGCTGTAACCCATGGGGACTACATATCCCAGCATGCAGCATTCCAGTTGGCCCTGATTTACCAGGCTGCACTGCATGCTGGGGCCTGGAGTCTTCGCAGGCCACCTCTCTGGGTTATAGATGAAGGCAGCTTGTTTTACAGGCCTGCCTGCCTCTCCCGTACATCTCTTCCCAGCCCCTGCGTGGAGGCCTCAGATGCTGCCTTTACGTGGAGTCAAGGCCAAAGTGCTCCAGCAGCGTGTGACAGAGGAATTGACCCTTGTGGAGTATCCAGACTGACTGCCTGGGAGAAGGGAGCTGCCAGCGAACGTGCTGCAGAGCTCTGTGCCCCTCTGTCCCTGCTCCCTGGTTGGGCCCCCAAAGGCAGCAGAGGGAAACCAAGGCTACAGAAAGGGCTGAATGCCCCAGGGGAAGTGTTCTGAGGAGCTCCCCCATGCCCAGCATGGTTAGGAATACGGGGTGTGCAAGGGAGAGGAGCCACCGGGGAACCCCAGCTCCCATCTGGAGGCGTAGGCCCGGTCGTGATTCCAGTCTGACGTGGGGGCTTCTCCTTTTGCTGCAGGTATGCTGAGTGCTGCAGCCTCGCTGGGGATGATCCTGCTGTGGGACGTGGATGGGGGGCTCACGCAGATCGACAAGTACCTGTACTCCTCCGAGGACTACATTAAGGTGGGTGGTGCTGCTCTGGGCTCGGGCTAAGGTGCAGCCCCACTGGCCATGGAGCCATGGCTCACATGCTGGCATGCCTGGTGGCATAGCTGCAGGGCCAGTCCTGCCAGGGACATAAGTACCAACCTCAGTCCGCCCAGCTGAATGCTTCACCCCGTCTGAGAACTGCCGCATTGTTCTCCTCTCTGGGTCCCGACTGGTGATTGGCACCACGTGCTCCCTGGCTGAAGCTTGGCTCATTGAGATTCACTAGGGGGCCCATGATGCCCCGTTAATGCAGAGGCATGACCTTTGGAGACTACAAGTCCCAGCAGGCAATGCACGTGCGCTGGTCCCAATGGAGCATTGCATGATGGGGCTTGTAGTTCCCACAGGCTGCACCTCTGCAACCAATGCAACCTGCCTGCTTTCGTGTGAGTTGGGTGTAGCCCTGTGGGTAGACCTTGGGCGCCCCCTGTTGCGTGTGGTGCAATAACTGCATGTGCCAGCTGTCCCCAAGGCAGCCCCATGATGGTCTGGCTGATGGTGCCTTTATCCTGCAGTCGGGAGCCCTACTGGCTTGTGGCATTGTGAACTCAGGGGTGAGGAATGAGTGCGACCCTGCCCTCGCTCTGCTGTCCGACTACGTCCTCCACAACAGCAACACCATGAGGATCGGCGCCATCTTTGGGTAAGGGCCTGCCCAGCCTCCACTCCCGCCACAGGGTGGCTCCTGTGGCTAACGCCCCTTTGGGATTCTGTTGCAGGCTGGGACTGGCCTACGCTGGATCCAACCGGGAAGATGTTTTGACTCTGCTGCTGCCCGTGATGGGAGACTCTAAGTCCAGCATGGAGGTGAGGGCTCAGGCCAGGCCAGCGCGCTGATCTCAGGGGTAGGAGAGGATCGACAGTGGGAGGCGGGAGTATTGACATTGGCTCCAACCCGAGCTCTGGCCCCGCCTCTCAGCTGCTCCCCAGCATGGTTGGAGGGTAGCGGTGATAAAGGGCAGGTGGGGGCAGTGGGCCCCTGAGCTGCAGCTCTTCAGAATACCCTGTGAAATGGGACCCAACAGCGTCCCCAGAGTCTCCCCCCACAGTCTGTGGGAGCCAACAGGAGCAGCACGGTCTCCAAAGACCTCTGGGTCTGAACGTGAGTCCTCAGACCCTCTGCTGCCCAAGCTTTGAGGTTGCTTCACATGCTCAGCTCCAATTGCTTCAGCTGTTCCTGCCCCCTCTCCCTGCAATCCAGAGGCTGCTCCCAGTGCGAGCCCCTCTGAGCTGTCCCCCAAAGGCTCTGGGGTGCAGGCAGGGCTGTTACTCAGTGAGCTCAGCTCTCCCTCCTTCCCGCCCCAGGTGGCCGGCGTGACAGCACTGGCCTGTGGCATGATAGCAGTGGGCTCGTGTAACGGGGACGTCACCTCCACCATCCTCCAGACCATCATGGAGAAGTCGGAGACTGAGCTGAAGGACACCTACGCCAGGTGGCTGCCGCTCGGCCTGGGCCTTAACCACCTGGGTAAGGACGGGCTTGGGGCTCAGCAGATCTGCGCATGGTGGCAGGGGTGGAGTGGGCTTTGGTGGAGCCGGGGGTGACTTGGGGGCTTTGGCAAGGAGGGCGTGGCCTTTCCCACCTCACCAGGGCCCCGTCACTGTCTGAGCCCGTTCTCGGGGCTCAGAGTGCTGATGGGCAGGGCCCCTGGCTGAGCTGAGGGGTAGCGCCATAGATCAGGGACTCAACCTTTTGCCCACAGGGTGGTTCATTAAAACCTCGCTCTGTGGCCCATTCTATCCCATAAGCTGGGCCCCGTGCCTAAGAGGGCCCCACCGTATCCGGAAGAGGGGCCCCGCAAGGTAAGGCCCCAGAAGACGACAACTGCTGCTGAGGAAGGACCTTCCGCTGAAGTGCCGCCGGAAACAGCGGCAACTGATTGAGCTGCCGCTGAATTGCCGCCGCTATCTTCAGCGGCAGTTCGTTCGAATCGGGCCCCGCACGTCCTAAAGCCGGCCCTGCCCATAATCCTTTGCAGCTGCCAGGGCCTGGCATTGGGTTCTGAGAGGCAGCAGTGGGATGGGGGCTATGGGTGGTGGGGCTGGTGTGCCAGTTAGAGCTGGGTGCTGGGGATGTGTGTGGAAGTCCCATTTGTTGCAGGATCTGGAAAGTTCTGAGCAGGTCCAGCCATGCCCCAGGCAAGCACTGCGCCCCCCGGTGGAGAAACACCAGTGCTGCTCAGGACCCTGCTGGCTAGGGATGCTCATTGAGGAGCTTGGGACTTGCTGGTTCGAGCCCCCAGCTGGAGCCTGGTGTGTGTCAACAGGGGGCCTGGGGCCATGCTGCTCTAACGGGCTGCCCTGTGCTCTCCTCGGCAGGGAAGGGAGAGGCCATCGAGGCTATCCTGGCGGCGCTGGAGGTGGTGTCGGAGCCCTTCCGCAGCTTTGCCAACACGTTGGTAGACATCTGCGCCTACGCGGGTGAGTCTCTGGCCAGCTTGGCAGGGGGGTGGGCTGGGCCAGCGCCCAGAGTCACCATAGTTCCTCCTTCCCCCAGGCTCGGGGAACGTGCTGAAGGTGCAGCAGCTGCTCCACATCTGCAGCGAGCACTTCGACACCAAGGAGAAGGAGGAGGACAAGGAGAAGAAGGACAAGAAGGAAAAGGACAAGAAGGAGAGCTCAGCTGACATGGGCGCCCACCAGGTGGGACGGGTGGGAGGGAGCAGACAATCCCCATTGCTTGGACCCTTTCCTGGTGGGGAGACCACTGGGGATCTCTCGTGGCCCTAGTGGATTTGCGGGAGGGGGACGGGCCTGCAGCAGAACTGCCCATTGTGTGAACCTGCCAGTGCTGGCGATGGGCAAGGGCAGCTCCCTGGGCCGGAGATGAGAGCTTGCCAGAGGGGCCGAGTGGGCTGGGCAGGGTGGGGTCTCTGCACAGCTCAGCCGAGGTAGCACGGACGCCTGCTCCCCAAAGGGAGCTGCACTAGAAGGGCTGCACTGGCCCAATGTGGAGCCATTCGTACTGGGAGGGAACCATCTCCCTGACTGCTGGGGGAGGGGGAATACTGCCCTGCTCTGGGTTGGGCCCACGTGGCCTGGGGAGCCTGTGGTGGACGGGTGACGGAGCTCGGCCAGTTCTCCACCTCCTCTCCTGCAGGGCGTGGCAGTGCTGGGGATCGCGCTCATCGCCATGGGGGAGGAGATCGGCGCCGAGATGGCTCTGCGCACGTTCGGCCACCTGGTGAGTGACGCTGCGGGACAGGCTGCTCTGCCTCGGGGGTGGCGGGGCAGGGTGCTCCATGGCAGAGCGAGGGACGTGCCCGGAGCTGAGCCGAACGCCAGCGAAGGGCTCAGTGCGATGGAGCTGGATCCAGGCTGGGAAGTGGGGACACAAACAAGAGCAGGCACAGGAGAGTGTGGGGAGTGCCAAGCTGGGGCGCTGCCCTCAAACCGACTGCGTAACCCTCCGCCCCACTCCCAGCAGGCTGGGGCCATGTCCGCTCTGGGTGAGACCATTGCTTCTCCTCTGGTCCCCTGGATCCGGTCCTGATGCTGCAGCAGCAGAGGGCCCTGGTGGGATTTTCGTTTGCTGCAGCCCTGGGGCAGTTCCAGAAATTCTGTTAGTGGCTGCAAGTCCCTGACTCGTGAGTGGATTCAGGGACGAGGAGAATGGCCTGGGCCAGGTGGCCTGGGAGTGATAGTCCCTCGCTTTGGCGGCTAACGTCTCCCTCCTCCTTTCTGTGCAGCTGAGGTATGGGGAGCCCACCCTACGCCGTGCCGTGCCCCTCGCCCTGGCGCTCATCTCCGTCTCCAACCCGCGCCTCAACATCCTCGACACCCTCAGCAAGTTCTCCCACGATGCCGACCCCGAGGTCTCCTACAACTCCATCTTTGCCATGGGCATGGTGGGCAGCGGTAAGGACTGCGTGGGCCCGGGGGCGCCGAGCGGGAGGTGGGTCGGTGATGGAGTTTGCTTCTTGGGACACCCCCCATCATCCAGGATGCGTTCAGGGGCTTCCTTGTCCGGGCGCAGCAGCTGGTAACTCGGCTCGGGGTCGGGGCTGAGTAGCTTTGGTGCCCTCCTCCAGCGGCTGTGTGAAACTGGCTGCCTTCACCTGGCCACCTGTTGCTGGCGGGCAGGAACCTTACCGTTAACTGGGCTGCTGGTCAAATACTGCCAGCCTCTGATGGGTGCCAGGTGAGGTTGGGAAGGGCCCATGGGCAAAGGGGAGGTGGGCCTGCTGGAAGCAGCAGGGCCCCGGCAGGATCTCTGGGGGCGGGAGATGGCTAAAGGGCCCTTGTGCCCCAAGGCTGTTGGATGCAGCGTGTGGGTTATGCCAGCAGGGGGGGCTGCATGTGGCCCAGCACCCTGGCTGGGAGGGAAGTGGAGGGGGTTGAATGCTTGTTCCCAGGCTAGGATTTGTGCCTGTTCCCGAGGCTTCCTGCTCACCCCGTTTCTCCCGTTTGCAGGCACCAACAACGCCCGGCTGGCTGCGATGCTGAGGCAGCTGGCCCAGTACCACGCCAAAGACCCAAACAACCTCTTCATGGTGCGGCTGGCCCAGGTGACTACCGGAGCTGCCAGCCCTGATCCCCTGGCGTGGGTGGGGGGTCTGGTGCTCTGAGTGCGTCCCAGCTGCGTCCTGCCCCAGAAGTCAGCTGGACTGATCAGCTGGTGGGGGACAGCACCTGCTCAGTGAGTGGTGGGCCTGGGGCATCACTGTCAGGTCTTATGCCATCCTGGCCAGGAGCCCCCTGTGCTCACGTGCTCTTTGCTTGCTGCGCAGGGTCTGACCCACCTTGGGAAGGGGACACTCACCCTGTGTCCCTACCACAGCGACCGCCAGCTGATGAGCCAGGTGGCTGTCGCAGGCCTGCTGACCGTCCTAGTGTCCTTCCTGGACGTGCGCAACAGTGAGTACCTGTGTGTCTGATCCTCCTGGAGAGGAGGGAGCCGGCAGCCGGCCCCAAAGGGAGGTGGGGCAGATGGCTGCTCCCAGCCCCAGGGAATCCCCTGCTGTGTTGGTTGCTGGCAGGCTCTCCTAGCGGGTGGGCTGCCCTGCCTTTCGCCCACAGAGGCGGGTGGGTGGGGCCATGCCTGCGATCCTGGTTCTGAGGCTGCTGCGGCCTCTTGAGATGCCTTGCCATGGCAGGTGACAGCAGCCAGGCGACCAAGACCTGAGCCTTGGGGGCCCCCAACGTGTCTCCTCTCTCTCCCTAGTCATCCTGGGCAAATCCCACTACGTTCTGTACGGGCTGGTGGCTGCCATGCAGCCGCGCATGCTGGTGACCTTTGACGAGGAGCTGCGGCCTCTGCCGGTGTCGGTCAGGGTGGGGCAGGTAAGGAGGCGTGGTCCCTCGGGGATCTGGCTGGAGGGGGACGTGGTAGGTGAGCTTATTGAGCAGAGCGAGTGGGGCCCTTCTGAGGTCCCTGGGCCGGATGGGGACGTGGGCCTGTTTCCTCCCAGGAGCTGCTGGGTCAGTGCAGAGGCCATGACGGCTCATGCCAGCGAGAAAGCCTCGCCAGCGCCTGTCCTGGCACCTGGGTCCCAGAGTTCAGCGGCTGGCGGGTGAGACGTGGTGTCCGGGCTGCCTCTGTGCCCTCGGCTCTAACCTCTCGCCTCCCGTCTAGGCTGTAGACGTGGTGGGCCAGGCGGGCAAACCGAAGACCATCACTGGCTTCCAGACGCACACGACGCCGGTGCTGCTGGCACACGGCGAGCGGGCAGAGCTGGCCACAGAGGAACATCTGCCAGTCACCCCCATCCTGGAGGGTTTCGTCATCCTGCGCAAGAACCCCAACTACGATGTCTGAGCTGACACAGGGGCAGGGGATCGGGGGAGACAGCACTGGGCAGTGCCTGATGGGGGCAGGCGCCGGGCATCACACTGGGGGAGAGGGGCCAAGCCCCCCACTTGGTGGTTTTGTTACTGAAAGAGCTGATTTAAAAAATAAACTTGAGAGGGAGACTGGTGCTGCTCATTGTTTTCTCTGGGAACAGCGTGTGCAGGCGGGGGGCTGGTCCCCTCTGTCCTGCACTACAGACAGCTGAGTAATGGCTGGTGCCTTGCTAGGGACCTGTAGTATCTCTAGCTCTGTCCCGTGTGAGGGGCCATGAGCAGCGGATGTGATGGCTCAAGGCCCAGTGGCCCTCCCCCACCCCCTTTCCCAGCTAGACAAACTCAAAAGGGGGTGAGAGGGGGATTAACCACAGGACCAGCTCACTGAGGGGTGGGTGGATTCTCCATTGCCTGGAGCCTTTGCAGGGAGACCTGGTACCTTTCTGCCTTGCTCTGGTGCAGGGGTGTCAGACTCGGACGGAGGAGAGTGCCAGGGCCCCTTGTTAATTCTAGGCCATGATCAGGACTCTGGACTCCCCCACCCCACAGTCGCTTTGAGCCGCGGTGGGTAGGTGAGAGCAGGGCGCTGACACTGGGGAGGAGGGGGAGAGGTTTCCTCATTTGTCCTCTTCCTGGTTATGCACGAGGCACTGCTGGTCGCAGGGGGAGGCTATGACCCTCCTGGCTTTCTCCCCCACCACTTGCTGGTCCTGCAGGATGGGCAGGAATGGCCCCATGGAGCTGGTGCTGCCTGGCAGTGCATGGGGGTGGGCAGCTCTGGACAGGGCCGGTTCGCCCTTTTTCCTCCACCTTCCCTTTGGAGCACCCAGCGGGGCTGTGCTCTCGGCTGATCCCAGCCCGAGGCACCCGGAAAAACATCTCAATCTAAAGGTGGCCTGAGATGAGGGATTGGGCCAGGGCTCAAGGTGGCAGAAATGGGGGCTGGCCTGCCACTGGCCGGAGCCCTGCGGCAGAGGGAGGTGCAATGGGGGTGGGTGTCTGGGAAAGACTTTCCCCTGGCTGGGCTCACAGTGCTTCCCCCACACAGGAACAGTGAGTGGAGATGCAGGGACTCCCTGGTCGGCTTCCCTCAGCTGCACTGGAAGTCGAGGCTCTTCAAACTGCCTCCACTCGCCCATTTCCAGTGGTGCAGCCACACTCCTGCCAACCGGCCCATGCCTGGGACCTTCCGAAAGCTGGGGAGGGACAGGCGCTCGGCTCCTTTGATAAATTAAAAGTAATGCACACGGGAAACCATAATCCCAACTATCCATATAAAGTGATGGGGTCTGAATTAGCTGTTACCACTCAAGGAAGATCTTGGAGTCATTGGGGATAGTTCTCAGAAAACATCCACTCAATGTGCAGCGGCAGGCAAAAAAGTGAACAGAATGTTGGTAATCTTTAAGAAAGGGATAGATAAGACAGAAAATATCATCTTGCCTCTATATAAATCCAGGGTACGCCCATACCTTGAATACTGCGTGCAGATGTGGTCGCCCCATCTCAAAAAAGATGTATTGGAATTGGAAAAGGTTCAGAAAAGGGCAACAAAAATGATTCGGGGTATAGAACGGCTTCCATATGAGGAGAGATTAATAAGGCTGGGACTTTTCCAGCTTGGAAAAGACGACGGGGGGGGATATGATAGAGGTCTATAAAATCATGACTGGTGTGGAGAAAGTAAAGAAGGACGTGTTATTTACTCATAACACAAGAACTAGGGTTCACCAAATAAAATTAATAGGCAGTAGATTTAAAACAAACTGAGGTATTTTTTCACACAGCACAGTCAGTCTGTTGAACTCTTTGCCAGAGGATGTTGTGAAGGCCGAGACTATAACAGGGTTCAAAAAATAACTAGATACATTCATGAAGGATAGGTCCATTAATGGTGTCCCTAGCCTCTGTTTGCCAGAAGCTGGGAATGGGTGAGAGGGGATGAATCACTTGATGATGATCCGTTCTGTTCATTCCCTCTGGGACACCTGGCATTGGCCACTGTTGGAAGACAGGATCCTGGGTTAGATGAACCTTTGGTCTGACCCAGTCTGGCCGTTCTTAAGTTACATTCTTGGGGAAACAGCCAAAGCCCCTGAGCTCACATCCCACTCACCTTGTGTCCTAGCTGCCCCTTCTGGCCTGGGACACAGCGTCCCCCCAGTCCTGTTACCTGGGCAGGCAGCAGCATCACCCCTACTCAGGCATGGTGGGGTAGCCAATGGAGGCCCTGCTCCGTGTCCTAGCATGTGGCCCAGTCTTTGCTGGGTGCAGTCCTGGCTCTGCTGTGGCCTTGGCTCAGTCATCCACGCCCAGCCTCGCTGCCCCAGCTGTGACAGCAAAATGCCCCTTATTTTCACAGGGAGGCTGGGCAAGGGTGAAGCTCAGCTGGCATCGGCAGGGCCCCAGGTGCTCCTTGCACGGGCAGTGTGAGAGTTCAGCCAAAGGCTGTTCTCTTGCTGGCGAGTGCCACCCCCAGGGAGTTCTGGCATGGTACAGTGCCAGGGCTCTGGGGTGGGGTGAAATGCAAACTACGTGCAGCCCTTGGGCTCCCAGCAACTTGCCACTGTGACTTGGGCTGAGCCGATGGCTGGGCCCCCCAGACTGACAGCATCCCTGCAGCATGGTACTAGCCTTGGGGCAGGGCACTGCAAGGTGAGCCAGGCCACAGCAACTCGCCCCACCCCTGAGCTCTGGCTGCATTTCCCTCTTACTGGTGCGGGTGCTACTCAAGAGCAGTATGGTCCTAAGGTTACTCCCGAACCCTTGCCTGCCCTCCCACCCACATCAGACACCCCCACCCTTGGGCCACTAAATGTGGGAGCCTACCTCTGGCATTCCCCGGCTGGTGTCACTATAGTCCTCCCGTTCCCTACTTACTCTGCAGGATTGCCCTCGGGTCCCAGGCCCAGCTAATGGGATGATCCTTGTAAAGTGTTCTCACCTTAGCCCCTTCTACAAACTCGGAAATCTACCGTCCTCTCTGGACTGCTCAGCTCCCTTCACTAGCCGTGCGTGTGCCAAGTCACGTGCTGATTGCTTCACCCTCTCTCCCCACAGGCTGGGCAGCTACCAAGACAGCAAGAGCTGTGCCAAGGTATGTGTTTATCACTTGCTTTAGGAGCAGCAGCTTCCAGTCCAGCTCAGGGCACCCCCGGCCCCTCTGCTTCACCCTGGCACGTGGCTTAGTTCCCTGCTACTGGAACCCGGTTGGCATTTGCTAACTCACCCGGCTCGTGCCATGGGATTGGCTGCTTTGGTACAGTTTTGCTCAGTCATACTGATAAGTGTAGCCAGCCAATCTCCTTGCTCTCGGTGCCAGCTGCCCCGGGCATGGCCACTTGTTGAACTCAGCCACTGCTCTGCCTGTGGAATCACTGCTTAATTTAACTCCGGCAAGTCATTCTCAGCTCTGTCCCCATCCTGCTTGCTACCCCAGCTCCTCGGCTCCTGTACGCCTCCCCTCTCTCCGCTCCTTTGTTCCCAAAACCAGCTAATCTTTCTGGTAAAGAAATGTGAAAATCCAGCTGGCGGCAGGAGTGCTGGGCATCAACAGCCTGCACCCCGAAGCCACGGAACAAGCAATTCCATATTTGTCAGAACCTTTTCCCTCCAATCTCAGACTGTGAGCCGCCTGGGGCTGGGGTCTTTTCTCTGTTCTGCAAAGCAGCCATCCGTTGCTATATAGCTAAGAGATTGGTAGAGATGGCCAAATCGCCTGGGAGCTGCACCCCCTCCCCCACCAAGGTACACCAGGAAGGCCCATTCACATGAGGAAGAACAGGAGAGATTATTCTGGACTGGATTGGTTTCAATTCACAAATCACCGTCCCTGCACCAGTGGGGACTCCTGACTCAAAGAGCCCCCCCTCCCCAAGATGGGCACATATGGATTGTAAACTCCTCCAGGCAGGTAACCTCTTTGAAGCTTTTTGTTCTCTGTTTGTACAGCACCGAGCACAGCACAGCCCTGGCGCCTGACTGGTGGTTTTAGGCACTACAGTAATAATCACAGGTCGAACAAACCTATGGAGTTTGCCCACATTATCAAAGACTCCAGATCTTAGAATGCAATATTCCAAAGTGACCTGAAGGGGGCCTTGCTATGCTGGGACAAGTTGGTTCTGCATTGCATGCTGGGATTGGTAGTTTCTGTGTCTACCCCTCCATGTTACAGAGGCATGGTGGCTGCCATCTGCTTTATTTTAGGCAGATTAGGCATTAACCAATTGCCAATGTAAGTGCCCCCCCTTCCCCGCCCAGCCCCCCCCCAATGAGAAACGTTTGGACATGAGCTGAGCGGTCCTGTGAGGTGATGTGTCTAGAGCAGAAGATTGGGAGTCAGGACTCCTGGGTTCTATTCACAAGTGACAATGAGGAATGTCTTCATTGCTTTCTGTGTTCCCTCCTCCGTTAAAAGGGCTGATAACAGTGTCTTCAGAACGTGTGTGAGAGGCTCTGGCCACCTTCTTAGGGCTAGAATCTGGCTGCATCTTTGACCTGTTCTTCCCTTTCCATCCTCTCCCGTGCTCTGGGTCCCCTCCCCCCCGTTTTATGCTGTCCCAAAGCCTATTTCCCAAGCCACCACGTCTGCTGAGGAGCGTGCATGAAGTGAGTCGCTGCCCAATATTATGGATGCAAACGGGTCAGGCCTCACTGGCTACCCATCATGGCTGTTCTCTCCCTCCTTGTTGCATCATGTCTGTGGGATCAATGATTCTCAGACAGAAGGCTGTGGATCAGTGGTGGGCCAGGTGGGTCCTCACTTCTCACTTCCACATGCTGAATCCCCTTAGAAGCTAAAGCTACATTTGTAGTTTCCTGTTACTTTTCCATGTGAGCAACTGTAAAGACCATCATGACATTATGGGATCATAAATGGGACAGGAGGTGACCGAGACTGGGATGGGGGTAGCTTAGCATGATTGTGAGAGGAAAGAAGTGTCCACAACAATATTTGGCAGCCCCCAGTCTAATACACGTAACAATCTGTTTCACCTTGTATTTAGCTGTGATGCTCTGATTACCTTTCCCAGACCTGCAGAAGAGCTCTGTGCGGCTCTTCCACCACCAGAAGTGCATACAGACTGTCATGCCTGAGGAGATGTATGCGGGCAGATAGAGGTGCTGGGGCCAGCCTTTAGGTGGGATGAGATGTATGAGTAGTAAAAGGGCAGGATGCCAGACATGGATGGATGGATGGGTGTGTGTGTTGTGGGGGTTCGTGGTAGGCAGCATCATGCTGGGGAATGTGTGTGTCGTGTCAAGGGTGCCAGGTTGGGGGTGGGGGCGCAGAGTGCCAGGCTTAGGATGTGCATGTGTGGGGGAGAGGGCGTCATACTCAAGAGTGTGGGCAGGGTACCAAGCCTTGGGGTGTATGGGGGGCAGAGAGCCAGGTCTGGGTGGGGAGTGCTAAGCCTAGGGGAACGTGTGTGTGGGGGGGGGGCGGGGAATAGGTGCAAGGCCTGGGGCAGTGCTAAATCGAGGAGGAGGTGGAGGGGGGAGGATGCGAAGCCTAGGGGGAGATGTGTGTGGGATAGATGCAAGACCTGGGGACAGTGCTAAACCTAAGGGGAGGTGTTAGGGTTGCCAACTTTCTACTCACACAAAACTGAACACCCTTGCCCTGCCCCTCCTCTGAGGCCCTGCCCCTTGTCGCTCACTCCATCCCCCCTCCCTCTGTTGCTTGCTCTCCCCACCCTCACTCACTTGCTCACTTTTCCCAGGCTGGCTCAAGGGGTTGGGGTGTGGGCTCTGGCTGGCGGTGCAGGCTCTGTGGTGGGACCAGGGATGAGGGATTTGGGGTACAGGAGAGGGCTCCGGACTAGGGCTGAGGGGTTTGGAGTATGGGAGGGGGCTCCAGGCTGAGGCAGGGGTTTGGGGTGCGTCAGGAATGCAGGCTCCAGGCAGCGCTTACCTCAAGCATCTCCCAGAAGCAGCAGCATGTCCCCTCTCCGGCTAATACACGGAGGCATGGCCAGGCTGCTCTGCGCACTGCCCTGTCCGCAGGCGCTGCCCCCACAGGCCACAGTTTCCAGCCAATGAGAGCTGCAGAGACAGTTCTTGGGGTGGGGGAGTTTGTGGAGCCCCCTGGCTGCCCCTACGTGGAGGAGCTGGAGAAGGGATATGCTGCTGCTTCCAGGAGCTGCACAGAGCCACATCAGGCAGAGAGCCTGCCTTAGCCCCTCTAGGGTGACCAGACAGGAAATGTGAAAAATCGGGACAGAGGATGGGGGGTAATAGGAGCCTATATAAGAAAAAGACCCCAAAATTGGGACCGTCCCTATAAAATCAGGACATCTCGTCACCCTAAATGCCACCAAGCAGCCCTTTAACGGCCCGGTCGGTGGTGCTGACTGGCGCTGCCAGGGTCCCTTTTTGACCGGGTGCTCCGGTAGAAATCTGGACCCCGGCAAGCCTAGGAAGTGTGTGGGGGTTGGGGGGACTGTGCCAAACCTAGGAGGTTGGGGGGGTACAAGTGCCAGGCGGAGAAACACTAAACCCTGGCGAGGTGCGTGTGGGGGAGGGTGACAAGCCGGGGCACGCTGCAGGGTGACCGAACCACCCCCGGCCGCCCACGTGCTTGTCACATGTAAGCGGGATGATAGGAACCGGAAGCGCGTCATATCACGTGACCGCCGCTAATCACCAAGGGCAGTGGCTGACGGCAGGTCACATGATAAAGGTTCTGTTGTGGTCCGAGTCACATGACCGAAATGCCGGGCTCCCCGGAAGGGGCGGGCAGGAGGTCACATGACACGGGTCCCGCAGCGGGCAGGGAGGGGCGCAGCGCGGCCTCAGCCGGCCACGCCCCCTCCTGCGCCCCGTGACCGGCCTGGCCCCGCCCCTCCCCGCGGAGCGGCTCCGGAAATGGTCGTGCTGGGCTGCGCTGCGGCTGCGTCGGGCCGCTCGGACTGAAGGAGACTGAAGGTAACGGGGGCCGGGGCGGGCCGGCCGGGCGGCGCCGCCTCCCTCCGCCATGCCGGGGCGGGAGCCGGGCCCGAGCAATCCGCCGCCATCCGCCCCCGGGGGAGCCCGGCCCCGCCGCCCCTGGCCCCCGCGCCGCCCCCCCCGGCCCCGCGCCCGCCCGGCCCATGTGCGCCGGCCCGGCCACCACGTGGGGAGGGGGGTCGCTGCCCGGGCCGGCCCGGCCGCATGGAGCCCCCGGCGCCCGCGCGCGGCCGCGGGGTGGGGGGAGCGGCCCTGCGCGGGCCTAGGGCTCGGCCTAGAAGGGCAGAGACCGGGATCTCGCTCCTTCCGCCCCGGCCCCACAGGGCCCGCTGTCTCCGGCTCCGCAGGGCCCGATCCGCCCTCCCGCCGCCCGGATGTCCTTCCCCCCTTACAACATATGGGGCCTGGCCTCCTCCCCCCGCCCTCCTCCCCGGCGCTCGTCCTCTTCCTGGCACAGCTTCTGTGGGGCCTGCGGGCCCCCGCCCCACCGTCCACACGCACATTCATTGGCCCTGGTTTGCCTCCCGGTCCCCAATCTCCGCTGTTCTCGGGCCCCGAAACTCCCCAGTATCTACATGGCCTGATCTATTTCCCTGCTGCCCGTAACGCCTGATCCCAGCTGCCCCTTGGAAAAGCCCGTTGTCGACAGGGCCTGAACCGTGTCTCCCCCCCTCCCTCATGGTGTCTATAAGGTCTTAACGCACTTCGCCCGCTTCCCCCTTCCACCCCCGGTGCCTATAGGACTGTGGCCGGGGGAGTTCAAAGCATCCATTTCCCCCCGTATTCCTGCCGCCTATAGGCCCCGAGTGTACCTCCTGCCTCCGTGTGGTACGTATATGCCCTTATGGGATGCCACGTCTCTGCCTCCCTCCCCAAATGCCTGGTGCGTAGAATGGCCTGAGCCCCCGGCGCCCCCTCCCACACACACAATGCCCAGCGTCGCTCTGCCATAGGGGCCTGAGCGCACCCACCCACCTGACCCCTCCCCTTAAATATCCGGCGTCTATAGGGGCCTGCCTGGGCCTCTCTAGCCCCCTCCCCCCGGCCTGGCCCCTCCCCCCAGGCCTTTATCCAGGACCTAGCGGCGGCCCCCACGTGCTCTCGGGGCCCCCCGTCCGTAGGCCCAGCCCCGGCCTCTCCCAAGCCGTTGTCTAGGCCCGGCCCCCACGTGTCCCCGCTGCCCGGCTTCCTTCCATCGTGCCCGGGCACGATCTGCGGCGCCGGCTCTGGCGCCCGCCCCCCACGTCCGTAGTGCGGAGGCGCCGGCTCCCGCTCGGGCCTTTCCCGGGAAGCGATGGCCGCCGCCGGGAGTGACACGTGTCCTTGGCAGAGGCCGCCGCCGGCCTTGGGAGCGGCGCGGGCCGGCCGGGGCCTTCCCGCGGCTCGGTGCGGGGGGGCGATCTGCGCCGCCGGCCCCGGCCCCGGGAGGGCGGCCCAGTGCTGTCCGGGCCGGTGGGAGGGGGCGCCTGTTGGATGGTCTCCGGGGAGCGGCCTCTGGGGGCTCCCGAGGAGCCTGTTCTTGGGTGGGGTCCCCGTGCCATATGGCAATGCAGGTTCTGGGGTCCCTCTGCCCTGGCGGTGACTGGTGGGGTGCCCCACAGCTCATGTGCCTGGGTCCTACGTGCTTCTGCCTCATCTTTGCTGGGTACATCATGTTGTGCCCACTGAGCGCTCGTGATCCATTTGCAGTGCGCTGCTCCCCTAAAGCCTCTGGACTGTGGCCAGGGGGAGTTCAAAGCCTAGCTTCCCGGGGGATATTTACCCTTCTCCTGTCTGTGTTTTGCTCCATAAACCCGGTTGTGGCTGAGACGCTTTCCTGGGCACGGGCGCTCTCCTGTATCAAAGCAGAGCGAAAAAAATAGGGATTCTTGCTGCCCTGCTTTCCAAACCCTTGGTTCGGGTGGGGTGGGGTGGAGTGGGGGGTGTATGTTCTCCAGGGAGGGGGCAGTGTCTGAAGTTGTGAGCGGGGAATGTCCTCTGGTCTGATCCCCGCAGCTATGTATGCGGGGTAGCGGGGGCTCATTTATACTGTGACCTCTCATGAGAACAGACTTGGGGCTGCCACAAATGCCTGTGAAATTAGCATTGAGGGCTCCCTGTTTACCCTCTCGGTGACTCCAGGTCAAAAGGGCTCAGTTTACAAGTAAAGTCACTGCTCTGCAGCTTCTTCCTGGCATCTGAGAAGGGAACTGAATCCTTTGGACTGGGGCACAAGGTTGGTGTGTACCGCCTGTAGGCTGAGCTCTCCCCCCCCCCCCCCATTTGCATCTGTGGAGCCCCATGCCGCTTACTGCAGTTCAATAACCGTTCTGTTACTGCCGGGCCGGAATCCAGTTCCCTCTCCTGCACCTGGACTGGCCCTACAGGGCTTACGGGAGACACAAGCACCAGAATAAAATTGGCCCCTACAGTGGTCGTCTCCGACCCTGCTACACCCAGGGGGCGGCGCTGTAGAGTAGGGAGGGACCATTGTTCCATAGGCCTGTTCCTGTGCTCGGAGCTGCAGGGAAGAACCAGGGTGAATGGTGCCCACACCCCTTCTCATCCAGAACCCCCCCCACCCCCAAATCCCTGTGCAACCTCTTTTCTAAGATGGTGGCTGAGCCGTTCCTCCCCTGTTTCACTCTGGTCCAATGGGCACAGCAATGCCAGGGATGTGCTAGCTGCAGGAGCAGCCCAAGCACTATCCTCTGTGCCAGGAACAGAGAGAGGAGATGCACACTGCTTCCTCCTCCCACCCCCACCAGTGGCTCCTGCTGCCTGGTTCCTCCTTATGGAGGAGCAGAGAGACACTGAGTTCATGCTAATTTGGCTCTGCTCTGAGAAGCAGAGGTGGGGCCCAGATGCTGCCATCCTCCTCTGTGGGAGTCTGTTGGGCATGAGGGGCAGGGTTCCCATGCCAGTCCTCCCCTCCCCCAATCTGGAATAAGCACAGGAAGGGTTATTCCCAAAAGCTCCCCAGGGGGAACTTGTGGTGGGCAGAGTGTGATCAGGACTCTGGACAAACCAGCCTCTTCACAAAAGTGCTGTGGGCCTCTGTTATTTCTGCTCAAAGTCAGCGCCCCCAGTGCCATGCTAGGGTGCTGGGTTCAGCATCAGTTCTTAACGTCCCCCCCCCCCCAGCTTTTCCTTGGCGGACTCCAGCCAGGCCTGACTCTGCTTGCTTTGGGATCTGATGCAATCCCAGCCCCTGTTGACTAGGTTAATACTCGGCCTCTCTTCCATTATATTTCAGACATTGGGGTCATATATTAGCCACTTCAAATAGCTGGGCTGTAAACTGGAGAGCGAGCTGTTTGCCTCGATGCTAATTGCATATTGGGTGGCTGTTACAAAGAAGGTTAACGCCTTCCCTCTCATCCAAGCTGCGGCAGAGCTATTTTCAGGTGAACCTAGCAGACAATTAAAATAACTACCTAAGGAGCCGGATGTTTTTCTGCCTCCCCTTAGGAAGTGATCGTCAAGCTCCAGCTATTGATCCCACACGGGGGGTTGCTTTCTCGAATGTCTGGCTGACCTGGCTCAGGTTAGGGGAGGAGATTGGCTTATTAAGAGCCGCTGGTGGGTTTGGCACTGTATGGAGCGGGGAATTCAGCCCTGGCCTCCAGGAGTTTCCAGTCTAAATAAGACTGAGCACACAGGGTAGCCCTGATATAGCGGGGAGCAGAGGGTGGGGTTGGAGCAGGCAGTGGGGTGGATCTGAGCATCTGCTAATGCTAGGCTTTCCCTGGTCCAGGAGGAGGAATGATGTGGCTGCAGCAGCCTTGCCCCTAGTGACTAGAGCAAGCAGGGGAACCCGGTGACGCTCCGGCGTGGGGCATCTGTGGAAGAGATAGAAACCCTTTGTAATTCCTCATGGCCCTGGCTCTCCTCTAGCTTCTCGGGGGTCCTAGGCAGAGTCACTGCGGGGGTTTAGGGTGTTTTAGCACCTGGTTTAAATCTCAAACCTGCGACAGGGCAGGAAGGTCATGAGTAAGGGAGAACTTCTCCCGGCTCTGCCTGAGTGGGTGGGTCGGAGCCCAGGAGCCCCCTAATCAGCAAAAGTTTGTGAGGACTCTGAAGATGTGGATGCCCTGGGATTTAGCGCGTTTGTAAATAATTGCTGTCTGTCCAATAGGGATGTAAAAGGTTAAGTGGTGAACCGGTAAGCTTACCGACAACTGATCTTAACTGTTAACCCTGGCAGCCCTGCGCCGGCCGGGCTGCAACCCCAGCCCCCACCGTGCCAGGCCAGCCGGAGCGCCCTCGGCTCACCGGTTAAACAATATCATTTCACTCGGTTAACTTGTTAAACTGAGATTGACATCCCTACTGTCCAGTGCTCTGCCCAGTGGGGCCCTGATCCTGCTGGAACCATGGGCGGCGCTAGAGCACAACGAACCCTAACGCTGCCGCGTCTGGTTCTGCCCTGGTACTGAGCTGTGGCTGGGATGCTGATCAGGCAGGGTCATCGGGGCCGTGTCAGCCTGAAGCTGGCGTGGCCCATTGTGCACGGCACTTCACAGGCAAATAGGACGCTGGCCTTGCCCAGAGAAGCTTGTCTTGTAAGTAACTCAAGGGCTGACAAACAGTCCCACACCCCAGGATGGGGGAGGAGAGCTTGATGGGTGGACACCAGCTCTGCAGCCTGCTGGGTTGGATTTTGAATGTCTGTATTGATGGGCGGGGGTGGTTGCGCTCCTCACCAGAGGAGCCAAGGGGCCTGGCTGCTTGAGCTGACCACTGAGCTGACCTATTCCCTGGGCTGCCACCCTGGTTCAGTCTTAGCAGTGCCCTTTATCTGCCCCGGTGGATGGGGTTTTAACCTGCCAGGCCCATCTTTGGAGTAGGCGAGGACAAGCTGGCAGTGTTAGGGCTTGGGCTCTTGTGGGCTGGTCTCTGGACATAACCTTTGAGGTGTTTGTTTAACGTGGAAGGCTGGTTTAATCAGTGATGGACTGACAGAGACCTTGAGTGGCTAAAGCTGTCGTGTGTGCATGAGAACCTGACGGGGAGGAGCGAGGAGCACCTGCCCCCCCTCCAGAGTGCTCAGGATGCCAGGCCCTGAGCACAGGTCTGGTGTCTCCCTGGCATACGGCAGGGCCCGCTGCCTAGAGACCCCTAGCTGCTCCATGAGCCTGCCTGCAGCTTGGAGCTCGCACAGTGCTCCACGGGGTGGGGTCCCCAAGTGCAGAGCAGTGGGCATCCTCCTCCCACTGCCCCGACCTGGCATTGGGAGTGGGCCCGCCAGGCTGGATTAGCCGGGCAGCAGCATTACACAATCTAGCGTCACCAGCTGCCAGAACAGCACTGGCTGGTGCAATGAGTTGCACCTCGGGAGGGAGGGTGGCTGAGGATTGTAAGGTGGCGTCTGGCCTCAGGGACATGGTCCTCCACTGAGTGTGGGCTTTCAGGGTCCCAGGAGCCTTTCTGCTGCGGGGGAGGTGAGGTGATAGTGCCCCACGTTCCAGAAATACCCAAGCTGGGTCTTAGCAAGGCCAAGGAATTTGCACCCTGGTCTATAGGGGAGGCGGGAGTGGTTTAGAGGCTTGAGTGTGGTGGTAGGGGGCATCCAGGCTCTCTGTCTAGTCCTGTTTCCCCACCTGTGAGATGGAAGGACCAGGGGCATGGAAAGGCCTTTGCTACTGAAGGGTTAAGTGTCCCTGCATCTGTGGGGAGGGGCCTGCACAGTGGGGGGATGGGGAGTGCCCATTTTGTGATTTCTTACCCCCCTCCCTACGCAAATGATTCTTCTTGGGGGTTTGCCTCTAGCAGATGTCTGCAGGCGGCCGCCAGGCCCCTCTCCGGCGAGCTAGACTCTGCCCTCCCAAGGCAGGCCCTCAGCCCGGGGTACGTCCATTGTCCTGGTGACCTGGTCCCAGAGCTGAGGGCAGGAACCTGAGATGGGGATGGGGGGAGTCTCCCCAGCACCATATGGAATGGGCCGGTGCCCACCCTGCTCCTGCATGGGAGGCCATGGCATACGCAGCCCCAAATTGCATTGGGCTTTTTGCAACCCTGTCCTATTGCAAACTCCTCTCTGATGTGATGTGCCCCCCCCCCCCCCAGCTGCCTGGCTCCCAGGTGGCATTGGTGTGTTTCCTGCCCCTCTGCGCCATCCTCCCTCCTGGCTGCAGTTTGCAGCTCCCCCATTTAGTGTCACCTGCGCATTTCGTTACTGGGCTGCCTTCCAGCCCCTCCCCCCCCCGCAGCTCCCGAGGGAGGAGGGTGATGCTGCTGCACTGCCCCCTGCGCACCCTCCCTCTCCTCTCGGAGGGCAGAGGTGTTTGGGGGGGTCCTTGGTTTGCCCGAGCAGACTGCTGGGGGGAAAAGCCTGGGTGGAGCTCTGGTGGAATCGCACAGCGTCTGTCTGACTCCAGCCTGCATGAGTGCCGTTGGCACAGGTGGGTGTCTGGTTGCTTTGCATGGCGAGGGGAGAGGCAGGGCAGGGAGCGCCTGGCGTGAGGCTCGACTCCTCGCCTGCCTGCCTGCCGGGTGGGGGGGGAGCGTGTGCAGCGCGAGTGACTCATGCATGGAGACGGGTTTCTCTGACTGGTTTGGGCAGTGCTGAGGCCGCATGGCTCTGCCTGTGGGTGGGGTTTCGGATGCTCCCTGGCTCCTCAGTCTGTCTCTCCCTCTCGGTGTCTCTGCACTGCAGCAGACTCTGCGATCTGACACTGGCAGCTCGTGGCATGTTCCCGGCCTCCCTGGGGTGGGGGCGGGGGGCTGTCCCCTGCCTTGCCCATGTTTGGCTCGCCCGGCCCTCCCCATCGCTGGCGGGCAGGTTTGCAGGCTGATTTTCCTCTCTCTTGAAGTCAGTCGGATGAAAGGTCTCTACAGACCCGCTCAGCCTGCCCAGGTTTTTCCCGGGCAGGGGTGAGTATCCTTCTCTCTCCTCTGTGTGTGTGTGTGTGTCTGGGGGGGTGGCGGGGGGGGTTCCCTACGTGGTGCTGTAATGATCACTGTGTGTATGCCAGGCTGGCCGGGTAGGGCGGTCTGACTCTCCGTGGGGAGTGGCCGGTGCTCTGTCTGGCTGCAGCGTGGATCAGAGCTGTGTTGGGGAGAGGCCTGCGAGACCTGGGCGCCCCCTTTCCTGGGGGGCGAGGGGTGTCACTGCGCAGTCAGGAACTTCTCAGAGCTCCAAAGTCTCTCTCCCTTTCTTGAGTAACTTGCTGGTTTTATTCCAAAAGAATATTACAGTTGCCCCAAGCTTGGTGTTACCCAGGCTGAGAGCCTGGGTATGTGCTCCAGGCACCCTGCCAGGCTGCAGGGGAGGGGCCCAGAGCAGAGAGCCGTGCCCTGGGCACTTGGCTTCCGCCCTGGATAGGTGGAGGAGGGGAGTTAGAGAATGCTGGTCCGTCCCATCCAGCACCCTCTTTCCTTAGGTCTCGGGTAGGATTGTTGCTGTGTCATGTTCTCCATGGCTGCCTCCAGCCTGGGGTTGGCAGCTGCTGAGTTCTGGGCCCTGGGCTGGTCAGCGCTGTGGGGTGCTGGGTCAGGGTGTTGGCCAGTGGCCGGGAGGCAGCCTCTGAAATACCAGTCCTTGGTGGGGGAGGAGGGACTGCCTGTGCCGGGGGTGTCGGACCCAGTGCTGAGAATGGCAGTGGGCACCCCTGCCCCTCGGATCCCCACACCCAGGCACCCCGGGGCCGCCCCCAGCCCACTCTGCAGCCACCCTTCTCAAGTTGGCCTTGCGGGGTGCCCAGCGTTTACCGTGCTACACGGCGATGGGCTTGCGTGGTGCTTGGGGCTGCTCACCCACCTGCGTCTGGCCGTGCAGGTCCTGCTCCGCAGGGCTTTGGTGCTGACTCCTGGCGGAGGCTGGCCTCTTCCTGGCCCCTTTGCTCGTCCTAGGCAGGCAGCAAGGACCTGGCTGCTTTTGAAAGCCCCTGGACGGCAGCTGTTGAAGGCTTCTGAAACGCGGTGGGACTCCAGGGGTCAGAGCTGAGAGCAGCGGGGAGGATGCAGGAAACGCAGGGCCCATGAACTGGGCCTGCAGCTCTTTCCCCCCCTTATGTGACCCAGGCTGTTGTGGGATCCTGCCCCAGCAGCTGGCTGTAACCTCTGGGGGGCTGGCCGTGATTCCCAGGGGCGCTGGGAGAGGGTCTGGCGGTGGTGGAGCTCCCCTGGGCTCTGGTGTCTCCCCCAAGCCTGGAATGCTGACTCTGAGCATCAGGTTACAGCAGGAGCCAGGCTCTGTTTGTTTGGCTTGGATGGTTGGGGAGGGTTCCCGGGCAGGGCTGGCACCTCTGTGTGGCAGTGCTGTGCTCCGGCGCGGTTCCATGGTCGGCTCTCTGCGCCCGGGGAAGGAGGCTGTTGGGCCGCCTGGACCCTGGCTTGGGCTCCCCACGCTCTGTCTGTGGCCTTTGCACTGTAACCAAGCGGGAGGGGAAGCAGCCAGGGAGTCCTGGGACAAGGCCTGTCAGCATCGGAGATGGGTCTGGGCTCTCCCTGCTGCTCTCCACATCCGGCACCCAGCAAGAACGGGGTAGGGAATTCCCCCCGCCCCCCAGCAGACCCCTTTCTGGCTGTGGGTCAGCACAACCCTTGCTCGTGGTGCCAGTCAAACACGCTTGTCTGGCCTGCGGATGCTGCAGGCAGATGGGGCAGGTAATGAGCTGGTGGGGAGCTGAGCCGGGGGGGCCTGGCCTGCCCGTCTTGTGTAGATGGGCCCAGGCAGGTCCCTGGAGCTGGGTTCAAGCCTAGGTCAGTGGATTCTTCACTCTTGCTGAGCTGGGGAGGCCTGGGTCCATGGGGCTCCCGACTGTCTGTGGGAGGGAGGGGGTTGGCGTGCTGCATCCCCAAGAGAAGCTGCCACCCCCACACCCTCTGCATGTCTGGGGGGAACCGACCTGGGCTCAGCCCTTGGGGTGTGATATGGAGGTGCCCCTGCAGTGCCTGGACTGAGCACTAGTGTGGGGGGTGTAGCCAGGGGGGTTCACCCAGGTTCTGGGTGTGCAGGAGAGGGGTCTCCCCCAGCTCCTAAGGACCTTAAAGCTGGGAGAGTTCTCGGCTTCCCCTCCCTGTAACCAGTGATTGTAGCCTGGTCCGTTCTTCGCGGGTGGGGGGCACAGCTGGGTTCCCGCTGCCTTGGGGCCTGTTTGGACTCTTCCCCAGGAGCTGTCTTTAATGACTCTGCTTTGGGGAAACCTCTTGGCTTTGCGGCAGTTCCGACCTCCTGAAATGTTTGGCTGTTTCTGTTGGGGAGGGGGCTGCTTGGGAGCCCGTGCCTGGGGGTACAGGCTACTCTGAGATACTCCCTCCCCCCCCTGTTGGTGTTACCTCAGTAGTGGGTGAGGGGCCCTTTCCAGGTATTGAGGGCACCCAGCAGCTTACTGCTCTTGGTGAGGTGTGGCCGTGGGGGCAGGGGAGATAGGAGAACGTGATGGAAGCAGGGGGAGAGGTTGAGGGAGAAGATAAACGGGGGTCCGGCCTCGCTGGTCTAGGGATGATCATTGGACTGGGGCCCCTGGATTCTAGACCACCAGCGTCCCTGCTGAGTGGCACCCACTGAGCGCTCCTGCAGGGATCGCTACCGGGAGCTCGCCCAGTGACTGCCCACGCCTGGCTCCGGCTGTTTGAGCTGCCCCAGGGGCTGTGGTGACCAGTCTCTGCCTGAAACCCCGCTGCCGAGTTGGACTGTACTGGCTAGCTGGAGTCGGAGGCTCATTTGTCCTGGCACGCAGACCCTCAGGGGCCAGCCCAGGGCAGCCTGCTTGTGCTGCGGACTTGTGCAGACCCAGGCTGCAAAGTCATCAGCCAGCCCCTGCCAGAGCCGCCTTTGGGGAAGTCCCTGCCCTGGGCCCAGCTCCTCTCTGCCCCACTCACCCCAGGCTCCTTGCCCCACTACTGAGCGTGTGCTCTTTGTTTCTCTGGCTGCAGATAGCGAAGGGATCCTTATGCAGCACCACATGAAATGAACAAAGCTCCACAGGCCACAGGAGGAGCCCCGACAGCCCCACACCCTGCCCCTTCTCCTGGACTTCCACAGGTAGGGCCCTTCTGCACCCCCAGCCCTTCTCTGAGGCTTCATCGGATGAAGCATCTCCCCTCAGAGCCCTGTGTCTGCCTGATCCCAGCCGTACAGCCCTCCGCTGAGATACCAGGTGAGACGCCTGGTTCAGCGCGCGGCTCCCTGCTGACCAGTCCTGGGGTCAGGATTGGGCTTGCCAGGTGAGGGAGGCGTGCTCAGAGCCTGGCACCCATGAGGTGCCGGGTTATTGGCAGTGCAGTGAGTGGCCCAGCGGGGAGCGCCGTGTACAGATCCCTGGGGTGTGGCTTTGGGGAGCCCTGGTAGCTGCCATGCCAACCTGCTCCTTCCTTGTCTCCCTGCAGTCGGCGTTTCCACCTGGTCAAACGGCACCCGTGGTTTTTAACCCATCGCAAGCTACACAAATGAATACGCCTTCCCAGCCTCGACAGGTAAGGGGGCACTGGGGTGTGGCCGCTGCCGGCTCTTCGGGGGCTGCTGGGACTCTCGCTGCCAGAAGGCTGTCTGATGGCCAGGGGTGGTTGCTGCCTCCCAGTGGCGTGGTTCTCTGGGGTGCCAGCCTGGCTACGCTTGGGGCCTTTGATCTGCTGCCGAGCAGGTTTTGTGGTGCTGAAGTGGCCCCAGCTCTGAGTCAGGGTGGAGGGCTCCAGCGTGCCAGGCGGAGGGAGGGCAGAGCTCCCTGGGCCCTCCTGAGCAGGGCGGTGGCCCCGCGGTGCGCGCAGCCGTGCGTGTGGAGGAGGTGGGCCTGGACGAACGTGTGCCCAGGGGAGCTGTGAGGGGATGGATGGATGCCTGTCTGTCTGCCCACCCACCCCGCCTGCGTCTCCTTCTTTGGGGAGGGGCACACGGCGCAGAGCCGCCCCCCACCCCCTCCCAGGCCGCGCAGTCTTGTCTGAACCTGAAGTGACCTTGCTTCTTCTTTCCTCCCCCCTCGCTCTTTCCTGTCTTAGTTTCCAGCAGGGCCTCGTGCTTTACACCAGCAGGTACTAACCCGCCCCCCGCATGCCGTACGGACCCCCGGGGGTGCAGCCACATGGTGTCTGTCTGGATGCTGCAAGGAAACGGCGGGGCTAGAGCAGTGGGAGGGTGCGGGCTGCGGCACCGAGCACCGGGGTGGACTGGTTTGGGTTCATGCAAGGAGCAGGAAGGCTTGGCAAAGTCTCACGTGGTTCCTTGTGGCCTAGGACCCCTGCCACATTCTCAGGCCAGGGGTGGTCTCACCGCGGGGAGAGCGGGTGACTGGGTGCGCAAAGACAGCGGGTCCCGAGCGCCGGTTGAGTCATGCCAAACTCGGAGTGCACGTGAGCCAGGAGCCCAGTGCTGGGGCTCTGCAGGGCTGGACAGACAGCTGGAGTGGCAGCCGGGGGCTTGGCTGGCCCAGTGGGCTGCTGACACAAACAGCTCAGTGTGCTGGGATCCCTGCTGGTCATGTGGGTGCCCCAGGGAGGGGAGAGGTGTCCTGGGGTAGGAGGCCGTAGGAGTTTCACTGCAGCGTCTGTACCTTGACGTGAGTCCTGCATGAAGCTTGGAGCATGTGGCTGCTTCTCTGCTACCAGCCCCACAACCCACTCTGCCCCACAAAGCTGCCTCTGCCTGTGCCCGACCTATGGGTGGTCTCGCCTTTGCTCCTCAGGTGGACTAGTCCCCTGGCAGCACCCCAAGATGGCACCATGCTGCGCTGCTGCCGTAACCTCTATGAGCAATCACCCTGTCCCTTACTAAAATGGCTCCCATCTCGTGCAGCGGCTGCAGGGTGAGGTGAGCCCCGTCCCTGCTCTGCTGCCGGTGCAGCGGGGGTGGGAGAGGGCAACAGGGATGGGCAGCTTGTTGGTAACTACGGTCCCTCCCCTGACCTTTCACCTCCCTCTGCACCCTCTGGCTGTGAAGTTGGCTCCACACCTGGTCTGACGCACTGGGGTGCACATCAGGGTTCACGGGCTGGGAAACACTCTGCAATAGGGCCGAGCGGTTCTGTGGAGGGGAGGAGCTGGGGTGGCTGGTGGGGGACATGCGTCCGATTCGCCTCTGGACGGTTGGTTGGAGTTTGCTGGCAGAGGCGCGCTGGCTCCTGAGTCTGGGCTGTGCATTGGCATTTCGTTCACACTAGCACTGTGTTGCCTGCCAGGAGGCCGATGCCCTGGAGGTGCCAGCTCTGGGCTGCCTGTACTGATCAGACGCAGGCCGGAGAGGGGATTCCAGCTCTGTACATGCTGCTTTGTCTTGGATCAGGCCGAGGCCCGTTGTTAAGACGCGGCTTGGGCTGTGGCTGGCCTAGCAGGACGGAGAGGCCCATTCACCACCTGCATAGTCCTGCCTCTTGATGCGTGAGTGGAGTTTGCCCGAGGGGCACCCCACAATCTGCTGATCGTCTCTGCTTGCCCTGCCCTTTGGGGCCTCGCTGCCCCGGAGTCCGGCTGAAGGCCGGGGCGGCTCGTGGAGATGGAGAGCGACATAGGGTCTGACCGGAGGAGGAGAGGGGAGTTCTAGCTCATGGGGATGGGCCCTGGCGTGGCTGCGGTCCTGAAGCTGAGGCCCATCCCAGATCGGGTGGTGTCATTGGCCCCCCTTTGAACTGAGTTGGGGGGGCCTTGGGGGAGGTACGTTCTGGGCCTGAAAGGCAGAAAGTGCCCTGGCCCACGGCATCCTGGGGGAGGGCAGGGGCAGTTGAGGGGCCACTGTTGTCTTTTTGTCCAGCTCTTGAGTATGAGGAGGGGTTAGATCCCTGAGCCTCCTGCCAGCCCGGTGGGCTGTGGCCCTGAAGGTATCGCCTGGTGCCAGGGCTGCCTTCTCGAGCGTTAGGGGGTGCAGCAGCTGCGCATTGGGCTCCAAAGCCCACGAGACACGCTTGCTTTACTGTTCTCCTGCCTGGCCCTCCCCTCTGACCTTCCCTTACAGCCGGGCGGCTCTTGTACCAAAAGCCCTTTGGAGCTCCGGCTCCCCCCACAGCAGCGTTTGCCTCTGGCCCGGCGGTGCTCGCCTGTCCCTGGGGCCTGGGACCTTGAGGCTGTGGGGTAACTCCTGTCTCTTTTCTCTTCCTTCTCCCCTTGTGTGTGTGCTCGCTAACAGGGAGGATTCAGGTCTCTTCAGGTAACGCTTTTTCATTACCCCTGCTCAGGCGGTGCTCTCGGCTGGGGAGTGGGAGACAGGGCACGTGGTGTGTGTGTATGTGTGAACACTGTGCTACTATCTGCCATGCTTCACTCTGTTGGGGCTGTTGGTGGACTGCTGCTCTGGGGGTCTGGGTCAGGACTGGGATGCAGTAACTTCCCTCCCAAGCCCGGGGGGCTCTGATGTTACACTGGGGTCTGAAAAGGCTCACGGCTGCTCCCACTTAAAAGGAGACCCCTGGGAGAAAGATGCAGGGCTGGACTTTCCTGGTGTACCCCAGCACTCCCCACTGCAGCTGGTTAATGAGATGGTCCCTCCTTGTGCTCCCTAAGTATGCAGAGCGATTCCGCCCAGCTCCAGCTGCTTGCTTGGCTCCATCTGTAGGGCAGCCCGTGGAGACTACATGTCCCAGAATTCAGTGCTCTATTGCAGTCCCAGCTGCCTGGCTCCGGCCAGTAGTCTCCGCAGGCCACAGCATCTGTATTGAGGGTGCTGCCAGTGGCTGTGATCAGCTCTCTTAGGCTTGTGGCCTCTGGCTGGGTGGAGCTTGAACATTGTGCTTAAGGTGAATAGGGGGAGATAGATTGTCCCACTTCCTTTGGTTCCCTACAGGTGCCTTCTGGGAGTTGTAGTTTTCCAGGGCTATTGAGAAATTATGGGAATTTTTGCTAGGGGAAGGGAGCAGGGCCCAGCCCATCACCACCGGTGTCAATGGAGCTGCGCCAGCCTGGGGGACTGCACACCTTGAGACACCCACAGCCCCAGGGGCGGGAGGAGCCAGCTGGGGATTGCAGCCATCTTGTGATGGGCACATATGACAGCTACGAAACTGTCCTGCCACCCCATGGCAGCTGGTCGTGTGTGCTGCCAGGTGACCACCTCTTAGCGCCTGGGCACCATGTCAGAAGGGTCCCAGAGGCACACCACAAGCTGTGTGGGGATGCCATGCCCCTGCTGTTGGTTCCTCGCGCCTCCTGCCCTAGACTGCTTTTCCCATCCCAGTTGGGGGGCGGAACGTTAGCTATCCACTTGTGGTCCCAGCTCTGGGGGTAGTGGTAGCTGCTGTCCAGCCCTCTGGATGGGGGATGCAGAGACGGGAAGCAGCTGCCTCTGTGGGGCGTGTAGCTGGGTGGTCCTGGCACCCTGCTGGGACTAACTGAGTGCCACCGTCCTTCTCTCCCAAAGCATTTCTACCAGAGCAGGGCCCAGCCTCCGACAAGTGCTTCCCGGGTGCAGAGTAACACGTCGGCCCGGCCTGGCCCGCCTGCTCATGTCTATCCAGCTGCTTCCCAGGTGATGATGATCCCCTCCCAGATTTCCTACCCTGCTTCGCAAGGAGCCTATTACATCCCAGGACAGGTGAGGGCTGCACCCGGACACCGGGTTCCTTGGGCTTCTGCTCCCTGCTGCATGGGGCTCAAACTGGCTTTGAAATGGGGGTATCCGGACAGAATCGACCACCAGATCATCTTCTTATGAGTGGGAGGGAAGGCTCTGGGGCTCCCCCATGTGAAGTCAAATGGACCCTGCTCCATGCAGGGGGCCCAGCCCCATGGCCTCTGAAAGCCCATCGTGCTGCTGTTGGGGTGGAAAAGCTGTTGCTGAGTGACACCATGTGTCACCTCTGCCCCAGGAAGCCTCGAGGGCCAGGTGGGGTTGCAAGCCCTGCTCCCTGCTGGACTGGCAGGGACTGACCGCCTGCTCTGCTGAGCCAGGTCCTGTGGGGCCGGCAGCGTGATGCCAAGGCCCTCCTCCTCTGCAGCGTGTGCTGCCCTGCTCGCCAGCCTCGCCCACGCTCTGGGTCCTGCCCTCCGTGCCTGTTGCTGGGAGAGTCCCCTCAGATCTCTGTGTACTCCAGGGCCTGGCGGGCAGTAACCGGCGTGTCCTTCTCTGCCCACCCAGGGTCGCTCCACGTATGTTGTTCCAACTCAGCAGTACCCAGTCCAGCCGGGCGCCCCCAGCTTTTACCCTGGAGCCAACCCCCCGGAATTCGGCACCTACGGTAAGGGCCCCCGGAGACGCCGTTCCTCTGCCATTCGGTCTGGGGTGGGAGCTTGGGGCACCTGAAACCATGGGGCTGACGTCACTGGTGAGAACCAGACACTGTGTGCGATTACTCCCGTCCAGCCTCCGCTGTGCCCTGTGCGGCTCTGCTGCTGCTCCTCAACCCTGACCTGCAGCCCCCTTGCTGCTCCAGCCCTGGTCCCCACTGCGCCCCATGCAGCTCTGCTGATGCCCCCAGCATGCAGCCCCTCTTTTATTCCAGCCCTGGGCTTCCCACCCTCTCAGCTCTCCTGATGCCCCTGACCCCCCGGTGCCCCAGCGCGGCCGGGTTAGTTTTGTGCCAGGGATGTGTCTCCAGTCGGAAGGGGGCGTGAACTGAGTTTAGAATTTCACACCTCCCTTGGCACCCCGGAGTTGGGGGATGAGAGAGAGGTTTCCTCATTTCCGAGCTGGTCCCTACCAAAGGAGAGGGGTGGGGGTAGGGGGGCACTGCCAGAGGGTAGGAGAGATGTGAGCGTGGGGCTGAAGTGAGGGGGCGGAACGTTGAGGCTGGCCCACCCCATTAGGGCCCCCTGCCCGCCCACCCCCAGCAAGGGCAGCTTAATGTTTAACTGTCCTGGCAGAGAGGCCGGGCAGACTTTAGCCCCAGCCTGCCCTTTGGTCGCTGTGCAAGGAAACAGGCGGCAGCAGCAGCCCCAGAGTCAGCTGTTCCCTAAATAAACACAGGCCCCTGTCCCCGGAGCGTGGCCAGGCCGAGGGCTCCAGGGGGAGTATGGAAGGGGGCTCCCATGTGCCCCCCTCCTTGCCTTGGCTCCTCAGTCCCCCTTCCTTGGAGTGGAGCGGTGGGTTTGTGCAGCCAGCCGCCCCTCCCCTCCCCCGCACTGCGCTCACATGGCCAGCAGGACTGTGACTATATTTAGTCTGGATCCATCCCGGGCGGGCGGCTCTGCAGACACAGCAATGTGAGCCGCTGGGGCCTGCGTCCCGTCCCATCCCATCCCCGGCAGCGGCTGCCTCTGGACACGGCACCAAAATGGGCTCCCCCTGAGACAGGTAGGTGCAGCCCCTGCTCCCCACCTGGGATTCAGCGTCTCGAAGAGAGAGCCAGACACTGAGGCTTGCTGGGCTGGGCTCCGCTAACCTCCGGGCTAGGCCTGTCTGCGTCTCATCCCCAGCTTGGGGGTGGGGTAGCCAATAGGCCCCAGCATCTCTTGACCACATGCTCTTGTGTAACAGCGGCTCGTCAGCAGTGAGTCATTGCAGGCCAGCAGGGCTGCTGCGGCCACTGGCCGAGTGTGAAGGGGGCACGGAGCCCCTTGATGGAGATACAGGGCAGGTGACTCATCAGTGCCTCATCTCCCTAAAGCAGCAGGCCGGTGGGAGTGGCAGCTTCAGCCCAGGACTGACATGCAAAAGGGAGCTATGGGTCAGGGTTGAGGCATGAGCAGAGCTGTGGAGGGAGGGAAGGGGGTCTCGGCTGTAGGTATTGGTAGACTTGTGTAGTAGGAGCTGCATCGCTGTGCCCCGTGGCTGCTTCTCACCAGTACACAAGGCCTCCAAAGTCACTAGTAAATGTCCATCCTGGGAGGCTGCTGGCTGCATGTGCCAGAGGAGGGACCTGGCACGCCTGCTTCCCAGCCCCTTGCTGCTTCCAGCTTCCTGTCAAAGCATCATCATTCGGCGCCCTCGGCAAGGATCCCTCTTGGTGGTCACCAGCCATCGGAAAGGTTTTCTAAGGACCTGGCTTCTAGGAGCTCATCGGGCCACAAATGCTGTGGGCGGCTGAGCTGTGGTGGGGGAGAGGGAGGGTGGCTGGCTAAACTCTGTGTGGAAACTACACTTCCCAGCATCCTCTCTGGCTGGCAATTGTAGCTCTCCCTCCATCTTGTTCTGAGCCTCCTGGTGTTGCATACCAGGGCTCCTGGTCTCCACCGGCTGCCAGCCCTGGCAAAGATGAGGGCAGTGAGGTGTGGTTCCTGGGCAGTCTGGCTCCCAGAAAGCGAGGCTGGGGACAAGCTCCAAGGGGCCTGTAAGAAACAGGGCTGGCTAGAACCTGCAGCTTTGAGCTGGTGTCGGGAGCTTCGGATGGGAGGGGCTCTTGTTCCCTTGCTGAGCCCCTGCAGGCACTTGCTGGGGGCTCTGTCTGTACCTGGGGAAGGGCAGCCTGGTGGTTCATCACAGGACCAGGAGTCAGGAGATCTGGGCTCTGTTTCCAGCGCTGCCACTGACTCACCGGGTGACCGTGGGCAAGTCACTTCCCCTCCTTTGTCAGTTTCCCCCTGTGTACACAGGCCCTCGAGCCCTAGGAAGGACCACGTGTTCCTACGGATGGAGGAACTTTGGGTTATTCCCCTCCCCACCCTGGCCAGCTAGCAGGACAGTTCCTGGCTAGCCAGTGTGAACTCCCCCATACTTGGTCTGCCCCGTGGCTGCTTCCTAGCCTGAGCAGCAAGTGCCCCGCTGGGGTGTGTGGGTGGCCAGTGGGGTGGGACAGGCCCAAGCCCTTGGTGTGGAGATCTGGAGCCCCCAGTGCTCCCTGCTAGTGCCACTGCTGATGTGTTAAGGGTGTTAGGGGCCCAGGAAAGTGCTGGATTTGGGAGGAGGCCAGGCTCCCACCTGTTACTGTCTCTCCCTCCCCATGCTGGCATCCATCTCATGGTCGCCTGCCCCGCTGGGGGAGTGTGGGGGGCATCTGCTGGCCCATCGTTCAGGGAAGGCTGGCTGCTGTCAGAGCTCAGGTCAGAGGCTGGCATTCTTCTTCCTTGGGCACCCACCTGTGCTCGGGTCATGCTCTTGTGTGCCACGGGGACCTTATCCATGGGCCTGGCCCCCCATTGGTGATCTGGGCAGAGACAGGGTCTCTGCAGAGAGCTGATTCCCAGTCCTGGTTCTGAGACAGACCAGTTGTGACCTGCGCTGCCTGACTTCTTGTGTCTATCAGTCACCCTGGCTCTGAGCCGCCGGCCCGGGCTGCTGGCTCCTTGCCCCGCATCACTGTTCCTGGGGCCCCTGTTCTGTCCTGGTTTGGCTGAGTCTGCTCAGCAGCTGTAGCTGGGGCTCATGGGACCTTGAAGCAGCCATGGAATTGGGGGACCCCAGGCATGTTGCCCTTGTTGTGACCCTGGCTCGTCCCAAGGGGGTCAGGCTACCACCTGATGCTGTAGTCCTGCTGTGTGGGGCCGGGATGCTGGCCAGCCTGACAGCCATGGGGCTGGTGAGGGGCCTGAGCCCCAGCTCTCCAGCCATCGGGGATTGTGGGTGTGAGCAGAGTGGGATCTAGTGAGCTGGCAGCTCTGGTTCTTACTCACTTCTCCGCGGCGCTGGGGCGGGTACAGTCTGGTGCGACGGAGATAAGGCTGGGGAGCTGCTGCCGCAGAGCTGGGGCACAAGGAAAGCAGCTGCGGGAGGAGACACCTGAACCCCAGTGCTTGCTTGGGGGCGTGGCTTCCTCCTCTGCCCACCTGATAGGTTTGGAAGGGGGCTGGGTGCGAGTTTGAGCTGTCCTGTAGCATTCTGGGAAGTGTAGCTGGGCCTGGAGTAGGGATTTCTCTCCAGCCTTCTTCTGCCAGCTCTGGCAACCTAGGTGGCAAGTTTAACTCCTGCCTGCCAGTGGGATGGCTTCCCTTGCCTTGCCACTGGGTAATGGTGGGTGTGGGGCTGGCTAGCCCTCCACAGCAGGAGGCTGGCCGTGGGGGCAGCTCGGCTACGCTCTGCATCACGGGGAAGCAATTCTGGTGTCGAAGAAAAACTCAGTTCTCACTTTTTGTTTGGATGCAGCAAAATCAAATACTTTATTATTTCTCCAGTAATTACCATGGAGGTGAGAGTGGACACAGGCACAGGGACCTGGAGGTCTCTCTCAACTGGTAAAACAATCACAGCAAGCCTTTACAGACACAGACAATTTAGCAATAATACAGACAGTAAAAACAACAACACAATTTTTTTTTTATTACAGTTTATTGCTATCTCACTAGAAAAACAAAGACTGCACATTGCACTGGGAAGGGCTGGTTGGTCCTGTTGTTCAGGTTTGGGACATTCCTGGCCAGGGCTGGAGACTGCTGGGAGAGGATCCCGCCCCACTGAGCAGCCCATGGGCCTCCTGTGTTGATGGGCGCAGCAGCTCATTGGGTAGTGCTCTGGTGCTCCAGAGGGCTCTGACCCCCAGCACCCCTGAGTGGCACCGGGCGGGGGAGGCCAAGCAGGAGCTGCCTGGGGTGTGTCCAGGGGGTGTCTCGGTGAGGGAGGGGCTGCTGTGCTGGGCCTGCCTGGCAAACCTCCTGGCCCACGAACTGGGGGTTCCTTGGGGGGAACTGCACTTGGTGTCTGGTGGCTTCAGACTGTTAGTGCTGGCTGCTGCCTGGTGCAGTGGGGATTGGACCACCCAGTTCCTCTGACTGACTCTCTCCTTTCCCAGCTGGTGCCTATTACCCTGCTCAGGGGGTGCAGCAGTTCCCAGCCGGGGTCCCCGCTGCCCAGGTCATGATGAACCAGCAGCCGCCCATCCCGGCAAAGCGAGAACGCAAGACGGTAAGGAGGGTGGGGGGAGGGGGGCCGGGTTCCTGCGCTGCCTCCCCTGGGAGACCTGTGCTGGTGACTCCCGGCCGCCAGCTGCGAGGGATGGAGCCTGTTGTGGGTGCCTGAGAGTGGCTCAAGGCTGGTTCCCCCCCCTCCCCCCAGCTGAAAGTGCTGCCTCTGCGGGGAGTGAGGCGCCAGAACCCAGGTCCGTGGGAGGCTGCTTGGCCAGGCCTTGCACACCCCACGAAGCAGGGAGCGGGCGGGACTGCCTTGTCCCTGCTGGGCCGTGTGTGTGGCTGTGTACAAGGGACGGGGGCGGCGGTGGTGAGGAGAGGGAGCGCGTGGCTGCTCCCGGTTGTGTCTGCAGAGTCAGGCCCGACCTTCCCTGTCCTCCCTGGTGGGGAGAACATGCTGTGTCACGGCTGCTGCGGGTGGGGGTTGGTGCTGCAGTTGCCAGCCGGTGCCTGCCTGCCTGCCGGAGCTGCAGTAATGCTGTTGCTCAGAGGCTTGGCACAGGATCTATTTATAGCATTAAGCCGCCCTCTGCGAGCGCTGCAGCTTGGGTCTGCCAGGACCCCTTCCCTGGGTGGGGGAGCAGCAGATCCCCCCCCGGGCTCCACCCTGGATCATGTGGTGACATGTTCCTGAATGTTTTGTAATTCAAACCCTCTGCCACCTTGTTTCCCCTGGCCCTGGCTGCCTAGGCAGCTGGGCACCTGCGCTGCTGTTGAGTGGGACGTATGAGGGGATCCTGCTTTGCCGGGAGCCCCATCCATCCAGGCTGTGCACTGTGATGCTGTGGCAGCAGCAGGCCACCTCGGCAACCTGGCAGGGAAGAGGGACCTGTGCCTCTTGGAGCTGTCTCTGTGTCCGCCCACGTTGGATGGGGGGAAAGAGCTGTCTGTGCCAGGGGCGGCCCGTTGCCTCCTTCATGCCAAGCTGGGCAGCAGGAAGCTTGGGCCCCTCTGGCTGCTCTGCCTGTTACGGGAGGCAGAATTCCCACTGCAGTGCTGGGGTGCAGGCCAGGGGCTCTGTGGTGTGCGGGTGTCGGATCTGTTGTGGGGACTGGGCCATTCGCAGTGACGATGGTACAGCTTTGGGGTCTCCATGCAGCTGGGCAGAGGTGACCCACATTCTGCCCTGCCCCGAGGGGCATAGCAGAGACAATGGATCCCAACCTACATTCTCCACGCAGGCACCCCTCTGCAGTGAGGCTGAGGCTGGTAGGCAGGGGCGACTTAGTGTGGTGCACGCCGCACCGGGTGGAGGCGAGCGTGTGGTGGTGGGGCTATTGCAGGCCCAGGAGGAGAAGAATAGCAGTGCTCCTCAGGGAGGGTCGGGGTGCCCTGCTGGGCCCTTGGGGTAGGTAGCTGCCATGTGGCTTGGAGTGTGACTGCCCTGGTAGCAGTGGGGATGTCTGCCGGGCTGGGGTTGGGGGGTTCTCAGGGGGTCGCTGCACCACTTGCAGGCGGGGTAGAGACTCATAGAACCCGGCTTGTCTGGCCCGGCCCCCTGCCAGGTTCCAGGGCAGGGTCGTTCCTTACAGGTTGGGGCTCTGGGGTCCCACCGCTGCCCAAAGGGGTCTCCCCCTGGGTTACAGGCAGGGCAGGGGCATGAGACGCCAGGGCAGAGGCAATGGAGTGTTCAGCCAATGGGGGCGCTCAGTTCCCTGAGCCTTGTGACACCCCCTTGTCTCATGCAGTCAGAATGACAGGACTGTCCCACGGCCCAGCTTGGGGAGGGGAATATGGGACTGTCCCAGTGCCCTGCTGGGGTAGGGTGTGGAGGAGGGGGATGCTTGGACTGTCCTACTGCCCAAGTGGAGCGTCTGTGCGCAGGGGGGAGTAGAGATGCCTGGACTGTCCCACTGCCCAGGTGGGGGGAGATGCCAGGCTGTATTGGGTGTGGGGTTGCTGCCTTGGCTGGGGCCACTGGTCTCTCCTTCCCCGGGGATGTGGGGTGAGCTGATGTACCCAGCACACCAGGAGGGCTGCTCTGCCATTGGCTGCCAGACAGAGTCTCTGTGACCTCACAGGCTGCTGCTAAGTGCCTTCCTCCCCCTGCCCTTGGCCTGGCTACTCCCCCTCCAGCGGCCGAAGTCCCATCCTGGCTGCTCTGGGGCAGGAGGAGCCGTTTCCTCCTGGCCTGGCCTCTGTGGGAGGGGGGAGCTGGGGAATGTGCCGAGCAAGCGGGAGTGAAATGGCAGCTGGCTGCGGCGCCGCTGGCCCCCTGCCATGGGCTGTGTGAGGTCCCAGCCGAGCGCGTGTTGGAGCGGGGTGAGTGCAGCGCTCCACGTGGCTACAGCAGCCCACCGGAAGCTAAACAAACTTCCCCTTCCTGCCTGGCCTGACCTGCTCCCCACCCAGCTGCTTGGGAATCAGGTATGGGCTGTCCCGGCCCTGGGGTGTGCAGGGGGCTTGCTGCCTGCCAGGCAGCTCTGTCCTGGAGCAGATCCCTGAGAGGCCTCCGCCTGGCTGCACTGTACATGCAGGGGGTGTCAGGGCTGGGTTGAACCGAGCCTCTGGAGTGGAGTGCAGGGCAGCCTGGAGTGGCATGAGCTGGTTAGCTGTGCCCTGCTCCCAGCATGTCCCTTGCTTTGGGAAGTGTGCGCCCCTCCCTTCACCCTGCCAACGGGGTGGGGCGGGGAAGAAGAGGGAGTGTGGGCCCCCTCTGCTAACTGCTGCTCTCCCTTTCTTATATGGGCAGATCCGGATACGAGATCCGAACCAGGGCGGCAAAGACATCACCGAAGAAATCATGTCTGGAGCAAGGACCTCCTCCACCCCCACCCCTCCTCAGGTAAGGGGCCTTCCCTAGCTCCCCCACCACAAGTGATGGGCCCTGCATGTTCCTTCTCTAGGGTGGAGTGAGTTTAAGGGCTTGTGTACACTTACGACATTGCACAGGTGTAGCTGCAGTGCTGTAGCGCTTAATGAAGACGCTACCTACGCTGGCAGGAGAACGTCTCCCTTCGGCGTGGGCGCGCCCACCTCCCTGGTAGGCGGTAGTTGTCCCACTCGGGCGTGGAAAATCCACACCAGTGAGCGACGTAGTTAGACCGACTTACGTTAGTAGTGTAGGGGGCTTGGGGGGGGAAGGGCACTCATTAACCCTTCACGTGCTTCTGTTCCACAGGCTGGAAGTGGTTTGGAGCCACAGGCCAATGGAGAGACGCCCCACGTAGCCGTTATTGTCCGACCAGGTGGGTGTCTGGGGTGGGGTAGGGGTGCCGGATGAGGGCATCCCCGTGGACTGGTGTGTGAACTGGGGTAGGAGCAGCCAGGCGGCTGAAGGGCTGGGGTGACTGTGCCCCACTTGCAACCTGTTGGGGTGAGGGTGGGAGAAGCTCCTTAACTCCTTGGAGGCCAGTGTGGGGGTTTCGCTTGTGGAATCTGGGGGCCCTGCCCTGAGCTCGTGGCAGGATTGGTCCCTGCAGCATTGCACTCAGGCTAGTTCAGTGTCCCAAGCGAAGCGGCTCCTGCCCCTTCTCTGGGCAGTCGATGCTCCAGCCCCACGTGCCTTATCTGGGAGGCCGTTCAGCCTAAGATTCAGCCTAGAATCCCCCCTTTCTTAGTGTCACTCCATTTGCCCGGAGCCTCCCTCCTTGGGGTTTCTGCCTGTTGGGTGGTTAGACTCATGCAAGCTCAGCGCACCCAGCGCTCTCCAGCTCTGTGAACTCCTTCCCCTAGGGCAGGGTATCCCTAGAGTGGTGTGGAGAGGGACCAGGCCCTCCCAGCTCCAGCACAGGGGTGCTCCGTGTATGCAGCTCAAACCTCTCTTCTTTGTGCCCATGTCCCATGGCAAACTGGTATGGTTGGAAGCCAGGTCTCTCAGCTTCTCCTTCGCCCTGGCCGCAGGTCTGGATTTCAGGTTATTCCCCCTCAGAGATCAGCTGTGGTTTCCTGAGCTGAGTCTTTCTGTGCCTTTCTGCCTGTTTCTGATCACTTTGGACCCTTTGTGATCTCGGCTGGGCCTCCTCGCTCAGGGTCACCGAGACTCTGTGCCCCGGGGCGGTCCCATCCCCAAGGCAGTGTGCAAGCGAAGGGTCTCGAATTCTGCAAGTCGGACTGGCTGAGATGGTGCTGAATGCTTCCCTAAAGCCCAGGTATTCCTCTGCTTAGTTCCCAGCTCGTGGTCTGCTTTGTCCATCCAAAGTCAGCACTTGTCTGGCTGGGCCTGCCTGGATCTATACGAATCCTGTGGCTGCTTGTAGCTCCTGCTGCCATTGGTCTGACATTCATGCCTAGATGCTAGAACCATTCCATGCTCAGGGTGCCTCTTCCAGTGCTGAGAAGCCAATAAGTCTTGATTTCACTGAGTGATCCAAACCCACCCCAGACAATTTTCACTCGTTTCCACTCCCCCATCCTGCCCCACCTCCGGGAATACTTAATGACGTGTCTGTGCCAGGGGTTCTCAACCAGAATGTTTCAAAGGGTTGCGTGGCAGCTCCTGGGGTCCCTCTCTCCCAGGGCTGACTGGGCTCGCCTCTCTGCTCCAGGCACTGCAACCTCTCATGTTCCAGTGACACGCAGGGTTAGCCCAGCCGTCGTGACGGCGGGAGCCTGCTTAGGCCAGATTTGAGTGAGTAGCACTGCCATGCAGTGAGCTGGGTCACAACTCCTCTCTCAAACATTTGGTCCAGTCGGGGGACGGGGCCAAGCCTGAGTGTTGCTGCAACCCCGGAGGTTGCAACGCCCAGAGCGGAGAGCCAAGCCCAGGCAGCCCCACAGCACAGGAGCTGCAGGAGCCACCACTGTGGTGTGAGTGCCGGGCAGGACCCAACCCCACCAGGGTGCAGGATCTGACCAAAACCACCCCAGGGCGGGGCTGTAACCAGGATGGAGCAAGCAGGTCAGCTGCCCAAGGCGCAAAGCCATGGGGGTGGCTTGGGCCAGCCCTGCATGGCGGGGCTCAGGGAGGGACCAGCACCTCTGCCCCGACTCATCTCAGCGGGCCACCCACTCTGTCTCAGTTGGTGGGGGGTGCAACCAAAAACTGGGGCGGTCTGTGCACCGTGCCCCCCTCTTTCTCCCGCGTGCATGCTTGCTGGCCCTGGGTGCTACACTGCCTAGTTACGTCTCTGCCCCAGGGCCTCCACCCCCAGACTATTTACTGGGGTGTGACAAGGCATAGGTATTTACAAGTGGGTCCTGAGCCCACAAGGGTTGAGAACCACTGGTCTAAGTGACTGTTGTGGTGTTTCACTAGAGGTCAGACTTGTGGGGTGTCATTGCCGATGTGCTCAAAGAAATCTAAGAGATTAGCAAGGCACGGCTTTTCCCTGCAGAGGCTTTTCCCTGCAGAGTCCTCTACCAATTTGTCCAGGGCTGAAGTTTGGCTCACCGGCCTGTAACGGTCGGGGTCTCCTCTGGAGCCCGGTTTAAAAATCAGCACTATCTTAGCTACCTTCATCATCTGGTACAGAGGCTGATTTCAGTGATAGGTTACGTTTACAGGCAGTAGTTCTGCAATTTCATCTCTGAGTTCCTTCATAGACTCATAGACTTTAAGGTCAGAAGGGACCATTATGATCATCTAGTCTGACCTCCTGCACAATGCAGGCCACAGAATCCCACCCATCCACTTCTATAACAAACCCCTAGCCTATGTCTGAGTTATCGAAGTCCCCAAATTGCGGTTTGAAGACCTCAAGCTGCTGAGAATCCTCCAGAAAGTGACCCGTGCCCCATGCTGCAGAGGAAGGCGAAAAACCTCCAGGGCCTCTGCCAATCTGCCCTGGAGGAAAATTCCTTCCCGACCCCAAATATGGGGATCAGTTAAACCCTGAGCATGTGGGCAAGACTCACCAGCCAGCACCCAGGAAAGAATTCTCTGTAGTAACTCAGATCCCAACCCATCTAACATCCCATCACAGACCACTGGGCATACTGACCTGCTGATAATCAAAGATCAGATCTCTTGGATGAATCCAATCTGGTCCTGGTGACTCATTGATAAACTAAACAGTAATCTGTTCTTAAACCTCTCCTACTGGCACATCAATTTGGGACGGTGCTTTAGATTTGTTACCCACATCAGAGCTAGCCTTTTGGGGCATCTTCCACCAGATCCTCTGTGGTGAAGACCGATGCAAAGAATTCAGTTAGCCTCTCTGCACTGACCTTGTCTTCCTTGAGTGCTGCTTTAACACATCTGGTGTCTGACTGGCAGGCTTCCTGCTTCTCACGCACTTGTTTTTTGCATCTTTAGCAAGTTGCTTCTCAAATTCTTTCCTGGCCAGACTTCTTATACTTTTACATTTTACTTGCCAGAGTTTGTGCTGCTTCCTGTTTTTCTCACTGGGATTTGATGATGATGATGAGATATATAGATATATTTTAATTTGCGATATACATTTAGTCTGAGCCTCTATTAAGGTGTTTTGAAAGTTGTCTCCATGCTGCTTGCAGGCCTTTTACCTTTGTTCTCTTTTTAGTTTCCCTCTAACTACCATTCTCATTCCTGTGTAGTTCCCTTTTTTAAAGTTAAATGTTACTATGGTGGATACAGTAGTGGGGTGAAAAGATAAGACGGCTATGACACTTACAAGATCCTGCGGCGATTTGGACGATGAGTCTGCAGGGAAAAGTCGTGCCTTGCTAATCTGTTAGAATTCTTTGAGCATGTCAGCAAGAGTGGCTCCCGGGAATGACACCCCGCAAGTCTGACCTCCAGTGAAACAACGCAGCAGTCACTTGTCAATGTTTATGGCTTATCACAACCCAGTACATAGTCTGGGGGCGGAGGCCCTGGGCCAGAGTCCTAACTAGGCATTTTAGTGCCCAGGGCGCGCAAGCATATTTGCGCCCTCTACCCAGAGGCAATTGGCCAAGTAGCTGGGAATGATCAGACACCTAGATGAACATTGCATCCCTCTGGGAACTGTCGGACGCATAGATGAACATGATGTGTTGGGGGAGAGTCAACACGGCTTTTATAAAGGGAAGTCTTGCCTCACCAGTCTCTCAGAATTCTTTGAGGGAGTCACCAAACATGTGGATCAGGGGGATCCAATTGACTTCAGAAACCCTTTAACAAGGTCACACACCAAGGCTCTTAAGGAAACTAAGTAGCTATGGGATAAGGAGGATGGTCCTCTCATGGGTCAGTAACTGGTTGAAAGATAGGAGACAAAGGGTAGAAATAAATGGTCAATTTCACAGTGGAGAGAGGTGAACAGCAGGGTCCCCCAAGGATCTGCACTGGGACCAGTGCTGTTCAACATTTTCATTAACAATCTGGAAGAAGGAGCAGACAGTGAAGTGGCAAAGTTTGCAGATGATACCAAATCATTTGTGTCCAAAGCTGCCTGCAGGGAGTTAGAGGCTCTCACAAAACTGGGTGATGGGGCAACAAAATGGCCGATGAAATTCAATGTTGATAAGTGCAAAGTAATGCACATTGAAAAAAATAATCCCAGCTATACCTATATCCACCGTAGTAACGTTTAACTTTGAAAAGAGGAGCTACACTGTTCTTTTCTTGTTACCACTCAGAGATCTTGGAGTTACTGTAGATAGTTCTTTGAAAACAACTGCACAACACACAGCAGTGGTCAAAAAGGTGAAGTTAGGACAGGGGTTCTCAAACTGGGGGTTGGGAGGTTATTATATGGGGGGTCACGAGCTGTCAGCCTCCACCCCAAGCCCTGCTTTGCCTCCAGCATTCATAATGGTGTTAAATGTATTAAAAAGTGTTTTTAATTTATAAAGGGGGTCGCACTCCGAGGCTTGCTATGTGAAAGGGGTCACCAGTAAAAACAAGTTTGAGTCACTGAGGTAGGAACTATTAGAAAAGGGATAGAAAATAAGACAAAAATATAATGCCTCTATATAAATCCATGGTGCGTTCACACCTTGAATACTGTGTCCAGAGGATATAGCGGAGGGGAAACAAACAATGATTAGAGATATGGACCAGCTTCCATATGAGGAGATACTAAAAGGATTAGGCAGCATAGAAAAAAAGATGACCAAGGGGGGATGAGAGAGGTCTCTAAAATCATGAATGGGTGGGAGAAAGTGAATGGGGAAGGGTTATTTACCATTTCACACCCTACAAAAACGAGGGGTCACCCGATGCAATTGATAGGCAGGCAGTTTATACAAACAAGAGGAAGTACTCCTTCACACTATGCGCAATTAACCTGTGGAACTCATTGCCACTGGATGATATGGCCAAAAGTATAATGGGGTTCAAAAAAAAAGAACTGGAGGACAGGTTTATCAATGGCTGTTAGCCAAGATGGTCAGAGATGCAGCTCCATGCTCTGGGTAACCCTAATCCTCTGATTATCAGAAGCAGGAGAGGAAGATGAGTGGATCACTTTATAACTGCTCTGTTCTGTACACTCCCCCTGAAGCTGTGGTGCGGGCGCTGTCGGAGACGGGGCATAGTGGCCTGTGGTCTGACCCAGCGTGGCAGCTCTTGTGCTCTGACGTGGCACTGAAGCCTTGTATGTGATTCCCAGCTTCACTCCGGTGCCGCTTTAGAGCCCAGTCTCCCGCGTGCTGTGCTCCAGCACGGTCGCCGACTGCGGGTGTGTGTGTTAGCAGCTTAACCCCTTGATGCCTGATCTCCCATCTGCTGCAACCTCCTTGCTCCTGTGGGGCAGGACCCTCCTTCGTCTCCATAGACATTTGCCCTCTGTTCTTCCGACTCCTCCTTGCTGCTGTTTACTCCCGTCTCTTCCTGCTCCTCTCACGGGCTCCTTTGTTCTTCCGCCTTTGTCGGGTGCTTCACCCAAGCCTGCTTCCTTGGCTTCCCCCCGTGACCCTGAGCCCCTCCCTCGTCTGTGGCAGCCAGCTGGCCCCCAATAGCCCACCTGTGCCCCCAGCTCGACGGATTGGCCCGGGGAGGCGGGCTTGCCCTGGGCACCGCTAACGTCCTGTCTCCCTTCTTTGCAGATGACCGCCCAAAGCCTGTCCCGGTTGTAAGTAAACCTGTCTGCCTAGAGCCAAGTAAATCAGCGTCCCCGTCTCCCCCGCCTCCCCTGATCGCCGAGGTAGAGACTGTGCTGCTGGCCCCGGTGCCGCTGGTGCCGCTGGAGGGCCCGGTGGACATGGACACTAAAGCGCAGCTGGCTGAGGCTCCTGCAGACACACATGAACCTCTTAAAGCCACCACTACAGTGCCAGGGGGCATGGAGCAGCCTGAGGAAGCCCCTACCTTGGACATAGAGCCCCAGGAGGAGGCAGCTGCCACCCCTGTCCTGGAACCCCCTGCCCAACCGGTGCTGGTAGAAACACAAGAGGAGGTGGCACCAATGGAGGAGGTGGCACCAGTGGAGGTGACCCTGGAGGAGGAGCCCCTGGAGGAGGAGCTGCCAGCTAAGCCTGCTGCTTCCCCCAGCCCCCCGCCCCCCCAGGAAGAGGCCTCCAGCGAGGCTGTTGTCGAATCCAATGGAGTCTTGGAGGAAACGCCAGAGCCAGTGGCCGAGCCACCTGTGTGCCAGCCAGAGCCAGTCGTGGAGTCTCCTGTTGCCCAGCCAGAGGAGCTGGTGCTGCCCAACGGGCTGGAGGTACTTGGCAAGCAGGAGGCCGACGAGCCAGAGGAGCAGCCGGAGTCGGATGTCAGCCCCATCTCGGAACCCGAGGAGGTTAAGGCAGAGGAGCCGGCCATCCCAGCCTCCCCCCCTGCGGAGGAGGAGGAGGAGGAACAGGAGGAGGAAGAGGAGTGCGAGGAGCCCCTGGAAGCACCAGAGCAGAATTCCCCGTTGGAAGCGCCTCTTTCCCAGAGCTCTGAGGAGATCACACAAGGTGTGGGAGCTGGGGGGGCACCCCTGGGCTAAGGATGGGGGCTCCTGGAGCAGGGGAATCTCTCCCTGTCCTGCAGGGGGAGGGGCTCAAAATGTGGGGTTTGTTTTCATTGGAGGGGTGGCCGGGGCACGTGTCTCTCTCCCCCTTGTGGGGCCAGGGCCTCACTTTCCCACCTCTCCCCTCCAGTCGCTGTGTCGGTGCCAAAGAAGAAGCGGAAAATGAAAGAGCTCAACAAGAAGGAAGCCGTGGGCGACCTGCTGGATGCCTTTAAAGAGGTGGGTGTGTGGTCTTCCCACCCCCGCACCGCCCAGAGCTGCTGCCTCTCGTGATGAGCTCCTGTTAGTGCCATCGTGTCTGGGCCACTGATGCACCGTGATGGAACTGAGGATCTGAGTTGCAGCAGGGAGTCTGGGTTCCGGGGCTCCCCCCAGCAGGGCCAGGGCTTGAGGGCATGGGGTAGTCGTGTGCCTAGTGCTCCGACTAGGGAGCTTTCTGCACTGGGGGCTGCTATGGGACGGGGTATCCTGGGGGCCCTGAGTACGTTTCCAGGGTCTTGGGAGGAGCTGGCTGGGTTCCTCGCTCACTTCTTGTCTCGCTGTCTCCTCTCATTGGAAGTCTCAGATCAGCGATGGTGCCTCTGAGGTGGAGAATAAGCCCCCAGTCCCTGAGCCCAAGGAGGCCGCCCCAGCCTGCCCCCAGGAGGAGACGGAGGAGACCTGGGAAGAGAAGGAGGACAAGCTGGATCCAGAGAAGGGCAAGGCCGCAGATCAGAAGTACCAGTACAAGGAAGGTGAGCCTTCCTTCAGCCAAAGTAGGTGTCCTGCTCGTTGCTTCCTTCTTGCGCTCGGACTGGCCCGGCCTCCTGTGATGACATCCACTATGAGCCATCGTGTCTGGGCCACTGACGCTCTGTGATGGAACTGAGGATCTGAGCAGGCGGGGGTTGCACTGGTGGGGTGCTGGGAGCGCGCGCCGGTCGTCCCGCTGAGTTTCACCACTCTTGGCTTTCACTTCCCCTTGGTCACTGTCCTGGCTCGCCAGCTTCTGCAGAGACTCAACCTCAGCAGGGCCCACTAGCATCTAGTACAGGCTGGAACTGGGGGGGACAGGGGGGCAGATCCATTCACAACCTGCTAGTCCAGTGGGCACTGGAGGACAGTGGGTCTTCGGGCAGGGCAGGAGCTTCGGGCTTAGGCTGCAGGTTGGGTCCTGCAGACGCCGGCCCCCGCGGGGTGATGCCAGCCCTGCACGTCGGGGAGCTGTGTGAGCAGCTTGCCAGGAGCTGGAAGAGCTGCAGGTCCCAGCATGTCCTGAGGCCTGCAGGCTTTGCCCACTGGCTGCCCCTCTGTGGTATGTGAGGCTGCCCTGTTGTGGAGCCTCCTGATAGGCCTTCACGGCACAAGGGTCTGCATCTGCCATGTTGGGTTGATGTGGGCTTGACTTCCCACATCCCCTTACATCAGGGTGGTGGACAGAGACTGGCAGTGCCACCACTGAGCCAGGCGTGATCTTCCTCCCACTGCAGGGAGCCCCTGGGGCTGGGCTGGGGCCAGTACCGCTCAGTGCCTGCCGTGTGGGGCTGCTGCTCTCTCCCTACCCGCTATGCCACTTGGCCCTGCCTGTTGCTTCTCTGCCCCCTCTTCCCGCCTTGCGACGTCCCCCGGGTGTGGGCTGCGGCTGGGTGGGATGTGGTTTTTCAGGGTGGCCTCCTTTCCCCTGCCACAGAACAATGGAAGCCCCTGAACCCAGAAGAGAAGAAGAGATACGACCGGGAATTCCTGCTAGGCTTCCAGTTCATCTTCGCCAGCCTGCAGAAACCCGAGGGGCTGCCCCAGATCAGCGATGTGGTGCTGGACAAGGTCAGTACCACCACCAGACTGGTGAGGACCCTGGATCTACCGGCGCGAGCTTGTTACTGCATGGGGGAAATGCCACTAACCGCTCTTCGTTTCATGCTTGGTCTCTCTGTGCACTCCGCTCTGGCCAGAACATGGGACCCACGTCGCTCAGGGCGGGGGATGAGCGCTGGGAACGGGCATTGCCATGGCCCGGATCAGATCAGCCAGTAGCTGTTCTGAAGCCATCCGGTGCACTCGGGCACGTGGTGATGGGCAGCTGAGAAAAGTGCCCCGTCTGGAATGAGCAGAGCCTCCTTTGCTGCTTCTGACCGTACAGCAGCTCCTTGGCTGTGACATGCCAGAGGTGCCTTCCCTTGGAGTTGTCCCATCCGTGTCATCTCCCCTTGCTGTGGGAGAAGATAATGTTGGTAAATGCAAAGTAATGCACATTGGAAAACAACCCCAACTGTACGTACAAAACGTTGGGGTTTAAATTAGCTGTTCCCACTCGAGGGCGCTCTTGGAGTCATTGTGGATAGTTCTCTGAAAACATCCACTCAATGTGCAGCGGCAGGCAGAAAAGCAAACAGAATGTTGGGAATCATTAAGAAACGGATAGCTAATAAGACAGAAAATATCATCTTGCCTCTATCTAAATCCATGGTACACCCACACCTCGAATACTGCGTGCAGATGTGGTCACCCCATCTCTAAAAAGTTACATTGGAATTGGAAAAGGTACAGAGAAGGACAACAAAAATGATTAGGGGTCTGGAACAGCTTCCATGTGAGGAGAGATTAACAATTCTGGGACTTTTCGGCTGGGGAAAGAAATGACTAAGGGGGGATATGATAGAGGTCTATAAAATCATGACTGGTGTGGAGGAAGTGTTAGTTACTCCTCATAACACAAGAACTAGGGGTCACCAAGTGAAGTAAATAGGCAGCAGGTTTAAAACAAAGATAAGGAAGTATTTCTTCACACAACACACAGGCAACCTGTGGAACTCTTTGCCAGGGGATGTTGTGAAGGCCAAGACATCAACGGTTCAAAAAGAGCTAGATAGATTCATGGAGGACAGGTCCATCAAAGGCTGTTAGCCAAGATGGGCAGGGATGGTGTCCCTAGCCTGTGTTTGCCAGAAGCTGGGAATGGGCGACGGGATGGATCACTTGATGATTCCCTGTTCTGTTCATTCCCTCTGGGGCACCTGGCATTGGCCATTGTCGGAAGACAGGATACTGGGCTAGATGGACCTTTGGTCTGACCCAGCCTGGCCGTTCTTATGAGAGTGTGATCCAGCCATTTTCCTTGCTGCGCTGCCACTGGGCCCTGGTAGAGCTGTATGGCCTGAGCCCTCTGGGTGCCCTGCTCCCTTCCTGGCATTGTCCCCTCTGCTGCAGTGACCCTTCTCCACTGGGCATCCTGAGGATGTAGCTTGCCAATGGGGCCTGGCTCTGCCTTCAGCCCAGCAGGTGGGGAATCCTCAGTGGGTTTTTCCCCCTCTTCTGACTTGCAGGTGAATAAAACGCCTATGCGACCGCTGGACCCCATCCGCCTGAGCGGGATGAACTGCGGCCCTGATTTCACCCCTTCCTTTGCCAACCTGGGCCGTCCGTCCATGGGCAACCGGGGACCGGTAAGTGCGTCAAAGAGTCACCAGCCTCAGCCGCCTTCTTGCTTGCCTGCATGATGATCTCCTGTTTGTGCCATCGTGTCTGGGCCACTGATGCTCTGTGATGGAACTGAGGATCTGAAGGGGCCCAGGAGCCTGTGCTGGTGCCATCGGCCCATCTGGCTTGTTCTTACAGTGGGGGCTCCCCAGCTGGGGAGCTGGATACAGACCCATTGCATGGGGTGCAAGGCCCCGGTTCTGCCCGACAGTGGCATGCGGGGAGATGAGAAGGGAAGTGCTGATGTCTCCTCTTCCTCCTCCTCAGCCCGCAGGGTTGGGCCCGCGCCGCTCGCAGCAGAGCCAGAGGAAAGAGCCCCGGAAAATCATCGCCACCGTCTCCCTGAACGAGGACATCAAGCTCAACAAGGCTGAGAAGGCCTGGAAGCCCAGCAGCAAGCGGGCTGCCGAGGAGGAGGATCCTGACAACATCAAGACGCAGGTAGGTATGGAGGAGCTGCGGGAAGCGAGGGGGGCTTGGGGCGGATGGGGCCGGCTCTCACTCACCGTGTCTGGGGCGTCCCTGCAGGACCTGTTCCGGCGCGTGCGCAGTATCCTGAACAAGCTGACGCCGCAGATGTTCCAGCAGCTGATGAAGCAGGTGACGGAGCTGTCCATTGACACCGAGGAGCGGCTCAAGGGCGTCATTGATCTCATCTTCGAGAAGGCCATCTCCGAGCCAAACTTCTCCGTTGCCTATGCCAACATGTGCCGTTGCCTTATGGGGGTGAGTGCCCTGGGGGCTCAGCTCCTCCGAGCTCTGTTTGCCCTGGCACCTTCCCGCCACAGAAATCAGAGCCTTTGTGCAGCCGGGACCCCCCGTCTTACAGGTGGGGAAACTGAGGCACCGTGGGGGTCAACGGAGGGATTTATATGAGGTGGCAGAGCTGGGGATGAATGGAAGCGACGAGTCCTGGCTCCCAGCTCTAATGGCTCAGACACCTCACCTTGCGTGGGGTGGAGCTGGCAGCTATCCCCATGTTGGGCTGGAGCGGGACTGGCTGCAAGGGGTGAGGGTACAGGGCTGGTTGGCCAGCCTGGTGGGTATTACCCCCCTCATCTCTGGTCCTGTCCCCCCACTGCAGCTGAAAGTCCCCACAACTGACAAGCCGGCGGTGACCGTGAACTTCCGCAAGCTGCTGCTGAACCGCTGCCAGAAGGAGTTTGAGAAGGACAAGGACGACGACGAGATCTTTGAGAAGAAGCAGAAGGAGATGGACGAAGCTGCTGCTGTGAGTGGGGCTGTTCTCAGGGGGCAGGGGGGCGAGGTGTGATCAGGAGCCGCGGGATGTGGCTCTCCTGGCTAAACCCCGCTCTCCTCCCCTCCCCCCAGCCGGAGGAGAAGGCTCGCCTGAAGGAGGAGCTGGACGATGCGCGGGACAAGGCAAGGAGGCGCTCGCTGGGGAACATCAAGTTCATTGGGGAGCTCTTCAAGCTGAAGATGCTGACGGAGGCCATCATGCACGACTGCGTGGTGAAGCTGCTCAAGAACCACGACGAGGAGTCGCTCGAGTGCCTGTGCCGCCTGCTCACCACCATTGGCAAGGACCTGGACTTCGAGAAAGCCAAGGTAACCTGCCGCCCTCTTCCCCCGGCTTCCCTGCCCCAGGCCTGTCGGTCAGGGTGCCCAGGGAGCGCCGGAAAGCAGGGCAGCAGCTGTCCCTACAGGCTGCTCCACCTTGCTGAGTGGCCTCGGACTGTAGGGTACCAGGTGTTGCCCTTCAGACACCCCATTGCAGAGAGGGGTGTTGATGCTGCCTGTGGGGGGCTCTGGAGAGGGGCAGGGAGCGTGTGTGGGGCTGAGCTGTTGGGGGGAGGGGAGGCAGTGGGGCCTGCCCAGCCAGAGTGGCTCCCTACTTCCCATCCACTTTTCACTCCCTCCATTTCTGCTCCCCGGGAGGGGTCGGTGACTCCCCCAGGCGACCGGTGCCCCAAGTGCTGCGCTTGCAGCCCTAGTGCAGGGAGCCGTGGGACCCTGGCGCGCTGCAGTGCCAGGCGTGGGGAGGGCATGGTGGTGACTGGGGTAACGCTGTCTCCCCTCGTGCAGCCCAGAATGGATCAGTATTTCAACCAGATGGACAAGATCATTAAGGAGAAGAAAACGTCGTCTCGAATTCGCTTCATGCTGCAGGATGTGATTGACCTCAGGCGGGTAAGGTGCCAGCCTTGCCTCTGGATAGGCAGGCATGACCCTCCCGGGTAAGGGACGTGTACACACAGGTAGATGGGTGCCAGCCCCAGCCCCACCCCCATATCCTCAGGATAGGCGGGGCATGGTGGGATCTGGCATAGAGCAACGCTGTGGCCATCAAACCCACAGATCTTCTCTCCCTTCCCCCCTCACTTCCCCCTGGGTTGGTTGGCATTGTGTAGCCCCCACCCCTCCGGAGTGGCATGCCACCTGGTACAGGCCTGGGAAAACAGCAGGAGGCTGTCTGGGCCGGTGAGTGGAGCTGGAGAGAATCCATGAAGGCTGCCCCACTGCCGGAGAGGGGGGCCGGGAAATCTGTGCCTGGCTGTGATGGCAGCGGGCTCTGGATTCGAAGGCAGGTAGCGTGTGGGTGGAACCGTGTCTGTGCGGCGTGAGCCCCTGGCGGGGTACCGGATGCTGGCGAATCCTATGCCAACATGCCTCATCGGGCCATTCCAGTCCTGCCCAGATGGGTAAGGCAGTGCGTAGACAGCCCAATGGATCCTTTCCCCCTTTTGCAGCTGCTGTAACTCCCCTCCCCCCCCATGCCCTTTGCAGAATAGCTGGGTGCCACGGCGAGGGGACCAGGGCCCTAAAACCATTGACCAGATCCACAAGGAGGCGGAGATGGAGGAGCATCGGGAACACATCAAAGTGCAGCAGCTCATGTCAAAGCAGGACAAGAGGAGAGGGCCTCCTGGTTCCTCATCTGGAGGTGAGAGGCCTGTGAGCTTCTTGGAGCACCTTGCTGAGTCCCCACGGCCCTGGCAAACCACCTCAAGTGCTGGGATTGGGGGGCTCTTGACCCTGCTGCTCCCAGGATCTCAGGCCTGTGACATTTACAGACCAGTTTGAATGGTTCCCCCTTTCCACACGCTCACCTGGGGCTCTTGGGGGTGGCTGATGGCCCTTGCCCCAGCAGACCCAGAGTGCCCGCCAGGGCAGGGTCCCATGTTCCTGTGGGCAGGAGAACTGGGCCTGGGGCTGCCTGCTCCTCAGGCCCTGGCTTTGCCCTGTGAGTGTGATGTGGGGGGGTCTGTATCTCTGTGGTGCTGGGGGTGGCTGGTGACCTTGGCCTGGTCTGTCCCTGTGCTGTACAGGTGGGCGAGGGAGCCAGGTTGCAGATGATGGCTGGAACACCGTCCCCATCAGCAAGGGCAACAGGCCTATTGACACCAGCCGGATAACCAAGATCACAAAGGTGAGTGGGGGTTGGGATAGGGGCGGGCGTTGATGGTGTCTGGGGGAAGGGAGCTCTCAGCAGCCACAGAACTGGCCTCCGGTCTCAATTTTCCTTTACATGGTCCTAGTCCTTATGGTTATAAAACTTTGAAAACGTCCTGGCATGTAACCAATGCAGATGTCTGCAGACAGCCTGAATCGATAGCTGAGAGACGGATGACCGTCCCTATTCAGCCCAGTAGGGTGTTAACTCTGAAACCCAAAGATGGCACACTGAATGCCAATATTACCTGTTTCGCTAGGGATCATCTCACCAGAAAAGTCCAGCTCCTACCTATCCTTTAGTCCAGACTGTTTCCCCAGGAGTGCTGAGCACATAGTGCCAGTGATAACAAATACTGAGCAGCTGCTGCATTGGCTGGGCTGTTCCATCTCCTAGCAGCCTCACTAAGCGAAGCTGCTGCGGAATGACTAGAGCAGTGCCAGATCCAGAGGCTTTGCTGCAGGATCTAGGGCCAGCTTGATTTGGGGAGCATGGACGCCTGCCCATAGGCTCTTGGGCAAGCAGCTTGCTGGGAGCCCGGCTCTGGGTGGATGCTGCGTGTCTGGCAAGACCTTTCCCTGCTGGGCTCTGAGCCCTGTGTGCTGGCATGTGCCCTCCCCACCGTCTGCCAGCTCCTTTTGGCGAGGGGAAGGCGGGGCATTGTGCTAGACAAGAAACAACTCGAGCCAGCTCCGTGTCGGTTTCTCTCTGTGCAGCCTGGATCGATCGACTCCAATAATCAGCTGTTTGCACCTGGTGGGCGTCTGAGCTGGGGGAAGGGCAGCAGCGGGGGATCTGGTGCCAAGCCTGCTGACTCAGGTACATGAGCAGTGCTCGCTGGCTCTGTGGCGGGAGGAGCCTGGTGCCTGGGTGGTCTGTCTCGGATTGGGGAGGGGAGGGTGCTGTGCCCGCACCCGGTTTGACTCATCTGTTCTCTGTTTCCAGCTTCTGATGCCACCCGGCCAGCTACTAGCACCTTGAATCGCTTCTCAGCCCTGCAGCAGTCGACCCCCGCGGAGAGCCTGGATTCCCGGCGTGTGGTACAGAGGTGAGTCCCATGAGCCCGTTTGGCTGTTGGCCGTGTGGCCGCCAGAGCCTGGTGAATGTGTTTTGGGTGATCTCCTCCTGCTATTCCCAGGCACGGGGCTGCGCACGGACCGGGGACAGAGCCCCTAACACACAGTGAGGGGAAGGAGCTTGCCTGAGTGCCTGGCAGTCCCAGGCGTGTGGGGAGATGCTGCTGGAGCAGAGCTTTGGAGAGGCCAAGAGCCAGTGGGGTGCAGCTCCTCTCAGCCCCCTGCAGCTGCTACTCATTCAGCCATGGGGTGGGGCAGGTGGGAGAGGCCTGTGGGGTGTGGGGAATGCTGCTCGTGCCAGGCCCAGGGGAGATACCAAGTCTCAGGCAGTGCCACAAAAATCAGACGACAAAGCTGGGGTGCTACCAGCTGAGACCCTATAAGAGCTAGAGATGCAGGGGCTGCTGAGGCAGAGGCTCTCACACCTGCAGAGAAGGTGACGGGGACACACGCAACAGGGAGCCAGGCAAGGCTTTAAAACCCCAGGAGAGGGCCGGGCGCCAGAGCCGTCTCACCCTGGGTTCGGGCGGGTGGGGAAGCAGCATGTGCAGTCAGGAGAGCGGAGAGTCATTGGGGGAGGGGGGGCGCTAGAGTACCGGGGGTGCTTCACCTCCTTTTCCTCCCCACAGGGGCAGCTCCAGCCGGGATCGGTCGGAGAAGGCCGGAGAGCGTGGGGAGCGGTTTGAGCGCGAGCGCTTGGAGAGGGGTGACCGCTTGGAGCGCCCTGACAGGGGGGAGCGGGCAGACAGGAACCGGCCCCCCATCACCAAGCGGAGCTACAGCAAGGAGACGGAGGACAGGAGCCGGGAGCGCGAGAGGCAGGGAGCCCAGGAGGCCGTCCGGAAGGTTTCCAGCATGACAGAGGAGCGGGACAGGAGCAGGGAGCCAGGTGAGGAGCGGGGATGGCACGGTGCTGAGAGGGGGAGGCGGTGCCATGTTCACCTGCCCAGCGCCCGAGTCCCATCAAGGGCCTGGCTGTCTGCGCTTGCTGGGGCATCCACTCCACAGCCCAGCCATGCTGATGGGATCTCTCCCTCTGCACAGTTAAGCGTGAGCCGGCACCCCCTGCGGCCCCCCCCAAGCCAGCGCTGTCGGAGGAGGAGCTGGAGAAGAAATCCAAGGCCATCATTGAAGAGTATCTGCATATCAACGACATGAAGGTGAGAACTGGGACGGGGAGGCAGGGAGAAGCATTGCATGCTGGGATCTGCGCTGGGGGGGTGGCCTGTGTTCCTGTAACGCCTGCAGCCCTGGAACTGGCAGCAGAATTACAAGTGATGATGATCTTTCCTTTTAACAATGAGGTGGATGGGGCAGGGCAGGGGGCTGGGCTGGCTAGGAGGGGCGGGGGATAGGGCTGGGAGCTGTCAGCCCTTTGCTGGGGACCAGGAGCAAGGACAGGGCCCTTCTGAGCCATTCCAGTCTACCCCGCAGCAGCTGCTGCAGTGTGTGCAAAAGGGTGGGACCAGGGCGGTGCTGAGCCCTCTCTCCCCCTGCAGGAGGCGCTGCAGTGTGTGCAGGAGCTGGCCTGCCCCTCCCAGCTCTACGTCTTTGTGCGAAACGGCATCGAGTCCACGCTGGAGAGGAGCATGATCGCCCGCGAGCACATGGGGCTGCTGCTGTACCAGCTGGTGAAAGCAGGAAACCTCACCAAGGAGCAGTACTACAAAGGGTAAGCCCCCCCCCCCCCCCCGGGACCCCTGTAGCCAGGGGGCTTTTGTCCCTCCTAGGGCTGCTGACTCAGGGCTGGGGGCCTGGCTGGTCGTATGGGCAGGGGTGGGATTTGCTCCCCTGCTCCAGCCTGCAGAGCTCTGCCCCTCTGGCTCACTCTGCAGACTCCCCTGGGCTGGCAGGGAGACACAGCACCCAGGCTGCCAGCCCTGAGCCCAGCTCCTGGAAGCTGCCCCTCCCCGCTGACCCGCCCGGCCCTCCTCTGCTTCCCTCACAGGGTGCACGACATCCTGGAGATCGCCGAGGACATGGAGATCGACATCCCGCACATCTGGCTCTACCTGGCTGAGCTGATCACCCCCATCCTGCGGGAGGGGGGCATCCCCATGGAGGAGCTCTTCAGGTGAGCAGCTTCCTGCGCCGCTCGCCTTCCAGGCCCTGCTCCTGGGGCTGGAGGGGAGCATCACCAGGCGCGTGGCTGGCTGCGTAACGAGGAGCTGACCCGTGTATTTGTGCCCTGCAGAGAGATTGCCAAGCCCCTGGTGCCCATTGGCAAGGCCAGCACCCTCCTGCTGGAGATCCTGGGGTTGCTGTGCAAGGGGATGGTAAGTGCCGCCCCCGTGCCCGTCTGCTCGCCTGACCCTGCTAGTGGGGACCGAGAACCACGTCCCGGGCAGGGAGGGCTGGTGTCTGCATGTAACACCTGAGCCGTGGCCCAGGCCCCCAGCCCCCACCTCTCCTGTCTGGCTCTGGGGCACGGCCCTGACCCCCCTGCAGACGTCATCCCTCCTGTCTGGCTCTGGGGCGTGGCCCTGATTTCCCCAGCCCCTCCTGTCTGGCTCTGGGGCACGGCTCTGCTCCCTGTGACCTCGCTGCCGTGGGGATGTTTGAGTCGGAGGAAGCACCGCTAGATGAAAGGAGTTGGAGGAAGCTGCAGAAAGGGATCTGGGGGTCAGAGTGGATCACAAGCTAAATATGAGTCAACAGTGTAACGTTGTTGCAAAAAAAGTGAACATCCTTCTGGGACGTATTAGCAGGCGTTTTGTAAGCAAGACACGAGAAGTAAGTCTTCCGTTCTGCTCCGTGCTGATTAGGCCTCAGCTGCAGTGTTGTGTCCAGTTCTGGGCACCACATTTCAGGAAAGATGGGGACAAATTGGAGAAAGTCCAGCGAACAGCAACAAAAATGATTCAAGGTCTAGAAAACATGAACCCTGTGAGGAAAGACTGAAAAAATTGGGTTTGTTTAGTCTGGAGAAGAGAAGACTGAGAGGGGACATAAGTTTTCAAGTACATAAAAGGTTGTTACAAGGAGGAGGGAGATGAATTGGCCGCCTTAACCTCTGAGGATAGAACAAGAAGCAATGGGCTTAAACTGCAGCAAGGGAGGTTTAGGCTGGACATTAGGAAAAAGTTCCTAACTGTCAGGGTGGTTAAACACTGGAATAAACTGCCTAGGGAGGGTGTGGACTAGACGACCTCTCGAGGTCCCTCCAGTTCTGTGATTCTATGAACGAGTGCAGGTTCCCAGCTTTGCCCCGCGGCTCTGACCCCGCCGTGCAGCCCCGATCTGGGCCATGTGGCGACACTTCCTGCTGCAGAAGGAGCAGAATGTCTCCCCCCCCCGCCCCCCCCAGTCCCCTCCTCCGGCTGGGCACAGCTCGCTCTGCCCTCCCGCGCCTTGCAAAGGGGTAGTTCGAGCCTGCCTGGGAAGCCTGACGACAGGAGAGCTCTCCCCCCGTCCCCCTTTGCAGAGCCACAAGAAGGCAGGGACGCTGTGGAGAGAGGGCGGCCTGAGCTGGAAGGAGTTCCTGCCCGAGGACCAGGATGTCAACAAGTTTGTCACGGAGCAGGTGAGCGGGGCTGGACCCTCTCCAGGACTGTGGGGGTGGGAGCTGCCCCCTGGCTGGCTTTGGGGCTCTGGGTGCTGGAGGACCCAGCTGGGAGCAACTTGACTCTGAGCAGCCCGGCACCCAGCACTGCAGGCGGGATCCCCCAGCCCCATCTCTTGGGGCGCGTCTCCCTCCCGTTGCGGTGCCGTGGCTTCCCCTCACTGGCTTCTCCCGTCCCCAGAAAGTGGAGTACACCATGGGGGACAGCTCGGATACGCCCAGCCGCAAGGAGCTGACTGCCGAGGAGCTGTGCAAGCAGATGGAGAAGCTGCTGAAAGAGAACTCTAACAACCAAAGAATATACGACTGGATCGAGGTGAGTACGCCGCCCCTAGGGCCTCCGCAGCAGGGGGTGCTGGAGGAGTGGGGCTGTGGGGGGAGCTCCCAGGTACTCCAGGGGGGAGTGGGGCAGGGGTGCTGGCCCTGGGGGGAGCTCCCAGATACTCCAGAGGGGAGTGGGGCAGGGGTGCTGGCCCTGGGGGGAGCCCCCAGTACTCCAGGAGGGAGGGGGCAGGAGCACTGGCTGGTTGCTCCAGTCCCACTCTCTCCCAGCAGGGGGATACTGGGGGGAGTGGGTCAGGGGCGCTGGCTGTTGGGGGAGCTCCCAGGTACTCCAGGAGGGAGAGGGCTGGAGCACTGGCTGGGGGTGCACCTGGTTGCTCCAGTCCCAGTCTCTCCCAGCAGGGGGCACTGCGGGGAGTTGGGTAGGGGCACTGGCTGTCTCCCCGGATCACTGCTGCTGCTCTGCGGCTTCCCTGGGGAGGCCAGGCCCGGGGTGGGGGGTCTCCCGCCTCCAGCGCTGTGCCTGGCTGCCCGCTCTGAAGTATTCTCCCCCCACCAGGCCAACCTCAGCGAGCATCAGGTCTCGTCCAACGTCTTCGTCAGGGCCCTGATGACGTCCGTGTGCCATTCGGCCATTGTCTGTAAGTAGAGAGGAGGCCGCCCCGCCCCGCCTCGGGGGGCTCCGTCTGGGGCCCAGACCTTCCCACGAGGGCGGCCTGAACTAGCCAGAGCCCTGGCCGCTGGGATGGGAGGGGGAAGCTAGCTGGTGCCAAGTGCAGTGGGGACCCTGTTCCTCCACCCTTCCTGGTGCCGCGTGTCCCACCTGCTGCACCCCGGGGCTGGGCCACAGGGTCTGCTGGGAGTGTGGGAGGGGCGGGTCTGGGGCCGCCCCCCGCTTCTCTCACTCGCTCCCCTCCCCCGCAGTCGAGAACCCGTACCGGGTGGACACCGCGGTGATCAAGAGCCGGGCCAAGCTGCTGCAGAAGTACGTGAGCGAGGAGCAGAAGGAGCTGCAGGCGCTCTACGCCTTACAGGCCCTCGTGGTGAAGCTGGATCAGCCACCGAGTGAGTGTCTCCAGCCGGCTGGGGCCCAGTTGCTGGCTCCTGGAGGGCTGGGGAGGGCAGCAGTCGCTCGATCCCAGCCCATGCCCCTGGGTGGACGTGCTCTGGGGTGGGGGGTGCCCAGCAGGGGCTATTCCCAGGTCCCCCTGACCCCCTCTCGCCCTCCCCACAGACCTGCTCCGAATGTTCTTCGATGCCTTGTACGACGAGGACGTCATCAAGGAGGAAGCCTTCTACAAGTGGGAGTCGAGCAAGGACCCGGCCGAGCAGCAGGGCAAGGGGGTGGCCCTCAAGTCAGTGACGGCCTTCTTCACCTGGCTGCGGGAAGCTGAGGACGAATCGGACAACAACTGAGGAGCAGGGCCAGGGCCCCTCGGCCCACCCCAAGGCCTGGACTCTCTTGCGCAGAGGCCGCGGGGAGCCGCCCTGCCTCCTGGACTCCCTCCTTTCCTTTTGTTTTGTTTTCGAGGCCTGTATTGGTTTGTGTCTGATGATAATAAATTGATGCTGAAGGAGGCAGGCAGGCTGTGGGGCTCTGCTCCGCCCCAGTGCAGGAACCCGGATGGATCGCAGTGAGCGGGGCCAAACTCGGCAGGGTGCAAAGCACCAGAAACTCGTGTCTGTTGGGGGCCGTCTCCTCCCCCCATTTATTGCTGAAATATAGAGAGATTATATATATATATAAACTTATTAAATTTGGTTTGGGGACAGGACTTTGCTCTCCCGCTCCCCCGTCCCTGGATCACAGCCTGCACCACAAACCTGCCGGATGGTTTTTTATTTTCGAAAAAATCATTTCAGCCCCCTCCCCCAAATCTCCCACCTCTGAGATCGGCTTGGGAGCTGCTGGGGCCGTTCCGGGGGGAGGGGGCGTTCCAACCCCCTCTGCGCTGGGCGAGCCTCCCATGGGGCCAGCTCGGCAGCTCCTGTCCCCCCCCCGTCCTCCCCCCAACACGTTTAAGGCCACAATTGTGCGAGCTAGCAAGCGGTGGCTTCATCTGCATCCCCTGTATTTATAGAGCGCCGGATGTTAACGAGCCGCACACGTAATTATTAAAACAAGGATTCAATTACCGGTCACGTGAATTTGTAAATATTTTTTTTTTTTTTTTTTTTTTGCTTTATGGAGTATTTAATTGAAGATTTAAAGGGATCTTTTCACCTTAAACTGGAAATAAAAGAACATTGCTAAATACCGCCGCGTGTGCCGCTGTCGGATCCGGGCCTGCGTCGGCGAGGGCTCGCCTGCCACCCCAGCCCCCGCGGCGCTGTGCTTAGAGCGGCTACAGCCCGTCTGCCCTGGATGGGGTGAAGGCTCCTGTGTGGCACTATAGCCATTGCTCTTCCAGCCTAAGGATCGCCAACGCGGGAGTCCCAAGAGAAGCGCTCACGGGTTTGATCTGGAGGGAGATCCGGGAACCTGAACACGGCCCAGGAGTCCAGCGAAGACCAAGAGCTGTGGGGACAGCCCGGGTCCCCGACGGACACTGCCCATTCTTGGTGTGGGCAAGGGGAGGTGGCAGGAAGGAAGGGGAGTGAATCCACTCCAGAAGGCCGGGGAATTTCGGAGCATCGCCTGCACCAGCCCTGGGAAGGGGGCTAGACTCTCTGAGCTCCTGCCCCCAGGCTGCAGGGGCACCGCAGGGGTGGTGGTGGATGGATTGACATAGATTATTCATAGTGTACGGCCTGAAGGGATCGTTAGCGCATCTAGTCTGACCTGGTGTAACACAGGCCATTAAATGTCACCCTGTAACCTCTGTACTGAGCCCAGTGACTTGGCTGGCTAACCCCCCGCCCACCAGGCCGCCTGGGGAGACAGCGAGAGATGGAGAATCCCCCACTGTGCCTGGTTCCAGCCCTCGCTGTCAGCCTTATTCCTCACCCGCGTGGGGCTGGCTTCCTCTGCTGCTGGCTGCGCAGCCCTGGAGGCAGGAGGGCCCCAAGGTCTATTGCATGGAGGGGGAGGGTTGGGGGGCAGGGGAGGCGGGGCTGAACCACCAGGCTGCTGAGCAAGGGCCCCTCCCCTGGCTTTTGTAGCAGCCCCAGGGAGCCATGAAGAGTTACCCTGAGGGCAGGGATGGTGGAATTGCTCTGCCTGGGCAGCCTCTTCCAGCCTTTCCTGCTGTTACTGTGGCTGGGTGAATTGCCCAGCGCTGGGGGTTAGGGAGTGAGACATGGGGCCTCACCCCAGTCGCCGTGGGGGCGGGGGAGACATACAGGCTGGGGAATGGGACCGAGGGTTGTTCCCCTGTAGGGGGTACCAGCGCTCATGTGGGCCCAGCCCCAGAGCACTGGCTGGCTCGGGGAGCAGGGAATAAGCTGGGTCCTAGCTGCAATCCAGCCCCAGGGGGAGGACAACTGGCTGGTTGGAAGCACAAGCCAGCTCTGCCGCGGAGAGAACAAGCCCCTTGGTTTTGTTGGCTGCAGGCTGATCTGGCGGGTGTTTGGTGGCATGGCCCCCCCTCATGTTGGCAGTGGAGAGTCAACTGCCCACTCTGGGGTAGGGGTGGGACATGGGGGCGGGGGACATGGCTGGAGCCTGCCCTGCTGCTTCCAGGGAAACCATGTGGGGCCTCGCCCCGACCCCGCGTGGGGCAGCATTTTCAGATGCTGCTTTTGAATTTGGATTGATTTGGATCAGCCCGTAAAGAGCTGGTTTGTGTCTGCTGGCGAGTGCCCGAGGGCTGGATTGGAGAGGGGCTGAGCAGGCCGAGGGAACTGCTCGCTGTGCCAGGAAGCTGAGCCTGGCTGTGATGGGGTCGGTCTGCAGGGGGGTGGGGATTGGGGATTTTGAGCGGTAAGAGGGGCACTGGGGTGTAATGGTCCGGCACCTTCACAGGGTTAATGAGATGTGCAGAAAGGGAAGGCAGGCAGCGGGGCCAGGTCTAGAGACCAGGGCCGGGTGGGCAGCTGGGGCCTCCACCCCCGTGCAGGGGGGACCAGACCCTCCCAGGCAGTCGGGGCTAGTGCATTGGGGTGGTGCTGGTGTTATGTTCCTCTGGCTGTACCCTGGTCTGCTCATGCAGTGACGCCCCCGCTAACTGCTGGGGTTTCCTCTACCTTCCCCGCCTGGGGGGATGTAGTGCCCCCCACCCCACGGCATCCATCTGAACTCAGCTGGTGGGCACAGCAGTCTGGGGGCTGGAGCAGAGCCCAGCTCTCTGCAGTCTCTGTCCCCTTCACCCCTGGGCGGGGCTCAGTGTTGTCTGGCTGTGGGGGGGACTGGGACAGGCAGGCGCGGGGCTGGTCCTGCGGGAAGTGGGGAGACTGGGACGGGCAGGGGTGGGGCTGGTCCCGCAGGAAGTGGAGAGACTGGGACGGGCAGGGGCGTGGGGCTGGTCCCAGTCCCGCAGGAAGTGGAGAGTCTGGGATGGGCAGGGGTGTGGGGCTGGTCCCAGTCCCGTAGGAAGTGGAGAGTCTGGGATGGGCAGGGGCGTGGGGCTGGTCCCGTGGGGAGTGGAGAGACTGGGACGGGCAGGGGCGTGGGGCTGGTCCCGTGGGGAGTGGAGAGACTGGGACGGGCAGGGGCGTGGGGCTGGTCCCATGGGAAGTGGATTGGCATTGTGGCAGTAATGCCTGGGCGCCCATCCATGTTAAGCCCCCCCTGGGCTGGGCACTGCACACACGTCAGCTTTAAGGGAACTCTCCGTGGTTGTCTGTGGCCTGGAACATCCATGTTACGTGGGCACATACGGGGTGAGCGTGGGATGACTTGCTGCTTGTCCCAGCCCTGCCCACCCACCCTCACTCGGCACAGTGAGAGTTTGCTGCTGCGGGCGCTTGGCATCCAGCGTGATGGTCCGAGTTCCCCAGGGTGCCACACGCATGGGAGGAGCTGGACTCCTGCATGCCAGCTGCCTGCTCTGAACCCCTCTCCAGCACCACCCAACCCCCCAGCTAGCCAATGCCTCTAGCCTGGTGAGCACTGGGCCCAGCGGGGGCTCAGGATCTGCCCCTCCTAGCTTCAAGGGCTAGGCTACACCGCCATGAGCCTGTCACTGCTCCCCCCACCCATGCTGGGCTGGGGAGAGTAGGAAACGTTCCCTTTGTGTGTGTGGCGGGGGGGAGCGGGTTAAAGCAGGGCGGCTGTTTGGGGCTGGCTGGTGGGATGAGCTTGGGGCAGGGTCAGTGCGGGCAGCATCTGTGGGAAGCAGTCTGGTCTGCCTGCATGTGGGCCCTGGCAGGGCGGAGAAGCAGTGACTCCTTGTCCACATCAACCTCTGCTTTGCTGGGCCCCAGGCGGGCAGGAAGCCTGCCCCAGAGTGAATGCCAGGCAGCTGGGCACAAACTTCTGGTGGCCGGAGCGAGATCCAGCGTGGGCTCGAGTCTTTGCCCATGTGGGCCTTGCTCAGGTAGCTGCAGCAGAGCGGCTTCCTTGCCCCTGCTCCGCTAGCCCCAGCCCATTCTGTGTGGGAGACCTGCCCCCAACATCTCTGCAGCACGGCAGGCCCAGTCCTTTGCCTGTCTGTCCCCCTCTTTCCAGCCCTGGAGCCAGCCCCACCCCACTCACCTGCAGCCTCTGCCCGTGCTGCAGCCCAGGATCTTAAACCCAAACCAGTGAGTGTCTGCAAGGACCAGGTGCCGACAATGCAGCGTAAGGGGAGCAAGTCACCCCTGGCAGCAGCGTCTCTGCTCCCAGTTCTTCCTCCACCCATGACTCATGGAGTGCCCACGCCGGTGCCCTGCCCGGGGAAGGGAGGTGATGCATTGTGGAAGGACTCTCCCAGGAAAGCCAGAGCTGGAGTGTGCAATCTGGGGCCTTCATGTCTAAACGGCTGGCCCAGCCCCCTGGAACCACCTGTAGATCCCGCTGGGGGGGGTGAGATCAGGGTGTTACGGCTGCGCCCTTGTGCTCCTGGGCGAGGGCATAGCAGACAAGGTGTCTGCAACCCTCCTTTAGTCCCTCTTAGCAGCTGGGGCTGGGAGCCGGAACCCAGCCGCCCCCCCACCCCTTCGCCTTTCATAGAAAGGGGGCAGAGCTCTGTCATCTTTTCAAAGGGGGTGGTTTTGTTCCCCCTCCCTCCCCCCCCAAAAAATTAAGGACTGAAGAACTTTCTTAGCAGCTCCCCCATACCCCTCCCTTGCAATGGCATGAGGCACTTCATGCCAACTGCCCCGGCTCCAGGCTCAAGTTCAAACCCTGCCCATCCTCTGCCAGCTTCACTCCCCCCGTGGACAGCCAGAGCGGCTGCCTGCTGAGCTGGGCAGGGAGCTGCATGCTGTGTGCCCCGTGCGCCTATGCCCCCCTTGCGCATTCAGGGTTTCTCAGCCCATGCAGCTCGCAGTTGACCCAAAGGAGCTCCTGAGAGCGAGTCCCGAGCCAAAGCAATCACCACAGCCCAGCCCTCCCTGTACCGAGCGCCAGAGCAAAGGTGGCCCAGGAGCCAGCGCACGGTCACTGGTGCGGATAGCCTGGCTCCTGTATCTCGGTGCTGGCCGGCAGCCACGGCGGCCCCACCCTAGAGGAAGGGCGTGATGTGGGGTTAGTGGCTAGGAAACCAGTAGTCGTCGGGCTGACTGATGAGTGTGGAGACAGTAGGTCCAATTCTCAGTGAACGTCCAAGGAAGAATGGCCCATGTATGGAACCTAGAAGGGGGGGTGTCATGGGGTGCTCCCCGGAAATGGGACCAGGGTCCCCAGGCCAAGCTCCCCAAGAGCTACCTGTGGGATCTGAGGTATTTTACCTGTTCGTTTGCCCCCTGCCGCCCCCATAGTGCTGTGCCACTGCCTGCTAACACTGACAGGCCAGATGGAGGAGGGGGAAGGATGCTGCCCCACCTGTGCAGCTGATTAATGGGGAGACTACAGCCCCGTAGGGGGTGACCGCGAGGCATTTTGTCCCACCAGAGGTGGTTGGGGAAAGGGTCAGGCTGTGTGGAGGAGCAGATTATATCTCCTGCCCCAGCCCCTGAGGTTCAAATGGAGCTACCGCCTGATCTCTCCTTCGAGCCTGGTTCCTCGCTGAGGGGCTTGCAGAGCAGGATGCAGGGAGGTAGCTGGGCCGGGGAAGGGACTCCTTTGCAGGGATGAGGCTCCCCCAGGGGCGAGTGAGGCTTGGGATAGCAGGAGGAACCATTGGGGGAGGCCCCAGAAGTACCACGTTCAGCTGTCTGAACAGCTTTGGAGCCAGTTACAAGGGACTGTAAAATTTGTGATTCTGGCTGGAGGATGGGGAAAGTCTGAGATCGGGGTACCGCAGCCATGCTCCCCTGCCTATAATAGAGGGACCTTCTCAGAGGTGGCCCTGGATTGTGAGTAACCCAGACAGGAGCGAACTACATCCTGGGGGTGACGGCCTATGCTACGCCGAGGTGGTAGGTAGCTCTGTCCTCCTCAGAAGCAGACACAGCGGCTGGTTCCCTCTTACCAGTTTTGAGCAGGGGGGTGACCCCACCAAGTAGCCAAAGCCCTGTCCGCCCTTCGCCAGGGCTGGTGGGAGAAAGGCAGGAGCGGCTGCTTCTGGGCCGCTGCGTGTCGCTCACAAACCGGGGCAGCGGGTTAAAGGGATGCTGAAAAGGAGCCTGAAACCCCTGGTGCTCCATGGAGGAAGGGGCTGGGGCCCTGGTGTCGAATGGGGGCCGAGGAGGAGGGTAAGGCCTCTTCCGAGTGGGGGGGCAGAGTTCATGGGCTAGCCCAGGAGAGAGGGCGGGTCTGGCAGGGGCAGGCTGCGTGGTGCCCAGTGCCACGGACTAGGGGACAAAGTTACGGTGCTCGCGCCCAGGCGGCGGAATACGCTCCAAGCTGCCGGGGGGGCCCTATAAACCCAGCCAGTCGTTCGGGGTGGAGCTCTCTAGTCACCCCAGCGGGGGACCGTAACGAAGAGACGCTGGCCCGAGTGGTGAGGGGGGAGGGGAGCCCCTTCGCTGGTCTCCATCCCCCCTCTGAGCGCTTGGAGGGGCCGCAGGGTTACAACCCTCTCCAGCAGCCTGGATGCACCTCACTTGCTGTCCACTGGGTGGAGACGGGGTCCAGCTAGTAACTCTCCTCCTCCAGCCCCTGGAGAAGGGACTCGCTGGTGGGCAGCCCGTGGGCAGTGCCCGGGCGCTGACGCCCAGGAAGGGAGGGACTAGCGGATGGTGTGGCGTTATCGCCCGCTTAATGCCCGCAGTGTCTGCCAGGCAGCCGAGGGCCAGGCCTGCTGAGAGCCTAGAGGAGCCGGGAAGTGCAGTGCATGTTACTTGGGCCCGAGTGGGCTCTGGGAGCACCTGGGTTTGCCTTTTGGCCTGGAGGGGACAGCAGCAAGTTTTCAGTGTCTGTATGTTGGTCACTGGCTGGGGCGGGGGACTTTCCCCTGGCAGGGGGAGAGATTTGTTTCCTAGGTCAGACCTCGGGGGGTGGGGGGGCTCAAACTTCATTGCATCGTGACCCCCTTTGCACAACAAAGTTAGGACTTGACCCTGGGTGGAGGGCAGAGCCTGAGCCCCACTGCCTCGGGTGAACCCCCACTTTGGGGAGGCTGCCCCACTGGCCCTGCCCCTTCCACCTGAGGCCCTGCGCTCCCACGGCCCATGAAGCACCAGCTTGCCTGTGCTGGCTGCTGGCCGGCCCCTCCCTCGGCTGGCCCCAGCGCTGCCCGGCCGCATGGAGCTGAGTCCCCACCCTCGTCAGGGAACAATGGGGGAGGCGGGGGAGCCTCAGGCCAGAACATGGGCGGGGCCAGGGCTGGGTCAGAGGGGGCTTAGCCTGCCCTGGCCTTTGATCCCACCGCCCATGACAGAGGGCCGCAGCCAAGTCCCGCTGCCCCAGGTCGGTGGGGTTGGTAGCTCGGGCTTCAGCTTCAGCCCTTGGGTTCCAGCAAGTCTAATGCTGGCCCCGGCGCCCCACAGTTTGAGAGCTGCTGCTGTAGCACATTCAGGCTGCAGGACTGATGGACAAGGTGGAGAAGTGTAAAGGAGGCATGGCCTGTCTGGGCCGTGGCTGCTTTAAACAGGAGCCTGCAAAGGTGGAGGCTGGTAAGAATTAGCCCACTCCTTTACTGGGATGGCCGAGTGTTACGGGAGCTTCATCCCTCGCGGCAGTGGTTTCCCCAGGAATTGAAATTAGGCGGGGGTTTGAATTTACAGGGGGGGTATCAGGGCCAATGAGGGGTGAGACCATGAGGGTGAAGGTGGGCTGTATGGCACCATAGTAAAAACTGAAAAATGTTTCATGACCATTTTTATTAGATTTAATTCATGTTTTAAAATCATCACACAAATTAAAGTTGGCTACTCAAGCCTTCTACGAAGCACTACGTCTAAATCCTTCTTGGTTTCTTGTTATAATTTTGCACAACTCTGTTAATGAACTTCTTGAATGCAACATGTTCATCTTTGGTGGCTTCTCGTGTCTGGTACTGCCATTCCTTCAACTGATATGCGCATTAGTTCATTCACATGATCAGGCAGAAGGCGACTTCTTTTAGAACACAAAATTCTATTCAATGATGAAAAAGAACACTCAACTGTAGCTGTTGTGACTGGGAGTAGCAAGAGATGAATTCCTACTTCTTTCATCCCAGGAAACAGAACACAAAGATCGGGTCGAGCCACTAGTGATGTTGAAGTCAAATCTTCATTCATTCGTCGTATGATATTCCACTCTGTGTTCAATTTCTCTATTCTGTCCTGAGCACGTGGCAGCCCCATTGCTGGTAGTGCCTCACTCCACTCAACTGTCCGTGTTTTATAGGACAGGGGTCTGTAAAAGCTACTTAGAGGTTGAGTAGAATCTAGAAGACGCTGTTGTAGATTTTTAAGAATCAAGTTTGTGTACTTTTTCAGTTGTCTTAGCAAACACTTCTTGTCTTCTTCACTTAAGGATTCAATATAAATGTCTTCATTAGTCAACTTCTAGACTGAAAACTTTGCTTCTTCCAGTACTTTTTCAATGGATAGCTCTCTGATTGATCCAAATGTAGCTTCTATTGCTGGACAATGATCTACTACTGTTGTAGCAGATGCCTGGATGGCATTGTTTAATGACCCAAGTGGTAGACTTATGAGAGAGAGAGAATGGCAATAGTCTCCTCTGAACGTAGTAGCAAAAGTAATCCACCAGCCTCACTACTTAGATCCATCCCATCTTAGTAGATACTTTCCAAAGCCAGTAATAATGGCTGGAGTAATTTTAAGACAACAGCCAAGGATCAGGTTGGACTAATTTGAATTTCAGTCCCAGTGTATCTTCTATATTTTCCAAGATATTCAGTCTTTTTGGACTCTTGCTGAAAGAAGAATATAATGGAGACATTAATTTTATAGCTTTTTTAATGTCTTTTGAAGATTCTGCTGCTCGTACTAGCGCTAGTTGGAGTAGATGGCCTCTGCAGTGTGTATAGGAGAGATTAGGGTTACACTTTTCTCTGAGCAAAGCTTGTGCTCCACCATGTCTTCCAGAGAAGTTTGCAGCTCCATCAAATGCACAAGCAGCCATCTGTTTGGGGTCCAATTGACAAGCATTTAACTCTTCTAAGATGTGGGTTGTCACAGATGCAGCCGATGTGTCTTCTATAACTTGAACATTTAGAAATGCATCTACTGGCCTACCCCTGACATCAAGATAATGTACACAATGACTTGATGTCTATTTGCACTGGTGCATTCATCAGCCACGTATGCAAATGTTTTGAATGTGGTGAGAGAATTCTTCACTTTTTCAACTGCTGAGTCTTTCACCATTGCACCACATGCTTCTAGCCAGTCAGTTGTGTTTCTTGCAGAAAGATAGTGAGCTTTTGCTGGTCTTGTTCGGAACCAGTGTTCAGCTTCAGGATGAACAAGTGACAATGCACTTAACATTGGCCTCCAGTTTGTAGTGTGCAGTATCTCTTGCCTAAATCGAAAGTAGGATGCCACGGCCATGTTTGTTCATATGAACGGTGTTGTGTCTCCAGCATTCTTAACAGCCTCATTAAGTACTTCTAAAATTGGCTTTGAAAGTGGGCTTATAAGGCTTTCTGCATGTTGATGCACTCCAGAGGCCTGGTGTTTTGCAACCTTTTCATGTAGTTTGTCAACAGTGATTTTGCTGATCAGTTTAACAAACCAACCTCCTCCACCTTTACCAGTTATAGCATTGGGAAGCTTTCCTTCTTCGTAAGCTTTTTTGCAAGAGCTGCACCAGTAGCCGTCTTTTGTAACTTCAGTGAATGGGAACACTTAGACTGACAAACATCAGGAACTGCCTTTAGGTTTTGGAGACACTGTTTCTTCAGTACGTAGCTGTATTTGTGCTTCCGGCTGGTCGGATGCAGATACACCACTTGAACTTTCAGATGACATGTTGATATATTCTTGGTTCTTGATGTGTTCTTCACCTTGGTTAGTTTTTTTGAAGCCTTTGAGTGGAAAAATTGTTGTATTGTTTTGTCTTTTCATTTTCACTTTGACCTGCAACATATAAAAGAGAGATGAATAAAGTAAATGTTTTGTTAGGATAATGCAAATTTAACATAAGGATAATGCAAGTTACACCAAAACACCTAACAGGTCTAGATTTCTAAAAATATATAATTAAAAAAAAAGTATTTAATTTAAATTGACTTTTGAAAAGTAAGCTATCCTGGCATAAGAGGGAAGTCCTCTCATGGATCAGTAACTGATTAAAAGATGGGAAACAAAGGGTAGGAATAAATTATCGGTTTTCAAAATGGAGAGAGATAAATAGTGGCACCCCTGAGGGGTCGATACTGGGACCATTCAACATATTCATAAATGATCTGGAAAAATGGGTAAACAGTGAGGTGGCAAAATTTGCAGATGATACAAAACTATTCAAGATAGTTAAGTCCCAGGCAGACTGCGAAGAGCTACAAAGGGATCTCACAAAACTGGGTGACTGGGCAACAAAATGGCAGATGAAATTCAATGTTGATAAATGCAAAGTAATGCGCATTGGAAAACAATCTCAACTAGACATACAAAATGATGGAGTCTGAATTAGCTGTTAACGCTCAAGAAAGATCTTGGAGTCATTGTGGATAGTTCTCTGAAAACATCCACTCAGTTTGCAGCGCCAGTCAAAAAAGCGAACAGAATGTTGGGACTCATTAAGGAAGGGATAGATAATAAGACAGAAAATATCATATTGCCGCTGTATAAATCCATGGTACATGCACACTTTGAATACTGTGTGCAGGTCTGGTCACCCCATCCCAAAAAAGATATATTGGAATTGGAAAAGGGTACAGAGATGGGCAACTAAAATGATTAGGGGTATGAAACAGGAGGAGAGATTAAAATGACTGGGAATTTTCAGCTTAGAAAAGATGACTAAAGGGGGATACGATAGAGGTCTATAAAATATTGACTGGTGTGAAGAACGTGAATTAGGAAATGTTATTTAATCCTTCACATAACACAAGAACTAGCAGTCACCCAATGAAATCAATAGGCAGCAGGTTTTAAAAAATCAAAAGGAAGTATTTCTTCACACAACATACAGTCAAGCCGTGGCACTCTTTGCCAGGGGATGCTGTGAAGCCCAAAACTATAACAGGATTAGAAAAAGAACTAGATAAATTCCTGGAGAATAGGTCCATCAGTGGCTATTAGCCAGGATGGGCAGGGATGGTGTCCCTAGCCTGTTTGCCAGAAGCTGGGAATGGGCGACAGGGGATGGATCACTTGATGATTCCCTGTTCTGTTCATTCCCTCTGAAGCACCTGGCCTTGACCACTGTCGGAAGACAGGATACTGGGCTAGATGGACCATTGTTCTGACCCAGTATGACCATTCTTATGTAAAAATTAATTATAATAATAAAAATGTTTAGTACAGAAACTCCCCGACATAATGACCTCTCAAGATAGCAACGATGTGAAATAACAACCTTGGCAAATAAAGCATTTTAAAAATCTTGGCCTACTAGGAATCATATTTATATAAATTTCCATTCCCAGTCACAAATCTAGCATTCTGGAGCAAAGTCACTAAAATATAGTCCAACAAACAAATGTTTATTTAATGTGCCCCTCACTTCTCCCTACACCGCACCCCACTCACCAGTGTTGTCCTTGGTCAGTGGAGACTCAGAGTTCAGAGGTGCTTTCAGGTGAGTACACCTCCCAGGTGGAAGCAAGAAGGCACCTTGCTCGTTCCTCCCGCTGCTCACTGTTCGCTCTGGCCACGGCTGTTCATTGTGCCACTGTTCACTCCATTGTTCTGTTGCCAATGGCCCTGCGCCGTCACCTGCCACTGTGACCTCTGCGAGTTGGTGTCTTGAGGTTCCACCCAGCTCTCAGCTGAGCTCTCAGTGAGGGAACCTCGCTGCTAGTGCAGGCTGGGCCGTCTCTTCCACAGGATCACTGTCCCCACAGCAGGACTAAGCACTTAGACCTGATTATCAGTGATTTCAGCTGCAGTGGTCACTTAACAGAACAAAAGACGCTCTATGGAGCCTAATCAGCTCTGTCTTTAAACAGTGGAGAGGGGCAGGTCCCCACCCTCTCTCGATGCCCTCAATCAGCACAGGCTAAGTCCAGTTCTACTGCCCTTTACTCATACAATAAGAACAACATTTCATTTCCCCCCACCCCCTGCATTCAAGTGATTTGTAACCCAACTCCAGCCAAAATCTATCACTTGGGCAACACAGCTCTGTTTGCTGGCTACCTAGGTAGATTAGGTGTGAATGTAAATACATTCTGGTCCTGACGCCTTTTCCCGCAGCCCCAGCTCACCGCTAGCTGTCAGGGAGAGCTCATTTAGACTTTGCTGACAAATCATCATTTGAAATTATCAGGTTGGCCAACATCACCGAAATGAATGCACTGATGTTGTCATAAAAAACAGCTGTATAAGGAAGCGAGTCTATGTTCATACTTTTCAAATCTATTCTACTTTTTCAGATACGTGTATTTTATCATACACTGTATATGCTTTTAAAGTGTGTATTAATGTTTCAATTTCAATTCAAATTTCCAAACAGTTGCTAAATTGGCATGTAACTAGTTCACAAAACTGGAGGGGGGAGGGAAATCACTGCCTCGCGGTAGCTCCATCCCTGAGCTGTGTCCAAAGAGAGCCAGACAAAGGAGATTGCACTGACCATCAACAGGCCTCCTGTGAACTGAAATGGGCCCTCAGTAGAGATCTGTCCCGGCAAGCCCACACCACCCATTGGGTTGCTGCAGACCAGTGACGATGGGGAGGGAGCTCGTGGTGTATTGGAGCAAGATATTTTTCCCCTGAAAACTAAATGATGCAACTAATGATCAGGAGAGTCCGGCCATTGTGTGGGCACGTAGACCTTCCAGCAACGTCGCTGTGGGTACCATTGCTCCGGGTGTGCCCGGACCATCCACCTCCCGCCCGGCTGCATCAGGTGAAAGGGTCCAGTGCCGAGATGGAGTCTGGAGCTGTGAGATCATGAGATGGAGGCGATGCATAATAAGGGGAGTGCAAAGGCGGTGGCAGATGGGGTGGGGGGACAGGGATGGGGGCGGTGCCAGGACTCTGCATCATATGGAAGAAGGAGCGTCCTTGCTTTTGCCTGGTTGCTCTGGCTGGCTCTGGGGCCAGTTCTGCCTTTGCTGATTCATTACTGGGGAGCGGCCAGCGAGCCGGCCAATAATTAACTGGGGAGCTGATTCCCAGCTTAAAGGCTGAGCCGGCTGAACCAGACCGCTGGGAGATTAACAATTGGGAACGTTCGGCTGCAAAAAGCTCCTCGCAGGATTAAAGCGAACTTTGTCCATGGAGTCGCAGGGCACAGCGGCCTGGGAAGCCCCCCGAGTACCCGTCTACGTGTGACACGGCAGTGACACAGGGGGGTTCCAGCTAGCCCAGCATGCAGTAAGTCTGGGCAGTGCCCTGCAGTGCAGACATGAGTCAAACTCTGGCTGTTCCCTTTGTCCTTCTATCGAGGGAGTCACTGTGCCCTGGCGCTCAGCCACCGGCCCTCGGCCGCCGGGGCTGTCACTGTCTCTTTGGGGCTCTGGAGGCTGCTTTTGGGCAGGCCTGGCCTGGCTGCTTTTGGAGCTGGGGGTGGCAGCTGTGGAGCCAAGAGCAGCAGCCCCAACTCCTAAGCTGCCGAGGCCACGCTGGCAGCATCAGTTACTACCGAGGACTGACGTGCCAGGACTCCCAGCTGGGGGGCAGCCTGGGCGTGGCCGCAGGGAGAGGTTTGCCTCAGGTGCAGCATTGTGGCCTTTGCCCGCTAGATGGCGACGGAGGCTAACACCTCCTGGCAGGTGGCTGTGGGGCCGTGGGGGGCGCGGGCACTGGCCTTTGGACACTAAGGTTCTTGTCTCCGGGCTGTTTCCTCTGCCCCTGGCTGGGGCTGGGCACATGCCAAGGGCTGGTCTCGCTCCTCCTGCGTTTCCTGGGCGGGGAGGCAGCTGTCTCGCCAGCCCCCTAGCATGGCGCCACGCGGCAGAGGTCCCTCCCGCCGGATCCTGCTCCACCCTGCGGTGATGGTGGTGGTGGGGCCTCGCTCCCTCTTTCTCCAGCAGTGGAGGAGCATCTGGGCCTGCGCTTCACACGGGGGCCTAGGAGTGTCCAGCCAGTGTCTGTCTCCCGGCAGCTCCCAGTGGCCCCAGGCAGGGTCAGGGCCCTGCTGTGCACAGACAGAACAAGGGGCAGCCCCGTTCCAATCTACAGATGCAAAGGTGATGCAGGGCGTGGGGGAGAGAAAGGCCACGGGGTCCAGTCTGTAACTATGTTTGCTTGAGGCTCTGGGACCCAGCAGTCGCTGCCTGGCTGATTGCCCCGAGGCGTCTAGCAGAGGAGGTTCTGGAGTGGGGATTTGAAGGAGCGGAGGGTGGCGCCAGCGGCTTTGCAGGGTGGGAAGGGAGCAGAGATGCTTGTTGGAGGAGGCTGGCGTGGTTGGCAGAGTGGGGAGCAGGGGGCGTGAGAGGGAAAAGCAGAGCTATGCCGTGCCTTGGAGGACAGGGCACCTCAGTGTGATCGGGCGAAGCAGCGGGAGCCGGGGTGGGGTCTGAGCAGCTGCATTTTGCATGGCCGGGAGCGGGGCAGCAGGCGTGCCGGGGTCTGGCGTGCACGGGGTTCCGGGATCGAGCTAGGAGGGGAGCATGTGGGCAGTGTTCCCTCTAATTTTCCCCACGCGTGTGCAGAATGAATTTTATGTGCACCCATATGGAGGGGATGTGTGACACATATGAGTGCACATCACAAAAGTCATGTGGTGGGGGTGGGGCTGAAGAGTTCGGAGTCCAGGACGGCGCTCAGGGCTGGGATACGGAGGGGATTGAGGGCTGTGGCTGGGGGTGCAGGCTCAGGTGGGGCTGGGGATGAGGGGTTTGGGGTGCAGGCTGCCCTGGGGCTACATTGGGGAGAAAGGACTTTGAGGCCTATCTCAAGATGTGACTATCTGATGAGAGCAAACCAGAGGGGCTTTGGGGAGCCCCACACCTGCCTGGGGAGCTTGCCGGGGAATCTCTGGCACCCAGGCTACTCTAGAACGTCAGTGAAGCTTCAAAATGTCCTGTCCACCCTGTGCCTCGGGTTGGTGAGATGCCAGGCAGACAAGGTAAAGCCAGACTCATTCAGACTCTAGGACCTGCCCACAATCCACATCACCGTTGAGTCCAAAACAAAGTCCTTTGCCCTTCTCTTTGGGCTGGACTCCACCTTTGGTCTCCGGATTGCCCCAGCCACATTCCAGCCCGGGTGCTTCCCACCACACCGGCAGTAGGGCAGAGATTCTTCATGCAGTCGTTGGTCTAGCACCATTATAGAGCCTGTGCTGGACTCAGTATCTCAGGATAGCCATGACAGGACTCCAGCTTTTCAGGAGGTGGGTTTAGCCAGGAGCCCAGCCGAGGAGGGCATTGACCGTGCCTGGCTTCTCTGTCCCAATAGCTCCCTGGACAAACCTCACAAAAGACAAAGCTCCTGGGAACATGTTCAGACACCCACATATGCAGATGCCCCTGGGGACTCGAGGGCATCCTGGGTGCTAAACTGGCACTGCACAGTGCTGATGTCTCCAAGCAATCGATCTTGCAGGCAGGTGCCCCTGAGCTGGGACCTGGAGGGCAGCAGGGTCAAACGCCCCATATGCTCTTCGAATTTGAACCTATTACCTTGGCAGAAAAATAGTTCCGTGCTAGAAGGGGAGTGTCCAACTGTGAACATAAGAACGGCCAGACTGGGTCAGACCAAAGGTCCATCTAGCCCAGTGTCCTGTCTGCTGACAGTGGCCAATGCCAGGTGCCCCAGAGGGAACGAACAGAACAGATAATAATCAAGTGATCCATCCCGTGCACCTTAGAGAGCACCCAGTTCAGTGTCTTTCATAGCGATGCAACCCATGTGCATTACTCCTCTGACACAACGCTGCTCCTTCGCATAGCACCCCTGCCTCAGCCTCCCGACCTGCCCTGTCCCGTGGCTGGCAGTCACTCTCTGGCTTTGTCTGCAGCAGGAACATGGAACAAATTTCTTCCCCCTTGCGAGCCCCAGCTCTGCTCTCCCAGTGCTAGTGGAGCTGGGCCACCCAACAGAGGCTGAGTGTGATTAGGAAACGCTGTAGCCAGCTGCTCCCTGACATTTTCAGAGCCTCTCTCTAGCAATGACTGTAATTCCCGACTTACAACATGGAGCCAGTTCCCCTTTGGAACACTCTGTCCAGCAAACAAAGCTGGCATGTGGCTAGCAAGAGCAGGCGCTAGCCAGCATCTACAATGTCCCTTGAGACAGAGAGGTTAGCCAGCCCTTTATGCCGGGGTGATAAGATCGCAGCGTTAGAACAAGGTGACCGTCCAAATTTTAAATGACCTCAGAGATTTTTGCCTGTGCCGTAATGAGCTCAGAGACCTTTCTGTGCAATGTTAAAGCTGAGAGAGCCCTGTGGTGACTTCTCTCCAGCTGACAGAGTACAGATCGGGAGGCCTCTAGCTGTGGTTTCTGTAGCTGTCTCCTACTTTGAGTCTGTCGGCTGGAGAGCTGCTCCGTCTCTCGCACTGTGGGCATGGACGAGGGGCAGCGGCTAACAGCCTCGATATGCTGCACCGGGCACGTGTGGTACATTCCTTCTGGATGCCCACTGTGACCACCTTTCACTTCCAACCATACATACACTGCCTGCAGCCCTAGCCTGGGCAGATCTTACCTGCCTCTGACAGTCACCTGCGGGGCCTGACTCTGGCTCACACTTGGGCATTGCTTGTCTAGCCTGCCAAGTGCCGGTGAACTGAAATCATCCTATTCGTATAAATGTACCACTCTTGTTTCTGAAACTAGAAATATGAAATATAACTCTGGGGGCCTATTGTAATGATGCAAAGCGTGAGCCATTAATGGTGGTTTGGAATCTTGATGACTCCCATTAACCAGGACAATTGTCTGCAGATGGCTCTGTTTTACCTGTAAGTCTTCCTGTATAGGTGTGTGCTGGCAAGTGGGTAATGAAGTCTTGCAGTGACATGTGATCATGTCACCTGAACTGGAATCCATCTTTAACCTGGTGCTTTTCCATTGAGAAGGGGGGGTGGGATCCCAAAGGGACAAAAGATTCCTGCCTTATGCAAAAGATATATATGTGGGTGGAACAGAGAAAAGGGAGAGCCATCATGAGAAATCCCCTAGCTAGCACCTGAGCTGGAACAAGGGCTGTACTGGGAAAAGGATTGTGCCCAGACTAGGAAGGGTCCAGTCTGTGAAAGAGACTTATTGAAACGTCTTTCAGGGTGAGATTTTATCTGTACTCAGTTGTATTACTGTATTAGGCTTAGATTTGCGTGTTTTATTTTATTTTGCTTGGTAATTCACTTTGTTCTGTCTGTTACTACTTGGAACCACTTAAATCCTACTTTCTGTATTTAATAAAATCACTTTTTATTTATTAATTAACTCTGAGTATGTGTTAATACCTGGGGGGGGGGGAACAGCTGTGCATCTCTCTCCATCAGTGTTATAGAGGGCAAACAATTGATGAGTTTACCCTGCATAAGCTTTATACAGAGTAAAACGGATTTATTTGGGTTAGACCCCACTGGGAGCTGGGCATCTGAGTGTTAAATACGGGAACACTTCTGTGAGCTGCTTTCAGTCAAGCCTACAGCTGTTAGGGGATGTGGTTCAGACCCTGGGTCTGGGTTTGCAGCCGGCTAGCGGGTCTGGCTCAGACCAGGCAGGGCACTGAAGTCCTGAGCTGCCAGGGCAGGAAAGCAGGGGCAGAAGTAGTCTTGGCACATCAGCTGGCAGCCCCAAGGGGGTTTCTGTGATTCAACTGGTCACAGTGGGATCTGGCCTTCCCACCATTGCTCGCGCTTGCTCTAAGGTGCACTGGCCACACATTTACCGACTAGCCTGCTCTGTCTAGAAAGGGGCAGTATCCAGCTGCCGGATCAGCTGTATTTTCCCAAGCTGAATCTCACGGTGTTGCCTGCTTGTGTCTCCAATCTTCTCTAGCCCCCCCTTGGTTTACATTTTCCATCCTGTGCAATGAAACGAACGAGGGGCCATTCCATTGTCACTGTTGGCAGGAGTGTCGGGATAAGCCCACCAGGAAATAGACAGCTAACAAAGCCATATTCCGCCATGTCTATTCCATAGCCCACTGGCCAGGGCAGGAATCTACCGTACAGGGGGTCTGGCCAGCAGGGAGGGTTCCCATTGTTCCAAACATTGAGGTTTCCACTGGAGCTAAGAGTCACCCCTAGGGAATAATCTGTTCAGTGACCAGCACTTTCTCCTGGTCGTGAATCGTTCCCCAGCTGTGTGTGATGTCTTTGGGTTTTATTTTAATTACTCAGAATTATTGGCCTGTGGATCATCCTTTGGCTACAGCTCGATTGCGAATAGCTGACGGAGGAGCTGTTTCATTGGGTGCCTAGGTCACCTGACTATGGTTCTGTGACCTAACTGGGTGAGAGCCAGGTTTCCGATGCAAATGTTCACACTGGGATTGTGGGAATCTTTGTCACTGTTTGCTTGAAGGTTTCTGCCACCAAAGTCACTGCCTGGATAATCCGCAGGAGGGGGCCAGACGCTGGGAAGAGTTTGGAGAGACTCGCCCCATAATAAGTTCAACCCTGTCCCTGAGGAAGGGACCACAGTCTAACCTGGGAGATCGACTTGTGCAACAGCTCATCAGATGGTGGCAGCTGTTCCATTTGCACGACCAATGGGGCTTTGTGTATGCGATTACACCCCCAAAGACTCCACTGCAAGAATGTTAATGGTGCACAGTCAAAAGTGAGGAATTTGGCCCCATCGGGGTTATGCATTATGATATGAGCAAGTATTTCAAGACAGTATGTCACAGAGTCCCCGGGCGATGCTCTGGAACTGCTCCCCACAAAGCCAGGCAGGACTTTGGGGAGCCTCCTCTCCCTTGGAGCAGACTGTCTGCAGGGCAAGAAGCTCACACGCTTCACCTTCCTGGGTCTCTCTTTAGAGCATTCAGCATCCTCTGCCCCTCCTTGCGCTTCCCACAGCGAGTCCGCCCCGGTGGGGTCCTGGGGAAGCCACCGAGTCCTGCACCCCCACTCAGCAGTCAGACGTGACTCTCAGCCAGCCAGTAAAACAGGTTTATTAGACGACAGGAACACGGTCTAAAACAGAGCTTGTAGGTACAGCGAACCAGACCCCTCGGCCGAGTCCATTCTGGGGGGCAGTGAGCCAGACCCCCATGTCTGCACTTCACTCCTTGTCCCCAGCCAGCTCCAGACTGAAACCCCCTCCAGCCCCTCCTCTCTGCTCAGTTCCTTTCCCGGGCCAGGAGGTCACCTGATCTCTTTGTCTCCAACACCTTCAGTTGGCACCTTTGCAGAGGAGGGGCCCAGGCCATCAGTTGCTAGGAGACAGTGTCAGGCATTTAGGTGCACTGGCCCTTTGCTCTGCAGCAACCATACACCCTTATTCCACCACCTAGATGCTTAAGAACTGCATAGGGGACACTGAGGCACCAAAACAGTATTCAGAGAAAACTTTAAGAACATTCCCAGTTCGTCACATCTCTCCCCCCTTCGAGACCGAACTGAGCAAGGTCACTTCAGCCAGTGACCTGGGGAATTTCGAACCCACCAACGTTCCCATGGATGCCCCAGCATCTCTCCCATTCCTTGGTGTGAGTTACACCAGGACATTCCAGTTTTGCGCCCTCCCTTAGGTCGTGTGTGCTTGATGGCACTCGCAGGCCGCATATGGGAAGATTTATGCGTCCCAAACCCTTTTGCCACCCCAATACCCCTGGGATTCAAACTGGGATTGGGTCTTCTCGCAGCACCCTGGTCTGCGATTTGGGCTCTTTTGGTTAAGAGCCCCTGTCTTGGCCTTGGCCAGCTCTGGGCTTGGGAAGCCGCTCCCCACCTTGTGGCCCAGATACAACACCTCTGCCGTCCCCACCTTACACTTTCCAGCTTTTGCCGTCACTGAGGTATCCCTTCCCTTCCCTTCCCCTCTCTGGGGCTCCTCTCATCTCTTCTGTCCTCTGACCCCCCTCTGGCTGGAACCCGCTGGTTAGGTCACCGGGGTCCTCTCTTTACAGCCCATTGTCCTCCCACGGGCCAGAACCAGCTTCAACTCCTGAGCTGGTCTCCGGGGCACCAGATCGCCAGGTCACCAGTCGCTGGGGTATCCATTCTTCAGGCCATTGGCTGGGGTCCCAAGTTCCCTCGCTGGTCCTCTGTAACAACAAACTCCCTCTCCCATCACCTTGTTAAACCAGTAACACCCAGGGACACTGATTAGTCCCACTCCCTCTGCATGCAACCCAATGGAAAAACAAGGAAAAAACAAGATAAGCCCCCACTTCTTCACGACCACTAATGGAATCCCACTAAATGGTTCTAAAGGGATGATCTTGGTGGAGCTTCAAAGCTCCAGTGAAAGACATTACCTCCCCCTCCTTGTCTCTCCCAGAAGAAGAGGCAAAGGTAACAGTGCTTATTATGGGCTGGGATGTTTATGCAAGACCCCCAGACCGAGCTGGGGCCCAACAGGGAAGATGTGCCTCACCGCGCCCCTGCCTGTACAAGTGCCCGCAAGCTATTAGCGCAAAGACATTTTAAAAAATAAAACCATCTTACGCTGCCCGGACCAGCTCCCAGGACACGTGTGCTATGATTCGGAATGGAACGCAGCTGTTGTTTTTGTGGGCTTTCTGGCTGGCTACAGATTTTACCGGTGCTTCCCTGCTGTCTAGTTCAGAAATAGATCTGGGTAGGGGAGCACGTCCCCAACTGGTTAAAACCACCCCCAAAAATCCCACCAGCATTTTCATCCAAGGATGGCTCCTTCCTACCTTTTTCCGGGCTTCAGGGAGTGACACACCAAGCCCCCTTCTCCTTCCCATGGAGCAACGCGTGGTGCCATCACCCCTGCTTGCTAACGCTGACCTGTTCCCTCCCACCTGGCACTAATCCACCCCAAGATGCTCCTAGGCAGTTGCAGCAGGACTAAGAGGGTTAATTTGTCAAATCGAGCTCTGAGAAGTTGCCAGGCAGGGATGATTCTCCCCTCCAGATATCACTGATCTGCCCAGAATAGAGTGTTCCTGCGATTTATTATTTAGGCACTGACCGTGTGCTTGGCTTACCCATCACGAAGCACTGGACGACCCTGAGAAGGGCACCTGGGTTCGATTTAACGTTTGCGATGGGATGGGATTGGAGAAAGGTCTGTGGGTTGTCATGGACAGGAGTTTATGGGCTGCTGGAAGGTGTGAATCTTTAGCTGTGATTTGAATGAGGAGAAGGTGGAGGAGCCTTCCCTATTGGGCTTTTGGGAGTGGGGGGGGGGCGCAGTATTGCACCAAGCATAGAGGGCAGCTTGGAAATGGGGGGAGTGGAAGGTAAATTTGGGTGAGATTTTCAAAGTGGCTTAGGGAATCTCCTCCCCATTGCCTGCTAATAGACACCGGTGTTGGGCCCTTGGTGACTGAGTGACGTGATGGATTCCCATGTTCCCATGGAGCTGGACACCTGGGATTTAACTCGCTCATTCACAGTGGACCCGACTGATCCAGAGAAGGCCCCGATCAGAGCTTTCTCCTGTAGGTCACCATTGGCTCTGAAGCCCCCGAGTTTGGAGGGTTTGTCATCTGAGGTCAGCAGATTGTTGATGCTGAGTGAGAGTCCTGCAGACAGTGATAGCCGTGCCCACACAAGGGCTGGATAACTGTCAACCACCAACCCAGTAGCCTCCCTAAAAGGCACTGTGAAACCCTGTCTGAACTGGGCTCGCATCCCCCCCGCTACGGTAGCTGCATTAATCTCTGCCTGTGCCTCCCCCTTAATGCTATTTGCCTGAGGAGATCTGTGCGGAGATGTGACCGGCCATACCTGTATTAAGTGCATGTTTCACTCTTTATTCCCAAATGTGATTCATAGGCTTGACTTCTGGGATCGGAAAGTTTCAACACCCTCCCCGGCTCTGTTTCTAAGGGTCAGCTAATAGCTTCCACTGAAGAGTCGTTAAGAGACAATGCCAGAGCTCGTAGACTTAATGGTTCTAGCCCAGGCTTTTTGCAGAGCATGAACCCAGGTGGAACAGAGTGTGTCAGACTGAAAACACAGATTGATTTCGAGCCCCACACAGATGCCTAGGAGCATCTGAACTGGCTGGGAGAATGTCAACTGGTTCTGTTCTGTTCCTGTAATTTAAGAGGAAAATTGATCTCGCTTAGCCTATAAGACTAGCAGAGATTGTCAACGCGCGGAGGCTGCTTAGGGTTTACAGGCCTTTTTCTCTAATGCTGTCGTCCCCCAGCTAAATAAAAACAGTTTGTTTCCAAGAGGAAACACCGGCCATGTGCCCCAAAGAGGGGAACGCAGGTGCCCAAGCCCAGCCAGGCCTGCAGGGGAGAAGCAGTCGGCACTTGGGGTTGTGTAGCTGGGTCCTGGGCTAAGAGTGGCAGAATCAGGGGATTCCACCATGAGATAGGGAAGGACCAGAGACCATGAACCTGAGGGGTGCTCTCCGAGAGACCGAAGACGGGACGAGGCACAGCTAGCCCCGTAGCCATGAGACTGTAAGAAGATGGGTAAGTATTGGGCTTCCCATTTTACAGGGCATTTAACCGAGATGGAGAGTGAATGTGATTTGCCCAAGCTCCCACAGGGGGTCTGTGAGAGAGGTGGGAACAGATCTCAGGGCTCCCGAAGCCCAGCCCCTGCTCTAACCCAGCCACATTTGCTCCTGGTCGAATGCACCCTCAGGGTTCCAGCTCCGGATCTGTTCCTCTGACCACGCCCGGGTGGGGAAGATGAGGGTCTGGTGGCATCTCAGATGACTTTGGAGAACATCACTGCTGGTTCCTTTAATAGGGAACTTCAAGGGTCATCTGCCAGGACCTGGCTGCGGGATTCTGTGTTACTGCTGCTGCAGCAAAATGACCCCCCAGGTCCTGGCAGCTAAGAATAGGAGGTGCTAATCCTGATTGCTTGTGCACTATCTGATCAGTGAGGTGGGCTCTGATGTTCAGAGGGGTGCAGTTAGCATCAGGCTCAGCAGAAGCTTTTGCTTCACATTCCCAGGTCAAAGACCCCCAGACGCTGGCCTAATGACACTTTCTATTTGTCATCTAGGTCTATGTAAGGCGCCCATCACCAGGATACCGGAGCACCCATCTCCTTCTCCCTGGGTAATGAACAGTCACAGCAGTGGCTCTCCCCAAAGAGATGAACCACTTGGCGCCGACAGTGGGGACACGGGTGCACTCCTGAGCTCTGGCATGCTCATGTTCTCCTTCCCTTTTGCAGCTTGGCAGGACCCTGAGGGAGTCTGGATAAACGCGCAGGCCTCTGAGAGCCTCTCTGCATGTCTCCCTATGGGCTGTGTCTCCTGAGCGAGTCACTTACGCACTCAGCTGTATTATCTGGCTGCAGATCCAAGGGCTGCCCTCCAGCCAGGCGGGGAGAGAGGCGAATGTTTGAAGGTGATCCTCTTTCAAAGGAATCCATCACAGGGCCAGTCGCTTTGGGGGCGGGAGGGAGTTCTGGGCACTCTCTTCCCAGGGCATGTTTCCAAAGTAGGCAAAGCTAATGCCTGCAGGAAGAGTTTGCATCACTCAAATGAATCCTGTCAGGGCTGAGCCCTTGTTTGTCTAGAGGCCAGTGTGTTTGAGGGGGTAGTTGTCTGCTGTGGATGCTCGCAGTGCACAACAACCTGCCTTTTCTGTGTTCCTCCCAAGCGCAGGAGGGAATGAACTGATAGCAGGAAGAAGTGGCTGTTGGCTCAGAAATCTCCCTCCTTTCCCCCCCGCCCCATCCTCCCTTGCTTCTCCTGTCAGGGCTCTGCCACTGGACCTAGAAGGCAATTTGACTGACCCTAAATCAGCAAGGACTGTGTTCAGGCTAAGCCAAAATCCCCGGCAGCCTGCCCCGACCTGAGCAGAGCTAATCCAGCCTCCGGCTCGCTCCCAGTGACCCCACGCTGAGTACCAATGTAATACTCCCAGGTCAGATAAAGACCACTTACCTACTGCAGCTCCCACCCCAGCACGTGACATGGGTGAGTAATGAGTTAATTATGGGGCACCTCCTGGGCATAGGCTCCAGCTTCCAAAACAAGGCCTTTGCGAGGGGCTTTCTGGCTGGATGCAGACTTCCCGGGAGCAGAAATTTCCTGCATCCCAGTCTGCTTGCTCCTTCCTGTTTGTTTCGCAGGCTTTCACTATGCAGCTCAGCAGCAATTGTGCATGAGAAATGTCCCCTGACTGAGTCCCTAACTGGTGCCGTCCTGGGCTAAGGGGATGTTCGGGGCGTCCGGGCTGTTTAGAGTGATTGCAAATTGTTTGTATTATGGCAGCAGCAAGAGGCCCCAGGTGAGCCAGGCGCCCCATTATGTTGGATGCCGTAGAAACACCTGAAGAAGTGACAGTCGAAATAGACAAGACAGACGCGGGTGGGGGAAAGGGACGATAACCCCATGCATGTATTTGAACCCCTTTCCAAGAGAAACCCAGAGGTATCGTTTCCTAGCTGTTAATCACCACCCAAGCGCTTAGCTCGCCAGTGATGGGCCCTGCCTCGAAGAGCCGACAGCCTGAAAGCTTGGTCCGTCGAGGACCAGGTCCCGTCTCTGCCCTCGTTTGGAATGGCGGGGAGCTCAGCACCTTGCCCTGCACCGTGACCTCACTGAGACGCAGAGCCATAGCTCTGAGAGATGGAACAGGCCGATGGTCCCATCTGGTGCAAAGCAGGGCCCCGTCGGAGGGTTCTTTATAGTCTAGTTCCGAATGCGCTGGCCACGGGAGCCCACCACAGACTCACTGGCTGTGACAAGCCTGCTGCAAGGGCCTGATCCAAAAAGCTATTGAAATGCCACGAAAAGGCTCCCATTGGCTTCAGCAGGCTTTGGAAAAGGTCCGTGTAGCGTTCGTACGATGAAGCAAATAGTCTCCCTGTAGCCTTGCGAGAGTGAAGAAACTGCAGAGGAGTTCATCAGATAAGGCTAGCGTTGAAGCCGCTAGAATTTAAAGGTACCTCATCCATAAAGCTCAGCCCCACGCACTTCAGCTGGTTTGCTTAGAAACAGACATTTTTATCACCCCCAACAGCAATTTCCTGCACATTGTGTCTGGCAGCCTGAGTGCGGGGGAGGGAGGGGGCAGGAAGCAGGGGGGGCGCACCTCTTCCCAGCCCCTTTGTTCTGCAGCATTTCATTTCTTGTGTCTGCCGACCTTATGCTGCCTGGATTTATCAGTCCATTTCATCATGTGACACTTGGTCACCGATATGACACCTCTGTCATAAATACACAGGCAGGGGCTGGGCTTGGTGCCTCTTTGGGAATGTGATGGCTGCGGGGGAAATGCAGAGCAAAGAGGGCTGGAGCCAGCTGTTTGTCCGCAGCGCCAGCAGAGCGCGGGCATCAGAAGGGCCCAGCTGCCCCTGAACTGTCCCTCCATGTGCGTCAATCTTAAACTGGAGGGACCATTTGAGGAGTAAGAGGAGTTCCGCTTTCATGCTTGTTTACTCCTTGGCCTCTGCTGGGCCTGCGAGCTGGGATGCCCCGCGAGTGCGTTACCCTGGGGTTTGTGATGGGCACACCTTGCTTGCTAAAACTGGGCCCAATGTCCCCCGTCCCTTCCCCCCCACTACTCTCAAAGGGCAAAAGCTCCCTGTCACTGGTGAGCCTGGCTGGATGGGAACCAGCAGCTGAAAGGCTCCATAACCCATTATCGATCACACCCTCAGCCAGCCAGGATTTATGACTCACAGCTAATACCAGAGACAACATTCCCATGAGGAGCCATTGAACTGGGCCGTGAGTGATGCTGCTGAACGATTTGCAGCCAGCTCTCTGCACGGCCAGACGTTGCTGACAAGGCAATGGCAGGCTGTAAAATGGGTGCAGCTTGCTCGCCAGTCCTGGGAGCCCAAGCCGAGCCCGGTGACAGATGCCGTGTGCTGTGTCCCTTGTGTAGCTGCCATCCCAGGGTGCTAGGTGACTCGGCTGCCATTTCTGTAATTGGTACGAATACTCAGGAACCACGAGGAAGGGCAGAGTTACTCCCAATGCAGCGGTGGTGGCTTGGGCAGCTGTTTTGTGAGCCCGTCTCATCTGTGTAGGGATGAAGGGAGAGTGCAGAGGGGAGTGGGGCGGGGGGAATTGCTGGTGAAGAAGCAGCGGAATAAAGTGAGGCTTTATTCTTTGTCCAGGGGAAATGTCTCCATCGGGGCCCCGGGGTGCTAGGAGCTGCACGCACCCAGTCCCTGCCCCAAAGGGCTGACAGTGGGTGGGAGAAAGGAAGGCGTATCCGCTCCTGGCCGATGGGGAACTGAAGGCCAGAGAGCTGGTCACACAGGCAGCTTGCAGCAAAGCCAGGAACTGAGCCTAGATCTCCTGAGTCCCTCCTCGTTCCACTGACCCGGCGAGGCGACCAGACCCGACAAAGAGCGGGATGGAACCTCTAGCGAGGTGACGGGACTCATGTTTGCCGGAGCAGGGGTGGACCCTTGTGCCCTTTGCACCAGAGTAACTACAGGTCCCCTTGCGATGGCTCAGCGCCGGCCAGCCCAGCCTGGCTCAGGGATCCTTTCCTTCTGGATAATCTCCTGGGTGTGAATCCCCATGCAGGCAAAGGCGGCAGTGCCTGTTGTGGCAGTGAGGGATGAAATGACTGATCTACTGGAGTCCCTGCCGAACCTGAGCTGAGGGCCCCTCTGCCCGGGACCACTTCAGGTTCAAACTGGGCTGAATCCATTTAGCAGGAGCAAACTCCCTGGAGCAGGGGAAGAAACCTGGGCGATTTTAACTGCACCTTGGTCCATTGAAATGTCCAGCTCTCTTAGGGGTCCGAGCCCCTGGCAACCCCAAAGTCCCTGGCCCTGGTTTCTGAGCTGCTCTAGGGGCCAAGGAGTGAGGGAGGTGGCTTTGGTTCTGGGCCAGGGGTTGCTGACGGCTTTGTTTAGACTAGGGTCTGTGGAGGGGGGTGTGGGTGGGTGCAGACCTCCCCCCGGGCACCAGCCTTCCCCTCCCTTGGGGGCTGGCTGGGGGGGGGTGTCTCTGTAGATCCCTGCTGGGCTGGGGGGGGGGGGCTGGCTGTAGATCCCTGCTGGGCTGGCTGGGGGTGGCTGTAGATCCCGCTGGGCTGGCCGGGGCTGTAGATCCCGCTGGGCTGGCCGGGGACTGGCTGTAGATCCCCGCTGGGCTGGCTGGGGGGGGCTGTAGATCCCCGCTGGGCTGGCTGGGGGGGGCGGTAGATCTCTGCTGGGCTGGCCGGTGGGGGCTGTAGATCCCCGCTGGGCTGGCTGGGGTGGCTGTAGATCCCGCTGGGCTGGCCGGGGGGGGGACTGGCTGTAGATCCCCGCGGGGCTGGCTGGGGACTGGCTGTAGATCCCCGGTGGGCTGGCTTGGGAGGGGGTGGCTGTAGATCCCCGCTGGGCTGGCCGGGGGGGGGACTGGCGGTAGATCCCCGCTGGGCTGGCTGGGGGGGGGGGGGCTGTAGATCCCCGCTGGGCTGGCCGGGGGGGGACTGGCTGTAGATCCCCGCTGGGCTGGCTGGGGGGACTGGCTGTAGATCCCCGCTGGGCTGGCTGGTGGGGGCTGTAGATCCCCGCTGGGCTGGCTGGGGGCAGGGCCGCCCAGAGGGGGGGGCAAGAGGGGCAATTTGCCCCAGGCCCCGCGTCCCGCAGGGGCCCCCACGAGTGTTTTCTGGGGCCCCTGCGGTTCCGGTTGAGGGCCCGGGACGAGTGGACCTGCCGCAGGCATGACTGCGGCAGGTCAAGCGGAGCCGCGGGACCACGGCACCCGCCGCAGTCACTCGTCCCGGGCTCCGGTCGACCTGCCGCAGGCATGCCTGCGGGAGCTCAACCGGAGCCAAATGCCGCCCCCCAGGTCTTCGGCGCGCTGGAGTCTAGAGCCGCCCCTGAGCGGGGGCCCCCCGCCGCCGAAGACCCCGGGCCCCCGGAATTCTCTGGGCGGCCCTGGCTGGGGGGTCCCCCGGCTGGGCGGGGTCGGAGGGGGGCTCGCAGGGCCCCCGGGCGGCGGCCGCTGCCCAACGTGCTGAGCCGGGCCCCGGCCGGGCCGCTGGCCCCGGTGCTGAAGCCCCGCCCCGCCCAGCAGCGCTGCGCTGACGTCGCCGGGCGTGCAGCCGAGCCCGCCGCCCGCCGCTCCGGGGCCAGGCAGCGGCAGCGGCAGCGTGTGTCCGGCGGCGCCCATGCGGGTCTGCGGCGATGCGAGCGGGCTGCGCTCGGCTCCGCTCCCCGCCTAGCCGCCCCGGCCGAGCATGGGCTGCATCGGCTCCAAAGGCACCGTCGGTAAGCGCGGGGCTCGGCCGGGCCCGGGGGATGCACCGAGCGGAGCAGCCGGGGGCCCCGCGGCCGCGGGATGCAGCGGGGGGCGGGGGCCGCGCCGCGCCGCAGGCGGGGGGGGGGGTCGCTGGCAGGCGGGAGCCGGCGCGATTAGTATGCAGCCGGGAGGGCCGTTGCCAAGGCACCAGTCTCCTTAGGAGACCTTCAGCTCCCCCCCGATCCGCTCCCGGGGGGAGGAAGCGGCCGCGGCTGCGGACGCCGGGGCGGGCCGATGGGAAGCGGTTCCCCCCCTCGGTGGAGCGCAGCCGGGGCCGCAGCTTCTCCTGGCCCTGGCTGGGGGAGGGGGCTGGGTTAGCCCGGCCCGGCCCGGCTCGGCTCGGCTCAGAGCGGACTGGCTGGTGGCAGCGGGGCGGGACGCGCTGGGGGTCGCTGTGCGGGGCCGAGGGGGCCCGGGGCGCTGCGCTACGTCGGCCCCAGGCCCCCATCCCGAGCTTGCACCGCTCGCTAAGTTGCTCGAAGTTGCTCGGAGGGAGGTGGCCCGGCCCCAGGGCTCTGCCTTGGCCGCTGCGGGGAGCGAGCCCCCGGCCTGGCTGTGATTGACCCAGCGCGCAGCCCCGGAGCTCGCTCGTTCTCCCCTCCCCGTGCGAGCCTGGCTGGGCTCGGCTCTCGCCTCCTGCGGGCTCTGCCTCCCGGCTCCCAGCAGCGGCTCTGCCAGCCCCACACCCGGGGTTCTGGGCAGGGCTGGTCCAGGTGCGCCTGGGGCCTGCCTCGTTGCTCTCCGGCCAGCACTTCCCTTCCGCGGGGGCAGCTCCAGGGCCCCCTGCAATGGGGGTGAATCTCCGGGGCCCTCGGGGAGCCCTTCCCGGGGCAGGGCCTGTCCCCAAGGGCAGAGATTCCATCAGGTGGGCTGCCCAGGGGAAATGCCACTGAGCCCACCCAGCACAGGGGGCTGCTAGCCAACGCCAGCCCCAGCTATGAGGGCAGCGGGGGCCTGTCTGTATATGGACACCCTATACTGCAGCCCCTTCCAACCGCTCCTGCCTCTGAATCCTGGGGATCCTAGTCCCTGTTTAAACCGCGGTGGTTCCCAAGATCCTGGCCAGCCCTGCTCAGCTCCCTTGCCCCCTGCCTGGGTTGGGTGAACTCCCCCGGGGGGAGGGGACCGGTCCCGGGGTCTCTTACAGTGTCGGCATCGTTGGTGCTGCACAAGCCTCTGTCCCTGTGCAGACGCACCCAGGCACCCTCCTCCCTGCTCTCTGAGCCCCCGTCCCAAGAGCGATAGGGACTCACGTTGCTGGTGGGTTAGCGGCTGCTGTGGACTGGTCGGGCACCATTGCTGCCCCAGGGAACCCCACTGGTACCCCTGAGCAGCAGCTGTTCAGGGAGACCGTGGCTCCTCGCGCCGAGCCTGTTTTTGAGAGGCAGGATGGTCTTGTGGATAAAGCCTTGGACTCAGACTCATGCCCCTAAGGGCCTGAGTGGGGCTTAAGCGATGCCTAGGCCTCGTCCAGCTCTTTGCAAGGGTCCCCCCCCCAATACTGCATACCTGGTGCCTTGACTTTGTCTCCTGAAGAGCCCTAGCCTGGGCCCAGGAGTCCCTGTGCTCCAGCTTCCTCAGCTCAACTTCCTGCCTTGAGGGCACTGTCCTGGAGGAACCTACATGGGCGGGGGGGTTCTGCCGATGTAGTTAATGCACCTCTCCAAGAGTCGGTAGCCAGCTGGCTGGAAGAATTCTTCCGTTGCATTAGCTGCATGTGTGCCAGGGGTTAGGTCTGCACTCGGGGGGCGGAGTGCTTCATAGCCCTGGGGGTGGCCCTAAGCCAGTCTAGTTCCTAAGTGGAGACCAGGCCTGAGTTTCTCTCATTCTCTATGGAGGCCTCACTGATTTGCCACTGCACGTGCCTCCGGCCCACCAGTATCCCATCACTCAGCGTCACGCAGCCTTAGGCACAACGTCTGTGCTGCCCTTCTTTGCCATCCCATTTCGTCACCCCCTGGACAGCCTAGGGCCCCGCCATACCCCAGGCAACCGCTTCCTACTGAATGCACCCCCACCCTTTTGGTTATATCCAGCTCTGACAACCAGGCCCTCAGCCTCTCGCTGCTTTTTCTGGGCCTTTGTTTTGGTCCCACTTAAGTCAATGTGGGTTTTTGTCCGGTGACGTCACTGGGAGCAGGATCGGGCCTTTTCTTTCCAGCACGCACCCAGCCTGCGCTGGCTCGGGCTGTAGGAAGGATCCCTGCTTTGGAAAGGCCCAGCACGCTCCTGTGTCTCCCAGTTTAACTCGCTGCCTCGCTGTTTGCTTTGCTCCGAGGTCTAGGCACCAGCTGTGCCTCTAATACAATGTTTGAGGTAGCCTCCGGCCTGACCCTGTGCTGTGAGCTCACAATTCAGCCTAGCAGCCGGCTCCTTCACTGGCTTTAAAAGCTGCCCCTGTAAAATCAACCCTGTTTAAACACCCACTTCTTTAAGGGTGTTATTACACCAGACCTCTGGGCCTGATCCTGAGCTCCCTCCGCTCCTGTTGACTTCGGTGGCGATTGCGGGGGCACAGCACACTGCAGGATGGAGCCCTAATTCTATCTCTGGTGCTCAGTGGGTCTCCCACCCTCCCATCAAAGGCTGGTTGCATTCCCCTTTGTTGGTTCCCAAACAAAAGCTGCTCTCACAAGCCGCCATCCAGTCATTTTCCCTGTTGTGCCATTCAGCCGGGTAATAGCGGGGTCATTAAAATCGCCTGTTAGCATGACTGTACCCGTGGCGTTTGCTGCTTAGACAATCTGAGTCCCTAGGCTTGACCCCTACCGAACCGGGAGGGTTCCTGTTACCTAGCAACTTATAACCAAACTGTGTCCGCTTTGGTAAGCTTGGGCTGTGTAACCAGTTCCCCTCCCCATCGGTTTGTTTGTTTCACTTGTTGCATTGGGTCTGAAACCAAAGTGATAGGGTCCTCCGGGGCAGGGAATCTCTTCTACTCGGGGCGTACAGCTCCGAGCATGGTCGGGCCTGGATCATGCAGCTGTCCCCATCGTGGGATAATCTTTGGGTTCCTTGTTAGCTAGCGAGCGATTACCCCGCCGCCCTCCCCCATGCTGATGTAACCTTTCCTTCCTTCCTTCGAGTTTGGAGTCGTCACCGTATCCAATTGATTTTTTCTCATCTCGCCACGCAGCGGAGGCATGAGTGATGAGCTTTGCTCCCCCTGGCAAGCATTCCAGCTAAGCCCTTTTTTGGCCTTAAGCTTCTACACTAGCATTAGCATCAGGCCGGTTGTCACTCCTCTTGCTCCGAGCTCCGTTTGGCTGACAGCTGGCTCTCGCTTGGCACCAGGCCGTGCCTCGCCACGTGCTCTTAGCCTGGCCACTGGAATTGTCACGCTTCCCCACACAAGGCAATGCACACTGGGAACAACACACGGCCGGCTGGGTGGGTCGAGTCTGAGGGCAGGGTGTCATGGAGTCCCCGGGCGATGCTCTGGAACTGCTCCCCACAAAGCCAGGCAGGACTCTGGGGAGCCTCCTCTCCCTTGGAGCAGACTGTCTGCAGGGCAAGAAGCTCACACGGCTTCACCTTCTGGGTCTGACCTTGGAGCATTCAGCATATGCCCCTCTGTGCGCTTCCCTCAGCACGTTCACCCAGGTGGGGTCCTGGGGAAGCCAGAGGGTCCTGCACCCCCACTTTGCAGTCAGATGTGACTCTCAGCCAGCCAGTAAAACAGAAGTTTATTAGATGACAGGAACATGATCTAAAATAGAGCTTGTAGGTACAGAGAACGGGACCCCTCAGCTAGGTTCATTCTGGGGCCCAGCGAGCCAGACAACCCCGTCTGCCCTCACTTCCCGTCCCCAACCAGCCCCGAACTGAAACCCCCGCCAGCCCCTCCTTTTTGGCCTTTGTCTCTTTCCCAGGCCAGGAGGTCACCTGATCTCTTTGTTCACCTTTAGCTATTCCCTTGCAGGGGGAAGGGCCCCAGCCATTTGTTGCCAGGATACAGGGTGTCGGCCATTTATGCACGCTGGAGACTTTTAATGCCTAGGGGAAACTGAGGCACCCACACAGTATTCAGAGGAAACATTAAGAACAGTCCCACTTTGTCACATAGGGGCCTGATTCTGCTCCCACTGAACTCAGCGGTACAACAACCAGGGACTTCAGGTGGAGAGCAGGATCCAGCCTGATGTGGGAGCTAGACACCTCATCTAGGGGAACCTCCGGCTGGGGCGTGGGTCGGGAAACTCCGTCTGGAGCGTGGACCTTACTGGACAGGCTGTTCTGAGAGAAGGAGGCTGCTCCTTTCTCGTCTCCCTGTCCCATGAGTGACCCAGCCCCTAACACAGAAATGCTGAAACCTCCCGACTGGCCCAGCCCTGGCCTATGTCACAACACCCATATGGTGTGTGCTCACAGGTGCCACACTCATTCACACACACTTACTGCACCCACAGTTGGAACAAATCCACGTTCACTAATGTAGCAGCAGCCTGGATACCCGCCGGGGGTCATGGATACATGGGGTCTTCCAGCAGTGTTTAGTCATAGCGAGTGCCCCGTCCTGGGTCTTTGGCAGCTGTTGGACTGGCACTGTAATGCCAGGTATGAGACAGGAAAGGATCCCACCTCATTATGTACGGGATCTGTCCCCAGCCCCATGGGTCAGGTCCACACCATCAGGGTTGCAGCTTTGTTGGGCCAGAGCAGCGACCAAGGCAGGTGGTTCCTCTGATGTGGCATGGAGACTGAGCTGTGCCTCTGCCTGGCTGAGAGGCGCTCCTGGCCAGAATCAGCCGGCCCTGGGGCTGGAGGGTGGTGCATGAGTGGGGTACCCAGGAGTGACTCCAAGCGGGCGGGTTTGAGGAGTCACTGTGGCTGTTGCGTGTGAATGTGGAGGCAGATGTTGCATTGCCCGAGTCTGTGTGTTCCAGACGAATTTGTCACGTTCCGTGTGCTTGGGGCTGTGCTGGGGGGTGGTGGTCCCGGGGGCAGTGCCTCCCTGTGCTCTGTCCTGCTGCCCACCCCTTCCCTAGCATCTCGGCTCTGATATACCAGCGGGGGGGCCAAAGGAGACCTTTCCCGTCCTCGTTCCTTTCTGTGCCTCTCTTCTCCTCCCCCGGTGTTAGCAGCGGGAGGTCACCTTTGCAGAGTGTTGGGGCTCAGCCCCTGGCCCTCTCTGCTCTCCACGCTGCTGTGATTCCAGCGCCGGCTGACGCACGTTGCCTCTCCCTGACCCCACTCCAGCTGGCCACACGTGCCCAGAATCTCTGATGCTGGGACTGCCCGTGCTGTGCCAGCGGGGAGGCTGCGCTGGGAGGAGGCGTGTGGGAACTGGCACCCGGTTCATGCCCGACACTGGGCAGGAGCCATCTCCTGTCACCGCCCCAACGTGTGCTCATCAGAAAAACTCTGCACCGGAGGCACCGTCGCCCCCCTGGAATATTAATGGCTCCATGGTGGGAACATCGTGTCCCTCGAATGGAACAGGCTGTAGGAGAATGCACCTTCCTTGGAAGGAATCCTGGCTGGAAGGCACGTTCCCCCCGCCCCCATGCAGGGAGGCTGCCCCTCACCCCTGACCTGGGGGGCCCACAGCTTCCTCCCAGCCCCCACTGTATCCTTCCCCCCCACACCTGCAAGGCCCAGAGCCTCTTCCCTGCCCCCACTGTCTTCTCCTTGCTTCACCCCACAGGGCTTAGTGTCTTGCCTCCACTCCCCGCCCCCATGGCCCAGTGCCTCCCCCTCTCCCCAAAAGGGTTCAGTGCATCTTTTCCCCCCTTCCACATCTTCAGTGCCGCCAGCCCGCCATGGCCTGCAGGGCTCAGAGCTTCTTCTCTCCCTCCCTCTTCTAATCCCCCCACCCCCACCCCGAGATCAGTGCCCATAGTGTTTGGTGCCTCCTCTCTCCCCTCCCTTCCCCCCCATGGTCTGCAGGGCTCGGCCCCTCTCCTGGAAGGGATTGTTCAGGGCGCAGGATTGTCTAGGATCAAGCACACGACAAATCAAGGCCTGTCCCCAGAACTTCTGCCGAAAACACCCTACCCCTCCCTGCTCTGCTCCTGACCCCCAGCTCTGGCTGTGCCCTGCTCCCCTCCCTGCCATGGCAACCCCATCTCTCTAGCCCCGAGCATCCCGGCCGGCATGCACCCCCAGTCACTAGGGCAATGCAGCCACTACTGGGGTGGAACGGGGCAAGCGAAGAAGAATCCTGTATCCTGAGGCAGACGGGCTATCCTTACGCGAGCTGGGAGTTGGCCGGGTCTGTGGAGATACTCCCCCAATGCGCGTAACAGTGACCATGGACCACTGGATTTACATCGCCTGTCCAGTGAGCCAGTGCCTCCTGGCGCCGGGCTGGGGCACTGCCTGAATGGAGGGTGCCCTTTGCTGAGTCATCCCTCCCTGTTTCTGCAGCGGGCTGGTCCTGGGAGGTCTCCCATCCAAACTTCAACAAGGCCTGCCCCTGCTTAGTGCAGATGGGCTCCTGGGGGTTTCGCTCTATGCCTTCCTTCCTTTTGGGCCAGGAGCCCGGTGCACTGCCAGCCATCATGGCACCTGCCCAGGGTCCGCGGCTCTGCTCCCGATTCGCCATGGTAGCATGGAACGGTTACGCCCCGTGGGGAAAAAATACCCCAGCCATGGCCATCTGTGCCCAAGGGTCACCTGCCCAGGGGCCAGGAACTGCAGCAGAACCCAAAGAACGGGCCCTTTGCAGCTCCCATGGGATGCAGCCGAGCTTCTGGGAAAGGGGGAGCACCTGGCTTTGGCTAATGCAATTCCACCTCCCCAGCTTCGAGTACAGCAGCGCCCCAGCAGTGGGTCCCGGCCCGTCTGTGGGTCGTGGGAAGAGTGGAGGTGGGTCGTGTGTGCCCCAGAGGCACTCTTCCCCGCTCTGCCCCGTGCTCTCACTTCCCCTGGTGCTGCAGCAGCTGTGCAGAGGAAGGGTCGGGTGCCAGGGAGTGGACTGTCAGCAGCTTGGCAGTGATCGTGGCCCAGCTGGGGGCATTGCTGGGAGAGCCAGACAGGGGGCTTGGGCTGAGAAGGGGAGTGGGGAGCAGGGGGTTGGAGGATGGGGGAGAGGAGTGGAGAAGGGGAGGCAGGGGGCTGGAGGGCCCCCACTTTAAAGGTGCTCTGCAGCCCGGTGTGACAGCTCCTAGCAAGGCCTAGTTGTTTTCTCTCTTTGTGTATATGTCATGGGGGATCCCCAAAAGACACAACGCGGCCGGTGGGTCACCTTAGTAAAAAGTTTGGGAACTGCTGCTCTAAGAGGCAGCGCTGTCTAGTGGTTTGAGCACAGGGCTGGAATCGGCTCCTGCTTTCGCCTGGGTAACTCGGGAGTGACCCCACTGGTGTCCATGCGAGGAGCCAAGCCCGGGGAAAGAGGAGGGGTTAATAACATGGGCAGAAGCGTGTCGGTGCTTGTGGGAGAAGCGGGCAAATCCGGGCGTGACGGTGGCGTTGCTGGCGAAATGGAAGGGGCTGGGCTCTCGCCTCCAGTCCTGGGATGAGAACCTTCCTCTTGCTGTGCCTGGCCTGTGGGTCTCAACGTTCCAGCCCCCGGGCTGCGTGGCCAAAGAGAAAGCAGTGCATGCTGGGAAACGCAGTCCCCGGGTGACAGCTCCCCATGCACACTGAGCTCTTGTGGGCCCCGCTGGAGTACGGTGTGGGCTGCAGCTGGTCTGATGCAGGGTTCTGGGCCTCGCAAGACAGACCCAGAGCAGGGAATAGCTAGAGATTTTCCTTATTCGCTGCTGTATAAAGCCAGGCCTTTGCCTCTTGGGTGGAAGATGTTCCACGCTAGTGGGGCAGACCTCAGCTGAGACTTCACTGCAGCACCTCCCCAGTGACTTCATTGAGTGCGTGGCTGGCTTTGTGGGAGCGTCAAAGGCTCCGGCCAGGATCAGGGCCCCAGGGTGCTGGGCGCTGCACAGACACGCCGGCCCTGCCCTGAAGAATTTACAACCCAGTGAAAAGCTGGGGGCCGTGACTGTGTCAAGCAGGAGGAGGGAGGAAGGGTGAGACGGTCAGCAGGGGGTAGTGACCTCCCAGAGCAGATCAGGGAAGGCGTTAGCCTGGGCTAAATTAACACTAGGAAAACCAGACTGGTGGTGTCAGCCCTGCACTGACAGGCCGTGGGGCAGGTTAACCTCCCATGGCTCATGCTGTTATTTCTAGCCTTTCACCGGGCATCAGTCTCTTTTTCTGCCTGCAGCGAGAGATGCATCCCGGGCGCGGAGAGGAGGCACAAGGCCTGGGCACCGCATATGACTTGGGCTGGTCCCTCTGCGCTGGGGGAATTACTCCCTAAAGAACCTGGCCTGGTTTGCATCAAACACTCCCGAAGTGTCAGGTACAATGTTCCCTGCACTTCTCCAGGGAGGGAAACTCTGCTTGTGCTCTGGGGGCTCTGTGCTTTACATAGTGACCCAGGCAGCTTTTGTAAACGAATGCACAAAATTGTCCTCAGGTTCCTCTTCCCCGGCAGAATCCACATGACGCTAAGACGCAGCAGGCGGAGGCAAAGGGCTGCTCTTGGCGCAGCCTGGGGAAGCCTCATGCTGGGATTTTGCTCTGCTCCCTGCCTGTGCAGGACGGGGACTTCCCCGTGGAGCGGAGCGGGAGGGTACGCGACCCATCAATCCCATCCTCCTTTACTTACCTGCCAAGTCCTTGTTTTCCTGCCACCTGTGATGACATCCGCAGCCTAAGCTGGAGGCTTCCCCTGGTTCATTTGAGGGGATCTGGGATGACATCAGCTCTTCCAGGGGAACCCAGAGCCCTTCTAGTCAGGTCTTGGCAGGTACGTAGAGAGGACATGGGTTTTTCAGCCGCTTTGTTCTGCAGTGTAACAGATGCCTTGAGAATGGGGATATGAAAATCCCCTCCCTAGGCCATGAACAGGAACCTGTTCAAGTGACTGGCAAAATTCTTAGTGGGAGCAGAATCAGAGCCTTAAACTGCTTAAAAATTCCAAACCGCCCCTGTAAATAAGAGAATGTAGTAGCGTCCCCTGGTGAGAGCCCAGCATCCGACCTGTGTGTGTCGGGGGAGGCAGCCCCACCCCAAACTTCATGCCTTTTGTGTGTGAGGATCAGGCCCTTGTCATTTCACACTTGCAATGAGTTTTGGACGGTCTCAGACCCACACTGGAGAGAATCCTGGCTCTCAGGATTGCCTTGGCCGCAGCGTGCTGAGTATGGCATTCCAGTCCGTCCTGACCCGGGTGGTGCCTTGTCACCCCTTGATGTGGACACAGCTCGGCGACAGAACACCCCCCCCCCCCCAAACCACAGTGCCTCTGAAAGGGTTCCAAGCAGGCCACGTGAGGCTGGGGCTGGGACGGCAGTGTGCCGGAGGCTCTGCTGGGATAGCATGCTGAGGACGGGCCTGGCTCACCGACCCCGGGGTGACATTCACCCTGAGGCAGAGGGCCAGTGCACCGCCTACTCAGCGCTTACGCCCCAGCTGGTGGGTGAGGGCATGGTCAGTCCCCTTTCGTGCCTGATCCACAAAGAATGGGAGCCTCTTCCAGCCCCCGCCAGGGAACCTGGAATCCAGTTGCATGTGTAACTTTGGGGGTCCCAGTTCGACCCCTGGTGTTTTGACCAGGATGGCAGCTGTCACAAATGCCTTTTATTATAAGTATTACGGTAGGGCGTAGGGGCCCCAATCCCGCTGCGCTAGGCGCTGTGCAAACGTATAACAAAGGGAGGGTCCCTGCCCCCGAAAGCGTGCCAATCTAAGCGGAAGAGACAACAGGTGGCGGCAGTAAACAGGCGGACAGGGGAACAATGAGACGTTTGGGCTCAGCGGCGCACCAGCTGCCTGATCATTTACGTACCATCCGGCTGATATAAGCGAGAACAGTACAATTAGTGCCGACAGTGTGTCTGCTAGGAAATCCAGCAGCCCCGTTCGGGTGTGTCTGTGCACGGCAGCCTGCGTGTGAGTGCGTGTGCATTCGCGCATGTAGGGCCTTTAGGCTGTTCTCTTTTGCTAGAAGAGAGGAATTCACTCCCTCTGAGTGGCAGGTTTGTTCAAGGTTCCACACACAACACCGCCCCCCATGTTAAGGGTTTGCCGCCCTGGGGTTTACATGGCAACTGCATTGGGGTGAACTTCACCAGATGGACTCACCAAATCCGGGAGGATAACCCTGGGGAAATGCAAAAGAACGGCCTTGGATTCCGTGCTGCAAATACCAGTGCAAAATCCCACCCCTTTTAACACGTGGGCTGAAACCCACAAGGAGGTCCATGCACAGAGGTCCCTCTTTGAGGGACACTTAGAAGGTGGATTGACATAGTTACGTTGGTTGGAGGTCTGTGAAAAAAAACACACCGCCGATTACATGTTTATACTGACCTAAGCCCCAGTCGGTGCAGCTTTGTTAATGGAAGAAGGAAGGCTTCCATCGACTACACGAGAAACGCTGTAGCGGAGCAGCTGTACGACAGCCACGGAAGGTGGTTCTTGGGTCGCTGCTGTAAATCCACCACTCCAAGAGGTGGTAGCCAGGTTGATGGAAGAACTTAGGGGTGTCTCCCCCAGGGCTTAGGTCAGCTTAATTACATCCCATTTTTCACAGCCCTGAGTGAGGGAGTGAAGCGAATCTCCCTCTAGTGCAGATCAGCCCCTAGCTACAGTCATTCGGGGATGTGGTGTCCCTACATGGATGGAAAAACCCATCCCCCTTCCCCAGCAGTGTCTGCACTACAGGCTTATGCTGGCCTAGCTATGCCGGTATCGTCTCCAGGTGTAGACACAGCTGGGCCTCCATGGTGGTTTAGTGCCTGTTAATACTTGGACTAAAACACTAAACCAGCCTCTCCTCTCCTCTTCTCCTTGCTCCTATTCCCCCGGGGAACTAAAAGTAATTCCCCCTCTGTGCTTTTATAGTCCCACTGGGATGACTACCATTAACCTCTCGTTGTCACTGCCCGCTGCCTCCTGATGGCGCTTGGAGACCTTAGAAGGAGGCTCGCTGGTAACAATGGTTTACATACATAGTCTGGGATCAACTCCCGCCATTGGCCAGGATCAGAGCGGTCCGGTGCCAGCAGAAAACGCAGAGCTGGAGTCTGTGGTGCGGAGCAGAGGGGACCCAGCCGGCGTCCTGCCCACGGCAGTCACTGTCCTGGAGGGAGCAGTGCAGTTTAGAGTCCCCAGGGGCCGAGGGCCCCGCAGCAGGGCTAGGCGCTCGGAGGCTGACGTTTCTCTGTGCTCTCCCCACAGTGGCTGTGGACGCGACTTTGCATGTGGAGTGGAATGAGGTGAAGGCCCTGCCTGCCTTCTCGCCCGTGGGGAGCACCAGGACGTCGCTGGTCCACAGGCTGGTTCGGCAGAGCTCAGTGGACAGCCAGGACTCTCTCGAGGTGCCACAGTTCTCATCCCTCTACCTTTGGGGACGGGGGGTGCTCCACAGGTGAAATGAGCGGTGAGGGGGCGTGTGGGGCTATGGGGCAGCTGATTGGGGCAGGGGGAGATGGGGAGGAGGTGCGTAGCTTCTCTGCCTTTCCAATTCAACCCTACTTACATGGCACATAGGCCTTGTGGGATGAAAACAGCACCCGGGCTTTGGCCGGGGCTGCTGTCCTCCCTACCGTCAGGATAGACCCACAATAGCAACACTTCACCCTTTGCCAGTGCCTTGCAGCTGAAGATCCCAGCGTGCTTTGCAACCCAAGAACGAGCCTCACCTTGCAACCTTCCCCCGGGGACACGGGTGGCAGCGGCAGGCCGATGTTGGAGGAGAGGAAACTGAGGCCCCCGTTTTCCACTGTAGCATCCAAAGATCAGTGGCTTGTTTTGCAGTTGTGGCTAACAGACTTGCTCGAGTTCAGGCCCAGAGCGCGCAGCTTTGCCAGCCCACCCTGGCGTGGCTCGGAGATCCCATGGTAACTATCCACTGTGCGATACATCCGAAATGAACCTTTGGGCAGGGAGGAGCTGGCTGCAGGGGGACTTGACTGAATCCCAGCCATCTCCTCCCCTGGCCTTTCATTTCAGGGCCTCCCACATCTCACGGCTGCCTGGTTGAACTTTCCGCCTAAGGCTGCTGTATCCCTGGGGCTTGCTGAGGGGTGTCTGCACTGCACGTGAAGACGTGCTTATAGCACGGGTCGGCATCCCTGTGCTAGCTTTAACCTAGGCCACGATGGTAGTGGAGGTGTCCATCCAAGGCCTCATGATAGTACCCATCCTACTGCTGGGACCAGGTCCAACCAGACAACGGTCTGTCCCCTTCGACCTTGTCTGCTAGAGTATTTTGCCCCTGTGAGCCCCGCTGCAGCGCCCAGGCGCACAGTGCACCATGCTCGCGTCACCGGGCGATTGCGCGCACTCTGGGGAGCAAAGCTGCCTCCGCTGCCACGTCCCTCGGCACCGTTGCAGGGCCGGCATGCCCAGGAATAGCAGGCATTGTCGCGCCAGTCAGTCTTCCCGGCGCAATTCCACAATGCTCCTGCCCCCCTTTAGTGGTTGCTTTGACAGCGTGGTGCCCCTTGAATTTCCCCCGGATTTCCTCTCTGCCCCCCATGTCTCTGTCTTTCTCCCCTTTGCCCCACTCAAGTTTTCCTCCACACCCTACTCTGGCTCCTCTATGCCCCGCTGTCCCTCTCCCTGTGCTCCGTGGCCCTGGAGAACCCTGCCTAGGGCTTAGTCCCCACTGCCTGCGGCCCTGAGTGAGTCCTGCTCTGTCCGTCTCCCTGCCCGGGGCTGTAGCCGTATCTGCAGCTCAGGGCTCTGATCCCTGCAGCTGTGCTGGGTTGGGAGTCACCCACACCCGTAAGGGGTCCTGTCACCACCCGTCTTTGGGTGCTGTACTGCTTTGCTGTTATAGCTCAGAGCCTTGACACGCACAGCTGGTCCACAAGTATAAAGGTCCCATCTTGGCTTCCACCAGCCTCGTTACACCTTGCGGGGTGACCCCAACAGCCCTTCCGGTCCCAAGTCTCCCCAGATCCCTCTATCCTGAGGCCTTAATGATCAGACACTTGGCTTTTCCCCTCTGGCTCACCGGCCCCCAGTGATCAGTTCGCTCTGGGGGACACATGCTCCAAACGGTTTGCACAGAGGAGAGCTGCTAGACGTAAAAATAAAAAATTGACTTAATAGAAAAATCACAGGTTCAAAGATGAGCTAGTGAGGAAAACCAAACCCGGGCAAGTAACACACCAAATTAACAGACACACAACTCCAGGCTTCACGTTAGTTAAAGTCTCTTTTCTAATACAAGTCACCTGTTGCCTCTGCACAGTTTCCCGCACGCCCTTATGATAGACAGGATCCGGCCTTTCCCCAGCTTCCCATTTAGAGGCTGCTTCATCCCCATCGTTGCTGGATAAAAACCCTCAGACGCAAGCCTGATTTTAAAAGGCTTCCCTCCCCCATGCCGCTCTTTCTCCTGGCATGGTGACTCTCAGTTATTCAGAGTAAACTCCCTCCTTCCTTAGGTTTCCATGACTGGGGGTTTCTTGTCAGTTTCAATGTCTTTCCATTAACTTTAATGGTCCCCCATTGTCTGTTCCTGGCTGGACAATGGGTCGTTGCTTGGAGCCAATTTTGTGGCAACACCTGGCTTGGGAGAAGCCTCCTTTTCTGTGTGAAATTGTAGAACAAGTCATGAGTTTAGTACTTTATATACATAGATTGATCACCACAGTCTGTAGCCATATCTTATAATACCCATCACGCTCAGAACACCACAGGCTTTCATAAAAGACTTTACTGGCTACACTTTTCTAGTACAATAACGTTGTGTGCAATCAGGGGCGGCTCTAGGTATTTTGCCGCCCCAAGCACGGCAGGCAGGCTGCCTTCGGCGGCTTGCCTGCTGGAGGTCCGCCGAAGCCGCGGGACCAGCGGACCCTCTGCAGGCAAGCCGTCGAAGGCAACCTGCCTGCCGCCCTCGCGGTGACTGGCAGAGTGCCCCCTGTGGCTTGCTGCCCCAGCCACGCGCTTGGCGTGCTGGGGCCTGGAGCTGCCCCTGTGTGCAATAAGTCAGTGATTTAGTCTTTGGAGTTCAGACCCCCTGGTTTCCCCTTGGGGTGTCTGGCCCCTGTTTGTCACAGCAGCCTCTCTATGGTTAGAGTGCTGGGGGGTTACGGCTCCCCCAGGCTTAGAAATGGGTGCCCAAAATCAGGGATATCTGGGCCCAGCTAGGAGGCTGAGCGGGTCTGCACCCCACTCCCCCCCCCGGACGACGCTCACACCCTCAATGTACTTACATTGCCTGAGTCGCCCGTGGATGGCCTCAGCCATATCCCCTGTGCTACTGAGACCTGAAAAAATGAAAGTGGGGAAGGGTCCTTGCCCCTGATCCCCTTGTAAATCCACTTACCCCCCCTTGCTGCTCCAGCACACACTCTTCCTCCCTGTCACCCTGAGCAGCAATATATCCCCCCAGGCCCCAGCTGCGCTAGGTCAGGGAAGGAAGGGAATGTCTCCTCTCCAGACCCAGCCAAAACCATCTACATGTGCAGATGGATGCTATATGAAAATAGGACATGCAGTGTGGCTGCTCTGCACTGCTGCAGCTTGCATGGGGCTGTGACTGGACCAGCGCTAGCAAAATCTGGGTGTCCTTGTTCTGCTCTGGTTTCTGCACCTTCCGCCATGCAGGTCCCTCCCCTGGGTCCAGTCAGACCCACATGCCCCCCACTCTGCTGAAAGCTCTCCTGATTTGCCAATAAATCCGGTCCCTTGCCTTGGAGTAATTCATAGATTCCCAGGCCAGAAGGGACCATTGTGGTCATTGAGTGTGGCCTCCTGTATCGCACAGGCCAGAGGACTCACCGCAATCATTCCTAGAGCAGATCTAGAAGAATACATCCAATAGTGGTTTAACAATGGTCAGGGATGAAGAATCCACCATGACCCTTGGTCAATTTTTCTAACGGTTAATTAGTCTCATTGTTAAAAATTTACGCCTTATTTCCAGGCTGAATTTGTCTAGCTTTAACTTCCAGCCATTGGATTGTGTTGTACCTTTCTCTGCTAGACTGAAGAGCCCATTATTAAATGTTTGTTCCCCAGGTAGATATTTATAGATGGTAATTAAGTCACCCCTTAACCATCTCTTTGTTAAGATAAATAGATTGAGCTCCTTGAGTGTCTTACTATAAATCATGTTTTCTAATCTTTGAATCATTCTCATGACTCTTCTCTGAACTCTCTCCAATTTATCAACATCTTTCTTGACTTGTGGGCACCAGAACTGGACACAGGATTCCAGCAGCGGTCGCACCAGGGCCAAATTGAGAGGTAAAATAACCTCTCTACTCCTCAAGATTATCCTGGTTGTGCATCCTAGGATCACATCCTTTTGGCCACAGAGTCACACTGGGAGCTCATGTTCAGTTGATTAGCTACCACAACCCCCAAAGCTTTTTCAGAGTCTCTGCTTCCCAGGAGAGAGACCCATCCTCACCTATGTTCTTTGTTCCCAGATCTAGATACAGTACCTACATGTAGCTGTGTTAAAAGGCATATGGTTTGCTTACATCCAGTTTACCAAGTGATCCAGATCGTTCCGAATCAGTATCCGGTCCCCTCGTCATTTACCACTTCCCTGGATTTTTGTGTCATCTGCAAAGTTTCAGTGATGGTTTTGTTTTCTTTCAGATCATCGATAAAAATGTTAAATAGCGTAGGGCCAAGAACCAATCCCTGCAGGACCTTACTGAATACACACCCACTTGAGGATGATTCCCCATTTACAGTGACACCTTGAACCTATCAGTTAGCCATTTCAAAATCCATTTAATGTGTAACATGTTAATTTTATATTGTTTTAGGTTTTTTAATCAAAATGTTGTGCTTTAGAGAAGTCTTAAGTATATTGTCACAAAAACAACAAGGAGTCCGGTGCACCTTAAAGACTAACAGATTTATTTGGGCATAAGCTTTTGTGGGTAAAAAACCTCCCTTCTTCAGATTGTGTCAACACTGATATTACCTTTATCAATCAGACTTGTAATCTCATAAAAAACATCAAGTTAGTTTAACAGGATCTATTTTTCATAAACCCATGCTGATTTGCATTAATTACATGAACACCCCACTTTAATTCTTTATTAATCGAGTCCCATATCAGCTGCTCCATTATCTTGCCTGGGATTGATGTCAGGCTGACAAGCCTATAATTACCTGGGCCATCCCATTCGCCCTTTTTAAAAAGTGGCACAACATTAGATTTCTTCCAGTCTTCTGGAACTTCCCGGTGCTCCAAGTCTTATTGAAAGTCAACTTTAATGCTCCAGTGCGTTGCTCAGCCAGCTCTTTTAAAACTCTTGGATCTAAGTTATCTGGACCTGCTGATTTTAAAATGTCTAACTTTAGTAGCTTCTTTTTAACATCCTCCACAGATACAGGAATGGAAAGAGTGTCATCACCATATGATGAGACTGTATTTGTTTTTTTCCCCAAATACAGAAGAGAAATATTTATTGAACACTTCTGCCTTTTCTGCATTATTATTGATAATTTTACCTTTTCCACCTGGTAATGGTCCAATACCATTGTCAGGATTCTTTTTGTTCCTAATATTTCTAAAAACAAAACCTTCTTGTTGTCTATAGCTCTACTGGCTATACCTGTCTCCTTGTGTCCTTTTGCTTCCCTTATCAATTTTCTACAATTCCTAACATCTGATTTATATTCATTACAATCAGATTCCCCTTTATTCCATTTGTGATATATAATTTTATTTTTATAGCTGCCTTCACTTCCCTCTGAAACAGGTCTTTTTTTTAAACTACCAGAGCCTTCTTCCATAGTTGGGAGATTGTGGTTTTTTGGGCATCTAGTAAGGTCTTCTTAAATGATTCCCAATTATCATTCACATTTTTCTGCTTAAATTCTTCCTCCTAGATGATTTGGCTCATAATTATTTTCAGCTTTGTGTAATTAGCTCTGTTAAAGCACCAAGTATGTGTGTATGTGTGTGTAATATGTATATATGTATATGTATGTGTATATATGTGTGTATATTTTTACTGATCTGGACTTTATTCCACTTGAAAATTGTAAATGTGATCAAGTCATGATCACTTGTACCTGGCTACCCTTAATTTTTAGTTCTGTGCCAAGTTCCTCTTTATCTGTCAAGACGAAAGTCTAATATAGAACCCCCCTGTGTTGGCTGCATCACTTTCTGAGTTAGGAAATTGTCAGCTGTAATGTTTAGAACTTCTAAGGATGTTTTAGTACTGGCAGCCTGAGAGCTTCAGCATATGTCACTCACATTGAAATCCACGGTGGTCACGCTGCTTTTTCTCTGTGACACGTATAGATAGGTGCATAAAGAGCTGGTCGTCCTGTTTCCTAGTGTGATCTAGTGGGATTAGATGGAGTGTAGCTGACACCAACTACTGCCTTGAGCTTTATCTGTTAGGACATTGATCCCTTAGCATTCCAGATAATTTTCTTCTGACATGGAATACAGAGGGGAGAGGAGAAGGAGGAGGATGGGGAAGAGAGATACATAAATGTGGAGCTACTAGAGGGATACTGGACGGGTCACTTGCTGGAAGGTTCTCTGCACCTTGAAGTCTTTAAACCATGATTTGAGGACTTCAGTAGCTCAGACACAGGTTTGATACAGGGGTGGGTGGGTGAGATTCTGTGGCCTGCGTTGTGCAGGAGGTCAGACTAGATTACATCCCGTTTCCCTTCATCAGTCTGGATTGTAGGTGGCTTTGTCCTCCCAGTCGCAGACCAGGCTCAGGGCTATAGAGATGGTAGATAAAGTGAATGCCCAAGCGGTGGGTGGGCCCCAGGGGCATTCTCTGCTGCCCATGAGCATCTGCTCTGGCCACATAGGCGCTAACTCTGTGGGTGCTCTGGGGCTGGAGCACTGATGGCCGGCAGCCCCCTCTCAGCTCCCCCCACCCCTCCCTAGTGTCTCCTGCTCGCCGGCGGGGCCCGCAGATCAGTGCCTCCCTCACCCTTCCCGTGCTGCCCACCCGCTGTGAGCAGCTGTTTTGCGGTGTGCAGGAGGCTGGGAAGAGGGGAAGGGGGAGGAGTGAGGACAAGGCATGCTTGGGGAGGGGGTGGGAAGGGCCAGGGTGGGGCCTGGGGCAGAGCTGGGGGTCGAGCACCCCCTGGCAATTTGGAAAGTCGGCACCTGTTTCCTGCCAGACTTCCTTTCTGAGCAGGGGAGAGACCCTGCTGAGCTCTGAACGTGGGTCTATCACCGAGCTCTACACCCAGCAACCCCCTGGTTCAGACGTGGGGAAAGCAAGCCTTCTGCTCTCCTGTGAGGAGCAGTGCTACCCACGGCCCCCCAGCGGGAGCTGGGGCACGCGGAGAGATCTTGGGAGCACGGAAGCAGCTGAAGTCTGTCTCTTTCCCCCTTGGTGCAGCCCCCATGATCTTCAGTGGGATTGTGGGTGCTCAGCAGCGCTCATCATCTGCTTTGGTGCAGGGGTCTAAATGTGGCTTTAGGAGCCAGCTGTGGGGGTCTAGGTTTGCCAGTGCGGGAAGCCCCCTCAGAGCATGGCAGAGCCTTTTAATGGATGCGTCTGGTATGGCTCTCCAGGTACCCAAGGCAGTGAGTCCCCCTGTTCTCCCTCACGCTGGAGGCAGGGGGGTACTTGTGCTTAGCTGGATGTCAGCTGCCTGATGCCTCCATCCTGGTAGCCCCCCAAGCACCCTCCTTGGGGCAACGCCAGCCCTTCCTTTGTCAAGGGGCCAGTGTACACCCCAGTTTGTAGGATTCAGCTCCTTGCTTAACATCACAGCACTGAGAGAGTCAGAATGGGCCACAGAGGCGTTTAATAGCAAAGATTCAAGAGCGCGTGAGGAAGGATATTGGAAACAAACGCGTAACGCGCTTTCTAGGGGGCCAAGCTGACCTCCCGTCTAAAGCCGTTTACCTCCCCTCCCCAAGTCCTCTGCAGCGTTTCAGCCAAGGCTGGTTGTGATCCCCTTTCCATGGCTGTCCGCACGCAGCCCGGTTACTTCCGAAGTGCAGGCTGACGGGGTGTCATCTTCCCCGGTTACTTGAGTCCCCAGAGTAACCAGGGAGCTAAGCAGAAGGCAGCGTCCAGTGTGTTTGCTCAGAGTGCTGAATTTACAGCTCAGCAGAGGGCCAGGTGAGTAAACATCCCTGGGCTGGCAGAAACCTGTTTGTCAACTCGGCTTTGAGACAGAGGCGAAACCTTGTTTGCTGTACACGGAATAACTCCTCGCGTCCGCACCGTCCACCCCACTAGTAATGAGCAGTGTGAGCCCGGCTTTCGTTTGAGCTCCCATGGCAGTTCTCGGTGAACCAGAATGGACACACCAGAATCAGGATGTGCCTGTAACCCCTCTTACCCATTGGCAGCGAGGGCTTCTTGGGTTACAACCTGCCCCGTGGTTTATGTGCGGGTGACTCCCTGGGGCTCTGGGCATTGGCATTCCACAACTGACTGAGATCACAACCCCCCCGCTCACTCCAGCACCCCACATACCCTGTCCCTACACACACCCCCTCCCTCCCCTCCTTTCCCCAGTGCACAGCCCGCTCTGGCCCCCAGACACACATTGCCCCCTCTGGGGTGATGGGCCTGGAGGCCGCAGAGCGTGGGGGAATAGGGGGATCCCAGTCCCAAGGGGCTGAGCCTTCCAGCGCCCTGCTGATCAGGGCAGGACGGCCGTGGCTTAATCCCCAGCGTGGAGTCGCCCCAGTATTCAAAGCCCAGAGGAGACTAAGGTCTCGGCACCTGTAGACTCCTCGGCATCCCTCCCCAGCAGTAGCCAAGCACCTTGCTCAGCCTCCCGCACTCAGTTGGGTAACCAGAGCCCTTGCCCCTGGGCGGATGGGGAGTCTGTGCTGAGCAGACATGGGCCTTTGCACTGGGGAAAGTGGAGGAACCATGGTGAGCCCAGGGATTCCTGGGGGCACCCTCCCTGGACCCCGGGGCTTTGCACCATGTCCCTGGGGGCTTGGTTGCCCTGGAGCTCTCAGGCATTCCTGGCATCACCCTCACCCCCCCGAAACCCAGCGCTTCTCTTGTGGCCATTCCCCAGGGCACGGCTGGTGCTGACACACCCTCTGCTTTACTGACCGGGCGGCTTAGCACAGCCCTGGCTCCCGGAGCACCCCTGGGGTTGGGGCGGATCCAGCACTGGGTTCGAAGGGGGGAGGGGGTGTCTGTGTCTAAACGAAGACAGAATTCAGGGAACCCCACAAATGTCCTGGGGAGTTGGGGCTGGGCTGGGCTCATGATCAACAGAGCGATATCGATACTCCCCAGTCCCTGAGTCCCTGCTGGTCTGGCTGGGATATTGATACTCCCCGGTCCCTGAGTCCCGGCTGGCCTGGCTGGGGTATCAATACTCCCTGCTGGCCTGGCCGGGGTATCGATACTTCCAGGTCCCTGAGTCCCGGCTGGCCTGGCTGGGAAAATCAGTACTCCCTGCTGGCCTGGCCAGGGTATCGATACTCCCCGGTCCCTGAGTCCCTGCTGGCCTGGCTGGGGTATTGATGCTCCTCGGTCCCTGAGTCCCTGCTGGCCTGGCCGGGGTATCGATGCTCCCTGCTGGCCTGGCCGGGGCACATCTCTTCCCTCGTTGCTGATGTTCAAATTCCCCTCATCTGAGGCTGGTGCCGTGATGGTGACTCTGTCTTGCACAGATGCCGTGAGGGCCTCTCCTTGCTGCCCCTGCCGCCAGGAGCCCTCCGTGGCCATGGTCAGTGTGAAGTGAGCTCTGAGTGTTCCCCTCCCGCTGATCCTGCAGCCCTGACACCCAGCCTGGCCCGAGCACGTGGAGGTTTTCCCATGAGCTCCGCTGAGCCTGTCTTGTGCAGACAGCAGCCTGGGAGCTAGGTTGGGTCCTGCCCCCTCCATATCCCCCGCCCTGTCCCCTTCCCCACGCCCTGCTGCAGCCCCAGCTCCCTGGTATCTTTTCCTGCCGCGCTGCACTGACGTCAGTGCCAAGCCAGGCCTGTATCCTGGGAGAAATCAGTCCATGGTGACTGGTTGCCATGGAAATACACCTTGTTGCAAGCTACAAGTCCAGAATCACTTCCTAGGAAGCCACTGCCTATGAGCCACTGGGGCTGGGTCTAGGGCTGCTGCCAGGGAGGCAGGAGGCAGCTGGCAGTGCCAGGTGAGACTATGCAGAGCCTGCACTTCTCCCAGGTGGTGCTGGGACTGTGCCCAGGGACCATATGCGACAGGACTCGGATGGCAGGAGCTGCATTGGCTCCTACTGTCCCTGGCTGTGGGAAATGCATCCCCAGCTGCTGCAGTTCCTCTTCCTTGCCCCTGCTGGGATCTGACCGGCAGCCGGGACGGTGCTTGCGGAGTGTGTGCCTGAAGTCGCTCTCCCACGCCTGGCACCTGTTGCAGGAATGTTTGCAGAGGCCCGGAACTGCATGTAGCTCATAGGGTCTGTCTACGCTGCACACTGAGCCCGGGCTCTGACTCACATTTGAGCCCAACCCCCTCTTCTGTCCAGGCACAAGCCAGTCTGGCTTGGGTCAGCAAGCACTCAGCCCGGGTCCTGGGCAGTGGGTCAGAGCCCGAACCCTGCTGAGTCCCGGGGCTAAGCTGTGGCTCCAGGTCCAACGATGGCAAACCCCACCCATAGATCCCTGCATGGTGGGTGCAGGTCTCAGGGGAGGGGGGTTTAACTCTCTGGGCTGGTCTCCCCGGTGTCTCTGCTCGAGGTGGGTGCCTCCATTTCCCACCATTCTAGAACGGCCCATCATCGGCTCAGGACTCCCGGTCCTCCCCTCTGGATGAGCAGGCCCCATGGGGGTTAGCAAGTCCAGCAGCTGCTGCCAGGTTCCAAGCCACGTGCGGCCCCCCCGTGCTCCTGTATTTAGGGTGAAGAGCAGGAGGCCCAGCCCCGTCCTGCGTCAGGGCTAGCGCTGCTTCTCCTCCCCTCTCCTGCGGAATGGCAGGCGCTTTCGGCAGGGGCGCGTGGCGCGCACTTCCCCTGTCCCAGCATGTGGCTGTGGGGTGTTAATGACTGAAACATTCGGAACCATTATCCATTATCTTGCTTTTATTTTCCCTCCTGTCACTCACAATTGCTCTCCCGCACGCAGCAGATTTACTTGTTTTCTTAATGGTGTTGATAAAATGATGACAACGTGCTGTGCATTATACCCAGCTGCTCCCTCCGGAGACCTCCCAGCTGGCACAAACGCTGCTTGCTTCTCCCTCTCTGTTACATACTTCACCCAGAACCTGCAGCTCCTGACAGCAATGCTGCCCTGCAAGGCTTTCCTAAAGCTCTGGGAGTTTTCCAGGCTGTAGCTCCGGGCCCAGGCCGGCCCCTGCAATCCTGCCACGGGGAAATCCATTCCAGGGCTTAGCAGGAACCAAGAAAATATTTATCCCAAATGATGAAATATAGTCTGCAAAGTTACAGGAGCAGCCAGCTGTACTCAGTTGAACAGCGTAATGCAATCAGTGCTCTCCTTCAGCACCTCGCACGGCTTCCTGCTGGGGAGGAGGAGGCAGGTGTGCGAGAGAGAGAATGTACACGTGTAGTGGGAGAATGTGTGTAGGTGTATATACAGTATGAGCATGTGTATCTATATATGTATAGTGGGAGAATGTGTGTCTATAGAGTGTGAGTGCATACATAGATAGATATGCATGTAACGGAGGAGAATGTGTATACTGACAGTATGTGTGTGGAATATATAGATACACACTGTGTGTAGAGTGTTAGAATGTATGTGTATATTTAGTGTGTGTAGTGGGATAATATGTGTGTATAAAATATACATGTATCTACACACCTCTGGGCCTAAAAACAGACTAGCACCACTGTGGAATTTTAGACGTCAGAGGTGGTCAAGGCCTAGTGAAAACAACGAGGAGTCCGGTGGCACCTTAAAGATTCACAGATTTATTTGGGCATAATCTTTCATGGGTAAAACCCCCACTTCTTCAGCTGCATGGAATGAAAATTACAGATGCAGGCATAAATATACTGATCAAATTGGCCCCGTCAGCACTGGTTCTCCACTTGTGCGATAATGCCCTTCTCTTCATGTGTCAGTATAAATATGCCTGCATCTGTAATTTTCACTCCATGCATCTGAAGAAGTGGGATTTTTACCCACAAAAGCTTATGCCCAAATAAATCTGTTAGTCTTTAAGGTGCCACCAGACTCCTCGTTGTTTTTGTGGATACAGACTAACGCAGCTACCCCTCTGATACTTAAGGCCTAGTGGTTATTCCCCAGTGGCCAATGCAGGTTCTTCCTGCTCCAGTACTTTGTCTAGTCTGGTGCTGACTCGAGCAAAAGGGTTTCCATCATCCCGGTAAAGGGATGATGTTCAGGAAGGATACCGGGAAGAACTGCCTGAGTGTGACATCACCCTACGCGCTGACTCTGTGCTGAGGGTCACCAATTTCCCCTCGAACACCAATTGTATTTCCCCCAAAGGACTCACTGGTGCTATTGTTTCCTGCACCCTCCCCCTACTATTTCACAGTCATCTGATGTTTGCAACACCTCCGGCTGAGTGTCATTGACAAGCGCAATCTACACGCTCTTTACCCATTCTTGCAAATCGTTTGCACATGCTCTACGTACTGCAGCCAATGATGGTAAAAGAATATTAAGGTTGCAAAAAGCCTGGGCAAACTTAATTCGGCCCCCTGGTGTCTGCGTGTTGTGAAACAGTCTTGAATTACATGATCACATACATGGTTTTTCACTGCCTAGTTCAATATTTATTTTGATCCCCTCATTCACTGTTTGACCCCAGATCTTATTCACCACACGCCCTCCAGCCCCTGCACTGAATACAAACCGGTTCATTTCCTCAGCGGTGTTTCTAAGGTGCTCTCATTTTAGTATCTGGACGGTAATGAATTTATCTCAACCACCCCCCTCTGTCGGGGTTACTGTGATCCCCAGCTTACAGATGGGGAGCAGAGAGACAGAGTTTCCACTACCGTTGGATGCCCAGCTTGAGGCAGCGAGGGCCTGATTGAGTATTTAGCAGTTCTGTAACACTTGATCCGTTCAAGGCACAGCTCCGATCAGTTTCAATTGCAGTTGTGAGCACGCTGCAGTTCTTCACATAAGAGCCCAGTCTCAAGTCAGAAGAAGAGGCTCACGCAATTAGTGATTTGTGAAAAGGCTGGATTACGTGATTTGCCCAGAATTACACAGGCAAAGGCAGGGATAGAATCCACTTCTCCAAGGTGACATTCAGCTGCCTTAACCAGGAGCCGTCCTTTCTCATCCTTCCGTTCCCCCTCCCTGTCACTAGCCACCTTCCAATTTCTGTGACAAACGAACCAGCCGTCCTGCGGACAACGGCCACAGTCACTATACAGCCATGATTCATCCCTGAGCAGATCTAGCCCATCCACCGAGGGAGGGAGGGCTCCAGTGGAGAAAATAGTGTGTGATCATGTAATGAAAGACTGTGTCAAAATAATGGAGTGGCTAATACAGGACTCAGTTAATAAAGAACTAAAGGACGATAATATAATGAATGCCAATCAAGATGGGTTTATGGAAAATGGAGCCTATCAAACTAACTTGATCTGTTTTTGGACGGGATTATGAGTTTGGTTGATAAAGGTAACAGTGTTGGAGTAATACACTTAGCCTTCTGGAAGGCAGAGGACTTGATGCCACACAACATTTTGATTAAAAAATTAGAACGATACAAAATTAAAATGGCCCCCATTAAATGGATTAAAAACTGGCTAAGAGAGAGGTCTCGAAATGTGATTGCAGTTGGCACTGCTGTGACCACTGCTGGGATCCTGGTTCCAGTTCTGTTGCCCACAATTCAAGCTGTTGATAAATTTGGAGAGGGGTCAGAGAGGAGCCATGAGAAAGATTAAAGGATCAGAAAACCTGCCTTCTAGCAGGGGTTCTCAAACTGGGGCTCGGGACCCCTCAGGGGGTTGCAAGGTTATTACATGGGGGGGTCGCGAGCTGTCAGCCTCCACCCCAAACCCTGCTTTGCCTCCAGCATTTATAAGGGTGTTAAATATGTAAAAAAGTGTTTTTCATGTATAAGGAGGGGTCGTACTCAGAGGCTTGGTATGTGAAAGGGGTCACCGGTACGAAAGTCTGAGGACCCCCACCGTATAGCCCCCGAGAGCTCAGTCTAAACAAAGAGAAGGTTAAGGGGTGACTTGATTACGGTCTGCAAGTATCTACACGGGGAACAAAGACTTAATAATTGGCTCGTCAAGCTAGCAGAAAAAGGAACAACAGGAGCCAATAGCTGGAAGTTGAAGCTAGACAAAGTCAGACTGGAAGTAAACCGTAATTTTTTAACGGTGAGAGTAATTAACCATTGGAACAACCGACCAAGGGCCATGGCGGATTTTCCATCCCTGGCGATTGTTGAATCACTGTTGAATGTTTTTCTAAAAGATCTTCTCTAGGAATTATTTTGGGGCAGTTCTTTGGCCTGTGTGATACAGGGGGTCAGACTGGATGATCACAAAGGTCTCTTCTGGCCTTGCAATCTACTAATCTATAACAAGATCCAGTGGCTGGAAGTTGAAGGTAGGCAAATTCTGCCTGGAATTAAGGTACAAATGTGTAACAGTGAGTGTAATTGACCATTGGTACAATTTACCCTGGGACATGGGGGACTCCATCACTGGGAATTTTAAAACTGGCTGTTTTTCTCAAAGATACACACTAATTCAAACAGGAATTAATTCAGAGAAGTCCTGTGGTCTGTGTTACACAGGATGTCAGACTGGATGATTATAATGGTCTCTTCTGGCCTTCTGCTCTGTGAATCAGGGAATAATGCATATGCGCAAGAATTAAGGTTGCACAGGTAACCTAAATACTAGCATTTCCTAGCTTGTCTTCGCAACCTTGGTCTTTGAACATTTGAAACATAAAAAGCAAACAAACAAACAAACAAAACCTCACCACCAAATCTGAAGAAGAAGAAAAAAAAATTCCATCACGTGGAAACATATTGACCCCAATTGAACTCATCAGAAGGGTTCAGACCTTTAGATCCACAGCACAGACTGTGATGCCTTATGCTCACAGAGTAACTGGTAGCAGTAGTAGGCTGTTATCCTCTGTCTACTAAAGACGGGATGAGACGCTTTGCAGGTGGGTTTCAGACAGCAAAGGAGACTCAGGACTCCTGGTTCCATTCCAGAGTCTGTAGGGGAGTGTTCGTTAGTGCTTATAGCCCCTTCTGGTCCATACCCCGAGCCTCTCCCTTTCCCCTCTGCTCTATCAAACCCTCCAGCTCCTGCAACCCCCTCCCTCATCCCCGTCTGTTTTTCATCCCGCTGTATTCCATTGCAGCTGCTTCCTCCTTCTCCATCTCCTCTCTGCCAGCTGGGGGAGCCCTGAGAGCATAGGACAGACAACCTCCCTGCTCTCAGTTTAAAAAATATATATATATATACACACACACACATCTATCTCAGAGAACTGGAAAGGACCCTGAAAAGTCATTGAGTCTAGCCCCCTGCCTTCACTAGTAGAACCAAGTACTGATTTTGCTCCAGGTCCTTAGATGGCCCCCTCAAGGATTGAACTCACAATGTTCAAATCATTGAGCGAGCCTTCCCCTCCCAACAGTGCTCCCCGGCAGGGAGAAGCAATGGCAGGAAGAAGCAATGGCAGGGAAAGTTCTGCTCAGGCCCTGCAGTGCAACCCCTGGCTGGAGCATGCTCAGTTGCTCTGTGGGGATGGGGCGTGCATGGTCTGGTCATACACTAGAACCTCAGAGTTACGAACACATTGGGAATGGAGGTTGTTCGTAACTCTGAAATGTTTGTAACTGAACGAAATGTTCTGGTGGTTCGTTCAAAAGTTTACAGGTGAACATTGACTTAATGTAGCTTTGAAACTTTACTATGCAGAAGAAAAATCCTGCTTTCTCTTTGGGTTTTTTTTAGTAGTTTATGTTTAATACAGGACAGTAACACTGCACTTAACGTCCTCTCACTTAACATTGTTTCAATCTTACATCCCTGCTCAATTACAGAACATGCTCTATTTAAAGTTGTGCAATGCTTCGCTATAACATCGTTTGGCTGTCTGCTTTGTGCACAGCTGGCAGCCCCCCTATCAGCCCCCCTATGTCCCCCCCCACAGCACCTCCCGCCCACCGGCAGATCCCGCAGATCAGCACCTTCCCCCTCCACCCCCCATGGCAATCAGCTGGCTTGCAGCATTCAGGAGGGAGGGGGAAAGAGCGAGGACTCAGTGCACAGGCTCCCTCTCCCTCCCCTGCCTCCCGAACGCCGCAAACCAGCTGATTGCCGTGGGCACAGAGGTGAAAGTGCCAGACCGCACTGGCTTTCACTGCGGGGATTTAAAGGGCTCTGGGCTGCTTGCCGCAGCTGGCAGCCCAGAGCCCTTTAAACCCACCGTCCACGGCTCCAGTGGCTGAGCTGGGGCCGGATTTAAAGGGCTCTGGGCTGCCGTGGCTGCGGTCAGCCCAGAGCCCTTTAACCCCCCCATCCATGGCTCTGGTGGCCGGCTGGGGCCGGATTTAAAGGGCTCTGGGCTGCTGTGGCTGTGGTCAGCCCAGGGCCCTTTAAACCCCCTGCCCACAGCTCCAGCGGCTGGGCTGGGGCTGGATTTAAAGGGCTCTGGGCTGCTGCGGCTGTGGTCAGCCCAGAGCCATTTAAACTCCCTGCCCGCGGCTCCGGTGGCTGGGCTGGGGCCGGATTTAAGGGCTCTGGAGTGCCACGGCTGCGGTCAGCCCAGAGCCCTTTAAACGCCCCACCCCCGCCGCTGAGATTTAAAGGACTCAGAGCTCCCTGCTGCTGCGGGCAGCCCAGAGCCTTTGAATCCCGGCCGCGGCTCTGGTGGCCAGGCTGGGGCCAGGATTTAAAGGGCTTGGGGCTCCCCTCAGTGGCAGGAGCTCTGGGCCCTTTAAATCCCTGCCCCAGCCCTGCAAAGCTCAGGGTTCCCGTGGCGGCTGGAGCCCCGGGCCCTTTAATTTGCCCCTGAGCTCTGGGGGCCTCCCAGCCATCTCTTCAGCTGGGAGCCCCTGAGTGATTTAAAGGCCCTGGGTCTCCCAGCCACAGCTGGTGCCCCAGGGCCTTTAAATCTTGAGGTGCCACGCCTCTTCTGGGTGAGGCCACGCCCCTCAGGACTCCGGCAGTGCGGGTAAGTCCGGTAAGTTACTTTCCCCCTGCGTGGGCAGGAGGCAGGGGAGGAGCGAGGACGTGGTGTGCGGAGTAAAGGTGGGGGAGCAGAGGCAGGGTAAGGGTGAGGGCTTGGGGGAGGAGTCAGCCCCCAGCCCCTGGTGCTTGCAGAATAAGGGAACCTGCCACTGCTGCTGCACAATGTGCTTCTCTTAGCCTACAGCACCTTCAGCCTCCATACCTGCTTCACTGTCTCCAGTGCCAGTGGGCTGTGCCTGGGTGGGATAAGGCGGGGGCACCTCCCAACAGTAGTACTGTACTGTGTGGCAAAAACAAATTTCCCTGGAACCTAACCCCCCATTTACATTCATTCTTATGGGGAAATTGGATTCGTTTAACATTGTTTCACTTAAAGTCGTATTTTTCAGGACCAGAACTACAACGTTAAGTGAGGAGTTACTGTACTGCACTGAATTGCTTTTTTTTTTTCTGTCTCTGCTGCTGCCTGATTGTGTACCTCCCGTTCCAAATGTGGTGTGTGGTCAGGGCCGGCGCTTCCATTAGGTGAGCCTAGGCGGTCGCCTAGGGCGCCAGGATTCGGGGGGGCGGCATTTTGTGCGCTCCCCACGGGGCGCGCGGGAGCTTCCAGTTCCGCTCCCGTCATGCCGCTGAAGAAGGACCTTCTGCCGACGTGCCGCGGAAAACAGTGGCAGGCAATTGAGCAGCTCAATGACTGCCGCTGTCGCCTGCGGCATTTCGGTGGAGGGTCCTTCTTCGGTGGCGTGACGGGAGCGGAACCGGAAGCTCCCGTGCGCCCCGTGGGAAGCGCACAAAATGCCGCCCCCCTGAATTCTGCCTAGGGCGCCAGAAACCCTGGCACCGCTCCTGTGTGTGGTTGACTGGTGTTTGAGTCTCTGAGGTTCTGCTGTACTTAGGAGCTGTGAGGGGATAGAGCATGCTCAGTGCAGATAGTCTCTTCAGAGAATTTAGTTGCCAAACTAACAAGTTTCTGCTGAGCATGTACGCACACATTTGTTCAGAAATTTGGGCGGTTTTGCCTGGAAACAGAAAAAGCACATCTCTGAAGCCAGTGTGATGCCCCTGCCAAACATTGTGACCGCCCTGCTCCAAAGGATGGGGGTGCTGGAGCTTCCAAAGAAAACAACTTGTAAGAATTTTTTTAGCAAATGCAAAACAACATATTTTTTCCCTAACCTTGCTCTTGGAAATAGCTGAATCATTTTAGCTGAAAATTTAAAATATATAAATATATTCAGCCTGAGGCAGGCACCTGGCGTGGAAAATTTCAACCCAAACAGTTAAAGTTTGGCAAGTTATAATCAGCTGAAAACAGGGACTTATAATGATAACTGTCAGGTAAACTTAACTATACACATCACTTCAGCTCCACCTGTAATATATAGTATAGATTTTTAAAGGCAAAATTACATTTAGGCACATAGTTCCTACAGAATGTCAATGAGTCTCGAGCCATCAGTCTATCTGGCCTTCATTGTATTAATGTTTCAGGTGAGATTTCAGGCTGTACCAAACATTTTGGGAGAATGGGGTGTGTCTTTCAAGCCCCCTGCTGCGTTTCCCTCGAGTGCCTTTAAACTGTAACTGATAAAGTGCAGTGGGGCAGGAGACACAGAGAGGGTCCCCGTCCTGGACTCAGGGTGGAGACTCCGAGGCAGCTGGACTCAGGGATTCCTCTGTGGGGAAGGGGGTTAATTGAGTCAGGGAGTGTTGATTGATGGCTCTATCCCTCTCTCTCCATATGGGGTCTCTGTCTCAAGGGACAGCAAACGGCAGGTGTCCAGAGTGCTGGGGTGGGGACTTACCTACTTCTCTTCTGTGTTGAAGGTAAATGTTGAAGACACTGTCGAAATGTTACCCAAGTCCCGGCGAGCGCTCACAATCCAGGAGATCGCTGCCCTCGCCCGGTCCTCCCTGCACGGTAATACCAGGGGGCCTCGTGTGCGTGTCTCAGAGGGGTCTGCCATTGGGGGGTGTCCTAGTAGGAGAGGGGAGTTTCATGGGATTTGGAGTTGGGGTGGGGATGTCTCATTGGGGTTTGTGTCACCTGTGGGATGAGCTTATGGGGACAGAGGGTGTCTCATGGGGGGGTTCCCCAGGGATATCTCATTGGGGGGTGAGGGTGTCCCATTGGGGGTGACATGGAGTGTCCCACTGGGCAGGTGCTGGGTTTCCATAGCCCCCCCTCCTGGAGCCCTGCCCACTGCAGCCCCTGATGCTGCCCGGTGTGTTCAGGTATCTCGCAGGTGGTGAAGGACCATGTCACCAAGCCCACGGCCATGGCGCAGGGCAGGGTGGCGCATCTCATCGAGTGGAAAGGCTGGTGCAAGCCCACGGACTCCCCGGTGGCTCTGGAGAGCGCCTTCAACTCCTACTCGGACCTGAGCGAAGGGGAGCAGGAGGCCAGATTCGCAGCAGGTGGGAGCGGTGCGAGGGGCCCGGGCGCATGGGCCCCTTGCTCACTTGAGAGGGCGATTGGGGGGGGGCTCCCCACCCTGTTAGAGGAATGGCAGGAGGGTTATTGCCAGGCCTGTCACAGAAATGGGGCCCTGCCCCACAGAGCTCCCCAGGGGGACCCAACAGAGAAATGGGGGGAAGGAGAAACGAGGACTCTCTGTTTGGGCAGAGAGGGGGGTTAACACCCCCCCCATTGGGCGAGAGGGAGGAGTTACCCTTCATTGGGGCGTTGTGAAGCACCCCTGTGTGCTCCCCTCCCCCTGCAGACCCTGGAGGTGGTGGGGCTGAGGTCTGAACAGCGCCCCCGGCTGGGCATGGCTCGCTCCCCTGCTGTGGCAGAGAGGGGCACGCCCTTCCCACCGGCTCCGCCCTCACGGCCGTTCGGTGCCACTCCCCTGCTGGTAGCAATCCCCATTGGCCCATCCCTGCTGCTCAGACTTGGGTCCTGGTCGGCCGGGGAACAGGGGACAGCAGGGCGGCGCTGTCATGTAGGGCACCCCCCTCTGCCCGCTGTGGGGGTTCGCCCTGACGCCTCAGGGAGGCCTCCACATGCGCTGTTGGGATGGACACAGCAGCCAGGCCACAGTAAGGCAACATGGAGAGTGTGCCCTCCGCCCCGCCAGGGTCTGCAGACGGCACAGACAGAAGCCAAGGCTCTGCGTTGACCCCAGGCGCCCATGTGGGCTTTGCTCGCGAGCTCTTTGCCCAGCACTGTTTGCAAGTGGGTCTGTTTTGCCACAGCCCGGCGGCGATCCGGCCTGCCAGGGGGGGAGGCGAGGCAGGGCCTGTGTCCTGGTTATTGCTCTCTGCTCCCCTGGGCAGGCTCTTCTGAGCTGGCAGGGCCCGGCAGGCCCTGTCCTTGGAGATCCCTGCAGCACCAGGCTGGGAGCTGAGTCACTGAGCTGGTGGGAAGGAAGGCACGGAGCCAGAGAGGGAATCATTAACCTGCCCCGCCCCAGGCAGGCAGGGGGTGAACTCTTAGTGCCACCCGTCTCAGCTGACCACCCAGCGTCCCAGCCCCGCAGCACCACCCTGACCGCTGCCCTGGGTCAGGCAAGTGCCTGCTTAGCGGAGCCCTGCCACGTGACTGTCACCGAGGCAGCCAGCCAGCCCTGCGGGCTGCAGAATTCACTGGCAGAAAGAGGGGGCGGGGGCACAAGGACATGCATGTTGCCAGATCTGATCAGCTCATTGTCTAGCACAGAATCTAAGCGCCTGCCCCGGCAGCGAGAGAAGCCAGTACCCTACCGCTTCGCAGGGAGGGGAACCCCCTCACCTGGCTGGCAGCACACGGGTGTGCAGTGCGGTGCATCGGGGTATGCAATTGTGTCCATGGAGGGGTGCATCCTTTGCATTTATTAAGGGCCCCATCCAGGAGCTCTGCTAATCCCTGGGCTCTCAATCTGGGGGTCACAAACCAGTGTAAGGGAGACAGAGTTACCCTGCCCTTCCCACATTGCTGCTACATGGCAGGCTGGCTGCCCAGACGGAAAAGGGAACCAATGCACGAGTACACAGACCTCAGATAGCCTGAGCTCCTAGCCAAATCCAGCCTCAATCCACTCAGTAACAAGCCAGGACCTCCATTCCACTGCAGCTGCTGATGGTGGTGGGGAAGGAAGCATCCCTTCCCAACCCCCGCTATCGCCTTCCCTGCCCTGGCAGCCTGGCATTTGCTCACCCGTCCAATAATCCTCTCTAGAGAAATGTTCCTGGTGGCTATCAAATGACCTGGTCTCTTTAAAAGTCCAAGCACAGAGTCCCTCTGCACGGCCAGAGCATGCTGCTGCCTTGTGCCGAGACACAGACTAGACGGGGCTGGAGCCGCGTTCCAGCCCTTGCCTTCGCTGCTGTAAATCACCCCCTGCTTCATCCCCACCCACAGCACAAGCCTTGTCCCATCACCACCCTTCCCCCTCCCAATGTGGTCTTTCTCTCCTCTCTCCCTAGCGCCTCCCGCTGTGGGGGTCTCTCTATAAGGGGGTCTCTGGTCTTCAATGAAGCCCCTGGGGCTGTGGGGGAGGCAGGCAGGCAGGTGAGACGCGCAGGGCAGGGGGAGCAGGGGCTGAGGAAGCTGCTGGCTATGGGGAGGAGGCCACAGGAGCGGCACCCCCTCGGGATGGAGGCCAGGGTGAATACCCCACGTGGGACAGGTGAAGGGTAGATTTTAACGAGCCCCGCGCTGCCGTTCAGGCTGCATTGCAATGAAGAGCAGGCAGGGAGGCAGGTGGGGCTGGACCTGCGGGGGGGACCCTAAGTTGTGGAGAAAGACAAGATCTGAAGGAAGTGCCATAAGTAGCCAGTGTGGGCCCCGAATCTTCCCCAGAGCCCTGGTGGCAGGGCCAGGGCGGGAGGCTGAACCAGCCCCCTCGCTGGGTCAAAGGCACATTCCTACAGTGGGCCCTGCTGGCTCCAGGGGTCACACATGACCGGGGAGGGGCACAGGGCTGCTGGAGGGAGCAGGGAGTCACCTTGGGGGCTGTGCGGGGGCTGCAGAGGTGTGTTCATAGCTGCTGGGCGGTATCAGGAACTGGCTGCTGTTTGCAGATTCACCCACAGCCCTGCGTCTATGGGTCTGACCTGGCACCCCAGCCCCTGAGCCTGGGTCCGACTCAGCACCCAAGACCCTGCTCCCCCAGCTGTCCCCACCCCCGCCAGCCCCACCGCTGAGCCTAGGTATTTCTCCTGGCAGTGGACAGGGCTTTGCATAAGGCCACTGAGGCAGCTCAGCCAACCAGGCCTTCAGCTGCATTACCTGGGTGGTGGCAGAGCCTCGAGCCTGGCAGAAGCAGCACAGTTAAGGCTGGTTCCCGGGAGAGCTGGAGCATCCAGCAGGGAGCTGCCCCCTCCCTGGCATCTGGGGGAAGGTGACGCACGGAGGCAGCTGCAGCCCGGAATTAACCAAACAAGCTGCTCTTAACAACAGGGTTTGTTGTTCTCTGACAAGCAAAATTTAAAAGAGCGGGCCCGATCCTGCGTGGTGCTGAGCCCCCATTGACGCCGATGGGCCCGATCCTGCACTGAGCCCCACCGCAGCCCCCATTGACTCCAGTGGGCTCAATCCTGCACAGTGGTGAGCCCCCCCCTCCTCAGCCCCACTGACTGAGGTGGGCCTGATTGTGCACAGTGCCGAGTCTCCACTGACTCCAATAGGCCCAGTCCTGCCTGGTGCTGAGTCCCCACCACTGATGGCCACAATCCTGCATGGTGCTGAGCCCTCTCTGCCCCACTGATTCCACCAGGCCGGTCACCCTGTGAAGTGCTGTGTCCGTTCAGCTCCCATTGGTTCCCCTGGACCCAGCTGCCCCCACGTGGGGTGCAGTGTCAGGCCCCCAGTGACAACAGAGGGGTGCTCTGTCTTGCTCCCGGACCACCTGTGGTCTTCATTCAGCTCTCCCATCGGGGGGGACACGGTGCTGGGCTCCTTAGCCTGCCATGGTAGGAGGCTTCTCCCAGCAGCGGGGAGCACCAGTGCTCTGCCGGGCCGGGCATGCCGGAAGCTATCTCTTAGCACAGGGCTGGGCCCAGGGGACTGAGTGACCCACGAGGATCCGGAGTGGTGACCTGCGGGACCAGTGCCTGCACAGGTTTCAGTGGACAGCGCAGAGCGTGCCAGTGATGTGGGATCCCCCCGCTCTGGGCCGTGTTGGTGACGGGGCTCCCCACACACCCGCTCTGGGATTGATGAGCCAGTGATCAGGAGTCCAGCCTGGGCTGTGGCTAGGTGGCCATAGCATGTGGTGCTCAACCTTGGTTCTCCCGGTGCAGCAGTACCCACCCCGAGGGGTCCCCACTGTTACTCTGCACCTACGAGGGGCTGGCGTCTGCCCATTGGGCCCCTCCTGAGAGCTCATTGGTTTCACTCCCTGCCTCCCCAGGTGTGGCCGAGCAGTTTGCCATTGCTGAAGCCAAGCTGAAGGCCTGGTCCTCCGTGGACGGGGAAGACTCCAACGATGAATCCTACGACGAGGACTTTGGGACAAACACCAACAGCACCCAGCCAGCTGGTGAGTGAGCAGGAGGCATTGTCCACATCCGTAGGGAGCCAGGGGCCCCCACCCACAGATTCTGGGGAGCCGGAGGCCCCACGCATGTCAGGCAATGGGGCAGGGGCTCCCCACCTGTGCCAGAGCAGAGCCTACCTCCATGCCCCCAGGAGAGAAGCTGGGGGGCTGTGGGGTCCCTGGGTGCCGAGCTGGACTGAGTAGATCTGTGTGGGTTAGTGCCAGACACCGTGGGGCCGACCCCTGGCCAGTCGGTAACTGAATAGAGATATCCCCTCTACAGAGGTGGGGAAACTGAGGCAGGGAGCCCAAGGCCTAGAGTGAGTGGTAGAGTCAGGGATCGATTTCCACAACTCAGCTCCTGGGCCTTCACTCAGCCCCTAGCACCCGTTTCATACACACAGGATGACCCTGCTGTTTCCTAGGCCAGGGGCTCCCCGGGTCTGCTGGGTCTGCGATGACCAGGGAGGGCGCACTGTACCGCTGGGGGCTCCAGCCCTTCTGTTCAGCGTGCTCGGCGCTGTGCAGGCGAGCAGGGGGGATGGCACCGAGCTGCAGCGGACTGAGCGTGCTGTGGGTCATTCCCACTCGAATCTCCCTTGTGGCCTTGCGGAGGGCGGGTGTTTGTGAGCGGGAGCTGAAGGAAACAGGGAGAGCTGGGCTCACTGGGCTGGGTGGGCACTGGCCCATGGGGAGCGAGGAGAAAAGCATGCAGGCAATGAGGCATGGAGCCAGGCTGCAAGTCGGCCATTGACTCCTCTCTGCCATCTGCCCCACTGCCCGTGTCTACCAGGCACAGCACCTCACCTCTCCCCTTCTTATGAGCGTAGGGGACCAGCGCCTGCACAAGTCCCAGTGGGCAGCGCAGGGCGGGCCAATGCTCCCCCCTCTCTGAGGCTCTATGGGGGGCCAGCCTGAGAGGGACCCCAGGGCGCGTCCCCTTAATCAGCCCCTGCCGCCCCAGAGGCCGATGCACGTGTCCTCTCCAGGCCTGTAATCCGTGTCCTTCTGTGCAAACAAAGGTGCTTTCTCACAGTCATTAGATGCCCACTAATCTTGGGCAATTTGCATATCAAAGACAGTCAGCAATAATCTGCCCACACTCCATCCAGAGAAGGGTCTAATTGCTCTTCTGTAATTAGAGGGAAAGTGGAAAAGCTGGCGGATGGGAGCCGGGGCCTGATTGGGTTTGTGGGCGTGGCCCGGGGCACCGCGGGCATTGGTCCCATGGCACCATCTCCCAGTCACGCTCTGAAACGTGCTCCCAGCCCCTGGGAGTCCTGACATGCTGCATTCCCTGGGAGGGACCTGGCTGGCGCTCAGCCCTCCCCAGGGGGGTTGGGACTCTGAGCCTCAACAGAAGGTGGGCTTGTGGGGGAGGGGGCGACCCACTGATTCCTGCTGCAGCCCCGATGTCCAAACTCGGTGCAAAAGTCATGGGTTAGAATCAAGGTTTAGAAGGATTTTTTTACTAAGTCCCTGGTTGGATTTTCAGCAGCAGGGAGGGTGAGAGGGTTGCATGGCTGGGGACTGGGCCCTGCGAAAGCTGGCTGGAAAGGGGCCTCCCCACACACAGCTCTGCCAGTGCCCCTCATCCCGACCCCCGGAGCCCCTGAGCTCCCCCCCAGCTCTGCCAGTGCCCCTCAGTCCTGAGCCCTGAGCTCCCCCCCAGCTCTGCCAGTGCCCCTCAGTCCTGAGCCCCTGAGCTCTCCCCTCCCAGCTCTGCCAGTGCCCCTCACTCCCGACCCCCAGAGCCCCTGAGCTCTCCCCTCACAGCTCCGCCAGTGCCCCTCATCCCAACCCCCGGAGCCCCTGAGCTCCCCCCCAGCTCTGCCAGTGCCCCTCAGTCCTGAGCCCCTGAGCTCCCCACACACAGCTCCGCCAGTGCCCCTCAGTCCCGACCCCCAGAGCCCCTGAGCTCCCCCCCAGCTCTGCCAGTGCCCCTCATCCCAACCTCCAGAGCCCCTGAGCTCCCCACACACAGCTCCGCCAGTGCCCCTCATCCTGACCCCCAGAGCCCCTGAGCTCCCCACACACAGCTCTGCCAGTGCCCCTCATCCCAACCCCCAGAGCCCCTGAGCTCCCCCAACCCAGCTCCATCAGTGCCCCTCATTTCCAGCCCCCCAGAGCCCCTGAGCTCCCCCAACCCAGCTCCATCAGTGCCCCTCATTTCCAGCCCCTCAGAGCCTCTGAGCTCCCCACACACAGCTCTGCCAGTGCCCCTCAGTCCCGACCCCCAGAGCCCCTGAGCTCCCCACACACAGCTCTGCCAGTGCCCCTCAGTCCCGACCCCCAGAGCCCCTGAGCTCCCCACACACAGCTCCGCCAGTGCCCCTGAGCTCTGAGAGTGAGGTGACCTGGCACACAGCCCCCAGGACATGTGTGTCAGAGCCAGTGCTGCGACTTGCCCCCTCGCTCCTGGGCATGGCTTCCCCCGAAGGGGCCTTCCAAGCTGCCTCTCCATGGGGCCAGCCAGGCATCACTGAGCTGCCAAAACTGGGGTGCAGGGCCAATCCAGAGGGGTGGGGAGAGCGGTGGAGGGAGCCAGGCAGAGGCAACAGGGGCAAGAGTAGGGGAGTCTCTGTGCTGGGAAAGCTGCAGGGCCTCTTGCCAAGTGAGCCGGAAAACCCCTCCGCTTGGAGGCTCTGATTTGCAGCTCCCCTGGGGCACGCAGCTACGGGCCAGGGTTTCCGCTGTGCCCCACAGCTCCCATGGGGACGCTCATGGGCAGATTTTCCAAGGCGCTGTGCACCCAGCGTGCTGGGCCCTGCACAGAACCTGGACCTTAGTCCTTGCAGGAGAGCAGGGCTTTGGCTCGGGTCAGAGGATGCCCAGGAGCGCAGTATTCACTGGGGCTGAAAGGCCTGGGCCCTGTGGGGCTGGGGCCCAGCCCGGCCTCTAGCCCATGCTCAGGTCATTGGGACGCGTTTGTTTCTGTTGCATTTCCTTGAGTCGCCCTTTTCTACAAGTTGCTTCCCAGGGGCTGGGCCTGCGGCGTTATTCTAGCCATTGTGGGATCTCCAAAGGCCAGGCCTTGCTCAGGGCAGGGTGGGGAGAGCCCAGCCCAGCCGTAACGCTGTCGCTTCCTGGCTCCCCACCCTTCATGTTCCCAGTGACACAGCTACTTGGCTGGATGCACACAGCTGCCAGCCGTCCCGTCCGTCCGGGGCGACTGCTGGCCAGGTCAGCGTCCTGGGTGCATGATGAGCTGCTCCCGTCCTGGCAGCAGCTCCCTCCCTCACCTACCGCCTGGCTGCAGCTGGCACCGCCTCTCAGCTGTTTGCAATAGGGGCTGCAGGCAGCTGTTGTTGAGAGACAGAGGCAGCCAGGCTGGAGCAGGGGAGGGCGTCTCTAAAGCTAATGGGAGGGGAGGCTGCAGTGCATGGGACAGAAAGATCCCTCCCTGGGGGCCATGTGGGGCGGGGGAGCAAAAGGGCCGGGGGAAGCAACCAAGTTGTGGGGAAAGACCTGCTTTAATCCACTGCTGCCCAGCAGCAAGGATTCTCCCCTCGGACGCATGCAGGAGGCCTGGCACTGCCTAGCCGGCTGCCAGGATACTCCCCCCAGTGCCCGTGGGGAGAGAGGGAGGCCAGGCCGGGAGGGGGAAGTCGTGCTGCTGAAGCCAGTTCCCCCGTTGTGTGTTGCAGATGCTGCAGGCCAGCTGCCGCCCGGCTCCTTCCTGAAGGATCTCCTCCACAGCCGCCTGTGCCAGCTCAGCGTCCGGCAGGGCTCCTGCGAGCCCGAGAGCGACTCCTCCCAGACCATCTCCCCGGAGACCCTGTGCTCCAGCCTGTGCAGCCTGGAGGACAGCCTGCTGCTCAAGGAGCTGGGCTCGCCGGGCGAACTGGCTGCCAAGCTGCTGGGCTCCCTGGCCGGAGGGGAGGAGATGCTCCTCTCCAAGCTGCCCCCTCAGACTGGAGAAAGTGCCTTCCGGAGCCTGGGACAGCTGGAGTGCCAGGACTCCATGTACTCCATGTCCTACACGGAGTCCTGCCTCTCGCCCACGGAGGACGACGGGCTGCCCTGCAAGGACTTCCACACGGCGTGCAAGCTGCACGGGGACAGCTGCGGGGTCAGGAGGAAAGTCTCCGACGTGGCCTCGTCGGGGGTGGTGTCACTGGACGAGGAAGAGGAGGAGGAGGCTGAAGAGCAGTGAACGGGCTTGGTCTGTGGCATGCTTCACCTGCCATCTCTGTCCCACTCCGTGACACCCACCCCCCAGGCCCCGTTCCCAGAACCATCTGTTCTCCTTGTGGGCGAGTCCTGTCTGGGGATGGCATGAGCCTTAGCCGGGCAGGGGAGGATGGTGGAAGGAAAACCCAGCACCCCCACTGGCGGAGACTGTTGAAGCCTGAGGCCTCGCGGCCGGCCGCCGGCTGGATTTGCTTGCTGCGTCTCTCTCTCCCCTCGTCTGTTTTTTTGCATGAGAGTGTTTTGGGGAAAACAAAAAACCCTGAATCGGAGCCGACTGGACCTGACGCCATCTGGGACGGTTCTGAGCATGTCCTGCACCCCACCTCCGAACCCCTGGGGAGGCGCCTTTCGCTGTCCGGGTGGCATGGCTAGTGCTGTTCTAGCAACACGTGTCTGTTCCTAACGAAGATTAACCGCCCTGCCCTGGCCCCCCAAGCCCCGGTGCCCAGGCGCACCGTGCTGGGCTGCTCTCTACTTGACTTGGGAGGCCGTTTTTCAACCCTTTGGCACAAAACCAGCTCTTTGCTTTTCTCGTACTGGGTTTTATATCGTGAACCGACTCAAGGAGACGGCCGAGGGCAGAGCAGGTTTGTCGGGGCGGAGCTGGACAGGAATCGCCCTCTCTGCTGGGACTCCCCCCCAGTGGGGGAGGGTGGGACGAGGGGGCACGGGCTGAGCTGCGGGGAGTGCGAGAGCAGATCTTTTTCTATATTTTTGTATGTTGTCTCTGTGTGGCCCTGGCCGGGAATGTTGGGGAACGCTCCAGGGAGACGGGGGGCAGGGACTGGTACCAGCCCGACCTCGGCAATGAAGTATTAACTTACCCATTGGACAGCTTGGCCTCCGGAGAGCTGCCGCCCGGGGCTGGGCAGTGGGGAGAATTCATCTTCCCCGTGCTGGAGTCAATCTGACTGATCCCAGGGATGCTTTCTGCATGCACAGCCACGGGCATGCACCTGCGCTCCCACACGTGTGCACACAAACGCATGGGCACACGCAGACCCCCCCTTGCCCCCACTGTTCACGGCGTGCCATTGAGGGTGCCCAGCATTTTACAACCCCCATTCCCGCCCCGGAGAGCTGACCCTCGGCTCCTGCCGCCAGCGCTGAGTTAGGGGCTGGATCCAAATGGGCTGTTCTCTGGGTCGGCCGTGGCTGAAATCTCCTGGGATTTCATGCAAAGCCTCACCCCCCAGCTTGGGCTCAAACCTAGGCCCCAAATCCAGCCCCGGCAGCCCTTCGGTCTAGCTCTGCGCACCGCTGGGGCACACACGCAGATCTGAGCGCACATGCGTACACGGCAGGGCCAGGCGCCTGCAACGGGCCAGTGGGAAACAAAACCCAAGTCTCAGCTGTGGTGAGTGCACCAGGTCCCTGTCCTGCTCGCTGAGGGGGGAGCCCCCTCCCCTCCGGCAGGGGGTCTCAGGCTGGCTCCCGTGGTTCAGGAATCCTGAGGCTGGAACCCAGAGGGAATGCAGGGGCCCGGGGGGATCTCAGCCTCGCCCTGCAGGTTCTCCCATGCTCTCGTGGCTGTGACGGCCCCCCAGCATTTGCTGCCCCACATCAGACTGTAGCTCCAACAAGCCAGCAGGCACCAGCCCGTGATGTTTCAGAGGACTGGGCTCCTTCACTCAGGCGCTAAATGGTGCCACGTGACCCTGGGAGACCTCGGGCATCAGAGCCCCCGCACTGTGCATGGGCCCACAGCCTGGGGAGAAAGGGCAAAGCCGGGCGGGGTGAGGGGGGACAGCGTGGCAGCCACCCCCAAACTGGGCTTGTTCATGGTTAAGGGATCCTGCAGCTTTAAGGGCCCTGCTTGGCGGCTAGCTGGCTAGGAAGGGAGGGCAGCGTCCCTGGGCCTGTGTGGGTGCCCTGGGGGAGGAGGGGTCTGGACCATGCCCTGCAGGGGGAGCACCCAGGCACTGCCAGCTGGAGAAAGAGTGGCTGGGTCCTGCTGGGGCTGCTCACCCCAGCAGCCCCAGCCCGGATCCCCAGGGACAGGGAAGGGCCCCAAGCAAGGGGGCTCCCGTGGGCAGCTGTGAGAGCCGCAGCTCCTGCCCCTCCTGCTCCAGCTGCTCCAGCCAAACCCTGGGCCCTAGGGAGCCCCAGCACCCGTGGCCAGCCTGGGCAGTCCTAGGCCCTGATGTGTTTGGCCTGGCCACTCTTCCCCGCCCCCCAGGCTATGGCCTCCCCCATGCACCCAATGGCTTGTGTTCCCCTCCCCCCAGAAACTATGACTTGTCCCCTCCCCCGCCCCCCACTGGCCTGTTCTGCCCTCCCACACATACACAATGGCCTGTCATTCCCTCCCCATGGCCTCCCCACGCACCCAATGGCTTGTGTCCCCACCCCCAACAAGCTGTGGCTTGTCCTGTTACCCCCCCACACACACACAATGGCCTGTCCTGTGTCCCCATGCCACAGTGGGTTGTTTCCCTCTCCCACACACAAAATTGCCTGGCCATTCCCGCACACACACTAGCCTGTTCCCTCTCCTCCCCACCCCCACCCCCACCCCCACACTGACCTGCCCCATTCCCCCTCACACACACTCTATGGCCAGTTATCTCCCCCCTCCATGGCCTGGTGCACCCTGGCCAGTTCTAGTGTCTGCTGTGTTCTGTTTACCAATGCAATTCATTAGAGCAACAGGTGTGCCACCCGTCAGGCACCCGGGGGACCCTCTCCTCCCCAGTCCCTGACCCCCCCCACTTCACGCACTGCCCTGCGGCCCCCAAATCTGCCAAACACTCCTCCCCCAGGAGCGGGACCTGGGTGCAGGGAGCCCCTAAGAAATGCTGCAGGCTGGGGCCCCGTGCACACCCTGCGCTGCCCCCGGCTCCCGGGAGCTCCCAGCAGGGCCTGCCCCCTCCTGCTTTACTGGAATTCAACCAGCAGATCAAGTGCCTAAACTAGGGTTCAGGCCCGGCCCGTGGAGCTCCGAGGAACTGACTCCAGGCAAGGGGAGGTGGCCTCTGAGCCCAGGGCTCGGCCCACTCCCCAACCTGGCTCTCGAGCACCCAGTCTGTGCCTGCGCCTTGGCAGAGCGTCTGCCTGCCTGGAGATGCCTGCTGGATGCTGAGTAGCTCTGGGCATTGCCCGGGACTGCCCCAGTCTCTGGCCAGTGCGTCTGCTCAGGGTCCGGGATGGGGAGTGAATGGGGGTCAAGATGTCACCTCCCTGCAGAGAAGCGGGGGGTGGGGGGGTGTTAGCAGGCTCTTGGGCCAGAGAGTCAGTGTGTGGGCTCCAGGAACAAAGCCAAGAGTGGCTCCTGCCGTGCTGTGCGGGGAAGCTGCCTGTCCCAGGGAGGCGGGCGGCGCCGTTGTCCCGTCTAGGCCTTGGGCCTGAGGAGGAAACGTGCCCCTCGTTGGAGAGCTGATGCTGCTCCCCTAAGGCACCAGTGACTTTCCAGCCGGGTGACATGCGGCCAAACCTGCTTCCGCCCGCGGGCACGCGGATTGCTCACAACCCAGGGGCAGGCAGCGGGGCCTGAGGGCTTGGGGATGGGCTCCCAGAATGGCTGGCACAGGCTTAGCGCTTGCAGTGACCTTGTAGCAGACAGCAACGGGACATGGCATTAGGTTTTCTCCACTGTGCATGGTGGTTTGTTATTGTAGGGTCGCATGAGTGCTGTGGGCTGTGCATGCTGCTGTATCATTACAGGGTTGCTTGAGAGCACTGGCCCATGCATGCTGCTTTGTTATTGTAGGGTTGCTGATGGGTGCTGGGCTGAGCATGCTGGCTTGTTATTGTAGGGTTGCTTGCACGAGGTCTGAGTCAAAGCCCTTTCAAGTCACTGGAATGGCTCCCCCAGGCTGTTGGTCGAGCCCAGAGGTGAGCACGAGTGAGCTCTGTGCCTTCTCGGGCTTGCTCGTCTGCGAGCCCCAGCCACGTACCTACACCCCTGACGGGCTGGGCTGGAAGCTTCTCCCCAGGCACCGCTGGCCGTGGCAGCTGCTGCCTGAGTGGGGGGGGCGTTGGGCTGGTAGATCTCAGTTCTCAGGGTGTGTGGGGGGAGGTGGTTCTCCTCGCTGGGCATGGTGGGGCAGGGGGAGCAACTGGCTCTTTAACTCAGCCAGGGAACCCCAGGATTTGGGGGGGGGAAGGGGAAACTGCCCTGCTCCTCCCCCACCCTCTGTCAAGGACCCCTTCAATCTTCCCTCCCATTGGAGCCAATGGGACCCCCCTGGGAGACCTGGGGCAGGCTACAGTCTATATGGGCCCTTGGCAGCAGTCTCTCCTGGGCCACTCCCCACCCCACGTCTCCCTAGGCCCCACTGTGCCCCACACCGGCAGTGCCCACAGGCTGCTCCCCACTGCTGTTGTCGGGCAGCCCCCGAGCAATGAGTCTGAGTCTGGTCCCAGCAGGGAGCAGGTGTTTGCATCACCCCCCCCCCCCCGCACACACACACACACTCACGTCACAGACTCTGCCCCCCTTGTGGACAGGCCGCGGGCTCCCCGCCCTCTGAGGGACCACAACCTCCCTCGCTCTGGGAGACACCGGCAGGTGGGCTCCCCAGGGCAGTGCTGGCACACAGCTGGGCACTGCCTGCAGGGGTCTGAAACGCCCCCTCCCCCAGGAACATACGGCAGCTCCGCCAGCCCCTGCTCCCTGCTCGGAGCGGGCGACAGTGGCCCCGTGCCAGCGTGCAAGAGGCTCACACACTGCAGCCATGGGGCAGCGGCGGTGGGCGACCACGCTGGCTCGCTAGTCCCTCCCATCCGAGAGACTTTGGGCACATTCACAAACACGCCCACGTTAACCCCGCCCGTGCCGTGGGCAAAACCCCCTTATGACCGCTGGGGAAGCAGAGGCACGGGGAGGGGACGGCCCAGAGCCTTAAAGGTATTTAGGCACTGAACGCCCATTGATTTCAATGGGAGCTAGTCTCCTTCATACCCTGGAGGAGCTGTGCTGAAGTGGCTTGACCAAATGAGGACCCCCCCCCTCGACATCTACCCTACCCATTGTAGCACGCTGTCTCTCCTAAGGAGCCTGGCTCACAGAGGGGCTCCCCCCACCACCCCGGACAGCCCCACAGAACCTAATAATGCAGCATCTGGAAGGGAAAGGAAAATCGGAGGGGTTGGCTAGCAGCACTGGGCAATTACTAGTCCCTGGGCCTTCCCCAGCCTGCGGCAGGAGCAGGTGTCTCCAAATGTACTTCACCGGAAGGGGCTGTGTAGGTGTGTGGCGGTGTGGTGTGCATGTGTGTGCTTGTGTTGCCCACATACAGGTGGGTGCGTGTGCATAAGCACATGAATGTTTGGGGGGGGGGATGTGTGAGACGTGGGTGTCCATGTCTACGCACAAATGTGAGGGGTGGTGTGTGCGTGTATGTGTGTCGCACAGGTCTGAGGGGAGGTGTGTGTGTACACTGTAGTGAGGGGTGTGTGTGTGTGTGTGTATGAGGGGACGGAGGTGTGCTTGCACATGGATGTGAGGGGCAGTGGGTGTGTGCACACAGATGTGAGGGGAGGGTGTGTGTGCACACATGGATGTGAGGGGAGGGATGTGTGTTTACACATGCGGATGTGAGGGGCGGAGTGTGTATACTCACACGGATATGAGGGGAGAGGGGGTGTGTGTGTGTACGCACACGGTTGTGAGGGGAGGGGCGTGTGCACACATGGATGTGAGGGGAGGGATGTGTGTTTACACACGCGGATGTGATGGGCGGAGTGTGTGTGTCGCAGGGCAGCAGGCTGGGAGGGGGAGACGTGTCCCATGGACCCTGTCTCGGAACCGTTCCCGGAGCTGCGTGGCCTTGCACTGTGCTTGGGGACTGTGAGCCGCCAGCCTGGCCCTGTGGCCACTGAGAGCCGCTCTCTGTTGTCCTGTGTCCCAGCTGCCTGTGGCCGTCCTGCCAGGCCTCTAATAAAATGAGTCTTGTTACTGCAGTGCCGTGTGGATGCCTCCTTGGTGGGGTTCAGCCGCTTCCCTCCATGGGTGTCTTGCGTTCCCAAGGGGCCCGACCCAGGCGGGGACAACAGCCAGCACGGACCCGGGTTACCAGCACCGAGCGGGCTGGATCTCGAGGGGATGGCACCCCAGGGTCCAGCCCCCTGCGCCATAGGGGCCTGCTCAAGTATCCCAACCACGGTCAATCCTGCCCGAGGGTCCCTGCTCCAAAGGGGATCCAGCCCCTTCTCCATCCCCAGGGGCTGCGGTGGCCATGGTGACGCTGCCCCCCCCCCCGGCGCTATCTGGGAACAGGGCCGCCTTATCTCGCATTCCAGGGCCCGGCGCCATCAGACACCTTCCTAATTATGGGCATCTCCAGGCTCCGGCTGCCTTCCCGCCCCTCCTCCAGCTCCTTCTCCCAGCAGTGACCCGTCTCCTCCGCGGGCCGGCACCAGCGCCATGGCGTCCGTCAGCTCCTCCTCCACCTATCGCTCGGAGCGGATCAGCACCTACAGCCAGAACGCCCCCCCGGCCGAGCCCTGCTTCGAGCCCCGGGGGTGCTTTCGAGAGGAGGGGGACAGGAGCTCCCTGCGCCACGGCCCCTTCGCCACGCGGGCCCGAGACTCTTATGGATACACAGGTGGGGGCCATGGGTGTGGGGGGGACCCAACCCTGCACATGCCTCGGGGTGCTACAGCCACTGCTTGCACTGAGGTAGGACGGTGGGGAGGGGCTCATGGGCCTAAGAAGGTGAGAGTCTACTACTGCTGCCAGCTCCCGGAGTCCCTCCTGTTGGGCGAGTGGATGAGGCCTGTCCACCCAGGCAGGTCCTTGCCTTTATACCCAGCCCAGGGAGGGAAGGGAGGTGCAACCCCCCACAGGGTCTGGGGGTGCCCAGTCTGCCTCTGCAATGCTCGGAGCCCCAGGGCTATGCTCAGCCTTCAGGGAGATTAGGGGAGGGGGGGCTGCTTCTTCAGGGGGCAGTGGCCACAGGGCTGGGGAAGGCTCCTTGACAGCCATTCCTGGTCCAGGGTGGGAGCACTGCCTGGTCAGGGTGTGGTTCAGCACCTGCCAGCATTGGGGTGGGGGGTCTTCATCCCATGCCTCCCCTTCCAGACCCCCGGATTACTAGCCAACCCCCCCCCCCACTCAATCCTCTCGTCCCCCACTAGCCAGACCCCATGGCTTGCTAGCCAGACGGCCCCTCTCCTGAGTCAACCCCACTGCCCGTCAGAACCACTTCCAAGCCCCCGGCCTGCTAGCCAGACACCCGCCCCAGCAATCGTCCCACCCCCCTCAGCTAATCAGACCCCCTGCTAGCCCCCTAGCTTGCCAGCTAGATGCCCCATCAATCTGCCTATCTCCCACTACCCAGACCCCCCCCTTCCAACACACCCTCCTCCCCCCCCCCCGGCTTGCTAGTCAAATCCCCTTGAGTCAACCCCGACTGCCCGCAGACCCCTTCAAAAGCCAGAGAGTCCCATGAGCCGGCAGCCCCTTCCCACGTGCCTGCTCTAGAAATAGCCTGTTTGTCCTGAGGAAAATCAAGGGACCCCCCCCACCCTTTGAAGGCATCTTGGGCTGTCAGACCCAGCCTGAGTCACAGCCAGCACCATGGGAGAGGGCTTTCTCCCTGCCTGGCTTTCTCCCTGTCTGGCAGGTGCCACTCCCTACTGCACCCTGACACCCCACTGCAACCCCACCCATAGCTCCTGCTGCCACCCCACTATGCCATCACCCCCCCCCACTGCTCCCCAGGCCGTCTCAGCACCTGCCACACGGTGCAGCCTCCATGCCTCTGTGGGGCCTGGGGCCACATCCCTCCCCTCACTGCCCCACTCCATGCAGGATCCCCAGGGTCCGTGCGCCCCTGCAGCCTGGGCAGCAACGTGCGAGCCGGGGGCGACATGTACCAGGTGACGGCCGATGTGAGCCAGTTCGAGCCGCAGGACGTGGTGGTGACCACGTACAACTACCACATCATCATCCAGGCAGAGAAGGTGAGGAGTTGGGGGTGGGTGGGGCGGCCCAAGGCACCGTGGGAATGGGGTGGCTGAGATGGGAGTAGCAGGGAGTTGCCCCACCCCCACCAGCACTCGTGCCCCACTCCCTATGGCACCCCCCCCCCCGTGGGAGAGGCTGGGCTGAATGGGGCTGTGCTCAGCAGGAACGTGTCTTGTGCCCGCTCTCATGGGGTGTTGGTTTCCCTGGTAGGTGGCAGAGGACGGCACCGTCTCCAACACGTTCACCCACAAGTGCCAGCTCCCCGAGGACATGGACCCCATGTCTGTCAGCTGCGCCCTCACCGACGCGGGCCTGCTGGTCATCAACGCCAAGCGCGGCGCGGCTGCCAAGGCGGGCGAGACGCCCCCACCGCTGTACCGCACCGAGGTCAAGCTGTGACGCCCCTCGGCACAGCTGTGTCCCCCCGCACCTGAGGCATGAGCTGGGCAGCTGCCCCGCCACCTCCCCCCGCCATCCCTCCCTCCCCAGGGCTTCTGGGAGCTCACCCTGGCACATGGGCGCTGCCAGTTGGGGCCACGTGTGTCGAGGGTGGGGGCAGCCTGCCGGGTCCCAGCATGCACTGCGGTCAGGCAGGCTGGCTCAATAAGGAGCAGTGCATGCTGGGCCTGCTAGCGCCACGGGTCTGCCCAGCTGCAGGGCTGGGCACGCGAGCTGCCCTGGGCCAGGCTGCAGCGCTGGGCCAGTCACTCACCCCAGCCCCTCGCTGCCCTGGGGTCCCTGGGCCTGCCCGCCGGCCTGTGGGGCCCATGCTACTGGCTCCCAGCACCTGGCTGCTGTCTCACCCCCGCTCCTGGTTGGAATAAAGGTTTCTCCCACCCAAGGCTGCGTCTGGGCTGTTCCTCGCGGCCTGCGCCTCTCCCCAGCCCCCACGCTGGGCGTTAACCCTCCCCGCTGGCCCCCTGTGCTAGCCATTCATGGGTCTGCCCCTTGCCCCGACTCGCCAGGACCCTGCACCCCCCCGCATGCCGCCGTGCGTCCCAGCCGCTCCCTGAACCCGCTGCTGGGTGGCGCTGGCCAAGGGAGCGGGGCCAGCTGGCCAGCCTGACCCCAGTGCCAGAGCCAGCTAGGCCCCACGAGCCAGGAGCACACAGGCTCCTCGTTTGGCAGTGAAGGGCCAGGCCTGTTCCCAACCTTCCTTGGGGGGTGGGCAGGGCTGCACGTTCCCACCCGCCAAGCCCACCCAGCCCCCAGCTGCTTCCCTGCAGCAGCAGCTCCCTCCAGTGGCTGGTTGGGGTCGGAGCGGCACGCAGGCCCCCCAGGCCCGTTTGCTGTCCCAAGGCTGCTGGTGCCCAGCTCTGGCTGGGTCCCTTTGCCCCAGCTGATGCCCCATCCCCAGGCCAGGCTCGTCAGAGGCGCCTGGCACGCAGCGGCCGCTCTTTGGGTTACTTTAGTGCTCTGTTTATAAAGTCCTTTTATTAAATTAATATAAAAATCTCTGTATTTACATCCTGGCCAGCGCAGGGCCCAGAGAGCCTCGGTCGGTGACCCCCCGTCCCCTGCCCCAGCTCCGAGGCCCTGGGACCCTGCCCAGGGCCAGGCAAGAGCAGCCATGCTGGAGGGGGCAGGGCTCAGTGAGACTTTGGGGAGGGGAAGTGCTTGAGCTGTTCACCCGGGGTGCCAACCAAACACCTCTGGCCTTGGCTAAGCCCAGCTGCCCTCCCCCCATGCTCCCTTGCCCCGTCCCACAACCCCCCCTCAGAGGTAGCATGATTGAACAGTGAGGGGGGGGCCTGCGGCTCAGGCCTGAGGAGCACCTGCAGGTCGAGCCCAGGGGGAGGGCTGTGGGGTGGGATTCAGGGGCACTGGCAGAGCTGAGGCTGAGACATTTGCAGAGTGAGGGGCAGGGGGATTAGAACTCAGTGCTGGTTGGGGAACAAGTGGCCCTTGGCAGCTGCGGGTGGTGCTGCAGGAAGCTGGGTATTTGCCTTCTGCCCCCAGGAGCCCTGTGCGAGCTGCCCAGAGAACCTCGCAGGCAGAGGCCAGGGGCTGGACGTGGTGCACCCTTCCTCTTCACCACACGGGGCTGCCGGGGCCGGTCCTGGGGCAGGGCTGATGGCAGTGGCTTGCTGGGGCTCTGGCTCCTTCCCCGGTGGCAGGTGGCCAATCCGGCAGTGCAGAGTGCCAGGGCTGCAGGCACAAAGGGGCAGTGGCACCAGCGCCACCGCCGCTGGGGCTGGCAGTGTCTGTCACGTCCGTCAGCAGCTGGGGCGGGCTCTATCCGCCGGCCCCACCCCTCACTGGCACTTGTCGTCCGTCTCGGAGGGGCTGGACTCGCGGGGGATGGAGAGGCGCTGGCGCCGGTCCCACAGCTGGTGGATGTCGGTGGTCTCCGTCTCGCTGCTGCTGGTGGTGCTGTCCCGGAAGCTGGCCAGGGGCGGGCGGACCTTCACGCCCTTGGCAGTGACCGAGCCCTCGATGGCCTTGCGCAGCTGGGGGCAGACAGGGCTCAGCAGTGCGGCATGAGGCACCCTTCCTTCCCATGTCCCCAGCTGCATGAGGGCACCGGGGGCCCTTCTCCCCCACCCCCAGCTGCAGGAAGCACAGAGAGAGGGGGGTGCAGGAGGGTCTCCAGAGACACCCTCCCCGGAGGTTGGTGGCACCATATGCTCTAGGGCTGAGGCTGGGGGGAAGGCACCATTGCTCACCCCCCAGGAGGGCTCAGGGGTTCTGTTCCTGCCTCCATGTGACGAGTCCCACAGGGCTGATTCCCACCCCCGGGGGTGTTTGGGAGGTGCCCCCGGACCTGCTCACCTCTTTGAGGGACACCATGCCAACGAGGCGCCCAATGCTGGTCACATAGGCGTGGTCCACGCCCAGGAGTGAGAAGATGGTGTGAGTCTGCAACAGAGACAGGTGCTCAGGGTCTGCGGGGCAGGGAGCTGGCCAGGACCCCACTGGGGCTTGGGGCCCGCAGGGCTGGGAGAGCCAGAGGAGACCCCCCCACTGGGGGTCACACCCCACAGGGCAGCCCCAGGGATGGGGAGTCTGCTGAGACGCAGCCCCATGTACACTGCAGAGGATGTGGGGGGTGGATCTGCAGGGTTCAGAGCTGACCCAGCCACGCCAACATGCGGCAGGGGGAAGGGGCAATATTGATGAGCCGGGGGAGCCAGGCCCCAGGGCAGAGGACACCTGATGGGGAGCTGGGCTCGGGCTGTCAATGCACCCCCGCGCTGTGCACGTGCTGCCAGCTGCTGTGCTTCCCAAGGAGCATGGCACCCCTGCCCGCCCCACCTTGTGGAGGGAGGTGCGCTCCACCAGCTGGAAGGGCGCAGGGTCGATCTTGCTGTTGTTGAAGTTCACGGGCTGGTCCAGCTGCTGCTCCTCCCACTCCACGACCTGAAAGGCAGAGGAGCCGTGACCGCCAGAGCCGGGAGGCACAACAGCCTGCCCGGCGTGGGCCTGAACAGACGGGCGGGGCAGCCCGAATCCCAGTGCTCTCCCGACACTCCACCTGCAGCCCCATGCCCTGCCCAAGGGGGGGGGGGGGACTGCCTGGCTCGGGGGCAGGGACCAGGACACACAGAGGTGATCCAGGCCCAGGGTGGGGGACAGGCTGGATATGGGGGACAGGGAATGGGACACGGGGCCTTTCCCCCTAGAGGACGTGGCTCCGATCTGGCCCCAGGGTGGGGGACTGGCTGGCTCAGGGGATGGGGAAGGGGACACCCCCTCTAGGGGGTGATGGCTCGGATCTGGCCCCATGTGAGCAGGCCCTGTTGGTTACCAGGGGTTGGGTGCTCAGCTCGACAGCCCCCGGTAGGTGCCCGACTGGCACAAGGCCAAGGCTGCATGGGCCCATGGGCAGAGCCCCCTCGCCCCCAGCTGCACAGGGAAGCAGGCTTCCCTGGTGGGACGGGGCATCCCAGCCATGCTGCCCGTGGCCCAGCAGGGTGGCGCATGCGGCTTCCCCCCACCTGCGGGGGCTATTCTAGCCCAGCCCTGCCAGCAACCGCTGCCGCAGCGGGAGCTGCATCCTCTGCCTGGCAGCAAACACCTCCCACCCCTGCCTGGCCCTGCCCGCCCCCACCCACCCCTGCCTGGCACATGCACAGGAGCCTCGCAGCAGAGTGGCCTGAGTGGGGACACTCCCCCCACACCTGGGGGGCGGCTCCTCCTAGCCCCAGTGCCCGGGGCCTCCCCCTGGGCCCTTCCTGGCCAGGTTTTGCCCATGGAGGTGCTGCTCTGACGACGTTTAATGCGAGGGAATTGGGGAGATCCTTTCCCAGCTGACTGAGCCTCTCCAGCCAGTCCCCCTCCCCTCCCCACCTACTCTCCTTGTCCCCCCACTGCTGCCTCCCCCCATCCCCTCCCTTTCCCCACTGGACCCATGGGCAGAATGGGGGAGGGGAGGAGCGGGGGGGGGGATTGCCCTGCCTCCAGCCCCCCGGAGAGCAGTGCGGGGCAGGGGCTGTGGGGAGCAGGACCGCTCAGCTCCTGGCAGGTGGAATGGCAGGGGCGGGAGGGGCGTATTTGCTGGGCGAGTGACATGGGCGGTGCCATGAGGACTTGGCAGGGCAGAGCAGGCTCCCCAGGGCCTGGCGGCCCCCAAGCTGGGGGGTCCCCTTGCTGCGCCCAGGAAGTGTGGGCTTTGGCAGAGCCAGGGAAGCAGGGCAGAGGGATCCCTTTGCTCTGTGCCAGCTGGCCCAGGGGCAGCTCCTGACCAAGGGATGAGGGAGACTCAGCCCTGGGCATCCCACCAGTGCGGCCCTCACCCTGGGGTGGGACGGGGCCCAGCTGGCCAGGCCCCCAGGTAAGGGCTCAGGCCCTCCCATCTGCAGGGTGCCAGAGTGGCAGGGCCTGGCACATGGTGCTCCCGCTGGCACTCACCTCGGAGGGGGTCATCTCGCCAGGCAGCTCATACTGGTCCTGCAAGAGAGGGAGGGAGGCAGAGTGTGAGTCAGGCTGTGGGGACGTGGTGTGTGCCACGGAGTCAGGGAGTGCCCGGCTGGGCACTGAGCAAGTGAGCTTGGGGCTCCCTCCAGCCGCCTGGCTCACAGCACTGCTGATTGTGAGCAAGGAGCAAGCCAGCCCAGCAACACCCCCACTGCGCCCAGCTCCCCACTCTCCACCCTTCAGCCCAGCTCAGCTCCCTCACCCCGCCCTGTCTCGGTCCCCTCACAATGCCCCGCTGGAGCCTGGATTCACCCCGCCCCCATGCCCTCCATCCCAGCTCCCCTGGCCCTGGCTCTGCAGGACGCTGCTGGCCCCAGAAGCCAGGTGCAGCCCCGCCCAGCTGCCCCCTCGCCCCTCCAGACACTCGCCCTCCACACTCCCTCTCCCCACGCTGCTCCAGAGCTCACTCCTCATGCTCCCTGCCTGCCCTGCCCGAGGCCCGGGGGTGTGGGGTGACAGCATGGCTGGGACATGGCTCAGGGGAAGTGGGGGTGGAGGGGTTCAGGTCCTGGCCTGGGAGCTGCAGGTTCTAGTCCCTGCCCCGCCACAGACTCCCCTTTGGAAAGTCCCCTGAGCCCAGGTGCCCAAGGTATTTAGACACTGAACTCCCATCCATGGAAATGGCGGTTCAGAGCCCAAATACCTTGGAGGGTCTGGGCCTCAGGTCCCATCCAGCGCTCAGCTGCTCCTGGGTCAAGGGCAGAAGCAGGAGGATCTGCCTCTCTGGTTTGCCTGCCCGGGCAGGAGCCAGCTGCAGCACTACCACCCCCTCTTGCTCCCGGCCTCCAAGCTAAGCCCCCTCCCCCAAAGCTGATCCTTCACTCCGAGGCACCGTGCCCCTCACAAGGGGCTGCAGGTAGTTGGGGGCGCCTGGCTCTAGGAACAGATCACAGGGCCCTTTGCCCCTCGCTGCTCCCAGCCTGGCGTGCCCTCAGCCATGCTCCTCTGCCCCTCAGGGGCTCCCAGAACCACCTCTGCAGTCTGGCTGGTCCCAGGCCAGAAAGGCATCGGCTCCACTGCCCCGCCGCGATGGGAGCACCCACAGGCACGAATCAGGTGATCTCGCTGGGGGGAGGGGAGGTAGATCAGCAGGGGAAGGCGCAATGATCAAGGATGCACTGATTTCCGATTGGCTGGTACGAGCGGATCGTTGCTGGATTGGTCGGTTGGAAGGAGCATTAAAAGGCTCCCATTGGATCAGCTGGGAGAGGGGAATCAGATCAGATGGGGAGGTATTGATTTCCGACTGGCTGGTATGAGTGGATCGTTGCTGGATTGGTCGGTTGGAAGGAGCATTAAAAGGCTCCCATTGGATCAGCTGGGAGAGGGGAATCAGGTCAGATGGGGAGGTATTGATTTCCGATTGGCTGGTACGAGTGGATCGTTGCTGGATTGGTCGGTTGGAAGGAGCATTAAAAGGCTCCCATTGGATCAGCTGGGAGAGGGGAATCACATCAGATGGGGAGGTATTGATTTCCGATTGACTGGTACGAGTGGATCGTTGCTGGATTGGTCGGTTGGAAGGAGCATTATCAGGCTCCCACCAGATCAGCTGGGAGAGGGTGAAATGGGGGGACGGGGTCAGATCAGGGACCATACTGTGCTGAAAGTCCCCAGAGCTCAGGATGGCTCCAGGACTGGAGTGGGGGATGGGCATAGGACTTCTGCTCCCTTGCCCTTCCTCTGCAAGTGGCAGATAGGCTGTATGGGGGCAGGGCAGGCAGCGGCTGGGGCCAGTCTCTGCAACACGGGGATGCTTCTGCTCCTTGCCCCTGGGGCCACCCTGATCATCCGTGCGCTAGGAGACAGGACTCCTGGGTTCTATCCCTGGCTCAGCCGCTGACTGGTCCCTCCCCACGTTTGCGCCTCGGTTTCCCCACCTGTAAGCAGGGGCGGTGACCCCACAGCCGGCCCTGGCACGGATTGGTGATGAATTAACAAGTGCCGGGAAGAGCTCTGCAGATGGAAATCCCAAGGGAGGCTGCAGATGGGTTGAGCTGTGGGGTGCCCTCAGCACAGTATGGGGGAGGGTGGCGCCTGGTCTGTGATTGGCCGAGGCGCGGCACACACTTACCGCAATGGAAATGCGGACGCGCTTCGACTTGCGCTTTTCGGGTGGTGCTGAATTCTCAGCCTTTTTAGCCACGAGAAAAACAGGAGAGAAGACAGAGGCATTATGGGAAACCACAGCGTCCTGGCCGGGCTCCATTGCCCCAGGACCTTGGGTGGGGGCTGGGCACAGAGCAGGGGCCAAGGTGCCATGGCGGTGGGGAACGCCCTCGGGGTGGGGGGCAGAGGGGCACTCACCTCAGCAGGCTCCATGGCGGTGTTGGTGCAGAAGAGGCTCTTGAGGGAAATGCCTGAGTGATCTGGGCTCCCGGCTGGGGGGAGACAAGCAGAGAAACCGTCAGAGCAAAGAGCAGCGAGCCGGGTGCCTGGCCGGCACCATGGGGCCCACAGGGGCAGGGGGCTCACCTGTGGGGCTCTCCACCAAGCTGCTGGGACCTCGCTTGAGCGCTGGCTTCAGGGGCTTGCGGGACTCTCCGTGTGGCGGGGCCGATGACGATTCCTCCGTGCCGATCTGGGGGCAGCACGTACAGGGGGCTTGGTAGGGTGGAGGTGGGGCGAGTCCAGGGCATCCCACCCCCAGCTCAGCACGAGGCTGGGGTGGGGGCAGAATGTCCCATCACCAGCCAGGTGGGATGGGGAACCATGGGCCTGGGGCATCCATACCCCATCCAGCCCAGCCCAGTTCCAGGGGGAAGCAGCCCACGCTGGAAGGAGGGTGGGTAGGCAGGACCCATGCTGCACCATGCAGGCCCGGAGGAGGTGAGGCCAGCCCAGACCTGAGCGGATGGGGGTGAGGAAGCGGGCACTCCCTGACAGAAGCCCCTCAAGGGCCTGGGAGCACTGGGTGCTTTGGGGTTTCCAGCCAGCGGCTCCCTGCGTGGCAGTGGGGTCGGGGTGCAGCGGGCTCAGGGCATCCCATCGCCAGCCCAGCCCCGGCAGTGGGGTGCGGGGTCCCCGTGCTGCCCCCTGCCTCTCACCTGGAACCGCACTCCCGTGTCGGAGGCCTTGTGGTCGGCCTCGTCCTGGGGCTTCTCGGCAACGCTGGTCCTCCCGGCCTGTGCCCTCTCCTGCATGTACTGCAGGCGGCGCTGGTAGCCCAACTGGCCGCTCAGCAGCGCCGCCACCTGGGCCCGCTCGATGGAGCCCAGCAGGATCATGGACTCTGCAGGAGAGCAGCCCGGAGGGGCCATCACCCCTTCAGCTTGCGGGGTCACAGCTGTGAGTGGCGTTCCCCACCCCCTCCCCTGCCCCCCGGGGGGAGACCCAAACCTGAGCCCTCAGGAAAGCAGCCCTTGCAGGAGGGCTCAGGCTACCAGCCCATTGGCAGGGCTCTGGGGGTGGAGGGACAGGATGGGACAGGGCCCTGCAGGGGTCCTGGCTCCCAGGCCTGTCTGCCCACCTGCCCATGGAGCAGCAGCTGAAATGAAAAACCCTGCCCCCACCCAGGCTGGAGGCACCGGGCTCCCCCGTCCCTGGGTTGGGTCTCTCTAAGAGCAGCTGCCCTAGGGGACAGAGCCTGCTTGGGAAGCAGGAGCTACAGTGTGAAGACATGGGGGGCCCAGGGCTCTGAGCTTGGGGCTGGGAGACAGCAGGACTCCTGGGTCCTATTCCTGGCTCTGCCCCAGGCTTGCTGGCTGAACTCGGGCTACTTCCTTCCCCTCTCTGGGCCTCAGTTTCCCCTACTGCAACCCAGGGATAACAGCCGCGGGGGAAGGGGCAAAGGCTCAGTGCCCAGAGAAGGGAAGGGACCATCAGGGTCTCTTACAGCTGGGCCTGCACTCCCCGCTCTGTGCCCAGGTCTGCGCCCTGCCCACCAGGGTGCCCGCGGGACGCTGGGTCCAGGCTGACGAGTCTGTGAGACTTGGACAGGGCGTGGGGCTCTGGGGGCAAGCAAGAAGGCCCCCCGAGGCCCACAGGCAAGAACTGAGAGGTTCTGCTTCAGGAGCCAGCCCCCGTGTGATGAGTTGTGGGGTCTCAGCTAACAGAAGAGCCCTGATCCCCACCCTTTGCAGAAAGAAAGCCCATCCTCCCCTCCTCCCCCACCCCACCACTCCTGTTTATTCGCCATCTGGCTCTGACATGGGGTGAGGGAGGATCCACTGAAAGAGGCTGCACTGGCCTTCCCGTTTCCGCTAAACTTTACAGATTGCCATGGTAACGCAGCATCCTCCATTGCCACGGTAGTGGTCATGGCAGGCAGGCAGAGGCGATAAATGTCCGAGTGGGCAGTCGTCTGGCACAGGGCCGGGCAGAAGCTCAGGACGATCTCAGTGCCTGGCCCCTCGCCAGGGAGACGGGCCCAGTGGCAGAGCACTGCTCACCGGGGAGTCCGCTGGGGAAGCCTAGGGGTGCGGGCGGGGATGGGCTCCCGACGGCCACTCTGCGGGCAGCCTGCTCTGCCCGGGAGGCCTTGGCACACATGGGTGGCACGATCCAGAGTGAGCCGGGCACAGCCTAGGCTGGCCAGGGCACAAGCAGCTCTGGACCAACCCCCGCCCACCCCCGCGGCACCGCCTGCTCCCCGTGCAGCCCCCACGTCTCACCAGCTGACTCCACCAGCGCCAGGCTCTTCAGCTGGGTGCTGTATAGCACCTCCTGCAGGTCGCGGTACTTGGAGTTCAGGGTGACGTAACGCACGTCCCGCACCATGATGTCCTCCACCCGCACGTTGTACTTCCTGCGGAGGGCAAGGCACGGCCCTGAGCAGGGCGCTGGAGGGCTGCTGCCGAGCGCCCGGCCCTGCTGCGCGGGTCCCCCTCGGCCCCTTTGCTCCTGCCGAGGCTACACTCCCCCAGCCCCCACTGCCATGGGGGCCATTTCTGGGTGGATCCCGCCTCCCATCCCTGGTGTGAACAGGCTGGGGCATGGTCCCTGCAGCCACCCAGGCCTGGGAACCACAGAGGCTGCGGGAGCTCTCAGCGGCTCTCTCTAGTGCCCATCACCAGTGCGTCTAGGCACCGCGCTGAGCTCCTGGACTGGGTCCCGTGAGCTCCCGAGAGCTTTGGCCTTGAGAGGGGCTTCCTGCAGAGGCCGGGGAAGGGAGCCCAGGTGGGCACTTACTCCTGGTGTCCCCAGCCCAGCTCGGGCAGGTACGGCAGCTTCTTGATGCGGATGATGCTGTCGTAGAGCGAGGGCTGCAGGCTCTGGGCCACGGCGTTGGCCAGGATGACGGCGATCATCACGGGCAGGATGTGGGAGATCTGGCCCGTCAGCTCGAAGACGATGACAGCGGTGGAGACCGTGTGGGTGACAGCGCCGGAGAGTGCGGCCGCTCCTGTGCGTGGCAGAAAGCGCCACAGTGAGACCCAGCAGGGCTGGCATGGCCCCAAGCCGGACCCCATGGAGTGACCACAGTGATGCCCCGCAATGAGCCGCAGCCTCTCCCTAACAGCCCCAGGAGGGGGACCAGTATGGGAACCCCATGGCACAGCCCCCCAGCACACCCCCAGGGAGCCCTCAAGCTGCTCTGCCAACCCATCTGCACCAGCCACCAGCTGCTCTGGCTCCCTGGCCCTGTCACCCTGGGGACATCCCCCTCCGGGGAGGAGCCTAGACACATCTCTGTGGCCGTACAGATTTGGGCTCCTCTGAACGGCCTGGCCCACTCCAGGGGCTGGCAGGAGGGAGATGCACCTGCACCTCGAGTAGCTTGTTTGGGCGGTCGGACTGGCTGGAGCCTGTGGTGGCCTCTCCCCAGATGCAGAAACGTGGCGCTTACCTACCACGGCGTAGCCCCCCGGCACAATGCGGTAGGTGTTGCTGTTGGCATGGATGCCATCCGGGAACCAGGCTGCCATGCTCTCCCCTACCAGCCGCCCGAAGGCCGCCCCTGCCCAAGGAGACGGGGGTCAGAGCGGGTCTGGGGGCAGCCCAGGCACGTTCAGGGAGGGGAGAAAATCAGTTGTATCCTGCTGCCTCCGGCACAGTGCCCATCCCTGTGGCGATGCGGCTGCTCAGGGGGCAGTCGCTGCCCCGCCAGCCCTGAGGTGCACAGCAGGGCCCTGCCAAGGGCTGCCAGCTGCTGTGCCCCAGGGAGCCAGCCCCTTTGTGCTGCTGGAGCAGTGGGAGCCGGAGCAGCACCATGAGAGGTGGCCCAAGGTGGTGCTAGGGTCTGTATCACCTATGGCTGTTCCCTGCCCCTTCCTTCCCTCCCTGGGTGGATGGGGCTCTGTTGCGAGGATGGTGCTGCCACATGCTCCCCCGGGGCAGGGGACGGCCTGTTCTGGGCAGGGGGAGGGATGCTGTGCCACCCAGCGCTACTGAACGCTGAGCCACCACTCATACCAGGGCTGAGAGGTACCGAAACTCCTTCCCGAAGCCCTGAGCAGGCCTGGCACTCCGGGAAAGGGCCTGCCCCGATGGGCACCCCCAGCATCACGACCCCATTACACTCACGGGGCACCAGCCACACCAGGGAGCTGCCACTGTTGCTGGAGGACAATGGCCAGCACAAGGGGACTGTGGGCAAACCTGCTCTGTCCCCTCTGCCTGGAGGGGCTGGTCAGTAGCTCGCGGAGGCGCTGCCCCTTTGGGAGCAGGGCTCAGGGCGAGCCAGGAGTGCCTCCGGGGCCGGCACTCACCAATGACAAAGACGGGCATGAAGGTTCCGCAGGGCACTGGGATGGTGGTGGCCAGGGCTGACATCCAGAACTAGGGGCAGAGACATGAGTCAGGGGTCATCCGGCCAGTCAGATCCTCCCCGTGCCTCGCCAGACCACAGCCTTCCAGCCAGATCCTCCCCGTGCCTAGCCAGACCACAGCCTTCCAGCCAGACCCTCCCCGTGCCTAGCCAGACCACAGCCTTCCAGCCAGATCCTCCCCGTGCCTAGCCAGACCACAGCCTTCCAGCCAGACCCTCCCCACGCCTAGCCAGACCACAGCCTTCCAGCCAGATCCTCCCCGTGCCTAGCCAGACCACAGCCTTCCAGCCAGACCCTCCCCGTGCCTAGCCAGACCACAGCCTTCCAGCCAGATCCTCCCCGTGCCTAGCCAGACCACAGCCTTCCAGCCAGACCCTCCCCGTGCCTAGCCAGACCACAGCCTTCCAGCCAGATCCTCCCCGTGCCTAGCCAGACCACAGCCTTCCAGCCAGACCCTCCCCGTGCCTAGCCAGACCACAGCCTTCCAGCCAGATCCTCCCCACGCCTAGCCAGACCACAGCCTTCCAGCCAGATCCTCCCCACGCCTAGCCAGACCACAGCCTTCCAGCCAGATCCTCCCCGTGCCTAGCCAGACCACAGCCTTCCAGCCAGGGCCCTGCCCACACCTAGCCAGACCATAGCAAGTCAGGCAGGGCCCCTCCCACAGCCCAGCCCTGGTGCGGGGAAGGGGAGGGGGTGTGAGCTGGGCAGCCCCAGCCCTGGGGCGGGACCCACCTTCATGAGGATGAAAACCACCAGGGTGACGAAGACATTGGCGTGCGGGTGCTTCCAGGCCTCAGAGATATCAACGTACTCGAACTCCTCGGCCAGGCCTTGCTTGGCCCAGGTGCGGTTGTCAAACAGGGTCACCAGGGTGTCCTTCTGGCTGAGCTGGGGAGAAGGACCACGGCAGGCAGGGTGAACCCGGGGCAGTACCTCCACCCCATATCCCCACCCTCCCTAGGGTGCTCCCTGTCAGGGACCCCGTGGGGGCTGGGTGCCCTCCCCATCCCATCCCATAACAGCATCTTGCCCTCTGGGTGCCAGAGATCTGGGAGACATGAGGGCCGACACTACTGGAGCTTCAGCTCCAGATGCCAGGGTGCCAGGTTCAAGTCACAGCTGGGGCAAGCACAGAGCAGGTTCTCTAAACGAATGCCAGTGATACTGTGACGTTATTGATATAAATGGGGACCATATAGAACATGGGTTGCAACCAAGGTCCTGTAGTGGCACCAAATCCTAAGTAAAGGGGGTCATATAAGGTGTCTAAGACCAGGTTATGGGTTGCTGGTTATAATTATGCTGTCTGTATGTCTGTATCATTTTTAGTTGAAGTTATGAATGTTGGCTCCATGCTGTCAGTATTTCAAGTTTGTGCTGTGCTTCTGGGGGAAGCCTCCCAGACAAGCTGGTGTTAGCTCTGCCTAGCCTATTTGATGGCCCATTAAGGACCATTAAGGACACAATGGACCCATGGAGAGAAGGCAGACACGCCTTGTGACTCAGCAAAGTATGCAGGGACTGGCCCATGTGACTCCAGACTCCATATTTTTGCTGTAAAATTCCACAGTGAAGACAAAGGGATTCTTACACCTGGAAAAGTCTATATAAGCCTAATGCCTCATCTCCATCTGGTCTTCAATCCTGCTTCTGACCTCTGGAGGGACTTTGCTACAAACTGAAGCTTTACACAGGGGACTGAACGACCCATCCCGGTGGGGGATGTATTCCAGAGACTTAATCTAAACCTGCAGTCTACTCCAGCACTGCTGCAAGCCTGAACTAAGAACTTTGCCATTACTGTATGTAATTGATTGCATTTAACCAATTCTACCTCTCTTCTCTACCTTTTCCTTTGTAAATAAACCTTTAGATTTTAGATTCTAAAGGATTGGCAACAGCGTGATTTGTGGGTAAGATCTGATGTGTATATTGACCTGGGTCTGGGGCTTGGTCCTTTGGGATCGAGGGAACCTTTTTCTTTTATTGGGGTGTTGGTTTTCATAACCATTCATCCCCAGGACGAGTGCACTGGTGGTGATGCTGGGAGACTGGAGTGTCTAAGGAAATTGCTTGTGTGACTTGTGGTTAGCCAGTGGGGTGAGACCAAAGTCCTTTTTGTCTGGCTGGTTTGGTTTGCCTTAGAGGTGGAAAACCCCAGCCTAGGGCTGTAACTGCCCTGTTTGAGCAATTGGTCCTGATTTGGCACTCTCAGTTGGGTCCCGCCAGAATCGCTCCGTCACAGTGGCGTAGTCGTGCTTGGATCCACAGAACCAGGTCAATTAAGCTTTGGGTCAGAACCCCACGCTATCCAAATTTTAACTTTGGGATTGAGAGTTTGGTTGGTTAAAGATCAGTGACCATGAGACAAAGAGCATCAGGAAAAGCAAGGAAACTGCAAGCCTTGAGAGACAGCCTGCAGTTTGATTATGAGCAAGAACTGGCAGAAATTCGAATGGAGAAAGAGGCTGATGAGAGAAAGAAAGAAGTTGCTAAGAGAGAAGAAAAAGCTCGTAAGAGGCGTCTGGAGCTGCTGGCTGCTGAGGAGAAAACTCGACAGATGCAACAGGAGACAGCTAGACTCCAACTCCAAGTCAAAAAAGCAATGGAAGAACAGCAGAGACTGTATCCTCTTGAAAGTCCAGTTTGTAACAATGTTGGTATGTTGTATCACTCTGAGCAGTTGTCTGGGGGTAACCACATGTACCCCAACAATGCCACCTTTTATGTCAATGCTGTTACTGTGTGTTCAGTAGGGGGTGGCCCCATAAATTGTGGCAGTGCTATGTATGAGAGTGTAAAAGTCAATGGTAAAAGCTGTTTAGGGCAAACTATGGCTTCTAACATCACTCTTGTTAGAGCAGATCTGGTCAAAGAGGAAGATTATTTACCAAATCAGAGTGTGAATGTTGTGATCCTCTGTGAGTTTACTGTCCGTGTGCCTTTAGCCAGAATCCACCTTGAGTGGAATGGGGCTCAGCATGAAGTGATAGCTGGCGTCAGGAAGTTATTGCCTAAAGATCTTTTAATTGGGGAAAATGTTACAGCCTTGTTCAGTCCAGGTAGCCAGTTGCAGGAGAGGAATGATCTTAAACCTGTGTCTATTGTGGGCAATGATTTGCCTGAGGAGGGTTGCTCCAAAGGTTTGTCTGTGCAAAAAAGCAGTTTGTCTGGGAATGAAGTTTCTGAATGTCTGTCTAATGTCTCAGAAGTGAATCTGGAGTTAGATCAAGAGCAAAAAGATCTCATTGGGGAGGAAAGTGTTTCTCAGGTTAAATCCCTAACTGAGGAAGGAGAGGGTAAATTTGTAATGGGTAATGGATTGTTGGCTAGTGCAGCTTGTAGAAGTAAACCTGAAATGGGTAACTGTGATTTGCTAAAAGTAGCTCAGTGTAGTGAAAGAGCAGCAGCTTATCTGTTGGGAGAGGCAATGTGCCTGGTAGGGAAAGTTTGCAGGAGCCTAGGCAGCCTTGTGAGCTGATGGCTTTGTCTAATCAGCAGTTTGGGAAGGGAGGGATAGTGGAAGATGAGTGTCCCTGTCCCTTACCTGTTTCCTGTGTGGAGAAATGTGACAGTGAAGGGAATGTGCCTGTGTCGGTCAGGGGTATTGACTTGCCTATGAAGGAAGCTACCCCGGTCTCCAAGCAGGTGTCTGTGAACAGCCCTGTGTGCTGGGACAAGGGAAATGAGGTCCCAAGCTGTGTGTCTGGTGAAGGAGAATGTGTCTCCGGCTCTTCTGTGTCTGTGGAGCAGACAGAAGGGGCCTTTCGGCCTGTGATGGGTGAGGGTGATTCAGTTGTCTCAAAGTTGGTTGTAAATACAGCTAAAGCCCAGGAAGGGAATAGTCCTGAGTTTGTGTCTGCTGGGGAGAATGGCACTGTGACTAGGTTGCATCCAGTTAGTGTCTTAGCAAAATCCCAGAGACCAGACAGTTCTGGTGCTTGTAGTTTGCCAGTTGCTAATGTGTGGTTGGAAAAGGGTGCAGCAACTCTGTCTGATCAGGATGATACCCTAGCCAGGGCACAAGGAGAGCATGAAGGTGATTTAAGTGTGTTACCTACTGACAGTTTGACAACTTGTAGCAAGAAGGAAAAGATTCCTGAACTTGTTCATGGCCAAGGGAAGGAGACTACTTCTGACCTGTTATCTAGAAAGTCTGTAGCATCTGTGGTTGCTCAGGGAAGTGTTCCTTTAGAGCAAGCCCTAGGTGAAGAGGGGAAGGGCAGAATTTCTGAGAGGGGTGAATTGCTGCTTAGAGAAGCTCCTAGGGAAAGGAATCCTCATGGTAGCCTGTGCAAGCAGTTTACTGCAACTGAAGGGTGTAAAAGTGATTTAATCAAGAAAGTTTCAGTTCCTAACAGCCAGAAATTTTCTGTTGTGAATGGATCCACTGACTTTCCTTTTGAGAGATCCAGTGTGGGCAGCTTTGAAAAGGTCTCAGGTGGAGTAGAAGCTGTTAAGGAAGTTGAGCAGCCCTATAACCACCTGGCTGTGTGTGGCCAGCTTGTTGGTGGGGAGACAATGCTGTTGGGACAGGAATGTATCCATGCTGAATCTGTAAGTGAGCAGTCGGTGCTTCAGGATCTGAGGACAGATTCAGTTACTGGTGTTTCAGGGCAGAACAGTTGTATGGCTAAATGCTTGAGGAGGCAGGGGAGAGCAAGCCAGCTCTCACCCTCAGACTCTTTGGATTTGTGTGGTATCTCTGTAAGACAAAGTCCAGCCGTGGAATCCATAGCAGCTAAGAAGTAAGCGAGTGTCTGTGTTGATGGGAATTACTTGGCTGGCAGGGAGAAGAAAGACTTGCTAATAGCTGTTAGCACAGAGGGCCCACCCCATCAGCCGGTGATCTCTGTTAAGCAAGAGAAATCAGGTTTAGTCCCGAAGAACAAGAAGGAAAGAGAAGACTGAATTTTGCAAAGGAACCCACAGGTTAACCCTAAAATGCCCAAATTCCAATGGTATTGAGCCAAGGGTGTGGCATGACAAACATGATTGTAAATGGACACTTGCAATGAATTTGTTGTTATTGCTAATGCTAATTTTTGTAACTAATGTGTTGCTATGGCCAAGAACTGTAACAATGTACAATGTGCCTAATCTTTTGGAAAATCCCTTAAACATGTTGAAAGGAATACATGAAAACACACTTTATGTTAAAGGGCCTTGCTATACTGATGTTTCACAGTTAATGCATGTAAACAGTGTTGGAACTTTTCACAGGGGAAAATACATTCCAGACCTGATGTGCTGTATGAAAGGGGAAACTGAGGCACACTACCATATTGCTTTCATGGCTAAATACCAAGATTCCTGTAATATGAACAAGCTCTATATCTACATTGGTTTAATGTTATTTGGGTTCAAAATATTGGCCAGAACTGGTATGGATAAAGTAGCTATTTTCTTTAGCTCTTGGCAAGATCACATGAAACATACAGGAACCATGCTGCAAAAGCTAACCAAGTTATACCTTGAGTTTGTAAAGAGATCCATTCATGTTATTGAACATGACTTTGATAAGCCATTTCGGTTATACCCTGGTGCGGCCTCTAGCCCAACACTAGCTGTAGTGAGACAGACCCAAGGAAAGGGGGCTCTTGGGATGCAGTCAGCGATGTTTTGTCATCCCTTCCTGCATCAATTTTGCGTTGGGGGTGTGACGTTATTGATATAAATGGGGACCATATAGAACATGGGTTGCAACCAAGGTCCTGTAGTGGCACCAAATCCTAAGTAAAGGGGGTCTAAGACCAGGTTATGGGTTGCTGGTTATAATTATGCTGTCTGTATGTCTGTATCATTTTTAGTTGAAGTTATGAATGTTGGCTCTATGCTGTCAATATTTCAAGTTTGTGCTGTGCTTGGGAAGCCTCCCAGACAAGCTGGTGTTAGCTCTGCCTAGCCTATTTGATGGCCCATTAAGGACCATTAAGGACACAATGGACCCATGGAGAGAAGGCAGACACGCCTTGTGACTCAGCAAAGTATGCAGGGACTGGCCCATGTGACTCCAGACTCCATATTTTTGCTGTAAAATTCCACAGTGAAGACAAAGGGATTCTTACACCTGGAAAAGTCTATATAAGCCTAATGCCTCATCTCCATCTGGTCTTCAATCCTGCTTCTGACCTCTGGAGGGACTTTGCCACAAACTGAAGCTTTACACAGGGGACTGAACGACCCATCCCGGTGGGGGATGTATTCCAGAGACTTAATCTAAACCTGCAGTCTACTCCAGCACTGCTGCAAGCCTGAACTAAGAACTTTGCCATTACTGTATGTAATTGATTGCATTTAACCAATTCTACCTCTCTTCTCTACCTTTTTCCCTTTGTAAATAAACCTTTAGATTTTAGATTCTAAAGGATTGGCAACAGCGTGATTTGTGGGTAAGATCTGATGTGTATATTGACCTGGGTCTGGGGCTTGGTCCTTTGGGATCGAACCTTTTTCTTTTATTGGGGTGTTGGTTTTCATAACCATTCATCCCCAGGACGAGTGCACTGGTGGTGATGCTGGGAGACTGGAGTGTCTAAGGAAATTGCTTGTGTGACTTGTGGTTAGCCAGTGGGGTGAGACCAAAGTCCTTTTTGTCTGGCTGGTTTGGTTTGCCTTAGAGGTGGAAAAACCCCAGCCTAGGGCTGTAACTGCCCTGTTTGAGCAATTGGTCCTGATTTGGCACTCTCAGTTGGGTCCCGCCAGAATCGCTCCGTCACAGATACCCCCTGGGCAGGGCTGCCAAGCTAGGGGAGGGGAGCAGGTTACCTGGCCAGCCATGAACTGTCCAAAGCCAGGCGGGAAGGTGAGCGTGGAGATGAGCAGAGTGACCAGCGCGGGGAAAAGCAGGCGCCTGCGTGGGAGCAACATACACAGCAAGTGATCCCACCGCACCCACCACAACTGCCCCCAGCCCTCGCGGAGGGACTAGCACCACCCTGTGCCCAGCAGCTCCCATGCCAGCAGCTGCTTCACAGGGAACCAAAGAGCCCAGCCAGCATGCAGCGCCCCACCCAGCTCAGTCCCCTGCTCCCCAACTCCCCCCAGTCCGGGTTCTCCCCTACCTCATCACAGGTTCTCCCTCCGCCTGCTCTCCAGCCAGGCCTGGTTCTGGGGGTGCTGTACTTAGCACCCCCTGCTTTGGGATCAACGGGCCCCAAGTCTCAGGGGAGGGAGCCAGCAGGCACCACTTACTTCTTCATCAGGAAGCGGTTGATGGTCTTCTGCTTGCGCATGAACTGGACAATCTTGCGGTTGAGGTAGACGAAGAGTGCCCCTCCGAAGCCGCTGGCAATCCTGGGGAGAGGGGCGGCCGAGTGAGCCACCAGCAGGCAGCTACTGCTGGGGTGGGCCTGTCAGGGATGGGGGTGGGAGTGGTACAGAGACACTGAAGATGTCCCCCCTCTCCACAGCACATGGGGCCCGGAAAGAGGAGCGAGCCCCCTCATATATTCTTCCCTGTCCCACACAGGAAGTCTGATATCTCCCCCCCCACCCCGCAGCAATGTCCCCCCCCGCGTGGGGTTGGAGTGACAGGGCACTGGACTCACCCGATGACAGCGAAGGCAGGCAGCTCCTGCAGGTCGAAGGGGAAGTCCAGCCGGAAGCGGGTTTTGAATAGAGCCGTGATGGTCTCTGGGGGGGATGAGACACGGTGGGGGGAGAGCATGTCACTCAGGGGACCTCCAGGGTGGCCTTGCACCTGGACGCCCTGCTCCAATACTGGGCAATTGCTCCTGCCCATAGCAAACGCTCCCCACTCAGAGCACTGCGGCCCCTTGGGCCCATGCCATTAGGCTGGGCCCGGCTGGAGACCCCCATAGCCTTGTGTTAGACTCTGCTCCCCCCAGCTCTGCCAGTGCCCCCCAATCCCAACTCCCGGCTCCCCACCCCAGCTCTGCCAGTGCCCCAATCCCAACCCCAGCTCCCCACCCCAGCTCCGCCAGTGCCCCCAATCCCAACTCCCGGCTCCCCACCCCCATCTCTGCCAGTGCCCCCAATCCCAACTCCCAGCTCCCCACCCCAGCTCCGCCAGTGCCCTCAATCCCAACCCCGACTCCTCCACCCCAGCTCCGCCAGTGCCCCCAATCCCAACCCCTGGCTCCCCACCCCAGCTCCGCCAGTGCCTCACAATCCCAACTCCTGGCTCCCTCCACCCCAGCTCTGCCAGTGCCCCTCAATCCCAATTTCTGGCTCCCCCAGCCCTGGGCCCCCAGCTCTGCCAGTGCCCCTCAATCCCACCCCCCAGCTCCGCCAGTGCCCCTCAGTCCCAACCCCCGACTCCGCCAGTGCCCCTCAGTCCCAACTCCTGGCTCCCTCGACCGCCCAGCTCTGCCAGTGCCCCTCAATCCCAACCTCCAGCTCCTCCAGCCCTGGGCTCCCCCACCCCCAGCTCTGCCAGTGCCCCTTAATCTCAACCTCCGGCTCCCCCCACCCCCAGCTCTGCCAGTGCCCCTCAATCCCACCCCCGGCTCCCCCAGCCCTGGGCTCTCGCCAGCAGGGCAGTAGCTGGTGCAGGCCGGAGGCGCCGGTTCCCTGGGGGCTGGGCGGGCTGTACCTTCGTCCTTGTTCCACACGGCGAGCACGCGGAAGATGAAGGCACTGAAGGTGGCGGCGAAGAAGCCACGCCAATAATTGCGGACGGCGAAGAAGGTGGACGTGACCTCGATGCTGAAGAGGACGCCTGGGAGGGGCAGAGGGGAGGGGAAGAAGCGGTGCCACCATGGCCCCTTGGCACACAGCCCGCGGCCCAGAGACATGCCTCCCTGCCTGCCCACGCACAGTCCACACAGGGGCCGGCCAAGGGGGCACCAGACCCAGACACCCCACCTGGGGCACCTCCTCTTCTCCAGGCTTTACATTCGTGTGCCAAGGCCACTTGGGACCAGATTGTAACCGCATGGGCAGCTCCTGCGGTTAGGTGGGCACCGTGGGTGTGTGCAGTTAGCCCTGTATGGGCACAGTCGAATTTGCAGCTGTCTGGCCCTGAGGTGAGGATGCCAGCTGGGAGATGGCCCCGAGCCACCCCCTGCCAGAGCCAAGGGGCCCCCTCTCCAGCCAGCTGGGCAGCCATCCCCAACAGCGAGCAGGTCCTGCCTGGTGGCGCAGAGGAGTTGTGCGAGTGAGTGGGCAGTGCTGGGGCGTAAGCAGGGACCAGCCCATCTTGGGGGGGCAGGGCACTGACAGCTTGCCTTGGGCAAGAAGGAGGGACAAGCATACACAGACGGACAGACGGACGGACAGGGACACGGCCCAGCACGGAGGGAACAAGCAAAGAGTTAGACACGTCACCAACCTAGGAGTGCAAAGCTGCGAGGGAGCCGTGGGGCCGGAGCTGGGCCTCCCTGGAGCGCAGAGCGGAGGGGAAAGGAGGAGACATTACATCTTCTGGGGGGAGTGCCCCCCATGCAGCGGCCTCTGCCATCCCCGCCAGGGGCACAGGGCCTTGGGGACCCCTCTAGGTACCCAGGAGGCCTGTGAGCGTCTCTGGAGCCCAGGGTACCTGCAGCATTGAGGTGTGTGTGTGTGTGTGGGGGGGGGTTTCCAGGTGCTGCTGGGCTCCGTCCCGGGAGGCCCGTACAGACTGGGATGGTGCCCTTGGGGCTGTGTGCCCGGGGCATGGGCAGGGCAGTGGGGGAGCAGCTTCCCTGCAGTTGGAGGGGAAAACGAGAGGCAACACGAGGGCAGAGTGGTGGGGATTGGGGGCTAATCTGGCCACAGCTGTGAGGAGAGAGGAAAGCGGGGGGCTGGGCCCCAAACCCTGTGTTCATCTGTCCTGCACCCCCATAGCACCCACCTGTGTCCAGCCCCCTGTCGCATGGGAGGTGTCAAGTGGGGATACCAGCGACTTGGGGGGCAGAGGCTGTGGCCTGTCCCAGGCCTCGCTCCTGGCCAGTTTGATGGCCAGCCCCGGGTGGCTGTTCCCACCAGATCAGGGTCTTGGGGGACGCGAGGTGCGAAGGCCTGTGTGGGGGATGGGACCCCCCAGCCAGGCACAGCTCCCACGCTGCCCTGCTGGAGGGCTCGGTTAGTGCAGAGCCATGGGGAGCTGTGGGATCAGGCAGGGCAGGGGCAGGGGAGAGCTGGGCGGGGTCCAGTCCCACAGCCCGCATGGCTGGCCCTACCTCCAATGGGGGCAGCAAAGCAGCAGCCGACGCCCACGGCACAGGCAGCCGCCAGCATCTCGATATTGCGGGACTCGTTCTGCAAGGCAAGAGAGAGCAGGAGACGATGGTGGGCGGCACCCGGGCGGGAGCTCTTGGTGGGGACATGCCCCAGGCCGCCACGGCCGGAGAGACCTCTCCCAGGGCTCACCCTCTCCCCTGCCAGGGCCGGAGACACCCCCCGTGGGGCTCACCCTCTCCCCTGCCAGGGCCGGAGACACCCCCCGTGGGGCTCACCCTCTCCCCTGCCACGGCCAGAGCCACCCTCCCTGCTCTGCCCAGCCACAGCCAGAGACACCCCGTGCCAGGGTCAGAGGGGACAAACCTCCTGCCCCACAGCCAGGGGATCCCTCTGCGGACCTGAGAGCCCCCGGCTCTCACATACACTTGCGTTCCCAGCCCGGACCTGCCCCCGGTACCCGTTCGGTCAGCACCCGCCGGCCGCACAGCGTCGGCCTCTCACCTCGTAGATGCCTCCAAAGAGGGAGAGGAATTTGCTGAGCAGGGCGGCGCACATGCTGGCAATGTGCACAAAGGGCCCCTGTGGGAAGAGGGCCAGGGACCGGTTACCACAGGCACCCGGCCTCAAAGCAGGGAGCCTTGTGCGAAGACTCACTCACTGGCAGGGCCACCCGCCCACCTCAGCTGGCACGTGCCCCCCCGGCAGGGCCACCCGCCCACCTCAGCTGGCACGTGCCCCCCCGGCAGGGCCACCCGCCCACCTCAGCTGGCACGTGCCCCCCCCCAGCAGGGCCACCCGCCCACCTCAGCTGGCACGTGCCCCCCCCGGCAGGGCCACCCGCCCACCTCAGCTGGCACAGCCCCCCCCCCCCGGCAGGGCCACCCGCCCACCTCAGCTGGCATGTGCCCCCCCCGGCAGGGCCACCCGCCCACCTCAGCTGGCACATGCCCACCCGGCAGGGCCACCCCCCCACCTCAGCTGGCACGCCCAGCAGGGCCACCGCCCACCTCAGCTGGCACGTGCCCCCGGCAGGGCCACCCGCCCACCTCAGCTGGCACATGCCCCCCCGGCAGGGCCACCCGCCCACCTCAGCTGGCACATGCCCCCCCGGCAGGGCCACCCGCCCACCTCAGCTGGCACGTGTCCCCCCGGCAGGGCCACCCGCCCACCTCAGCTGGCATGTGCCCCCCCCGGCAGGGCCACCCGCCCACCTCAGCTGGTATATGCCCCCCCGGCAGGGCCACCTGCCCACCTCAGCTGGCATATGCCCCCCCCGGCAGGGCCATCTGCCTACCACTCCTGGTACACGCCCCCCCAGTAGGCCTGCCCGCCTACTGCACCTGGCACCCAGCTTGTTCCCCCTCTCGCGACATGGCCCAGCAGCTCCCCTGCCCCTCTTACCTCCTTGCCCAGGGGCATCCCGCTGCCCAGCGCACAGGTCAGGCCGATGACCTTGGCCACAAAGGTTTTGAGGGTGAGATATTCCTTCAGCACCACGCCTCGGAGAATGGTCTTCATCTCGGGGATGCCTGAGCCTGGGGAAGGGGATGGGTGAGCACCCGGAGAGAGGGGTTGTAGCCCCCTCCTCCCTCATGGCCCTTGGGGGGGGGAGGGGAGATCCAAGTCTAGCCCCCCCACCCCCAGGCTGGAGAGCCGGGAACAGGAGGGGTGATTTTAGGGTGACCAGATGTCCTGATTTTATAGGGACAGTCCTGATTTTGGGGTCTTTTTCTTGTACAGGCTCTTATTACCCACCACCCGCATCCCGATTTTTCACACTTGCTGTGTGGTCACCCTAGGTGATTTCCCCCGGCGTGGGCCTGCAGAGTGGGCCGGGGAATCCCGAGGGGCAGGGGCTGGCTCCTACCCACAGCCTGTGGGGCCAGGATCTGAGTGAAGCCGGCCGAGAAGGTGATGAGCACCACGGGGTAGGTGACCCAGGCCATGTACTGCAGGAAGATGTTGGTGTCCAAGCCCCCGTACATCCACTTCTGGGCTGTGGAGAGATGGGGAGGGGTCACTGAGGGGGCTCGCTGGGATCGGGGTCACTGGCTGCCCTGCCCCCTCCAGCCCAGGGGAGGGAGGGCACAGACGGGGCCCCATTCAGGATGACACAGCCCCACCCAAGGGAGCCAAACGCTTCCACTGCCTGGAGCCCATACCTGCCTGGCCATGCCTTGGACCAACCTCCCTGGCTGACACCTACCGAGCCCCCTCGCCCAGGCCCAGCCCCCTGGTTGACACCTACCCAGCCCCCTTCCTGGGCCCAGCCCCCTGGCTGACACCTACCCAGCCCCCTTCCTGGGCCCAGCCCCCTGGCTGACAGGGGGCCCAGCCCCCTTCCTGGGCCCAGCCCCCTGGCTGACAAGGTACCCAGCCCCCCATCTGCGCCCTGGGCAATCCTGGCTGTGCCCTCAGGGTGCCAAGCTGACCAGCTGCCTGGCTCAGGCTGTGGGCACAGAGGCGAGTGGCCCCGGCCCCCTCACCTTGCAGGCAGGTGGCTATGGTGAAGTCCATGGCCCAGCTCACCAGCGCCATGACCAGCCCCAGCAGGATGAGGAAGATCCAGTCCTCGCCCACCTTGGAGATGAGGAACTTCTGGCATCGCACGGCGCAGACTGTGGGGAGAGCGCGGGAGCTGAGCGGGGGGAAGGGCCCATTCTCCATGCCCAGCCCAGGGCATCCTGGAGGCAAGATTAACCCACCCCCCTAACCTGTCTCCCGCACTGCTGCGGGGATGGGCACGGCTCAGACGGACGGACGGAGTCTCTTTACAGCGATCCAAGCTCTCCAGCAATGGGCCACTGGGGCCCCGGGGGCAGGGGAGAGAGGAGATTGGGGGCTGGGGGAGCACCAGGCTGCCAGGTGGGCTCGGACACGGCCCCGGCAGACTCTTGGGGGTTAGTGCAGCCTGTGTCTCTGCACTGAGCTCTGTGCCAGCTCCTCAGGACCGGGCACAGGGGATGGGCAGAGCCAGCCTGTGCCCGCTCCGGCTACTTGCCCTGGCTCCTGCACTGGCCACAGGGACCTCGCAGGCCGGGCTCCAGCCTGTGCTGCACGGGGAGAGATGGGGCTTGGAGGAGAGAAGTCTGAGCCACCGGGCACAGGGACAAGCTCCAGGAGGAGGGACACCCTCGTGCCGGGCTGGCCAGGGGGAGCAGAGACGGGCCCCAGGAGGGCGCTGAGCCTGAAGGACCCAGGGGAGGAAGGAGCCAGCCCAACATTCCCTGGGGACCCCAGCTGCCTTTGCATGTGTCAGCGACTAGGAAAGGCACAGGGGAGTCCAGTGGGGGTGGGGCTGTGCCCCCCAGGATGCCCTGAGCTCAGGGGGCACAGGCAGGACTGGTGCCAGGGCAGCGAGCCAACAGGCAGCTTGTGTTAACTCACCTGCTCTTGCCCAGACCTCAGCAGTGCTGGGCAGAGCAACCCAGCCCCACACCCCCAGCTGGGGAGAGAGACAGGGAAGGGCCCATCCCTGGGGCAGAGAGGAGCACTCAGCAGGCTGGTCACCTGGGGCCCACCCACCCACCACTGACGCTGCCCCAGCCCAGAGTGCCCCTCAGCCAGGAACGCATGGGCACAGAGCTGGGAGGCGCTGGGCAAATGGTCCTCCCACCCCACAGCTCAGCCAGTGCCCCTCAGTCCTGACCCACAGTCCTGTGTTATCCCAGCCCTGGGCTCCCCAACCACAGCTCATAGACTCATAGACTTTAAGGTCAGAAGGGACCATTATGATCATCTAGTCTGACCTCCTGCACAACGCAGGCCACAGAAACTCACCCACCCACTCCTGTAACAAACCCCTGACCTATGTCTGAGTTATTGAAGTCCTCAAATCGTGGTTTAAAGACCTCAAGGTGCAGAAAATCCTCCAGCAAGTGACCCGTGCCCCATGCTGCAGAGGAAGGCGAAAAACCTCCAGGGCCTCTGCCAATCTGCCCTGGAGGAAAATTCCTTCCTGACCCCAAATATGGCGATCAGCTAAACCCTGAGCATGTGGGCAAGACTCACCCGCCAACACCCAGGAAAGAATTCTCTGTAGTAACTCAGATCCCAACCCATCTAACATCCCATCACAGACCACTGGGCATACTTACCTGCTGATAATTTGGCAATTGATCTTTGATTAATTGCCAGAATTAGGCTATCCCATCATACCATCCCCTCCATAAACTTATCAAGCTTAGTCTTGATGCCAGATATGTCTTTTGCCCCCACTGCTCCCCTTGGAAGGCTGTTCCAGAACTTCACTCCTCTAATGGTTAGAAACCTTCGTCTAATTTCAAGTCTAAACTTCCTAGTGTCCAGTTTATATCCATTTGTTCTTGTGTCCACATTGGTACTAAGCTTAAAAAATTCCTCTCTCTCCCTAATATTAATCCCTCTGATATATTTATAAAGAGCCAGCATATCCCCCCTCAACCTTCTTTTGATTAGGCTAAACAAGCCAATGTCCCTCAGTACCGACCTATGTTCCCTCTAAGCTGCGCAGCTGTGTAGCAGGCCATCAAGGGCTGCGAGAGGCGCCTCTCCCCTGGTCCCAGGCTGCTGCAACGAGAGAGGGCTGGGGGCCATCCTCTCTCCCTGCCGTGGCCCCAGGGCACCCTGCACCCTAACCCCCTCATCCCTGGCCCCACCCCAGAGCCCACACCCCCAGCCAGAGCCCTCACCCCCACACACCCCAACCTTCTGCTCCAGCCCTGAGCCCCCTCCCACACTCCGAACCCCTCGGCCCCACCGCCACCACACATCACCTCCATATTGGTGCACATAACAAAATTCATTCCACACATGGATGTACAGAAATTAAGGGAACATTGGTCCCAACCCACAGCACCCACTGCTACCCCAGCCCTGGGCTCCCCCTGCCCACAGCTCTGCCGGTGCCCCTCAGTCCCGACCCATATCCCCCTCCTATCCCAGACCTGTGCTCCCCCACACAGCTCTGCCAGTGCCCCTCAGTCCCGACCCACAGCCCCCTCCTATCCCAGACCTGTGCTCCCCCACACAGCTCTGCCAGTGCCCCTCAGTCGCAACCCACATCCCCCTCCTATCCCAGACCTGTGCTCCCCACCACAGCTCTGCCAGTGTCCCCTAATACTGACCCATATCCCCCCGCTATCCCAGACCTGGGCTCCCCCCCACAGTTCTGCTGGTGCCCCTCAGTCCCGACCCTGCTGCACGCCGCTCTCCCAGTGCGGAACAAAGACGCCCCTGGTGCCAATTCATTATGGGAGCAGAGCTGCAGACAGTCCAGCAGAGACGGCTGCAGACGGAGACCCACAATCCAATTGTCTCACAAGCCAGACAACCCTGGACATTGGCATTTACATCATTCAGGGACCTGCCACAGCAGAGCTCCCTCAAAGGCCACGCTGGGGGACAGCGAGAACTGCAGGGCCCCTCAACACCAAGCTAGGGTGTGGGGGAAGGAGCAGGCTGGGCAGCATCTAAAGCAGTGCAGTGCCCCCTAGTGCCAGGCTGGGTGCATAGCGACGGGCAGGGTGCCATAGCGCAGCAGTGCAGCGCCCCCTAGTGCCAGGCTGGGAGCATAGCGACGGGCAGGGTGCCATAGCGCAGCAGTGTAGCGCCCCCTAGTGCCAGGCTGGGAGCATAGCTACGGGCAGGGTGCCATAGGGCAGCAGCGCCCCCTAGTGCCAGGCTGGGTGCATAGCGACGGGCAGGGTGCCATAGCGCAGCAGTGCAGCGCCCCCTAGTGCCAGGCTGGGAGCATAGCGACGGGCAGGGTGCCATAGGGCAGCAGTGCAGCGCCCCCTAGTGCCAGGCTGGGTGCATAGCTCTGGGCAAGGTGCCATAGGGCAGCAGCGCCCCCTAGTGCCAGGCTGGGAGCATAGCGCTGGTCAGGGTGCCATAGGGCAGCAGTGCAGCGCCCCCTAGTGCCAGGCTGGGAGCATAGTGACGGGCAGGGTGCCATAGGGCAGCAGTGCAGTGCCCCCTAGTACCAGGCTGCCCCATAGCCAGTGATGCCTCTGAGGCTGGGTGCGGGGAGACGGGCTGGGAGCGAGGTCCCCACTGGCCGCACGGCCCAGGGCGCGGCACTGCTAACCACTGGCTAAGTGCCTGAGAGGTCTCCGGGGAGCGGGGTGTGCGGGGAAGTGAGGCAGACGCGGCCTCCCTCGCAGCACAGAAAGCCCTCAGCGGCATGCGATGGCGAGACGCCCCGTGGCGCCCCCTGCTGGGGGAGAGCAGGGCAGAGGAGGGGGCACTGCTGCGGGGGAGAGGGTGAGGCGTGAGCCAGGCCTGAGAGATGGCTCCCGAGGCTCTGAGTGGGGCAGAAAGGTGGCAAGACTCAGTCACAGCTGAGCACCAGCTCCCTGCCCAGCCAGGCGTCTGTGCCCTCTAGAGACCCAGCCAGCGAGGGGCCGGCCCCAAGGCTGAGCAGGCAGTCTGCTGACCCAAGGGGTGGGGCACCCGTTTATCCCCGACGGCTGGTGGCTCCTTGGCAATGAGCCAGCCGGACTCCTGGCAGATGTCTGAGCAAAGCAGGGGCTGGTGCCAATGCTGCTGTGCCCACAGCAAGGTGCCCTCACAGCAGCTCCACAGCCCGGAGCCGCAGTGCGTAGCAGCATCTCTGCCCCAGCAGCCCCAGCTGGCCCCAGCAGCCCGCCCGAGACTGAGGCTTCTCCACCGCACACCTGTACCCAGGGCAGCTGCTCGGCTCAGCCTGCCAACCCAGGGCCTGGCCTCCCCCAGAGATCCCGCCAGCCCCCATGCTCCTGGCCTGCAAAGCGCTGGGGTCTGGGGCCAGGTCCTCAGCCTCGTCCGCCCTCTAGTGGCCACTGGATCGCTGCAGAGAGTCAGCACTTGGCTAACGCCAGACAATTGGCACCAGAGCTGGGAGACGTGTGTGTGTATGTGGGGGTGGGGGATCAATCAGACCTGGCTGCGGAGCCCAGCAACGCCCCCCAGAGCCCGTAAAAATGTGGCCTGCAGTGAGTGGCCCGAGATCTGACCGCACCCCGTACTGGCCCCCCCAGCCCTGGCGCCCAGCTGCAGAGCAGCTGGCTCGGGATGAGCCCAGAGGGGAGGCTGGGGGAAAAGGGAGATGTTTCCGGGTCACCTGTGCCCCACCCATCCCAGCAGCTCAGAGCCTGGGGACACTGTGCCAAACTAATATGTAGATCCCAGACCCCGGGCATCCTTATGAACCTCTCTGCTGCCCTCTCCTTATGGGCACCAACAGATCCGCGAGGCACAGATACTCCCGCCGCCTCCCATGGTTCCTCTCTGCCCTGGAGACTCTGGTCGCCTGAGCTCACCCCCCAAAGGAGACAGCCTCTCCTCACACCACTACCTGCTCATCACCTCCAGGCGCACCACAGTCCCTGAGCAAGAACAGCCTGGCTTGGAGGGGTGCACGTGGGACCCCTCCACAGCACACCTTGCGGCCAGCTGCCCTGGGCTTGGTTATAGTCCTAGCGAAGACAAGGCCCTGGGCAGGCTCGGCGAGAGGCAGGAACTGCCCCCATCGCGGCCCAGCCCGCGCTGACTCAGCCTAAGGCGCCAGCGATAATTGAGGCAGGCGGTTTGGCAGTGCCGACGCAGGCCCGAGGAGTTCCCGGCCTCGCGATGCTCCGCGCGACGGTGACGAGAACCCCGAGCTTGGTTACTGCATCAGGGCCCTGGCAGCAGGCTGGCAGCGGTTGCCCGGAGGAGCGACGTGACTTGGGTTAGGAAATCCCTTTCCTGAGCCCGTTCTGAGCTTTCCTGCCCCACTGTCCCTGAAGGGGGGAAGCCCGGCGCGCCCCCAGCCTCCGTGGAGCTCTGAGGGAACATGGGAGATCAACTGGGGGGCTCAGACCCTGGTGCCCCTTGTCCCAGGAGAGGATGTCAGACAAAGGTCTGTGCCCGGAAGTTGTGTCCTGAGGCCCCAGAGCTAGAAGCCAGTGACTGGACTCCACCCAGGCTCACTGGGCTTGGAAGCACGTGGCACCCAGTCACTGGGTCCAATCGCAGCAAACTGGTGACCAGCCGCCTGGGATTGGCCCGCCAGGGTCTCCTCCTGTTGCAGGATAGAAACCCCTGGAGTGTGCCAAGCTGGCATCGTGCCAACCCCAGCCACTGCAGCCGGTCCCTACCTGCTTCACAGGTCCCTGCCCTCCCTGCTCCACAGAGCCCTGCAGTGGACACGGCCCAGCCTCCTGCGACACTCGCTGGGGAGGAGACCAGGGCAGCGGCATGCGCTGGGCCCACTGGACACAGCATCCCCCAGAGCATTGCCCCCTGTGGGCTGCCCAGCATGGCCTCACGGGGCAGCTTCAGCACCCAGCTCTCACCACTGGGGCCTGGAAACAGACAGCAGCCCCCTCTAGGAGCTCTGCCATGACACAGACCTGCTGGGCTGAGGATCATACAGGTGAGGGGGGGTATCTGACATTGCCTCTGGGCTAGCCCTGATGTGCCCATCACCCTGGTCTCTCAGCAGCTGGAGTCCCCTATTACCAATTGTCAGGTTCAAATGTGGGGGGTGGGGAGTGCAGAGTAAGCCCATACTGGGTCAGACCAATGGCCCATCTAGCCCAGTAGCCTGTCTTCTGACAGTGGCCAATGCCAGGTGCCCCAGCGGGAATGAACACAACAGGGAATCACCAAGTGATCCATCCCGTCGCCCATTCCCAGCTTCTGGCAAAGAGGCTAGGGACACTCAGCCCATCCTGGCTATCCTCCCTGAATGTATCTAGTTCTTTTCTGAGCCCTGTTATAGTCCTGGCCTTCACAACATCCCCTGGCAACAGATTCCACAGCTTGACCGTGCATTGTGTGCAGAGATACTTTCTTTTCTTTTGTGAGGTGTGGTGACCACATCTGCACGCAGTATTCAAGGTATGGGCGTACCATGGATTTATAGAGAGGCAATATGATATTTTCTGTCTTTTTGTCTATCCCTTTCTAACATTCAGCTGCACCCTGAGTGGATGTTTTCAGGGAACTATCCACAATCAAGAGCTCTTTCTTGAGTGGTAACAGCTAACTTAGACCCCCTCATTTTATATGGACAGTTGGGATTCTGTTTTCCAATGTGCATTACTTTGCATTTATCAACATTGAATTTCATCTGCCGTTTTGTTGCCCAGTCACCCAGTTCTGTGAGATCCCTAATTGTAGCTCTTCGCAATCTGCTTTGATCGTAACTATCTTGAGTAATTTTGTATTGTCTTCAAATTTTGCTACCTCACTGTTCACCCCTTTTTCAAGATCATTTATGAATATTTTGAACAGCACTGGGCCCAGTACAGACCCCTGGGGGACACCTCTATTTGCCGCTCTCCGTTCTGAAAACTGACCAAAATGGAGAGAGGTAAATAGTTTCCTAACTTTCAACCAGTTACTGATCCATGAGAGAACCTTCCTTCTTATCCCATGACTGTTTCCTTTGCTTAAGAGCCTTTGGTGAGGGACCTTGTCAAAGGCTTTCTGAAAATCTAAGTACACTATATCCACTGGATCCCCCTTGTCCACATGCTAATTGACCCCCTCAAAGAATTCTAGCAGATTGGTGAGGCATGATTTTCCTTTACATATACCATGTTGACTCTTCCCCAACAAATCATGTTAATCTATATGTCTGATAATTCTTACTATTACAGTTTCAACCAGTTTGCCCAGCACTGAAGTCAGGCTTACCGGCCTGTAATTGCCGGGATCGCCTCTTGAGCCTTTTTAAAAAATTGGCATCACATTAGTTATCCTCCAGCAATTTGATACCACTGCTGATTTAATTGATAGGTTACATACCACAGTTAGTAGTCCTGCAATTTCACATTTGGGTTCCTTCGGAACTCCTGGGTGAAACCCATCTGGTCCTGGTGACTTATTACTGTTTAATGTATCAGTTTGTTCCAAAACCTCCTCTAATGACACCTCAAGCTGGGACAGTTCCTCAGATTTGTCACCTAAAAAGAGTGGCTCAGGGGTGGGACTCTCCCTCACATCCTCTGCCGTGAAGACCGATGCAAAGAATTCATTTAGTTTCTCCGCAATGGCCTTATCATCCTTGAGTGCTCCTTTAGCACCTCGATCGGCCAGTGGCCCCACTGGTTGTTTAGCAGGTTTCCTGCTTCTGAGGTACTTAAAACATTGTTTGCTGTTACTTTCTGAGTCTTTGGCTAGTTGCTCTTCAAATTCTTTTTTGAACTCCCTAATTATACTTCTACACTTCATTTGCCAGAGTTTATGCTCCTATTTTCCTCACTAGGATTTAACTTCCACTTTTTCAAGGAAGCCTTTTTGCCTCTCGCTGCTTCTCTTACTTTGCTGTTTAGCCACGGTGGCTCTTTTTTGGTTCTCTTACTGTGTGTTTTAATTTGGGGGATACATTTAAGTTGAGCCTCTATTATGGTGTCTTTAAAAAGTTTCTCTGCAGCTTACAAGCGTTTCACTTTTCACATTGTACCTTTTAATTTCTGTTTAACCAACCTCCACCTTTTGGTGTAGTTCCCCTTTCTGAAATTAAATGCTACCGTGGTGGGCTTGCTTTGTTGTTTTCCTCCCTGCAGGGATGTTAATTTTTATTGTGTTATGGTCACAATTACCAAGCGGTTCAGTTATATTCACCTCTTGGACCAGACTCTGTGCTCCACTTCGGACTAAATCAAGACTTGCCTCTCCTCTGGTGGGTTCCAGGACTGGCTGCTCCAAGAAACCGTCATTTATGGGGTCAAGAAAGTTTCTCTCTGCATCCCGTCCTGAGGTGACATGTACCCAGGCGATATGGGGATAGTTGAAATCCCCCGTTAGTATTGAGTTTGGGGTTTTTAAAAGATTTTTACTACATTTGACTGTCTCAGAGCAGAGCCTGCCTGCAAAACACCCCCACACTCCCACTTCCATGTCCTCCTCGCCCCAAGCAGGCACACAGCTCACACTCCCCCCAGCCATGGGGGCATTCAGGTCCCCTCCCCATAGGCTCTGTACACACTGCGCTCAATCAGGGCTGCCCAGCTCATGCCCCTGCCCCCGCCTGGCAGCGCTCATGTCACTTGAGTGCATCAGATGAGCTTGCCGGGGACATGAGGCCACAGGGAATCTGAGCGTGGCAGCACCATAACAGACCCACCCAACTCAGCGGGGGCCAGGAGCCAGCTGACGGGCTGAGACAGAGCTCCCAGCACCCCCCAGAGCAGCTAGAGAGGCCTGTGTGATGCAGTGGGAATGTTCTTGATGTGTTCTTTGAATAGTGAGTGGGGAGTATTGACCTGGGAAGGTTGCAGGGGAGTTTTGCTGGAACTGGCTGCATTGGGGAAGGGAGGATACCTGAGCATGTAACCTGAGAACCCAGGAGGGGGGTTGGAGGCCAGGTAACACCTCTGCCCCGGAAACTGGACAAAGGACACAAAGGCTGGGGGAGGAGCCGGGTGGAGGCTGAGTGAGAGGCTGGAGGGGTTTTCAGTTTGGGGCTGGCTGAGGAGGAGAAGTGAGGTCAGACTTGGGTGTCTGCCTTGCTGGGGCCCAGAATGGACCCGGCTGAGGGGTCCCATTCTCTGTACCTACAAGCTCTGTTTTAGACCATGTTCCTGTCATCTAATAAACCTCTGTGTTACTGGCTGGCTGAGAGTCACGTCTGACTGCGGAGTGGGGGTGCAGGACCCTCTGGCTTCCCCAGGACCCCGCCTGGGGCGGACTCGCTGTGGGAAGCGCACGGAGGGGCACATGCTGAATGCTCCATGGTCAGACCCAGGAGGTGAAGCCGTGTGAGCATCTTGCCCTCAAGACAGTCTGCTCCGAGGGAGAGGAGGCTCCCCAGAGTCCTGCCTGGCTTTGTGGGGAGCAGTTCCAGAGCATCGCCCAGGGACTCCATGACAGCCTGCCCTTCCCCCAGTCTCTAGGCGGTGGGAGAAGCTCCTCTGCTCTCTGCCATGGGCAGTGCCAGGACAGCACCCTCAGCCCTGCCCATGGAGCCAGGCCTGGAGCGAGCACATGAGGGACCCAGAGCCAGAGCCAGGAAAACACGTGTCACAACACTGACACCACAGCCCTCAGTGGCACAGCGAGCCAGGGGCACTACCCTGCCCAAGCCGCCGGGCGAGGAGCCAGCGAGCCAGGGGCCTGCCGGGCCGGGCCCGGGACACATGGGGCCATCGGCGCAGGCTTCGCTCTGACAGGGAATGTGCCTCAGGAACAATGCGAGCCGGAGCGGCGCCAGTTGCCAAGGGAACTATTTTAGGGCCCCAGAGAGGGTGGGTGAGCGGTGCCCAGTGCCACAGCCATGCCTGGGGGAGCCAGGGAACAGACCGTCCCAGTGGGGATGGAGGGTGGAGTGGGGGGGAGGACCCCCACCAGCCCTGGCACTGAGAACAGAGCCCCCCTGCAGAACACGCCCACATCCCTACTTTCCATGCCCTCCCCACCCCACACAGTTCACACTCCCCCCAGCCATGGGGCATTCAGGTCTCCCCCCACCCTGCGCTCAATACACGACTGCCCACCTCACCCGCCACGCCCCACCCGGCAGTGTTCATCCCCCCCGAGTGCAGCAGATGAGCCCGGCTCACCCGGCTGCATGAGGAGTCACAGGACTTCCTGTCACAAAGGGAAAGGCGGGTAATCGAAATGGCCAGAACAAATCACACATCTCCCCTGCTCCAGTGCACATGGGGGACGGAGATTGTGCACTCAGACCAGGGGATCTGGGTCCCTGGCGTGGGCACAGGCTGGGAGGGGGAATCGTCCCCCGCAGCGTGGGCACAGGCTGGGAGGGGGAATCGTCCCCCGGCGTGGGCACAGGCCGGGAGGGGGAATCGTCCCCCGGCGTGGGCACAGGCAGGGAGGGGGAATCGTCCCCCCCCCCCCAGTGTGGGCACAGGCTGGGAGGGGGAATCGTCCCCCGGCGTGGGCACAGGCTGGGAGGGGGAATCGTCCCCCCCCCCCAGTGTGGGCACAGGCTGGGAGGGGGAATCGTCATCCCCCGCAGCGTGGGCACAGGCTGGGAGGGGGAATCGTCCCCCCCCCCAGTGTGGGCACAGGCTGGGAGGGGGAATCGTCATCCCCCCCAGCGTGGGCACAGGCAGGGAGGGGGAATCGTCCTCCCCCCCAGCATGGGCACAGGCAGGGAGGGGGAATCGTCCCCCCAGCGTGGGCACAGGCTGGGAGTGTCCGCTAGTTATTTTTGGGAAGGCCACATTTCTGCGGGTGGCCTGATGGGCAGGTGTCACTGTCCTCATTTGTGAGTGTCCAATGACAATGAGTGAGTCATTTTATCTCCAGCGGCCGGGTGCATGCCAAGGACACAGCCCGAATCCCCGCGTTGCTCAGGGTGAGGTCATGCATGCTTAGCCTATTGTTACGGGTCACCGGCCGCTCTCCCTCCAGGAGGCACGGCCCAGTGCTCGGTCTGCGGGACGGGCAGGGAAGGAGACTTGGAAGGAGACCCAGGGCCAGGGAGTGAGAGAAAACAGAGAAGAAAGGGGACTGGTGAGCTCAACAGTGCCCGGCTGGGGGCCGTGAGACCGGCACAACCACTGAGCCAGCAGCACAGCGCGGGCCAGATGGGACGAGAGGAGAGAGGCAGAGACAAGAGGAGAGGAAAGAGGGAGGTGCAAGGGGGAGTAAGGAGTGTGCACGAGGGCCTGGGCATACACCAGGGTGTGCATGAGGGCTTGGGTGTGCACTGGAGTGTGCACGAGGGCCTGGGCATGCACTGGGGAGTGCGTGAGGACCCGGGCATACACTGGAGTGTGTACAAGGGCCTGGGCATGCACCAGGGTGTAGTCGTGTGTACGCTAGTCCTGAGCGCACACACCTGTGCAGCAAGGACTCCCTGTGGGAGGCTGCAGGGTGCTGGGGAGGCTGCGATCTCACTGGGCTGGAGGCACGTGGTTGTGGGTTTCACAGGAGTCCCCACCCCACCCCCATGCGATGGGGCAGCCCAGCCCGCGTGTCTGTCCCCTGCGGGCTCCTTACTGCGGCAGCGGGCGCAGCGGCTCTGGTCGTACTCCAGCAGCTCCGGCCCGCGGGCGCGCTCCTTCGGGAAGGCTTTCCGGCGCTCCTGCTGCAGCCGGACGCGTGCCGCCTCCTCCTTGGCAAAGGCTCCCAGGTCCTGAGTGTAGCGGCCATACATCTGGCAGAGAGAGCGCGGCGTCAGTGCGGGCAGGCGGACGCGGGGGGCGGGCGAGGGATAATCTGCCCTGTAGGCCCCCACCTCAACCAGCGCTCGGTGACCCTGGAGAGGGGCCTGGGGGAGATGATGGGGGGGTGCCCCTCGCCCCCCAGCACAGGCAGAGCTGGGGGTGCTGGCAGCTTGGGGGGAGAAGCCAGTGGCTTAGCCCTTCCCCGAACATCCCAGAGCTCAGCATGGGGCCCAGCCCAACCCCACTGCAGCCGCTCACCCCAGCACCCCACACACTGGGGACTGAGGGGCGGCACACCTGCCCCCTACTCTCCACCTCCCTGACTGCCCTGCTGCCCAGCCCCGGGCTGCATTTACTCTCAACACCCAGCCCCCCCCCACCGGGTTTCCTTCCCCGCCCCCCTGCGTGGTGCCTTTACCCCACACCCCCCTGAGCTCACAGCCGCGCTATGGAGGCAGAGCATGTGCTGAACGGCCCTGGGCCCATGTAGGGACAGTGACACTCTACACATCCCAGGCTGCCCGGGTCCAGACCCAGGCGACCCTGCGCAGCGGCAGGGCAGGGGCAGGCGCTGGGCTCCTGGCCTGGCCAGAACAATGCCAGGCAGATAAGGAAGCTTCACAATCAATAGCAATTGTTCCCCCAGTGCAATGCGTCTCCCAGCACCAGCGCAGGAAATGGGCCCCAGCGCCCAGCTGGGATGGGCTGGCACCAGCACACGGCGCCGCCCGCCCAGCGACCCGCCGGCGGCAGCCTGACATCAGTGCGGGGGGGGGGTGGTGTCCCCCATCCTGCCAGCTCCAGATCAGGGGGGTGGCGGATTCCAAACAAGGGGGACAATCTCAGGGCTCCCCACCCGCCCACACACACCCCAGTAAGCAGCAAGGGCAGGGCACATGAGGCCTCCCCACCACCAAGGGGATGGGCAGCCACTGGGTGCCAGCGATGGGCCAAGCACCTCCCAGCTGGGCACAGCCTTTCTGAGTGGGCTTCCAGCCAATTCCCTGCTCTGCAGGCCCCACCCCACTGGGGACCAGGCCAGGGGCAGGCCTAGGGAGGGGACTCTGCAACACCCTAGACGCCGAGTGTGCCCACTGGGAGTGGGGCCTGGCGGCTCGCTCCTTTCAGCTCCAGCGCTGGTGATCTCTTATGCTGCCAAGAGTCTTCAAGGGGGAGGCTCATTAAAGCTTTTCTCTTCCCTTAGATAGGGGGTTCCAGCTCCCCCAGCCAGGGGGTCCCTGCAGGCGCAGACCAGGGGGGCAGATGTGAAGCAAGGTGGGTCCCCATGGTTTGGGGGGGGAGGGCAGATGCAGAGTGACAGGAGGGGATGATATAGAGCGAGCAGGGGATTCCCCATGGGTTATGGGGGCAGGCACAGGGGGAGCAGGCCCAGAGCAGGACAGGGGCTCCCTGCAGAGCTATGGACTTGCATCCCCCCCACTGAGCTGAGCCAGCTGCCTGGGCCTGAACCGGTGAGGGAGCAGGGGTGCTGGGATGTAACCTGGTGCTGGCCCTGATCAGTGGACGGTGATTGAGGACCACACCCAGAGATGGAGCCTTTCACCTCTAGGTCACCCTGGGAGCTCAGATGCAGGCCCGGTCAGTTACCGGAGAGCCACTGCCGACCACCAGCTGCCTAGAAGCCTGGGTGAAGTGACCGCATGGATCCAGCCAGGGCAGGGCAGATCTGGTGGCAGGGAGTTCCGCAGGCTCACCGTGTCTTAGGGACAAAACCGTTTCCTTTTATCGTTCTGAACTATGAGAGCTGGGTCCTAGGCCAAGGAGCTGACAACAGGGACTGTCCCTCCCCCTCCCCGAGATTCGCAGAGGGCTGAGGTCAGGAGCGGTGTTCACAGACACCCTGAGGGCAGAGAGGGGGCAGCACTGGAAGGAACGGGCCAAGCCGCGTCTCAGGGGAAACTCCCCGACACACATGGGGGAATTACCCCCAATAAGCAGGAGAAGCCCCAGCACTTGAGACTTTAAAAGCGAGGCCGGTTGGAGCAGCAGGGACGGGAGCCCGGGGGCTGAGGCTGGCACAGCCCCTGCCACGAGCTCCTTGTGCCCTCTGTCTCCAGCAGGAGGGGTGCGCAGGCGGGCATTGATCCCGCACTGCAAGGGCACTGCCAAGGACTTCCTCCCTCCCCGGCAGGGCCAGAATACAGAGTGCCAGGAACAATGGGAGGCTTTAGCTAGAGACGGCCCCTCACGGGAAGAAAAGCCGAGGGGCCTGACAGTTCTGGCACCAAGCGCACTGGACGCTCAGCACAGGAGCTACGTGAGGGCCATGCCGATTGCCCCGCAGTCCCAGGGCCTGCCTGAGCCGGCGCAGCACAGGGCCTTGTCCAACCCAGCCCCAGCAGTCCCGGACACAGCTCAGCCCACGCAGGGCTCGGCTCTGCTCTCCCTGCAAGCGAAGGGGTGATGGGTCCCACGAGGCAGGGGCCTCGGGAGCTCTGCCCTGCCCATCACTTGCAGAAGGCAGACCGGACTCGCCCCACCTTGCTCCTCGCTGGCCCATGCAAACGCCAGGCCAGAACTGGGCTCTGCTTAGTGTCTGGGCTGCACTCAGAGAGCCGGGGAGACTAGCAACGGGGAATGGGGCCAGACCCGAAGGGATTCCTGAAGCGCTCCCTCGGGAGTTAACCTGGGGGGCAGCCGGGACTGGCCTGATTTGCCAGAGTGCTCCCCCTGTCCATGCCACCAGGGTGGCTGAGAGAAACATCTGGTTTGAATGGAACTGGGTCCGCCCCCAGTCTCAGCGCTGCCCCTCGCCCCACAGGGGAGTGCAGGCTGCCCCCAGCACAGGCCGGCATCGGGGGAGAGCGAGGAGGGGCACGGGGAGCAGAAGCCCATGCTGCGCAGCGGGGCACATGCACTATTGCCAGAGAGCCGCAAGGGGGTGCCAGGGAGAAATGGAAGAATCGGCCCTGTGGGCAGCAACGGAACAGCAGGTAGGAAATAGGCCTGGGAGCAAGGGGTAGAAATCCCCAGAGCATCAGGGAGAGGGGGCTGGGGAAGGAGAGCAGGATAAACGGGGCCAGTCCCTGGGGCTATAGGCCTGAGCACGGGATCAGCCCCATAGCTCAGCAGGTCTGGCGAGGGGCCCTGCTGGCCGGGTTCCTGTGACGCACGTGACGTGCCTTTCCCCACAGCGCACACTAACCCCAGAGCTCTCCCTGCAAGGGCAGCAATGGATGATACAGGGGGTCAGACACTGACCCAGGAATGCTGGGGTCAATTCCCTGCTCTGCCAGAGACTCCCCGTGTGCTTGGGCAAGTCACTCAGCCCATCTGCCCCACGGGGATAACGGCAGGGTTGGGTGGGAATTTCTGTCCACACAGGCCTGGCTGTCCCCAAGGAGGCTGCTGGCAACAATACTGGGTGGGATGAGGCTACTTCCCACCAAGACCTTGGCCTGGGACTTAGCACTCATGTCCCAATCGAGGAAATGTCCTTGTCCCTAAGCCATGGCGAGCCTGTGGAACTCCCTGCCACCAGATCGGTGGGGCCCAGAGCCTAGTGAGCTTGAAGTGAAGGACTGGCCATTCCAGGGGTAACGCGTGCAGTGGCACCGGTGAGGATAAACACATTAAACATTTCAAGCTCCCATTAGGGAGATGGGGGCTATAGAAGTACTTTTGAAGAGTCTGTTACAGCTGCCCGCTGCTCGGCCTATGTCCCCTCAGACCAGTCTAAACAACCCCTCCCTCCTGCCACTTGCCCGTGTGACCTCCCCCAGGTAAATCCAGGTCCTCTCAGTCCCTCCTGGTCCATCACTCCCAGCACCCCCTGCTCAGCCCGATGCCAGTCTCCGAACTCCACTGCGACAAGCGCTATTTTGTTCGGGTGCCAGCTGGTGGCTCAGGCAGGAAACGCCCACGAGCAGGGCAGCTGCACTCCGGTGCGGAGAAATCAGCGCAGGAACCGAGAGGAGCCTGTCCCTGCTCACCGCAGGGACAGGCAAGGCAGGGCGCACCCACTGCCAGGACCTGACCTTTCCCGACCAGCGGCAATGCGGCACTCGTGGAGCTTTGCCGGGGGACATTACGAGGGGTCTTGTCCTTGTTTAAAGGTCTCTGGGTCGTCTGAGAAACACCTATGGGGAGAACCCCACCCCACCCCAGTCCCGGGCTGGGTATCCTGCCACTGCAAGGCGCTTTATGAGCCCCGCCAAACACACGCCCAGCAGAGCTGAGCGACAGCATCGCCAACGGCTCATCACTCGGTCAAATCAAAGCCGGCTTCCTCTGGAACAAGGGGAGAGCTGGACCCCTGCCAAATTCCTGACACTTCAGCTGCAGAACTGCTCAAAGGGAAAACAAGGCTGCCTGCAGGATCTGAGCGGAGGGTGGCCCCAACCCGAGCCCCCTTCTCATCCTTCTACTCGCTGAGCCATCTCTGATCAGACTCCCCTTCCCACCAGCGGCCAGCCCTCGGAGAGCCAGCAAGTGCCACGGCAGGGGCTTGGAATGGAAACTGTTACACACCCTTGACTCTAGCTGCCCCTCCAATACCTGCTTTCTGGGACTGGGGGGCCCGAGCTGCGCACTGCATCCTGGAGGGCGTGTGTGTGCACGTGTGTGATGGAGTGGGGGGGTTTCTTGGGTTTTTTTTCGTGTTTTCCAGTGGGTTGCATGCAGAGGGAGTGGGACTCAGTGTCCCCGGGTGTTACTGGTTTAACAAGGTGATGGGAGAGGGAGTTTGTTGTTACAGAGGACTGGAGAGGGAACTTGAGACCCCGGCTGATGGCCTGGAGGATGGAGACCCCAGTGACTGGTGACCTGATGACGCAGAGACCTAGCTCAGGAGTCGCAGCAGGTTCTGGCCAGCGGGAGGACAATGGGCTGCGAAGAGAGGACCCCATGACCTAACCAGCCGGTTCCAGCCAGAGGAGAGCTGAGAGATGAGGCCATGGGGACCCTGTTTACCTGGAGAGAAGACAATGGACAGAGGGGGCTTGGGGCCGGGGATCTCGGAGGCCCAGCTGGGAAGCAGGGGGGCTCTGGGCTGGAGAGGGGGAGCAGGCAGAGCCCGTCTGGGTGCAGGGGAGACTTGGATGTGTTGGGCTGAGGGAGGCCAGGCCTGAGGTCCTGAGAGTTTCCTGTGCTGGGTTCAACGCTCAATAAACCCTCCTGTTTTGTGCTGGCTGACAGTCACTCCGGTCTAGAGAACAGGGGGCATCATCCCCTTCGGGGGTGGAGGCCCTGGGGGTCCAGAGCGAGGGGACCCACGGCAGAGACAGACGTGCTGAGGCTCAGAGAGGTGCGGCTCCAGGAGGTGGAGGGGCCTGACCCCAAGAGAGAGTGGACCCCCGGGAAGGACTGTCTCACTGAAAGGGGCTCCCCCCACGGGCCGCACGGGGCCACGAGTAGGCACGACCTGTGAGTCCGTGACAGTGTGTGTTACACAGAGCAACTGCACTGCAGCGCTGCATCGGGTCTTTGTGCTGCCATGTTCCCTCCCGGATTCGCTCCCTTCCTGGGCTCTCCTGGCTGCTCCTGCTCCCAGGTTTCACCTGTCCAGTGAACCTTCCCCCTTGTGGGCTAAGTGCATTACCCAAGGCTGCTCCGAGCTATAGGCCGCGCCTGCAGGGGGCTCAGCGCAGAGCATTTGCTTGCGGGGTGCGGTTCATGCTTAATGCAGGCGCCAGCACAGTTGGGGACGGGACAATGGGCTTGTGGTTCAGACAGTGGCCTGGGACAGCTGAGCCCGCTGTGACATAGACTCCCTGGTGCATGTGGGCTTCAGTACTGGGGCTAATCCTGCCTTTCTCCCAGGCTGTCGGTCCACGCTCCGGCCTGTCTGTCTCCCAGCACGCGCCGAGCTCAGTCATACAACCAACCTTGTCCTCCGGTGGGGCACGCAAAGCTCTGCCCCGAAACGGACTCCCCGGCTCGGCAACTCAAACCCACTCCCATTCTCCGGGAAGGCAGTCGGGTGCCCAGGGAAGACATGGGGCGGGGGCAGTGGCAGAGCCTCTGCCCAAGCTATGCCCAGCTGCCGCCCTCCCAGCCCCGCCACTCGATCGCCCTCTGGCCGATCCAGACACACTCTGGATTCCATCCTGTTGGGACTTAATTCGTTTTGTTCTTTCCCAAGTAAAAATATTGACACAACTGGGGCTGCAGTGATCCCTGTGTCCAGCCTGCCGGCTCGCCCCGGAGATCAGGGTGGGGGCCTGGCTCACAGCACCCCCAAGGGCACCGATCCGCTCTGAGAAGGGGGTCCTGGGTGAGCCTCGTTCCCCTAAGACGGTGGATTCTCCTCTGTGATCTTGGCAGTGCCCGGCCACATCCCCGCACTCCCTGCTCGCTCTTCCAATGGCCGGGCACTTTGTTTGGGCTCCCAGGAGGGGACTGGGCACAGTTCGCGCCTTCCCCCGGCTTGTTTTTCAACAAAGACCTTTTGAAAACAAACAGCAGCGAGTCTCCAGCCTCCGCAGAGAAGCAGCTGAACAATCACAGCTCTGGGAGGGGCAGGGGGAGCTGGGGACATGGGGGCACGAGGTGGGGGGAGTCTCTCCTGGACCTTTCACTTAAATGTCCTGCCTCGGGTGCACGGGCAGCAGGCACTCAGCTCTGGGCCCCAAGTTACCCCCTTGGGCAGCACCTGAGCCCATCTAAAGAGCCCCACCCCATGCCCAGTGCAGCCCCGAGACAGCGCAGCAAAAATGCCCCAGATCTCCTGGCCTGGGGATCAGAAGACTGAGGGAGCTGTCAGTCACCCAGCCCCCGAGTGACCCATCCCAGGGAGAAAGGAATTCATCAAGATGCCCTTGCATCAATAGGGGCATGGAGCACCCCGTGTGCCCAGGGAGAGGGCACTGAGCTGGGCATGCATCTGCATTTGCCTGCACACCTGTGACTCCCCTCCCAGAGCTGGGATTTGCATCTCCAGCTGCAGGAAGGCGGCCTCGGAGATAAACAAGAGGGGAGTGGCTGGGCACCGCTGCTCCATGGCCCTTCGTTGGCTCTGGCGGCAGCGTGGCAGGCTGGGCAGACTAATGGAGGGAGCTCTCTGTAGCTGTCTCCCGGGGCAGTGCCAGGGTGAGTCTGGGTTGGAGGGATCCTTCTCATGCCCAGGGACGCTGGCGCAGCTGCGCCGAGGCCTGCTTTTCTGGGCATACTGGCACGTCGGGTTCCAGTACCGATGCCCCCCCCCAGCCCCTATCCAGCCTGCACTGGCCCATCATCATGGGTACCCCCATGTGCCAGCCGTGTCCAGTCACTAGGGGCTTCACAGCCGCCCAAGGCCCTGCCCTGAGCTCAGCTACAGCACAGAAGGTGGAGCAGCGCCCCCCCCCGTCCCTGATGCCACCATGTGAATGGGCAGCAGGGAGGCAAGAATCAGGCACCAAGCCTCCCCAGCGCCTCACGGGAAGGAGCCAGCGCAGCCAGGCCAGGCTGCGGGAACCAGAGCCGGGCACGAGAAGCAGCCTGAATCTGAAGAGGGCTGACTGTGGTGGTGGGGAGATCTGGGGGCGCTCAGCACTTCTGCATCAGGCCACTGCCTTCCAGGTGCCTGCCAGAGTTGAACGTGTTGGCTCCTCCCCGCTCCCCAGCCTAGATCTTGGGGACCCGTAGGGGGCTGTAAGAAGGACCAGTCCCAAACCCGCACAGACCCGGGGGCCGCGGGGCTCAGGCAGGAGTGCCGGGGTCCCAGAGAAGCTGCCGAACCACGTGAGCATGGCAGGGCTGCCCCCACCCTCCGCACAGGGACGCTCGGTTTCTCACAGAAAAGGCCTTTTCTTCTGGGCCGCGCTGCGTCCCCGGGCGCCAGGAGTGTCGGGGACAAAGGGAACAGCGGCAGCAATCTGTGTCACGCTGATTTTATTACCAGCCCCCGCCCTGGTGGCCGGAATCGCCCTGAGCTGCTGCGGTGGGAACAAGAGGTGCCTGTGAAACGTAAGCCCCTCCGTCCCGGAGCCGCATCTCTGAGCCACGGGGCTGGGTGTGAGGCGGGCCCACGCCCCAGCCGCGGGCGTTCCATGCAGCACCTGCAGGAGGCCTCGGGGAGAGGTGGGGGAGCCCGTCCATGTCCGCGGGGGGGGGGGGTACAGCCTTTGGCCCTCCCCAGGGCGGGCTCCTCTGCCAGGACGCCGGGTGGAGATTGTGGCAGCCCGTGGGGGCACGTGCGTCTCCCAGGGCCAAACGTCCCGTCGCCTGCTGTAACCTTGAGCCACCCCCTGCGACGGGTTGCACAACACCCGCAAGGCAGTGCCGGGGCAGAGGGGAGAACAGCTTATCCACTGAGATAAGGAAGGTGGATAAGAGTTCAAGGCTACCGGAAAAATGGAGAAGGATGGAGCCGTCAGAGGGGGCGGAGGGGGACCTGTCCCAGCCCCATGGAGGGAGACTGGGGCCTGGTCAGGCCATTTGGGGGTGGGAGATTAGGGGAGAGAGGACAGACAGGGGGACACAGCGCACAGATGGTTTCCTGAAGGAGCACTTGAAACCCCCGTAGCGATTTGAAGGGCACAATGGGGGTGGGGCAGAGCCAGTGGGGGATGGGGTGAGGAGGGCACAGCCAGCCAGACTCAGCGTTCCCCGGGGCAGCCTGCCCTGGAACCCGCAGGTGGGGGGCACATGCACCATTCTGGGGGCAGGCAGGCTCCACCGGCCCGGGGAAGCTGGCTAAGCAGAGATCTTCCATGGGAGATCTGCAAAGACAGGGAACCCCTTGGTGCGGGTGTGGGGGGACCCACATGATCCATACAGTCCCAACGATCTGGCACCAGAGACATCCCAAAGCAGGGGCAGAATCCCCTGCACGGGCTGGACCAGGACAGCTGATCTGCTAGGCAAGCACAGGGCACAGAGCGCTGGGGGAAGGCCCCTCCCGGGAGCCACGGACTAGCTGGGAAGAGAGGGTGAAGATGAGAGAGGGGTGGGGGGTACCGATCAGCTGACACCCTCCTGCTGCCTGCTGGGGACCGGGATGCAGCTGGGAGGGCGATTCCCACTGCTCGCTCGTTCAAACCAGCTGGGCCCGGCTGGAGCTGAACTTCCCCGCGCTGCAAAGGAGCCGGTTCAAATCACCAGCTCGGGTGTGAAATTTCTCAGAGGAGGAAACAGAGCGTCAGTGTCATGCACTCGGCCGGCCCTGTGCCCACAGGCGCTTCCCCCAGCCCGGCACAAGGGAGCTGCAGCATCCCTCCGCTGACCACGGTGGCCTGCCCTGAGCACAGCACGGTGCAGGCTGCTCCCAAAGAGGCCCGGCTGTCGGGGGTCTCTGCACGTATGTGGTGGCCTGGTTACCCTGGCTTTCAGCGATGGAGCCGGGTTAGCCGGAAAAGGGACAAGCTGCCCCTGGCCAGCAGGGGAGCCTGGGGGAAACCATTTCACACATGCTCACGAGAGGCGGCACCGCATGGCAGAGACCGGGGGGGGGGGGGAGCACTACCTGTCTCCAGAGCACCCCGCCCGCTCCATCAACTGGGCCCAACATGCAGCGTGACCTGGGGATTACAACCGGCCCCGGGCTCCCGGGCGTACAACCAGGAGGGAGGCAGCAGCGTCTGTGCAGCACAGGGGCCAAGGTGCTGGGGGCCACACGAGCACTTGGACTGGTTGGTGCCACTACGTCTCGGAGGGGGGTTCACACCCCACAAGCCCCCTGGGTCTTCCCACCATGTGGATTCTCCCACGAGGCAGAGGGCAGTTTGGCTGCTGCCGCACAGACGCCAACCCCGTCCCCGGCACGGCAGTGGTGATCTGCGGCACACCCCACCCCCGTCTCTATTCTCACAAGTGCAGCCCCACCTCACCCCAAGATGGGTGGGGAGCACTAGGGAGCTGCCCGGGGATGGAGGGGCTTGGGACAAGGTGAGCTGGGGGGGTGCTATTCCAGAGACACTGCCTCCATGGATATCCCCTCCTTCCCCCATTGCACGGCCCGCTCGGCCCTCCGAGCCAGCAGCAAAGCTACACAGGGCCCCAGCGCCCTGCCCAGCCGTCCTCCGAGGGAAGCCCGCTGGTGGCATCGCCCACTGGGAGTTTGTTGTGAGCCCCTTTCTGTGCCCATGTGCAGAGGAGCCGAGCCAGTTACCGCCCCCGCGAGGAAGCCCGGGCTCTTTAGCTCACACTGCAGCAGCTCTGGGGGTCCCCGGTGTAATCCCTGGCGTGTCAAGCAAAACGCAGCGGGATGACGGGAGTCTGCCCTGGCGTGGGATCTCAGAGGAGTCAGCTGCACTCCCCAGGGCGTTTGGGACCAGCTGCCCAGCATGCCCATGCTCCAGTGGCAGGGGCCTGGGAAGGGCCCCGTTCCCCAGCGCAGCCTGTCCCACTTGCAGATGTGCCAGGAGGCTATTTAGGCCCTAAAAACAACGTCTCTCCTGCCCCTATGGCTCCCACCCCACCTGCCTTGCCCCAAGACTGGGCTGTAGCACCCTGGGAACTGCACCAGCCAGCCTGCGTGCGTGTCCCCGCAGATGACCTCGTCCTAGCAGGGCATCGCCGGGAGAGACCACGGGGCAGATGAACGGGGCTGTGTCCCCCAAACGATGAGCACGGTGGGGATTTGGGGCTTGGCAATGCAGGAGCCCGGCGCAAGATGCCACCCTGCTCCCCATGAGGCAGCTGCAAGGTCTCCAGCTGCTCAGCATGAGCCAGAGTAATGACACAGCAAGCCGGGAAGGAGAGTCCCCAGGGAACTGCCAGCCCCTTTGCCATGTCACCTCCCCAGCATGCAGCAGCGGCTGTAACCCCCGCAGCCTGTGCCAGAGACCAGTACAAAAGATTGGGGAGAGGGTGAGCCGGTGTCCAGGGAAAATGACCAGGGGAGACCTCTCCCCCCACCACTGAAAGGGGAAGGGGCTGCTGGGATCCACAGTAGGTGCTGCCCCTAGGCCTGCTCCAGCTGCCTCCAGCTGGCAGGTGTCTGAAATCCAAAGCACCCTTCTCAGGCCTGTCTCTGGTGCTCAGAGCTGGGCCCAAGCAGCCGCAGCATGGAACTGACCGGGCTCCTGACCAGCCAGCCACAGCAAACACTGGCAGGGGAGGCTGTCTTCACTGTGCTGCAGCTCGGCAGGACTCTGGCCAGCAGCAGAGGCACGGGGGCTGCCTGCCTGCAGGCTCAGGCAGGCGGCACGCTGTTGGTCAAGCTCAGGGTGCTTTCGGAGGACTTTCTTCGCAGCCAGGAGGGCTGGAGGCTTGCGTGCTTATAATCAGAGCTGGGATAGTGCAGGAGCTGGTGGCTCCCGCCCACCCTGGCCTGCGGACACGTCCAGCCCTGCCCTGCTGCCCAGGCCACGGAGCAACCCAATGCACAGCAGGGTTATTGAGGTAGCTCACGCTTACTGCCCAGCAGGCTGGAAAGGCCCCTACAGAAGGGTTAGCTCAACACCCTCCCTCCCCAAGGGGCAAGCCCCAGGGACTTGGGCCTCTCTAGAGGTGGCTGCAGCTTCGTTTGCCCCTAGAGAAGGAAGCGGAGCTGGCACAACCTTGCACTCCTCTCCTCAGATAACACCGAGCACCCCCAACAGTTAGTCCCGCAGAGGGGTTCACACCACACCAGCACCGAGGGATTCACAGGGCGAGAGCTACCTGGCCTGGCTCAGATGCTGCCAGTTTGCCCCACATGGGACTGGGCCCCCAACCCCGGTGCCTGCTCCTCTCTGAGCCACGATTCCCCCCACCACCACCTTCCGTGCCCCTTCCACATGGCAAAGCCCTCAGTCCTGTGCCCCCACAGGCTCCTCTTTCCTTCTCAACATCTCCCAACTGCATCTCAGAGGGGTCGCTAGCCCCTTCCTTCCTGAGGGACCCAGAGGACTTCACTGCAGAAATGCAGCCACCTCTGGGGTGCAGCGTGGAAGTCCAGTTCATGCAGGGTGCAGCACAACAGCAGGGACACTGGTGAGCTGCTGCTTCGTCCTTTGGGGCTCGAGCCTCCAAGGGCCATCCGGGCACATGGAGTTTCAGCCCCTCAACAGCTGAGCCTTCCAGAGGCCACGGGGCAGCAGAGAGCATCCTGCCAGCAGCGCCCCCTGCAGGGAATGTGCAGTGCCACATGCTTCTTCCAGCAGAGAAAGGGCTGCACGGGCATTAGAGCCAGGAGGGGAAAGTCCCCTCTCTACACAGCTCTGGAGAGACGCCACCGGGGATGCTGCACCCGGCTCGGGGGGACCCCAGCCTGGGGGAAACGCCACGTGGGGGAAGGGAAAATGGGAGACAGGCCAGGCCAAGCGTGCAGGAGGGGTGGGGGGAGCCCCTGAAATAGAGGGGGATGGGAGGGTGGCACACAGATGTTGTGGGGAGGGAAATGGAGGGATGCAAGGAGCTCCTGGGGTGTCCCACGAGCTCGGCCTACTCAGGCTACGGTGCGTGAGACCCTCGAGCAAAGCTACACTCACAACTGCAGCGCGTTGGGTTGTTTAAGGGAAGATGAGCTCACGGGGCACAAGACGAAGCCTGCAGGGCACAATATCACCTTTCCTGAGCCACCGAGAGCCAGCCCAATCCCACCCCTGGATGGAGCAAGCCCAGGGACCCAGAGGTGCACATCTGCCCTGGGAGCTGCAGGGAGCTGGAGGAGGAGGGGTTGATGCAGGGACACGGGGTACCCACAGGGAGATGGCAACACCATGCTGGGGTCTGGAGGGGTGGGACAGAGGAGGGAATTGCCAGGAGGGAAGCAAGGGACAGGGCTGAGCGCTGGGAGAGAGGCGGGGAAGGGCAGTGCTGCAGGGGGACGGGGAACCTCAAGGTGAGGGATGTTCCATTCCCAGGTTTCAGGGAAGGCAGAGGGAGGAGAGGAGAGAGGGGCTGGACCTGGGATGGAGGCTGGGTCTGTCGCACTTTGGTCTCCCAGACATTCAGCTGTAAGGAGCTGAGAAAAGCCGCTTGTTTACTTGGTGCATACAGGCAAGAGTCATTCCAGGAATCATGAAATATGAAGACATCTAGGGTGCAGTGCTAGCACCGTAAACGTGGGAGCTAAGGTTAAAGGCAGAGGGGATACGATGCCGTGGGAGCAGAGGAGCAAGAAGGGAGCAGAGTGGAACTTGCTGGAGGAAGGGGTCTGGAGGCAGAGGAGAGGCACCCCTAGAGACAGGGGCTGTGGGAACAGAAAGGCAGCAGCAGGGAGCCAGGGACCCACCACTATGCAACAGCCAGACGCTTAGGGGCTCGGAGGGAGAGATTAAAGGAGCTAAATCCGCCTTGCCAGGCTGCACAGCACGCTACTGGGGGTGGGGGAGCAAGGCAATGGGCTGCAGGTATTAGTGGTGTTAGTGGGGGATTGTAGAGGGGCAATGAGGGGACAAAATGGATCAAATGACAATTTAGGCTGAATATCAGTGGGAAAGTCCCTGACGGGGGAATGGATCTGGCCAGGGATTGCCCACAGGGCAGGGCTGGTAGCCCTGTCGCTCCCCGACAGAGGGAATGGACGTGGCCAGGGAATGGTCCCCCAAGAATGAAGGGAAAACCCCAAGACTTGTGACATTTAAAATTGTTACAGGCCTAGGGAACAGACTGCAGGGAGCAATCCTGCCCTGGCCCTAGGGAGGGTCTGGAGGAGCACAGAGAACCTCCAGCTTGGCCCCCAGGTCAAGGCCAGCAAATGACATGCCAACCTCCCACCCCGGCTGGCGTGAAAGCACATAGTGGGACGCAGCTCCGGCATTGCTCCCCTAGAGGCACCAAGCCCCCTCTATCCTTCCCAGGGGCCCTCGCAGGACCCCAAGTTCTCACACACATGGAGAAAGCTGAGCCACTAGATTTAGTTGTTCTGTTAACAGGACTTGGTGCCAAAGGCAGAGGTAGCAAGTGGGGAGCGGTGGGGAGATGGGGTCCTGGGCACTGACAGAGCAAACGCGGCACAACCAGCACCTGAGAAAGGGGGAACTTAGTGCCAAGAACAGGCATTGACGGGGCTGAGCCACTGCGGGTAAGAGGAAATCAGCTGAAACCTCTCGGGAGGCATAGCCCGGGCTGGCACCGACCGGCTGCCCCCCACCCCACTATTCCAATGCAGAGCTGGCCCCAGGGCAGTGGCGGGGGGGGGGGGGGGATGCCCAGCACACCAACTCACTGAGGCAGCCACCAGAGAACACAGCAGCCACATGCCAATGGTGCGTGCCCAGCCCCTGGCACCCCACATCTTTTCCTAGGGGTGCCCAACACACACCCAGCCCCGGAGCCTCCTCCTGGGGGTGCCTGCAGCCCTGGCACCTCCCCGTTCCCAATGCACCGTGTGTCGAGGGGGGGGCTCATCCCCGGGGCGCTCTCCTGGGTGCCCACGCGCCCAGCCACAGCCCACTAGCCACCAGCTCCCTCCCACCCGCTACGATGCCCTCCGGCCACCCTGGCATCTCCGCAGCGCCTCGCCCCTGCAGAGCCCCCCGCCCCGGGCAGCGCTGGCAGGGGGGAGCCGCAGGCGGCTGCACTCACCAGGGTCTGCTCATACTGCAGCGCCCGCGCCTCCATCCCGTCCGCGGCCATCGCGCCGCCCGCCCCAGCAGCGCCCCGAGCCCGCTCCGCTGCCCGGGCTGCAGCCGGCGGCTCCTGCCCGAGCCCCAGCGCCCGCCCCGCCCCAGCGTGGGGCGGGCCCGGGGCGCTCGCTCCGCCTCCGGCGGGGAAGGGGCCGGGCTGCGCCGGGGCCGAGCCCTGCCACGTGCCCCCGGGAGCGAGCTGCCCCCCCGGGCCAGGGCTGAGCGGGGCGGGCCGGCCAGCACTGACCCAAGCAGCCCGGCCTGGGACTGGCCCAGCGGGGCGGGAGGCCGGGCCTGCGGGTGCTGGGCGCAGGACAGGGGAAGGGGCTGTGGGACCCTGGCCCTGGCGTCTGCCCCCTAGGGATGCCCCTGCCCTGCCCCTTGGGGCAGGGCTGCCCGGGGGGGGCAAGTGGGGCAATTTGCCCTGGGCCCCGCAGGGGCCCCCACGGGAATATAGTATTTTATTGTAGTCCAACTTTTTTTATGGAAGGGCCCCCCAAAATTGCTTTGCCCCAGGCCCTCTGAGTGGCCCTGTCTTGGGGTCACCAGCGTCCATGCCCTGGCGTGTCCCGGACTCAGGTGCTGCAGGGCCATGGGCCTGGCTCCATCCCAGCTGCTGAATCCTATTGCCCACCTAGCCACCCCGGGGTGCTGGGGACAGCGAACCGGATGGGAGCAGGGAGGGATAGTGACCAGGAGACCTCCTCTCCCTTCCACGGTACGTAGAGTCCCCCCAGAGACTCCCGGGCTCAAATCCCAGCGTTACCACCAAATCCCTGGGGCAAGTCACTTCATCCTTTGCCATAGGCTGGGGCGGCCGAGACTTGCTGCCGAGCCCCTTCCCAGTGCTCTGAATGCTGTGGCCTGCCCAGGCTGGGGCAGGCTGGAAGGAGCCCAGGGCCGTTTCAGAGGGGAGCAGCAAATCACATGCCAGGCGCAGCAAGCAGGAGGGATAATTCCTGGAACCGGGGCGGGGGGGAGGCTGGCGGTCGGGTTGGCAGTAGCCCTTTGCAGAACAAGGAGCTGTGTGTGAGCTGCTCATTAGTGAGCTGTCCCAGGTTAGGGAGCTTTGCTAGCAGGCAGCAGAGGGGGGCTGCTGGCATGAGGACAGTGTCCTTTCCTGTGTGCCCTGCCAGCCAGATGTGAGGGGGGCCTTCCCCTCAAACCCCCCCCCGCCCCCCCAGGCCTTTAGATAGCTAGAAACTGTTGTTCTGCCAAGGCCAGTGAGTGTGACAAGCCTCCATGGAGGACTCCCCCCCTGCCCCCGCCCCCCAGACCAGGGGTACCTGCAGAGGCTGCTGTGGCCTGGGGGAGGGAGGGGGACTGAGGTGTCCAGCGCTTCCCCCTGATTCTCTGCAGGCCTGATGGCTTTGGAGCTGCTCTGCAATCATTTCTGATGGCTGTGTCTTGGCCTGGGTACTGGGACCGTTACTGGGGTATTTGGGTGCCTAACTCAACTCCCATTGGTTTCAAGGGGAGGTGGGTGCCTAAATACCCTGCAGGATCCAGGCCTGTCTGACTGCTTTGGGCTAACTCCCCTGGGCCTGCTGCTCCGGCTCGCCCCCCTGCAGCGCTTCCGCGGCTGGGTTGGGGCAGCCGGTCCAACGGGGCTGAGAGAACAACGCCCTGTGGCTGGATTTACAAGGAGGCCCTCAAGGATGGGGCAGCAAAGGTGAACTCACGCTCCAGGCTGGGGTAGCTGGGAAGTTGCAGCTGTCTGGGGTCTCTCCAGGGGGGCAGCACCCGCATGGCGTTTTCCCGCCCTTGCCTGTGATGCTACGCTTTGTTCCTTGCCATGACTCAACTGCCCGGGGGGTTCTGAAGGCCGCCGGCACTGTGTTCGGCACTGGTCACAGCTCTCAAAGCCAGGGGAGAATTGCAGGTACCAAGCCCAGTAGGATCAGCTGGGGAAGCATGGTGGGTGCTGCAGGCCTGAGTCCAGTCTAAGAGCAAGAGAATCAGGGGATTCCAGCCCAAAGAGAGGGGGCGCACTTAGATCAAGGAGGGGTGAGGGGTGCAGCTAACCTGGAACGTGATCAGCAGGATTCTGGTGGTTGCAGCGGTTCCTGGCAGAGGCCCCACTTGGTATCCGCACTGATATTGCCCCTGCAGGAGATGGGAGCAGTAGGCAGAAAAGACGCTACAGCGGGGGTGCTGGGTGCAGCCAGGACATGGCTGCACTGGTTCTGGGGGCGGCTTTCTCTCCGTGCCCTGGGTCTTGTCTCCGGGAGGCAGTTTGCTGCGGCGTTGCAGGGGAGGCAGTGCCGGGCAGCAAGGAACATGCAGCAGTCAGCATCCTATAGGCAGGTGCAAGTGTGAGAGGAAGAGGCTGGTGTGGACACGGCCGCAGCATCCATCGGGTGGGATGGGGTGGGGCAGCGGGGATTTCATCGCTCTCCGCATGGCTGTTGCCTCTGTCACAGACTCAGACCCTCCCCCGGGGTTTTCTCAAGAACGCCCACTTGAGGCTTCGGGCTCCCAGCGGAGTTAGGCTGCAGTCCCTCTGCACCTCACTGGGGTTCACCTTTCTCCAGGTGCTACGTCTGTGTACCCCAGGTGCCAGCCAGCCTGCCCAAAGCCAAGGGCATTTATTCTTAGGGGGAAGAGCGTTACAACCACAAGAAGTTCCTATCTTGCTGAACGTTTCCTGGAGGTCACCCTCAGTCTTACGGGACCCTAGTGAGCCAAAGTCTGTCCAACCCTTCGCTGTGTGGGGGGTCCCCTTGGACAGAAGGTCCTGTCCACTCGCTGGATTGAAAGAAGGGCTTCAGTTAGTTTCAACTCAGCCTGTTTATGCCCAAAGCCCTTTCTGTGGGTGTTGGTCTCTGGAAAAGCTGGTTTGGCCCAGTATATGCCAGTCTCCCTGGGGGTGGCACCTCTCTGCAGTGTTTATAAGCCGCAGGGTTTGCGTTAATCACCCCCACACACTCCCTGGTTTTGGTTCCCGGAGCCTCGTAACCCTGGCCGTTGCCTTCGGCCCTGGCCCATGGTGATACGTCAACTTAATACAAGATGGTCCTCAAAGGGATTGCAATGTGTGTCGCCGCCTCTCCTCTCCTCAGGCTCCTTCTCCACTACCCAGCATGCCGCAGCCATGCTGTGCCATCCCTTTCACGGGCCCTTTCGCTCCCCTCCCCCAGCCCGTTCACTGGCCCCATCGCTATCCATCTCCGAAGCCAACACGCACTTGCCTTCCTGGTAGGCTTGCCAACTGTGGTTGGATCTATTCTGGGAGGTTTTGTCACATGGCCCAGTGGCACTAATGACTGACTGACTGTGCTCTAAAACTCATTTACTGCGGAGTCATTATCTCACTTTCGGTGGAATTAAGGCACGTCATATGAATCATCAGGTCACATTTGAAGCCTGTTGCGTAAATAAACAATATTGCAAAATCTCCAGTTGTAATGTGAATGATTTTTAAATCGCATGGGTGGGTTTAGGTGACTTGGCTTGTTGATACGTTTCGATGTTTGCATGCATGGGCGGGTTAGTTAATTCCCTCATGTAAAAATACAGAAAATAAAATAGCTCCCCATTGGAAATGGCAGATCCAGTGAAAACTCACTGATGAGACTTATTTAACGGAAGATGCTTGACGACACAAAATGCGTTCTGCTGTATATTCATCAGCCCCGCGACGCCGGTTTTCAGAGTCAGGGTCTTTGCACCCGTCGGCATTGTAATAACCATAGAACGTTGTCTTTTTTCATGGCACCTTCAGAGCGGCTCTGTTTTGAAGAGCCCTCCACATCATCCTGCGCTGTTCTCTGCTTTGGAAAGTGCGCGGCAGTTGCAGTGCAGTGTGGACTAAAGAGAGACCGCGAACGTGCCTGTGTGCGTGTGTGGATCAGTTACGGTGCAGACTTTACGTCATGACATAAAGCCGCAGCTGCACAAGGTAAAGAAATGTGCACACAGTGCAGCTGTTGGGCAGGCAAACACCCGTTACGATGGCATTTTAAACACCACCTGGACTACTGTATAAATCAGATTCAACAGTCACTGTTCTTTTGAGCAACTCTGCTTCCTGGCTGTCCGAGCTTCCCCTGGATTCGCTCCGGCCTGAGGGCCGCGCTGTCATGTGACTTCCCTGCCAATGGGGCTTCCTTTCTGTCCCCGCCCCAGGGATGGAGCCGGGGTTGAGTTGCTCTTATAGTCGTGGCCCGATCCCTAGCTGGGAGCACATGCTTGTGGGAGGAGCGTGCTGTGACTCTGCTCAGGCCTCCCCACACAATCCCAGAGTGAGGAGATACATAACAGTGCTGGCATTTGAGTACCCATTAGGCTCCAGAGTCAACACCCCATTGAGGTGAATGGGGGCTGCTCACGCTCGGCCCTAGCTCAGCCCTGACGAGTCGGAGGGGGGCAGAGGGTTGTGCCTCGTGGAGGGCTCTGGAGTTGGAGAAGCAGGTGCCCATCCTGACGGAGGGCTGGGGTCTCAGAGGGAGGAGCAAAGCCGTCTCAGCACGTTCCTGCTAGCCACTGGGAGAGCAGGACTCAGGGACCACTGGTGTCAGACGGTGCAGCAGGATGGAGTTCCCAGGGAAGGCCCAGGACAAGGAACCAGTGCCAGCGAGAGCAGCACCGTCTCTGCCAGTCCCAGTCTGAGACCCCACTGGTAGAGGGGAGGGGACAGGTTGGCTAACCCACCCTGCCACGGGCTGGCAAGGGTGCCTCATGCAGCAGCTTTTGGAGTGGGTCCAGAGGGATGTGTGGCATTCCCTCCTGGCACGAGATGCTGACGGTCCCAGGTGCTCCCAGCTCCATCTGCCAGCCAGGAAGGGCTGGGGCCAGAGCCTGTGCGATGGCTGGGGTCCCCTGAAGTGCTCCTAGGACGTCTCATTGGCTGAATGAGCCCAGCTCTGGAGGCATCAGCTTGTTAACAGTCCTGTCCTTGGCCCTATGGGCAAACCGTAATGCGAACCCTGCCCCTCTCCCCGGCTGGGTCTTGAGGCATCCCCCTCCTTGCCTGCACCCCCCCATTTCCCACCCTCCTGGACTTCACTCCTTCCAGCGACAATAAACAGCATCAAGGAAGGAAACAGCCTGTTTGGTCACGGAACTCGCCAGTTCATGAGCCTCCTCCATCATAAACCCGGCCCTGCCCAGCCCCACCCGCTCCCAGCCATGGCTGGGCCCAACTTGGGAACCCTTTCAGAGCACCGGGCTACAGAACACACCACCCCCTGTGAGCCAGTCCCACCCCCACCTCTGTGCAGTGCATTGTGGGACACTGGGATTGGGATGAACTGGGACCATCTGCCCAGTCTCCCTCCAGCCAGGGAACATGCAAAGGGCTGGAGGGACAAGCAAAGGGAGGCCAGATGTTCTCGCACCCAGCAGCACCCACAATTAGAGACAGATTCCCAGCTGTCTCCCGTGCCTCTGAGGCCCTTAGAGAAGGTGTCTGGGACACTTCTAGCCAACAGGCCCATGGTGCCTACAGTAAGAAGCAGGGCCGGCTCCAGACCCCAGCGCGCCAAGCGCGCACTTGGGGCGGCATTTTGCCGGGAGGGTGGCAGGCGGCTCTGGCGGACCTTCCGCAGTCATGCCTGCGGGATGCTCCACCGGAGCCGCGGGACCAGCGCACCCTCCGCAGGCACGTCTGCAGGAGGTCCCCCGGAGCCGCGGGACCAGCAGCGCACCCCCTGCGGCATGCCGCCGTGCTTGGGGCGGCCAAATTCCTAGAGCCGGCCCTGGTAAGAAGGGGTCATTCTCTTTCCCTAAAGTGTCTCCATTCCCTGGATTAGCACCACTGGGGCAGCAGGCTCTCGTGTGCCCTTGTGTAGGTGCACCCAAGCTGTGGAGGGAGCAAGGAGGCAGCCAGAGGCCAGGATTGTAAGGTACAGGCAGTTCTCCCCCGCACGTTAACCGAGCTCTCCCTGTTTTGATTGAGTTGTTTTATTGTTGAGCGTAATCTGGTTTATGGCGAGGGTACAATAAACTCCTCATGCATTGTTATGCTCTAGAACATAGTTCTTTTCCCTGGCTCAGGCCTCTGCTCCCCCAGGTGCGTCCAAGAAAGACAGCGCCTCGCTTGCTATAAATCTGGAGGAAACAGACCCCCCGCGGGTGAAATCCGATGCTAGTGGGCGCATTCCTGCCCAACCCCACGGCACGCAGCAGCAGACACGCTCATGCCAGGCACCTCGCATCCAGGAGAGCTTGTCTGAAGAAAGCCAGCCTGCCTTGGCGTTTGCATGGGGGATTCTGCCAGATCAGAGCCCTGGCCTGCCAGGAAACCGAACCCGGGGTTGCCTGCCCCAACGATCTGGACAGCAAAAGGAGCCAAAACAGACCTCGCAGGCCCACGGAAAAGGACCTCTCCACTGGCAGGTCACTGTCCCCGGGCGAGAGTTGGCGTTTGCTAGGGCCACGCTTGGGTTAACTGAACTAGTATCACTGGCAATCTCCGGCCTTGTCACTAGGATTGATTTATGGGTATAGGGCAGCTTGGCCGCACCCCAGGACTTTCGCTTCGCTGATACAGGGTCCACGTGAGACGCGGCTGGCCAGCAAGCCGGTAGATTCCCCCCTCGGCTGGCCACGCAATAACTCACCATGTAGATGGGCCCCTGGGTGGGCAGCTCCAGGAGCCCCTCTGGGCAATGGACAGGTGCAGTCACACAAGCAAAGCAAAGGCCAGTGTAGAACTGATGAATGAAATAGTTTTTAATTGTTCACTTTATTAATGTAACTTCATAAGTAAAGTTTTATGAATGAAACAACATTCATTCATCAAACCGGTTACCCCAAGAACTGGCTAATTGACAATAAAAATACTTGTTAAGAGCTATAGCTGTTCAGTCAGCTGCCTTTGTAAGTTTCACTATCAGTCCAATTCCTGCTTAAATCACTGAGACTTGCACTGTTTCAGTATTGTAACGTCTGTTCACCATTTATTACGCTTGCCTACATTGTAACTTCTGTTTACTGTTTGCCATCCACTACACTTGTCTATATTGTAACTTCTGTTCACTGTTTGCCATATTGTAATTCAAACCCCATTTTAAAACGCTCACTCCATTTTGTAAAAGCTTCCTCCAACCTTCATTTTTGCAAATCCTGCTGTACTCTTATTAGTTTAGTTTAGATGTGTGACTGAGGTATGTATGGATGATGGAATCAACCTCCAGCCCCAGCCTGTCCTGATGAAATAGAGTTCAAACACTACCGGCTGAAGATGCAGACAAGAGCCCTAACAAAGTAAGAACAGTCCACCCTAAAAAAAAACAAACAAAAAAAAAAAAACGGTGCAGTAGAAGGAAGATCAAAGCCAGGTCCGAGGCTGAAAGTCACGCCTGCAATTGACGGGTGATCAATCACCAAACCCAGAGGCAGCGTGACACAGCAAGACCTATAGACTCTGGATTCAAACTAAAGCCTACAAAAAGGATGGGTGAGATGGAAGACTTTGGAGGGTAACATTCTGCTGCCAACATGGAAGGGCATCGGTGCAGGCCCCACAGAGACCCAGCTCGTCCTTGTGCCCGGCTTTCCTGGCCAGTTAGCCGCCACAAGCTACGAACCCAAGCTGCAAAATCAAGCTATGCTCAGGACTGGTAACTATGCAGCAGCTGCAGAACATCTGATGGATGTTTGAGTGTGTGTGTGTGTGTATAAGTATTAGGTATAATGTGTGTGTATAAGGATTAAGATATTAGTTACTGGTCATAAATCAAATTGTTATAATAATAAATGTGGCATCTTTGTCTTGCCCCCTGAAAAGATCCTGTGTAGTTTTGTCTGTATAACACCAGGGGTGGCCTAAGGGGTGGGGAAACGGTCCTAGCTCCATTATGTGACTCAGCTGCGTGGACTGGCCGGGAACACCGGGGGCTGCCCATCTCAGACATGTGACAGCAGCAGGAGAAGGGGATTGGCGACAGGAGACAGCACGGACAGGAGCGGACTCCAGACAAGGAGAGACTGAAAGGCCTGCGGTTGTGTCGTCTAGAGAGGAGGCGAAGGAAGTCAGGCCTCCCACTTGCCGTCACTCACTATACAAGGGCACAGGGCCACTCAGCAGAAGTGACAAGTGACTTCCAAAGCGGCCAGAGGGACAAGCCCTATTTATACAGCACCCAACCTGCGGAACTCCCTGCTATGGGGATCTCTGGGGCCAAGCACTTAGCAGGAGTCACACAGGTGTCAGACTGTGAGACCCTCTATAACTCCACTACAGAGGATAAAAAGAACCAGGAAACCCGCCTCCTGCAGGGCACAAGTCGCCCACGAGCGGATGGGGTAGGAAGGAACGGCCCCGAGGGGCAGGTTTGTCCATTATGGCAGTTCTTGTGCCTTCCCCTGAAGCAGCAGGAATTGGCTGTTGCCAGAGACAGGAGAACATGGGCCCCTGGTCTAATAGCACCTGGCAATTCCTCTGTCCCGAGCCAGAAAAGGGGGCGGGAAGAGACGGGTTCTTGGGCCCCTCCTGCCTGTCCTGTGCGGGGCCCCTGCAGGACTGAGCTCTCCCTGCCTGCAGATGGCCCGGCACGCTGCCAGGCCCTGAGGCTCTGCACAGGGCAGACGATCCCACGGGGCTCAAACTCACCGGCAGCAAGTTTCTGCCTTTCTTCCTTTTGTTCCAGCCCTGCCAGCGAATGCCCCTTGGCCCGCCCTCCCCATCCTTCGGGATAAGGCCCCCTGGAGCCTCCTTCCTTGTGCTAATCTGGTGCCCTGAATCGACCCCCGTCCCAAATAGTTTTGCTGCTCTTCTCTTCACTCCTCCCCGTTTATCAGCCGCGTGCCGGCGCGGACGTGCCCAGGACTGGACGCCGTGTTCCAGGCACCGGCTCACCCCCTCCCTGGCATGGCCTGCAATCTCCTGACCCATCTGGGCTGATAAGGGCCAGCCTTTCCTTTTGAAGAAGCCCCGTTATTGGCACGCCAGGAACCTCATTTCCAGAGCTGCCCAGGGCTGGAATGTGACCGTGTAGCTCAGGGGCAGGTAGGCAGGGCAGGGCCTCTGGATTCCGGGCGCCAGCTCCCCAGTGGGTGTAAATCAGCGTGGTGCCACTGATGGCCATTTGCACCAACTGAGGGGGCACTCCGCTGCGGAGAGCGGCTGCAGGCTCTTCCCAGGTCTGCGCTGCCTCTGGGCCTGTTTCAGTCTCTCTCTCTGGCGTTCAGGGCCTGGACGGTCCCAGCCAGATTCTAGCTGCTTTGAAGCCACAGGCCATCTGGGGAGCAGAGACCCCAGGGTCGGTCGGGGCGGGCTGGGCCCCAGGACATGGTCTGTTGCAGAGTGGGAGGGAGGACTTTAGGCCAAAATGCATGTGCTGCCCAGATCCCTTCTGTCCTGGGAAGCCGGCACACAGGGCTGGCAGCAGCCCTTTATGTAAATGGCAGCCCGCCCCCGGCAGACAGGAATGCTCCTGCTTTGCATGGCGGTGGGTTTTGCCCTGACCCTGAGTCCCAGGCTCTGCCACCTCCACTGCTTTCCCCGGGGACAAACAGCGGCACTGTTCCCAGCGCCAGACCTGTGGGTGCCGCTCCCCTAGACGCTCAGCACCTGCCTCCCACACCCCACTCAGAGAGGGGGCCGGAGTCAGACACCGCCAGCGCTGGGTTCCTAAAACGTGAGTGCCCAAAGCAGAGCACAAGGAGAGGGAGAGCGTGAAGGGCTCCTGGCAAGACTCCCTGGCCTGGGCACAGCGGGCAAAACTCTCGCTGGCCCCGGGACAGGCGGGCACCTGCTCCTTTGCCACAGTGCCACCCCAAGGCACAGCTCTGGAGTTCCGTCTCCTCCCAGGGTCATCTCCTGCCAAGTGAAAGTCTCCCCCAGGCCAGCGGGAATACACTAGTGCAAAGGGTGCTGCCCCGCCACATGGCAATCAGCCGCTTCAGGGCTGGTATCTGAACGCTCCACCAGAGCCCAGCCTGGGTCACCGGGGGAGTGCTGTGAACCCCACAGACCTCCATGGCGGGGGGCATCTTGCTGGCGCCTCCTACACGTGGCAGGGATTTACCCTCCCGCACGCAATCAGGTGCAAATTAATGAATTAGCATTAAAGGGGGTGCACTGGTGTGGAGCTCCCTGGGGTCTCTCCTACTGCAGGGTACCTGCTCCTTCCACTGTCCCAGCTCACGGCACAGGCGCTGGGTTCTGCTGGTTAGCCCCCCCCCCCCCCCCAGTCACACAGGCCGGCGGACAGGCTGCCCTGGCAACCACTGCACCAGGAACGTCCCTCCAGGGGCCCGTCTGGCCCAGACAATCCCTGACAGTGGCCAGTGCCAGATGCTGAGTGGAAAGTGCAAGAACTCACTCAGTGGGCCATTGTGGAATAACCTGCCAAGGGGGGAGGGTTCTTCCAAAATCTGCCAGCTTAATTGGTTAATTAGCTAGTTGTATTATGCCCTGAAGCCGAAGGGTTGTATCCCATCAAATGAAACAGGAGATGTTCTCATTTTCCGTAGTAAATGCCCAGGCCTACCCAATTTCCTGTCTTCATGGCTATCTAGTGGCAGAGAGTTCCACAGGCCATGTCTGCATGATGTCAGAAAAGAACTTTCCTTTCATCTGCTTACCCTGCTGCTCAGACTCCCCCATGCCCTGTCTTCGGCACACTGGCTGCCAAACACCCTAGCATGCAACGCAATAGCCGGCCCCAGCCAAAGTCCTCTTGCCCGTGGGCCACTCTCCACTTGACGAGTACCAGGCGTGTCTTGCTCTGTTTGTAAAGCTCAGCGTAAGGACAGTGCACTGTAATGATTCATTGACAAGAGGACGCTGCTGGCAGCAGCAGGCAGGGCCCAGCTGTTCTCCTCCCCAGGCTGCTGCAGTGCTGCTAGGGGAATGAGCGGCCTGGCTGCCATGTGCTATGTGCCACCAGAGCGCCACTTGCACCTGCGAAGGTAAATAAAATAACTGGCTCCCGCCCTGCCTGCTCGTCTAGCCCCGGGGCCAGGGCTGGGCCCTATCACTCCCTGCGCTGATCCAGCCCCGTCTCCTGCCCTGCCCTGCCCTGTCCTGCCCAACCCTCCATGGGACCTGAACTGCTCAGGTGAGGAGACAGAGATTTGGTGGTGGGTTACATTGGAAGGGCTACGTGTGTGTGTGTGTGTGTGTGTGTGTGTGAGAGAGAGAGAGAGAGACATTGTGTGTGTATGTGTGTGTGTGTGTGAGAGACACTGTGTGTATGTGTGTGTGTGAGAGAGAGACATTGTGTGTGTGTATGTGTGTGTGTGAGAGAGACACTGTGTGTATGTGTGTGTGTGTGAGAGAGACATTGTATGTGTGTGAGAGACACTCTGTGTGTATGTGTGTGTGTGTGAGAGAGAGAGAGAAAGAGAGAGAGAGACATTGTGTGTATGTGTGTGTGTGTGAGAGAAGACACTCTGTGTGTGTGTATATGAGAGAAAGAGAGAGAGAGAGAGACTCTGTGTGTGTATGTGTATGTGTGTGAGAGAGAGACATTGTGTGTGTGTGTGTGTGTGTGTGAGAGAGACACACACACTCTGTGTGTGTGAGAGAGAGATGTGAGAGAGAAAGACACTGTGTGTGTGTTTGTGAGAGAGAGACACTCTGTGTGTGTGTGTGTGTGTGTGTATGTGAGAGAGACACACTCTGTGTGTGTGTGAGAGAGAGAGACATTGTGTGTATGTGTGTGTGTGTGAGAGACACTCTGTGTGTGTGTGAGAGAGAGAGAGAGAGACACTCTGTGTGTGTGTGTGTGTACATGTGCAATAGAGAGCAGTAAAGATGAGGGTGGCACTGTGTGTGTGTGGAGGGGGGTCTCCCCGGGGCGGGCAGTGAGGGGAGGTAATGTGGGTGTGTATGAACTGTGGGGTGGTGTGTGTGAGGGCATGGGGGTGCTGTGTGGGTGAGAGACAGCATGTGGGGGCTGTGGGGTCATTGGGTACAGGGTGGGGGGCCATTGTGTGGAGAGTCATGGGGGTGGGGATGGTGTGGGGGGCAGTGTGTGGGAGAGAGGCCATGGGGGAAGTGTGGGGGGGCAGAGTGTGTGTGAGAAGGGGTCATGGGGGGCAGGGTGGGGGTCATTGTGTGGGGGCCCATGGAGGTGGTGAGAGTGAGGGAGCAGCGTGTGTGTGTGTGTGTGTGTGTGAGACAATCCCTGGTGACGCGCCACCGTGCCCCACGCTGCTTGCTGCACACTGACTCCCTGCTGGATTGGCCCCCTCAGCCTGGAGGGGCCACACACCTAGGAGCTGCTCCTCCTGGAGCCACACGTGCACCAGTCACAAGTGCACGCACACACACACCCACCCACACCCACACCCACACCCACACCCACACACACGCACACACACGGTTGCCCTTTGACTCCTGACCTGCGCCCAGGTGTTACAACCATTTGTATCTCAGGGTTGGGACACTTGCTACCTCAGTGCAAATGACCCTACAGCGCCACCCCCTCACCACCCCATGAGCCCCCCAAAGCCGGGTGAAGGTTATTCTACAGGGGGCGTTGCAGTGAGCCTGACGTCTGGTATTTAGCCGAGGCCCTGTGCCGGGAACATCCTGAGGCCACACTAGGGCTGATGGAAGTTCACCCAAGGAAGTAACCTCGGTTAGAGGATTTAGCCGTATCCCTCTGGTGAGCCACCGTCTGGCCCATGTAGGCTTTGTTTGGTCAGACCCTGTAACGGCAGGGCCCAGAGAACTGTTTTGCTGCACAGACACGGACAGTCGTCGGGACCCCCAGTGCAGGGGGCAGAAATTGCCAATCTGGCCCTGAGGTCGCGGCGTAATCAGGCCTGCGGGCTGGCAGCAACCTGTGCCGTCCTACCCCCAGCCCTGCTGGCACGTGAGGTTCCGTGCGGTGCATCCGGCCGCTCTCCTTAGCTGTATCAGAGGGGTAGCCGTGTTAGTCTGGATCTCCTTAGCTGATTGTCCTTGTTCTGGGAAGTCGCTGACAGCGACCGTGGCATTGATAAAACTCCTCAGGACTCTCGGTGGGTCTCACCCATCATCATTCTAATTCTCCACCAAGCAGCCCCCCGAGGGCTGCCCTGGGGCTAGTGACATGTGCAATTTGCACCCCAGATTATCCGTACAGCTACAAGGTGCACACGGTGCCGAGACAGGCTAAATCTGCCCCTTGGTCTGAGCTATTGGGCTCTAGATGTACCTACAATGCCGTAGCGCTGTCCCCGGGGGCATGAAGCTCTGAGATGCCATGTCCCCCGTCCCCGCCGCATTCCCTTCCAACTCCTTGGCCTCTGCCCAGCTCTGGTCTCCTGGCCTTGGCACGTGTGTGTGACTTTTGCTGCCTCACACGAGGCCTCACGTGCTGGTTCCTTCCCGCTGTGGCCGTGAATGTGTGCAGGAGTGCCCAGAGCTAGGGGCAATCACAGCCTGGACTTTCAGCTGGGGAGCAAGGTCCCAGTGCAGCAATACGCGATGCAGCGGCAGGGCACGGCCCAGTGTGGGAAGCACAGGCCTGGGGGGAGGCAGGAGTGCTGGTCAGGGCTTGCTCAGACACTGCACCCGGGGCAAAGCCCTTCACCTCCCTGGATCTGTGCCCTTCGGCGCCCGTACAGGGGCTGGCCACGTGCATCCCACATGGGGACTGAGGCTGCCTCAGTTAAAGCTTAGGGGGAGGTGAAGCGACCGGAGCGGTTCCAGCTGATGTGTTGCCAATCACAGCTGGTGCTTTGACTCAGTGCCAAGGTGCCCAGCCCCCCCCGCTGGCAGAGCACAGCAAAGTTCTTCTTCCAGGCCTGAGAGGTTCGCCACGCCAGGCAGGGTGACGATCGCTGGCAGGCGCCCGGGGCTGCTCCGGCTCGTCAAATAACTCCCCTCCCCCACCTCCTGGGCCAAGGCCTCCAAGCTCCTGCAGAGGGCGCTGGCTGCCAGGCAGCGTTCAAACACTACAGCCCTGGGCATCAAACACTACAGTCATCGGTCAAGTGGGCCCAGGCTGTGGGCCAGCACGGCCCAGCGCCCGGCGCTAGCAGCAGGGAGGGCAGGCTGGGGCACTCTGGCTGTCCCCCCCCCCGAGCATTTCCAGTTCTCTCAGGGGGACTCTCCCCCCTCCTCCCTGCTCTCTGGCTCCCCAGCAACTCAGAACGCTGGAAAAAGCCCTGCCGGGCACTGCAGCCCTTTCCTTCTGCACCCCACTTCCTACAGCCCTCCCCCACCCCCGCCAATACCCCCTCCCTCCACTTGGCCTGTTAAAGCTTTCGCCCCTCAGAGGAGTCTCCCCCGCCCCCCATTTGTCATGCAGGGCACCTGGGCACCAGCATTTTAACCAAACGTCTCTGCCAGGCTCCCACTGGTGCAGCGAGCCCTTGCGAGCGGCGCTGGGGAGTATTTCAAAGCCCGCCCTGGGGCGGCCCCCTCTCTTGGGGCAGAGAGCAGCGCGAGCCCTCGGGCAGGGCCCGGGTCTCGGCCCCCTGGGTTCGTAGCCTCCTGGCCCCGGGGCTGGGAGGTGCCCACGAGGCTGGCGTGGAGTGCGGGACGTCTGCATCGGCCGAGCATGTATCAAATGGGCCACAGGGCAATTCCCAGCTGAGTCCCACTTAGCTGAGAGCCCTGTGAATGGCCCCCAGGATTAACCCTTTCCTGGAGGATTTCCTCTCTCTTACGGTGGCCTCGCCGGCCTGCCCTGGAGCTGCAGGCCCAAGTGCTTCCAGAGCCTACGTCTGGCTGAAGCACTGGGCCTGCCAGCCAGGGCCTTCTGCAGGGCTCAGGAAGAGAACAAGCCGGGGGAGCTGAGACGGCAGCGTCCCCCTGGAAGCCCTGCCCCTTTCCAAGAGATCTGCCAGCCATGGCCTCGCTGGGGCCCATGGCCCAGCCGAGGAGAGCCTGGCCTGGCCAATGCGCCCTTCTCAAAGGCTTGGCCTGCAGCTGCCGGGGAGCAGCCCATCTCGGTGGCTGCAGGTTGGGCCCCACAGACTTCACGCAGGCTGGTCCGCGGCTCCCGTCCCCACACCGAGCCTCTGCCCCCAGTGTGGTGGGACGTCACGCCCAGGCTAGCTGGTCTGGGCTAGAGCTTGGGTGCTGGTAACCAGCCCTGTGGCTACTGGCTAAGCCCATATGTGCTGATGGGCCACCAGCGCCCTCCCACGCTGCCCCGGACACCCAGAAGGGCAGACAAGTTCTCCCACCGCTCCGGGGAAAGAATCCTAGGCTGGCTCGGCTCGCTGCTGCCCTGAGAGCCAGGGGGAGCTCCTGGTGACACAGGGCGAGCGTGGCCCCAGGGAGGGCACAGCAAGCAGGCGTTGCAGGGTGGCTGCCCACACCCACGTGAGGCCAAGCCCAGTGGGCCGCCCTGGGTACCAGCCCAAGTTAACTCTGCAGGGAGGCCCTACCCCCCGCCCCAGGCTGTGGCCCTGGGGCCAGCCACACGGAACTCCATGCCTACAAAGCTCAGCCCTGTGCTGGGCCTTGGAGGGAAAGCTGGGGGCTGAATGCATGGCCGGCCACCTGCCTCCCCGCAGCAGCTGCAAGGACTGAGACCACCCCATCTCCAGCCCTGTTCAGGTGAGGATCTCAAAGCACCTTACAAGGGTGGGGAGGATCATCAGCCCCCTTTCACAGATGGGAAAACTGAGTCACAGAGCAGGCAGGACTTGTCCAGGGTCACCCAAGTCAGTGGCAGAGCCAGGGAGAGAGTCCATGGCTCCCACCTCCTGTTCCCCATGAGCCAGGAACCCCCCAGGGAGCCTCAGGAGACAACAGCACCCACACAGGGAAGTGTGACCCTGTCGCAGGCTGGCATGATTGGAGAACCCGGGGGGAGAGGTAGCATTCCCCAGGAGGGACAGGGACCCCTGCCAACCCCCATAAACCAGGCAGGGAGGAGCAGCCCAGCCACCGCACCTGCCTGTGCTCTGAGCCTGTCTGCACCTCTGTTCCCACTCCTCCCTCCATGCCCAGTCTCCCTAGCCCTGCCCCTGCTCCTGCCCCTGCCCCCGCCCCTTGGCCTTCTCTCCCGCCGCCCTGCCTGTCTCTCCCACTCACCCAGAGTTTCGGGAGTACCCAGGGCCCAGCTCCATGTATCAGCATCTCTCCCTTATTTACCTTCCCAGCCTTCCCCCCGCTGGGAGGGACAATTGATTTCTCACTGCAGCTGCTCCCTGCCCTGCCCTTTTCTGGCTGGGCACAGGGAGAGCCGCCCTGGCACCCAGACCCCAGCAGAGGATGGGAGCCCCTGGTCTAGAATATCCCCTGCATGGAGCCCAGCCCCCTGGCTGTCCAGTGCCCCCAGCCAGCCGGGTGAGATTCCTTCCCCAGGGGCCCAACCTCCCCTCCCTCCTTCGGGTCTTCAAAACACAGCCCAGAGCCACCCACTCCCTCTAGGAAGATCCCGCCTCAGTGCCACCCGGGGGTGTTCTAATCCCACCCGTGCCAAACCTGAGGGTGGGGGAACGGGTGCCCAGGCTAGGTGGGCTGTGGAGAAGAGGAGGGGGGGACAGCAGAGACCTTGGGCAGTGGAGAGTGTTGGACGGAGCGGGGCTGTCTCAGGCAGAGGGGGTGCTAATCCCCCGCGAGGGCCGATCCCAGCGATGCTCGGACTCCCCGTGCCGATGGTGCCTCCCGGCAGGGGGCAGTAATGAGAGGCAGAGCCGTAGTGGGGCAGTTTCATTTGTTTTTAATAAATACACAATCTCCCCAAATTCATTTGTCTGCGCAGGGCGGGGAGGGCCCGGGGCCCGCCCTGAGCAGACTAATTATTGAAGATTAATTTGTCTGCTCAAGGCGGACAGGCCCTCCTAGAACCATAAATTACACGAGAAACCCAAACAAAGAACAAGCAGAGAGGAGAGGGCGGAGGGACAGGGAGATTTTACACTATGTACAAGCCAGGCCTGGGCCGGGCCCAGGGAGCCCAGCTGGGAGGGGCCGCAGGGCTGCACCGCCACAGGCATTGATGGAGAGAGATGCTCACCTGGGTCCCCATCCCCGCAGCGGCCGTGTGCCTCCCCAGAGGGAGAGTGGGTGTGGGGGCAGGGGGAGGACAGCTCCCCAGCCCCAGGATCCTCAGCCTCCCACACACTGCCCCCCTACCATGTCCCTTACTATCATGGATCCAGACTATTGCCACGTGCAGCGCAGTCTCTACCCAGCGTCGTTCCCTGAGCCCGGACCAGCTGGTGGGGGGCCCAGGTTGCAGCAGAGCCAGCCAGCCCCCTCGGGGCAGAGGCAGGGGGCCCGGGGCTCTCCCCACAGCAGCGGCTCAGGCCTGGGTGGAAGCGGAAGGCAGAATCTGTCATGTCAAACAAACCAAAGAAACAAAACTAGTCTAGGGCTGGCCTGGGGATTGGCCTGGGCCACACACCCCAGCTTCCCCGCAGCCAGCAGGGAGCAGTGCCCTGGGCCGGGGCAGCACAGATCTTGGGCACGCTGCGGGCTGCTGCTCCAGACCGGCTCCTCCTCCTCCCACTGGTGTCCGGCTAGCGGCTCCAGGCCTCTGGGGCGTCAGCTCTGAGCTTCTCCTGGGCTTCTTCTGGGGCTGCGGGACAGAGGCAGAACCACAGAGCAGGGTGAGCAGGGGGCTCGGCCAGCCCTAGGCAAGCATCCGGGCTGGGCCCCAGCATGACTCTGCAGGGAGGCTAATCTCAGCCCATGGCTGGCTGAAGGTGCCAAGCCTGGACTCGTGAGGCCAGTGGCCCGGGGAGGAGTCTGGGCAGACCTGGAGATCCCTCAGCAGGGATGGAACCTGTTCCTGGGCAGGGAGGCGCCTTTGATACCCTGGGACATGGCGACTTGGGGCCCACCCTCCCGGATTGGGTCCCACCGACCTGGGGCCGAGATCAGGCACCACTGGAGAACACCGGTCCCCCAGCTGTGCACAAGCAGGGCAGGGGAACAGCCCAGGGATGGACGGAGACAGGCCTGCCCGACACTCACCCCGGCACCGGGCACAGCAGCGGCTCTCCTTCTTGGCATGACTGGAGCAGGAAGCGGGGGAACATTCCTGGCGCTGGCAATGGGTCTCCCCGGACTGCAGGGGAGGAGAAGGGAGTTAGACAGGGGCCCGGCTCGGGGGAGGCCTGGCCAAGCAGCAGGGGATGGAAGGAGCTTTCCCGGGTGGGGGGTGGCCAGGAGGCCTGGCCAGGTTGGAGAGCAGGGGAAGGCACAGGGGGCCTGGCTGCAGATAGTTCAGTGCCCAGAAAGCCTTTTATCTGGACTCCGATGACAGAGCTCCCTGCCCCCTTCAGAGCATGGGGCCTCTGGTGCCCCCAGGGGCTCAGAGAGGCTGTTCCTGGGCTTGTGTCCATGCAGTGAACCCGACGGGGGGGACCGGCCCCACGCACTCACCACACACCAGCAGGTGATGCACTTCATCTCCCCGAAGGGGGGCACCGTTGGGTGCCAGCTCTCGTTGTTCATGTACCACTGGCGCCCGAACCGGCAGGCCCGGGGCCCGTCTGCCTGCATCATGTCCGACAGCTCGGGGGGGCTCTTCTCCGGAGCTGCGGGGAGCAGAGACCCAGGCACCCCGTTGCCTTAGTGCAGCAGAGGGGGTGTCCCCACCCCCCAAGGCAGCGTGTCCGGCACAGTGTGAAGCAGGAGCCAGAGCTTCCCCAGCTTGGCAGAACGTGGCTGCAGCGTCTGGCAGCCGGCAAGGCGGGCGGGGAGCAGGGACCCGATCAGACCAGGGGCCCATCTAACCCGGCCTCCTGCCTTGAGGAAGGAGTAAGACTTCCCCCTAGTGGTCAATCGTGGAACAACCACCCCGAAGGGGAAGTTTCTTCCCAGCTTCCTGCAGTTAGCGGCTGACTCCCCACATGTGTGTGACTGGGAGGAGAAGGAAGCAGCCACCCCACACTAGGGTGACCAGATGTCCCGATTTTATAGGGACAGTCCCGATTTTTGGGTCTTTTTCTATATAGGTTCCTATTACCCCCCCACCCCCTGTCCCGATTTTTCACATTTGCTGTCTGGTCACCCTAGCCCACACGGATGGGGAGGGTGCAGGAGACAGGAGGGCTGGGACCACAGATCCTCCAAGTGGACTCAGGGGGAGGGATAGCTCAGTGGTTTGAGCATTGGCCTGCTAAGCCCAAGGTTGTGAGTTCAGCCCTTGAGGGGACCATTTAGGGATCTGGGGCAGAAATAATCTGTGAGGGACAGTACTTGGTCCTGCTGTGAAGACAGGGGACTGGACTCGACTCAACGCCCTTTCAAGGTCCCTTCCAGTTCTACATTTCTATGATTCTATGGCCGGGCAGAGGTTGGAGCAGCATGGGAGTGAGAAGGGAGACGTGCCCTGCCCTGCCCTAGGAGCCTTCCGCGGAACCGGGAGCAGTGGGGTCAAATCCAGCCCAAGCTGACTGAGCTGGCTGCTGTGAGCCCAGACCCTAGATGCCCGCACTGACCACTGCCCCACAGCCATGGGGAGCAAGCACCCTCCCCCTCGCCCCCCTCTGGAGTGGGGCTGAGGCCCATTGCTCCTGTGGGGGTGCCAGGGACTCCCGCTCAGGGTCTGGGCAGCGACCTAAGCCAGCTGGAGGAGGGGTGCCTGTGCAGCACCCAGCAGGATACCCCCCCCATCTCATCAGGGGCACGGGATGTGTGCGCATCCATGCGGGGCCCTGACTGCAGCTGGGCGCGCAAGGCAGGCAGTGGCCACGCGTGGCCCGGCCGGAGGACGCACCTGGGCACTGCTTGCAGCAGTCGGACGGGCTGACTCGGACGGGGTTGCTGCAGGTCAGGCGCGGGCACTGCACCTTCTCACAGTGCACTTCCCCCGTTGCTCCCTGAATGGAGAGAGGATGGGGTGAGCCGAGACCGCATGGCACCAGGGGGCCAGAACCCCGGGGTGAGGAGCCACAAACCAGCCCTCAAGGGGCCGGGAGGGAGCCCAAGGGGAAAGGGGGTTGCTGGGCCTCCCCACTGACTGGGGCCAAGGGCTCCGTGGTACCTTGCAGGTGCAGATGGCGCATTTGATCAGGCCAAAGGGGGGGACCACAGGGTGCCAGCGGGTGCCGGCTCCTCGCCATGTCTTGTCTCCGTCGAAGTAGCAGCCTGGGGTAGCAGATGGGGAAAGCGTTAGAGATCCCGGGGCAGGGGGCCCAGAGAGAGGCCTGCCGCCCGGGTGGGGTCAGGGCTCACTGCCTGCCCCGGCCAGCCAGGACTCACCCTCACTGCTGTCTCGGGCCTTCTCTGCTCTCAGCTCTTCCTGGCTTGCCTTCCTCTCTGTCCAAACAAGAAGAGCCCGTGAGGGACGGACACACGGACGCTGGCTGGGCCGGGCGCTCTGCCAGCCCCTCGCTGGGGCTACACAGATGCCTCCACAAAAGCTGCTCCCTCCTCCCAGCTCCCCCTCGAGCCCAGTGCACTGCTCCAAGGCAGGCTGCCCCTTCTGGGACCCCCTGAACATCTCAGGATGGGGGGTCATCTTCCAGGGCCCTGTGTCACAGAGTGTAGCCCCCTCCCCTCCGTCAGCAGCCCCCTGCCCCAGTACCTTCACAGACCGGGCAGCACCGGTCCTCTAGGTGAACCTGCTGGGTGCAGTTCAGGGGCTGGCAGAGGATCGGGTCGCAGATCACTGTGCGCTTCTGTGGGAGAAGAGGGGCCGGGGAGAAGAGGCAATGGGGGTGGGAGGGAAAATCACACATGTCATTAGACACCATCCAGGAGAGGGCATCTGGTGCCTTTGTATCCCCAGGGAGCTTGGGGGGCGGGGAAATCAGCAGCAGGGGGAAGCCAGGGGTTGGCAGTCACCCCTAAGCCCAAGGGACGGGCCACAGCCCTGGGGTTGAATCCGTGCAACAAACACTAGACAGAGCCCACCGGGAGCCAGGCTAGAACCCTGGCCTTACCGCGCCAAAACCACAGGCTTCTGCCGCTGGAGCCGAGGGAGCTCTCCCTCAAGGCAGCAGCAGCAGCAGGTGATCGCTTATCCTCTCTAGAAGCAGGCCCTCAGTGGCCACAACGGCATATGCAGGTGCAAAGCCAGTTACACACTCAACCCAGAAGGGTCCCCCCAAGGCCTGAAGCAGCGGCCCTGCCCCGGGAGCCTCCTGTGCCCACGAGCAGCCCATCTGAGGCTGCTGCGAAAGAAACGCCAGGATCCACATGGGACGTGTCTCTCTGGTCCAGGGCTGCCCGACCTGCTTCAGGTCCCTGTTGCCCGGAAGGCCTATTTCCGGAGGAGGAGGAGCAAGAAGTGACATGGCTGCAGGAGTTCAAGAGGCAGCTGGGCGGGTGCAGCTTTATGGTGGGCTGGACAGAGAAAGGTGCCAGCTGGGCAGGGGGAGGGGAGGAGTGCCTGGGTGGTGGAGGGTGACAAGAGGAGCTGGCAGACAGAAGGACCCGGCTTAGCTGGTGGAAGCCTGGCACGCCAGGGCAGCTGCCAGCATTATGGTGGGGGCGGTGCTGTGGGGGAGAAAGCGGGGAGGCAGAAGCCAGTTTCCTCCTGTCAGTTCACCTGACTGGGAGGCCGGCCCCTGGCTCCCACCCTGGGGGTGGCTGCAGTGACCCGGGGAAGGCAGGTGCTAAATGCAGACCAATGCCATGCCCAGCCCCACAGACTCGGTCAGAGGCCATGGCAGGGGCCAGGGTGCGGCAGGAGCCTCGGGGACCCCTTGCACCCACCTGGCAGCTGCAGAGGGAGCACTTCCTGTCGTAGGCAGGGGCCCAGCGAGAGCCGTGGGCTCGGTGCTGCCCCTCAAAGAAGCAGGAGTTGGGGTCCTTCTTCAGCTGCTCGGGGTCCTTGGGCTTGGGCTCTTCCAGGAGCTCATCCTCTTCAGGGGCCAGCCGGACACCCCCCGACTCGCACTGGTTGGGAATGTGCACCTGGCAGGGAAAGGGCACCAGCGGGTCAGGGCAGCGCTGCAGGGGGCGAACAGCAAGGGCCAGGCTGGGTCAGACTAATGGTCCATCTAGCCCAGTGTCCTGTCTTCTGCCAGGCGCCGTGCTGCACAGGGAATGAACGGAACAGGCAATCGAGTGATCCAGCCCCTGTCGTCCACTCCCAGCTTCTGGCAGTCAGAGGCTGGGGACCCCCAGAGCAAGGGGTTGCATCCCTGCCCATCCTGGCTAATGGCCATTGATGGACCTGTCCTCCATGAGCTTATCTAGTTGGGTTTTTTTTAACCCTGTTAGTTTTGGCCTTCACCACATCCCCTGGCAATGAGTTCCACAGGCTGACTGTGCGTGGTGGGAAGAAATACTTCCTTCTGTTTGGTTTAAACCTGTGCCTGTTAATTTCATTGGGTGCCCCCTAGTTCTTGTGTTATGTGAAGGAGTAAATAACACTTCCTATTCACTGTCTCCACACCAGTCGTGATTTTATAGGCCTGTGTCATATCCCGCCCCCCGTCGTCTTTTTCAAGCCAATCAGTCCCCGTCTTTTTAATCTCTCTTCACATGGAAGCTGTTCCAAACCCCTAATCATTCTGGTTGCCCGTCTGTGCATCTTTTCCAACGCTAACATCTCTTTGCTGAGATGGGGCGCCCAGAGCTGCATGCAGGATTCGAGGGGTGGGCGCACCGGAGGTTTATATAGAAAATCTCACAATGCCACTGGCTCTCCCTTTTCGAATGGTTCCTAACGGTCTTTAACCTATGTCACGGTGGCACTGCTGAGCCAGGCCGGCAAGGGCACTGGCTCGCTCCGACACTGCCAGTGCTAGGATTAGCTCACCCTGCCATCTTCCACCCCGAGCTGCTGCCAGCCACGGTCACCCTCACCCCACGCGCTGCCCCTGCCGGATAGCGCAGGGGCTGCCAGCCAATCCCGCCTGCATTCCAGAGTGCTGCCCCCTGCAGGATACTCCGGCCTGCTGCCTAGGGCTGCAGCTGGGCAGTGCACTTTGCACCCATCCCATCTCGGCATGGCCAGGGAAGCCCCCTGCTTCCCCTCCCTGCTGTCGAGAGATGAGGACTGAGGAAAATGGAGGAATTAATGCAAGTTTTCCTTAAAGGCTAAACTTCCTGTCCGGCTCTAGCCATGGCACCTACATGGTGCCAGCCAGAGAAGTTGGGAGCAGTGCCAGGTGATGCCAGGAAGCAGCTGCTCCGGTTCCTGCACGGCCAAGCCCACTCCTCGGGGAAGCAAGTCTCCCGGGGTCTCCGGGGCAGCCAAGACACAAACACATGCCGCAGCTGATGAATAGCGAGGAGGCAGCTGGAGGTGGCCCAGCCAAACACAGCTTCTGGGAAAGCCGCCGGGGCTCCGGGCCCAGCCAGGGAGCGGATGCTGCTCGGTCTGCAAATATCCCCTCCCACCGGTTTTTCCATCCGGGGCGCCAGCAGAGTTAGCACCCGGGAATACCTGGGGCAGGGGCAGGGCTGGGGGCAGGGACAGGCGCCGCCAGCCTGGGGCCCCAAACCTGGATGAGGGGGGTCAGCTGGAGGAGGAGGGGAGCAGAGGGGCCAAGGGTGGAGAGACACTGAGCCAGAAAGCTCCTTCCACTCCAGCTGGCCTTTGCCCGACCCCTGCAGGAGAAGGCAGAGGGCAGGTGGGGGGGGCAGGAAGGAAATTAACTCTCTGCTTTCTGGCTCCCCCCCCCAGGAGCATTTACAAGGAGGGGGCACCCTGAACCCCTGTCGGGAGTGAGACCTGTGCTCTGGTTGGCCTGATCCTTGCACGTCCCGAGTTTCCAAACGTCAGCCGGGCCGGCTCGGAGAGGGACGGGCTAACGTGTCTCTCCATCTCCTCCGGTCTGGCTCAGGCTGCGAGCGACAGAGTTTGGGCTCGTTCCAGTCCCTAAGGCGCAGCAGTGCCCAGCACGGTCCCTGCACAGGGGGGTACCATCGGCGGTGGCTGCTCAGCAGAGGCCCAGGCCTGGGCTGGCAGGCGGCTGCAGGTCCCCAGAGGGCTCTGCATGCAGTGCTGGGCGGCCCATTGCCCCAGAGCGGCAGAGAAAGGGCAGGGAGGTGGCACCGCGTGACTGAGGAGCCTGCAGCTACATGCACCCTTGGGAGGATGGTAGCATGGTCCCAGGCCTGGGTTAGCTGGGACGCTGGGCCCCAGCCGCTCCTTGCTTCTGTCCAAGGGATGCCGAGTTGTCTCACAGCCCGGAGCAGGGTAGCTACTGCCGGGGTCCCCCTCTCCTGGGGGGGGTGGAGCGGGCCCAGTGTCCCCAGCCCGCTGCCGAGGGGTCGCTGGCCCTGGCAGGCTGTGACCAAGCCGGGCTGAGTCAGCCTTTGGCAGGGCCTGGGACGCCCGCAGCTGCTGCCCAGGGAGCGGAAAGCCGGAGGGGGTGAGTCAGTGGCACCTACCCTCCCCCGCATCTCCCCGCGGGGGTTGACTTTGGTGCTGACTTGCAGGAAGGCCGTGCCCTGGGCCAGGTGGCGCAGCAGCTCTGCGTCCAGGTCCTTCACCACGCCCTGGGCCTAGGCAGAGGAGAGGGGCATTAGCGGGGTGAACTGCCGAGGTTAGAGGTGGCCCCGTGCTCTGGGGTGGCCCTGCTCCGAGAGCCCGGTACCCCCAGGATTGGGCCGGGGCACCCAGGGGAGGGGTTGACCCCTGCGTGGTTCCCAACCAGCTCAGGCTGAATGGCTCCCCCAGCATCCCCGTGCTGAGCCGGGGCTGGTCAGCACTTCCAGGTGGAGCTGGGGCTGCCCAGGACAGGAGCCAATGCGCCGGCTGAGGGGCCCAGAGCGCCAGTGACCCCAGCTTCCTCCTCCTCCCCCAATTGCTAGAGGCGGCTGGGCTGAGGAGCTCGACACGCACATCCCTGCAGAGCTGCCTGGGTTTCGCAGGCACCCAGACTCCTGAGGTGCCTTATCTCTGCCTGGAACACCCCTCCCACAGGCACCCTTCCCCCTCAGCCCCTCCCCCAAGGGCCCATCACCCCCCCCAGCGCCCATCTCCAGCCCCTGACCCCAAGCCCCTCCCCCAAGGACTCCCCTTTCTCCCCAGCCCCTCCCCCAAGGGCCCATCACACCCCCCAATCACCCCTTCCAGCCACAGCCCCCAGCCCCTCGCCCCCCTGCAGGCCCATCACCTCGGTGCCGTAGAAACCCTTGAGGAGCCGGGCGTGCTCATGGCCGCGCTCGCCCAGCTCGGCGACGCCGTGCAGGTGGGCGCTGATGGCGACGTCGTCCGACTTGCCGAGCCCGCCCACCACGATCTCGTAGTGCAGGTGGCAGTGCTCGTCCAGGGAGACCCAGGCGTGTCCCGCCGAGCCGGTCCGCACAGGGGGAGACACCAGCTGGCCAGCCAGGGGGATGGGCAGCTCTGGGCACAGGGGGCACAGGTCAGACACGTGCTTCCCGCTATGCCAGCGGAAGGCATCGCCCACCCGCTCTGCAGTCCCTGGGGTCACTGACCTACAGAGAACATCCATGCACTGCCCGCTACAGAGACCCACCCACCTCATGCCCTCCAGCCCTGTGAGAGGAAACAGGGCACCACCCGGCAGCAGGTACCTGTATATCGTGCCAGGAGGCCGCTGTACAGCAGGGAGCTGATCTGTCCCCGCACTTCCCCCTCCTCAAAGTCCTTGGTGGCCACGTTGAGGAAGAGCTCACTCTGCAGTAACATGTGGGTGTCCCGGGCGTTCATGTGCTGCCAGGTCCCGCTGGCCTGGCCGGGGTGGGGAGAAGAGAGAGGTTAACATGCCTGCTGGGGGGAGGGGGCATTATCACTTACTTTCAGAAGCACCCACATAATGCTGCCGCCCCTGGGTGGGACATCAGCAGTGGGGATCGAACCTGGCACCTCTGGATCTTAATGCAGGAGCAACTCCTGCTGGAGCCAACAGAGCCACTGTTTGGCTAGGGTGCATCAACTGCTATGTAGTCCAGCTACCACTAGAGGGGGACAGCACCACACTAAGTGGGCGTGGCCTACCCTGCCGTACAACCCTGACAAAATGCACCTCCCATCCTTCTCCAGGGGCTGTGCCACTATGGGAAACAGTCCACTACTGCTACCAGGTAAGGGAGTTACTCTTTTAGTTCAAGTGATCGAGGTCTGTACTGTGGTGCTGAAGGTCTCAGGTTCAAACCGCCTGCTGATGTAGGGGTGTTACCCCTCTGCCCATACATACTGAAACAGCATGGACCTTGCCCCAGAGATCTTAGGGGGAAGGCTGGAGAAAGGGGTCAGACATGTAACGTGCTGCCACAGCCAGATGACACTATCTTCTCATAACAGCACAGAGGGAGTGAGATGGGGCTGGTTAAACAGAGAGATTTTCCCCGAAATCTCTTCCAATCCAACCACTTTGCCTTCCCAGCATGGCATCTGCCCCTCCCACATCCCAGCAGCATGATCAGCGGAGGCAGATTTAATGCCCGTGTGCAGAGTCTGCCCGCTCCGGATTTGGCATGCAGAATGGCTCCACAATCCCTATTGATCTCACGGGGAAGGTGCCCAGACACTGCAGTGAGGTGAGCTCATGACACAAACTGAATGGGCTGCCCCACCTGGCAGCTCTGCGCCCCCCGTCTCCCAGCGGAGAGCAGGGTTCAGAGACAGGTGACACAGCAGCCTGGCTGGGAATTCCCATCTGGAGAGGGGCTGAGAAGTCTGGGGCTGTTTAGAGAAGAGACGTGATAAAGGGCTACAGATGGCAGAGGACGATGATAAACCCTCTCCTCATACAAGGGGGTATCCGTTAAATCTAAGAGACAATAAATGCTAACGCTGACCCAAGGGAACACGTTTGTCCTAGGCCTGTGATAAACCTTGTGGCAATGAGTCCCCCGGGCATCACTGAAGCCAAGAACTCATTAGGATTCAGACCAGGATGTGGGTAATGAGAACATCTCCAGCTATGCTAGAGCGGGTGAAACACTTGCTAGGTGGGATATAAATCCTCAGGCTTCAGGGCATGAGGGCTGGCTGCCTGGGGTCAGGAAGGAAAGTGCCCTGGGGGTAAGTTATTCCCCGATTGCCCGCTAGGGAGTGTCACACCATATTCTGGCACTGGCAGTTGTCTGAGGTAGGTGGGCCTCTGATCTGATCCAGCAATTCCAATCAAATAGGGAAGGGAGAAGGAGCCAAAGGGGAGCATGCAGCGTGAGATTCAACCTGGACACATGCAGGCCAGGGAGTGGCCTCTACAGAGCTGGCAGGAAAGCCAGAAGGGGCAGGAAGGGCAAGAAAGGGCTTTGGAATCTAGCTAGAGAGGAAACGGGTCTATTCTGATGGGAGGGGAAACGGAGGCTGATCTATACAGCCCTGGGGGAAGGAGCGGCTCAAAACACAACACAAAAAAGGATCAGTGAGAGGAGGCTGGAGGAATGCTCAGAGCAACAGATCAAAGGCGATAGATGTCGGGGCGATTCTGCAGGGCCCTAACCACATGTGGGCATCACACCAGCCTAGGACAAGTGCCAGGTGGATGTGAGAGACCGTCACTCCGCTTTGGTGGTATTGCACACGCCCTGTGCCATGGTGGAGCACCGGGCCTGGAATACACACAGCTCCGGACTGGACAGTACCCCAAACTGCCCCAGGGCTCTTGGGGCTTGGATCGGGCCCCTCTCCAGCCTGGGACTGCCCCCCGCCCAGTATCTGCCGCACGGATTTTACCTGCCATCTCTTTAAGTTCCTCCTCAAGGGAGGTGCCAGCTACAGCCAGGGCCAGGTTTCACAAGGAGTCTGGCCGCACCTTTTCTTCACTGGTTTATTCCCCAGGCCTTTGCCCTGGTGACCGGGGCCCAAAGGGCCTAGCCGGATATGGCCTGTGCTGGCTGATTGGGGGGTGGGGGTTCTGGAAAGGAAAACTCCGCTCGTCCCTGCTCACACACCCAGAGCCCTCGGGACTTCACGGAGAGCTGGCAGAGGACGAGAGGGGGCCCAGACTCCTGGGGGCGGCACTAGATTGTCATGGCTAGGAGAGCTGTCACCGGGATGGACCGGGGAGCCACGTGGCTAGCCAGGAACCAGAGCCCCACCTGAGAACAAGCCCCCGGGATCTGCCTCCCACCAGCAGCCTAGCTTAGCACCAGATATCCCCTTGGATCAGGGCCTCCTGGCCCAGAGAGCTTCCAGTGGGCAAGCTGGAGGAGAAAGGATCCAGCCCCCAACCCTGGGAGCCTGAGCAGCCGAGGGAGCGGGCAGCACATCAGACAGAAGCTTGCTGGCACAGGCTGCCTCCCCCCAGTGGCCAGTGTGGTTTGGGGGCGACAGATGCCAGGGTCTGGGGGTAGAGAGCAGATGTGGGAGAGGATCTCTCAGCTGGACACAGCTGTGAGAGGAGCAGCCCAGGCGGGCTGGGGGAGATCCAGAGGCCCTCAGCCAGTGCACCAGGATGGCCCCACACTCTCCCCCCCCAATCATCCTCCAGGGGAGGGGTCTAGCCATGGCCCCCTGGATTCTTATCCATCCCCAGCGGGGCACTCACCAGCCCCTCCCTGTAGCTGGGCGTCATGTCGAACAGGATGTTGCGTTTGTTCTTCCTCCGCGGCTTGGTCTCCAGGGTGACGCTGATGACCTCACTCGCCGTCCCTGCTACCTGGACCTGCGGGGAGGCGCAGGGGGCAGCGCCCCAGAGAGGGTCTGTCCGGTTCATAGCGTCCACCCACCCCACCCAGCCCCCCCGACAGCGACCGGCTCATCATTACCACCACTCAGCACTGTCCATTCACAGCACTGCGGACGTTACCCGCATTAACCCACTAGCCCCATTTCACAGACGGGAAACCAAAATTCAGGACAGGGAAGGGAAGAGTCCTGATGGCCAGGCTCCCAGCCCCCACTCCCTTCCCAGGGCTGGAAACAGAACCCAGGAAGCCTGACTCCCTGTCCCAGCGGCAGGTCTGCCTGGGGTTCCCAGCCTGCAGGGGGCGGTATCACGGCTCCTAGGGGGACATGGACAGGTGCCGGGGGCGGGAGGTCGCTGACTTTTCCTTTTCCCTGGGAGTGCTCAACCCCCACCCCCCAAAGGACCTGCCTTTGCATCGCCTCTTCCCACTCTCACTTCACCCCTCCCTGAGGTTCCTGTCCACCTGCCGCTCTCTGCCCTCCCCCAAGCCCCTCACTTAGCCTCCAAACAGCTGTTGGGCAGAGGCCATGAGTCCCTGATGAGCAGGGGGTGGGGAACAGCGGTAGCTGGTGGGTGCTGAGCACCCACAATTTCCCCCCCCCCGTGGGTGCTCCAGCCCTGAGGCACCCATGGAAATAGCACCTACGCCCTCCCTGCTAACTGGGAGTGGGTCCCGGTGTGGAAACGGTTGAGGACCACGGTGCTCATGTAGATTTCTCCAAACACACACGAGTGGGCCCCCAACCCCACATTGCCCCTGCACGGACCCTCCTTACCTGGTACTCCAGCGTCCCATTCTCATGGAGCGTCAGCTTGGCAGACCCCACAGCCCCCGTCTTGGTTGGCATCAGGGCATCTCCTCCGCACAGCACGCTCTGGAGGGCTGTAATTAATAGGGGCCACAGGGCTCTGAGGCATGGCATCCAGAGCCACCCTGTGCCCCGGGTGCCTGCCCGGCTAGACACCACAGCACTATGTGCTAACCTGCCCCCAGGCTGCCCGCAAGGGAGCCAGGGCCGCTGGGCCACCCCTCCCTTCCAGGGGCCTCCTGGGGGGTGGAAGGCTCCGCCCTTTCCTAGGAGGCTCCGCCCTCTGACACTCCCATTCCAGCCCCCCAAACAGGGGCCGACCCAGCCGTCTGTTTCTTCAGCTCCTAGCCTGCTAGTCCCAGGCTCTGGGGCATAGCGCGGCCTCGACGTCCTCCCCCCGCCACTCACTGTCACAGCTCTTCCTGGCAGTGATGTAGCCGGCGATCTGGCGCCGGCGCCTGCCCTCCGTCTCCGCCGTGATCTTCAGCTGCCCCTGCGCGAGCCAGAGCATCTCGCGGCTCGACAGGTCGCTCAGCACCTCCGCGAAGTCCGGGTCCTGTGGAGGAGGGGAAAGCGCCATGGCTTGGCCTCCAGGGGACAGCAGGGAAGGGGGAATTGGTGGCAAGGGGGCTGCCTACCTGCATGGTGATGTTGGCCCTGACCTCACGCAGCACCCGGTTCTGGTGCAGGATCCGGACCCTAAGTGAGACCCAAGGGAATTCTGCAAAGGCAAAGGGCATTAGACAGTCTGCTCCCAATGATCCCCTCCACCCTATACCCACCAAACATCTCCACAAGTCTCCCACTCCCGCCTCCAGTGACACTACACAGCCCCCGACTGCCCCCGCCCCACCCAGACCCTTCCATCCCAATCCCCCCTGCCCAAGTACGCTCCGCCTGGTGCGCTCCGAAGGGGCGAGAGCCCCACGGCTGCTCCAGGCCTCGCCCCGCTGTTCCCACTTACCTTTGTCTGCCGGCTCCAGCAGCCCCTTGGCCATGAGGATGAAGTGCAGGTTGTTCTCGGTGTCACTCAGGGTGAGCATGGCGATGCCCCCCGTACCCATGTGGGTCGGGTCCACGGAGGTCAGGATGGCGCTGAAGGTCTCTGGGATTGAAAGGGCAGAAGGTTGAGAGGGTCAGCCCTGGTGTGGGGGGGGGGACAGGCAGGGGCCCTGGGGACACAGGTAACCAGGGGTGGGGGGGGGGCAGTGAGACTGAGCATCCTGGATGGGCCGGCTGGAACTCGGGGCATTGGCTGCTGCTGAGAGCCCAGCTAAGGGTACTGTGCCCAGTGGGACCCCCAGGAAGTGAGGCCCCAGACACCCAGGGCTCTCAGAGCAGCCCCAGGGCCGGGAGGGGGGGAAGTTACCTGCAAAGAGGGCCCGGTGCTTGATGACTGGGCCTTGGATCTCGCCGGCTGGCTGAGACTTGGTGACCAGGGAGATGCGGAGCTGCTCTGCCTTCAGCAGCCGGATGGAGGGTTTGTGCAGGTTCCGCCACATGCCGCAGATCTGTGGGGAGGGGCAGCTGGTGAGTGGGGAGGAGGGCGGCTGGGAAGAGGGGTGCGGGGAGGTAGAGAGCGCAGGGCAGCCCCTGCCAGAGCCAACGGGAGAAAGGTTCAGGGGAGCGGGGTCCCACGGCCCGAGGGAGGGCCCAGAGAAGGGAAGCAGCCCCAGCAGGCACAGAGGCCCGTGGGCAAGGGTAGCGCGGGCGGGGCTGCCTCGTGCCTGGCCCAGCCCCAGGCCAGCGTCTCAGCTGCCCACGGGGGTGCCACTCACCATGCCGTCCTGCAGGGAGACACTCTTCTGCACGGGGTGCTCAAACAGGACGTTGCCGTCGGGGTCGGTGAAGCGGACGCGGCTCGGCCGGCCCAGCCTGCGGGGGGCGGGGGGGGAGAACCGGAGTGGCTGAGCGAGCCAGGGTGGCCAGGCAGAGGGGGTGCGGGGGGGAGGACACACTGGCTCTGCCTGGCCCCAGAAAGCCCTGGCTGTGACTCCCAGAGCTGAGGCTTCACCCCAACATGCCCCGGGGAGGGTCTCCTTTCCGGGGCCTTGTCTGGTTGATCCCCGCCCCATGGAAGGTCACCCAGCTTCCTGGGACTCCCTGGTCTCCATGGGGGCCAAAGGGGGGGTTCAGCGTCTCCCCAGTCTGGGGTACTGTAGTGACGGTCACCATGGAAACACATTCATTGATTAAACCAGAGAGTGGACAGATGGGACAGAAAACCATCCCTACCCAACCCGAGCCCTTTGGCTCACCACTGGCTAGCCATGCGCTGTGGCCCAGGGGCTACCTGGACCCAGGCCTCTGCAGGGAGGGGATGGCCCCTCTCTTGGGCTCTGGGCCCTCGGCACAGACACTAAGGTGCTGGGCGGAGAGGAGAGCCGGAGTCAGGAGGAGACACTCCGGGCTGGCCGGCTCCCACGGGGACAGAGGGCGAAGATGAAGGGCTTATGCCCCAGGGAGCAGTGGGATCGGTCAGGGCAAGACCAGGGGTGCCAGTAGGAGGGCTGGGGAGAAAGCGAACAGTGAGGCTGGGGCTCAGGGCAGCTCGCTGGCAGGGAGGGGCTCCGGGCATGGGAGTCTCCCCGGGGATCTGAGAACCAGGGCTAAGCCAAACGTGCACTCAGTGCAAAGCCGGCAGAGAAGAATCAGACCCCAGGCCTGGGCTAGGGGCCGTGCAGGGGCATCTCTGTCCTGCAGCCGCGTGCAACGAGAGCGTATGTCCTCATGGACGGAGGAGCGGGCAGACTGCAGCTGGGGGCTGGAATCGGCTGAACCAGGTTTGTAACCGGGCAGGCTTCTTGTCGCGTATTACTGTGCTGCTCCCGAGGGTCCACTTCCTCCCTCCCCCCTGCCCCTCAGTCTGCTATGGGGCTTGCTTGAGCACCCCCTATTGGCTCCAGGGTGAGGAGCAGGATGGAGACTGGAGCTTATTACAATCCACTGGGTTATCTGTCCTACAGGGGCCCCGATCCGGAAAGTGCACCTGCACAGGCAGACCCTCTGCATTGGCACGGCGCCTACTGACGGCAGAGGGGCACCACACAGGCAGATCCCAGAGCTCAGGGCAGTGCCCCACTGATTCCAATGGGGTCTGCGCCAGCCAGGGGCTCCTCCAGCACAGAAGCAGTTGCAGGATGGAGGCCTTGGATTGTAAACAACTTGGGGCAGGCGCCGGATCCTCTCCCAGGTCTGCCGAGTGCCAAGCATTCCGACGTGGCTAGAAATAATTCACATTTCGCCTGCTTCGGCTACACTGACTTCGTTTCAAATTAGTCACCACTTCACTATGCAAAGCCCTGGAAAAAGAGGGAGGGGGGGCTCCAGCATCAGAGAAGCTGAGCTCAGCTCCCTCCTCGCGCAGATCCAATTGAACCATCAGCGATCCTGAAGGTGGGGAGGGATTGATTGCAGGTCCCTGAGCCAGGCCTGGAGCAGAGGGGTCCTGCTGGAGGCGGCGTGGAGAAGCGGCTGGGCCCGCCACCATGTGTGGTTGGACCCTGCTTGTTGGATCCTTTCCCATTTCCCTGAATTTGTTTTTAATAAAAACCTTGAGGAAAGGAATGTTCCTGCCTGTGACGGATTCTCTGGAGTCCCAGGGAGGAATTACCAGGGCTGTTCAGCTGTTTCGTTTAGAGAAATCCCAGCTGCCTATCAGACCGAGCTCTGAAGGCCTAACAGACAGGAAGCCAGTGAACGGGTTAAACCCCGGAGACCGGCGTGGCAATAACCCTTTCTCGTGTGATAAACAAGAGCCACTTGCTACCTGCTTGGGCAGCAGGCAGCCTGACCCAGGGATTGGGCAGCTGGGGCACTGACCCCATCTTGGTCACGACTGCGGGGTGAGAGTGGGATGCGAGTGCAGTGGCCTCCCCGCACGGGTGCCCACCGCCTGCCCGGGACAGGCATGCAGAAGCAGCATGGGTGTGCTAAAAAACTACAACCCCCGGCATGGACGCTGGAGGGCTGGAAACAAACTAGCTCTCCTCCCCCTTCCCTGCCCATAGTCCCATCTACGATCCATTCAGACTGCAGACGAGGAGGCTCTGGACTCTTCTGTTCAGCCTCTGGCTGGGAGTTTCCTTGGGGCTGTTCCAGTGCCTGGGGTGGGACTGACCTTTCGTAGTTGATGGAGAAGAGCAGGTAGGAACGCACGAGGGTGAACCTGGCTTTAGCCACGGCGCTGGACACGGGCAGCCAGGGCTCCACGCCACTGGTCAGCAAGGCCACAAAGTCTGGGGGAGGAAAGCGAAAGGAGATCTCAGTTATTCCTTCAGCTCAGAGCCCTGGGACACTGCGTTCTCCATGCGGGAGGGGAGGAGAATGAAAACCACCCCCAGGAGCCCTTTTCTTCACTGACATTCGGGGGGGCGGGGGACGGACTGTGGCTGATAGTCTCTCGGGTTTACTCTTCCAAACGTAGCAAATACTGAATCAAGCCTGCAACACATCTCCAGCCCTCCTGCCCCATCCCAGGCCCATCCCCCCCCAGCCACCAAGGGCAGTCAGAAAACTACCTGTGCGGCTGTCGTCCCGGGCAAGGTCCTCCGAACTCAGGTAGGAACGGTCATTGTAGCTCTTATGCAAGTCATCCTCCTTATCCTGGAAATACTCGAAGCTGTCAAAGATGGGCTCCGGCCTCTTCTCTGGGATGCTGGGAGAGGCTGAAAGGAGAAACGTCACAACCATTCTTTGCATCTTCAGTGCAAGCAGGGCGTGTGGTATAATCCCCATCTCTCAAGGGGGAAACCGAGGCACGGAAAAAGGAAGGGACTTGGTCCAAAGTCACTCAGCGAGCCTGTAGCAGAACCAGGAACGGAGCTCCGCTCCCAACTGCCCATCCCTTCTGCTCCAAGCACGAGCTCACACAGAACATGGCTGTATACGGGTGCCCAGGACCCTGCCCCGGTGAGTGCTTTATGGCAGTTGTGGTGCAGGGGTTTCATAAGAGCTGAAATGGAACCTCAGCGCAAGAGACCTGCTCCCGCAGCAACACAGTAAATCCCCTCCACGGACAGAGCAGCCTGGGCCCCACAGGAAGCACCAGGGATGCACCGTAACACTTTGAGGCTCTAGGGTCACCTGCCTCTCCCACCGGAGCTACTGGGGAGTCCTCCTCCTCTGACAGCGGTGTTACTGCTAACAGCTCCTGCGGAGGCCCCCGACCCCCAGCGGGGCACTGACGTCTCAGAGGCCAGCTCGGATTCCATCCGGCACACGGCACAGAACACCGGGAGTGGGGGAGAGAGCACGGTCCCACACATGGCCAGAACCGGGGTCTGTGCCTGCTGCCCAGTTCCCCAAGAGTGCCTGGGGCCTCGGAGAAAGGGGCAGCAAGCCCCCTAGTGGACAGTTATGGAATAATCTTCCCACCTGGGAATTGTCCTCCTAACCTGCTAAGGGGTGAAAGTCTCTTGTACAGTGTGTAGTTCCAGCCTAGACCCCTCCCCGCAAAGATCAGACCCTCAGATACTACGGTGATGGCCAGTCACATAAAACGCTAGGGTAGAAAAGCTAACAGAATCATAGCAGTAATAATAAAAAATGCTGCTGACACGAGCACCCCTCCTGCCTCCCCTTCTTGGCCTGCACATTTTCTGGTTTGATTGTAAACTCCTTGGGGCAGGGAGGTTGCCATTGATTGGACTGTAAAGCCCCTTAGGAGGATCCATTCATTCATGGACATCGCCAGCGTCACGAGCCAGCAGTTTCAAAAGAGGCGTCAGAAGTAGTTTCGAGCATGGTCCTCCCCCCCGAGTCACCCGCGTCCTCCCTCCAGCTGTTCCCTCCCCCAAGCCTTTCCCACCGTGTGTTTCTCTCTTCCTCACTGCTGCCGAACAACTGAGACACTGACTGCGCAGGGGGCCCCTGGGGCACCCACTCTGCACAACGTCTGTCAAACACACAAGGCAAACACTCTGAGCAAACCCCGCTTTCCTCCCATCGCTTCCGGGCCCAGCCACGTGTGGTGAGCGAGACCCGTCACACAGGAGCGCCCCCCCAGTGCCAGGCAATGCGCTGTGCCGCGCAGACAGTCCCAGGAGAACAGGGCTTCGCCTCTTACCCTTCGGGCAGGTCTTGCAGCAGTGTCCAGGCAGCAGGACAGACTCACTGCAGGGCAGGGTGGGACAGTCGTGCTTAATATTCTTACAGCTGACTTTGCCTGTTGGCTTCCCTCGGCGATTCCTCTGCTGGGATGGAAGACAGAAATATTCTCTCTTGTGGCCTACTTGGCGAGAGACCCAGCGCCCAGCTCCACCGCGTGAGCCTCTGCAGAGCCCCAGAGAGGGCTCCCTGGAGCCGACTCCAAGAACCACCTGCACTGCCAGCCAGGGGAAATCAGATGCTGAGACCCAATAATCTTTGCCACATCGAACTGCCACACATGATCTGTGTGATGTGCCTGAGGTCACCCCTGTGGAGAGACCCGCAGCCCCCAAGCCCCAGCTTAGCACACCTGCCTGCAAAACCCTTCTCCCCAGCTCAGCCCCCCCCCCCTTCACAGGCACCCCTCTTTTCGCAAAGACCTCGCTTGGCTGCATCCTGCTGCTCCCCTCCGGGCTCGCCCTGCATGCAGCCCCCCGGCACTTAGCCTCTTGCTGCTGAGCAGCAAACCCCACACACGCCAGCCTCGGGTTCCAGCTCTCTCCCTCCACGGCTGTGCACAGCTGCTTCCTGGCTGCAGGTCTGAGCCAGGAGGGCTGGGCTCTGGGACCGAGGGCCAAGGTTCCCTTCACAGCCCCCTCTCCCCACTACAGCCAGAGAAGCAGGGACCCGCCAGGTGTGTGCTGGAAGCTGCCATGCAGGTGGTTTGCTCAGGGATTCCCAGGAAGGGAGGGGCAGGGGGGTTGCCAGGGAAAGCATTTAAAGGCCAGATCCCCGAGCAGCCCCCTCCCCTCCCAAATACCCAGTGCCAGGAGAAACAGGGGGAGCTGCTGAAGGGCTGCAGCAGATGTGCTCCGCTCCTCAAAAAGGGAGGAAGGGGGTAGGAGAAAGGAGGGAGAGGGCCACAGCCCCCCTCCAAACAATTTCTTTTCCTACAGCTCTGTCCTGCCCCCCCCCCCACCCAGGAGCTTGACAAGGTACTTCCCCCTCCCCCAAGGCTCTGTACTGCCTGCACCCTCCCTCACTTCCCCCCTCCCCCAAGGCTCTGTACTGCCTGCACCCTCCCTCACTTCCCCCCTCCCCCAGGGCTCTGTACTGCCCCCCTCCCCCAAGGCTCTGTACTGCCTGCACCCTCCCTCACTTCCCCCCTCCCCCAGGGCTCTGTACTGCCCCCCTCCCCCAGGGCTGTGTACTGGCCCGAGTACTGCACTCCCCTGGAGTGGGAGGGGAGGCAGGGTCCGCTGCCCCGCTGCCCAGGGCTGTGGAGCACAGCAGCCGAGCTGGCAGAGGCTGGGCTCACAGGTGAGTGCGGGGCCCCAGGTTTGCGGGGGAGGGTGCTGGATGCTCTGGAGCAGGGGTAGGCAACCTGTGGCTGATTTTCAGTGGCACTCACACTGCCCGGGTCCTGCCTTTTAATTTAATTTTAAATGAAGCTTCTTAAACATTTTAAAACCCTTATTTACTTTACATACAACTGTAGTTTAGTTCTATATTGTAGACTTATAGAAAGAGCCCTTCTAAAAACGTTACAATCTATGACTGGCACACGACACCGCAAGTCAGAGTGAAGAACCGAAGACTCGGCACAGCACTTCTGAAAGGTTGTGACCCTGCTCTGGAGGCAGAGGGGTTCCCCGCTTACCGGTTCGCAGTGGCAGACCACACAGTGCATCACCCCAAAGGGCTCACCCAGGTCTGGGTGCCAAGTGTCCTCCAGGGCATAGAACCTTCCTCCAAACGAGCAGCCTGCAGAGGGGAGCGACATCCTGAGAGAGTGGCCAGCAACCCAGGGCCCAGCCATGCCACTCTGCCATCCTGCTGCACCCAGCCTGTGCCCCCTGCCATCCCCCTGCAGCCAGCCCCCCTCAGCCTGTGCCAACCCTCTATACCCAACCCATGCCACCCCTGCCATCCTGCTGCTCCCAGGGCACACCCCCTACACCCAGCCTGTGCCACCCCATGCCAACCCCCTACCGCCAGCCCCCCCACCTAGCCTGTGCCACCCCTGCCACCCCCCTGCAGCCAGCCCCCCCAGCCTGTGCCAACCCTGCAGCCAGGGCACTCCCTCTACACCCAACCCATGCCACCCATGCCATCCTGCTGCTCCCAGGGCACACCCCCTACACCCAGCCTGTGCCACCCCATGCCAACCCCCTACAGCCAGCCCCCCTCAGCCTGTGCCACCCCCTGCCAACCCCCCCCACCCAGCCCCCCCACCTAGCCTGTGCCACCCCTGCCATCCCCCCACACCCAGCCCCCACACCCAGCCTGTACCACCCCTGCCATCCTGCTGCTCCCAGGGCACCTCACCCCCCCCGCCCATGCCATGCTTGTCTGCCTGCTGCGGCTGGCACAGGGCAGGTCTCGATCACCCCCTTCACCCAGCCCCTGGTGCCCCCGCCCTGCTGCGGCTGGCACGGGGCAGGGCTGGCTGGGCCAGCGGGCAGGGCTGAGGCTGTGAGATCCTCCGCTGGTGAGACGCTGCCCGGCCCGGCCCCTCCCCGCCGCTGTCACCCGTCCAAGCCGAGCGCACGGGGGGTGTAAATCCATCAATGCGAACCAGATGGAGGCTGGAGCGGGTAGCTGTGCCAGGGAGGGCAGGAGTCGCTCCGCAGGCCCCGCTCGCCCCAGCCTGGCCCCCCAGCCCCGGGCTGGGGAACGTCCCCGCGCAGAGCCCGGCAGCCCCTAGCAGCGAACCCGCTGCGCCCCCAAGCCCCGCAGCGCCACCCTGGCAGCCGGGCTTCCCCACCCCGCCCGGGGCTCCCCGCGCCGCCCCGGGGCTCCCCACCTGCTGCCCCCAGGGCTCCACCTGCTGCCCCCCGGGGCTCCCCACCTGCTGCCCCCCGGGGCTCCCCACCTGCTGCCCCAGGGCTCCCCGCCCCGCTGGGGCTCCCACCTGCTGCCCCCAGGGCTCCCCGCCCCGCTGGGGCTCCCACCTGCTGCTCCCCGGGGCTCCCGCGCCGCCCCGGGGCTCCCCACCTGCTGCCCCAGGGCTCCCCGCCACACACCCTCCGCCTGCAGGCCCCAGCCCAGGCTCCTACCTGCCGCCCCCTTGGAGGAGCGGGTCCTTCTCGGGCTGGATGGGCAGAAGGGGCTTGGGGCGGGAGGCGCCGCCCGGCGCGGGGCACAGGGCGAGGGGCAGCAGCGCGGCCAGCAGCAGCGGCACGGCGGCCATGGCCAGAGGGGCGCGCAAGGCTGGGGGACCCCGGCGTCCGGCTGCGCGAGGAGTCAGGGCTCCCAGTGCCCAGGGCCCGGCCCCCGGCAGGTTTTATAGGCTCCGGCCCGGGCCGCGCGGAGCCCAGGCATCCTGAGCAAACAAAGGCTCCGCTAATGAGGCGCAGGCGGCGGCCGGGCCGGGGAGTGGAGCCCCCAGCGGGGGTCCGGCTCGCGGCGAGCGCCCGGGGGCCGCAGCGGAATGGGAAGCAGACGCGGGGCCGCGGGGGGCTTGTGGATTGGGCCCGCGGTGCGCGCCGCCCGCCCGGCCGAGCCGCCCACTGGCAGGCGGCCCCCGACGGGGAGCGGGACGGGGCAGCCCGGCCCCCGGCCCCGGTCCCCGCCCCGCACACGCCGCGCCGCGCCGCGGACCTGTCGCTGCCCCAAACTGGCAGCCCCTGGAGAAGAGATATGGTGGGGCGCCCCCCGTGCTACGCCGAGCCCGTATCCCCGCAGCCCCGCCCCGCCCGTATCCCCTGACCCCCGCCCGGACACTCCGCAGCCCCCGCCCCGCCCGTATCCCCTGACCCCCGCCCGGACACCCCGCAGCCCCTCGTCCCGCCCGTATCCCCTCCCCTGCAGCCCCTCGTCCCACCCGTATCCCCTGACCCCCTCCCGGACACTCCACAGCCCCTCGTCCCGCCCTTATCCCCTGAACCCCCGCCCGTATCCTCCTGAACTCCCCACCGCCCGTATCCCCTGCAGCCCCAGCCCGTATCTCTCTGAACCCCCCCCCGCCCGGACCCTCTGCCCCCGTGCTACGCAGAGCCCGTATCCCCTGCAGCCCCAGCTCCGCCCGTATCCCCTGAATCCCCGCCCGTATCCCCTGAGGCCCCCGTCCTGCCCGGACCCTCTGCGCCCCGCCCTGCCCGTATCCCCTGAACCCCCGCCCGTATTCCCCGCCCGACCTCATAACCTGTATCCCCTGCACCAACTGCCCCACTTCATAGCCCGGACCCCCTGCACTCCCAGCTCGGACCCTCTGCAACTCCCAGCCCCTCGGACCCCTGCACCCGCCCATATCCCCACTCCACCTGATAACCTGTATCCCCTGCACCTCCCCGCCCCCCTGGACCCTCTGCACCCCCCACCCGGACCCCCACCCCACCTCATAGCCTGTTTTGCCCTGCACCCCCCCTACCCCACCCCATAGCCTGGACCCCCTGCACCTCCCAGCCCCTCTCGGTATGCCCCTGCACCCTGTAACCCACCCAGACCCTCCACCTCATTTCATAGCCCCTGCACTCCCCGCCTGGACCCCACCCCGCCTCATAACCCAGACCCCTGCGCCCCTGCCCCGCCCATATCCTCCTGCACCCCTACCTGCCCAGACCCCACAACCCCACCTTATAGCCTGTATCCCCTACATCCTGCCTGTATCCCCTGCAACCCCTACCCTCTGTACCCCGCACCCCAGCCCACCTCATAGACTGTATTGCAATACACCCTGCCCGTATCCCCTGCACCCTCTACCCCACCTGAGTCCCCCACCCCACCTCATAGCCCGTACCCCCTGTACCCCCCACCCTGCTTGGACCCTCACTGCCCCACCTCATAGCCTGTATCCCAATACACCCTGCCCGTATCCCCTGCACCCCTGCCACCTGTACCCCCTGCACTCCCACCCCACTGCACAGCCTGTACCCCTGCAACCTCTACCCTGCCCATACCCCTGCCCCACCTGGACCCCCACAGCCCCACCTCATAGCCTGTATCCCAATACACCCTGCCCATATCCCCCTGCAACCCCTACCCCACCCGGACTCCCTGCCCCACCTCATAACCTCTGCACCCTCCACCCCACCTCATGGCCCATACTCCCAGCCTGTACCCCTGCCCTGCCCGGACCCCCATCACCCCACCTCATAGTCTGTATCCCAATACACCCCACCCATACCCTCTGCCCCACCTGTACCCCCTGCCCCCTCCACCCCCAGCGCTACCTTTACCTCGCACACTGCCTCAGCCCACTGCACAGCCCATAACCCCTGCACCTCCCACCCCACCACCTGCACCCCAACCCACTGCCTGTGCCTCTTGCACCCCCTAACCTACTGCCTGTACTCCCTGCATCCCCCTTCCCTCCGCACCGCCCGTACCCCCTGCCCCTGCACACACTCCAGCTCCCTGCTTCCCAGCACCCTCCTTCCTGAAACCCTCCACCTTTAGCTCCCATAACCCTGCACCCCTGTAGCCCCAAACTTGCTCCCACTGTGCCGCCCAACCCTGCCCCCTCCCCCTTGTATCCCCCACCTGGAACTCCTCCCTCCCTCCCTCCTCCATAGCTCCTCCCTGCCCTAGCATCTCCCCACCTGCTGTCCCCCCCAGGCTTTAAGGTTTAAGGCCCACGGGGAATGCGCAGCAGTCCCTGGGCAGCACTAGGCCTGGCCCTGCTTGCTGCGCTGGTGCCTGGAGCTGCTGCTGGCACTGCAGCAGCCCTGGGTTCTAGTCCTGGCCTGGCTTGGGTTCTTCTCAGCTGCCCTGGGTTCTAGTCCTGGCCTGGCCTGGATTCTTCTCAGCTGCCCTGGGTTCTAGTCCTGGCTCTGCCGCTGGCTTTGGGGGATGTTGCTAGCCAGGGAAGCCACAGAAGGGGCAAGGGCCGCACCAGCCAGGTGTGGGGACCAGGAACTACCCCAGCCTGAATTAACCCTGGCCCAAGGGCTCAGACCCTAACCCCACGCAGGAGCGGAGAGCTCCTTCCTCAGCTAGGATGGGGCCTTGTCTACATTAGGGACATTTGCACCCGTGAAGCGGCCTTGCTGTTGAAAGACTGGTGCACCCCCTAATGCAGAGCCAGCGCTTGGTCTGGAATACGCAGCCCAGACCTGCAGCAAGGCACAAGCGGCAGGACTGTGCAAGGCTCCCATGACACAACCAGCTGAGCATTTCCCCAGCTGTGGAACGCACCGGTGCTGGGACGCGGGGTGCTAGGGGGGCTGCCGCACCCCCGGGCTTGAAGTGGTTTCCATTATAGGCAGGGTTGACTGTTTGGTTCAATGGCTCCCAGCACCCCCACTACACAAATTGTTCCAGCGCCCCTGGAGAACGCATCACGGGCCGACCAGCTGCGTCCCCTGAGGCTGGGAATTACGCCGAGCAGGGGCTGTATGCGGGCACCTGAGGCTAACGCCCCTCACTGCTGGCTCTCTTGCTGCGGCGGCAGGGATGAATTTCGTTTCAGAGCCGTGGTTTTATAAATGCGGAGTTAAAGTGAGGAAGTTTCTGGGAGTGAACAGAGAGCGCTGATGCAGTGCTAAACGTTAGCTATCCTAATGCCTAGCTCCTATCTAGCACAGTTCATCAGTCAATCTCAAAGTGCTCTACAGAGGGGGTCAGCGCCATTATCTTGGTTTTATAGATGGGGAAACTGAGGCACAAGGAAGGGATGTTACTTGCTCAAGTAGTAGCAGGCCACTGGCAGAGCAGGGAACAGAAACCAGCCCAGTGCTCTATCCACTAGGCAGCACTGCCCCTCTGAGCAGCCGTTGCTCCTAAATACCAGTGCTGTCTCTGTTGGCAGTGGCTTTATCCTCAGGAAGCAGGCGTGCCCAGCTTCTCAGCAAGACTTCAGCCGGAGTTAAGGTGAGGGGCTTTGGGAGGGGTGATTTATTGCTGGTAGAATACAGTACACTTTACACAGAGATAACATGCCAAAAGAAATGCTCAGACACACAAACATGCCGGCCAGCTGCATCGAGTAGCTAGGGAAACGGAGCGCAGCTGAAGGAAAATGGGCTTTCGATAGCACAGGGCTTTGAAATGCATGTTCTGTGCGTGCCAGATTTCTCTCCCCAGGCTCACCGAGGGGTGGAATGTGGTGGGAATGCACAGAAGGTTACTGGAGAGCACGGAGCGGTCCCGTAGCAGTGCCGGCCCCATGCCCTGGTGTTACCGGTGAGCACAGAGCAGTCCTGGAGCAGTGCCGGCCCCATGCCCTGGTGTTACCGGAGAGCACGGAGCGGTCCTGGAGCAGTGCCGGCCCCGTGCCCTGGTGTTACCAGTGAGCACGGAGCGGTCCCGTGGCAGTGCCAGTCCCGTGCCCTGGTGTTACCGGCGAGCACGGAGTGGTCCCGGAGCAGTGCCAGTCCCATGCCCTGGTGTTACCGGCGAGCACGGAGCGGTCCCGGAGCAGTGCCAGTCCCATGCCCTGGTGTTACCGGCGAGCACGGAGCAGTCCCGTGGCAGTGCCGGCCCCGTGCCCCAGTGTTACCGGAGAGCACGGAGCAGTCCTGGGGCAGTGCCGGCCCCATGCCCTGGTGTTACCGGCGAGCACGGAGCAGTCCTGGGGCAGTGCCGGCCCCGTGCCCTGGTGTTACCGGCGAGCACGGAGCGGTCCTGGGGCAGTGCCGGCCCCGTGCCCTGGTGTTACCGGCGAGCACGGAGCGGTCCTGGGGCAGTGCCAGCCCCGTGCCCTGGTGTTACCGGCGAGCACGGAGCGGTCCCAGAGCAGTGCCAGCCCCGTGCCTGGTGTTACCAGAGAGCACGGAGCGGTCCTGGAGCAGTGCCAGCCCCATGCCTGGTGTTACCGGAGAGCACGGAGCGGTCCTGGGGCAGTGCCAGCCCCGTGCCCTGGTGTTACCGGCGAGCACGGAGCGGTCCCGTAGCAGTGCCGGCCCCATGCCCTGGTGTTACCGGCGAGCACGGAGCGGTCCTGGAGCAGTGCCAGCCCCGTGCCTGGTGTTACCAGAGAGCACGGAGCGGTCCTGGGGCAGTGCCAGCCCCATGCCCTGGTGTTACCGGCGAGCACGGAGCGGTCCTGTAGCAGTGCCAGCCCCGTGCCTGGTGTTACCGGCGAGCACGGAGCAGTCCTGGGGCAGTGCTGCTCCTGTGTGATTGGGATTTGCAGTAGCCCCTCGTTCCTCCATTGTGTGTGACATAGTCCCAGCGAAGGGCTTTATCTTCCTTTTGCTCACAATGCCTCTTGCTTTGCGCATCCTCCTCCAGGCCGGGTCCCTCCTCTTCATGGCCCAACCCAGGTCTTTCCTGGCGGTCCTGATCCAGGCCCTCAGGCCCATCAAGCCTGTGAGCCCTCCCGATGCCGTGCCCCTGCTCTGGGTGCCCCTGTTGTGCTGGTCACTGCACGGAGCTGTGGGACGAGTACAAGCCATGCTGCTGGCCTCCTGCTCCCCCTGGCCCAGCGGGACCCCAATGCAGCGGCCAGGCCGGGCCAGCTCCGAACGCCAGTGTCATCTCAGGAGCCCTGGTCAGGGCACGAAGCCGCCCTCGCCTCGCCAAGAGCCTGCTCCAAACGCCGTGGAAGGAGGGTGGAGTCTTTCCCCTGGCTTGGCTGGGCTTTGGACCCGGCCATCCCAGGATTAGGCTATGGGGGTGACGGGGAGGCAGGTGGGGTTTGCTGCTGCTATTGTTAGATTGATACAAACAACGAAAAGGGCCCGAGCCCAGGCTCCCGAGGCCCTGCGGAAAATGACAGAAACAAAATGAGATCGGCGGTAGAAGGCCCCTCCCTCGCCCCACACGGCTCGTCTGGGCCAGGCTACGTCGGCCAGTTCATCCCCGCAGCATCTGAGCACCCTCTGGTCCTCCGTGAAGCGACCCAGCTAACGCCTGTCACGTGTTGTCCTCTCCCTGCAGGGAGAACGGTGTGTGCCGTGGAGTGTCAGGGTGGGGATCTGGTTTTTAATAGCCACAGCTAGGCACGTTGCTCTGGGTGTATGTTAGAGGAGGCAGGTCATAGAAATGCACCTTGCTCTTGGAGGTGTGGGATGGTCCTTAGCTCTGGGGGTGTTCATAGCGCCATCTCAGCAGCCCCCGAGAAGGCTCTGGCTCCCGCACGGATGAGCTTCACCCCAGTGGCAGAGAGTTCCACTGGGCCGGAGGGGGGGAGCGGTCAGCCTCGGTCTTTTGGCTCTTGTGGGGATCCCATGGAGTGCTGTGACGACCACGGCCTGGAACTTGCCTCTGTTCTGTGGGAAGCTGGCGCGGAGGACAGGTGGGATGGGCTCGCGGGTGATGCGCTGCAGGGTTCTGTATAATTGGTGTCCCTTCATGCAGACGGCTTCCCGCCCGGGTATACAGCAGTGCTGGGAGCTAGCCAAGAAGTGACAACAGTGTGGACAACTGAGGTCAGGTCATCAGCTGGCCGGATGGGACGGAGTCTCCTAGCCAGCCGGAACGCAGACAGCGTGACTTACAAACCAGCTTGTCTCTCACACCCAGAGACACCTGTAAATCGATGTGTCTTGCAGGATGTTCTGACGGTCAATAGACCTGGGTTATTTACTCCTCACCGGGAATGCTCTGCTGCTCCCCCCTCTCTTTGGGGTGAGGGGGAAGCCAGCTCACATGCCCCCAAAGATCACAACTGCATAAGTGTGGCGTGGGGAAAGCGACGGGCTCTCAGGCAGCAAGAACCCAACTCACAGAGCACTTCAGAGCTCAAACCCACACCCCCCATTCAATCTGAGAACCAGGGCGGTCCCTAGCTATTCTGGGGGCCCCCACGGGGTGTGTGTGTGGGGCCCCAGGCCTCTGCGGGGGGGGGTGAGGGGGAGCGGGAGGGCTGTCCTCAGGCCTCCACGGGAGAGAGTGGGGGGGCTGCCCCCAGGCCTTTGCTGGGAGGGGAGTGGGGCTGGATTGGGGGGCAGGGGAGAACCACCCCCCAGCACTCACAGGTGGTGCGGCTGCGGCTGGGGCTGCGCTTCCCGCCACCGGTGAGTGCAGATCTGGCCATGCAGAGCTCAGGGGAGTGGGGGCGGGGGCGGAGCAGGGCAGGTGCCCTGGGGAAGAGCGGGAGCAGAGGCTGGATCAGCACGGAGCTGCGCAGGGCACTGCGAAATGTGGTGCTCCAAATGTCCTTGTGCCCTGCAGCTGTGTACTTTGCGTATGGGTAAGGACGGCCCTGCTGGGAACAGCCAGGCAGCCGGCGCAGGTCCCGGAGCCCTGGTGCCGGTGAGAAGCATCGCTCAGTAGGCAGGTGGCTGCTTTCTGCCCCGGCTGATGTTTCCAGGGCGACCTACGGCACGAGAGCCCCAGAGGGCACATTGCAATGGTCCAGGCTATAGGACCACAGCCGGGCGTGCAGCACGGCCGGGACACTCCTGGGCCCTCAGAAAAGCCAGCCCTGGCCAGGAGAACGCAGACCGGAGCCCAGACAAGCTAACCAAGCAGCGAGCGGTGCACTGGGGGCTGGGAGGGGGGTGGTTTGCACCCCCAGCGGATTGGGCCTGTGAGTAGAGATGGCGTTAAGGGGTGTCTCTCTGCTGTCTACCCGCGGCCCTTGTGTCCTCAGCCTGCAGCTGAGCCCACGCTGTTCAGCTGCTCATGGCTGCGTTTGGATCCATCCTTCTTGCCCATTGCTGGGGGGGGAGCACGCCACGCTAGATGGGATCCAGCGGCCCCGCCCATTTCCCAGATGGCCACGCCCCCTGCTGCCCAGCACAGGAGAGGCCGGTATTCTACTGTGCCCATTATTGCCAGCCATTTGGGACAGCTGGCGTCTGGGTTACAGGCAGCTAACCAGCACCGCGCCCGAGCAGCGTGTCTGGGCCCAGGACTGCACATTGCTGCCCGAGGACACAGCAGTCCCTGCCTCAGAGAGCTCCCCTTAGCCAATACAAGCCTGCTATTAACACTGCAACCACAAAGCCATGGGGGCCGCTGGACTCGGTGACGAAAGCTCCCCAGCTCAAAGCTGCATTGCTGGAGACTTCCATGGCCCTGAGTTCAGGGCATCCCGGAGCCAACCCCAGGGGCTCCAGTCCCTAGACTGTGTTTCCTGGGACCAAGGCTCCGTGTTTCCAGACGCGTGCGTTTCTCTGCTCTCCCTCCATGGAGCTCTCCACTCGGCTCTGCGCCGATCCACAGCATCTGGGCTCCCTAGCTTCTGCCTGCGCCACGCTCTGAACCTGCAAAGGGCTCTGGGTGGCAGGAAGGAGCCACCCTGCAAGGATCTGTGCAAAGGGAACAGCGCCCGGCCCGGCCGGGGCTCCCATTTCCTTGCTGTGCCCTAGACTCCTTCCCCTTTCCTCGCGGCCAGTGGGGGGCGATTCCCTGGCCGACGAAGAGGTGCCCAAAGTTGGGAGGACTTCGGAACTTCCAGCGTGGACTCCAGTGACTCACGGGGTGGGGGGAAGAAAGAGCCAAAGTCTTGTGACGATCCGAGCATTTTCCCATGACTAATCCCCCTGCTCGGCACCTCCTCCAGCGGAGCCGCGCTGGGCTGGCTGCCGGCACTTTGCTCTGGCTAAGGCCTGTAGGCCTGGGGAGTTACTTTTCGTAATCTGTGGAAACATCTCATCATTCACGTTAGACACGGGGATTACGAATATTCCGGCAATATTTGCACAACTGGCTCTCGGCGCTCGCCCAGCCAAGACTGAGGGGAGGGGGGGGGACTCTCAGGTACGGGCTGGGGGAGGCGAGGGGGGAGCAGCTGTCTTTCATCGGCAACACATGGACTTTATTATTTTCGCATGTTCGCTCTGGAGCTGCGCTCGCTTCTTGGCTGCTCCTTGTGGCACCGTTCTCCGGGAGAGCGAAGGCCGGGGGAAGTCAGGCCGGGATGCCTGCATGGCTCCCTGGGCTGGGAAGCATGAGGCGGAGCCGGGCCAGGGGCGGGCCCGGGCACCGAGAGCTGTGCTGCAGGCTTGCCTCAGGCCTGAGCAACAGGATGCAAGAGAGGCCAAGCATTACTGTGCCAGAAATCCGCTGGCTGTCTGTCTGTCCTGTGCCAGTGCCAACCATGGCACACAGGGCACACGCTGGCTGTCAGTCTGTCTGTCCTGTGCCAGGGCTAACCATGGTACACAGGGCACACGCTGGCTGTCAGTCTGTCTGTCCTGTGCCAGGGCTAACCATGGTACACAGGGCACACGCTGGCTGTCAGTCTGTCTGTCCTATGCCAGGGCTAACCATGGCACACAGGGCACACGCTGGCTGTCAGTCTGTCTGTCCTGTGCCAGGGCTAACCATGGTACACAGGGCACACGCTGGCTGTCAGTCTGTCCGTCCTGTGCCAGCGCTAACCATGGCACATAGGGCACACGCTGGCTGTCAGTCTGTCCGTCCTGCGCCAGCGCTAACCACGGCATGCAGGGCACACACTGGCTGTCAGCCTGCCTGTCCTGTGGCAGCACTAGCCCTGGGCACACGCTGGCTTTCAGTCTGTCTGTCCTGCGCCAATGCTAACCATGGCAAACAGGGCACACGCTGGCTGTCAGCCTGCCTGTCCTGTAGCAGCACTAGCCCTGGGCACACGCTGGCTGTCAGTCTGTCCTGCGGCAGCACTAGCCCTGGGCGCACGTTGGCTGTCAGTCTGTCTGTCCTGCGGCAGCACTGGCCCTGGGCACATGCTGGCTGTCAGTCTGTCTGTCCTGCGGCAGCACTGGCCCTGGGCGCACGCTGGCTGTCAGTCTGTCCTGCGGCAGCACTAGCCCTGGGCGCATGCTGGCTGTCAGTCTGTCTGTCCTGCGGCAGCACTGGCCCTGGGCACACGCTGGCTGTCAGTCTGTCTGTCCTGCGGCAGCACTGGCCCTGGGCGCACGCTGGCAGTCAGTCTGTCTGTCCTGCGGCAGCACTGGCCCTGGGCACACGCTGGCTGTCAGTCTGTCTGTCCTGCGGCAGCACTAGCCCTGGGCGCACGCTGGCTGTCAGTCTGTCTGTCCTGCGGCAGCACTGGCCCTGGGCGCACGCTGGCTGTCAGTCTGTCTGTCCTGTGGCAGCACTAGCCCTGGGCACACGCTGGCTGTCAGTCTGTCTGTCCTGTGGCAGCACTAGCCCTGGGCACACGCTGGCTGTCAGTCTGTCTGTCCTGTGGCAGCACTGGCCCTGGGCGCACGCTGGCTGTCAGTCTGTCTGTCTTGCGGCAGCACTAGCCCTGGGCGCACGCTGGCTGTCAGTCTGCCTGTCCTGCGGCAGCACTGGCCCTGGGCACACGCTGGCTGTCAGTCTGCCTGTCCTGTGGCAGCACTAGCCCTGGGCACACGCTGGCGGTCAGCCTGCCTGTCCTGCGGCAGCACTAGCCCTGGGCACACGCTGGCTGTCAGTCTGTCTGTCCTGTGGCAGCACTAGTCCTGGGGACACGCTGGCTGTCAGTCTGTCTGTCCTGTGGCAACACTGGCCCTGGGCACATGCTGGCTGTCAGTCAGATGTGCATTATGGAAGCAGAATCTGGCCAAAGGGCGAGTGGGGTCTGCACCCCAGAAGTGGGACTCGGGAGGCCCCATGAGCTGAGCAGAGCCCGTGGGCCAGAGGAGAGTCTGGGCCGCAGAAGCCCGTCTCCTCCTACATCCCAAACAGGAGGAAGGGATTTCTCCAGGCTGCCAGGAACCAGAGCCGATGGCTCATCCGCACGCAGAAAGGAAAAACTGGGCCAGGCCTGGGGGATGGGGAGAGACAGCAGCGAGGAGCCCACCCCATGCAGCGACCTGCCACTGGGTCAGGAAAGGAACCACAAACAGACCCCGGGGCTTGGGCCCCAAACACCCCCTATGACCCTGGCCTGGGTGGGTCGTGCCTACCCACCCTGATAGACACCGGCGGGGCCTGTCTTTTCCCTTGGCAATGCTTTGTCTGCCTTCTTGTGCCTGCAGTCTCTGAGTCATCCGGCCTGCTCCTACCAGACGCTTGGGCAGCTGGGGTGGGGGCTGGTTCCTTGGTGCTCTCGATAGTGGGTATCAAGCTACATAATCCGGGGGACTAAACCCCAAGCGATGAGGCTCCCTGCCTGGGTGTGGGGGGGCAGTGGGGCTGGAGCAGAGCCGGTGTGTGCTCCCATGGGAGCCTGGCAGGGAGAGGGCATTGCATTGGGGGTGGGGTGGTGAGAGGACCCCGTGGGAGGTGCAAGTTCTGGGGACTCCAGTTCCCGCTGACCTCGCTCGGAGGTTTGCCAGCGGGACGCACCAGCCACGCGCCGCATGGGAGCACGGCCCCTTTGTCCCCGTTTGGGAGGAAAAGAGCTTGAAGAGCCCACGAAGGTGAGAGCTGCCAGGCCGGGCCAGCCCAGCGGCTCTGCTAGCCCAGTCCCCGGGCTCCGACAGTGGCTGGGGCCAGCATACGTCCACCTAGAACCACGTTAATTAGTGAAGAGGCCACAGAGCGCTCCAGGCCTCTGAAGGTGCCCAGGCCTGTGACGTCCAGGCCGACGGGCCCGAAACACCTTTTGTCAGAAATTTCATTTCACGGGGCATTTTGAAACGTCAGCTCTTCGTTCTGAGTTGGCGCGAAGGGACGTCTCAGTGACCGGCAGCTCCGCATCTCTCCCCACTCTCCTCCAAACACCTGGAGCTGGGATTTGCTCTGTCATGTAACCCTCCAGCTGCCCCGAGCACAGGCCCCCGGGAAGCCCTGGAACAACAGGGATCTACAGCATCAGCAGAGGGCTTCCCCTTCCCCTGCACAGATTGGTCCAGAACAGAGCCCCTGAGGGTGGATTCAATAACACCTGAGTGTTAGAGAACATCTTTCATCCAAAGAGTCCCCAGGCGGTTAGCTACATCCAGGAACTGCTGCATCTGGCACTGAGGCTCAGCCACGTCTGGGGTAGGATGCAGCAGCTGTTTAACAGCTCACGGCAACGCTGGGACGTATTCCCCCCACCGCGCTGTCTTCACTCAAATCCCTGCTTGGGAAGTCTGGCCCTGCGAATCCCCCAAAGGAAGGAGATTGCCACAGAACGTACACAGCAGTATAGCTTCGCGCCTAGCCCACCGTCCCAGGCCCTGCCGTTGGAGCGGTTCTGGCTCCCTTGGGAAAGGGCTGCACCCCCTGCCCCGGGCTCGGTGCAGGGTGGAGCAGGCTCACGGCACTCAGAGGAAGAGAAGTGTTTGGAGAGGCAGCAGGCAACACCAGGGTTATGGCCTGTGTTTTTGTGAAGAGTGTTGTGGGATCTTCACAGCACACCATCTCCTAACACCACCCTGAGGTCAGTCCTGGCTGGGTGCAGAGCACCCTCTGCGGATCTTTCCCACCGCTCCCTGCAGCCCAGCACCCCTGTAGCACCCGCCCGGGGTCAGTCCTGGCTGGGTGCAGAGCACCCCAAAGGAGCGGCTCACACCGCTCCCTGAATTTTCGGCCTTGGTCTCCCACCCGCCTGCTGCCCTGGTGGCTCTGCGCTGAGCTAGCCAGGCCAGAGGGGATCAAAGGCTGCGGAGTCCGTTTCCTTTCCTGTGCCCAGCAAGGGGCATTCTCGCTGGAGGGGAGGGGCTCTTGTTTGGAGTCAGGATTAGCAGCATTAGAAAGGGAAGACTTAATGACACCAGTTGTGCCGGGGAATTGTGTTTGCCAGGGGATGGGCGGCGGTGGGTTCCCAGCCTCCCCCCCAGGAGCCCTGCCACACAAGCAGAGCCAGGACACACAGGCAAATATTTGTGCCCAGACTTCACAGGACAGTGAGAAGGAATTTCATTCCTGCACCCACCTGCTCCTCCCACAGGACGGCATTAACCCTTCACGGCCAGCTCACCCAGGGGCAGGCTCAGCTTAAGGCCCATGAGCTCAAGAAGGAGCTCCGGCCTTGCTCAGACTCACGGGAAGCCAGACCATGGCAGGGCAGAAAGCTGGGGCGGGGGTAGGGGAGGCTTGGGGTCCGACCGACTGTGCAGGTCAGAGAGCCGGGGGCAGCTCGGTGTCCGACAGACAATGGCAGGACAGAGAGCCCTGGGCTCCGACAGGGTCCGACAGACCATGGCAAGACAGAGAGTCCTGGGGCGGCTCGTGGTCTGACAGAACCGTGGCAGGACAGAGAACCCTGGGGCGGCTCGGGGTCCAACAGACCGTGGCAGGACGGAGAGCCCCAGGGCCGCTTGCATTCCGACAGACGGTGGTGGGATGGAGAGCCGGGGGCAGCTCGGAGTCTGACAGAACCGTGGCAGGTCAGAGGGCGGCTCCTGGTCTGACAGAACCGTGGCAGGTCAGAGGGCGGCTCCTGGTCTGACAGAACCGTGGCGGGACAGAGAGCCCTGGGGCGGCTCCTGGTCTGACAGAACCGTGGCGGGACAGAGAGCCCTGGGGCGTCTCGGGGTCTGACAGAACCGTGGCGGGACAGAGAGCCCTGGGGCGGCTCCTGGTCTGACAGAACCGTGGCGGGACAGAGAGTCCTGGGGCGGCTCGGGGTCTGACAGACTGTGGCAGGATGGAGAGACCTGGGGCGGCTCGTGGTCTGACAGAACCGTGGCGGGACGGAGAGCCCTGGGGTGGCTCGTGGTCTGACAGATTGTGGCAGGACAGAGAGCCTCGGGGTGGCTTGGGGTCCGACAGACCGTGGCAGGACAGAGTCCTGATGCGGCTCATGGTCTGACAGATTGTGGCGGGACGGAGAGCCCCTGGGCAGCTTGAGGTCCGGCAGACTGTGGCAGGACAGAGAGTCCTGACACGGCTCATGGTCTGACAGAACCATGGCGGGACGGAGAGCCCTGGGGCGGCTCGGGGTCTGACAGATGGTGGCAGGACAGACAGTGTCCCGATCCCCCACAAACATCCCCTAGCCCAGGCCTCGGGCTGGGAACTTACTGAGATGGGTGGGGGGCTGCAGCCCCCCCCAGCCGCATCAAATGAAGGATGCCCTTCCCCACAGAGCAGTGAGCAGGCGCTCGCTGTATCACTCTCCAGCTCTCTCGAATGGGACGGGGAGTCCAGCTGCTCCAGTTCGGTTTCATGTGGAGGTGGGGGAGGGTGCTACTGCCTAGCCCCACTCCCTGGGGCAGGGGCTAGCGTGCAAGCCCCACACTGGGGCCAGGACTGCCCCATGTGCTTTATTCCTCTCTGTTCTTTACCCCTGTGCCGTGCCGTTCCCCAGCCCTGGCGAACGGAGGCATGTGGGACCCAGCAGTGGCCACTTCCCTGGGCTCCCAACGATCCATGTCGGCTCTGGGGACAGACCTGGGCGCCGCTGGGGGCAGTCCAATGCACTATGGGCCCTGTGGAGCCCACCCAGCGCTTTCCCCACTCGCTAGCAGCCTGGGGCTGCACCCGCAGCAGCATTCGCATGGCCAAGGGGGCCCCTAGCATCTCAGCCCCCATGTTGCCTGGGCCTGGCCTGCCCTGCACAGAGCGGGCAGACCAGTGTTCAAACCCCTGAGCACCAGGCCTGGCTCCGGGGAAGCTGCATCACCCTCGGGCAGCAGGTTCTCTCTCCGTGGGGACGCTGCTTTCAAACTGCCCCCCTCCATGCCCGGTCCTGAGAGAAGGGGGGCAGAGTGTGTGGGGGGTGCTGGGGGAGGTTGGGAAGGGATTGGAGCTGGGTCCTCAGGGAGCCTGAGAGGCGTAGGGCCGTGAATGAGGTGCCGGCGGCTGTGTTTGTCCTCCAGAGGAATGTTTATTATCAATTTGCAAATGTAAAATCGGCGTGAGGAGGGGGTGGCAGCTCGTCAGGGCCAGAGCTCCCAGGGCCAATGAGGTGCTGATGAGCTCCATGGCTGTGAGCCAAGAGAGGGGCCCAGCTGAGCTCCCTGCCCGGCCGGGTCCCCCCGGGGATGATGGACCCTCCAGCGGCCCCGGCTGTACGGTGCAAAGATTCCAGGGCAGAACAGTGTGATGCGGAAGCCGGTCAGCCGCGAGTGGGGGGCGTGCATAGACTGGCTCTGTCTGCACCCCCCCTACATGCTGAACACCCCCCCAACACACACACACACACAGGCCCTGTTCGCCCCAGGGGCAGAATCCTGAGAGCTGCACCCCCATTTGAACGGCCCCATTGGCAGGTCCCAGGGGGCCAGAGAGGAGAAAGCCAGAGGGATGCGCTGGGCTCCAGATTCGTGCAATGGCATTCTGCACTCCCTGCCCCTCTCCTGGTGCTGATCTCCCCCGCAGCAGGGAGCCCCGACCCCTCTGTGAGCCCCCTTTGCCCAGCTCCCCGCCCTGCCCTGAGCGCAGCTGGCCCATGAGCAAACAGAGCTGTTTGCTTTGCTGCCAGATTAGCAGCCCCCAGTCAATCCCCTTTGTCCCCTCGACTTTCTCTTTTATGATGGGATCTTTATGGCAGCAGGGGCTTCAAAGGGCCTGGGGGCTTCCCCTCAGCTCCCCCCACCCCAGGCACCTGGAAGTGGCCTGTAGCTTCCCAGCTCTCCCTGCAGCTAGTGCTAACATCCTGGCCTGAATGCCAGTGTGGGAACGCACCAGGGCTGCAGCTGTGGGTGGCCTCCCAGCTGCCTCTGGGCGGGGGAAGGCAGGCACCGCTGGGGGGCGTAGGACAGGGAAGGGCTCAGTGGAGATGGCCCCTGACTGCACCAGAAAGGGCTTGAGTGAAGTTGCAGAAAGAATCCCCCAGAGCCAGCTCCCCATTCCTGGCCCCTGGCCCGGCCATTCACACCCGTGCAAACTGTGTGCAAATGGCTCCCACCATGGGGGAAGAGGAGAATCCTGGCCTGGGAGCAATTGTCACCCACTCTGCCCAGGTGTAAATGACGATGCCAGGTGCCAGAGGGTGGCGCCCATCCCTCTGTCACCAATGCAGCAGCCGTGCAATGGGCCCCTGCTGCCTACCTGCACCAAGACCCCCTCTGCCCCTCGCCCAGCCTCCTCTAACCTGGAACAATTGGTCCCCATATTCCAGCAGCTGTGACCGGGCAAGCGCTGGCAGGGCAGGGCCTCGGAGCAAGGCGATGCCCCTGAGCCCCGTCTCCATAGCCGCTGGAAGATGGGCACTCATGTTCTGAGTACAGAGGCACTCGCCCAGCCCGGGGGCACTGGTCTCTGGGGCTCATTCGCTCCTTGGGCTCTGCTAAAGCTTCCGGTACCAAGCAGGGACATATGCCACTCGTCAGCCCAGCAACTGGGCAGAGCCCCACCTAGCTTATTCACACAGGGAGAGGCCCTATATCCAGGGCCGCCCAGAGGATTCAGGGGGCCTGGGGCAAAGCAATTTCGGGGGCCCCTTCCGTAAGAAAAAGTTGCAATACTATAGAATACTATATTCTCGTGGGAGCCCCTGCAGGGCCCGGGGCCTGGGGCAAATTGCCCCACTTGGCCCCCCCGGGCGGCCCTGCCTATATCCCATTCCCTGACCCTCACCCAGCCCCCAGCCATTCCCCCAAACCAGAGCAGATTGCAGCATTGGCACCACATGGGTTACACCTAGCAAGGGACAAAAGCCAACAAGAAGAGTTCTTTAAATACATTAGGAGCAAGAGAAAGGAAAGTGCAGGTCCTCTACTTAGCGCGGAAGGAAAACTAATCACTGGTGACATTAAGAAGGCTGAGGGATTTAATGGCTATTTTGCTTCAGTCTTCACTAAAAAGGTTAATGGTGACCAGATCCTCAACAATGAATGATACCGACAAGGGGGAAGAAACGCCAGGGATGGGACAGGTTTGAGAATATTTAGCTAAGTTAGATGCATTCAAGTCGGCAGGGCGGCCTGATGAAATGCATCCTAGGGCCAGGAAGGAACTAGCGGGAGCAATCTCAGCTCCGTTAGCGATTATCTTGGAGAACTCCTGGAGGACGGGTGGGGAGCCAGAGGCCTGGAGATGGGCAAACATAGGACCGAGGGAATTCCAGATAGCCCAGCCTACTTTCAAGACCTGGAGAGATACTGGGCCCAGTGATGACACACTCAATTTGTAAGCCCCTAGAGGGTGTCAGGGTTGTAAGCAACAGCAAACAGGGACGTGTCAAGAACAAGCGGCAAACCAACCTCATTTCCTTCTGCTGGCCCAGCACTGGGGAGAGATCTTGATCTGAGTAAGGCTTTTCACACCGTCCCACACGGACGGACGTTCTCATAAGCAAACGAGGCATCCTGGGAGGCGAGCAGGGCAGAGAGGGAGGGCTGGGAGCCCCAGGTGTAGAGAAGGCAGCAGATGAGGTCACCCACTTAAAAGTCTAGAGCAGCAGGGGACCAAGCCCAGCACCCTGAGGTGCAGCAGCTGAGCAGGGGAGAGCTGATGCTGAAGGAGGGGGGGCTAGCAAGAGCATGGGCCTTGAGAGCTCCAGGAGGGAGGGGCGGGGGAGTACGGAGCACAGGCCTGAGACGTAGCCAGGAGGAGGAAGTCACTCAAAGCAGGGTGACAAACACTGGTCCCCAGTACATACCCCTCTGTGGGGCCCATGTGATCTGCCCACCCGTGGGGGCTCAGATCTCGATAGCCGACGCCCCCAAAAGTACCCAGAGCAGCCAAGACACTTTGCAAACCATCCTTCTAGACAGCACTTCACCCACCACTGACCTGCACCCCCCTCTGAGGGACACCCCAGCAGCTGTTTAATAGCAACCCCGGGCATTGCTTTGGGATAGGAAGGGAGGGACAGTCCCTCTGAAAGGCAGGGGCGATTCCTGGGATCAGCGGGATCTCCCAGAGCTGGAGTTTAGCCAGGACAGGGGGGGTTAAGCCCCCTGATTCTCAGAAAAGGGTCCCAGAATCATATGAGGGGCTGCATGAAGCACCATCTGGGAGTATGGGACAGCTGTAACGCAGCCTGTCCTGCAAACAGCCCTTGCCCCTAGTGCCAAGATTAATGCAGCTCTGGGTGTGGTCTTTTATGTAAATTTCACACACTAATTTGCATATCTCGATTGACTTCCGCTTATGGTCAATACACCTTGCCCCAAGCAGTGGCACGGGCAGGACATGGAGCTGCAAACATGGAGCTGGCAGCTGTAGCTGGGGAGGAGTGCATCTAGGATGAGGGGGGGCTGGGGACCAGGATCCATGGGTGGTCTGAAGGGCAGGGGGTGCTCTCGGGGAGAGGTGGGCACTTGCTGGGATCTATCCCACCACTACAGGATGGGGGGGAGCAGCAAGAGGGGAGAGCCAGAACAGCTGATCCCAGCAGCCAGGTGGAGCAATTCTAGCTCTGCTGGAGGTGTGCCCATCCAGCTGATACACAGGCAGAGCTGGTCAGCCTGCTCCCACCAGGCCTGCAGCCTACACTACAGCTGGGGCTGGGGTAGAAATAGCAGGCTTTATAGGGGCAGCTTATTTCCCATCAGGCCTAGCTTCCTTAAAGAAACAGGCACACTCCAAGTGAGAACCCCTGCTCTGAGTCCTCAGCTCATGGTCTCTGAAAGCCCCTGCTTTTAGGAGTCCGTCCACGTGAGCGCAAACCCTTCTGGTCGCCCCTGCATATGAGAGAGTAATGGCACCCGGAACCCCCGTCCACCTGGGAGACTAGGAAGAAAGAGAAGGCAGGAGACAAGGCCTGCAAGGAAGGGGAGAGACAGCATGAGCCTTCATTCAAACCAGGTAGCCCTCCTTCGCCTATTACCGAGGCCACCCAAAGCCCTATGGTGTCATCGCTTCCCAGCCCCCTCCCCTGCGGCAGCTCTGTTCACCCCGTGCAGGAAGAATCAGCTTCCAGCTAACTGTGGCCTAGATTAAATTACTGTAAGGTGGGTGCATAACTGGTTGAAACACCGTCCTCAGCGAGTAGTTATCAGTGGTTTGCTGTCAAACTGGGAGGATGTATCTAGTGGGTGCCCGAAAGGGTCTGTCCATTCAGCATTGTCATTAATAACTTGGGTCATGGAGTGGAGAGTTTGCTTATAAAATTTGCTGATGACACCAAGCTGGGAGGGGTTGTGAGCACTTTGGAGGACAAGATTAGAATTCAGAATGACCTCGACATAATCGATCTGAAGTCAAGAAGATGAAATTCAGTGAAGACAAGTGCAAAGTACTTTGCTTAGGAAGGAACAATCAAGGGCACAGCTACAAAGTGGTTGGGCGGTCGTACGGCTGGCAAGGCTCAGGGGTTAGAGCAGATCACAAACTGAATATGGGTCATCAGCGTGACACATTTGCAAACAAGGCTAACTAAGATCCTTCTGGGGAATATGTAAGAGAGGAGTGTCATCTGTAAGACACTGAGGCGTGCTCTGCTCGGCACTGGGGAGACCTCGGCTGGAGTACTCCGTTCCGGCCACTGCTTTAGGAAAGAGGTGGATAAATTGGAGAGAGTCCAGAAGACAGCAACAAAAATGATAGAAAGTTTAGATAAACTGGGACTGTTTGGGGACCTGACAACAATCTTCAAATATGTCAGGGGCTGTTATAATGAGGACTGTGTGATCAACTGTTCTCCTCGTCTACTGGAGGTGGGGCAAGCAGGAATGGGCTTAATCTGCAGCAAGGGAGATTTAAGTTAGATATTAGGAAAAACTTTCTACCTCCAGGTAGTTAAGCTCTGGAACTTCCAGGGGAAGTTGTGGAGTCCTTGACATTGGAGGGTATAAAAACAGGTTGGTCAAATACTTGTCCGGGGTGGTCTCCAGGGTTTACTTGATCCTGCCTCAGCGCAGGGGGCTGGACTTGATGACCTCTCGAGGGCCGGTCCAGCCCTGCATTGCTCTGATTCTGTGACGGTTCAGGACATGGGTTTCACGTCTCATTCGAAAGGCAGCACCTGCAGCCTCACAGCGCCCCCACGTGCTGCGCTGGGGCATTGGGGTCAGCGCCAACTGCTTAGGAGAGAACCCCTGCCTGCTGGCTCCCCCACCTGGCTCCCTGCAGCACAGTGTGCTCCCACATGCCACACCGGGTCATTGGACTCGAGAGGGGAACGCCCCCTATCCCACTCCCTGCAGCTGGGTCCTTTCTCCAGCTCCAAAGAGGCAGTGCCTGGAATGTGCGTTCCCCATTCTCACAGGGCCGAGCTGGTGGGAGCCCAGCACCCAGTCGCTCTCCCCCGGCTCAGAGACGGGGCAGGCCGGGGCTGGTAGATCCGGTGAGGAGTTTTTGCCCTATAAGAGCCCAGCGTGAGCTGTCCCCATCCAGCTGAGGCTGCAGCAGGACACCGTGACCTCTGGCCGCCAGTCCCTGTGTCAGGGATACGGGGAGCCAGAGGGACACACGTCGCTGGACTCTGATGGGGCTGGCAGACAGGCCAAGGGGATGCCTAGGACCAGGACTGCAAGGCAAAGGTGACCCCCCAACTCCCATGGTTTCAGATGAAGCTACCTGCTGCCGCCTAGTGGCAAGCTAGTGACACTGTTGGCATCGTTTTCCCCTTCTCGGCATGGGACGGATTGGGATTTCATCCACCTCCCCCCGACGCTGTCCCCAAGGATGATCCCCTTTGGGATCTGGGCTGCTTTTATTCTGAATGCCCCTGTGTCACCCAACACCTCCCCCCCTGCTAGCCACTGCCTCATGCACAGCCCTGCGGAGGGGTCTCTGTTGGGCACATGCTGATCCAGCCCCACAATGCTGCATGCAAGGGTTTGGCCCAGACACCCTCCACTGCACACTATGTGGATCTGATATCCCGAGAGCCGGCAATGCTCAGTCTAGGCCCTGGGGAAAGGTCTGCGATCGGAGCCGGAGCGTGGTGTCAGCCTTAGAGTTGAGACACTCCGCGGAGTGCAGTTCGCTCCCAATTAAGCTGCTTACGGTGGGTGGGTGACACCAGGTGCTCCTGACAATGCAGCTCTTTGCACTATACAGACGTCACATTCTGCAGGGATGGCCCTGGAAGCCAGAGAGCTTAGGGACCGTTACTCCTGAAGAGCTGCGAAACACCGGGCTTCCCAAAGCAGATCAACATGCCAATTGCCCAGGCAGGATCCAGCAACAAACCCCTCTCAACCCATGCACTCCCCGGCACTAACCCCACCTGCAGCAGCCTGGAGTTCTTGCTTCTGGGGCCGGATGCGAGAAGGGTCGCAGGCTGGAGACTCCGCATGGTACGTCCCCGTTAGCCTCGCTGCTGAGGCTGTTAAATCAGTCTGGGTCTGGTTAGGAGCCCTGTCGCTCGGATCTGGCCCTTGCTCTTGGGATCATGGCCTTTGGGATCCTGCCCTCGAGGGGTGTTCCCAGTGTCAGCCGGAACTGTACAGCAACCCCCTGCTCCCGGCACTTCACTTTGTCCTTTTGAAGCTCAGTTTCTTCTGAGATGCCTCAGCCCCAACTCCCACTGGGAACCTGAGACGGGCGCCCCCAAAGACAGCTACAGTTCAGAAATAACTCCCCTGCTCCACCAGGCCGGCCGTAAATCTCCCTGCGACCCTGTCTCCCCTCTGGCAGTCACTGGGTGGCCACCTGTCTGCTCTTTAACTGACCATATGGGCAGGTAGATCTTGGAGAAATGCTTCCTGTCAGCAGGGAGCAGTTCGTTTTCGACTCACCACTAACGCCTGGTTGTTACAAGGGCCCAGCTACACAGATCCCATTGCAGGACTGGGGCCTTGAATCACTTGTTCAGGGGCCGAGCTCCTGCTTGAAACTTATACCCACAAAAGCAACAACCCCCCCCCCATTCCAAGGTATTGAAATGTCCTCGCCCCAAACTTCTTCTGTCACTGTCTGGAAGGAGGTTGTGAGCTCTTTGCTTCTGGGGCCGGATGCAAGAAGGGTCGCAGGCTGGAGACTCTGCATGGTGCGTCCCCGTTAGTCTCGCTGCTGAGCCCAAGGCTTGGGCTGTTAAATCAGTTGGTCTGGTTAGGAACCCTGGTGCTCGGATCTGTATAGGGGGCTGCTCGGCACACTTTGGGGTGCTGTGTTAGTTATTACTGTTGTTGCTGCTGTTCTGGGGCTGGTTCTAACCATATCCAAATTAATGTAGTTTCCCTAATTACAAAGGAAAATGTCGCCCCATTTAAAGCATCCGCACTCTGCCCCCTGGGCCGCTCAGTGGATTTGGTCCCAGCAGCAGATTGGCAGCTGCCTCTTCGGTCCCTGCTCTTTGCTGTGGGGTTATTCCCTGCTGGCAGCCCACGGGCTGGGCAGAGGAATCCCCCATGGGCATGGGCAGGTCCAAGACGGGGTGTGGGAGGGCAGAGGGCAGATTTATGACCCGCTGCTAAATTCCAGGTTTAAAGAGACTCCCTTTTCGGGTTCAAACAAGAGGACAAGGAAGCCAGTTCAGTGTGGAGGCCCTGGCCTCCCCGTGGCAGCTGGGTGCCCTTGGAGGCGGGGTCCGAGGCTCTGTGCCCACTTGCTGTTGGCACTATGGAGATACAGAACACAGCCCGTTGAGGACTGGGGTGGTATTGCTGTGCCCTGCACAGACCTGGCGCTTCTGCTCCTGGCTCAGACTCCCTGATGCCAGGGCACCTGCAGCCCGTCACGTCCGCAGCAGGCAAGGAGGCCGGGCAAAGACGCCCACTGCAGCTCGGCTAATGTTTGCATTGGGCAAGGCCAGGTGTGTGGGAAGCCGGGGGTGTTTGACCCCGGTGCGCTTCACTCGCCTGCCGGCCCACTGCTGCGTCTGCTCAGAACCAGGCCGGAGCTCCTGCTGGCGCATTCTCTGCCCTCCAGATCCCAGGCTGCCCGCCTAGCTCCTCTGCGACTCTCCAGGTGGGCACGGCACGCCCTGGGGAGGGAGGGAGGTCGGTCGTGGGGAGGGAGGTCATGGGAGAGGAGCGGTGTTTGTTTTTGCCTGGTCTGTCTCACATCCAACTGCCCAGGGAGGCTGCATCTCTGCTGGGAACAATGGCCCACGTGGCTGGCGTGTGAGCATGTGCAGGTGTGTGTTTTGTGTGTGTTTTGTGTGTGCCTGAGCGTGGGCTGGACTAGTCTGAGAGGAAAGGAAGGAGACACCAGCGAACCCAGCCCTGGGCTTCCCAGACGCAGGGCAGCGGGGGGGCAAGAGACGTGAGTCAGTGGTTGGTTGCCAGGATCTTTGCCTGGTAGCGCCGGGTCCTTGCCCCTAGGCGCTTGCCCTGCAAACAGCTTCCTCCTGCAGCCCTGGGCGGAGGAGCCGACATGCGGCTGGGGTGGATTCTGACGCTGGTCAGAGGGCCAGACCCCGAGAAGATGCATACTAGGAACCCGGAGTCCCCAACCCACAAACGGCCTCCCTCCGCCCAGCTCCCAGGAGCAGCTGGCGCGCTGAGCTGCAGGGAGACTTGTGCACGCGGGCAGAGATTTGCAGATCTGTTCCGACTGAGCCCCTCAGGGCCCGGAGCGTGTTGTGCTCTCTGTGGGACGGGCACCCAGCACAGTGGGCCCTGACCCCACTTGGGCACCCTCGGTGGCCCTGGGGATCTCCGGCAGCATGCCCCATGTGCAGGGAGCTCTGGAGCAGAGGAAGGCTGGGTGCCCGCTCCGAGGGGCGGGGGCAGCGTACAGCTGAGGGGTGTCAGGGCTATTGGCACAGCTGCGGGCGTTCGTTTTCCTCCCCGGATGGGTCATTACCTGGCAGACAGCTCCCCTGGGGAAGGGGCTGGGGTGCATGGGCATCAGGGCAGCACCCAACTAGACATCCCAGTGTTGAAGCAGGCCCTACCATGCTGTGAAGAAAGAGCCTCACCCCATCCCAAGAGGCACCTGCAACCCCGAGGACGCTGGGGGGCACAGATGGGGCCCTCCTGGGGGACACTGAGGCATATCCAGCATCTGCCCATGCAGGAGCAGCTCTTCACTGGGGGTGAATGTGCTGGAGGGGGGGGTCTGCCCCTCCCCATTCTGCACTGGCATCCTGGCACTCACCAGACAGAACTTCGTGGGGTGGAGGGGGGTTTACAGGCCCCCCACCTGGACAGGGGAGCTGAGGGTTCGGAGCTCCAGGCTGGCTCTGTTTCACCCCTTCTCTTACCGAGCAGGGGGCAGCCTGGGCTTTCCACAGTTAAACCAACCCTGGGGGACTTTCATTAACAATTAACATTGAACAAATAGCTCAAAAGTCACTTCCCTGCAGAACCCCTGCCTGGCTCCTGCAGGCCATCCGGGCTGGGCCCTGCCTGCTGGGCCCCTGCCTGGCTCCTGCAGGTCGTGCCTTCCCCGGGCTGGGCCCTGCCTGCTGGGCCCCTGCCTGGCTCCTGCAGGTCGTGTCTTCCCCGGGCTGGGCCCTGCCTGCTGGGCTCCTGAAGGCCACCACTTCCCTGGGCTGGGCCCCTACTTGGTTCCCACGGCCACCCCTTCCCTGGGCTCCGCCCGGCTCCCAGGCTGCCCCTTCCCTGGCTCCCACGGCCAACCTTCCCCAGCCTGGGCCCTGTCCGGCCCCTGTGGCCGCCTTGTCCCCGGGACTGGGCTCATGCCCGTCTTCCGCGGCTGCCCCTTCCCTAGGCCTGGGCCCCTGCCCCACAGTTGCCCCTTCCCCAGGCCCTAAGGATTCCACCAGCTGCCCCCTGGGCCTGGGGGCTGTGTGCCTGCTCCAGAGTCCTCCCCTGCCCCTTCCTGACCTGCAATTTGCTCTGGGCTCCCAGCCACAGCAGGTCCTGCAGCCAAGGCTCACATCTCCCAGCCCTGCCCTAGAGCTGTGTGCCCCCTCCCCACTGCGCGGACTACTGGGCTGCTTGCGCCTGGGCTGGACACAGCACGGGATTTTCCAGCAGCCGCTCGTGGCAGGGACTCCAGACGGACTGGCTAGTTTGGCTGGGACATGGCGGGCACATGGTATCAGCTAGGTGCCCTGGCTGGCTGAGCACAGAGAATCCGATTCCTTCCCGCGAATCTTCTCAGCTCTGCCCTGCGCCCCCACTGGGGCAGACGACTGAGTCCGAGGGTGACCCCAGAGATGCCCAGGGGCCCAGTGCAGAGGACAACGCCTGGATGCACTTTGAGGGCGCTCGGGTGCAGGGCTATGGGGCAGCAGGAGCTGAGTAGGTGATAAAGCCCAGGGACGGGGCTGTGGGTAGCTCTGGGGAGGCTGGAAATGGGGCTGCCCATTCTTTGCATTAGTGTGAACCCGGCGGGGCTGGATTGGCTCACACGGACATGAGGGTAACGGGCCCCTTAGAGCTCTCAGGGCAGGATGGTGGATGCCGGGGGTCTGGGGCAGGATCATCAGCATCTCTGTGTGTCATTTAGGGGACCTTGCAGGGGTGGGGATGGGGTCTGCAGCCCTGAGCCCACAGGCAGGACTCCGGTGCTGGGGGAGTGAAGGGGGTGCTGGGAACCCTGCTCACTGACTGCACCGTCTCCATTCCAGGTGTCCCGAGAGCAGCCCTTGAACCCTGACCTCCTGGCTGGATCGCTGGGGCTTTCTGGGGGAACCGGCCAGCTGTGCAGCCCAAAGCAGACACCCTTCCGGGCCGCCAGCCGTGGGGAGCCAGCGCCGGGCCCCCAGCTTGCATGCCGTTCACGCTTTGGGGCGCTAAGCTTCCCGCAGTCTGTGGGCAGGAGACGCAGACCCAGCGGGCAGTGAGGCTCGCCCGGCTCCTCGCCCGGCTCGTGCAGAGGGGGAGCTGGTGGGGCCGGTTCATGGCACGAGCCGTATCGCGCGCCAGCGGGTGAGCGCAGCGAGGTGGCTGCCTCCGAGCTCCCAGCCCGTGTTCAGGACTCCAGCCCTGCGAGCCAAGGAGGAAGCCGGGGGAAGCAGGAAGCCTTCCCAAGGGCTCACGCTCTGTGACCCAGTGCCTTTCCTCGGAGGTCAAGCAGCACAACAGGAAGCCTTGCTCTGGTCACTCGGCAGCAGGAGCCGTGTGGCGTCACTCGGGGGCTCTCCCAGCCCCTGCCCCGCGGTCCGGTCCTCGTGCCCCACCAAGAGCTGCCCTAAATGGAAGCCGGACGGGAGCTGGACAGCAGCTGCTGGCCCCGGGGAGGAAGATGCAGTACAGAGACGGCCAGCTTAGCATGGAGTTGAACCGTGAGTGCTGGGCCACTCCTCAAGTCTGGCCATGGGGAGCGGGGTAGAGTCTCACACCTGGGCAGGGAGAGACAAAGCTCCAGAGGGGGCAGAACTGGTCCCTGCAGCCCAGTGTCCAGGGCTGTGCCCGTGACTGCGGGGATGAGGCCGCAGCCCTTGCTGTCCTCTCCCCCATGGGGATGTAGGGCTCAGAGCTAGTGGCCGGGGCCCTCCCAGACCTGGAACATCAGTGACTGTGCTGGCCCGGGACAACCCCCGGGGGCAGGGCTTTAGGTAGCATGCCCCGGGGTGCCACAGCCTGCCCTCCAGCCCCCAGCTCACACACAGCACCCCGTCCCCACGGGCTGATCTCTCACTGCTTCCCCCACTCCCAGTCCTTCAGGAAAGGGAATCCGGCCTCCAACAGCCTCAGCACCGAGGGCCAACAGGGGGCAGGCCAGGCCCTGCTGGGCTCACAACCTTGTTCCCGTCACACGGACCAGATGTGAGGCGAGTGGGATCAACCCGTCTGTGTCGGAGACTTTCACGCTCCAGGGCACTGGGGATGGGCGGGTGGGACTCGGGGGGGGCTGGCTGGGACAGGAGGGCAGGGCTGGGCTGATGGGGAGGGAGGGGCAGGGGCCATGTAGGTGTGGGGGCAATGAAGGGGCAGGGGCCAGGGAATGCCGGGGATGGAGGGGCAGGGCAGGGCTGGTGGGGTGAGGGGGACGGAGGGGGCAGGACAAGGCTGGTGGGGTGATGGGGAAGGAGGGGCAGGGCGGATGGGGTGATGGGGACAGAGGGGCAGAGCAGGGCTGGTGGGGTGATGGGGACGGAGGGGCAGAGCAGGGCTGGTGGGGTGATGGGGATGGAGGGGCAGGGCAGGGCTGGTGGGGTTCTGGGGCCGGTGGGGCTGGGCAGGGCGGGTGGGGTTATGGGGATGGAGGGGCAGGGCAGGGCTGGTGGGGTGATGGGGATGGAGGGGCAGGGCGGGGCTGGTGGGGTGATGGGGACGGAGGGGCAGAGCAGGGCTGGTGGGGTGATGGGGATGGAGGGGCAGGGCAGGGCTGAGGGGCAGAGCAGGGCTGGTGGGGTGATGGGGATGGAGGGGCAGGGCAGGGCTGGTGGGGTGATGGGGACGGAGGGGCAGGGCAGGGCTGGTGGGGTGATGGGGAAAGAGGGGCAGGGCAGGGCTGGTGGGGTGATGGGGACGGAGGGGGCAGAGCAGGGCTGGTGGGGTGATGGGGACGGAGGGGCAGGGCAGGGCTGGTGGGGTAATGGGGAACGGAGGGGCAGGGCAGGGCAGGGCTGGTGGGGTGATGGGGAAAGAGGGGCAGGGCAGGACAGGGCTGGTGGGGTGATGGGGACGGAGGGGCAGGGCAGGGCTGGTGGGGTGATGGGGATGGTGGGGCAGGGCAGGGCTGGTGGGGTAATGGGAAGGGGGGGGCAGGGCCGGGCTAGGGGGGTGATGGGGATGGAGGGGCAGGGCTGGTGGGAGTGATGGGGACGGAGGGGCAGGGCAGGACAGGGCTGGTGGGGTGATGGGGATGGAGGGGCAGGGCGGGGCTGGATGTGGGTGATGGGGACGGAGGGGCAGGGCAGGGCTGGTGGGAGTGATGGGGACGGAGGGGCAGGGCAGGGCTGGTGGGGTGATGGGGATGGAGGGGCAGGGCTGGTGGGAGTGATGGGGACGGAGGGGCAGGGCAGGACAGGGCTGGTGGGGGTGTCACGGAGTTTGGGGGAGACAAGGCTCTGCACCCCCGGCTTCCTGCGATTCACCGTGACTCTCAGCCAGCCAGAAGAACAGGAAGTTTATCAGACAACAAGAACACAGTCCCAAACAGACCTTGTAGGCATAAACAGGATCCCTTAGTCAGGTCCTTCTGGGGGTTCAGGTCTCTCTGGCCTCCCTTCCATTTTCCCAGCGGCTCCAAACTGAAACTCTCCAGCCCCTCCTCTCTGGCCTTTGTCTCTTTCCAGGGGCTGGAGGTCACCTGATCTCCAAGCCCCCTCCTGGTTCTCATGTTACCTGCTCAGGTACCTTCCCTCAAGCCAAGTCTCCCATCCCTGGTGCAGACAGGCCCAGCCAAACTCCCCTGCAACCTTCCCACTCCCTGCTGCGTCACAGGCACCCACCCAGGGGTGACGGGTGCTGACGGGCAGGGCAGGGCCACTAGAGCAAAGGCCTGGGATGCTCAAAGCAGCTGAGTAGCGGGAACCTCTCCCAAGGGGAGGCACCAGCCTCCTGAGCTCCCAGACTCACTGGCCAAGCGGAGTGAACTCACCCACAGGCCAGAGAATCCCTGTCCCGAGCCCAGGACCCCCACTGGAACTAGTGTGTCTCTGTTAGAAACCCAGGGCTCCGAGTGCGGGGAATCGGCCCCCACCAGAGCGGTGTCGGAGCTGTCACTGCAGGAAGGGTGGCTGCCTCTGGTGGCTGCTGGGGCGGGGTGAGGCGGGAGTTCCCAAGACGCAGTGTACAGAGGACACTGGCATTCCCCGAAATGCTCTGAGCCGTGTGTGACGCTGCCCTCGACGTAGAGCCCGTCCGCGCCTGTGCCGAGGTCACCGAAGAGGAACCTGTGTCCAGAGTCGCTCACGGTGCAAACACTCCTTATCAGTGGGATGGGAGTGCGATGCACACAGCCAGCAAAGGAAGCCATTTATCCTCCCCTATCACTGCCCTGCTTCCTGGGGATGGAGCCCAGCAGGAAACATGGCCCCATTTCACTTTTGCGGTGGATACGTGCAGTTCTCCTGCCAAGGGGCACGGTCGAGTAGGTTGGGGCCAACGTTTCAGGGTGTAGAACCCCTAATTCTAGTGGGAGCTGGTGGCCTATCGCTCATGGCCTCCCTTTGGGAGACCTTCTTTGCTACACTTTAACCACTCGTGATGAAATTTTCCATGCCCAGGGTCTGCCTCCGGCTGAATCTTTGGGGAAAGTTTCAGCTAAAACGATTCTGCTGTTAGATTAAAGGAAAGGATGTCATTCTGCCCATGTTAAAAAAAATGCCTGCAAGTGTTTGGCTGGGAAGCCTTTGCACCCCCAAGCTTCGGAGTAGGGCTTTGAGATTTGGCAGAGGGGTTGCCCTGGTGGGAGTGATTTGCCTTTTGCTGACCCTCTGAAAACCAACCCCAATTCGGCCACGTTATAAGCCTCTGAAAAATCTCAGTTTGCAAAAGAGATTTTGTTCGAGTTTGGCAGCTAAATTCCCCAAAGATTCCATCTGCACTGAGCATGCTCCAACCCTGGCAGCTCCTACGCAGTGCCCAGGCTGCAGCCAGACGCCATCCCCAGAGGGCAAACGAGCATGGCCGCCCTCGGCTGGCCCTTGCCTGCAATTGCTGCTCTGCGATCAGTGGCCGCTAGGGTGACCAGATATCCCGATTTTATAGGGACAGTCCCAATACTTGGGGCTTTGTTTTAAATAGGTGCCTATTATCCCCCACCCCATCCTGATTTTTCACATTTGCTGTCTGGTCACCCTAGCGGCCGCTATGGCATCCAAGCCTGTGGCCTGAGAACAAGGATGGTTTGAGCATTGGCCTGCTAAACCCAGGGTTATGAGCTCAATCCTTGAGGGGGCCATTTAGGGATCTGGGGCAAAAATCTGTCTGGGGATTGGTCCTGCTTTGAGCAGGGGGTTGGACTGAGGTCCCTTCCAATCCTGATATTCTAAGGAGATGCTCTCGGCACTGGGGCCCAGGCGATGGGGGAACTGACCAGAAAACTGGACAGATGCAGAGGAGAGAGGATTGGGGATGCAGGGAGACTGGCTGTAGAAGGGGACAGAGAAGCTGTTAGAGAGGGGACGGGCAAGGAGTGGGGGACAGAGAGTGGCTGTGTGTGGGGGGGGGATATAGATAGATGGTGGCAGAGAGGCTGCAGCGGGTATATGGTGGGTGGACTGTTAAATAAGGGGTTGTAACCACTAGATCACACTCCCCTCTGGAATTGATCCCAGAAGTCTTGCGTCTCTCTATTCCTCTGTTGTCAGCAAGCAGCTGTGACGCCCGCAGTGCATATGCACAAGGAGGCCAAGGGAAGGCCGCAGGGCTTGACTTTGCAACCGTAATGTCCTTTTAGGCTTTTACCATCGTTTTTTTGGCTGTAATATTCTCGTTTGTTCCGCTATCGTCTCAGCTGGCCTCTGCCTTCCCCTGCCGCGTTCCCACACCTGCTGGCTGAGAAACCGAAAGTGAAACAGCGCAGGGATAGCAGGGGGACACTGCCTTGCCCAAGCTGAAGCGGTTGCGAGTGGGCGGGAAATAAGCTGTGTACTCTCCAGTGCAGGGAAGGGCTTTTGTTTGGAAACAGGCTGACTTTCAGCCTGCACTGTCCTTCCAAAGCCCCTTAGCCAGTATCGGCCATGTGGCCTGGTGGGTAGGGCCCTGGGCTAGGAGACCTGGGTTCTGGCCCTGCCATGGACCTGCTGCAGGGCCTTGGGCCAGTCACCTCTCCTCTCTGCTCTGCTCCCAGTCCTTTGTCTGCTTGGACTGTGAGCTAATCAGTGTGGTTGTACAGCGCCGAGCACAGCGGGGCCTGATTTGGTAGAGGGCTGGAGGCGCCACTCTAGACCAGTTCAACACACCAGTCACAACCACTAAGGCACTTTCTGCCTGGAGATGCCCCAGCCTGTGGTGCAACGCACATGTTAATCCATCCCAGTGGCCTGCCAGCCCCCTTGCCGGGGTCAGACCTAAAAACCGTTTCCCTCTTGCTCGGTTTCTCCTCCTCGCCTTTCTGCCGCCCCTTTGCCTGGCAGATCCCCTCCCCCCTCCCCAGACCCGACTTGCTTTGGAAAGGAACAGCCTTCCCCCAGGACCCAATTCTCCCTGCCTGGCACCAGGGGTCTGGGTGTATCGGAGAATTTGTGTTTGATGGCATTTTACAGCCACTGTGCGCAGCTGTGAGTGGAGATGGGGGGGGCTCACACGGGGCGGTCAGGCCCAGCCCCTCCTTTGCCCTGGTCTTGGCTAGACAGGGGTCAAAGCTGTGTAGACGAGCTGGTGTGGGCTTTAACGTGAGCTAGGCTGGTGGAGTTAAGGTTTAGGCCCGAGTTTGAACGTGAGCCGTTTCACACGTGTTACAGGCCGAGTGCATGAGCTGTATTAGCCTTTTCACACACGGTAGAGACCATGCTCCAGTGCAGGGTAGGAGGGGCTGGGGATGGAGGAATGGGTGGTCCCACACCCCGTGGGGCAGGGAGCTAGGCAGGTGCCCAGCAGTGGGCCAGGGGTGACTAGCTTAGTTTTGGAGCTCAGCTTGGTTCGACTTAAAGCGCCGGCCTCAGGGCTGACAAGTGAATCAGTGTCCCGCCAGCAGGTCGTGGGTGGGGTGTGTGACTACCCCGATGGAAGGCGATGGCAGGAGAAACAGCTGGAGAAACACATGTGGCCCAGCATGAGACTTGTCAATGGGGAGCCCACAGGCTGCAGGGAGGGGGCACGAAAAACAGGAGAGGGCAACTGAGGCAGGGCCAGCACGTAGTCAGGTAAGAGCCCCAGGGGACTAGAGCCGTGACAATAGGCCTGTGCTAGCCCCGGAGAATGGCCCGCTGGGTGTGAGATGGGGGGGCGGCTCTCCTTGGGCGGGGGGGAAGGCAAGCGCCGGGATATTCTTGAGCTTTTCTCCCTGGAGCGCTGGGCTCTGCCCTCAGGGAAGTCTGGCCCATGCCGTCTTTCCCTTTGGCTGCTCTCAGGGCTGCTGCTCCTCACAGCCTTCCTCCTCCACATCAAGCTGTCCAGGCTGAGCCCGGCCCGGCTGGTCTGCGACAACCGGCTCATCCAGAAATACATCAGCGAAGCCAAGGACATGGAGAAGAGAGTGGTAAGGAGACACGCTCCAGCCCGGCGAACCAGGAGCTCCCCCACAGCCAGCTCCTGCCCTGCCCCTTACAGCGCCCCCTGCTGGGAGAGGCTGGGACTGGAGTAGCTGGGAGATTCCCCACAGCCAGAGCTCCTGCCCTGCCCCCTGCAGCGCCCCCTGCTGGGAGAGGCTGGGACTGGAGTAGCTGGGAGCTCCCCCGCCCACTAGTGATCCTGTCCTGCCCCCTTCAGGGAGAGGCTGGGACTGGAGTAGCTGGGACCTCCCCACCCACTAGTGATCCTGCCCTGCCCCCTACAGGGACAGGCTGGGACTGGAGCAGCTGGGAGCTCCCCCACAGCCAGAGCTCCTGCCCTGTGCCCTACAGCGCCCCCTGCTGGGAGAGGCTGGGACTGGACTAGCTGGGTTCTCCCCCACCTGTGCCTGCCCTGCCCCCTGCTGGGAGAGGCTGGGATCACACAAGCTCCAGAGGAAGGAAGGCAGGGAAATATCTTGCCTGGCCATCTGTGCGGCACAGCTCCAGTGCTGCCTCCGCTCCTCCTAACGGAGCCCGTGCTAATTCCTTCTCTTGCCCCTAGAGCCGGCCTCACGGGCTGGGCTCTCCTGGGCCTGTCGGCGGCTCACTCAGTGCTTTCCACCTCCTCTCCCCATAGAGCCAGTGCCAGGAGCTCCCGTCGCTAACCCAGCCCCTTCCTCTGCCCATGGTGGACTTCAGCCTCCGGGAATGGAAAACGAAGACAGTGAGTGAGGTCGGGGGCCCCTGAGGACAGGCGTGGGGGGGGGCATCTCTAGCAGCTGCAGCCCAGGAGTTCCAGCTCTTCCCTGGCCCCAAGGGGAAGATGATCACTCAGTCCATCTTAGAGGGGGCAGCAGACACAGAGGAGTCCCTGAGGGGAGGGGGATATTTGTCCCTTTGCTGGCTGCTGCCCATGGGCTCAGCAGGGGGCAGTCCTGCTCCTTCGCCCCCTGGTGGTGGGGCGACGCCAGCGTCCACGTTCCCATCATGCTGCCGGGTTAGGAGACGTGGGAAGGGGTGAGGGCTCTCACCCCTTAGTCCCTGCAGCACTGGGGTCAGGCACTCACCGCCCCCCTTCTCTGTCCCCGTCAGAATGAGACGAAAAGGCAGGAGATCCTCTGGGACCTGGCGCTGCTGGTGGACGCGGTGACCGCTGCGCAGGGCCATGTGAGGCAGGAGTGTGCGGCTGCCCTCCTGGGGCAGCTCTACAAGAAAGCCAACTCCTTCCTCCTGCTCCTGAAGACCTTCAGCTGGCAGGTGAGACCCCTTCTGCCCAGCCCAGCCTTGCCCCCGCCCCTCTGTCCCCATCAGCCCTGGCCCAGCCCAGCTCACCTTGCTCCTCTCTAAGCCTAGAGGCCCAGCTGCAGATTTGGCCCCGGTGACGCCGGAGGGGACTGCTCAGGGTGGGGGGAGCACTGTGTTTGAGGGCCCCTTCTCTGTCTTGGGACAGGTCAGTGCCTGGCAGCCGGACCGCGCCTCCCGGACAACCCTGCAGAGCCACCCCAGTGTGATATTTCTGATCTACCGGCAGCTCGTGCAAGGCAAACTGCGCTTCTTGTTCCATGACCTGGCAAAGGATTTCTGCCAGGAAGGAAGCCGGGGGGTGCCAGAGCCCCCAAGCACCCCACGTCCCCGGCTGCCTCAAGGGGACAGTGAAAGCCCTGCCTGCTGATGGGGGTGTCCACCAGACCACAGGTGGAGACAGGGTGGGAAGGAAGCAGATCCTGGCCCCCGACTCTCCAGAGATGGGGGGAAGAGCAGGGCAGAGAGGGCCCTGCTGGAGCAGAGGAGAGGTCACGCCCAAGGACGTTAACAGCTGGCAGAGGACGAGAAAGGGGGCTCCTTCAGCCCTAGAGAGGCCCCCCACTGATGGGCCGGTGAATGTCGACCCACAGCGAAGACTTGAGAGCTGAGCAAAGAGGGGCCTGGCCCCGAGACTGGGAGGGGCCAGAGGATGCTCTCAGCTCTGCACATGCCAGGAAAGGGAGAGGACTCTGCCCTCTGAGGAGGAGCTCCTGTGGGCACACGGCGAGGCAGGACTCGTTGGCATGGGCCTCTGAATCCAGTCAGCACACATGCAACACGTGCGGACTCGTCCCCGCCCCAGCCCACGGGTGAGAACTCCCTGCCCGTCCACCAGCCCCGTCTCCAGCCAACCAGTCCAGGGGTGGGGGACTCGCTGTGCCAGGGGATCAGCTGGCAGAACGCAGCTGTGGACTTACGCACTTGCGGGAACACGACCCTGCGGCCCCAAGGCTCATGCCCCCAGGTCTCCATGCATCATCCCAGCCCAGCCTCCCCGCACAGAGGGTAATGCTGCACTTGCTGTTTATCGCGACTGTGGAAGTGGAAAGGAGACGGATTCGGGCTGCTTGCTAGAGTTAAGGAGCAGGGAGGGGGCGGGTGTCTTTTACCGGGAAAGCGTCTTATGATTAAAGAGCTTATTTTTCTAAAGAGCCCTGTGATCTCGCTTAGCAGGGGGCAAAGCTCAGATGAACAGAATGGGGCTAGCAGGGGGACACAGGCCTGCTCGCTGGGGGCCCATGCAGTGGGGGGCACCAGCCTTTTTATTCTAGGGACTTCAGTGAGAAACAGACTCTCTTCCACCCACTTCCCCGTCCTGCTCAGGGGAGTGTGTGTGGGGGGGCGTTGGGGGCAGTGCCCCACCCTCCCGAGAATTAGGCATCCAGCGCCCTCCTGTGGCCGCTGCAGGAACGGCTGGCAGACAGGTGCCTTTCCCAGAAACAGGCAGCTCCGGCTCTCACCCCTTCTCCTAGCCTGGCCCCTTCCAAGGCTAGCGCATCTCGCAGGCATCTCCCCTCTCACCCCTCCCCTCTAGCAATTTCTAGGCTGAATTAAATGGAAGGAGGCAGCATTAAGGAGACTAAGGCCACGTCTCCGCTACAGGCGACAGGTCTCCTTGGGCACTGGCGTTTCAGGGCCCTTCACACCTCCGATCGTGGTGGAATTTTCACTGAGGAAGCTCCAGGCAGCAGAGAGGAATCTATGGGCCAGGATTCAGCCCCCGAATGCAACCAGCGAGCCTGAGTATGCTCAACAGAGCTGTGTCTGGTTACACCGACTCTGCAGCTGGCTTTCAGGCCTTCCCTCCAGCAGGAAGGGCACGAGCTCCTGGGCTGGCAGAGCTTGTCCCAGTCCCCCAGACAAAAAACTCTATTGGCAAAAGGCCTTTTTTGCCAGCGCCGAGGACCTTTATTGCCATAGCTGCATTGGCCAAACTCTACCTGTGGCTGGCCGCTAAGGGCCGCCCCATGTGTTGGAAGACTTGGAGCACAAGTTCTCCAGCAGGGGGAGCTCTCTCCCCTTTTTAGGACAAGCAGCGGGCCCCAAAACTTTGTAGTCGTAACCCAGGGTGACGGTCTGGATATAGCCAGCAATGACCGGCGTGGGGAATGGAGGACAAGAGCAGAGTCAACTCGGAGACAAAACGAAGTGTCTCTAGCCCTTAGAGTCACAAAGGAAACCTTCCAGTGCAACTAGTGCAGCGATGCCCGAAACAAGGGACCGACGCCGTCCTGTCTGCGCACCACCAAGCCATTGTGCGGAAAGGGGTGAACTCCCCATCTTAAACACCAGTGGTTTTCGCTGTGTCACTATGTTACGGTCTCACACTTGCTGGCGGGATCTAAGCAGAGACAAATCCGAAGCACCCACTTTAGTAAAGAACCAGGCTCAGTAACGGCTCCCTGTCCTGTTCCCAGCCAACAGAGAGGCCACAAAACACAAGGCCTGCTGGAAATGGTGCAGGCTTTTGCCATGCATCACTCCAGAGGGTCCAGATGGGCCAATGGAGCTGAAATCCAGCGGCCGTTGAATACGAGGGTCCCGGTCCCGGCCAGCAAGGCCGTGTCTATTTGCAAAGCCTGCGTGTGAGGCAGGGTCCCAGGTGCAGCCGCAGTCCCCAGCTGCTCGGTCCCCTGCGGTTAGAAGGCCAGTTTCTTCATCAGGAGGTAAACCCTGGAATCTACCTCGAAGCCGTGCAGGTTGTTGGCATCTCCCTGGAGTCTCATGAGCAGCCCCCCATAGGACACGTAGGCAGAACTAGGGCAGGAGAGGGGCAGAGGTGAGAACAGCATCCCACGAATCAGGGAGGGGGCATCACCCCCAGGCTCCAGAAGCCTTAGTAGCCAAGAGGCAGCCATAGTTGCTCACTTCCCTGGTGTCAGAGGGCCCACTCGTGGCTAAAGGGAGCCCCTGGCTACCGCCTCCATCCATCACCTCTGGGAATTAGGAGCCTGCTAGGTGAGAGGAGTGCGGTGGGCAGAGCTCAGTGTCCCAGTGTTTCTCTTAGGGATTCACTAGCAACTCTAGAACCATGCTGCCCCCTCCCTTGACTACTCCAAGCTCCAGGCACCGTGCTCTGGAGGGGCACAGAACTGCACCACCTCTCGTGGACAACAGGGGAGTGGCATGGGGGGTAGGGGCAAGCAGGACACTTACAGGCGTGTGGCTGCCTCCGTGGATGTTTCGTCTCCCTCAATCCTGTAAACCTTCCCGTACATCACATACTCAAACTGGTCGGCCCTGCGTGCAACAAGACAGCGGGGGTGGAGAGAGGCGCACACCCACGGACCTGACCCTCCTGCCCAAAGCAAACATCCATCAGGGTAAAGCACCAAAGGTTCCTGGAAAGCCACCTGGCGCCCTCTGCAATGACCCTGAATGTAGCACAGTCTGGCCTCTGCCCCCTATGGAGCCACCAATGGCTACTGCCAGCCCAAGCAGCAAGTAACACCCTGGCGAATAGGGAGAGGGAGCTACAGAAGCAGGGCCGCCAAGAACAGGTAGGGGCTGCTCGGATATGACAGCAATGATGTAGGAATTGTCACGGACACGAGAATTTAGAAACCAAAAAATAAACAGAGGCCGGATAAAAGTGAAAGATGAGAAGGAAAACAGAGAGAGAGAGAGAGAGAGGAAAAGTGAACGGGGTCAGGACAAGAGAGTGGGCACCAAGCAAACGCGCCAGGAGAGACAGCAGTGCCCAGCTGCCAACTGACCACAAGGGGACTCCACCAGACAAAGGCTGGGAACCCGTTAGCCCCTTCTCCCAGGTGTTTACAGGCCACAGTGTTCAGGCAGCGACGCTGACCCAGGGCAGCTCCCCAACTCCACGCTTTCCCCACTGCCGGCACCCCTTTGTTCACTGTCCTCGGGCAGTTCAGATCCCCACGAGAGTTAACCAGACCCAACCCAAGGGGAATTCATCCTGGGGACTGCACGAGACCCTATTGAATTCTTGGCTACTTCCAGCCGTGTTACAGCTCCCTGCAGCATCCTGTCCCATTACCTGGACGGCCTGTCGTCAGTGGGGTTATACTCCCCATCATCCAGGGTCCCATCTTCATACAAGGTGCTGGCGATAACCAGGCGGAATTTGTCACCTGGAACACGCAATAGAGAGCAGGAGGTAAAAGGCAAGCCTCCAACACAGGCCACATGATCCCACGCACACAAGGGCAGGGGAAAGGGAGCAACACAGAAACTGGAGCACACCAGGAGTCCTAGCTGTATGGTAATTCAAAGGTGCTCAGTGGCAAAGATGAGCGAGCCACATGTGAACTGGCTCCTAGCCAGATCTGGCCAGTCACCAGGTCCCACAATATTCAGGGCTCCCAGTTCCAGAAATGGGTGATCAGGGACACTCAGCAGCACATCCAGGTGATGCACTCTGAGTAGCACGGACTCCAGAGGTCATGGAGCTGTCAGGCAGGCGAAGAGCATCTCTCCTCACATCACAGCTGTTTGTGGCCACTGGACCTAATTCATTAAATGCACTGAAGGCTTCTTTCCTTCAGAATGGCAGCATGCACATGAGGGCTTACTGCACTTTAACTCATACACTTCAGATGTACACCTTTCCTTAATCTGAATTCGTATCCTGGGCAGACAAGCCCTCAGTGTTATGGGCACCTCTGCCAGCAGTTGGCTCTCGCTTAGCAGGTGCTGCCTGTTACAGGGATTATCAGTTGCCAGCCTGTGAGCACCCTACATACGTACCCAGGTCCACGGGGTAGATCTGTATATTCACATCCAGGATTAGGTCCATCTTGAAAGACTCACTTTCACAATGCAGGCGGGAAACTGGAAGAGAAGGAGCCGAACCAGCGACACATGAGATATGGGGCCTTTCACCTCTAGGGCCTCGGTCCAGATACAGCCCCAGATCCTGTGTGTGTGTGGGGGGGAGGAATTAAGGGGCCTGCCCCCCTCAGGGCCTGGGTCCCGATCCAGCCTCAGATCTGAGGGAGGGGGGTTATGGGCCTGTCTCCCCTAGGGCTGGGTCTCGATCCAGCCCCAGATAGGGGAGGGGGGTTATGGGGCTGCCCCCCCTAGGGCTGGGTCCCGATCCAGCCCCAGATCCGCGGGGGGGGGGGTTATGGGGCTGTCCTCCCTAGGGCTGGGTCCCGATCCAGCCCCAGATCGGGCAGGGGGGTTATGGGGCTACCCCCCCTAGGCTGGGTCCCGATCCAGCCCCAGATCCGGGGGGGTTTATGGGGCTGTTCCCCTCAGGCTGGGTCCCGATCCAGCCCCAGATAGGGGAGGGGGGTTATGGGGCTGCCCCCCCTAGGGCTGGGTCCCGATCCAGCCCCAGATCCGGGGGGGTTTATGGGGCTGTTCCCCTCAGGCTGGGTCCCGATCCAGCCCCAGATAGGGGAGGGGGGTTATGGGGCTGTCCCCCCTAGGGCTGGGTCCCGATCTAGCCCCAGATCCGCGGGGGGTTTATGGGGCTGTTCCCGCCGCGCCCTGGCGGGAGGTGCCCCTGGGGAGGGAGGCCCCGGCCCGGCTCACCCCGGTCGAATTTCTTGCCCTCGGGGTCGATGTCCTTCACGTCGAAGATGTCCTCGAAGAGGATCCCGGCCATGGCGAGCGGGGGGCGGCGAGCGCGCGGCCGGCGCAGGGACTCGGGGCCTCACTTCCGGCCAACCCGCGCCCGCTCGAGCCCATGCGGAGCCGCCATGTCAGTGCGGGGCGGAAGCACTTCCCCCGGGAGTGCGCTGCGCATGCGCACAGGGTTCCTCGTGGCTTGCCTCAGGGACGGAGACAGGGCTCCTCCACCTCCCCTGTGCCCGTGGGGCCCCGGACGCCTGGGTTCTGTGTGTCTGCTCCACCTGCGGGCAGCGCCAGTAGGGGCGTTAGGTGCCCCCCCCCGAGACCAGCCTCCCCCCAAACCACTCCCACCCCCTCACCCCCCTCCTTTTCCCCTGAGGCGCGAGACCAGACAAACCCCGGGGCACCGCGACCCTACACAAACACCCAGGGCAGCAGCAGCGACCCCCGCTCCGCACAACCCCCGGGGGGGGGGAGCCTCACCCGATCTCCCGGGGGGGGGGCCCGTGGGACTGTTGTGATAACGCAGGCCGGGGGGCGGGTCTCCTGATCTCTCAGGCCCAGGGGTGTGTTTGGGGGCGGGGCCGCCCTTTAAACTCCCGGCTGCACGCGGACATTGTTTCAAACGCCCTGCGGGTCCCACCCAGGCGTGGTGTTTGCTGAGCTCTCGCTCCCTGCCGGGGAGGGCAAGCCAAGGTCCCTGGCCGGCTCCTGCCTGACCCCCACCCCCTGTGTGTGAGCCCCTGGCCTGCTAGGTGGGGCAGAGGCTTGGGGGCCCGACTTGCAGCGGAGCAGATGCTGTCCAAGGGCCTGGGCTTGTCATTAACAAATTGCAATTAAATCTGCACACAGATTTATCTGCTCCCCTGTCCCTGAGACTCCCCCGGATCCCCCTCCCTCCCGTCCCTACTGTGCACTATGGCCAATAACAGCCCCCTGCGCGGGGAGCCGCTAGCCCCCAGCCTGCGGGCGAGGAGCCCAGCCACGGGGATCGCAGGAGGCGGGGCTGAGCCGCCCGCATTCCCGGCGGGGGGGGCACAGCTGCTGCTGCTTCTCCTGCCCGCAAGCGCTGCACACCTGGTAGCCGGGGAGAGGAGGAGGAGGAGCCGGCGCTTTGCCCTGTCAGCAGCGGGCTCGCTCGGTGGATCCTGGTGGAGGCCGCGTGGGGGTCTGGGGCGAGCCGGGGCCTCCAGCGATGTGCACCTAGGAGGGGCTGGCGAGGGGCCAGGGCTGCCCGGCTAGGCACCGAGGCTGTGCGCAGCAGCAGCAGCAGCGATGGCCCCTGGCAGCAGAGACGTCGCAGCCGGGCTCTGAGTCCTGCAGGGAACCGGCACCTCCACAGCCACGGGCAGGAAAGCAGCAGGGTCTATGGAGTATCAGAGGAAGAAGAAACTGACCAACTTCACCATTGGGCTCCTCTTCCTCTCGGGAGGGATTGAATACGGTGAGCACTGGGGGCAGGGGGCGATGCCCTGCCTGCCAGGGCCGGGCACTCAGTGGTAGATAGTAACCCGGAGGGTGACTCCAGACACCTCCACTCTCTTTGGGGGCCCCCCATGGGCCCTGCAGAGCTGCTGCGCCAATAGGGGGCACCCACATGCCTAGTCCTGCTTCGTCCATGAATGACAAACCCGCTGGTTTAGGTCCTATAGGTGGAAGCCCTGTCCCTGAGGGTGGGTTTGCGAGTCTGGTCCCATCACTGTAGTGACTGAGCCTTGTGGATGGTGGACAGGGTGAGTCTCTGTCTTGACATGTCACAAATGGAGAAACTGAGGCACTGGGGGGGTAAATGACTTGTCTGAAGTCAGGCAGGAAGTTGGCAGCAGAGCTGGGCTCTGATTCTGGCCTGCATTCTGGACCCTTTGTGCTGCAGTGGGGTCCCCCCCAGTCAGGTATCCCCCTGGCCCAGCGGGGTTCTGTGGATAGGGCTGGCACAATGGGCCCAGCTCTTGTTGCAGGGCTATGGCTGCCCCACTCTGCACTCCAGCTATTCTAGATGGTCACAGGTTGGGTTGATAGATGTGAAGGCCGGAAGGGGCCGTAGTGCATAATGCAGGCCACTGGATTTCACCCAGTTAGAGCAGGCCCCGAGCTGAGCCTGGACGGAGGACTGGAGGGGTGAGGGGAGAGGTGAAGGCTACGGGGATTGTCATCATTTTACTAGAGGACAGAGCAGATTGCCTTTGGAGTCATGCTGGTCCCCCCCCCCCCTCAATAGCCCCCCTTATGCATCTGCCGTGTGACTCTGCAGTGGGTCTGGTCCTGTCTCTTGCCAGCACACCGGATCAGCCTGTGCCCCCTTGTTTTTCTGGCTGGGTCGAGCAGCGAGCCCTTGTCTGAAGCCCCAGGACTAGAGACTGTTTTAATGGCAATGCCTTAGGCCGGGTGCTTGGGCCCCTCCTCCCCTCACAAGCTGGTGGGGTAGCAAAGGGATTGGTACGTTGCAGTAGCTGTTTAGAAGGAGATATCAGCATCTTAGAGCAGTTGTGGGGAGTCTCCTGCAACTCTCCTGGCTGTTGTTGGGACTGGAACGATGGTGGACGAGAGCCATGGAGGGGTTTGGGGAGCCCGGCGGGCCCTGCAGTGGGGCTGGCTGGGTATGTGCGTTTGTTTCTATATGGATTTTTAGATACATTGTTCTTTTCTCACTGGGACATTTACCCCTCGATGGGATGTTCCCCAGTGCTCCCCAAAGTGCTGGGAATTGCTAGGCCTGGAGTGGGTCTTGCAGGCCCCCCGGCTCCTCCACACAGCCTGGTGGTGAGGGGGGTCCGGAGGGCCCCTGCTGAAGCAGAGCTGGCCTCCCAGTTTCCTCTGTTAATATTTTACAAGCTGCAATCTGAGTCTGTAACTCATCCTCCAGGGTCAGCTGAAGGGTGGGACTGGAGGGGGCACTGCTGCTGGGTGCCAGCCTGCCAGGCTTCGGCACCCCTAGCTAGCTGACATCTGCCAACCGTCGGTCAAGTGTGATGAGAATTCCTAGCCCACCAGGGGGCACTAAGGCAGCAGGGCAGGGGCACTGGTTATAGGTGCGCTCGCAGCTACTCCCTTCTCCCCCTTCTTTCAGTAGAGGGGCTGTGTGGGCTGCAGACGGTCTCCAGGACTGATTGGCGTTTTCTGAATCCTTGGGCCCGTCAGCTCCAGTTTCCCTCCCCCCTCTCGGTACCGTTGTTTGGTTTTCCCTTACCCGAGAGCCCCTAAGGGGTCAGTGATTTTAATGCAGGAAGGGACCAAGGATGGCTCCAGACCCTGTGGAGCTGGGTCTCGTTACTCTACCCGTTCCCAGCTGCTATTTCACTACCTAGGATAAGATTGCAAGCGCTATCGCTCCTCCTGCTTCAGGGGATAAACCGATCCCCATGACGAAGCAGAAGCGTCTCCCACTCCTTCCATGAGCTGATACTACATAATCAGAGCTCTGGGGTGGCCACCGTTGCAGGGAGGACGCCAGACTGGATGAGCCATTGGTCTGTTGTGATGAAGAAGGCTGCTGGACTACAGGCGCTGGGGCTCTGCTCTGGTGGCCGGTGGATTATATTAATGACCTGTCGAGCAGGTTTCCTGGATATCCTCATGCTTGAAGCTGGGCTGCACAATGCCAGGGCCTGAGTCGCTGGCATCCCGAGAAGTGGCTGTAATTAAGTGTTTGTGTTGAAACAGTGAAGGTTTGATTGAGGCACATTCGCCACTGTGCGCATCCCAGGCTCTTGGGCACACAGCATGTGGCCTGTCCCATGAGGGGTCTCGACTGAGGCTGGCAGGCAGCTCTCTGCGTTCCCTGACGCAGCGCGGGGAGCTTCCCCCTTTCCTTGTGCCCCTCAGCTTAGCAGGGTGAGCAATCACCAGGCCTTCGCGCGGCTGGGTGTTGAGATCTGCAGCTGGGATCAAGGAGACGGCCCCTGCTCTGAAGAGCTCACAGTCTGTGTAGCCAAGACAGACAGAGGGGGCAAGGAGAGAGGGGTGGGGAAAAGGAGCATTTGCCCAAAGTCAGTGGCAGAGCCAAGGCTAGAGACTAGGTCTCTGGGCTCCTTATGTGCCCTGGGCCACGGTGCTTCTCTTCAGGGTATGGCCGTAGGTGCCCCAGGTCATTCTGGCCCCAGCTGAGCTCTGGATCCACAAACGTTGCTCGGACACACAGCGTTCTGCAGTCCGTGTGGGACATCATGAAAGGGACGAGCTGAAACTGTCCTGCCTGAAGGGTCCTTCTTGTCCGTTCCCCCTCCTGTTTGAATCCACAGGTCTCTTCCCCCCCCCACTTGTTTTTAGTAAGTATTTAGTCTCCTCTTTTGTCAGCTTCCAGCAGAAACTGGGGCTCGTGTTCCCCCCTCGCCGGTCCTGATTTGTGGCTTGCTAGAGGCAAGTCATGCCCTCTGTCTCTCCTTGCCATCCCATCTCTCCTGGCGGCTCAGACAGCAATCCAGAGCCACCTCGACACCCTTATCTGCCTGGCTCTCTCAGTCGCCTGTCCAGAGGGCACGAGACCTCGCCCTGGTGGTACAAGGCTCATCCCTGTGCACAGAACTGGCATTCCAGGCGAACACTGCAGACCAGGGGAGGGAAGAGGAGCCTGTCCCCATGGCAGCCACTTCGTTTTCAGTCCCCTTGTCGGTGACTTTCCATCCATGCCCCAGCACGGGGAGTGTGACACGTATTGCTGAGTCCATCTCCTCTGCCTTTGAGAGACCCAGTCTCCTAGCACCTGCAGATTCACCCAGATCCCTGGCCTCTCCCCTTATCCCCCAAACAACCACGCGTGGGTTGCCCAGCTGGAGGCCACCTCCCGGGCAAGGCGCTGCCCTGCTGTTGGGATGGCCGTGGTGCCGTTAGCTCACCGTAGAGCACCGCGTATGGGAAGAGGAAGGGAGAACTGAGCCCGCCAGGAGCTGATTTGCTGCTCCCCTTGGCCGAGCCAATGTTCCTCCAGTTCTGGTGATAACCGAGTGATGGCGCTGGCTGGGGTTCAATGTCCCCGTGGGAACGTGACCTGAGATGATGGCACTGACCACACCGTGTGCTCGAGAGCTGGTTAGTGCCTGGAACTTAAGCAAGAAGGAAAAGGCCCCAGGTACATAGAAATGATACGCAACCCAGTTACAGATGGGGAGTATAAACGGGGGTTGGCAGTGTTCATCTCCGACTCCTCCCTCTCGGCCAGCATGTCTCAGTCCTGCCTCTCTTCCTTCATTACCCAAGGTCTCGTTTTCCAGGGAAAACTCTCCACTCTGGGGCCTTCCTGTTCTCCTCCCCCTTCCTCTCCAGACCTGGGGACGATGGCTGAGCAAGGCTCCCTGGCTGGCGGAGGTGGGGGATTGAATCCCACCAAAGGGCAGCAGGGTGGGCGCTCTCAGTACGTGGGATGCTACAAGCATTGGCTCCCGAAGGGGAGATGTCAGTGAGGTCTCAAAGCAGAGCCTTGAGGCTGGTTCTCTTTTCCTGGGGCAGCCGGTGGACATCATTAACTAGGGGGCTGTGACGCAGGAGGGAGTGGGGTGGATTGGCCTGGGAGTGTCTGCACGGGGGATGGGAGAGCAGGGGTGACTTTAGGTGAGGGACGGTACCTGAGCCAGGAAGGGGGGTGGGGCGAGCCAACACCTTTGCCAGGGAAACTGGACAAAGGGGGGTGGGGAAGAGATGGACGGGGGAGAGCCTGCTGGAGGGGCTTTTGGTTTCAGTTTTGGGCTGGCTGGGAAGAGGCCGGGAACCCCAAGTCTGGGCTCTAAGATCCTTGTCCCCCAGAGGGACCTGGCTGAGGGGTCCTGGTTGTACCTACAGGCCTTGCTTGGGACTGTGTTCCTGTCGTCTAATAAGCCTTCTGTTTTACTGGCTGGCTGAGAGTCCTGGTGAATCGGGGGGCGCAGGGCCCTGACTCCCCCACACTCCGTGACAGGAGGGACGGTGAGAGCGGGGAGATGCTGGCGAGTTGCGGGGGCAGCGGCGCTATGGCTCTCTGGTGCAGGCTGCAGGGTAGTGGGGAGTGCCCGTAAGCAAAGCGGGGGATGTCTTTGGCCATCCTACTGTGGCTGCCCAGCGAGGGCTAACAGTGAGACCTGCCTCCTGGCTGCGTCCTGGGGCACGGAGGGCATTGGGCAGCCTGGCACTGGTGGCCTGGTATTTCTCATTCTGGCAGCACTCAGACACTGGTGGTGGGTGCGTGTTAGATGCCTACGCAGACCAACGGGCAGAGACGACCGACGTGGTAGAAGCTGTGGCAGGCAGGTAGCTATGGGAAAGGGTCCCGGGCTTCTTGCCACAGATAGAGCCACTAAGCTCTGCTTAAAGAGGGTGATGGCAGGGGGCTGGTGGTGCGGGGAAGGTGTGTGAGGACTTCGGTTCTGGCCCCTGTTGAGGTTCATGGAGTTTCTCTGTCTCCCTCCTGCAATACCTGTTAAGTGCAAGGTAAGACGGCAGTGACTGGGTGAGGTGCACGGCCCACTCGCCCGGCTGAGGGGCTCGGCTGCTGCATAAATAACTTGCAATAAGGCCTCACAGGAGCTCTAGGGTAGTGGGTGAGGGCCCCTGACTGAGGGAAGGAGGCTCTGGCAGGCTGAGACAGGAACAGGCTTGGGTGTGCCCTCTTAGCAAGGAGGGCAGGTGGCCGAGGCCATAGGGTGCTGCTGGGGTCCACCTGTGTCTGGGTCTGAGGAGCTGCTGCAGCCTCCAGCATCCACCCAAGGGAGGGTGACATGCCCGGCAGTAACTGGGGAGCTCCCAGGGCCCAGAGGGAGGCAGTTTGAGCCATTGGGTGATTGGCATCTCCCCCTTCCTGAGCAATGTGTCAGTACTGGTGATCTGGCTGCATAGCCGGCAGTCGCCATGGGTGGGGGTCAGAGGCCTAGGGGACCCCGAGACCTCTGCCCTCTTAGTCCAAGGCCAGCCAGGGAGGGTCTCATGCTGCGCCGGGGCTGTCCATTTGCTCCTGGGAGGCAGGAACCTGGATTCAGGGCAGGGCCGAGCACCCATTTGAGGTGGTCTGGCGGGATCTATTCTAGCGCTGTGGTGTGGGGGCCCCTGACTGTCTGTCTGTCTCTGCTCCCCGTTAGCGGTGATTCTGCCCACGATCTGGGCCTACCTGCAGACGCTCCATGCTGAGCCGTACTTCCTGGGTCTGGGCATTTCTGCCTTCAGCCTCACTGGCCTGCTCACGGGGCCCCTCTTCGGGCACTGGTCTGATCGGAGCCAGCGCACCAAAGCCATCATCCTCTTTGCCAACGTGTTTGAGATAGTGGGTGAGTGAGCAAGCGAAGGCCGGCTGGGGGCCGCCGGCTGGGCTGCTTCGCTGGCGGGTGCAGCCCAGAGTGAGCCTGTGTCCCGGGCACTGCCCCCCCGGAGAGGGTGGGAGGGCAGGATTAGCCCCATTTATCACAAGAGTGTAAACGTGCAACACCAAACTCTAAATGCAGGCACCTGAGGCCCTGATTTACAGAGATCCCAAGCACCTGCTTCTACCAGGAGCCCTGTAGAGCCAACCCCGCTACAGCAGGGAGCTGGGTTCTAGTCTGACTTGGGCATCAGATGAATTCATTGTTAACCAAGGTCCAGCTGCAGGGCCCGATCGTGCCCTCAGTTACGAGGCACTGGGGGATCCCTGTGGGGCAGAACCCAGCCTGCAGAACCTCTGTTGCTGGTGCTGACCCATCAGCCGGGCAGAGCCCAGCTCTGAGCATGCCGCGCTGGCAGCTAACCAAGTGCCCGTTTACGTCAGCCCCCGTGCTCTACGGCACAGGTGGGTGGTGGTGCAGGATGGCGAGCGTGGCGCCTGCGATGCCATTTTAACACAGGGGCTCTTTTCAGAGCAGGATCGCAGATAACCTTCCTGCCTGCAACACTAGGGTACAGAAGCCAGGAGTTCTGAAGGACCCTATCCCTGCTCCAGCCCCATGGGATGAGACCCCCACAGGTGTACGTGGGGTTGATTATAGCCAGCAGGGGACAGCAGTGCCTACCCCCCTTCCCCCACATGAGGCTTGCTCTTGGCTAGCCCTGCTGGCTCCAGGGACGCGCCTGCACCCCGTTCCTGGCTTGCGTGTTCCTCCCTGCGTTACCTGCTGCTTTTTGTTCCCCCAATTGCAGGGAATTTCATGTACTTTATGGGCGTCTCCAAGTGGCTCCTCCTGGGCAGCCGGCTGGTGGCAGGTAAGAGCTGCTGGGGAGGAAGCCGGGGGCCATGTGGATCTAGGCTGAGGGTCTCTAGATCCAGGTGCTTGTGCCGGGGGCTTTCGGCCCCTGCCCCGTCTCTTGCCCCGACTCTCCTTGTTTCTGGCAGGTATTGGGACGGGAGCGGGTGCCTCCATCTTTGGCTATCTCACCCGCTCCACCACCTCGCAGGAGCGTGCCACGGTGTTTGCTGCAGTGATGGCATGCCGGCAGGTCGGGCTGCTGATCGGTAAGGTACCCCTGGACCCCCGCCACGCCCTGTCCGCAGCAGGCCCTCAGCATGGGGGGAGTGGTGGGCCTGAGCCATGAGCTGGGGCTCTGCTGTCCAGACACAGTCCGTGTTCAGGAGGCGCCTGCCCCACGCACCAGGCTCTTGCCCCAGTGTTGCCCGCTTGGCTGTGGAGAGGGGCCACTGCAGGGAGCTGGCTGAGCTCTGGCTGCCCTGTGCCCGTGAAAGCCTGCTGTGGTAACTAAGGGGGGATGCTGTGGTAACTAAGGGGGGATGCCACGGAGGCTGGTGTTTCTCAGGTTGGGAAGGGTACGGGGCCAGGCCATGGCAGTGCGGTGCCAGGCCATGGTGGCGTTGCCCCTCTCGGGGACCGGGGGGGCATGTGACAAAGGATCTCCCGTTCCCGAGGCTGTTGCCAGAGGCAGTGAGTGGGGGTGGCTTTCAGAGCCTGGCGAGGGTGAGAGAGACCCATCATCTCCTTGATGGTGCCCGTTCTTGCCCCTCTTGCCGCAGAGGGAGGTGGCTGGTGGCAGTGAGGGGCATGCCAGTCCCACCCTCCTCCCAGTGCCTGCGTCTGACCCGCCGTCTCTTTGTGCTCAGGACCCGCCTGTAACCTCTTCCTGCGGCTCTGCAACTTCCGGCTGGGGCCCTTTGAGGTCAACAAGTTCACCTCCCCGGGGGTGAGTATTCCCCGGGCTTTGCTGGCAGCCGGCGAGAGCTGGCCGCGTGCGTCGGCCCGGAGTTCCCTGGGCGGGGTGGGCTGTGGTTCCGGGCTCTCAGGTGTCCGTCTGTCTGTGCAGCTCTTCATGTGCCTGCTCTGGATCCTGCTCCAGTTTGTGGTCGCGGCGATGTACTACGACCTGCAGCCCGTGCCCCACCCGCAGCGAGCGGCGCTGGCAGCGCAGCAGGAGGAGGAGGAGCGCGAGCCCTTGGTGCAGCACGACGCTGGCCAGGAGGAGCCCGCTGAGCACCGGAGCTATGGCGGCACCATCCAGCGGGTGCCCGCTGAGCCCCCCGTGGGGGACGAGTCCCGCTACGTGCCCAACGGGCACCTGGCCGAGGAGGAGGGCGGAGTAAAGGAGAAGAGCCCATTTCAGAACTTCAGCGCCATGCGCGGTGAGCGCCCCTGCAGCCCAGCGGTTTTGGGGGGATCCAGCTTCGGGCCCTAGAGGCAGGGAGCCTGGCATGCCCCCATGTTGATCAGTACCGTGCTGGGCAGTACGTGGGGGGGGATTTGTCACGCGCTTCAGTCCAACCAGGCTCCTATCCTCGTGGGAGTCTGGCAGAGCTGGAGTCGAACCCATGCTGGCGACAGCCTAGTCCCAAGGCCAGCCGTGTGCTCCGTAATCAGGGGGTCCGAGCGTCTAGGGCAGTGGTCCCCAACCTTTTTCGTCTGGCGGGCGCTGGACGACGAGCCACCGAGGACCGTGCCTGGCGGACGAGCATCTGCCGAAATGCCGCCGAGAAGCGTCAATGGCAATAGGTGTCGCCGGCGACAAGCAGCATCATCCAGAGGCGTCACTGCCGAAATGCCGCCGAAAATCAGCAGCATTTGGGCGGCGAAGCCTCTGGATGACGCTGCTTCTTGGCGGCATTTTGGCGGCTGCTCGTCCGCTGGACAGTACGCGGGTGCACTTAGGTGCCCCGGCGAGCGCCATGGTGCCTGCGGGCACTGTGCTGGGGACCACTCTTGTGGGGGAAAGGACAAACCCTCCGTGTCCCATTGCACCAGCCTGGCAGCTGCATAAGCCCCCAAGCTGTGGACAAAGGATCGTGACGCTGTGGGGCTGTCGCTGGTGGGTCTCCCGCTGCTCTGGACAGCTACGTGGGAATGGACGGTGAGCTGCTTGGGTGCTGAGTGGCGAGAGGGCCTGTGGGCACCGTGGGGCCTTCATGCTTGTCCCCAGGGTCCCATGCCCTGCGCCAGAGCAAGCAGCTGGGTCAGCACCCAAGTGTCACCGACTTGTCAGCCTGGACCCAGCGTCCCGGTGGGCAGGGCGCAGACCTGGGCACAGAGCGGGGAGTGCAGGCCCAGCTGTAGGAGACCCTGATGGTCCCTTCCCTTCTCTGGGCACTGAGCCTTTGCCCCCTCCTCCAGGGCTGTTATCCCTGGGTTGCAGTAGGGGAAACTGAGGCCCAGAGAGGGGAAAGAAGTGGCCCAAGGTCAGCCAGCAAGCCGTGGTGTGAGCTGGCAGGACGGGGCTGTGGAAGGGTTGGCATGAGAGGGAGCTGGGTGCCGTGCCAGCCTGGTGGGAAAAGAGGCCTGGACTCTCCAGCTGGTGCTCCAGAAAGACTGGGCTCTGGGGGCCGGTGGACAGTGGAGGAGGGCAGCGCCCCTGTCACGGAGTCCCCGGGCGATGCTCTGGAACTGCTCCCCACAAAGCCAGCCAGGACTTTGGGGAGTCTCCTCTCCCTTGGAGCAGACTGTCTTCAGGACAAGACGCTCACACGGCTTCAACTTCCTGGGTCTGACCTTGGAGCATTCAGCATATGCCCCTCCGTGCGCTTCCCACAGCGAGCCACCCCAGCGGGGTCCTGGGGAAGCCAGAGGGTCCTGCACCCCCACTCCGCAGTCAGACGTGACTCTCAGCCAGCCAGTAACACAGAGGTTTATTAGATGACAGGAACATGGTCTAAAACAGAGCTTGTAGGTACAGAGAACAGGACCCCTCAGCCGGGTTCATTCTGGGGCCCAGCGAGCCAGACAACCTCGTCTGCCCTCAATCCTCGTCCCCAGCCAGCCCCAAACTGAAACCCCCTCCAGCCCCTCCTTTCTGGCCTTTGTCTCTTTCCCAGGCCAGGAGGTCACCTGATCTTTGTTCACCTTTAGCCATCCCCTTGCAGGGGGGGAAGGGCCCCGGCCATTTGTTGCTAGGAGACAGATTGTCGGCCATTTATGCACGCTGGAGACTTAAGAAATGCATAGGGGAAACTGAGGCACCCACACAGTATTCAGAGGAAACATTAAGAACAGTCCCACTTCGTCACAGCCCCCTCTTGCTCACACCCATGTCCACTGGGAGCCAATGAGTGAAGAAACTGGCATGCAGGAGAGTGCGGGTCTGCTGCGGATGGAGTTCAGGGCCAGAAAACGATCAGACTCTCCCGGCTGGCTCCCTTGCCCAGCGTGTCTGGTTACAGCAGCATCGCGTTCCCCACCCTGAGGAGTGTCCGGCACTTTGCTTGTGTCACCCCCCACCCTTCCCTGTTGCCTGGTTGGCTCACTGACCTGTTCCACTGGGCAGTGTCTCTCCCGCCTCCACCCCCCGTGGGAGACAGGGCGGCCTGGCCGCTCTCCTTCCCTGCGGGCCTGGCCGCTCTCCTTCCCTGCGGGCCTGGCCGCTCTCCTTCCAGCGCCGCAGCCCCGTGACGTCCCCGTGGTGTCGTTGCAGAGTACCTGCGGGAGGAAGTGGTGGTTCTGCTCACTGCCCAGTTCATCACCCTCTTCAACCAAACAGCCCTGGAGGTGAGTGCCTGGGGGCCTGATGGGCAGGTCACTCTGTTCCACTCCCACCGAGACTGCGGGCGGTGGGGTTCTTCTCCATGTCGGTGGTGGGGGCTACAGCTCCTCTCACAACCAGACTGGGTCTAGGGAACGTCTCCTGTCCAGCCCTTCCCAGGTTCTGGATATGTGTATGGGGGGGAGGGGGACAGGGGGTCTCCTCTCCCCTCCATGTGATGCTCCGGCCTCTCCCAGACCCCTGGTGGGGTTCACCTTTCACCTGCGCCTGGTGCCCAGAGAGTTGGGCATCTCTCCCTTGTGAAGCCCAGAATTTGGGGGAACGTTGGGCATGACCCAGGCCTACCTCCATCTCAGGGAAGACAAGCGGGAGCAGAGACCCAGCGCGCTGGTCAGGAGAACCCTCCCACTGGGGCAGAGCAGGGGAGGGCACCTTGTGGGTGAGGGGCTGTACCTGTCCATCCCACGCAGAGGGGGCTCCTCACAGCCGTGAATGGAGGGTGGGTAGATGTGTGACTCTAGGTTGCTTTCTCTGCCTGCCTGTATCTGTCTCCAGACCATGGTGACTCCCATCACCCAGCGCTACCTGAGCTTCGGGGAGCTCGAGAACAGCATCATGTACTTCCTGTGCGGCATTGAGGTAGGTGAGACCCCAGCCCTGGGGGGCTGTAAAGATGGGGGTCCTGGCAGACATGGCCTGGGGCAGGTGACCAGCCCCCATCCCACGGTGTGTGTGCACACGTACGATCCGGACCCTGCCGAGAGCACTCGCGCCCTATGAATGTCTGACCCTCTTCCCTCTTTCTCAGCACTCGCCCCGGCCTTCCTGGTGACCTCCCCCCACCACCCCTTTGGGATCCTTCAGATATTTGCAGGTGCTTCTTGTTCTCTACCCCATGCTTTAGGGGTGTGTACTGCCAGATTGGGGGTGGGGTAGAAGGAGGTCTAGGGCAGGCCTAGAGCCACATTCGGTGCCCCCCAGTCCTCTGAGTCATCCCTCCAGCCCCAATCTCCTCTGTCCTGCCCAGGCAGTGAGGGAGGCTAGTGATGCTGGGGTCCCGTCCAGCCAGGCCTCTCCTGCGTAGCCCATAGCTGCAGCCCTGTTCCAGCCCCTCTGGGAGCGTTGGTGCAGATAGGTCTCATGCTCCTCCACCGGCATGGACGGGGCTGAAATGCCTTTGCCCTGGCCACACCGGCACACTCGCTGTTCCCACGGGTGGGACTGGCTGTGTGAGTGCAGGGAGGGGAGAGTGCCTGTGTAGACGTGCCCAGACAGAACTGGTGTGGGACGTCTCCTGCCCTTGCTCCAGCAGCGTGCGGAGCGGGGCATCCTTGCCAGCGGTCTCCGTTTGCAGCTAGGGCAGGGTGGGCTGCAGGCTGGGGAAACCTTGTGCCCTGCTGGCAGAGAGCCTGTGGCCTGGCCCTGCCAACCTGCACCGGTCTGCATGGCACAGGCCGTTTCCTGGAGCCTGGCTGTGCTGGCTGGCACCTGTGCCCGGGCATGGCTGCCTGTTAGCCAGGGGAAGGGCGAGCGGTGGTGCTGAAGCCGTGAGGGGGGAGGGCAGACTGCAGAGCCCTGGCGAGCAATGACTCCTGAGGAGGGAATACAGGGCATGTGCTCGTGTGCCCGGTGCTGGCTGGCTCTTGGGCGCTGCTAGCTCGCAAGAGGCCCTATGCGGGGCTTGCTCTGCCCTCCTTCCCTTCAGGCCCCCACCCTGGGTCACCCCCCCCCCCCCGACTCTGATTGGCTCCCCCAGCAGCAGACTGGTCTTTGCACCCGGCCCCGGGGGCTGTGGAATAACTCCCCTCCCTCCCCACCCACAGGTGATCTGCGGCTTCTTCCTGGTGCGCTGCCTCAGCAGCCGCCTCCCGGACCGCGTGATCCTGGTGCTTGGGCTGGTCATCTGCAACGTGGCTTGTATCTGGTGCCTGCTCTTCCTGGCCCGGCCCCAAGGTAACTGCCTGCCCCCTCCCCTCCCGGCTAACCGTCCTGCTGGGCTCTCCGGTTCCTCTCTTCCTGGGCACTCCCACCTGAGGGGAATCGCTTGGCAGGGGGTTGGGTTCGCTGGCTAGGGATGCTTGGGGACGGGGGCCTGGCATGGCTCTGGAGTGCTCCCCTGGGCTGCGTGGCACCTTGCATGGCTCAGGCTGGCCCAGCAGGGGCTGTGTGGTGGAGAGGAGACCCATTGCCCAGATGAGTGGTGGCGATGCGCAGCAGCTGTGGGCAGCATGGGCACCATGACAGGCCCAGTGCCTTGCTGGCGCTGCAATTCCCTGGGCCCACTCCCTGCTCAGTGCCCGGGGAAGGGAGCAGTGGGTGCTCTCCTGGGCGCCCAGATTCATGCAAGTCTGGTCCTTGGCTGATTAGGAAAGCTAGCGACTGAGCATGGACCATACTGGGGCCGGGCAGAGCATGCCAGGGGTGTGCCCCTCCACCGGGCAGGAACGAGCATAGGCCCTGATTCGAGTCTGCCAGTGTCTGGGGCTCTTTGCACGCTGGGCCCATCTACCCCCTGCCATGTCTGCTTTGCTGCCCGCAGGAAGCTTTCCCGTCCTGCTGTCCGAGCTGGTGGTCGGCGTGTTCCTGCAGGTGCTGGGGCTGCCTTTCGTGGCTGTCTCCCAGGTCTCGCTCTTCTCCAAGGTCACAGCAGAGAGAACACAAGGTGAGCCTCAGGGAGGGGTCGGTGCCCAGGCTGGGGCATGGCGCCCACTTCCTACCTGCCCTGAGAGAGATCAGCGGCACTCAGACTCCCCTTCAGAGCACAGTCCGCTCTGGGACCCTGCCCCTTCTCGCTCCAAGCCCAGATACCACAATGAAGGGCACCCTAGAGATGGGTGTCACAAAACACACACGCGACCTCTGTGCGGTCGGCCTCTCCCGCCCCTCCCGCCTTGTAGGGACATCAGGGCAGCAGCTTGGGGCAGCTGGGATCTTGGATGGTGCTGTTAAAAGCACGGAGCCGTTCGCTTCACCTGCACAAGCTGGGCCTGACTCCTCCCTGGCCCTGGCGGAGCTGAGTTCCACCAGGGCTGAGTCTGGCCCGTCTGTCAGGATCTTGGTGTCAGAGCAGGTAGCTCTGTCCCAGGAGGATGCTGTTAAACCGTGGCACCAGGCCCCCTTTCCAACACAGGGGTTTCCATTTCACATGGCTGTGTTGGGTTTCTGCTCAAACGCTGATTCCCAGGGTCCAATTTCTATCCCACTTTAGCCTTGCCCACTCCAGCCGCCGAGTCCTGCATCCGCTTCATGTTGGCGGAGCTGGCTGGGTCCGTCTCAGCTCAGTGACTGGTTTGCTGGGGTGATCTGAGCCACTCCTGCACCCGATGAATGGGTTTCAGTGGGGTCGCCGTGTTAGTCTGGATCAGCAAAAACAACGAGGAGTCCTTGTGGCACCTTAGAGACTAACAAATTTATTTGGGATTAAGCTTTCGTGGGCTAAAACCCACTTCTTCAGATGCATGGAGTGGAAAATACAGTAGCAGGTATAAATATACAGCACGTGAAATGATGGGAGTTGCCTTACCAAGTGGGGGGTCAGTGCTAACGAGACAAATGAATTAACAGCAGGATACTAAGGAAGGAAAAATCACTTTTGTAGTGGTAATGAGGGTGGCCCATTTCAAACAGTTGAATGGGGACACCCTTCTCCTTGGCAGGCCTCCCTGAATGACTCCTTGAGATCAAAGCTTGTTGGGTTCCTTCGTGAGGCCTCGCTGCTGCCTGCCACCTAAAGGCTGAATGAATTTATAGGGGTGGGTGGAAGAGCTGGGGTGGCACAGGTGGGCAGGCGAAGCTCAGCCTGGAGAAAGAGCAGCCAGGGAACCCAGCATGGCTCTGCCTATTGCTGTGACCGGGGGCCACCGACCTGCCCGGCCTGGCAGAAATGTAGAGCAGGACGGGCCCTCGAGAGCTCAGCGAGTTCAAGCCTCCGGTGCTGAGGCAGGGCCAGATATACCTAGACCATCGGTTAAAACGTGATGGGGACCCCACAGCCTCTCTTGTTCGCCTGGCTCAGAGCTTAACTACCCTTCGAGTCAGAAACAGCCGCCGGATCCCTTTCCTGATATCTAACCTTGCTGCCAGTCGCCCGCATTACTTCTTGTCCGACCTCCAGTGGACATGGGCAACGGTTGGTCTTCGTCCTCTTTGCACCAGCCCTGAACACATTTGACGTCTGTTATGAGGTCTCCCCTTTTTCTCTATGTCACGGAGTCCCCGGGCGATGCTCTGGAACTGCTCCCCACAAAGCCAGGCAGGACTCTGGGGAGCCTCCTCTCCCTCGGAGCAGACTGTCTGCAGGGCAAGAAGCTCACACGGCTTCACCTCCTTGGAGCATTCAGCATATGCCCCTCCGTGCGCTTCCCACAGCGAGCCACCCCAGCGGGGTCCTGGGGAAGCCAGAGGGTCCTGCATCCCCACTCCGCAGTCAGACGTGACTCTCAGCCAGCCAGTAACACAGAGGTTTATTAGATGACAGGAACATGGTCTAAAACAGAGCTTGTAGGTACAGAGAACGGGACCCCTCAGCCGGGTCCATTCTGGGGCCCAGCAAGCCAGATAACCCCCATCTGCCCTCACTTCCCATCCCCAGCCAGCTCCAAACTGAAACCCCCTCCAGCCCCTCCTTTCTGGCCTTTGTCTCTTTCCCGGGCCAGGAGGTCACGTGCTCTTTGTTCACCTTTAGCCATCCCCTTGCAGGGGGGGAAGGGCCCTGGCCATTTGTTGCCAGGAGACAGAGGGTCGGCCATTTATGCACACTGGAGACTTAGGAAATGCATAGGGGAAACTGAGGCAGTATTCAGAGGAAACATTAAGAACAGCCCCACTTCGTCTCACTCTAGACTAAACATGCCCAGTTTTATAACCTTCCCTCATCAGTCGTGATCTCTAAGCTGTTTCTCTCTGGCCCCACGCCAACCTGGATTTGACCCAGAACCAAGGCCTCCGACTCCCAGGGCTGTCTGTGAGTCTTTGATGGAGTATATTCCGCCACCCGGTGGTGTGAGCAGTGGGGAGGAGGGAGACTGGGCAGAGCTTGGGGACGGCTGCTCTTTGCAGCAGCTGGTACCGTTGGCAGACGGGCGCTCTGATCCAGCGGGACGGGGAGGCAAGGACGCACTACAGAGACCACCGCTCTGCTTCTCGGGCCAGTGCAGAAAAGTGTGTGGCCCTACGTCCCGTGGGACTTTCTTTTGGGGGACGGGGGGGCTGCTTCTCTCTCTCTCTCTCTCTCTCTCTCTCTCTGTCGCCGGCCTCCCCTCTCCCATTCTGTCTTTCTCTGCAGTCATGCTGGGCTGGCCCACCAGTCCCGTGACCTCGCTCCTTTGGTTGGGAAGGGGGGAGATATGGCCCAACACCCAGGCAGTCTCATTGGCTCCCAGATGGCCATTATCTGCTTGTGTAGTGCCATGTGATCGCTCAGGCTTCCCCCCAAGAGAGAGGCAAGGTCCCCACCCGCGGAGAGGCTGCCCACGGGAATGGAGCGTGCCTACCTCCGGGCACACCCCAGGCAGGCCAGTACCCTCAGTGGCTTGGGGCCCCCGGTGTTAGGAGCTGGGGACGGCAGGCAGCATTAACCCTTTGTGTTCTTCCTGTGCTGTAGGTTTCAGCCAGGGCCTGCGACGGTCAGTGGGGGGAATCGCCACCATTCTGGGGCCCCTGTGGGCTGGAGGCCTGACCGAAAACCTCTACATCATGCTGGGGGTGATGATGGGCCTGCTGAGCCTGCTGATGGTGAGCACCCCGGGGACGGCCGCCTGCCCCTCCCTATCCTGCCCCTGGGGGAGCCAGGGCTCCAGCCCCGCGGGCCACATGCTGATGGCTCTTCTGCTCCCGTAGGTCATGGTTGGGCTCTCGTACTCTTACCTGGTGGAGCCGCCCAGGAGCTACGTGCCGGGACCGTCCCCGGAGGAGCAGCGCTCGTGACCTCCCACCCCTCCACTGCGCACCCAGAGGGACTGCACGGGTTAAAGCCACCAAGGTGAGAGCGTCAGAGCCCCTGGGCTCAGGGTGCCTCCTCTGCCCCGTGGCCAAACAGTCCTGGGTCAAGTGCACCGACACGCCTGGGTGAGGCCAGCAGCTCCTGCCTGAGGGACTCTGCAGTCCTGCTGCTTGGTGCTGGGCGGCGCGCTGAGCTCTTCAACTGCCGGGGAATCTGCACAGTCTGTTTTGTGGGGGAAGACGTTTTACAGAGAACGGTTTGACCCTCAGAGGTCTGCTGAGCCACAGCGAGGTACCGGGGAACCCGCAGAAGAGCATTCGACCCTCCCGGCCTGGGCTCTTGTCAGTCTGTACAGTAGCAAATGAATACCTTCCCAGGGTTTCACATCATGTAAAAAAATCTCTTGGTGGCAAAAATATGGGGGGAAGCGAAGGAAATTCCCCAATAAAAAAGTCAGTGTGATGGTTTGAGGAGCTGGTTCCTTTTAGTAAACACCTTCATGCAATGTAGATGCACTTGCCCCAAACACCCTTAACTCTGCCCACCACCGTCCATCCTGTGCCTCTGTCCCTGAGATACCCATCCTCTACACCTTGTCCCCACTTCTACTGGGACCTCTGTAGTTAACCTGCAAACCACCCAGCCGCTACTCCAGCTCCCCTTCCCTTTCCAAGCCCCTTCGCATGCTGTAACCACACTGGTGCATATATCCACTGTCGCTGAAGGAGCTCTGAGAAGAAGCTGCTAGCTGAAACCTGCCCGCTCATTAAAACCAGCTGCTGTTACAGAGGGCTGGAGGGCAGCGTATATTGTTCCTATATTTAGAAAAGGCTCTAGAGGTGGTCTGAGGAATTATGGGGCCTCTGGGAGCGTGGTTGCAACAATAATTTAAAGGTAGACGAATAAATCAGCTGGAAGATCATGATCTGAGAGGCTCTAGCCAGCACCGATCCTGCGGAGGAAAAGGTCGGCTCAGTCATCCCCTAGAATTCTTTGTGTGTGTCAGTAAAACAGTGCGTGACGGCGAAGCGGCTAACGTGATATATTTAGACTTCCAAAAGACCGTTCATGAGGCCCCTCACACAAGGCTGTGATAAAAGCTAAGCCTCAGAAGGTGCGTGACCAGGCACTGTCGCGGATCAAAAACAGGCTAAGCGAGAGAGCTCAAAGAACAGGAATAAACAGGGAATTTTCATCATGGCAGAAGGGCCCAGGTCCTCAAAGGCGCTTAGGCTTCCCTTGAAACCAGTGGGAGGTAGGAGCCTAAATACGTGTGAGAATCTAGGTCGAGGTGCAGGGCGGGGTGCCTCAGCGCTCTGTACTAGTGCTGCAAAGGGGCAGGGTGGGAGGTGGCAAAACTTGCAGTGGCCACACATGTATTTAGGTTAGTCATGGCCAGAGGAGAGTGTGCAGAACTTCAGAGGGTCCTGACCCAGCCCGATGAAAGGGCCCCCTGAGGGCCTGAATGATCAATACAAAGGACTGTGCGCTGGAGGGGGAAAACTCAGCTACCCACCGGCTTCTCACTTAACTGCATCGACTCAGCTACAGGTCCTGGGCATCGCTGTGGCCAGCTCAGTGGCGAGCGCTGCTCAAGGTGCAGCTGTGGTGAAAAAAGCAAACCAGATGCTAGGCTGCAGAAGGAACGGGCTAGTGAATAACCTGGAGACTATTGTGGTGTATAGATTACGGGTCTGGCTTCAGCTGGCTCCTGGCTGCAGTGCTGGGCACCCCATCCCAGAAAGGCGAGTGAGAGGTGCGGGGGAGGAGGATGGAAAAAATGGGGATTGTTACCTTTGAAAAGGGGCTGTGCCGAAAGGCTGTAAAGTGGCTGGAGGAGCCTGTGGAATGCCCTGCCCCAGGAAGTTGGTGAGACCCAGCGTTTAGCAAGATTCAAAGAGGGGTTGGATGCTTGTAGGGACCCCAAGAATCTTGTTATACTGATTGATGCTAACAGAGTATTAGAGGGCGGGATGGTGGTGATTGCTGGGCATTGGGGATGAATTCAGTCACTGTGTGGGGCAGGTTATCCCGTACCTGCTACTGCAGCGCTCTTCCACCTACCTGTGAAGCAGCTGGCATAGACAGGGTGCTGCACCTTGGGTCTGTTCCAGCCTGGCAGTTCCTATGTTTGCCTTTACCCTCCATATACAGACCACAGGCCCCCTCCCCGTGAGCTGGGAGAGACCATCTTCCCTTCTGCACACCGCTCCCCTGCAAGCCTGCACAACGTCACTAGTAAATGCCCCTCGGGCCTGGTCCAGCCCGGTGTGTCTGCCTTGTGCTGGGAGGCATTCCACAGGCCCCCCCCAGGATCTCTGGGTGTGTGGGAGGGCACAGCCCCCCTGACACTCTCCCCACTTCTCTCCCACGCAGGTATTGCCCTGGCTGGCACCGAGGGCTCATGCGTCACAGCCTGTCACCATCTGGCTGCCCCTTCTGGGCAGGGCCATGGGGAGTGAGACCTGAGCTCATGGCCCTGCACAGGACAGTGTTCAGCACAGCGAGACTGTCAGGGGATGAGCTCACACCCCTGCCCTGCTGGATTGGCACTTCTTCCACATCCATCCTTCCTTCCCCTCCTGCACTGGCACTCCCCACCACTCTGGGCTGGCCCTTGCCTGCCCCTCCCTTCCTGTGCTGCTGGCCTGCTGCCCCAGATTGACCAGCCCCCGTGCCCTGCTATGCTCCAGCCTGCTATGCTCCAGCCGGCTGCTGTCTCTCTGGACAGAGGGGAGAGGTGAAGTCCCGGGGGGTGGAGATGCTCCTGGCCTGCTGAGGGTGCGGGAGGCTGGATCTCCCCTAGACACAGAGTGATGTTGGTACCACCTTGCCATTGGCAGGAGGCAGGGGGCTGAGCTGTGGGCCTGGCATTGGGGGTGGGGGTGTGGCTGGGTGCTCCTGGCTGGAGCCGTGGCTGAGGTGCACCCTGGAGAAGGCAGCCCAGGGGGTAGAGCCTGGCACATGGCATCAAAGGGAAAACAAAGGCCATAAAACTGCTGGCCTCTGCCCCCACCCCTGCTCTTCCCTCAGGCTCAGGGCAAGGGCAGCCCGGCCCCCTCCATGGGGGTGGGGGCGGGGGCTGGGCAGGGCTCTCCCTGTCTCTGTAACGCATGTGTGGAAGAAAGACTAGACCCAGGCGAGGGGCAGAGGCTGATGTGCAGGTTCATCCTGCCAGGCAGGGGCCTCAGGGCACGGCTGCACTGGGGGAGAGTCTGGGAGACCTGTGCCATCCCAGGGGCACCACATGGGCACAGGCACTGCCAGGCTGGACCAGAGGGGGCCATCAGCAGCACTAGTAATACCCCCCCCAATCCTCTGCCAGCGACCTGGCCGGGAGGGGCCAAGCCCCACCAGCTGGCAGATTGCTCGGAGCTAGGTAGCGGGACTGATGCAGTGCCAGCTGCAGTACCGCCTGTCACCACAGGGGGCTCCCCTCTCTGGAAGCTGCAGTGCCTGGCTGCCACTAAGGTTGCCAACCCTCCAGAATGGGCCTGGAGTCTCCAGGAATTAAAGATTGTTGTGTGGTTAAATCTCCAGGAATACATCCAACCAAAAGTGGCAACCCTAGCTGCCACTAGGGGACTTCTAGCCCAGGAGGCAGTGGGGGGAAGGGAGTTGCAGTGGGGCCAGCCCCATGGAGGCAGAAAGTAGGGCTGTGTGTGCACTCCCTGCTGCGCAGCACCTGCCTTCCCAGAGCAGGGAGGTGCCGAGCTGGCGTTTCTGAGCGTGGGGCTGGGTTGGCTGAGGCTAGCAGGCGTGGGGTGCATACCAGGGGCAGGGCGGGGTGTTCAGAGCTGGGGGATGGGGGTATTTCAGGGGGGAGGTGTGAGCTGGGAGGGGGCTGGGTCGGGTTGAGGGTAGGGGGATGGAGTCCGTTGGTGAAGGAGCGGGGATGCTGGGAGGGCCGGGAGCCGGGTAAGTGCTGCTCTGTGTGGCTGGGCCTGGCCTGTTGGACAGACTCAGGCAGCAGCGACCCGACTGGTGTGAGAGGAGCACCTGCCCTGGTGCTGGGAGGGGCCCGGGCAGCTGGCACTGGAGGGAGGACCAGCTCCAGGACACAGCTGACTCTGCCAGGGGGAGGCGTCCCTGTGCTCCGCACTGGCAGGTGGGCATGGGGCACTAAGAGTTGCCAACAGTCCCATGTTATAAGGGACATCCCTGATTTAAATAAAAAATGGCCTGGCCTGTATGAAATCAGCGCAAGATGCCTTCACTCCTGTATTTCAACCAGGCCAGGGAGTGGTGCTCTGGCACTTTGCTTTGCACAGAGCCACTGCCTGATTCCCAAGCTGAGCTGGCCACGGGAGCTGAATGCTGTTCAGACTGGGCCAGCTGCCCCTGCGTCCTGCCAGGCAGAGGGCGGCCGGGCCGCATTTGAGTGGCTTTGGAACCAGGCAGCTAGAGCTGTGCGTGCGCGACTCCGATGTGACAGTCTTCATGACCGGCGGCACCCAAATGCCTTCCATGAGCGCCAGCAGTGGTTCCCGGGGCAGTGCTGGGGGCAGAAGGGACAAGGGTGTGCACTGGTCCATTTTCATTCACTGGAGTGCTGTGGCCAGTCCCCCCTCCCACTGGGTCTGTCTGCCCCTGGGGCACTGTGACCAGTCCCCCCCGGCTGGGTCTGTCTGCCCCTGGGTTGGGGTCTCTCCTCCCCAGTGCGTGTCATGGCTGTGGTCCCCACACTTGGTGCCTGGGGCTGGTGGGGGCCCAGTCCCCCGACCTGTTTGTTGATGCAGCTCAGAGAGAGGTGTTTCCTGCTCAGCCCAGAGGCGTGGGAAGGGTTAAGCAGCCCAGGCCAGTCCTGTCCCTCTGGGCCAACCCTGCTGTGAGTCCCTCTGCTGTGAGCTCACAGGCTCCCCCCCACACCCCGCCCGCTCAGCTCTTGTGCACTATGAGCATTTACTGCCACCACCAGACTGAAACTTGGGTTTTAGACACAAGTGACATGAGTTTACGGGTCTCAGCTGGGGTCTGGGCCCCATAAGTGTCTCACATTTCTGTAGCCCCGGATCCTGGCGCCTGCCACGCCCAGCCATTGAGTTACGTTGCCATGGGCATGGAGCAGAGGCAGCTGCTAACAGGTGGATGGAATAACAGGGCGGCTGCAGCTGGGAGCCCAGGGCTGGGATAGCAGGGAGCTGTGGGGCAGGATTGAGGGGTATCAGCAGAGCTGGGGGTGGGGAGCCCAGGCCTGGGATAGCAGGGCAGGATTGCGGGTAATGAGGAAGCTTCACAGGGCTCTTTGAAGATTCCCCCCCAGCCCCACATTTGTGGGTGCAGAGCACATGAACAAGTGACTCTCTCCTTCCCCAGAGCTGCTCCATCCTCTCCCCACAGCCCTGCCCCCCGAGGGAGGAGGGGCTGCCTGGCAGCAGGGGGGAGGGGAATTTGACTGCAACTCCAGCCGCAAACCCAGCCCCTGCTCCCCTCCCGCCTCACCCCCAACCTCTTGCTCCATGCATCTCCCACAACAGTCTGGCCCCAGGGCTGGCCAGCTCCCCCAGCGGCTGCTGCCTCCCACGCCAGGCCTGGGGCAGCCCCGGCTGGAGCTTCCAGGGCTCCTGGCGCAGACGGTGTCCCTTGGAGGCCCCTGCTCCCTGGAGGGAGCTGGCCGGGAGCTGACCTTCCCCCTTGCCCCTGGATGCTGGGGTCCAGAGCAGGCCAGCTAGGGGCTCATGGGCCCTTCCTGTGACTCACCAAAGGAGTGTGGCTGTCTCTGGGGTCAGATACCATGGGGATGGGCCCAACGCTAGGGAGCAGGGCGGTTGTCAGGCTGCCCTGCCCAGCCCCTGGCAGCACGGAGCGGGTGCTTTGCTGCTGTACGTGCCACTGCCCGAGAGGCGCATGTGGGGGTGGGGGGAGCTGGGCAGGTGGGCCCAGGTGCACTGTGGTGGTGGGGGGCACGGGAGGCGGTGGGGAGGCTGTGGGGGAGGGGCAGGCAAAGCAGCCAGCTGCACAGGGGCACAAAGGTTAACCTGTCCCGTCTGGCGTGCCCCTCCCCGTGCCCTGCCGCTCACACTCGACTGAGACTCTGACCTGGCATCCAACCCGAGCAGTTGCTAAAAATAGCCCTGATTGCGGGCGGGGGGTGGGGGGGGGTGCGTGAAGCAAGTGCCATGTCGACTCACCCGGTGGCCAGGCAGTGAACCGGAAGGGTGGCTGAGCGGGCGGGGGGGCGGAGGCTGACTGGGGGTTACGTGCACAGATCGGGGCCTGCTGGCAGCGCTGCAGGCACCCGAGCACTTGGCATCTGGTCGGGAGGTGGGGGGGGCATGTGTGTCAAAAGTTCAGCTGTGGCACTTGCTCCCTCCCCCCTTTAATTCCCCAAAGGAGCGTGAGCCGGTTTAACCCCTTCTTCCCCGGCTGGCACAGCGGAGCCCCCGCACCCAGTAGCCCTGGACCCTGCCAGCCCGGCCTGCAGGGCTGAGAGCGAGATCCCCACAGCTGCACCTGGAGGGATCAGAGAAGGGGCCGGAGGAGCTCCCGACCCAGCCAGGGAACCGGCTCCCTTGTGAGGGCGGGGAAGTGCAGTGCTGCCTGCTGCGATGGGGGCGCTGCGTGGCTAGCTTCTCGGCTCATGGCCCCGGGGCAGGAAGGGGCTGGTGCCTCCATGGCAGGCAACCTTGGTGACTGCTGGGGGCCAGTGGGTCGGGATCTGGGGTCTGCCTGGGCACAGTGGCCCCAGTGCGGTGATGGGGGCACAGAGGGCAGAGCCAGAGGTGCAGGGGCGGGAGCAGCCTGGATTCCAGGGCAAACCGGGCCTCGCTCCCCTGTGCTGGTGCATCTGAGCTGAAGACGCCAATGAGGGAGTTCAAAGACTCGCCCATGGCTGTGGCTAATGTGCCTCCCGAGGGGCAGAGATGAGCGGGAACGTCTGCTGAGAGCGCAGTGATGTAGGTGAGTCAGGGCCACGCCTGGTGCAGGACTCCTCTTGGCAAATGGATGGTGCATCCAAGGCACCTCTGCAGCCTGTCTTCCTCTGAGAGCTGGAGCTTCCCACGTGGGCAGATCGGTGTCGGGCGCTGAGAGCCGGGGCGTCCCACGCGGGCGGATTGGTGTCTGGTGCCGAGAGCCGGGACATCCCACGCAGGCGGATCGGTGTCGGGCGCCGAGAGCCAGGACATCCCACGCGGGCGGATCGGTGTCAGGTGCCAAGAGCCGGGACATCCCACGCGGGCGGATCGGTGTCAGGTGCCGAGAGCCGGGGATTCCCACGCAGGCGGATGTGTGTCGGGCGCTGAGAGCCAGGACGTCTCACGCAGGGGGTGGATCGGTATCTGGTGCAGAGAGCCAGGGCGTCCCACGCGGGGGGATTGGTGTCTGGTGCCAAGAGCTGGGACATCCCACGCAGGCGGATCGGTGTTCAGTGCCGAGAGCCAGAGTGTCCCATGCGGAGGGCAGATCGGTGTCTGGCGCCGGGAGCCGGAACGTCCCACGCAGGCGGATCGGAGTCTGGCTCTGGAAGCTGGGGCCTCGCACGTGGGCGGCGGATCGGTGTTCAGTGCTGGGAGCCGGGGTGTCCCACGCGGGCGGATTGGTGTCTGGCGCCGGGAGCCGGAACGTCCCACGCAGGCGGATTAGTGTCTGGCGCTGGAAGCTGGGGCCTCCCACGCGGGATGATTGGTGTTCGGTGCCGAGAGCCGGAGCGTCCCACGTGGGCGGATCGCTGTTCGGTGCCGAGAGCCGGGGCGTCCCATGCGGGCAGCGGATCGGTGTCGGGCGCTGGAAGCTGGGGAGTCCCACGCGGGCGGCGGATCGGTGTCGGGCGCTGGAAGCCGGGGCGTCCCACGCAGGCAGATCGGTGTCGGGCGCTGGAAGCCGGGGCGTCCCACGCGGGCGGCGGATCGGTGTCGGGCGCTGGAAGCCGGGGCGTCCCACGTGGGCAGCGGTGTCGGGCACTGGAAGCCGGGGCGTCCCACGTGGGCGGCGGATCGGTGTCGGGCGCTGGAAGCCGGGGCATCCCACGCGGGCGGCAGATCGGTGCCGTCGCTGGAAGCCAGGGCGTCCCACGCGGGCGGCGGATCGGTGCCGTCGCTGGAAGCCGGGGCGTCCCACGCGGGCGGCGGATCGGTGCCGTCGCTGGAAGCCAGGGCGTCCCACGCGGGCGGCGGATCGGTGTCGGGCGCTGGAAGCCGGGGCGTCCCACGCGGGCGGCGGATCGGTGTCGGGCGCTGGAAGCCGGGGCGTCCCACGCGGGCGGCGGATTGGTGTCGGGCGCTAGGAGCAGGCCGGGTGGCATGGGAGGATTCCGAGCGTGCGGGAGTTAGGTTCACAGCGGGGTCACCCTGCGGCACGGCTGCTGAACGCAGGGACGGCTCAGCCCAGCTCCCGTCCACTTGCACTTAATTCATTTGGACGTAAACTGCATTTGCCGTTCGCTTCAATCACCATCTCAGTGGTTAGACCAGCCCCATCCTGTCCTCCTCCCGGCCCCAGCCAAACCCTTTCCCTCCTCCTCTGCCCCCACAGGCCCCCTCTGGTGGGGCCAGGGACCTGGCTACTGCCAGCACCTGCCCTGAGCACACTGAGGGGCAGCGAGCCCCTAGGGGAAGGGTGAGTGGTCAGGAGGGGACGACCCCCCATGGCAGGCACATGCCCTGCCTGGCTGTGTCAGGGCTCAGCTCTGACCTGCTCCCTGTGGGTGTTATGGGCCATGCTTAGCCCAGGGGCTGTGGGTTGTGGGCTGAGTCTGTGTGACCCCCAATGTCCCGTCGTGCAGGTGGCTGACAGGACCCCGAAACCAAAACCGTGTCCCCTGCAAATGCGCTGTGCTCTCCCTGCCGGCTTACAGAGCCTGCTTCTGTCCCCACAGTGCAGCGCGACATCCCAACCCGGGCCAGTGCCTGGGTCTTCTGGCCCCCTGCCGGCTCCCTCCCGGCCCCCTACCCGGGTCTCCTGGCCCCCTGCCCGGCTCCCTCCCGGCCCCCTGCCCGGCTCCCTCCCAGCCCCCTGCCCGGGTCTCCTGGCCCCCTGCCCGGCTCCCTCCTGGCCCAGTGCCCAGCTCCCTCCCGGCCCCCTGCCCGGCTCCCTCCCGGCCTGGGCATGCAGCTTTCCAGCCTGGAGGCTATATCTGGCCGTGGCCGTGGCCCGCTCCATGGTTGGGAGCGACTCCACCCTGGTTCACTTGGCCGGCAGGGCTGGGCGCTTCGACAGGGCCGGGCCTTTGGCCCACATGGCTGCAACTTTGCTTCCCTCTGCCCGCTTCTCAGACCCCAGATGAGTTTCCTTCGCCCCAAACTGGCAGTAAACCTGGCTCTGGTCACTGGAGTGCCTGGCCACGGGGGCGGGGAGCCCCTGGTGGGCTAGAGACACCCCGGTCCTTACAGTGCCCTGCTGTGGGCCTGGCTCCCAGCCTCCTCCCCAGAGGTGGGCGCTCTGCGGTGAGTCCCGGTGCTTTGCAATGCCAGGAGCTGCGGGGCTGGAGCGGGTGTGAATTGGGGAGGGGGGTGGAGATGCCAGGTACTGCATTACCCTGTGGTTTCCTCCCCGTCTCTCCTGGCACAAATCCCCCCCCCCAGCCCCATCGGGCTCGGAGGGCGCCCTGTGGGAGTCAGACAAGGGGGAGCTGTTGGAGGCTGTTTGCCAGGTGGAGAGGGGCCATTTCCCCACCTGCCCATGCTGGGGGCTGGTGCCCGCCATGCCCTCTCCTGTGCCCCGGACACTAGGTGCTGCGGAAACGGGAGCTCAGGGCAGCCTGGAGATGGCTAGAGATGAGCACGGCGGGGGAGGGGAGCAGAGCCGTGCCCGCTGGTGCACCCTGGTGGTGTCTCGGCAGGAGCTAAGAGGTCACGGGCCCCTTCTGAGATGAGCCGGGGCCACTCCCTGTCGCCCCCCAGAAGGCCCCGTCCCCCTCGGCAGACGCAGTCTCATTCAGCTGGGTACCCCAGGGAACAGGTGGCAGCCGAGGCCATGGCCAGAGCCAGCTCCCCCTTGCCCCCGCCTTCCCCATCCCTGCAGCACAGGCTGCATCTAAGGGGGAAGTTGCCATTGATGTCAGTGTGTGTGTGGGTCCCCTGGGAAGGGGGAGCAGCAGGCGCTTCGTTCCCCAAGCGAGCTCAGAGCCCATGACCCTGCAATGGGTAAAGAGGGGGGCATTGGTGGGGAGGAGCCAAGCCCCGGGGGAGCGATGGGGCACGACCAAGGGCCAGGGCTGATGGCTTCTAGGCTAACAACCATGGCAAGGGGAAATGAAGGCAGGGGGGAGGCAGTGGGGGCAACAGGAGTGCCTGGGGGCAGTGCAGGGGATGGGGTGCATGGGGCAGTGCAGGGGATGGGGTGCATGGGACAGTGCAGGGGATGGGGGTGCATGGGGCAGTGCAGGGGATGGGGTGCATGGGGACAGTGCAGGGGATGGGGGTGCATGGGGACAGTGCAGGGGATGGGGTGTATGGGACAATGCAGGGGATGGGGTGCATGGGGGCAGTGCAGGGGATGGGGTGCATGTGCTGGAGCTGCAGTGCAGGGGATGGGGGATAAATTGGGCGCAGGGTTTTGGGGTCAGTGCAGAGAGATGAGGAACATGGGGGTGCTTCTCCCATACCTTTCTGCTGCTGGGGGCCTGCTCCAGGTCTCACAGGAGAGGGGGTCTGAGCCCCTGCATTCCCGGGAAGAGGGGGGGGGTGTCTCCCTTTCTCGTCCCAGGTCTGAGTCCGGGGCCCCTGCAGCCCGTGGGATCCGATTGCTCTGAGCCTCCCCAGCAGGTGGCAGCATTGCACCAAGAATGGTCCCTCTGGTGGGAAATGGGCGCTGCGGGGCCGGGGAGCTGGGGCTGCCCTTGGGGAGGGGGCAGGGATCCTGCTGGGGGTGCTGCACCCCCCATGAAGCAGGGCCCTCCCCAGGGCTGCATCAGGCAGTGGAGTGACAGGGTCAGAACCTCACCGGGGGGATGTGCCCCAGTGCCACTCGCAGCTCCCGGCTCCCCAGTGGGGTCCACTCAGCCGCATCCCCCATGCTCCCCATCCCCATGGGCACCTGCCTGAGACATGCTGCTGTCATGCCCTGCACCCCCACGCCAGGCTCCCCCCAGGGCAGCCCCCAGACCTGCCCGCTCCCTCTCCTGGCCTGGCCCTGCCAGAGCAGTAGGAGTTGGGGACTCCCTGTCCTAGGAGCTGGCGGGGGAGACACGGCACAGCCGTGGCCCCACTCGGATAGACAGTGCGGGCAGGAGGCCCGGGGCTGCCAGGGCGAGCGCAGAGGGAGCCATCACCAGCCGCTCACTGGGCCTCAACGCCCAGCACCGTCGCCCTGGGGTAAAGCTGGGGTGCGCGGTGCAGGTGCACTCCACGAAGGGGGCAGGACGGCCTAGCGGTGCCAGCGTACGCCCTGCTGTGGCGCTGCCCTCCACGCCCGTGTCAGGGCCCTGCTCCCTGTGCTGAGCAGCGGGCATGCCCCGTCCCTCAGCTAACACAGGGCTGGCTCCGGTGCCCGCTGCTCCCTGGATCTGCTGGCTGGGAAACACGTCCAAGTGAGGGGGGAGTGTGAGCCCAGCCCCTCGTTTAGATGCTAACAAGTTCAGTCCTGCCACGGGGCCCAGGGCCATGGCATCCCAGGCACATCTGGGCTTGCCAGAGCACAGCCCCTGCCACTGCAGGAGGGGCAACTGGCCCCACAGGACAGAGGGCCCCTGGCCCAGCCCCTCCCATGCCCCCATCATTCAGTCCTGAGCCTTGTTAATGGCAGAGGCATAGTTTGATGTCTATATTTGGAGGAGGGGGGCAGTTCCAGTCAGGCCAATGGCCCCCCAACCCCCCAAACTAGGCCCATGGCTAATGGGGCTCCCACAGTGACCCTCCTCACAGCTGCAGAGGGGCAAAGCTGCCTCAGGCCACCAGCAGGGTCGGGGGGCAGCATGTGAGCTGGCCCCATGCCCCCCTCAGCCGCACAGGCCTGGCACAAAGCCCCACAGCGGCGTGTGACACAGCCATGCCTGGCGGCAGTGTGGGTCCCTGCCCTGGGGTGTACACTGACTCCCTGCTGGCTCTGGGGCCGGCTACAGAGCCGTAGGTCCAGGGTAACCGCAGGGAGATGGGCATGGTGGACAGCTCAGGGAGTCGGACAGGCTTGTGCCAGGAGTGTAGGAGAGTCCCAGAACCACCCCCCCCACGCCACCATCCCCCATCACCATCTCTCCCCACATTTCATGTTTCCCAGGAAGCCCCAGTGCCCGGAGTCACGGGATCAGGGGAGACTCGCAGCTTTCACCTTACACGTTGGGTGGATTCTGGCCCTGGGGGCTGCAAGGAAAAGCAGGCAAATGTGACACCCCCCCCACGCCCCGGAGGTTCGTGGTTAAAAGCTCAGGATTTCTAAGCCAATGTCCTGGTCTTTGACGGCCTCAGTGGCCAACGCCCCCATCACCCTCGATCGTCACCCTGCTCCAAATTCTGGCTGGTGCCTCAGCAGGGAGGGGCTCCAGTCTCAGACCCATTGCCTTGGGGGCAAAGGCAGAACAGAACAGACATTCAGCTTGTGAGCCAGGGAAGTTCCCAGCCTTGTCTCTCTGCCAGTCTGTCCCTGGGTTCCCCCATCCTAGTCTCTGCCACTCCAGCCCCGGTTACCCCCACCCCATCTCTCCACCAGTTGAGCCCCGGGTATCCCCACCCCCATCTCTCTGCCATGCTGTCCCTGCATATTCCTGTCCCTGTCTCTCTGTCTCCATCCCTGGGTACCTGTCCCTGTCTCTCTGCCAGCCCAGCCCATGGCAGGGCGCCAGGCGAGCTGCTGGGTCTCAGTTTCACCCTGGTGCTGATTGACTAACGAGCTCAAATCACCGTGACAGCTGCAGCCTGGGAACATGCCCTCGCTGCAAGTGCCGCTGCCCCCATCCATCAGCTGCAGCCAGGCAGGGCGGGCGCGGGAGCCCAGACAGGCCTGGCACTCACCACTCGCCAGCTCATCATGGTCCTCAGAAATGTGACAGGCCGGAGAGTTACGGGGGGATTTACTGGTGGGAGGCAGCCCTGGAGCCAGAGGGTGAGTTCCGGGAGACAAGGAGGAGGTTGGGGGTGGGACTGAGGGCAGCCCCAGGATGGGGGGAACGGGCAGGGGATGGGGCAGTGCGCCAGGGCAAGGGAGGCAGCTGTCCAGGTGCGGGGGCCGAGCACCACTGGGAGGGCCTGGAATCCCCACCAGGCCTGAACTCCAAGGCCCCCATGTCTATCCAAGACCCTGCGGGCTGAGAGGGGCCAGGGTTAGCATGTCCTCCCTGCCCCTGGCTCCCCGTCTCTTTCCGTGCTTCAGATCCCGCGTTGAGCGAGCCCTCGCGGGAGCAGGGGCCTGGTGGCACAGGGTCAGAGGCCAGCAGCCTACGGGGTGGGGGGAAGGTGTGATGGATGGATGCTGGGGGGACACTGGGCAGAGAGCCCCGGTTGGTGCCCCCTGCTCCAAAGTGATGTGCGAGGAGTCCAGCCTGGCACCCAGCAGAGCCGTGCTGCAGGGGAGCTGCCTCCTGGACTGAGACCTGGCTGCTGCCAGGCAGGGGCGTCTGGGAGGTCTGGGATGGGATGTCCAGGCTAATCCAGTGTGGGGAGACGTGCAGCTAGGAGGCTCTGGAGAGGGGCTGGCGCGCTGGGCGTAAGTTGTGCCAGGGTCTCCTTTCTACAGAGAGAGGCAGGGGCTGGTGGAGCCTGTGAACCCCACCAGGTACCTGCCTGTGCTCACAGCAACATGGAGGAGATGCCGGCAAATCACCAAGCCAGGGTGGCGTGTAGGCACCCCCTGGGATCCATGGGCTTGGCTGGGGACAGTGGGTCCTGCCAGTCAGCGTCTGGGCAGGACATGGGCGAGAAGGTGGGTGGCATGGAGCGCAACGGTGCAGGAGTCCCACAAAGGGCTTCTCTCCTGCCTCCCCCACCCCGGGAGAGGGGGGCTGGAGGCATGGGGGGTGGGGGGAGACAGGTGTGAGGTGCACAGGGAAGATCCTGATGGGGGGACACAGCCAGTGGGGCGGGGGCAGTGGGTTACTGGCCCAGCTGCTGGTTCAGGGAGGTTTTTGCTCAGTGGGGTGCTGGGGCTGTCACTAATCCAGGCTGAGGTACCTGGGCAGCCCAGCCTGCGGCTCCCCCAGGCCTGCAGGTGGCTCCTGGCAGCATAGGGAGAACTGGGGGTGGGGGGGAGAATCTCTCGACTGCCAAGTGCTGGAGATTCCTGGAACAGCAGCACAGCCAGGGGACCTGGTGCCAGCCCCACCCAGCCGGGGCCCTGCCCCATGCCCGGCGGGACCCGAGCTCCCCTGTACCAAGCAGCCCCGGGGACTGGCTGGCTGGCCCCGCGCTCTGTGCAGCGCCGTGCTTGCAAACCCAGCTGAGACCTGGCTCCCGGCAAACTGCTGCGGGACACGGGCTGGCTGGCAGGGCCAACCCATGTCGGATGTAGCTGGGGTTGGTCCTGCTTTGAGCAGGGGGTTGGACTAGAACCTCCTGAGGTCCCTTCCAACCCTAATCTTCTGTGATTCTATGACACAGCCCATGCTCAGGGATTGGTGCCCAGCTGGCAGAAAATCCAGTCTGGGCTTGCAGGTGCCCGGCCCAGCCACACGCACGGGCCTAGCAGCTGTGAGCAGTCCAGAGGGAAGGAGCTGGTGATCGCGTGCCTGCAGCAAGGCGTGAATCCCAGGCCTGCAGCTCTGGGGGGACAGGTCGGCTCCCAGCATTCGGCATGACCCCACAACCTCAGGCATATGGTACCGCTGTGACCAGCCCCGGCTGATCTACCCAAGCCCTGGCATTACGAGTGCGCCGTCGCAGACATCACAGAGCGTCCGAGCTCCCAAGTCAGGGCACGCCAGGGATGGGAGCCTGTGACGGGTTCGATCACAGAAACCCCCTTGGGACTGTCACCTGATGTGCTGAGACTACCTCTGAGCCCCTTTTCTCTGCCAGTTTGGGCCTCCAGATCTCTGCCTTGTTGAGCCAGACATGCCAGTCTGCTCCAGCACAGGCCCAGGGTCTGAACCACGCGCCCCGAAGCTGCAGACTTAACTGAAAATGGCTTGAGAAGTGCTCCTGTCTCCAGCACCCAGACACCCAGCTCCCAATGGGAGCCAAACCCCAAATAAATCCATTTCACTCTGTATAAAGCTTATACAGGGTAAACTCATAAATTGTCCACCCTCTATAACACTGATGGAGAGAGGCACAGCTGTTTGCTCCTCCAGGTATTAATTACTTACTCTGGGTTAATTAATAAGCAAAAATGATGTTTAAAATGATGTATAAAAAGTAGGATTTAAGTGGTTCCAAGTAATAACAGACAGAACAAAGTAAGTTACCAAGCAAAATAAAACAAAACGCACAAGTCTAAGTCTAATACATTAAAAAACTGATTACAGGGTATCACGGAGTATGTGGGAGTCCAGGCCCTGCACCCTCACTTCCTGCGATTCACCGGGACTCTCAGCCAGCCAGTAAAATGGAAGGTTTATTAGAGGACAGGAACATGGTCTAAGACAGAGCTTGTAGGTACAGAGACCAGGACCCCTCAGTCAGGTCCATCTTGGGGAGGCAGGGAGGCCAGAGCACCTCTGGCCCTCCCTCCGTTTCCCCCGCCAGCTCCAAACTGAAACTCTCCAGCCACCTCCTCTCCCTTTGTCTCTTTCCCGGGCCAGGAGGTCACCTGATCTCTTTGGTCTCCAACACCTTCAGTTGGCATCTTTGCAGGGGAGGGGCCCAGACTATCAGTTGCCAGGAGACAGGGTGTCGGCCATTTTCTGTGCAGGCCCTTGCACACCTCTGCCCTCTAGGGCTCTGCAACAATCGCACCCCCTTATCCCACCACCTAGAGACTTAAGAAATGCATAGGGGAAACTGAGGCACCCACACAGTATTCAGAGAAAACATTAAGAACATTCCCACTTCGTCACACAGATAAAAATCTCACCCTCAGAGATGTTCCAATAAGCGTCTTTCACAGACTGGTCTCCTTCCTAGTCTGGGCCCAATCCTTTCCCGTGGCACGGTTCCTGTTAGCTCTGGCTAAGGTGATAACTAGGGGATTTCTCATGACTGGAAGCTCCTTTGATCTGTTCCAACCCCTTATATAGCTTTGGCACAAGGTGGGAATCTTTTGTCTCTCTGGGTCCCCACCCCTCCTTCTAAATGGAAAAGCACCAGGTTTAAGGTGGAATCCAGTACCAGGTGACACGGTCACACGTCCTGGGAGACACCCCCCCCCCCCGCAAGCCTTCATTCTTCCTGGCCTGACTCACAGGAAGGCTTGCAAGTAAACAGAGCCATTTACAACCAATTGTCCTAGTTGATGGGAGCCATCAAGATTCCAAACCACCATTAATGGCCCACACTTTGCATAATTACAATAGGCCCCCAGAGTTATATTTCATAGTTCTAGTTTCAGATACAAGAGTGGCACATTTATACAAATAGGATGACCACACTCAGGAGATTATAAGCTTTGTAATGATACCTTACAAGAGACCGTTTGCATGAAGCCTATTCCAGTTACATTATAGTCACACTCATGAGCATATTTTTATAAAATCATATGGAGATGTGACAAAGTGGGACTGTTCTTAATGTTTCCCCTGAATACTGTGTGGGGGCCTCAGTTCCTGGCCGACCCTCTGTCTCCTGGCAACTAATGGCCGGGCCCTTCCCCCCTGCAAGGAGATGCTAAAGGTGGGGGAGAACAAAGAGGTCAGGCGACCTCCTGGCCTGGGAAAGGAATTGAGCAGAGAGGAGGGGCTGGAGGGGTTTTCAGTTTGGGGCTGGCTGGGGATGGGAAGTGAGGGCAGACGTGGGTGTCTGCCTCACTGGGCCCCAGAATGGACCCAGCTGAGGGGTCCCATTCTCTGTACCTACAAGCTCTGTTTTAGACCATGTTCATGTCATCAAATAAACCTCTGTGTTACTGGCTGGCTGAGAGTCACGTCTGACTGCGCAGTGGGGGTGCAGGACTCTCTGGCTTCCCCAGGACCCCGCCGGGGCGCACTCGCTGTGGGAAGCGCACGGAGGGGCATATGCTGAATGCTCCATGGTCAGACCCAGGAGGTGAAGCCGTGTGAGCTTCTTGCCCTGGACGAAGTCTGCTCCAAAGGAGAGGAGGCTCCCCAAAGTCCTGGCTGGCTTTGTGGGGAGCAGTTCCAGAGCATCGCCCGGGGACTCCGTGACAGGAGTGCAACGTCACAGAGCCCTCCCCAGGAAATCCATGTCCTGATGGGAAAGGGGTGGGTGACTCGGCAGGGGCACTCTCCCCTGCGCCACGCTCCAGGGTTAAACAGCAGCCATGACCTGACTAAGAGGCAGGTGCATTTCAGTGCCAAATGGGGGATCCCTGCATAAACAGCTGCCACGTCCCACCCCAGAGGTGGCTGCATTTCAATGGTGGGCATAATCCTGGCTATTGACTTAAATCTGTCAATCCCAACTGGTTATGAAAGGGACTGTGGGCAGGCAGGATTTGTATTATCCCCATCGCTCCCCCCGCCCCCCGAGAGCCTGTCATGCACATAGCATTTGGGGTGTGACACATTCCTCTCTGCCCCCCGCAGCCTGTCCCTGCCCCCCTGCTCTCCCAGCTGCCCTGCTGCCTGCAACCAATCGCCCACGTGGCTGCAATTTCCAGTGTCCCTCATGGCCGCCGTCTGCTTCCTGTGGAGATGGCCTCAGGTCCAGGGGGGCAGAGGTTAAGGGCCTATTAGAGCCGATCTGTAATCTTCTTGTCAAAGCCCAGACTCACAGGCCCCGGGGGCCCCTCATGCTGAGGGGGGTGGGGCTGGATTTCCCCCACCTCCTGCCCACCGTAACTCAGGTACCAGGTTGGAAACCCCTCCCCAGTGGCCCCTGCAGTGCCCGGCCCCGTAGAATTGCCTCAGATGGAGACGCCAGCGCGCCCCAACCCAGCTGCTGCCAAGGTGCGTTACCGCTGTGTGAGTGCCAGCCTTCAGCCCAGGAGCCGAGGGCTGCCCTGGCCTTCACAGAGGGCATGCCCTGCCCCCCAGGACCCTAAACCCATGAGCTCCCTGTGCCCCACCCAAGGGTCTGCCTGCCATCCACCTCGGAACTGCGCCCAGAGACCTGCAGCGCCCCCGCCTGGCCCTGCACCGGCCTGAACCTGCAGGCCTGGTAGCAGTGTGTCTTGTCGGGGATGGCCGGCATGTTCTCGTTTCGCCACGCGCAGCACTGGAAATCGTGTCCCGCCGTCACCACCTCCCAGACGCTGAGGAAGCTGACACGCCTGGTCTCCTGCAGCGCATTGGGGCTGAAGTCCATGCAGGGCCCTGCAGCCTCCTGCCCTGCCCCGCTGCCCCCCATCCCTGCCCCATCTCCATGCAGGGCCCTGCAGCCTCCCTCCCTGCCCCTCTGCCCCCCCATCCCTGCCCCATCTCCATGCAGGGCACTGCAGCCTCCCTCCCTGCCCCGCTGCCCCCCATCCCTGCCCCATCTCCATGCAGGGCACTGCAGCCTCCCTCCCTGCCCCGCTGCCCCCCATCCCTGCCCCATCTCCATGCAGGGCCCTGCAGCCTCCCGCCCTGCCCCGCTGCCCCCCCAACCCAGCCCCAACTCCCTGCCGGGCCCTGCAGCCTCCCGCCCTGCCCCGCTGCCCCCCCCATCCCTGCCCCATCTCCCTACAGGGCACTGCAGCCTCCCCACCTGTGCTGCTGCCACGTACCCTCCATGCCCAGGGGAGCGGTGGGGCAGTGGGTGGGCACGTGGCGGCTGAGGGAGGAGACTGTGAGCGAGGCTGGTGGGGGAGGTGGCTGGGTGCCAGGGGTGAGGTGAGACCATGTCGGGCACTTGATCTGTTTGTCCTGGCCCAGCGGGCAGGGAGCTGCTCTGGCAGCCGTTAGGCAGATGGCTGGTTAATATGTGCCGGGATTATGGCTGCCAGCGGGGATTGCTAACTGGCCTGGGAGCCTCTGTCACTTTCTCCAGCTGGCACGGGCTCTGCGGCCAGTCACTGGTGTCTGCCCGCTGGAACGGCTCAGGGCACTGGGATTGGGGGTGGAGGAGGGACTTTGGAGGGGCCGGGGGGCCTGGGACCGGGCGAGAGTCACCACAAAGCAATGGCAATTGGTTTGGGGGTGGGGAGTCTTGGGGAAATAGTGACCCCTCGTGTGCCAGGGCTCTCCCTGCTCCCACGATGCCCATGTCCATGCGGTCCAGCGCTGGCCAGGTGCAGCACCCTGTCCCGGGCAGGGCAGGAATTACCACAGTGCGTGGCGATGACACTGGCTGGATCACGGGGGGGAGGGTGGCCGGTGTCTTTGGCGGGGGAGGCTGTGCACAGCTGGAAAGTGTCCCTGCCCGTCGCTGCTGCTTGGGTAGTGGAGCCAGTTGCCCCTCACAGGCCCTGGCTTGTGATCTCTGCCTGCTCGGCAATGCTGGCGGCGCGGAGAAGGGGCCTCGGAGGTGAAATGCTCCCTGCCCCTCTGAGAAGGGTGAGGGCGAGACGGGGAGCAAGATGGGCGAGGTGGCAGTGGAGACCCTGTGCAGCGTCCAGATGGGGGAGGGATGGAGGGGGCAGCGGGGCAGGGCAGGAGGCTGCAGGGCCCTGCATGGAGATGGGGCAGGGATGGGGGGCAGCGGAGCAGGGTGGGAGGCTGCAGGGCCCTGTATGGAGATGGGGCAGGGATGGGGGGCAGCGGGGCAGGGTGGGAGGCTGCAGGGCCCTGCATGGAGATGGGGCAGGGATGGGGGTGTAGTAGCAGGATTTATTGTTTGTATTTTGCATAATTTAGAATAAAAAATAATGGCTAATAATGTCGCCTGTATTTAGTAACAGACCTTTGAGGGCACCACTTGGTTGTAGGTTTAGGTTGCAGGCACATGCTTAGCCCCAGCTCCTGCCAAGGGGCGCAGCAGACGTGCAGGGGACTGTGCCGGCGGGTCCCATGGAAGGACTGGGGCTGGCTCAGTGGGTCCCAGGGCAGAATCGGGCTCTTTCCTCTTCCTCTCCAGAGCAGTGACTGTTGCAGAGCAGCGTCAGGCTCGCAAACTCCAGCCAATTCCTGGCAGGTGCTAACGGGGACTGGGAGGAAAAGAGAGGAAATAGCAATTTGGGCTCAGCAGCTTGCGCTCACCCCTGATACTCCAGGGGCCATTGGCTGAGAAGGAGATGGGGGCATCAGCTCTTCGCACCATGCGCGGAGCGGGAGCGTAGGGGCTGGCAATTGCTGGCCCAGCCTCTACCCCCTGAAGCTCTGGAGGGTGCAACAAGTTTTATTATTCAGTATTATTTGTGCTCCAGCAGCACCAGCTGAAACCAGGACCTCGTGGTGCCCAGTGCCGCACACAAGAGACAGCCCCGTCCTCGAAGAGCTCGCAGAGACATGGCAGGCCCAGGGCGGGAGAAAGGGATTGCGGTACCCCTCCCCGCCCCCATTTGCAGAGGGGGAGCTGGGGTACAGAGAGATGTGAGGCGAGACTCCCTAGTGCTCAGCACCAGCTTGCACACCTAAAGAAGGGCCAGGGTTTCAGAAATGCCTGGACCCAGCAGCTCCTACTGGGGCAGGCCCGTGCTAACTGCCCTCTGTGCGGCCACTACACAGCGGCAGCCTGCTCCCGTGGCAGCCAAAGCCTGGGGCGTGGCTGTTTCATACCCCAGCCTGCCCTGGCTGCGACGGCAGGGCCGGGATACCTGTGCCAGGCCTGGCTGAAGACAAGCACTGTGTTAAAGGCCGTCCCGGCCTCTGCCTTTGCTCTGCAATGAGCTGGGAGCAGAACCGGGACGCCTGGCTCCCAACACCAGAGCAGATGCCAGCTGAGTGACCTGCGCCAGCATGGCAGGAAGGGGGGTTGGGGATAGCCGGCGCAGAAGCCCACAATAGCAGCTCCTAGATGCCCGTGGGAGTCCCAGCTCGGCCTGAGGCTGCGGGTCAGGGGACACCTGTCCCATCCCAGCTTGATCAAAGGGGCTCTGGAGGGGGCTGGCCCCATGTGCAGGGGCCGCTGGGCCCAGGCGGCACTAGGACCTGGCGGCGCTGGTGGGGCTGCTCTGGGCCCTCTCCGGGGAGCTGTGCTCCCGGGGTCACAGGCATGTGTTAGTTCTTCACTTCTGCTTCCTAATTACAGCCCTTCCCGTGTCGCCAGTAAACAGAGGCGTCTTCGGCCGCCTCCTGAAATGCAGCCCTGAAAGAGCTGCTCTCTGCATTAAACTGTCTGTTGGCATCGCTCACGCCCGGCTGGGCAGCGCGGGCACCCGCTCCCACAGCAGGACACCGCGCTCACCCCACCTTGGAAGGGAATGGGGGGACCCAGGCCGCACCTGTGCTGGGGGAGTCAGGACCTCTGTGTTTATGGTTCCCCGTAATGAGCCCCTGCCGCCGGCACTGAGCGTGAGAACCCCCATGCGGGGCTGGAGCAGCCCCCGGCTGACCCCGCCGTGCAGCGCGCTCCGTCCCCTGCCAACGGGCCCCCTGCCCCCAGCTCTTTGTGATCTGCTTTTCCCACTAAGGCCTAATTTGCCAGCTCGGCGCACCCCGTCCTTGGGCTCACCCTGGTGGCACAGGGAGCTGTCAGAAAGCTGGCACCAGGGCCAGGCCTGCTCCCTGGCAGGGTGCCCAGAATCCTGCAGGCCTGTCTCTTGCTGCCTTCCATAACCGACAGGCCATCACCGGGACGCCCTGCTCTGGTCCACGGGCAGGGGGCACAGTGACAGAAACGCGGCCTGGCCAGTACCAGCTGTGCTCTTTCACTAGCTGAGCCTTGGGAGCTCCATGTGGCATGAGAGCCCAGCGGCCTGCGACTCCCCTCCCCAGTACTGGGGTCCCTGGGTAGGCGCTTCCGCCCACCGTGCTGCGTCAAGTCCCCTTGGCCCTGGCAGGGAGAGGAGGGGGATCCCGGCTCTGCCCCCAGGGTCTGATCCCGGGGTCAGCAGCACAAAGAACGTGCCTGGCTGGATCTCTGACATGAATCCTGTGGTGACTTGGCTGGGAGATGTGGGGGGCATTGAGCGGGGGCTGGAAGTGCCTGGTGGGAACACTCGGTGCCCCCCCAATCCCGGAGCAGGGCGGGACAGTCCCTCTCTCTACAGCTCTGGAGAGGCCCTGCCTGGTCTCCTGACACCAGCCAGCGAGACAAGCTGGCCGGAGCGCCGAGGAGACCCGCGGTGGAGGGATGGAACAGCCGACTCCATCCAGCTCGGGAGGGGACGGGCTGAGGTCCTGGGTGCAAACACTGAGCAGGGAGGGTGATCGCTGTGGTGAAACCAGGGGCTAGGAAGGGATCTCAGGGGAGTATCAGGGAAAATGTCTCGAGGGAGAGTGGCTCCGGCTGGGACTCTTCCCCCAGGGAGGGGCTGGCAGCCCTGCCACATGGGCAAAGCGCTGTTGGATACCAGGCCCATCAAGCCTTCCCAGTAGTGTGGGCTGGGTGGGCCCAGGGGGGCATCTCCATCTCTAGCCCTGTGACCACCCACCGCCGCCCCCGCGGGCCCTGCAGTGTAACGGGGGCTCTGGCTGGTTGGTTGGGGAAGGCTGTGCTGACTGGCTGGCAGTGGGAGGGGTGGATGGGGCTGACGCCCCCCAGCCTCCGGGACAGGAAGCAGGGGCTGTGTTGGCACTGCCTGCCTGGCGCGTAGGGGTTAAAGCGGAGCAGCCTTGATAAACAGGCTCATCTTGCTAACGGGTTGTGCGAGGAGACAGCCCCATCTGGCGTGGCCCAGACAGCCGCAGCCTGCCCTGGATTTATGGGCTCGCTCGGGTCGTTACGGCCCTCGGCGGAGCTGGGAACAGCTTCCGAGCGCAGGGGCTAGTTTGTTTCCCGTTTGGCTAATGCCCTCCTGCTGTCACTGTGTCTGCGCGTGGCTGAGCAGGGCCGTTTGGTGGGGCACTGACATTCACGCCGGGCAGGCCCCGCCACAGCCATATGTCAGCCACTGCAAAGCGCACGGCAGGACTCGGATGCAGGGGGATGGCGGGCGCTGCGGGGCGGGAGTGAGGGGCACTGGCAGGGGTGGGGGGCGGGCCCAGGGCTGGAATAGCACAGGGCTGCGGGTTGGGCGTGAAGGGCACTGGCAGAGCCGGGGGGCGGGGCAGGGAGGGGAGAGCCAAGGGCTGGAGTAGCAGGGGCTGTGGGTCAGGAATGGCCCTATGAAAATGAGCATTGAAGCCCTGAGTCCCCGGTGCCCCCACCAGGCGTCGGTCACATCCCCTGCCCACGGGGGAGAGGGTTTGAGTTGGCATCGGTGGGGGTGACGGACCCAGTGCCGAGCTCAGCTGCTCCGGTTGTACCGGCCCCTGGGCTCTGGCGAGGCATGGAGGAGCTGTTAGCCCCGTCTCCCCTGGCATCGCTCCAGTTCGGTGCCCTTTTAAGAGCCATGGCCTGGCCTTAGAAAATGCGAACTCCTCGACCGTGGCTCCCCCCAGGCTCTGCCTGCTGACTGCCCACCTCTCATCAGGCTGCAGGGGGGGTGTCCCTGGTACTTCCCCTGTCACTGCTCATCAGACCCGACTGCCCTAAGGAGCTGCAGCCCCATGTGGAGCTCTCATTCCGGATGCGGGGAGGGTCTGGAGGCTCAGTGACCAGGCAGGGGGTGGGGGAGCAAAGGAACCGGCTGGTACCTGCTGCCAGGCTGGCTGGGCGGAAGAGGCAGCGGAATCTGGAGGCAGGGAGACGGGGATGGAGGGTCAGCAGCTGGAAGATGGGGCAGGGCCAGTGGGGGGCCTGGTCACCCCTGGTCGCTGTCTGAAGCGGGGTGGGTGGAGTCGCAGAGGCACTGACTGTCCCATGAGAGCAGGGCGGGCGCCTGGGGCTGGCGAGGGGCAGAGCCGGTGCCATCCCTGCAGTGGGGATCCTGGGAGGGGCTGGCACAGCATCACTCTGGCAATGGCATTAACAGGCCCATCAGGCAGTGATGGGAGCAAGCGGCATCCTACAGCCCACAAGAGCAATTCGCCCCCGGGGCCGCCCTGCTCTGACAGCGGCAGTGACCTGCTCATGGGCTGTGCCAGGGGCTGCCCTCCATCTGCGGGATCTGGGTATCCCCTCCTCCCAGGGGCCGCCCAGGCCAGCGATGAGGGGGAGGAGCTGAGAGAGGGGAAGGAGCACCTGCCCCAGACTCTCACTCCCCAGGCCAGGCATTGGCCTCCATCCCTTCCCCCATCGTGCAGCCCCAGGCTCCTGCTCCCCTCATAATCCCCTCCTCCCCCCCAAACACAAGAGGGTTGATCTGCCTTCTCTCCTCTCTCCTGGCACCGGGGATGGCCTCATTGCCTATGAGCATGGGGAACCCTTTTTCGGACTCTTTAACCTCCCCGCCCAATGATCTCCAGTAGCGGTGAGTTCCACAGGCTAAACCCAAAAGCGTTTCCATGTATCCATTCTGGACTGGCTGCTTTTCAGTGTTGGCAAACGTCTGCCCTGCTCCTGTGCTCAGAGAGGGCTGAATGGGGCATCTGAGTTACCTCCTCGGCGGAGAGTTTGCAGCCCCTCCTGGCTCTGCTCCCCCAACGCTGTATCTCTGAAAGCCCCTTGCCCCTGGCCTGGCCTTTGCTGCCGGTAGCCTTGGCTTTCTCCCCTTCCCCACCTGCAGTGCAGGCTCCTCTCCCATGGGGCAGCTTTATGATTATTGTGTTGGTTACTCCTGGGCCAAGAGATCAGCCCGGATCAGGGCCCCAATGCGCTAGGCGCTGTACAGACCCTGAGCAGTGACAGTCCCTGCCCTAAATACGCTCAATGGAGGAGCCAGAAGCGGGGCAGGGCCAGGGCCAGTGATGTGGGCCAGGATGTTTGGTTTTTCGCTCTGTTGGCAAGCGGGGAGCTGAGCGGGGAGGGGACCGAAGCCTTGGCCTGTCTGAGGAACTGCCAGCTGGCTCTTTTTCTTTCTTCCTCGTGCCACTGGCTCCTGGGGCACCTGGCACCCCAAGCCCTCCCAGCAGGGTCAGGCATTTCCAGCTGGCGTGTGCCAGCCACTGCCTGCCAGGGCTCAGGCGGGAGCGGCCCTGGTCGATCTGGTTCCCAGGCCCTGCGCCTCCGGCGAGCGCTGCTGGGGGCCGTGGCGGAACAGCGCGGAGCTGGGAAGCCGCCATCTGACAGGCATTAACATTTCCGGAGCATTTCCAGCCCCAAGCGAGGCCCGGGGCCCTGGCCGCCACCGCTCTCCCCGGCTGGAGCCTTTCTCCAAGGGAGAAGGGGAATGTTTGGACTCCAGCTCCAGGAACCTCGGGCCAGCGCCGGGGAGGGGCGGAGGGACGGGACTGTGTGAACACTGCAGCCCCAGCCAAGAAACTTTCTCTGCTGGTGCTGCCAGGAGCCAAGTAGAAACATCTGTCAGGGAGGAGCAAGGCTGGGGAGCTGCATGGCGTACGGGGGAGAGGGGGGCGCTGTCCTTGCTTTTCAGGGGCCTGCCTCCTGTCCTGGGTGCTCACAGCACTTCTGGCTCCTGCTGGCTCAGGCCCAAGAATAACCGTGCCCTGGAACAGTGGGTCAGGTTCCGGGGGTCACTTTGCCAGCATAGCCCCCCCTTGGCCACTGCCCTACCCCAGCTTCTTTCCGCAGCCAGGGTGCTTGGTTTCCCCTCCTCCATTCTCAGATAAGGGTCAGATCCAGCGTATCCAGCTCCTTGGGGGTGGAAGGTCCCATCTAGGCCCAGGCTGTGGCTCTCCCAGTGATGAATGCAGCTGAGTCTGGGGTGTGTATGTGCAGGGAAGAGGATTCTGCACGTGACAGAGGAAAAGCCAAGCGGTGTCAGCGCTGGCCTCCGCAGTGGCCACCACTGGCCCTTCCAGGCTGTGTGTGAGCCCTAAATACCTCTCTCCGTCCCAGCAGGCAGTGCTGGGTCTTCTGTGTCCCCATGTTCCAGAGACCCCCCCAAAGCACCAGCCTTAGCAGGCTGGGCTGCAGTCCTGAGCTGCGTGCTCTCTGCCCCCCATTGAGCCGCGGACCCAGTTCTCCCTGCACCCTGCTTGCACGCCAGGCTAGCCCTGCTGCCTGGCCCCTGGTCCCCGCCCGCGGCTCTCAGCAGCCCTGGTTCCCTCTCGCGAGCGGTGGCTCGAGGGCACTGGCTGCCTTTTCATTTGCACCATCTCCGCAAAGTGCTGCGGTCAGCAGGTGCCTGCAGCGCCCCCAGCCACGCCGCTGGCTCTGACCCCACGCAGCATCCCCGGGGAGCCAGCAACAATCCCTGCTCGCTCCTCGGGACTTGGCTGAATGCTAACACTTAAGGTAAATTATTTATGCTGCAGCTAAGAGCTTTGTGTGGGTTTCGCCTGCCCCTCCACCCCCGCCCCGCTCCCCCCATATGGCACAGCTCTGCCAGGGCAGAGAGCTTTGTGCAATCCCAGCCCTGGGCTGCCTGACACACAGCTCTGCCGATGCCCCAAATCCTGATCCACAGCCCCCTGCAATCCCAGCCCTGGATTCCCCCACCCCCGCCCAGCTCTGCTGGTGCCCCAAATCCTGACCCACAGCCCCCTGCAATCCCAGGCCTGGGCTCCCCCCAGCGCTGTTGATGCCCCCAATCCTGACCCAGAGACCCCTCCTATCCCAGCCCTGGGCTCCCCACAGCTCTGCCCATGCCCCCAGTCCTGACCCACAGACCCCTGCAATCCCAGCCCTGGGCTCCCCACAGCTCTGCCCATGCCCCCAATCCTGACCCACAGACCCCTGCAATCCCAGCCCTGGGCTCCCCACAGCTCTGCCCATGCCCCCAGTCCTGACCCACAGACCCCTGCAATCCCAGTCCTGAGCTCCCCCCAGCACTGATGATGCCCCCAACCCAGACCCACAGCCCCCTGCAATCCCAGGCCTGGGCCTCTCCTCAGCACTCTGATTGTTTGGTTAAACTTTCCTACATTCCAGAGCCTTTGCTGTGCCGGGGGCTCTTGTCAGAAACGTGACTGCGCAGTTGCCCGGGTTGCCTGGGTACCCAGGGGACAGGCCGTACATGGGCATTAGCCTGTCTTAGCAGAGCCAAGGGCACCTCCTGGGCACAGGGGAGAACACGAGGGCCTGGCCTGCTACCCTGGAGGTTTCCATGCCCAGTGTCTGCTCTGGAACCGGGCTGTCACGCACAGGGTCTTCATCCCATCTGGGGGGCTGACTGGTGCCTTCTGGGCTGTTCCCCTGCTTCTGGCTGGGCGGTCCCCCCACGATGCCCAATGGAGGGACTCCCCCTGCTCTCCCAACGGGACAGGAGCACAGGGAGCTGTGTGCGACCTCCCAGCAGGGATGGTGGAGTTGGGCCCTGGCACAATCCACATCCCGGCCTCTTCCCTCCCACCCTGAGCCAAGGGACGGCCATACCATCCCCACCGCTGTCACGATGGCCACGCCCGCCTCCACTCGGCCTAGCACACCCGCCTGCATCGCCCACCCCTTCAACCCAGCCCCTGGGCGCTTTCTCCCACACTGCCCCTCACCCCTGGGGGCAGCTCCCCACAAACACCCACAAAGCCACCTCCTCCAGCTCCCGTCTTAAACTCCCCTCTGCAGGGAGGCCTACGCAGCAGCGGCTGCACCCACACCACGGCTGGCCACGCTGACCAGCACCGGCTCATTGGTTCCCTGGCCAGATCCATCTGCCATCGCTTGTCTCAGCCTGAGATTTCCAGCGCTTTTGGCTCTGCGTTTGTACAGCCCCGAGCACACTGGGGTCCCGGTCCATGACTGGGTCTCGGTGGCAATACAAAGGCTGCATTAGAATCATTCATAATAACAGAGCCGGGCTGAGGGGCCCAAACACACCCTGCTCGCAAGGGGCTGGTGTCCCGGGGAGAGTCCGGCTACTTCAGAGACTCAGGAGAAGGCCCCATTTCCCAGTCTGTAGCCGAGGAACGTGGCTGGCGGAGAGACGGGTCGCTTGAGGGAAATGGCTGACGGGCTGCGCCCTCCCTGCAGCAGGGCGAGGGAGTGAGCTGGCACATGTTCTCTGCACGCTGGCGGGTGTGGCTCTGGAACATAGGCGGGGCCATGGGGCCGGTGCTGCTCAGGACAAGCGTCCATCCTTGAGAAGATCCAGCCGACCCTCCGTGGGTTGGGAGGAGAGCGAAGCAGGCTGGCTGCAGAGATGAGCTACCAGTTGCACTGGAGAAGCACGTGACACGAAAGGCCTGGCATGGACCTGGGCGACCAGCCCAGACGCCGAGAGGGGGAGGGAAGCGCCAGCTGGCACCAGACGGAAGGTCGGAAGGGACCTGGTGGTTTTGCCATCCATCAGCTAGTCCATGTGCTGATCCCACCATGCCTGGGCCCAGCATCAGCAGCCTGTGTGGAGATTTCAGAGAGGCTGTGACTCCAGAGCTGTGTGCAGAGGAATCTCCCGGCGCCGCCTCGGCTTGGAGGGGTATGTGTGTGTGTGTGTGTGGCGGGGGCTTGGAGTCCTCAGCAAGGGTCAGAAGTTTAGGATGACTGAGCTGATGCCAAACGTGCCATGAGAGTGGCGGAGGCATCCCAGGAATGGCCCAGGAGAGGTTATCCCGATGCCATCATCCAGTGTCTGCGTCGGCCGCGCTCCAGGCAGCTGCTGGCCGGGCGCTGCGGGAAGTGCCCAGTGCCCGGCGCGGCCCTGGGGACACTCCACTGAATGCAAGTGTCACAGGAATCCAGCTGCAACCTCGCCAGGGCAGGAGGGTGGTGCTCTCGGTGTCTGCACAGAGCGACACGGGTTTGCTCCATGCTCCGCGGGGGACTGGGGCCAGGGGAGGCCAGCTGGTGTGGCCGGGCATCCCCAAAGCTCGTGGTCACTACAGGTCCCCCAGCTCCCTAAAGGGTCACTTACCTTCCTGACTGGGGTCACTGAGCTGCTTCGGCCCTCGCCATGAGCTAGGACAGGGACGCCTTGGCTGGCAGAGCGGCGTGTGCCAGAGCTGAAAAGAAGGTGCAGGGCTGGCTGGTAGCCTCGGAGGTGCTAATACCGCAGGGCTCCTGATTTGTTGATCCGGTTGGTGTGTGACGCACATTCCCCAGATGGGCTAGGAGCAGCCCTACCCCACCCCGTGCCCCCAGCCCCGCTATCTGGGCATGGAGGCCACTGGGAAGATGATGTGCAAGAATCAAAGGGGAAAAGCTCTGGGATGGGGGCCGTGAGGCTTGCCAGCCCCTTTCTTGCTGGAAATGCTCGTTTCTGGCCAATCTCTGGCCTGTCCTATCTGTCCCTGCACCTGAACCGTGCTCTGTCCACCTCCACGGTGCATGGCGGTGCATTCAGAGTGGCTGCATTAACCGCCCTCCAGCGCCCCCCAGATTTGCCTCTGGCCCGTCCTGCATTGGAGGCCTGGGTCCGACACTGTAGGAAAATGTTGCCGTCGTGTCCATTTCTCGCAGTTCCCCTGCCGGGGGCAGAGCATGGGTGAAATCCTGGCCCAGCCGAAGACAAGGGGAATACTGCCAGTGACTTCCCTACGGCCAGGATTCCCCCCGGGTCTGTGACCTGCCACCCCCACGGATGGGCTGCACAGCTACAGATGGAGATGAACGAGCGCCTAGACCTCCGGCTGCGACTGTGACCTGGGGCACGTCCCGTCAAATCAGGCCATGCCAGCAGCTCGGCAGAACGATCCGTTCCAGCATGCGGGACACGCTGGGTCCATCAGTGCCTGGCTGATTCCTTAGCTCCTCTCTGTCCCACCCAAGGTGTTTCCAGCCCTCTCAACGCCGGGGCGACAGCTGTGTTGGGGTTCGAGTCACTGACCCACGAGGACGGGGCAGGCGGCGCAGGGAGATCAGCAGGGGAGACGCACAGCGACGTGAAAGCTGGATGGGTGGTGCCAGCTCCCGACTGTGCCAGAGGCCAGGTGGGCTCCTGCTATGGCCGCTGCGTAGGCAAACAGCCCTGTGCCCTGTGGGCATCCGGAGCGGGCTCGCATGGCGGAGACGGGTCGATCAGCGTCCAGCAGGAGCTGGGAGCCCCCCCTTCGGGGAACAGGCTGCGAGTTCCTGCCCAGGACGCGTGGGTGACACACTTTTGCTGCGATACCTTTCCCCAGGGTGCGTGGCGTGTGGACCCGGGGGAGGTTCTCCAGGCCCCATCACCCCTAGGATTCCCCACGCTGAGTCTCCCACCACCAGCCCCTGCTCCGGGCCCGTGTCCAGTGCAGGAATTTGCTCCTGTCAATAAAGGTTCGTGGAGCTCAGCTGTGGCTGGAGGATTTGTTGTTTTAATGTCATTGTCAATTACCCTCCTGGCTGCCCTCTGCGGGGAACCCCAGGTCTGGGGGTGCTGCCAAGCACCCCCGCCACTCTCAGAGCATGGAGTCCAGATAGCAGCGCCGCTCCAGCAATACGTTAGAGCCTCGTAAGTGGCAGTGCCCTCGGGCTGGGGGGGGGAACGGGAGATCGCCCCTCCCCAGGCGACACCGAGCTACCGGAGGCAGCCCCCCTTGGGAGATGGCACCGCCTGGCATGTGCACCAGCATCCTGGCGCGGCTGGGGCAAGCGGGGCTTAGCGCCAGGCCTGGCCACTGCTTCGCAGCTCGGTGGGCACTCGGGGAGCCGGCTGGTCCCAGGGAGCTCGGATTAGAGCCAAGCAGAAACGGGAATGATTAAGAAGGAAACGTTAATTAATCCTCTTTGCTGGTGACTGAGTCCTTTGGTGGGAGTGCCTGACTCGCAGCCAAGTCACTGATCACAAGCCCTGCGCAGGGCTCCGCACGCCGACCGGGGCAGCTTAATCCCCACTGGCTTCCAAACACGCTCGCAAGGCGGCAGCCAGAAGCCAAGGTCGTCCTTGGCACGGCCCCTCCCAGCCCACCCTGGGGCTGAGCGGGGGCCAGGCTGCATCTCCACGCCCAGACCCGCTCCCCCGGGGGGTCACCGCCAACTGTGCCAGGAATCGTGCCAGCGCTGTGTGGTGGCCCAGAAGGCTGTGGGCAGCCCTGCCCTGGGGGGCTCCCTCTGTTTCTGCCCCGCGCTGAGTCTGGTGAGCCCATCTCTGAACTCAGCGTGGGTGTTTGCTGGCCTGCTGATCCTTGCGGAATGCTCTGGCTGGCCCAGGACATGGCGATCACTTCCTGTTCTCTGCCTGGAGTTGCACTTTGTGGAGCCAGCGGGTCCCTGCCCCCCAGGCTGGCGATGGTGGGACTAGGGTCACCATGCCCCATAGAGAGGGGTTAGGAGAGCTGGGCTGGCCCCCTAGATCACGGTGCCTCCTGCAGAGAGACCTGCCCCCCGAAGTGTGGGAGACCCAGCAATTTCACCCACCACCGTCTGCCTCCAGCCTCCTTCCCCGCCCACAGAGAGTGGGTATCTGGGCTCCTAGCCTTCACACTGCACAGCCAGGCGAGTCCGGGGGGACCCAGAGCGATGTCCTCAGGGGAATGCACAGAACGGACCCCGCCGTCCTGCTGCAGGGCCCTGCAGACGCCTCTGAGGCTGCTGCCCCACCTGCCCCTGCAGCGCAGGGCCGAGGACCATGCTGGGAAGGCGGCTAGCGAGGTTGGCAGCTCGGCTTTGCTCCTGCCCCTGCTCCAGCCAGGTGTCAATGCAGATGGGAGACTCCGGCACTGGGGGCCCTTTGTCTGCATCTCAGCTGGTGCTGCCCCATCACCCAGTGCGGGGAAGGCAGAGGTAATGCTGATGGGCAAAGGCAGCTCACTTGTGCACTCGTGTGCCCATGTGTGAGGGCATCTGGCAAGGCCGGGCACAGGATCCTTGCTGCTCCCCAACACGCTACGGCAGGGATGCCCAGTGACCCGCTGCATCAGGCCGGAGCCTTTGCCCTCTCCTCTCCAGCGAGGCCTTGGCACTGAGCCCCGGTCCTTGGCCCTTCCAGCCTGGGCTACTGCAGTTGGTTCTGCCTAGGGGCGGAGGCGGGCGAGGAGTGGAGGCTGCAGCTCATGCAGCACGGAGCAGAGGCACTCGCCTCGCAAGCAGCAAAGGCTGCTGGGGGCAGATGATTCAGGGCTCAGCCGTCTCCATCCCCATCCCTCCAAGACACAGGCGCCAGCTCAGCCACATGGCCCTGGGGCAGGAGGCTCCGTGACTCCTTGACAACGATCAGCCTGGGCCTAGTAATCACGCCAGGTGCCCAGGTGCCAGTGTGTGTGTGTGGGGGGGGGGAAGGGTGCGGGGAGCACACTGCAGGCTCCCTGGGGCTCACAGCTAGACCAGAGCTGCTGGCTGGTGAGTGCCTGGCATTGAGCGGGTTACAAGCACTCATGTCTCTCTGGGCTGAAGTTCTGTCTAGGATCCAGCCGGCTCCCTGCCCCAGGGGTGCTCTGAGTCTCTGGCCTGGGGCCGGCTCAGCTCCTTCCCGGGGGCCGCTCCTCTCAGCATGGAGAGTGAGCTCCAGCCCCAGCGCCCCTTGGCTGATGCTCCGGCCCCTTCTCTGGCCCCGGCTTCCTCTCCAGCCTTGGCCCCTGTCCTATCCCCTCGTCGAGTCCTGTGCCCTCTCGTGGCCCCTTGAGCTCTGCCTCTGCCCCCGTCCCCTCCCCTGGCTGCTGCTCCAGCCCCTGGCCTGTCCTGCTCTGGCCCCGGCCCTTGCCCTGGCCCATCTGGCTTTGATTCTGCAGGAGGATGTGACCAGGGCTCCTGTGCTGCACGCTCCCTCTCTTCCGGACATTGCTTCTGTCCTCGCGCCCCGTCTCCAGCGCATCTGCTTCCCATTAGGGCCAGCGTGTAATTGTACCGGAGCCATGGCCGGCGAGTCCGGCTCCTAGGGGAGCACGGGGGTAAGTGTGTGTGCTCCAGCTAGGACGTTCCACATCAGGCCCAGGGAGGGGCGCTAACGGCACCAGGAGGTCCAGGGGGCTGGGTGCAATGGGGATAGAAGGCACCCGCGAAAGAGAGGAGCAGGGGCCATGGAGGTGGGGATGAGACACCCCAGTGTCACAAGGAGCCCAGCTCCCTCTGCCAGCACCAGTTTATATGCCAGCCCAAAGCCAGCATATTTGGTAGCACAGCGCCCCCTAGAGCATTGGGGCCAGCACTGACTGTGTGGGGAGAGCGCCCCCTACTGAGCCCCTACCCTGCTCCCTGCAGCACAGCGCCCCCTGGAGCATTGGGGCCAGCAGTGACCGTGCGGGGAGAGCGCCCCCTACTGAGCCCCTACCCTGCTCCCCGCAGCACAGCGCCCCCTGGAGCATTGGGGCCAGCAGTGACTGTGTGGGGAGAGCGCCCCCTACTGAGCCCCTACCCTGCTCCCCGCAGCACAGCGCCCCTGGAGCATTGGGGCCAGCAGTGACGGTGTGGGGAGAGCGCCCCCTACTGAGCCCCTACCCTGCTCCCTGCAGCACAGCACCCCCTGGAGCATTGGGGCCAGCAGTGACTGTGTGGGGAGAGCGCCCCCTACTGAGCCCCTACCCTGCTCCCTGCAGCACAGCACCCCCTGGAGCATTGGGGCCAGCAGTGACTGTGTGGGGAGAGCGCCCCCTACTGAGCCCCTACCCTGCTCCCCGCAGCACAGCGCCCCCTGGAGCATTGGGGCCAGCAGTGACTGTGTGGGGAGAGCGCCCCCTACTGAGCCCCTACCCTGCTCCCTGCAGCACAGCGCCCCCTGGAGCATTGGGGCCAGCAGTGACTGTGCAGGGACAGTGCCTGCAGCACAGCACCCCTTAGTGCCTCTCCTGGGCATTGGGGCCAGCACTACCACCGAGGCAGGACGGCCCCCACAGCCTGGGTTTTCCATAAAGGAAGCTCTCCCATGCCAGTTCTGCACTGATGCTGCTTGGCCTGTGAGAGCTGCTGCCATGCTAGGCCAGGGGGGTGCAGGAGGGTTAACAGTGGTGCTGAGCAGCAGGGAGATCACTGACTCCAGGGCTGCAGCCACAATACAGACACTCTGTTAAATGGCTGGGTTTGGAGCGACAGGAGCTGGGGGTGGGGGCCATCCTGAGGCCACCCTGGGCCCCATCACCCGCTGAGCTTTGAGCCCTGCGGTATCCACAAAGCCAGGGCCATGGGGCGGAGCTGGGCCCTGGAGGAGCAGAGCGGGGGATGCCGTCCTGTGGGGCCTGGGCTTCCTTTCCCCGCAGGACAGACGGCCCCTCAGGGGCAGGACTGTGGGGAGCCCCGGCAGAAGGGGAGCGCCAGGCCCTTGCTCTCCCTGGCTGTCCTGCCGGCTCAGTGCCGTGGCGAGAACAATGGGGGATTCTTAGGCGCTGGCGGAGGGAAAAGAAAAGGCCTTTGCGAGTCCATAAATCTTTGCATTTTTTCCCACTGACTCTGACCGTCTCTTGTGGCATCAATAAATTCTGCTGACAGCTCTTCGCATGCTACAGTGGTTATATCATGCAGCATGTTCATTTATTAAAGGACTCAAAGCGGTTCGAGTGACGGCCCCGTGTCACCCAGTCGCGCTGGGCTAATTACACCCCCCTCCCTGCGCGGGAGCTGGGGGCCCAGGGAAATCTCCCCCCACCAGGGCCAGGACACGCAGTGGGAATTGCTGCTGCTCTGGGGGATTTTGCTGAGCAAAGTAGGAAGCCCCCCCCGCCGCCCCTACATCAGATAGGCCAAGGTGGCGCTCCCATCTGTCTACCCGCTGCCCTCTCCTCTCTGCTGACCTGCACCTCAGATCTAACTCCTGAGTGTGGGGGCAGGCGCTGGCCGTGTGTGGGGAGGGTCCTTCACTTGACCTCTGCTCCGAGCAACCCCCACCATGCTCCAGTCTATCACCCTGTGGCTCCCACCCCTCCTGATGCCCCTCCATGGTCTCCCTCGTCAGCCCCTCCATGCTAGCCCGCCCTCCTTTCTCACTGCTCCACCTGTCCCCAGCCTTGGCTCCTCCTTCCTGCGGGGCATCGCTGGGGAAAGGCCGGGTAGTGTGGGGAGCTCCCCAGGAGAAACCTGCCATCTGAGGGTGCTCTCTAGCACCTCCCCTTGGCATGGCCAAGCAGTGCTGCTTCTCCTCCCTGGCTGAGTCCCAGGCCACAAACCCATTGCCTCCCGCTTGGGCAGTCACAGGGCAACTGGCCCTTTAAGGGGAGATGGCTCCAGTCCAGCCCCACCCGTGGCACAGTCCACAAAATGAGCAAAGTCCCATGACAGGGAGGTCATGTAGCTGGGGGGCGCAGGGCATCAGAGAGAAGGGAGGCTCCAGGTAGGAAATCCTGGGAACTGCTGCTCAGCAGGGAGACGGGTAAAAGGCTCACAGGAGGCCACGAGGGGCTGAGGACAGCTAGACCCACCCGCAGGGAAGAGGGGCTGGGCCCAGTCTGAGAGGGGGACGAAGACGTTTTGGACTCAGATCCCTGAAAGGGGCCAGAGGACCACGTTGCTGCCCCAGCCAAACCAGGCTGGAAGGTCAGGAGAGCCAACCTGCGTGGGGGAAACTGAGGCAGCTGCTATCCCAAAGCCGACCCAGGTAGGCGGCACTGTTCCAGGCCGGTCCAGCTGCCCCCTTTGCTCTCTGACCCAGGGGGGCCCTGCCTGCTCCTTAGCCATCTCCTGGCCTCCCGCACCTGGCTCTCCTCTATTTTCAGCCTCTTTCACCAGGGCAACTGCTTTGGCGCTTGCAGGGAGAAGGGTTTCAGGCAACGGGCCGGATTCTCCCGCTCTCAGCGTGCCCTGCAGCCTCTCCGGTGGGCGGTGGCTGGGCACGGGCCCGCAGTGCCCAGCACGGGCTGACAGCCCAGAGACACCTGGCTCGGCCAGGCTGTGATTTCAGGCCAGGCTGGAGGAGCTGGATCCTTGAGGAACTAAAGGGAGCTGGCAGGGCTGCCGCTGGCAGGGACGGCGCTTTCCTCTGCTGCACAAGGGGACTTTGAAGGCCTGGCCTGGAGTCAGCAGCCGGTACAAGAGGGATGCTGCAGAGGCTTCCTGCTGCTAAGGTTGGGGAATGCAGTCTGGACTCCTGGGTTCTAGTCCCAGCTTTGGCAGGGGAGGGTGGGGTTTAGCAGTTACAGAGGAGGAGGGGGGACTGAGCTCGACTTGCAGTTAATTAGATCTAGGATTAAACCAGGTGCCCTGAAAAGTTTCAAATGGTAGAAAATTCACGGCCCTGGTGCCCCGCCCTCTGCGCCGCGTCCCACCAAAGTTCGGAGTCTCCCTTGGCGCGCCGAGCCCTCCGTGAGATCGGCCCTGGCTCCCTGAAAGGCCCACCCCCTGTGCGACCACAACAGCTATGCTCTACCAGCTGAGTGACACCGGCCAATAGGGGGAGGTGCAGGAGGCAGGACCCTCTCAGGAGCTGGGCCCGGCCTGTGGAACTCACTGCCACAAGAAGAGAGAGCAGGAGCCTCGGTGTGCCTGACCTCAGCCCAAAAGTCAGCCTTGCCCCTTAGCTTTCCTCCCAGCAAGCCCCATATGTGCTGGACAGACGCACCCGGGTAGATGGACAGACACACAGCACCCTCACCCATTGAAAACAGAAACATAAGCAAACCGGTGAGAACGCTGTGGATGTCGAAGCTCTTTCCTCGACGGGCTAGGCCAGGTGAGCGACAGAAGAGGCAGGCTTAGCGGGTGCCAGGGCAGAGATCTGGGCAGGGGCAGCCCACCCTGGGCAAGGTGGATGCACGAGGCAAGCCCAGTGGCCCAGATTTCCCTGCCCAGCTTGCAGGGGGTCCTGAGGTCACAGGACCCAGCCGCCTGGAGCCCTGCACGTCCCAGCTGCTGAAGGGGATTCTGTGGCTGGGGCTGTCTGTGCCTCCCAGATGCCGTGGTGTCTGAGTGACAGCGGGAGGCTGCCCGCTGCCCTCCCGTATGTTGGCGCCGTTCAGCAGATTCCTCCCTGCCAAGTTCTCGCCAGCTTGGCTGGGGCCCGAGCCCATAAATCAAAACAATCCTTGGCTTTCTGCCCTCCGAACCCCGGCCGTGACGCGGGGAGCATATGCAGCAGGGCTAATCCGAGCAGAGCGTCCCTGCCCGGGCAGCCCCAGGACAGCCTGCCCCTCCCCCTCCGGCTGTCTGGTGCTGGTATATGGGGAGCCTCAGTGTGGAGTGTGCACCCCCCCCCGGCAGTAAATCAGAGTGTGCAGCTGGGGCCCTGCCGGTAGGGACCTAGCAAGGGCAGCTGGAGAGTAGGGCCCTGCAGAGATGCCGGGGCACCCCCAGCATTTCCAGCCTATGCCTTGGCATCTCCCTGCTCTCCTCCTCCCTTTACCTGCCCTGCTTACCCCACCCCCGACTCCCTTCCCTTTCACCTGCCTCCCAAAACACACATCCCTCCTTCCCCACCCCTGCTGCCCCCTCTGGCTTTCCACGGTCCATGCCACGTGCCCTGCAGAAGCGGATGGAGTCCTGGTGCCACCCGTATCCCTGTTCTCCCTGCTCCTGTCCCTTTGGGATCTGAGCCCCACACAGGGCAGGAGCGTTCAGTCGGGACACACACCTTGGCCTTGGTCTCTCCTGTCCCCCTGCCTACAGAGGGGCAGTTGTAGGGCCCATGGGCTGTCAGGCCACGTGCGCTGCCTGGGGCCTGCAGGACAGACTCAGATTGGGCAGGAGCTGGGCCGTCATTGAAACAAAGGCAGTCTGCAGCCCTCATGGGTTACCTGAAGGTAACTGACACGGCCACCTTGCCTGAGTCTGCTGAGAGCCTGAACCAACAGCTGCGCGGGGTAACTCCCCTGGCCCCAGGTCAGGGCAGCGACAATGGTGCAGTGCTGACATTAACTCTTGCTCTGCTGGTCACTATAGCAGATGGGATGGGAGAGGGGTTGGAAGAGACTGGGCGCTGCTGCAGAGAGGGAAATGCTACGGGAGACCAGAGGCAACTCACCAGGGAGAGATGGCGGCAGAGCCGTGGGCTGAAGGGAACAGATTTCCCCTCTGAGTGACAATAAGAGGCTGATCAAATAACAGGACAGTCCGTCACTGCACAAACCCCTGGATCTCTGGGCAAACCTTCCCCTGCTGTGGGGTGTGGGGTCTGCTGTGCATTGGGGAGCTGAGAGTCCTGAGTGCGTATCACCCCCCATCTGCAGGTGCCACGCAGCCCTGTCTCCAGCTCACACACCTCTCAGGGTGGTACTGGGCCTGGGGCCAGCGGCCAGTCGGGAGCCCGCGGGGTGGGCATGCTCAGCGGTGGCCTGGCAGGGAGTGGCCTGTTTGCTCCTGAGGCAGCGAAGCCGTCTGGGGAGAGACCCACCCGGGGCAGCCACTGGGCCAGGCTAACACAAAGGTGCCCAGTACCCCTGTTGTCAATCCCTTGAGCCAGAGGTGGTGGGATGGGCAGGAACGACCAGCTGTAGCCGCCCCGTGGGCTCCTGCCTCCCTCTGGGGCTTTGGCTCACCCGGAGCTGGGGGCCCAGAAGGGAGAAGCTCCTGAGAGAAGGGTGGGGAGGGTCCCCCAGCTTGTCCCCATTTGGGGCGGGCGCTGGCAGCCCCTCTCTGCACCGCAGCACGGGGGTGTGCACAGCCTTACCCAATGTGTGTGGAGCTGCGGAGGGTCCTGTGCATGGGGGCGTCCCCAGGTGCCGGGCAGGGGCAACCCACAGGGGGGAGAGGCACAGTCAGCAGGTGGGCGATGGATCCGGAAGGCCAGAGGATCAGGCGGAGAGAAAGGGGCTGCTCCAGCTGCGGAGGAGAAGGCTCCGCGCCTCGTGGCTGTTGGGTGGGGACCTGCGGGGGGCAGCGCAGGACAGTGGAGGGGAGGCCGGTCGGTCCAATCCGTCGGCGCTCGTTTTGTGCCAGCCCCCATCGTATCCGGGACCAGGATGTCGGCTGGGCCCAGGCCTGTGGGGGGAGCCAGAGGTTTAGAAATGAGGAGGGCGAATCTGAAATAGAGCCTGAAGCGAAAGGGAAGCCTGGGAGCTGTGGGCAGGGCAGGGCAGGGCTGCTTGGCATGGCGGAGAGGGCAGCAGCATCCCAGAGCAGGGATCTGGGGCAGGCCCGGAGGAGGGGGCTGCTGGGGGTGTGGGGGCAGGGCAGGGCAGGGCTGCTTGGCATGGCGGAGAGGGCAGCAGCATCCCAGAGCAGGGATCTGGGGCAGGCCCGGAGGAGGGGGCTGCTGGGGGTGTGGGGGCAGGGCAGGGCAGGGCTGCTTGGCATGGCGGAGAGGGCAGCAGCATCCCAGAGCAGGGATCTGGGGCAGGCCCGGAGGAGGGGGCTGCTGGGGGTGTGGGGGCAGGGCAGGGCAGGGCTGCTTGGCATGGCGGAGAGGGCAGCAGCATCCCAGAGCAGGGATCTGGGGCAGGCCCGGAGGAGGGGGCTGCTGGGGGTGTGGGGGCAGGGCAGGGCAGGGCTGCTTGGCATGGCGGAGAGGGCAGCAGCATCCCAGAGCAGGGATCTGGGGCAGGCCCGGAGGAGGGGGCTGCTGGGGGGGGCAGGCATGCCCTCCGCTCACTGTCAGAGTGGACACGGCACTGCGTTCCTCCGCAGACCCACCTGGTGTCCTGGGGCCGCGGCACAGGGGGCAATGAGGGAGAAGGAAAACCCAGGGGAAAGGATGCTCCATTCCCAGGGGATGGAGCACGGAGGGAAGCGGCAGCTCAAGGGGCTGGCCTCGGAAAGAGGCCGTTCAGCAGAACGAAGCCCCAAGTTGACTTGGCTGAAGGAGGCAGCGACTAACAGCCTCAGCTCCTGGGCAGGGAGCGGCCGCTCTGGTCACACAGCGGCTCCCAGAGCCGGCAGATGTCAGTGTAAGCTCAGGAACGGGCCCGGTTCCTCCCAGCCTCTACCTGGGCCTGCACCATGTGGGACTGACAGGAGCAAGGGAGTTGTACGGGCCTTGCAGGGCAGCTGGCAGGTCCCCCCTCCAAGGGAACCTCTGCACACACGCCTGGCAGCTAGCCACACGTGCGCGCACACGTACACGCTTGCACCATCCAGCTACGCAGCCTTGCACGCTCACTCACAAGCACTCGCACGCACATGCACTCTTGCCCACCCGGGCGCCTGCCCAGTCGCATACATCCATGCAGCTCCTGTGCACTCATATATCTGAGTGCAGGAAAATGCGCTCGCAGCCAAGAGCTTGGACCCACTGCCCCCGGGCCTGCCCAGTACATGCGTGTGTGCGCAGACCATCATGTGCACGCATGCTGCACATGCATTGGATGCACGCACACGCACAGACGTAGACAAAGGTATGCAATTGCGGGGGCTCATCCGCAGCCTATGCACAGACACACATGGGAGGGGGGCTTCTCGGTCCCATGCTGGGCGTGGAAAGCTCTGAGCCTCCCCCCCTCCATGTTGCATTGAGCTCCCATCTCGCTGCCAGGCGCAGGGAGGCTGCTCTCATCCCCATTCCAGGCATGTGTGGACTCGCATGAGCACATTCCAGCGAGAGCGCTGGCTGAACCTTGCCATCTATTATCTCCTCCTCCCGGATCCTCACTGGCCGCCCTCACCCTGTTCTCTTCTTCAGGGGCTTCCTTGTCTCCTCCCCGGCAAGCCTGGGGCCCCCTGGCCATTTCCTGGGGGCTCTTTGTCCTGAGATCTCCATCCTCTCCTTGGAAGGTCACCCTCTCCTGAGCCAGGGGCAGCGCTGGGGACCCTGCAGAGTGTAGCCTGACTGTTTTGGGGAGACAGAAGCACCGGCTGGGGGGGGAGCTCCCAGCTACTCCAGTCCCAGCCTCTCCCAGCAGGGGGCGCTGTAGGGCACAGGGTAGGAGCGCTGGCTGTGGGGGAGTGTAGAAGGGCTCAGCCGAGGCTCATCCCTCCGCGGGGCTGTGGGTGTGGGGTATCCCACTGCCTCGCTACAGGGAGCTCCCAGCCTCTCCCAGCAGGGGGCGCTGCAGGGGGCAGGGCAGGAGCACTGGCTGTGGGGGAGCTCCCAGCTACTCCAGTCCCCGCAGTCGCTGGCTGCGGGGGAGCTCCCAGCTACTCCAGTCCCCGCCTCTCCCAGCAGGGGGCGCTGCAGGGGGCAGGGCAGGAGCACTGGCTGTGGGGGAGCTCCCAGCTACTCCAGTCCCCGCCTCTCCCAGCAGGGGGCGCCGTACCCCACACTGTTGACGAAGAAGGGCTCAGGTGAGATGCCTGCAGTCCCTGAGCTCCTCCTGGCTAATCCACGTGCGCTGCATGCGGATCTCCCGGCCCGCGGAGGCTGCTGTTAGAGGTTAATTACAGTGAAGAACTTTGAGAAGTGTCTGGTCTTTCAATCAAGCCCAATTTCCCTTATCGGCCCCAGCAGCCGGTGCGAGGCCTGAGCGCCTGGCCCGTCGCAATGCGGGGCTGAGCCGCCCTCCCGCTGGGTCAGCTCTGTGCTCGCGCAGCCCTGGGGGAGAGCCCTGTGCATCCAACCTCCGAGCGGCAAACGGCGGGAGGGGGGCACAGAGCCGTGGGCTGTAGCTGCCCACCTCTCCTGTGGCCTCAGCTGGCCCAGGGGCGGCTGCAGCTGGTCCTGCCTGCCCATCCCACCACCTCTGGCTCGAAGGAATGACCACCTGTAGTAAAGTGGCCTGGTCTTTAAAAGCCCGCTGTGTCCCCACCCCCAGGGCAGCCAAGCCCCAGTGCGGCCCACCCCCCTGCCCCTGCTGCATATGGATCTTTGCTTCCCAGCACTATGGGCTCCCCGGTCTGTGCCCTGCCCCAAAGACGAGTCTTTTCACTGCTCTGGCTGGCACGCTGCAACTAGCCAGGGTGGGTGAGGCTCGTCCTCCTGGGCAGACACGGCAGGGCCTGGCTGCCGCTTTGTTTCTCCGTCATTGACAGAACCCGGGCGAACTGGTTTGATGGCAAGGCCGTGAGCCCTGGAGCCCTCCGCATGGCGGACGAACGGGAGCTTCCGCCCTGCACCATGGAGGCACCTGTCCTGAGCTCTGTCCCTGAGGCCTCAGCACCTGGCTTGCGGCTGCCCAGCGCAGCTGCTGCCTGGGCCCAGGCTGGGAAGGAGAGTGTGGGGAGCCCAGGGCCCGCCCAGGGCCAGAAACCCAGCCTGTAACTCCTGGTATTTGCAAGTGGTTGGTGGAAGCTTTTGTTCCAAGACCTGCTTCTCCCATCCCCATTCCTTCCTGCAGGGGAGGCCTCAGCCCAGCCCTGCGTGCCGGAGCTACAGGGCTGGATTAATGCGAGCTGCAGTGCTCCTGAGCCTTGTCTCCACTAGAGACCTAGACCCCGCTGAGCCGTGATTGTTCCTTCACACGCAAAGAGTCAGGCAACCTTCCATGCAGGCTAGGGCCTTGCCGGGGAAGGAGTGAGCAAGCCTTGGTTGGGGGAGTGCCCGTGTCGCTGTGGAGAGGTCTCTGTCCTTGCCAGCTGCTGCAGGAGAAGCCTGTCTGGGCTCCATTCTGTGCTCTGATGCCCTGCAGGCCGCGTGGCCGGACTGTGAGCTCCCCGTCTTTGTGCCTTTGCATGCGTCCAGCCCTGGCACAATGGGGCCTCAAGCCGACTGCGGTGTCTAGGAGCTACTGGAGTGCCAGTAATGGGAACAGAAGCCACCAGATGGTCCCAGCAGCGCAGCGGCCACCCTGGCGCTCAGCTGCAGGCTGTGTTTGGAGCAGGCAACTTGGCTCCGTCACCCTCACCCTCACCCTCGCCTCCTGAGACCGGCTCCCATGGCTGCAGCACAGCTCCCACTCCGCCCAATCGCCGGCGGGCATCTCTGGGTGCAGTATCGTTCTCCCTGCCTGCCCAAGCGTCTCTGGCTAGCACGGCGGGCTGGGGAGGCAGCCATCACTTACCCACAGGCCGGGCCAAGGCTGCGTCACTGCTGTCCGCTGCCTTGCTGTCCTCCCATGGGACTGGGGGCCCAGAAGGATGACCGGCGATGGGAGGGGAATTTTGCTGGTAAAAGGGAAGCCAGACGGGAATAGGGCTCAAGGGAACGTGGGCTGGGAGGAGAGGCTGTGTGAATGGAGGAGGACAAAGAGGACTCAGCACGTGGAGGGCTGGGTGACTGAGCCAGAGAAGGCCGTGACTCAGCAGAAGCCACCTTCTCCACCGGGGTTTGCTGGCACCCTGCATGGGCCACGGGTCCCCTCCCCCAGCCCGCAGCCATCCGGCGCCGCGCGGCCCTGGTTCCTGGAAACCTGCCGCACGCTCAAGTCCACCCTTTGTTGTTGATTCATCAAAAGCTTCTTAACTTTTCGCCTGTGTTTGTTTTTCAGCTTTTCCCACCGTTGTGTTCCCAGGTTGCTGCAGATAAGGCGGGTTTGCTGGCTTCTGACCACTCGGGGAGAATTAATCTGTAGCCCTGGCACCAGATGCCGTGGACAGGAGGGAAGGAGGTGGGAGCAGGCCAGGGAAAGTCAACACCCGCCCCTCCTGGGCCCAGGCACCCAAGGCAACAGCTGAGAGCTTGGGTGAGAGTCACATGGGTAGCTGTGGGCCATGCCCCACCTCCCTGGCCTGGTGCACAGGGCCCAGGCAGGGGCCTCGGAAAGGCTGGGTATAGAGAACACGACACTCAGGGCACCAGCTGATAGCGGGAGGCCCGAGCAGTCTCCTGCCCCCAGACCGTGATTCCTCGGAGGCTGAGTTCTTCATTGCTTTGACGGATCTCACTTTTGATTTGATGCGATACGGTGATTGAGGCCCAAACCCCGCCCATGCCACATGCTGCCCTGTCCCGAGGCGGAGCAGGTGTTGGGTATATCGGGGACTGACCCAAACACTCTGCATGGCCCTACCCCGGGCAGGGGCCGGGCATCCTGTCTGTCCGTGTGAGAGCCCTGAGGGGGGTTCCTCTGTATAGTATGCCAGTCATTGCCCGGCTGGGCCTGTTGACAGAGCATTATCTGGCTGGGCCCGGGGGAAGGGGCAGATCCTGTTCCCTGAGCCGCTCAGGAGTAGCGGCAGAGCAGCCGCTCCCCATTTACACAGTAGCTGAGGGCTCCATCAGGCCCGGGGCTTGGAGTCTCTGTTAGCTTTGGAGCGAAGCGAATGGTTGCTGCTCATGCTCCCCAGCTCGGCGCAGGCCTGGCTCAGCCTTCTCTCGAATCGCTGGCGAGTCTCACGAGCCCATCGCCGTGGTATCTGGGCCCTTGCTCTCTGTGGAAGTGCTCTGCGAGGAGGGGTCTTCGTCGGACCTTCCGCACTGCAGGCGGTCCCTGTACCAGCCCCTGCCTCCCGCCCCCAGGAGCGCGCAGATCCCTGCAGGGTCTCACGCTCCCCAGGCAGGGTGACCTTGCTCCAGTGAGCTCGGGAGCCTGCAGCCAGGCTGTGGCTCCTTAGGCCTCGTTCCCGGCAAGGCCTGTGTTTGGGTTTTGTAGCTGAGCCCGTGTTCTTGCTGACGCCTCTGAGGGTGCCGGCTGCCACAAAGGCCCGTCTGGCAGGGAAAGGCAGCAAACATTAAAGTGTTTAGAAGCTCTTGATCCAAATCCCCCGTTCAAAGAGCCTGCTGCGTTTGTTAAGACTTTATCTTTGGTTTCAAGTACAACAAAGAATGCGCCTGGGCCCATTCCGCCCCGGGCTCCGAGGAGATTCCCCAGCTGCGGGCCTGCCCCAAACATGGCAAGCTGCCTGGCCCCGGCATGAGGTCACCTTCCCAAGGATTCTCAGGCTGTCTGCGGCGATGCGCGTGGGGAAACGGCGCCTGCTGGCAACGCTTGTGTGCGATACAGCACAGCACCTGGGGGGCCGGGGGCAGACGCAGCAACTAGCATCCGGGAGAGGGACAATCAGATTTAGTGCAAAAAAACCCACGGGGCAAGAGGTTTGTTAATGCTCCCACTGGTGCTCCCTAGCTGCACTGCATGTAAGCTGCACAGCAGATACCGTCTCCCCACACCCCCCCGCCCCCAGTTCCATAGCAATGGCTGGTGGGTGGGGAGGCAGCAGGGACACGAATGGAGAGTGACGTCAGACCACGGCTGGGGCATGCATCTCTTGAGCGAGTGGAGAGGGGGAAAGGGGTTACACCCCGAAGCCTGGATGGGAGGTGGGTTTGGGTTGGCCTCTCCAGGTAGAGCTGCGGGGAGGCGGGGGCTCCTCTCTGAGCCGCCAGTGAGCAGGGATTCCAGGGGGAGGCCGGGAGCAGATTGCTCGTTAACACGGCTGGTCCCTCTCGGAGGAGAGGAGGTGTGCTGGGTACCAGAGGGCGTGCCACAGGGCCGGGAAGAAGAGGTCAGCTCCAGACAGCAGATTGACCCCGGCATCTCAGGGTCCCCAGCGCTGGTGCTCACCGTGTGCCTCACACCGGGGCGTTAACCAAACGCCTGGCCATGGGCAGGTTCCTGAGGGTGGAAGCATTCCCCCACCCCCAGCAAGCTTTCTGCTCCCAGCGCTCTGCCCCTCCCCTCGCCCACCCAGCTGGGGTTTCTCCTCCTCCCCCCCACGAGGCTGAGGGCTTGGCCCACCAAAGTGGCCTGAGCTATGGTGGCCCTGTTGTCATGGGCCATCCAGGCTCCTGTGAGGGTCCCAGCCCCTGTGAGTAGAATGGTTTGGGCCTGTATGTCCTGGAGGTGCCTGAGTGTCCCACTCCTCTCCCCAGAGAGGCCCAGGCATGGGGTGGCTTCCCCCGACGACCCGGGAGCATGGTGGACCCTCGTCCTGTTGTCCGGAAGGAAGAGGAAAGCATGTGACTGGGGCGATCGGGGCCTTTGCTCAGCTGGTCACTCCATCTGTCCGCCTCACTGGGTGAAGGGTGTCTCTGGTATTTCGAATGCCAGCGCAGTGACTGGGGCAGGCAGCGGCCCTGGCACGCCTCACTGACCCAGCCAGCGGGCATCGCCCCCAGGAGACACGCTGGTGACTGCGAAAGCGGCTTTCAGAGCTGCTGAGCGCCCTCAAACCCTACTGGAACCAATGGGAGCTGCTGCAGCTCAGCACCTGTGGAAATGAGGCTGTTGGGAGGCACCAGGTTCCCATGGGGCTGAGTCCAGTTTCAGGGACCTGGCGTCACCTCTTTATCACCTGATTAAACAAGCCTGCCCGAGACCAGGCACTTGCTGCCACCATCGCCCTGCCAGCAACCGAGGGTGGGACCAGCACCTGACCCGTACCCAGAGGAACAGGCGCTGGTACTGTGACCTTCTCATAAACCACCGAGGGAAATACAACCTAGCCGGAGTATTTATCAGTGGTTCACAGTCAAGCTGGAAGGGCATAACAAGGTGGGTCCTGCAGGGATCAGTTCTGGGTCCCTCTTAATTTAGGCACGTACCCCATTCCTAGGGCTCAGGGCATAACCTTACACTCTGCATGTTTGTGGGGTCTTTTAACACTGAAAGAGTCTTACACAGGATTGTATCAAGCCGGCAAGGTACTAACAAGCTTCAACAGGGACTTTATTTACAGTGGAAACCCCTTTACCAAGCTGCTGCTGCTCCCTGTTCTAAAAATTACAAGCACATCTGAACACCACACACAGTAATATCCTGCTTAACCTCTGTTTATTAACAGCCACCAAAGCAGAAAGCACATGCTACGCATCCAATGCTCACCACTCCCAATAAGGCAGATGAACTTAATGGCCAGTCCGGATCAGGTCATGGGGAGGACTCCAGCTTCTGCCCGGTGTGGTTGGCAGGGTGTTGAGGTCTGGCAGCTCTGATCTTGGGGCTGTGTCCGGGACTTGGTTCCAAAGAGCTTCCTTAAATTTGGACCCCAATTTGTAGAGTGAACCTTGAGTCTTGCTTAGCTGGACCTTAACCAGTCATTTTACTGAAATATTACTAAACAATTCTCTAACCCAGGGTTTCTCAAACAGGGGTCGCCGCTTGGCCAGGGAAACCCCTGGCGGGCCGGACCAGTGTGTTTACCTGCTGTGTCCGCAGGTCCGGCCGATCGCGGCTCCCACTGGCTGCGGATCGCTGCTCCAGGCCAATGGGAGCTGCTGGAAGTGGCACGGGCCAAGGGACTTACTGGCCACCGCTTCCAGCAACTCTCATTAGCCCGAAGCAGTGATCTGTGGCCAGTGGGAGCCGCGATCGGCTGGACCTGCGGACGGGGCAGGTAAACACACCGGCCCGGCCCGCCAGGGGCTTTCCCTGCAGAAACCACGACCCTTGTTTGAGAACCCTTGCTCTAACCAATCCTAACATATTGTAAAACAATTCTCTAACCAATCATACCCCACCACCTTAATTGATTTACACCTAGCAAAATTACGTAACAGACAGAAACAATCAAAGAACCAGGCAGAGATCAAACAGACAAACAATAGGGAAGTGAGGACCATAATGATAAAACAATAAAGAAATGAGGATTTCACAACCACAACTATTGAGAAGTGGTTTCTTGCCAGACGGGCTGCTATCAAACGTTTTCTTTAACCAGCTTCAGAGCTGTTTCTTTATCTGGTGCTAGTGGGTGCTATTAGGACTGGGTCTCCTTCTTACCAGGCTGATATTACAGTGTTTTAATGTAATTTGGATGGAATGTGAGGATGTGACTTCCTGCTTCTCAGCTCATGGCTGCTGCTCTCCTAATAAGGCCTCGGACCTTACCATATGGCTGCAGGAAAAGTCCTTAGCTTTACAAGTTCTGTTCAATATCTTCATCAATGATTTAGATAATGGCACAGAGAGTCCACTTGTAAGGTTTGCGGACGATACCAAGCTTGGAGGGGTTGCAAGTGCTTTGGAGGATAGGATTAAAATTCAAAATGATCTGGACAAACTGGAGAAATGGTCTGAAGTAAATAGGATGAAATTCAATAAGGACAAATGCAAAGTGGTCCACTTAGGAAGGAACAATCAGTTACATGCACACAACATGGGAAATGAATGCCTAGGAAAGAACTGCGGAAAGGGATCTGGGGTCAGCGTTATGGCCCTACCAAATTCACGGTGCATTTTGGTCAATTTCATGGCCATTGGATTTTAAAAATTGTAAACGTCACAGTTTCTGATATTTAAATCTGAAATTTCATGGTGGTGTAACCTTGGGGGTCTCAACCCAAAAGGAGGTCGTGGGGGGTCATAAGTCTATTGTAGAGGGGGTCATGGTATTGCCACCCTTACGTCTGTGCTGCTGCTGGCAGTGGCGCTGCCATCAGAGCTGGGTGCCCGGCCAGTAGCTGCCACTCTCCAGCTGCCCACTGCCACCAGCCAGCCCCACTGCCACCAGCTTCTTGTGGAAGATTTGGCTTTGTGTTTTGGTTAGATTCCTGTTCTGCCTCAGTAGGGGGGACCTTTGCTTTGTCCAGAGGCCTGCCCCAATCCACCCCCCCATAGGGGGACACTGTGGATCAAAGTGGGGAAGCCAAGGCCCAGGTATGTGACAATAAGCCAAACCACAGTGGAGATGCTGGCCCTGGGTGCATCCAGACCTACCCCTTAGGCAGGGCCGTCCCTAGCCATTTGGGTGACCTAGGCAGCCCCCCTGCGGGGGGGCTGTGTGGGGCCCCAGGCCTCCCCCCCCAGGGCCTGGGAGGCAGGAGCTGTGGGGGGCCACTTTTGGGGGCCCCACAGGCCCAGAATGGCCCAGGGAATTAGTGGGGGGCCGGGAACAGCCCACTCTGCTTCCCTCGCCCTGGCCCCAGCTGTGTCGCTTGGGGGAGGGGGCTTGGGGGAAGAGATCCCCCCCACACTCGCTGGCAGCAGCAGGAAGCGGAGCAGCCCGGCCCCAGCCTGCTCTACTCCGCCAGCTCCCAGCTGCGGTGCTCCGCTTTCCGCTGCCGGTCAGAGACGGGGGCCGTGCTTTCCCCAACCCGAGCGACATGGCTGGGGCCAGGGCAAGGGAAGTGGAGTGGGCTGAGGCCGCGTCTCTCTGCTTTCTGGTGCCGGTGCGTGTGAGGGGGCGATCCTTTCCCCACACTCACCGGCGGCAGGAAGCAGAGCGCCACGGCTGGGAGCTGGCGGAGTGGAGTGGGCTGGGGCTGGTGTCACTGGGTGAAGAGGTGGAATGGGGGGGCGGCCTGGGGGCGGAGCAGGGGGGAAGGATAAGAGGCAGGGCGGAGGGAGTTGTCCAGGGCCCCACACCCCTCTAGGGATGGCCCTGCCCCTTGCAGGGGGGGCCTGCTGAGGGATAGGGCTGGTCGCTGGGGCTGGTGCTGCCGCGTATGCAGCACGCAGCTGCCTAGGGCATCATGCAATTTGGGGCAATTTGGTGCCCAGATTTTATGGTGCCCTAGGCAGCTGCATATGCTGCATATGCCTAAGGACGGCCCTGCCCTGAGGCCCTATTCTAACCACTCCCAGAATGTCTGGGGGACTTGTACCCCGATACCCTCCAGTGAAGGAGCGTTGGCTAAGCCCCATCAGTCTGTTTTGGCATCTAACTGTGAGAGGTGCCCGTGGGTCACAGCACAGCCACGACTGGCATGCTCCCTGCCTGCCCTGCAGCCCCTCTTTCCCGGGGCGGGGGTCAGGGCACTGTATTGCCCCAGACGCTGGCCCCAGCTCCATTCTGTGGCGGGGGGGCCAGCGGCGGCCTGTTCGGGAGGGAGCCCCACACCTCATTAGCCACCGTGTAGCTATCTTCAGCCAATAAATTATAGAACACCAGAGCGCCTTTGAAATGCAGCCAGGCTCCTAAATCTCACATTTTTTTCCGTTTTAATGTAACTAATTTAGCAGGGAGCGAAATGTCAGCCACCCGGCTCCTCGCGCGCTGAGGAAGCAGGAGGAGGAGGCTAATTGAAGGCAGGAAGATGAGACTGAAGGGGCTTTGAAATGAGATGGAGGGGCGGAAGGGGAGCCCCTTGTGTGGAGAGCAGCGCTCCAGCACGCGCTCCCAGCTAATTAACTGCACAAGGGCAGAGGCAGCCAGTTCACCCTGGCCCCGGGAGCAGGGACTCCAGGATTGTGCTGAGCCGCAAGGAATCCCCTCCTTCCCTGCGATGACCTCTGGCAGGTAGGGGTGGATGGGGCCCAGGCCCCTGGGGCGTCAGCCTCTCCTGCCCCATTAATGCAAGCCCTGCCCAGGAGCGGGGGCCTGCTCCAGCTGGTGTGTGGGAGATCTCCCTGGGCAGGTGCTCAGGACCCTGCAGCTTTCACTCGCTCCGCTGATCCTGAGCATGGGAGTCATGGCAGACCACATCCGGTGGTGTTGCCAGCCCGCTGGAGGCTGCTACCCAGCGTATGCACATCCCGAGCCACTAGGGCAGGCTCAGCAAACACGGAGTCTGGGAGCAGGCTGGAGAGGCAAAGCCCAGCCTGGACAGAGGGACCAAGGAGAGATTGTGCCCCATGTCACCCCCGCACCCCATGTCCCAGATACAAGCACTTACAAAAGCCTCCCCTTGAGCCCGGTCCTGGGGGCTGGAGAGAGATGGCCTCCCCCTGCCCCACTCTGGGAGGGTGTCATGGGGTGTTCACGGCACCCAGGGTCCTTAGATGGCTAAGTGGGCCAATCAACTACCCAGGCTGCACCTGGAGAAGGAGACAGGGAGCAGGGATTTAATGAGCAGAGGCTCAGCTGGGCAGGAACAGGCGGGGCCTATGTAAGCCAGGAAGCTGGTGCCAGTAGTGGGATGCAGGGAAGGAGTCTGCAGTCGCTCCCTGGGAGAAGAGAGGGGGTGTCTGGGGCTAGAGGCAAGTAGCCTGGGAGGAGGGAGTGGGGCTTGGCACGGCCAGAGGAGTGGGAGAGCCATGGAGGTAGGCTCCCATATGAGGAGAGATTAAAGAGGCTGGGACTTTTCAGCTTGGAAAAGAGGAGACTAAGGGGGATATGATAGAGGTCTATAAAATCATAAGTGGTGTGGAGACAGTGAATAAGGAAAAGTTATTTACTTGTTCCCATAATATAAGAACTAGGGGCCATGAAATGAAATTAATGGGCAGCAGGTTTAAGACAAATAAAAGGAAGTTCTTCTTCGCACAGTGCACAGTCAACCTGTGGAACTCCCTGCCTGAGGAGGTTGTGAAGGCTGGACTATAACAGGATTTAAAAGAGAACGGGATAAATTCATGGAGGTTAAGTCCATTAATGGTTATTAGCCAGGATGGGTAAGGAATGGTGTCCCTAGCCTCTGTTTGTCGGAGGGTGGAGATGGATGGCAGGAGAGAGATCACTTGATCATTATGAGTTAGGTTCACTCCCTCTGAAGCACCTGGCACTGGCCACTGTCGGCAGACAGGATACTGGGCTGGATGGACCTTTGGTCTGACCCAGTACGGTCGTTCTTATGTTCTTAAGGCTCAGGGAAAAGAGCAGCAAGGTGTGGGGTAGGTCAAACCTTGGCTGTCGATGAGTGGGTCCCTGAGCCAGGACCTGGAGTAGACTTCCCAACTGTGGATGGAGTGGTAGTGGGGGGCGGTGAGCAGGAAGACTGCCTGAGCCCTTAGTCAAGAAGGACTTTGATACCTGGGAAGAGGGGAACACGTATGGTGACCTGGCTGGAGGGCCGAGTCGTAAATAGGAGGCTGCGGTTTCTGGCGTGACAGGTCCGCAGGACTAGAGGATGATGCTAGAAATACCGCCAGGGGAGGGCGCAGCGCCTGGCCAGAGCTAATCCCCAGGATGGCCAACAGGAGGCGCCACCAGCTGTGAGTGGAGCCTAGTGGCAGATGAGCAGCAGCGACAGACGCTCAGGGGAATAAACCCCACAGTGGGCGTGAAGCCCCAAACTGGGCAGGTGCCAGTTACTCTCCCCTCACAACCCTGCTCCAATAACCTCTGGGGACTTGAAGGCTGGAGGAGCGCTCGCCCCTTACGCACGGGCTCTGCTAGCCTCAGGCTGTACAGCTGGTGCTTGGCTGGCTCCCCATGCCCATCCCTTTGCCTCGGGGCCAAGGGCTGGCTCTGGGGGTTTCCCAGAGGGCTATGCTCCAAGTCCCTTGGCTTCTGTGCATGTGTACTCGGGGTTAAAACGTTTGCAGGCTGCACAGAGCCCCTGTGCCCCGTACCCCAGCCTGTGCCATAACAGTGAGTGAAGGGCAGCATTGTAATGGCACAAGGGGCAGAGTTAAGGTTGTGCAGATGTCCCTTGCCCTGGGCAGCTCCTGTCTTCTCCCAGCCTCGACGCTCTCCTCCCACCATTTTAAAAGAGAATTTCTTACATCTGTTTCGTTTTGTAAAAGAAAGCGAAATCGCGGAGGGTGGTGTTATTCGCTCAAGACAGGCTCTGGAGGAGGCATGGGCTCCTTGGAGCCGGCATCACCATGGTGGGTACGGAGTGAGCCCTGCCTCGCTCTCTTTCTTTCACACCTACCTTCAATCCCATTCACCTCATTCTGCCGCTCCTGTCCCGCTTTATCTCCCTTTGGACTGTAGCTCTCCAAGCCCCACTGACCCGATCCCTTCACCTGCCCGCTGTGACATCATCCCACTGCCTCCCCGACCCCCGTCCTGCCCATGAGGGGCATTACGAACAGCTCCCGGCCAGGCCCTGCCTCCCACGCACTGTCGCGAAGAGGGTGGGGTGGGGGTTCATTTGCAAAAGGCTCAGACCCGGCAAAACAGAAACATCTGGCTAGCAGGAGCCAGCAGGTGCCACTTCCATTGCTCAGGTCCTAGCGGCTGCCAGGTGATGATAAACCGAGCTGGGCCCGCGGAGCCCTGCATCTTATTGAAATCGTAAATAAAGGCTCTGCTAACGTCGAGCTTTAAACAGATGAAGAGGTTTGTGTGTATCTCTGTTAAATGAACTATTCAGCCTCGTGGATGCACACGTCCTGCTGCCCATAAATTGCCATCGGAGACCCTGCTTTATCGGATGTTCTCTCGGGTTAGCAAAGTCATAAAACCTGCCCGCTCCCTGCCTAGCACCCTCTGCCTGCGCAGCTGTTTTCATGACCTGAGCTGCCTTCCTGGCAGACGGTCTCCGCACCGTAAGGGCGCCCGGAGGGGTGATAACAGAGAGAGAGGGAGAGATGGGATGGGCAGGGAGACGCGGCGACGGGGTGATGGTGGTGACAGTGGAGAATTGCCGCTCCTGCATGCACCATCAGTCTGTGTGGTGCAGGTTCCCGGCTTCCCTGCCACACCACACTGGATCCATCTAGCCTCTGCCAATGACTGATCTAGCCTGGTATTGCCCCTCTGACCTGATCCCTCCCAGACTCCAGGGAGCCTGGTACCATGCCCGTCCCAGTGCCCAGGCTGAACTGACCTGTCCCAGGTGCCAGGGACCCTGGTACCATGCCCACCCCAGTGCCCATGCTGAACTGACCCCTCCCAGGTGCCAGGGAGCCTGGTACCATGCCCACTCCAGTGCCCATGCTGAACTGACCCCTCCCAGGTGCCAGGGAGCCTGGTACCATGCCCACTCCAGTGCCCATGCTGACCTCTGTTCCCTTCCTAGCCTGCTCTCTTGCTCTGTGGGGCTGGCAGGGCTTGTGTAAGGTGCTGAGAGGAGACCTCACGTGACTGCTAGCCCCAGCTCTCTGCCTTGTGCTTGCTGAGCTGACTCTCGGCTCTCTGGGCCTGGCTGGACTCCATCCCAGAGAGCCGGAGGGGGAAGGTGCAGACCCCTTTGCCCGCAACAGCAGCCCTCACTCCTTACAGGGAGCAGGTCACCTGGGCCTGGAGACCTCCCCAGCCCAGGCAGGGCCCCAGAGGGGCTGCACCCTGCTCTGCCTGGCGCGTGGGGCTGCAGATGTGCTTCCCCAGCCGGCGATGCCATGGCCATTGTGGAGGAGGTTCTTCGTGCGACGTGCTGGAAAGGGCCGGTGGAAGCTTTGCAATCCCTTGGAGCCACTTCAGGGGTCTCGGCATGACGGGCGTCCTGCATTGTCTGCCCACACAAAAGGGTTGGGACAGGTGGGATTCGGTTACATGCCCAAAGGAGCCACTGAGCGGAGAGCGGGGCCCAGCCGCGTCCCTGGGGACGGGCGAAGGGCGGCAGCAGCTGCCATCTCTCGAGAGCCAGGCCCTGCCCTGCCCTTTATGGGGCTGTGTGCAGGAGATGGGGCCTGGGCCTGAGCGCTGAGGCTGTGAAATGCTGCTCAGCTGGGGGCTGCTCAAGGCGACGTGGGGTGAGCTCGGTGGAGCTGGCCTGGCCCTGAGCCACCTCGGCCACTTTGAGGAGCCCAGAGACCCACCTCACGAGCACAAGGGGCAGGCGGATGTGGGCAAGGGATGGGCACGGCCCAGGTGGCTCCCCAGGAAGCAGGTGCAGCCCCTCCCTGCCCTTTGTTTGCAGCCGGGGGGCGGAAGCTGGGGGCTGTCCCTGGTTCCCATGGCTGCACGGTGGGGGCAGGTGGCCTGTTGACTCTGCGCCTCTCGCTCGTTGTGTTTGAACTCCATAATGGCTGTGCAGGGCGAATGCAAAGAGCTCCGCTGTTTACTCACAATATTTACTTACCCAGTGACTCATTTAGTTCCTCTCCGTGGCTTTGAACAGGTGCCGCGTAGCTACCGGTGCTGCAGAGGTTTGTTTGTCCAGGTCCTGCTGGCTGCCCTGGCCACGTCCCCAGTGACCCAGGAGCCGCCCCATGCAGCTGCTGTGCCGGGGATGCAGCCAGGGGGCCAGCGAGCTCCATCTCAGAGCAGCCTGCTGGGCCGGCGCGAGAGCCGCAGGGAAACGGCGCCATGAAATCTCGTCCTCGGGGGGGGAGCTGGATCCTGAGTCTCAGCTGTCAGGAGGGCCCAGGGCCGTGGTACACGGCACAGAACAGGAGCGGCCGGGTTTTATTCTAGAGAGGGTCTGTGCCCCCTCCCCCCCCATAGTGCCACGCATGGATTACACACCCGCCGTCCAGCACATTGTGCACACCTGCTCCTGCGCAGCGCCGTGCACACAGGCGCAAGGATGCACCCGCACGAAGAACGTGGCCCAGGGTACCCATGCGCCGTTCCCAGCATCACGTGCACGGCCCATCTGCGGCCACTTCCGTGCATACGCACTCACACATTCCTGTAGTGTTTGTGTGCGCGCAGACGCCCGCCCGAATAGCTGGCATCTGGGAACATCCAGGGCTGTGTATGTGTGGGTGGGTGGGTGTGTGTGTGTGTGCTCACACTGACGGGATGGACCCATTCCTGTGTACACTCCTGTATGCACAACCCCTTGCATGTTCTCTCAAGTCCCTCCACACACACACACACGCACCGTGATCTGCTATGCCAGCCCCAGAAATACCCACCTGAACACACGCCCACGCCCAGCAATATCCACCTCCCCCAACCCCTGTGTCCGCCTGCTTGTGTGTGTCTCTGCCCTCTCCCAATCAGGGTGAGCCCCCTGTGTGCTCCTGGGGTGACATAACGGGGGCCCTCGAAGAGGACAGAAGCCCTAACGCTGGCAGCCAGGCTCTCCTGGCCTGCGGCGGGGCAGAGGCGTGTGCTGCGGGTGTGGGTTGTGGTCCCTGATGCTGCGCTGGCCTGCACACCCGCCGCTGTGGCATTGGTCTGTCTCCCTCCCGTCCCCTAACGCTGCCGGGGCCCAAAGGAGCGTCTCTGGGCAGCCCCAGGTGCCAGCTGAAGTGCCGAGGGCAGGGGCCGGGGGAAGCAGGTGGCGCTGGGTCATTCCCGTGGTGCTGCACCACTCAAATGCCTGGGCCTGGAGCAAAGGCAGGGCTGGAGCTGGCTGCTTTCAGAGGGTGACATCTGTGCCTGGCAGCAGCACCTATGCGCTTGCAAGCTCCCTTCTCGCGGCACGCTGGCTTGTCGCAGCAGCTCTGGGAGCGGGGTCTCCCGCTGCAGAGGGCAGACAGCCCTGCTATGGAGCTCCCCAGCCATCCCAGCAGGCAAACTTCCTGCCCTAGCCGCCTCTGCAGCCCGGTCAGCCCAGCTGCTGAAGCGGGAACGGACTTTGTCGGAGCGAGGGGTGGCTGGCGGGAACGGGGAGGAGCTGCAGAAAGCTGCCCGCTCAGATGCACCGGGAGCTTTGGGCAAATCCTGCCCATCCAAGGAGACGGCAGCACATCCAGCAAAATACAACTAGGAGCCACTTGCGCCTGCAAAAGCTACAGGCTTCCCCCAGCCTCCATGGGCTGCAGAGCGACTCCTGCTGGCCGGAGCTGGGAGCTCCCAGGTGTGCCTGGCCAGGACCCCTGTACACCTGGACAGCTGGTTGCTGCCTCCACTAGCATCCATCCCCTTCCCTGGAAACGGATGAGGCAGCAGCTCCCACCTAGCCCCGAGGGCTAGAAGATGGAGCAGGAAATGCCAGGGAGGAGCAGGGGGTCACTGCGGAGCTGTCTCCCCCTGCTGGTGTGTAACCCCCTGTCCAGAGGGGTGAGTGGGGGAGCTGTGGCATTGGTGTGTGGTGCCAGTGCCCGATAGTGCCACAGCATCATCTCCTAGCCCGGCCAGGGCCTGAAGGAGCCTCCCTGGGCTTCCCCGCCCCCTGCTCATGGGTGCCCGCTGGAGCACTGAGTCCCAGTGGGCGGGGGAGGAGGAGGCAGTGGAGCGGTAATTGCTCCCTGGGGATCAGGTGGGATCTCCGGAGCCAGCTGCGCAATTAAGGCGAGAACTGAAGTGAAACCTGCAAGGAGGAGCCACGCAGCTCCCTGGGGAATTGGGTACCAGTTCAAGGAGGGATGCGGGAGACTTGCTGCATCGCGGGATTAGGCATTTCACAGTCTGTCTGCTCCGAACAGAGCCAGGGAGCCTGGTGCTGCTGGAAGACGCAGATCTCTGTGGGCTCATCCCAGCCGGCGTGGGAGAGGCCTCTGCCAGTAGCGCCAGGGCAGCCGGGACAGGGTCTGCTATGAGGCCCCTGCCCACAGCATAGTCTAGCACACTCGATTCAGCCTGCAAGAGACCTGGAACCACAGCTGGGTACCGTGTAGCAGGCCCCCGGAACCTCCACGGCCCAGGGGCTGCTGCAGGACATGGCTGTTCTCGACTCTGGTCAGGGAACCCATGTCCTGGGCAGAGTACCCCCAGCTCTCCATGTAGCAGGGCTGGAAAGGAGCTGGGAGCTGCTTGGAGGCACCAGCCAGGGGATTCCAACAGGAAAATCTCCTGATCTGCATGGACTCAAGAGGTGGGCAGCGCTGGGAGAGCATCGCTGCACCCACACCCAGTTCCCTGTGCATGCAAACACCGGACAGACAGACAGACAGATGCGCAGGGGGGCTGTGGGGCAGGCTTGAGGGGCACCAGCAGAGCTCTGTGTGTGGGTATGGGGAGCCCAGACCAGGAGTAGCGGGTGAGGCTGCGTGGCAGGAGACGGGCACCAGCAGATGCGTGTGTCTGCAAGAAATGCCCACAGCTCCTGCCAGTGCCATTAGGGACTGGCTACTCACCAATGTGCCCTGTTGTCATTATGTGGGTGCAAGCCAGCAAGTTCCCGCTCTGCGCTGGAGAGCAGAGCCCGGCGCTCTGCCTGGCACGCTGGGTTCCCTTCGCCCCGCTGTTATTTCAGGGCTGGTTTTTCACAGACAAGAGCACTGGAATCCTCCAGTGTGATCTCCTGTATAACACAGGCCCCAGAATTGCCCTGAGTCAATTCCTGCTTCGGGTCCAGTAGCTGGGGCTGAACTGATGTGTGTCTTCTAGAAAAGCCCCCACCCTGATGGTTAATTACCCTCCCTGGTAAGTGTGTGTGCCTTATATCTAGTCTGAATTACTCTGTATGGACCAGCCCATAGCCCCCCATTGACATGACCGTGAACCCTAACCCCAGACTCAGGGAGTTGGGCTCATCTGGGGGAGTGGGGAGGGGCAGCTTCCCTCTGGATTCAGGGAACATGCATCTTTCCACGGAGGAATAGAAAGGAGTCGAGAATTAAGCTGTTAATGAGCCGTCTGTCACCAGCCTGTCAATTAGAGATGGTTCATAACGAGGAGATGAGAGGCCAGGGGATTCTCTGCTGAGCAGGGTGCAGGGGGGTTGTGTCACGGGGAGCGGTGCAGGACCCCAGGTGTGGGGAATGAGGGGGGACCATGGGGTTACTGCCATGAGAGGCAGAACAAATGGGATCCTGGTCAGGAAAGGGACGTGTGTGTGCGGGGATGAGACCTGTGTGGGCAGGCGGGATGCAGGGGCACTGACCACGGAGCGGAAAGAAGGAGGTGGCTGGAAGGATGGAGGGACAGACCAATGGACGCGTAGAGCCTCATTCCCCACCTAGCTCCTCCTATGACCCTTTACCCTGCCCATGGTGGGTGTAACTCATGCCCCCTGCTGGTAGCAAGAGGGGAATTCGGGTGCAATGGCATTTTATACCCACTGGCCCTCCTGCTAGCCAGGCCCCCCGTCCTGTGGTCGGACCACTAGCCCAGCTCTGTCCAGAGGCCGAGGGCTCTGCCGGGCGGGAAGGGCAAACGCCGACTTCCTCCAAGAGCAAGATGAGGGAGGCTGTGTAGCAGCCACCATGGAGTCCCCACGTGTGTGCTTTGTCTGTCCACCCCTCCCGTCTGGCTGACAATGAACCGCTCCTGGAGCAGAGCCTCACCGCTGCATGGCAGCTGCACGCCCCCGGCCGGTGCCACCCGCCTCCCTGCGTGGAGCCAGGAAGGGCAGCATGCTGCCAGCAGGAGCCACTTCCCCTGGGGGTCCTGGCAGGATGGAGGGGCCCTGGGAGCTGGTTTTCCTGGGCTGCTGCCGAGGAGACATGGTGTGTGGGGGCCACATCGCAAGGCTCTTGCAGACTCTCCTGCCAGTGGGTCTGGCTGAGCAGGTGAAGGGGAAGCTGCTCGCCCCGTGGAGAGTCCTCAGTGCCCGTCCCTCCAGCCTTCAGCACCACTAGGGTCTCAGGAGTGCATCTGCTAATCCCCCTCCTGATAACCCAAGGGCTCTGCTAATCCCCCCTCATTAAGCCTCCCTAATACGGAGTGAACAATGACTTGGTGATGGCCATTTTAACAACTCCAGGCTCTCAGCAGCCTGCTCCCCTCCTCCCCCAGGAAGGGTTTAGGACCTGCCCCCTCCCAGTGGGGCTGAAGGGGGGGGGTTGGCAGCAGCAGGGTTAGGCAGGTTGGAGATGGGGGCTTGGTGCAGCACTGGAATGAGGAGCTTCTAGGGAAATATAATAACCTATTGTCCGGAAGCCAAGGCCAGGCAGCTCCTGGATTCCCAGGGACGGGGCGTGCACAGCTCTCGGGAGCCAGTCATTCCCGGGCGTGGGTCTGGGCTGGCCCACAAAGTCCTTTTCAAACAGCAGAAAGCAGCCAGGGGCCTTCAAGCCCCACCTGGGAAAACAGGACAAAAGCCAGTCCTGGAGCCTCACCCAGCTCAGATCTTCCCAGCCTCCCCCCTGAACTGGCATCACGCCCCACCCAGTGCAAAGAAGCCCAGCCCAAGAAACCTCAAACCAGTTGTGGGTCCCTTCCCAACCCTCCCATTTGAATATCGACCCAGGCAACCCAACAGCCGTCTGCTGCACCCTACCCAGTCCCACGCCAGCCCAAGCCAAGATGCTCCGACGGGGGATCCCCCATCCTCGCGACACTTGCCCTTCACTCTCGGGTATTTCATGGCTACGCTGCCCAGCGTGAGATTAGCCTGGCCTGGTGCCCCCTGCAGCGAACAGGGCCCGGCCCCCGGCAGTGCCACGCTAACCCCAGCCCCTGTGCCTGGTGCTCTGGTCGGGGAACGTCTCTCTGGGAGTGCCCTGGCCCCGGTCGAGCTCCATAGCCCTGCGTAGGAGGGAACGAGACCCTAGTGAGGGTGGGTAGCGGTTGCTGTATCAGACTGTAACCTGGCCCCTTATCCACCTCCAGGTCAGGGTCCTTCCTTCACCCTCCCCGCCACGGCTCTGGGCCTAATCCCCTCGGAGGCCCACAGGATTTGGGAGGGGGAGGAAGGGAGAGGGGCCTTTGAAGGGCAGCTGAAAGGGAAAGAAAAAAGTCCCTGGGTTTTGAGCGCTTGGTTCCTCTCCAGTTACGGTGACCCTGGGAAATAGCAGCTAATTAAGGGTAATTTCCCCACAGTCTCTATTGTCTGGGGGACCTTGGGGATGGGACTGGAGGGGGGCAGGGTCATGGCAGGTGGGTTTGCCCCCCTCCCCTGTCTGGGGCCATTGCTGCTCCTTCCTGATGCTATCGCTGGCCAAATCCTTTGTCCTGTCCCAGTGGGGCTAATGGGATAATCCTGCCCTGGCCTCAGTGGGGCTATTGGGCTAACGCTGCCCTGGCCCCAGGGCAGTCCAGCCCGTAGTGACCTGCTCAGACGAGACCAGTGGGATGAGGGGACCATGCCGGGATCCGGATAGATAGAAATATCTGCCATCTGCTGCAGATCCCCTGGCGTAAACCAGCTTCAGTACGAGAACCTGGCTTCACTGCCCTTCCCTGCTCCGCGTCGGCTGCCACCTCCAGACGCCTGCTTCAGCCCCTGGGGAAGGGGTCATGCTGGGTTTTCTATTCCTGCTGCAGCAGGTGAGGCCCCTGCCCCTCTCTGGGCCTCAGTTTCTCCCTCCGAGAAACAGGGACGACAACCAACCACCGAGGGCTTTGAGCTGCTGGGGCGGAAGGCACCGGAGTCAGCTGCATTCCTGGCTCATTGCACCAGGGCCCACACATCTTGTGTGGGAGGCTTATGGGGGCTGCTTGGCCAGATGTACCCCCACGCACAAGCCATTTGTCACTGTGGTGGTGCCACGGGCTGTGCGCTCGGCCTGAGCGGTGTGCACGCTGCACTGCCAGAAAGCCATTTGGCAGCTCTCGCAGCAGCGCCAGCCCTGCCAGGGAACTGAACGTTAACGAGGTGGGGAGAGGCAGGTGCTGGCCAGGGCAGAGCAAGGCACTTGGGCTCGAGAGAGGGGACGGGGAGACACGGGGTGGGAGGTGGAGGAGCACTGGGATGTCTGGCGGGAGTGCAGCTCTATTTTGTGCCACTGGGAGCAGTGCCCTGACCCCCGGGCTGTGTCACCTTCCTCCCGCTTGGTCTTTCATGCCTCACTTTGCTGCTGGTCTCTCTCTGCTTCTGCCTTTGGGGCCTCCTGTGGTGGGCAGAGCCTCCCAGTGGCATTGAGCCCCTGGTGCTGGACTCTGGGGGGTTCTGTGCTATGGGCAGCGTGGCAGTTCTCGAGGTATCCAGGACGGAGAGTCACCTTGTTACCCCTGCCTCTAGTGAGAGGGAGCCTGGCCCGCTCCTTAACACCGCCAGCCTGTTAGCCACTCAGACGCTCTCCTCTGGCCTGTGCCAGCGCTGGCTTCACCTTGCAGGTTAACAAGAAGTGCCCCCACCCAGTCCCCTCAGTCCCTTTGAATCATTCCCCTGTGAGATCCAGCCCCTGGCACTGCCTACTCACAGAAATCCCAGATCCCCTGCCCCCAAAGGAGCAGGGTACCCCAGTTTGCCAGTTACCTCAACCCACCACTCCTGTTTAACACACAGCACTTGCAGCTATAGGGACTTGGAGTAAAAGTTAGAGCATGTCTACACTACAAAATTAAGTTGATCTAATTTATGTGTGTAATACATTGTTACATTGTGCAATGTAACACGAGAAGGTTTATTTAAGGAAGAACAGAAATTCAACTAGCAACAAGAGGGTGGTGAGGACGAATGGTTACAATATAAAGAAAATCATAAAATGTGAACTTGGGCCCACGCTTATCCATAGTTATTGTTCCTATCTGATAAAGCAGGTTTTCCCCTTCAAAGTTCAGGCTGTTGCAGAGCTGGTGGCTTCACAGGAACCAGGATCCAAACGTTCATGAAACACCCCTGTTTCACAAGATGTTTCCTCAGTGAATGGATCCAGAGGGCCTCTCCCCAACCTGCGTGATACTGCTCTTGTCTCTTTTCCTAGCCATCGTGATCCCGTCTGTTGTAATTGTCCTTTTTTACCTGCAAGAGGTTTCGATTGTTTGCAGTTGTCTGATGCTTTTCCATTGAGAGTCTTGGGATGGAGCAAGGCTGGACAACTGAGCCCTGCATTGCATCACCAGCTAGCCAGTGTGGGGTGACAACTCCCACCTGCTCGAATGGGCCAACACCGAGAGAGATTATTCTCTGGTGCCTAAGACCTGATCTACACTACAGAGTTAGGCTGACGCAAGGCAGCTTATGTTGATCTAACTCTGTAAGAGTCTACACTAAAATTTCACTCCCAGTGATGTAACTCGCCTGCTACACCGACTTAATAACTCCAGCTCCATGAGAGGCATAGAGTCAGTGTCGATGTAGTTAGGTTGATGCAGTGTCAGTGTAGACGCTGTGTGCTTACATCGCCTGTTGTTGGCTTTCAGAAGCGGTCCCACACTGACAGTTCAATCAGTGCAAGCGCTCCTGGTGAGAACGCACGCCACCAATACAAGAAGCAAAGTGTAGACATGCACAAGTGATGTAATTACTGCGGTGGCCATATGACATAAGTTAGGTCAACTTAATTTTGTAGTGTAGACATGTCCTAACTTTTACTCCAAGTCCCTATAGCCACACTATTCCTTAAATATTACATACATCTTGCAATGATTATGAGTCTTGACAAGCTACAAGCTTCCTGTAGCTACCTTACATGTCACTCCTTATAGATAAATACTCTGCAAGATGTGTGTTTGGTGCAGTGAGTTTGCCAGGCCTGAGACAGGACTGGAGTTGTTTGCACAGAACCGGGGACTCTTTGTCAAGGTGCCTCTGGGTCCCATGCAGGAGGTTTGATCTCCCCAAGCTGGTCTCTGGCAGGTCTTGGTGAGCGGGGCCAGAGGCACAGAGGGTGGGAGGCACATTTATGATTGTCGGGATCTGCATTCGTGACTGGCCAGGGAGCTGGGAGGACCTGTGTTGGCGGGGTGGAGGGGGTACTCTGGGTGCCTGAGTACGCCGGGGGGAGGAAGGGGAGGTTTGGAGACTTCCCAGAAGTCTGCTGCATGCACCCCTTCAGCACACGGGAGGCAAAGGACAGGGTGTAGAATTGCACCCCCTCCACCCATCACTACCCTGCATCCCTCCCCCTCCTCACCCATCCCTGCCCAATCCAGCCCAGCTCCCAGCCCCGGGGGGAAAAGGGCCCAGCCCGCTGCCCTGCCCAGCTCCCAGCCTGCAGGAGCAAGGCGCTAGGAGGCTGAATTCTTCTTGGATGATGTTGGACTCTCCATTTCCATGACACCTCCCTAGAGAAGGCCCTATTGGTGCTTCAGCCTGGTGGGACTGCAAGGAGCCGGGCCCCCTCCCTCCAGCTGTCATCAGGCCGCCGTGTCCCCGTGATGCCCCTTATCTGTGTGCGCTGCAGAGCTCTTAGAAGCGGAAGGCCCTTGGGGCTCTGGGAGTCAGGCCTCCCCTCACCCCCGATACCGCAGGGCAGGAGCCCAGATCTGGACTCCCCTCACATCCGTGCAGGACGAGGTCGGAGGCACATGGAGACTGCCTTGCCCTCACCGCTGGAGGGAGGGGCACTGGGAGGTTGGGCCCTCTGGCTTTGTTCATCCCGGGTCCCCCACAGACAGCGGGGGGCACAGTAGCACAGGCGGCCTGCTGTGCCTGGCAGGGAGGGCTGGCCTAGGTCGCCAGGCTGCGGATTAGCCGGAGATGGAGCCAGGACGGCTGGGTCGCTCTGTTTATTCCCACCTGTTGACAGCGCTAGTGATTTGTGGGGGGAGCGAGAGGTGCCAAGGAGGGTTAGTTAACCTGCCCGGTCCCTGAGGATGGGCAGCCTGCTTTGTGCTGGCGGGGAGCGGCGAGGGGCTGGCACACCCACTGGACACCTGTTGAAAGGAACCAGACAGGTTATTGAAGGGATGAAGTGCAGACAGGCCCTTGCTTATGTTATGGGGATTTCCTCATGCACTGGAGAAAGGCTCCTTCCTCTGCTGTACCCAACATGCCCTGGGGCGGACAGACTCAGCCAAGCTCCCAGCAGCCCTCAAAGGCTGGCATCTTTTGGACATCTGACCCCGCATGTCTGGCCTCATGTCTTCCTCTGTTAGATCACAAGCTCCTAGACAGGGCCCATGTCCCCGCGGTGTTCCAGGCAGGGCTGAGCACAGAGCATGAGCCCGGGAGCAGGGCCCATGTGTGACGAAGTGGGGCTGTTCTTAATGTTTTCTCTGAATACTGTGTGGGTGCCTCAGTTTCCCCATATGCATTTCTTAATTCTCCAGCCTGCATAAATGGCCAACACTCTGTCTCCTGGCAACAAATGGCCGGGGCCCTTCCCCCCTGCAAGGGGATGTCTAAGGGTGAACAAAGAGATCAGGTGACCTCCTGGCCTGGGAAAGAGACAAAGGCCAGAAAGGAGGGGCTGGAGGGGGTTTCAGTTTGGAGCTGGCTGGGGATGGGAAGTGAGGGCAGATGGGGGTTATCTGGCTCACTGGGCCCCAGAATGGACCCGGCCGAGGGGTCCCATTCTCTGTACCTACAAGCTCTGTTTTAGACCATGTTCCTGTCATCTAATAAACCTCTGTTTTACTGGCTGGCTAAGAGTCACATCTGACTGCGGAGCGGGGGTGCAGGACCCTCTGGCTTCCCCAGGACCCCGCCTGGGTGGACTTGCTGTGGGAAGTGCACGGAGGGGCATATGCTGAATGCTCCATGGTCAGACCCAGGAGGTGAAGCCGTGTGAGCTTCTTGCCCTGCAGACAGTCTGCTCCAAGGGAGACGAGGCTCCCCAAAGTCCTGGCTGGCTTTGTGGGGAGCAGTTCCAGAGCATCGCCCGGGGACTCCATTACACCCTGTCCCCTGGGTGTTCCAGGCAGGGTCTCATGCAGAGTGTGAGCCTGGGGGCAGAGCTGCGTGTGCTTGGTGCTCCAGGCAGGGCTGAGCACAGAGCAGGGCCCATGCCCCCTCGGTGTTCCAGGCAGGGCCCAGCCCCATTCTGACTGGGTATCATTTTACACTGCCCACGGTGCAGGTTGATGAAGAATCAGGCTCCGTGTGCCTACCTGTGCCTGCTGCTTGTTCTTCCTGGGCCTAAACAGCCCCCCGCTCCTCCTACACTCACCACCCCTCTCCTCCGTCTCCCTCGCTTTCTCATCCCCTCTCTTTCATCCTCCAGCTCGTAGCATCCCTGGCCCCTCCCTGGTGTTTTCGCTGACTCGGGAGAGGGCTCTCTCCCCGTAATCTGGAGTGACAGCTCGGTGCCGTTCCTTGCCTCTCTTGCTTTATTTCTCGTCTGCTTGGAGATTGAATTAATTGAATCCACATTTCCCGCAGCCCGGCCGCGAGCACGCGGGGAGGGAAATGGGGACGCGCCGCGCACTTTAGTGAAAGGTGATCCGCTAGGCTGGATTGACAGGTCAGCTTTCAGGCTGCATTTCCCCTGGCAACCCATTAAGTGCTACCTTTGACCTGAGCAGCCATTAGTGGCCTTCCCATGAAGGAGGCAGATGGCTGCAATCAGGCATTTTGGAATCAAACGTGAAATAGCTGAGCTCGATAACCCGCTCCCCCCCGCCCCCCACCGCTGCCCTTTCAGGAATGTAATGAGCACCCAGAGACTCAGGACAAACAGCCAGCCTGAAAACAAACCCCGCCGATAAGGAGTCAGGGAAAGCCAAGGTGGGGATTACAGCAGGAGGAGTTACGAGGACTCTAAATTCACTTAATGACTTTGGAAGACAAACAGATTAGAGAGGGAGAGAGATTGGGGAAAGGATCAGCTAAATTGGAACCATAGCGCAGTTGCAGGATAGCCCTGCCGTTCTGCACACTGAGCGACACAGCTCGCTGGCTTGCAGGGACCCCAGCGTTCACCCAGTGGCCGCACGGGGCCTCGCCCCTTTCCAGCCAGCTGCCCCATAGAGATCTTTTTCACATGCCCGTTACCCCACAGGGGCACCCATCGCTCACCCAGGCACCCTGCAGGGACCCCATTACCACCACTGGAATGCTGACCCTCAGCCCCCTGCTCGTGTTCCTGAGCCCCAGCTGAGCAGCAGCTGAAGAGGGGTGTGCGCAATGGTGATTTTAAGCTGACTCGGTGCTCCCCCGCTCCCCCCAATCCTGCACCTGGGCCATGGCACAAGTCAGAGCAGCCTGAAAGCTGCTTTAATATTCAGCAGCTGCCAACAGCCACACTCTGGCAGCTGGGGATTGCTTGGGATCATGGGACCTTCTCCAGGCCACATCCCTGCCCCAGCTGCCAGGAAGGGTTTGGTGTGGAAGTAGTTACACTGCCTCTGTGCCCCGCCCTGGGATTCCCGTAGGCAGGGGAAAAATCGTGAAATTTCCACTTTTACTCCTGATTTTTGGACAAAACTAAATATTGAAATGTCAGAATGTCCAAGGGATAGAAATTCTGAATTTCGCTCAGCCTCAATGCTAGCAATGGATGGTCCCTGCAGAGGTTTGACACATGTACTGGGGACGGATTGTTCTGCAAAAGGATGTTGTGGGGCCCCTTGACTGAGGTGCACGTCTTTCCTTGCAGCTAGCTGGAGTGGATGTAATCGGAGGATGCGGGGGATTGACCCTACCCATCCAAACCTTTTGGGGCCTGGTAAGATGAGTGTGTTCTTCCTGTTACCCAGTGAGCACCACCTGAATAGACTCTACCTGGCTTCCTGCTCAGTGCTTGTGGCCCAGGAACACTTTGCAGTTAGAATCAGGTGGGTGCCAGCTGCCCAAAGGAAGTCCCAGTGGTCGAGCGCTCTACTGGGGCCCAGAGCATGAACTAAATGATCACATCCCCTGCTGCGTATCCACAGAGCCCCCCGGGCAAGACCCCCCTTTAGAAGATGCCAATAACTGATCCAGAAGGACAGGTATCCCATCCAGATGCTGAGCCCCCTGTGGCTGCCTCGGGAAACCTGTCAGGTGGACCCAGTGGCCTGTTTCCTCCAGCTGTTCTGGCTGATGGACATGCCTTGTACTGAAAGCAGATGGTGGGTGAAGCATCCCCTCTCCAGGTGCTGTGACTGACGTATGTGCAGTGTCACAGGCCCAAGAAGGAAGAGGGATGCGTCTGGCTGGCCTCCAATCTGGCCGGGATCCCTCCCACTCTGTCCTTGAGCAGCTTTACACCTAAGCTCTCTGCAGTGTAAAGGCCCCACTGCACAATGGATTCAGCTTCCCGACTCCCCCCACCCAGCCTTAGTGTCCCCCACAACTGCTGTTCTCTAGTGGTTAGAGCAGAGGATGCTCTGGAAATCAGGACTCCTGGGTTCTTAGTGGTTACAGGGGGCTGGGAGCCAGGGCTCCAAGATTCTGTTCCCAGCTCAGCCCTGACTCACTGCAAGCCACGTCTCTTCCCTGTGCCCCAGTTTTCCCATCTGTGCAATGGGGCTAGCAGGGGCTGTGAGATCGTCAGATGAAAGCAGGCAAAAGAGTAGTGCAAAATGTTGTGACCCCTCCATGTTCTATGTCTGCGTGGGACACTCTGCAGCAAATCTCCCTTCATTGGCTCCTCCAACTTCTCCAAAGCTCCTGACCCCTGTGTGCCTGCACACCCCACTGGCCAGCTGTCCGTCCTGGCTCCAGAGCTGCCCCTGGCTCAGGCCGGGTGAGCTGCAGAGGCTGTGGCGGCGTGTGGTGGGCGTGAAGCTGCTTTTGGAGGTGCGGATGCCATGCTGCGGGAGGTAGGCTGGGGTCAGACCTGCTTCATTCTGCTTCCTGAGCTAAACTTAGCTGGTGCTGCAACCATCCTGTCAGCATGTCACCGACAGGGCCAGCCTGCAGGAGCTGACATGGGAGAATGTCCCCCGACAGGCCCCCCTGCCCCCACTGGAGACCCTCCCTACCCCGCCAGCCCTGTGCGGAGTCACGCTGCAGGCACACGGGCCTGATAAAGTGTCAGCACCAGAGTGGCTCTTCCAGCAACACCTCCGGCTGCTGACGTGCCCTCGCCCGGCAACTCTGGGACACTGGGCGGTAAGAGCCTTGGATCGGCTAGGGGATGGGGAGCCAGCGGTCTCCCCGGAAGGCACTGAGCCGGAGCAGAGCCTGGGCCGATAAGCGTGGGGGAAGGGAGCGAGGAGGCATTAGCTAATGCCTGTGACGTGCTGGGTGGGATGCCTCCTGCCTGACGAGACTCGTGGCTCGTTCTTAGACCTTCCAGGGGCAGGAGTGGCCCTGCCGTGGGCCCCATCCTGCTGGACTGGCCAGCGTGATATCGTTCAGATGACACTGGCTGCTCTGGTCGAGATGGAGACAGTCACATTCTTGGGTACGAAATAAGCAGATTGAGTCTCTCCCAGGGGGTGTTGTGCTTTGGGGGGTGCTACCCCTCCTCCTCAAGCCATGCGCCATCTCCTACATCTCAGTCTGGCATGGGGGTGGTCTTCTGGGGGTGCTGCCCTGAGCTCCTGCCCATGCCCGGTTTCCTTGCAGCCCAGAGCTTGGCGTTAGGGCGTGCTGTGCTGCTGGAGGCGTCACTCCTGGCCTCGTGTGTGGGGTACCAGTGCACCCTGCCTGTCTCTTTCCATCAACTGGAAATCGAGCCAACCTAAAAACCTGGCTTATTCCTGCCCCTGGGTCCCACTTCAGCCTCACTAACCCCCTTTCTGCCAATGTTTGCGGCTTAGTGATCCCATTGTCCTCTTTTTTTTTTCTCCCTCCTTTGCTGCTCAGAGCAACACCAAGGGGGAGCCCAGATGCCCCGGTGATGGGCACTGATCTGAGACCCAAGAGAGACCACACCTGCTTGGCTGTGCAGGGGAAGCAGTGGCACGGGTTCTCCCAGAGCGCTGCAATTTTCTGTGCTAGCCCATCCGATGGGAAGGCTCAGGCAGGTGAGTGGTTTTCAGGCTGTCTGTGCTGGCTGCCCTCTCCTGGCGGGGTGAGTCTGGGAGGCCTGTCGGGATTGACGCTCTCTCTGGAGGTTTTCGTATCTCCTTGCATGGTCCCAAATATGCTGGTGGTTTGGGAAGCACTGCCATAGTGCTTCCCTCCCTGGGATTCCTGACTGGCTCGGGGATGGTTTATTTCCCTGGCGGCCGAGGAGAAGTGAATCCAGGATCTCTGGTTCTCCCCTCGCACTTTACTACACAGTCTGCTGATAACAATAACATCAACATCCTCTGTGGGGATTGACGGGATTGTCACCAGAACGGCCATATTGGGTCCATCTAGTCGTATCCTGTTTTCTGACAATGACCTGTGTCAGATGCTCCAGAGGGAGTGAACAGAACTGGGTAATTTACCAAATGATCCATCCCTTGTCTTCCCATCCCAGCTTCTGGTAATTGGAAGTTTAGGGCCAGCTGGAGCATGGAGTTGCGTCCCTGACCATCTAATAGCCATTGATGGATCTATCCTCCATGAACTTATCTGATTCTTTTTTGAGCCGATTTATACTTTGGCCTTCACAGCATCCCCGGCAATGAGTTCCACAGGTTGACAGTGCGCTGTGTGAAGAAGTACTTCCTTTTGTTTGTTTGAAACACGCTGCCTATTAATTTCATTCGGTGAGCCCTAGTTCTTGTGTTATACGAAGGGGTAAATAACACTTCCTTATTCATTTTCTCCACATCAGTCATGATTTTAAAGACCTCTATCATATCCCCTCTTAGTCCTCTCTTTTCTAAGCTGAACCTTTTCAGTTTTTTTTAATCTCTCCTCGTATGGAAGCTGTTCCAGACCCCTAATCATTTTTGTTGCCCTTCTCTGTACTTTTTCCAATTCTAATATATCTTTTTTGAGATGGGGTGGCCAGAACAGCACACAGTATTCAAGGTGTGGGCGTACCATGGATTTATATAGTGGCACTGTGATATTTTCAGTTTTATTAGCTATCCCTTTCCTAATGTTTCCTAACATTCTGTTTGCTTTTTCGACTGCAGCTACACATGGAGCCAATCATAGAATCATAGAATATCAGGGTTGGAAGGGACCTCAGGAGGTTCTAGTTCAACCCCCTGCTCAAAGCAGGACCAATTCCCAACTAAATCATCCCAGCCAGGGCTTTGTCAAGCCTGACCTTAAAAACCTCTAAGGAAGGAGATTCCACCACCTCCCTAGGTAACCCATTCCAGTGCATCACCACCCTCCTAGTGAAAAAGTTTTTCCAAATATCCAACCTAAACCTCCCCCACTGCAACTTGAGACCATTACTTCTTGTTCTGTCATCTGGTACCACTGAGAACAGTCTAGATCCATCCTCTTTGGAACCCCCCATCAGGTAGTTGAAAGCAACTATCAAATCCCCCCTCATTCTTCTCTTCTGTAGACTAAACAATACCAGTTCCTTCAGCCTTTCCTCATAAGTCATGTGCTCCAGTCCCCTAATCATTTTTGTTGCCCTCCGCTGGACTCTTTCCAATTTTTTCACATCCTTCTTGTAGTGTGGGGCCCAAAACTGGACACAGAACTCCAGATGAGGCCTCACCAATGTCAAATAGAGGGGAATGATCACGTCCCTCGATCTGCTGGCAATGCCCCTACTTATACAGCCCAAAATGCTGTTAGTCTTCTTGGCAACAAGGGCACACTGTTGACTCATATCCAGCTTCTTGTCCACTGTAACCCTTAGGTCCTTTTCTGCAGAACTGCTTTCTAGCCATTCGGTCCCTAGTCTGTGATAGTGAATGGGATTCTTCTGTCCTAAGTGCAGGACTCTGCACTTGTCCTTGTTGAACTTCATCAGGTTTCTTTTGGCCTAATCCTCTAATTTGTCTGGGTCCCATTGTATCCTATCCCTACCCTCCAGCGTATCTACCACTCCTCCCAGTTTAGTGTCAATGTTTTCAGAGAACTCTCCATCATGACGCCAAGATCTCTTTCTGGAGTGGTAACAGCTAATTTAGACCCCATCATTTTATATGTGTAGTTGGGATTATTTTTTCCAGTGTACATAACTTTGCACTTATCAACATTGAATTTCATCTGCCATTTTTTCCCCACTCACCTAGTTCCATGAGATCCCTTTATAATGTTTCACAGTCAGCTTTGGACTTACTGTCTTGAGTAATTTTGTATCGCCCGCAAATTTTGCCACCTCACTATTTACCCTCTTTTCCAAATCATTAATAAATATGTTGAACAGCACATGTCCCAGTACAGATCCTTCGGAGACCCTGCTATTTACCTCTCTCCATTGTGAAAACTGACCATTTATTCCTACCCTTTGTTTCCAATCTTTCCACCAGTTACTGATCCATGAGAAGACCTTCCCTTTTATCCCATGAGTGTTTAGTTTGCTTAAGAGCCTTTGGTGAGGGAGCTTTCAAAAGCTTTCTGAAAGTCCAGGTACACTGTATTGATTGCATCACCCTTGTCCACATGCTTGTTGACACACTCGAAGAATTCTAAGTGATTGGTGAGGCATGATTTCCCTTTACAAAAGCCAGGTTGATTCTTCCCCAATATATTGTGTTCATCTCTGTGTCTGATAATTCTGTTCTTTACTATAGTTTCAACCAGTTTGCCTGGTACTGAAGTTAGGCTCACTGGCCTGTAATTGCCAGGATTGCCTCTGGAGCCTCTTTTAAAAATTGGTGTTACATTAGCAATTGTCCAATCATCTGGTACAGAGGCCGATTTAAGCAATAATACCACAGTTAGTAATTATGCCTTCCAAGGGGAGTAGTGGGGGCAACTTGTTTTAAGACTGAGCTTGATCAATTTATGGAAGGGGAGCATATGGTGAGATTTCCTACCATGGCGTGTGGCCCATCAGCGACTGTTATTAGCAAATATCCCCAGCGGCCAGAAACAGGACACTAGATGGGGAGGGCTCTGAGTTACTACAGAGAATTCTTTCCCAGGTGTCTGGCTGGTGGGTCTTGCTCACATGCCCAGAGTCTAACTGATCGCCAGATTTGGGGTTGGGAAGGAACTTTCCCCCAGGTCAGGTTGGCAGAGACCCTGGGGTTTTTTCCTCCTTCCTTTGCAGCATGGGGCATGAGTCACTTGCTGGTTTGAACTAGAGTAAATGGTGGAGTCTCTGTAACTTGAAGTCTTTAAATCAAGATTTGAGGACTTCAGTAACTCAGCCAGAGGTTATGGGCCTATTACAGCAGTGAGTGGGTGAGGTTCTGTGGCCAGCAATGTGCAGGAGGTCAGACTAGATGATCATGATGGTTCCTCCTGGCTTTAAAGTCTATGAGTCTAGGAGAATTTCATATTTGAGTTCCTTCAGAACTCTTGGGTGCACACCATCTGGTCCTGGTGACTTATTGTTGTTTCATTTATCTATTTGTTCCCCAAACCTCCTCTACTGACACTTCCATTTGGGACAGTTCTGATTTTTCATCTAAGAAGACTGCCTCAGGTATGGGGCTCTCCCTTGAATCCTCTGCAGTGGAGACCGATGCAACAGATTCATTTAGCGTCTGCACAGCGGTCTTGCTTTCCCTGAGTGCTCCTTTAGCATCTCAATCATCCAGTGGCCTCACAGACTGTTTGGCAGGCTTCCCGCTTCTGAGATACTTAAAAAAAATTGTGGTTAGTTTTTGTGTCTTTGGCTCGTGGCTCTTCAAATTCTTTCTTAGCCTGCCTTATTATAGTTGACTTGCCAGAGTTTACGCTCCAGGTAGCAGCAGGTAACATTTCAACCTAGGTCTCTCTGTGTCCGCATCCATCTGACTCAGCCGCAGTTTGCATGTCAGAGACAGACTGGGAGACAATCTAAAGAATTATCACCTGCAAACGGAAAAAAAAGGCAGCCAGCCAAGGTCAGATTCAGCCAAGACTTCGCCATTAATTCCTGAAATCTCTTCCACCTTTGACAGCTGAGTGTTTGTGATTCCCAGTCCCGTCCTGGATGCAGTGAGGGATGAGGCCATTTGAATGAACTGAGGCTCCCAGCATCCTCTGGGGGGGGGTCTGTGTTGAGGCACCCAGCATCCTCCAGGGCTCAGTGCTGAACCTCTCTGCATCATAGATTCATAGAGTATAAGGTCAGAAAGGAGCATTAAATCGTCAGGTCTGACCTCCTATATATGACAGGCTGTTACATGCCACCTTTTGAGCCCAATGACTTGTGCTTGGCTAAAGCATCTCTTCTGGAATCTCTGCCGGCTTGATTTGAAGACTCCAACAGCTGGAGAATCCACCACTACCCTTGGTAGCTCATTCAGTGGCCTATCACCCTCACCGTTAACAATTTGCATCTTATTTCCAATTTGAATTTGTCTAGCATCAGCTTCCAGCCATGGGTGTTTGTCCTGCCTTTCTCCACTAGATTATCGAGCCCGTTAGTACCTGGTGTTTTCTCCCCATGAAGGTGCCAGATCCACCGGAACCAAGTCACCTCTCAATCTCCTTTTCGATAGCTTGGGCCTGTTGAGTCACTGTCAGATGTTTTCTCCAGCCCTCGCACCACTGTTGTGACTCTTTTCTGCACCTTCTCCACTTTTTCAACATTCTTTTTAAAATGTGGATACCAGACCTGGACACAGGATCCCAGTATCGGTCTCACCAGAGGTAAAATCATCTCCCTGTTCCCACTCACTACTCCCCTGTTTATACAACCAAGGATCACGTTAGCCTTTATTGCTACAGCATCGCACTGGGAATTGCTGAGTTGTTTGAGATACGGTGCCCCCTGAACATCCTCTGTGCCTTTGCAGTGAAACTCCCAGCAGCCTCCATGGCTCTGTGCTGTGACTCCCAGCATCCGCTTACTCCCGAGGGTATTCTGCGCCAAAAAATAAAAATTCTGCACCAAAAAATAAAAATTCTGCAAAATTCTGCAAATTGTATTTGTATTTGTCAAATGAATGTGGAGGCTCCAGCACGGCATTGAGGAGCACAGGCCATTGGCTGCACCGAGATGGGAGATCACTGGGCAGCTCCCCCCCGGCATGCGGACTCAGCAGTGAGGCTGCCCTTGACCCTGACACTGCGCAAGGATTGGGCCTACCAAGAAACACCCCAGGACCCTGCCCCTCCGTGCCAGGTGCACCAGGTGTGGGCAGGCAGGCTCAGCAGGCAGGATCCAAGTGCGGAGGGGCTTAGTGTGGGGGGATCCAGGTGTGGGTTGAGAGGGTTCTGTGTGGGGCAATAGCAGTGCAGGTGGCTCAGTGGAGGATCTGAGTGTTGAGGGGGGATCTGGATGCACAGGGGTTCGTTGGAGAGTTCTGGGTGCAGCGGTAATTGGACTCTGCAGGGGGTCCAGGTGAAGGTGGTTGGGGCTCAGCAGGGGGATAGAGCTCAGCAGAGGGGTCTGGATATGGGGGGCTCAGTGGGGCATCCAGATGCTGGGAGAGTGGGGCTTAGTGGGGTAGGGATCCAGGTGCAGCTGGTTGGGGCTTGGTGGGGTGGGGATCTGGGTGCAGGTGGCTCATTGGGGTGGTCCAGGTGCAGGGGGGAGTGGAGCTCGGTGGGGGGGTGAGTGAGGGGGTGAGGCTTGGTGGGAGGGTCTGGGTATGAGGGCATCTGGATAAACAGGGATTGGGCGGATGGGGGAGCTGCTCCCTGTACAGCTCCCCCTGCAGCTGAGGAACGATGGGCGCAGGAAGCGTGGGGGGCAGGGGGGCAGTTTGCAGAGCTTCCTGTAGCTGGGAGAGAAATCTGGAGGTGGGTGTGACCCAGCCCCGGATGCCATGGAGGGGAAGAGGAAGTCCCATCCTCCCCAGCCCAGCTGAGACTAGCAGCTGAGCCCGGTGCAGGGTAGGAGCCACCAGCCGAGTCTTTCTCAGTTGTGCCCCCTGCCCCAGAGTGATTTATCTCTCTGCTGGCTGCCCTGGATACCCAAAACATACTGCTGGGAAGGGTTGTATCACCCCTCTTGTGGCTTCCTTTTGCTTCCCTGTCAGAAAGTCTGTGGGGAAGCAAAGAAATCTGCGGGGGACATAAATTCTGTGCATGCACAGTGGTGCAGAATTCCCCCAGGAGTAATCCTCTGGGCCTTTGCTGTAATACTCCCGGGCTCTGTGCTGTGACTCCCAGCATTCTTCGTGCATCTGCTGAAGCGGGTCTGTGAGGAGGCAGCTTCCTCATTCCCTTTGGACTTTCCCTGCTCTTCCTGTCGGGTGATGAATCCAAGAGGCCTCTTTGCCTGAATTGCTGTTGCCGGAAGCAGGACAATCCAGGCCAGACTGGCTCTGTGGTTTCATTGTGTGAATGCCTTTGGCCCAGAGCAGCAGATCCCTGACTCTAATGCTAATCAACACCCTGTCCATGACTCACTTTCCTCTTTGCAACCAGCCGCCCCCGCCCAGCCACAATAGAAGAGTTGCTCGCCCACCTCTGCATTCACTGGGAGCCCCGTGGCAGGTTCCCAGCCCCCTTGCCAGCTACAAGGCCTGGAAGTAGAATCACTGCAATGCAACATCAAGTGTCGCCCTTCCCTGGGCAGGCTCCCTAGCATGGCCCTGAACCAGAGGCCGCACAAGACACTCCGCTGGCCTAGGCAAAACTTCAGCGTGCAGCCCCCACTACCGCCTTAGAACAGCAATGCAAGGGCGCCGGAAAGGGGGGATCCCGTGCTCCAGGTCGCAATGCTGCCCACTCAAATTTGGTCTGGCCGCTCCTCCGTCATGACAGAGGGGCAGCTGGTGATGGAGGGGCACGTGGGACAAATTTGAGTGAGTGGCATTGCGACCTGGCGCACGGGGCCGAAACCCCACTCAGATATAGCCTGGCCGCCCCTCTGTCACGCTGGCAGGGAAGGGGCTCTGTCATTACACCGCCCAGAGGCACCGATTGCTACTCCCAGAAATCCGCTGCTCTAGGAACCTGCTGCCCTAGGCAGCTGCCTGGTTTGTCTCCAGGTAGAGCGGCCCCTGCTCATCTATCTAGGTATTTGTCTGGCCCCCATCTCCGTAGCATCTGACCTCCACGCCATCCATAATGAATTGATCCTGTGCGGGAGGGAAGTACCATATCTTCTGTTATTCCAGAGGTTATGCCTACACTAGAGCTGCAGGTGTAAGCTCCAGCTCAAGGAGATGTATCGGCAGTAGCTCAGCCAGAGCTTGCGTGTCAGAAATAGCATAGCCATGGTGGTGAGATAGACTAGCTGCCCCAAGTACCATCCCTTCTAATACCCTTGATATTGCCCGGAGGTGGCTAGCCCGTCCTGCTGCCTGTAGTGGGCTAGCTCTCTACCCAAGCTGGGACTGACATCTCCAGCTCTTGTGGAGACGTGCCCAGAGATGGGACATTCAGAGACTAAGGGGCAGATTTTGAAGAGCTCAACGCGTTGGGGATTCGTGGCAGAACCAGGAATTGGACACACGTCTCTTGTGTCCTACTGTGGAGCCCTGTGCACGGGGCCGTCCTCCCTCCCCAAAGAGCAGGTCATTATTATCCAGCTCCTCGAAGGTATTGAGGCTCTAACTTCCATTAAAATCAGTGGGAGTTAGTTGCTTAACCACCTTTGAAGGTCTATGAGCGTGATCCCTAGGAATCTGTGCTGGCATCTGCTTCTCTAGGGTACTATCGCTTTAAGAGCAGGGCAGGATGGGAATGCTGCCCGGTTATAAAAGGGGAGAGTTAGCAGCAGGAAGGCAGCTAGGAGAAAGGAAGGAGTTGCAGTGGGAGCTCCAGTTGGGAGGTAGGTGCCGTGCTTGGAGAGAGTTTGTTTTGTTGCTAATAAGCTGGGGTTTGGCCTTGATGTCTCGCTCTGGGATCTAGGTGGCCCTGTGTCCCAGTCCCATTCAGGGATCTAGGGACCAGACCTGCCATTTGAGGTAGCAGCCAAGAATATGAGATTAGTTCAGTGCTGGGCGAGAAGGCTGGAGGGGTGATCCCAGCCTCTGTCACCTTGGGTAAGGGTGATATGTCTGAGGGTGGCTTCAAAGGGAGGCTAATGCAGCAGTAGCTGGGGGTTGACACTGGGGCTTGGGGCTCTGTCCTGGCTGCCAGGACTGGTGGTGATGGGTTAATAAGGTCCTGAGGGCTGGGCATTTGGCTACCCAAGGCAGATGACTGAGATCTGTGGAGGCTAATGACCTGAAGCCTGCTAGACAAGCATGTGAGTGCAGGGCTGCTGGGCTGCAGAGGTCCTTGGCTTCAGAGCTTGCTTCCCCCTGGATTTGTTAACTCACGTGCTTGGGGCCCTGGCATTCAGGAGTGGGGTGGATGGGTGGTGAGCTGGGCGGTGGTGGGCTGCCAGGGTGTCGGGGTAACTGCACTACCTGTCTGTTTGCTGGACCAGAGAGCAGCCCCTGAGTCCGTTTAAATTCTGTCTGTTTATCCCAACCCCCTTTCTCTGTCTGTGGGCCTCTGGAGAATCCTGGTAGATCCAGTGTATATGTCACCCTCTCCTGGTGGTGGTGCCCCTGGGGCAGATAACAGCCCAGCTCATTTGCCTTAATCACTATGCACTGTGTTTAGGTCCTGGCAGCCCTCCCCACCAGTCATTTAAACCAATGGTGAAAACAGCGAGTTGCCTGATCTGTCCTGGGGCTGTTCTGCGTCAGTGAACTCCTGGGGGGCTGCCCTCCACCTCTGGGTCTGAACGGATGGGCGGTGCCCGGTGCAGGAGGAAGCGATCACCAAGTCAGACTCAGAGCCCCTTGCTGCCGCGTGGTTCCCTCGTTCACTTCCCGTGTGAGCACCTGCCTCTGCTGGGGTAAGGGGGGACCCCTCTGCCCTAAGGTCCCCGCTGCTCTGGCTGCCCCCTCCATTGTGGGAGCATATGGCCTGCTCTCTGGGGCAGGGATGATTACTGGGCACCTTCGGGTCTCTATGGAGGTGCTGCACCCCAGCTCCAGCTGCAGTCACTGGGTGCTGTGAGTTCTCAGGCCCTTGTTATCCTCGGGCTTCAATAAGCCTGCAGCACAGGGAGTCGGCTTCCTTGGACCAGATCCCTTCTACCCCCTGTGAGAGGCTTTGCTGAGCTGTGCAGTATTGCAGGCCTGGCTTTACCCGTCCATGCCGCGTGAGCCCCACCTGCACAGCACAACTAGGCCATCCCTGTGCTCCTTGCCCTATGTGCATTGCTACCCGCTCCTCCTCCCAGGTCCATGCAGACCCACCCCGTCCCCTCTCTCCAGCCCCTGAGGATCTTGCTGCATGGTTCCATCACCCAGCATTGAAATGTTGTTGTCTGCCCACTGCCCCAGCCGCGTCTAAAGCCCGTGCACCCTGGGTATCTGCATGGCTCAGCTGCCCATGGGAGGGGGGCGTGTGGAATCCTGCAGGCAGCAGGGACTCCACATGGGGCAGTGCCCCCTCTCTGCTCCCGGACGGCCCCCCTTGGCAGCTCAGCTCCCCACCAAGGCTCTTGCCATCTGGCTTGTGCCTCCATGACCTCGCCCCACCCCTCCCCCAGAGCTGAGATTCGACCCCATCCTCTGCTGCAGGGTACGGAGCTGCCTGGCTGTGTTACTGAGATCCTGGCAGGGGAGGTGGGGGGGGGGGGAGGAGAAATGGGGGTGTCCAGCCTGAGTGCTGAGATCCGGGCGAGGGGGCATTGCTGAACAACTGCCTGCTTACCCCAACTGCTTGCTTTGAATGCGCCCCCAAATCTGCTGGCATCTGCTTCGCCGGTAGTCAAGCTGGGGCCCGTCCCCTCTGGAGGTAGGGGGGCACTCAACTCCCGGAGACAGCAGCTCAGCTGGGGTGGATGGGGGGAGTCCTGCAGAGTCATGGGGGTCAGGAGGGAGTAAAGTGGTCTCATGGGAATATTCCCCCTCCCCCAGTATGTATCTCCAGCCCCTCTCTTGTCTGTACCCCCCCACCCCAATGTATGTGTGTCCTGGCGCGCACCCCTCCCCCTCTCCACGCCTCTCAAAGCCAATTCGCCACTTCTCTTTTCAACTCCTCTGAAACAAACCGGCTCAATTAGCCGGGGTGTCTGCGCTGGCACGGCTGGGCTCCTGCTGCCGCTGTCTCATAATACCCTCATTTCACGCTGCCAACGGGGAGCTGCGTGGGAGGGGGCGGCTCGAGCGCCTCTCACTGTGCTCCAGCAGAGGGGCTCCGTGTCCTTCCTCTGTCCGGCTAATGGAGCAGCCAGCACCCCACTAACACCGGCGAGTCTGTGGGGCCGGTGGGCTTCTGAGTCTGGGAGCTGCCCTGGGAGCCTCCCCTCTTGGTGCTGGGTTCCAGTCTGGCCTGGGGATGGCCAGAGACACTTTCCTCTGAGCGCCCGTGTGCCCCGAGTAGGCACAGCTGGCTGACTGAGTGGGCCCCCACTGCTGCTGGGGGGCATGTCTCTGCTGCAGAGTTGGCTCGCATCACATACACGACCCTTAGTGCGAGGGTGGCAGGCCTTCCAGCTGGCCAGCCCGCCGGGGCTTCGTCCGCACTGCCACGAAGGCGCTTGTCTGCAGCGGGGCCTCTCCTGTTAGCTGCCTGGCTGCAGAATCCAAGTAGGGAAAAGGCACCTGTACTGTGTCTGCACGGGGTCTACCCAGGGTCAGCACTCAGCCCCCCACGCACCTGGGGTTGATCTGCCTGGGTCAGTGTTTCTCTGTGCTGGGATTCTCCAGCAGGTCGCTAACGCGGCTTTGGCCCTGCTCCAGCTGAGCTCACACGGCTGGAGTCTCAAGTGCCCAGACAGATGTTTGCAGTGAAAGCCAAGCCAGCTTCCTCCTCTGCTGTCCAGAGCAGCTGATGTCCATCCTGGAGCGGGTTGCTCTGCTCCATGGCTGGGCCTGGTCCCTCCCTCCCTTCCCCCCACCTGCTGCCTTCCCCATTGGCAGAGGTTGGCTATGGCTCTTCCTCACTCCCCCACGGACAGAGCCCTGGGCCTGCCTGAAAATCACCAGCTCCGGAAAAGTGCCCTGCTCCCTTCCAGAGCAAATGGGCCCCAAGCCCTATAGATGTCGTCTGGTCGGCCCAGCATGACTCCCTGGGTGTCTGCCTGGGGCTGTGCTGTGCTCACCCCATGGAGCAACTTCCCCTCTGCTCTGCCTCGGCGGAAGGGACTGGCTGCTCCCAGCACTGCCTGCGTGGCCAGGATGGGCAGAGGGCTCTGTCCTGCCCCATGCTTGGCATGGTCAGCGCATGGTTACACCTGCTGAGCAGGCTCCTGTCCCCCAGTCCGACCAGCCGCAATAGGGAATGGGGAGGCACTGGGAGGGGAGACGAATCACCAGGCTGTGTCTGGCCAGCTCCAGGGCACCGCATTGTGTGAGATGCCAGCCCTGGCTTTGGGGGGTTTGTCTTACGGGACAAAACCGGGGGAAGTGACTTTATTTGTGTTTCAGATGAGCCTGGGAGCCCCCATCATGGGGCAGGGCTCCATTATGCCAGGTGCTGTACAGACACAGGGCAAAGAGATGGTCCCTGCCCCCAGAGAGCTTACAGTGGGGAGGGTTGGTTTGGAGACTGGCATAGGGTTAGCCTGGCTTCTGGGGCGGGCACCCAGTGGATGTCTGGGTTGGCCACCTGGCCACCCCTGCAGTGTGCGCCCCAGAGCCCCAGTGAGGCGGGTGCTATAGGAACCTATGCTGACTAATCTTTTCTCTAGACGTTAGACCTACGCTTTCCATGGGTGATAGTTTTAAATGGCCGTGTTCCTAGCTAGCTGCAGCCCCCTGTCCCCACACACACAGGGACTGGCCCCAAGGGGCTTGTGCCCACCTCTGTGGCTCCTGATGCTGGTGGGATTCAGAGCTGGGGGGAGTGAGCGTGCTCATCCCTGGTCCCGAGTGGAAAGACACCCAGCCTGAGTCCTGGTGCAGCTCCTGCCTCGATCTGCTGGGCACACCGCAGTGCTCTCCTGCGCCCCATGCAGACGGCAGGTCATCCCAGAGGAGACACCCCCATCTGCTTTAGCAAAGGGTGAATGGAGCATCCCCTAGGTGTTGGCTTTCCCTACAGCCTCCCTTAACTAGGGGACCTGGAGGCTGTTGGTTTTTAGGCTCCCGGACCATTGGCTGTCTCTTGTGGCCAGGACAAGAGGAACTGGCTGTGAGGACCACCAAGTAGGAGTTTGTCAGGAAGCTCTGGCCCAGCTGTGCATTGCATGGATTTGCTGACAGTTTATCTGCAGAGCTGGGGTCGGGGAAAAACCCCGTTTCCAGAAAGGGGCTGTCTGTCTCCTGTGCCTGCCCATCTGGCTCCCTGAGCTCTTTGGAGGGGAGCTGGGATATCCGTGTTGCTGCAAGGCATGGTGGGATTGACCCCAGCGATCCTGGAGCCGCAGATCCCAGGGTGACTTTTGCACCAAAGCTCCCTCCAGTGGGGAAGGAGGCTCCTGGGGAGCAGCGGGCTGTGCTGGGAAGAGAGGGTTCCCCACTGGTGCCCTCCGGGGTGGGGGGCATTTCCTCAGCCCCCCCAAACACTTGGGTGGGGAGGGAGTAACCCTGGCTGTGCAGGCCCAGTGCTTGCTGGCCAGGAATGGAGACGGGCTTGCCTCTCCCTGGCATGGGGTCCCTCGCCCAGCCCTCAGCCTCTCTCTTACCCCTCCCCAGCAGTGTCCCGTTGTGTGCCCGGCGGCCTCCCTCCCTGCGAAGAGCCGCTGGCGCAGGCTGGGCTGAGGGCAGATCGCTCGGGTCAGACAGGAAATGAGTTAAGGCGAGGCGGGCAGGGCAGTGAAAGGCCGCAGTGTTCTCCCCTGGGGCAGCGTCGTACTCCCGCTCTGGGGGAGAGCGGGCCAGCATCAGCATGCTGGTGAAAGGAGGAGGCGGTGCATCGGCCCGTGCCCTGCTCCAGCTGCCATCCCCTGGCACCCTGCCCTGGACTCCTCGCTCCACGTCTGGTCGGCCAGATGTCAGCCGCTGTCTCCTGGAGGGCAGAGCCCGGTTCTAAGCCTCCAAGCACAGCAGAGGCCATTGTGTAGGACCTACGCTAACACACAATGATCGCACACATTGTGGCTTCTCTTTCGCTCAAGCGCTTAGCGTGCAGGGTTTGCTCCCTTGACCCACCGCTGAAATGCAGCCACCTCTAGGCATGGGGAGTGGAAACCCAGCTGTCGCTCCACACATCTGTCTAGGACAGGAAGTGAAGAAGAATCTCGTGGCTACTTGGCACTGCAGAGGGGGATGTCAGAGGCAGAAAAAACCTGGGTTGGAATGTAGCCAGGGCCCTGAGTTAACACCCCCAACGCTTGCAAAAGGTGCCCTGGGCTCTCTGCTGATCCCAAATGGCCAGGGGTGGATTTGGGCAGGGGTGATGCCCCTTCAGGATCTGTAGGCTCTTAGCTTAGGTTTACCAAGGAGGTACCCAGCTCCTGACAGCTGTGCTGAACCCCCTGCTAGCGTGAAGCCCGGCTCACCCATGCTGGAGGATTGGAGTGTGGGGAGCTCCCCCCTTCATCTTCTGGGGGTGTTAGCTCTGTACAACACAGGAGAGGGGTGCTGGGGGGTCTGACCCTCTCAGCAGCCCTGAGAACCTTGGTGCTTTGCAAGGAGCCGTTTAACTGCTTCTCAGGGAACACCTGGCCTGTTGGGGCCCCACTGCTCCTCAGAGCAGCGGCGCCCCACGGAGTCGGGAATACCCCTAGGGGTATGTGTGCGCTGCAGCTGGGACGTTCCAGCTCGGGGCCCATGCCTGGCGGAGACTCGCAGCTGGACAGAGCCGTAAATCACAAGCCAATCACCCCAGCTGGACAAAGCTGGGGCCTGGCCAGGGAGAAGGATGTGGTCAGGGCCCCTTAAACTGGAAAGGGGTTTTCAAGGACTGAATGTTTGTTTTCCAGTGTGACCACCCCCCAGCCCCTTTCCCAGCACTGCAGAGGGAGCTAATTGCAGGCTAGGGTGCTGTCATTCTGTGTGACGTTAGCTCAGCCTGTCTCCAGAAACGAGACCTTTCGCCGAGGTGCCCGCTCCAGCTTTGGTTTGGATGGGAAAACGGGGAGCTTGCCAGTCTGGATTTATGAGGGAAGATCTGGTTAGTTCTGCTCCTCGGCCTCTTTGCGTCAATATTATAGACGTTCCCCATTTCTTCCATTCATGGATGCTTTAGTCACGCTGCTAAATGACAGATTGGAGATTAGAGTCAAATCGTCTCCAGTTCTCTTGCAATCCCTGCCTGGCTGCTTCAGCCCATAGGACTGCAGTGAACTTGAACAATCAATCCGTTGCTCCCGGCCACAGTTACGTGCTGCTGGAGACGGGGGCCTGCTTCTGATCTCACTTGCACAGCTCTTGCAGCGGGGTAATTCCATGGGCTTCACGCTCCGTCTCTCGGATACAAACGAGAGGAGACTTGGGCAAGGAAAGCTGCCCAGAGCCCCTGTAGGGAGAGATCAGCTACAACATCACGGCCACCAATGTGATATACGCCATCATGTGCCAGCAATGCCCCTCTGCTCTGTCCATCGGCCAAACCGGACAGTCCCTACGGAAAAGGATAAATGGACACAAGTCAGATATTAGGAATGGCAATATACAGAAACCTGTAGGAGAACACCTCAACCTCCCTGGCCACACCATAGCAGATGTAAAGGTAGCCATCTTACAGCAAAAAAAACTTCAGGACCAGGCTTCAAAGAGAAACTGCTGAGCTTCAGTTCATTTGCAAATTTGACACCATCAGCTCAGGATTAAACAAAGACTGCGAATGGCTTGCCAACTACAAAGGCAGTTTTTCCTCCCTTGGTGTTCACACCTCAACTGCTAGAAGAGGGCCTCATCCTCCCTGATTGAACTAACCTCCTTTTCTCCAGACTGATTCTTACCTGCATATTTATACCTGCCTCTGGAAATCTCCATTACATGTGTCTGACGAAGTGGGTATTCACCCACGAAAGCTCATGCTCCAATATGTCTGTTAGTCTATAGCTGCTTTTACAGATCTAGACTAACATAGCTACTCCTCTGATACCTGTAGAGAAAGTGGCTCAGGGTGACCGGCTTTGCATGGACTGCGGGTGATTTGCCACCTTTCCGTCTGCTACTGGGAGAGAGTCGTTCCCACTCTTTGTGACTCGGTGCCCACTGGGGGCTGTGGATGGGAACTGGGCTCGTGTTTCACAGAGGCAAATGTTTGTGTGTTTCGGCTTTGTTGATACCTAACGCACAGGTGGTAGCCGGGCCTGGCCCCTCGGGTGGGTGCAGGTCTGGCCTCAGGCGCCTATTCCCGCCAAGACGCTAGTTCACATGAAGCCACGTGTGTCTGAGCAAGGCAAACGATCAAAGTGGGGAGTCTGGGGCGACCCTCCCATGGGACCGCAGTGACCAGTTGGGCAGCTTGAATACATTTCCCGAGCTGCCTGGTGGCTGAATGCTGCTCATAGGATTAAGTGGCTGCGACCAAGTCCCTCCAGTTCCCGGCCTGGCATCTGTGGGCAGGAACTGGGGCTTGCTGGGCCCCATGCACTGAGCTGTCTGGAGGGCTCTGCGTTGGCCCAGAGTTCAGTCAGCGACACCCCTCCAAGGCGGGAGGCAGCCGGGATTTTGGGGGGTGGTGGTGGTGCTGGATAACATGCAATTCCCCAACCTCCAGAGAGAATGGGCTCCCTGGGGCTGGCTCATCCGATCTGCCCTGCCACTGCTGAGTCCTGGATCCGCTTCTGCAGCTCTGGCTCTCTGGCGCCTCTCACCCTGACCATGGCCCGGGGGGTCCCTGAGTGTCCCATGGAGCCTTTGGAGAGACCCCCACTGACTTCAGTGGGTGTTGGATTGGACGCCAAGTAAAGGCAGGGGTGGGGAGCATGCCCATTGCCCCCTCTCTGCTCCCCGGGGGAGGGGGGAGCAGGCCCCATCTCCCAATCCCACCCTCTGCTCTCCCTCTGGAGCGCCTCAGTAGCCTCCGTTGCTGCCCTATCTGTGTGCTCCTGCCAGGGCCCTGGCTGCTGCTGGAGCTTTGGGAAGGGGAGGCGGGGGGGTCTCCTGGGAGCTGGGGGTGCTCTCGGGGCTGCCCTGCATTCCTGGGCAGTGATAGCATCACGTCTTGGGGCCCGGGCTGCCCTCCTGCAGGCCCACCAGCCCTTCTGTTTGCATTAATAGGCAGAGATCTTATCGCCCGTAACTGACAACATCTGGACAGAGGCCCCTGGCCAGGCCTTTCCCTCCCCTGGCTTCCCCCAGCCGGGGAGCTGTGTGTCTTTGGGGGAAGCGTGCGTGTCCCTCCAGCCCATTGTGTCGGGCAGGAGAGGGGGCCCCACCTCCCCTACAGTGGGAAGAGGCTTCCTGGCTCCAGACGGGCTTGTGTCATGTCCTACCCCTGCTGCCCCACTGGGGTGAGCAGTGTGAACTGGACCCCTTGTCACCCAGGGTCACTCGGATTCTCCCCCGTTAAGTAGCCAGAGGCTGAGCAAAGGGCTGGTCCATCTCCCAGGCTCTCTTTCCACCCCCATGCCCTGCCTGTTCATGCCCAGTGCCTGCTCCGGGCTGCCCATCCCGTCAGCCTCACTCTGCGGGCAGCCCTGCTACGCCCCTGGCTCCTCTCCGCTCCCGGCTTGGAAAGACATTAGCAAACGGGTTTTCATTCCCGCCCGTTAATTATCAGCAGGTCTCTGCAGTGCAGGCTGGGAGCTGGGGCGTCCCAGGCAGGGCCCAAGGCTCGCCAGCCGTCACCAGAGACGTCAGGAACATAGATACCTGCCCCCACTCAGCTCCCCAGTTCATCCAAAGCACCCCTTACTGGGCTGTGCCACCTCGGCTGGCCGAACAGGGCCCCCGGCCCCCTGGGGAAAGGGCTGGCAGCAGGCGACAGAGGCCAAGACCAGCAGGACAGGCCCTGGGGGAGCGATTTTCAGGGCACCTGCAGGACAGGGAGAGCAGTACTAGCATAGCAAGGGGACTGTGAGTCAGGACTGGGGGGCACAGGCGGCGCCGGGCAGGAGCACAATGACCCGTTCCTTGCCCCAGTGCTCTGTTCATTCTGCTGAATTAGGATGCAGGTCATTTGGGCAGGGAGCCCGGCCCTGGTGCTGGGACGCCCCTGCCCCAACAGGCCCCCGATCCAGCGTTGCAACCCCGTGGCTCTCCGGAGATGGCAGATGAGGAGCTGAGGAAGTGCCCTTGGCAGAGGAGCTAGGCTCCTGGGGCGAGGTGAATGAGGCCCCGTCAGGCCTAGGGCGCTGACATTTGGGAGGTGGCGACCGCAGCAGCCAAACATCCGGCCGCCGCGGTCATCGGCGGCATTTTGGGGGTGGGACCTTCTGCCGCCTAGGGCGCCAAAAAGGCTGCCGGCGCTCCTGGGCCCCGTGTGCCCAGTGGGGCAGGCAGCTCGTTTACTGCTTCGTTAGCCAGGCTGCCGTTGTTCCCTGGCTGTGCTCAGAGGAAGCTTGCCAGGGACTGGGTACCCCCTCGCCAGGCCGGGGACTGAAGGGGCTCTGGGTTTGGTGTCATGGGGCAGGCCATGGCTGGGGCCGGAAGGTGAGTGGGGTGCAGATGCTGCCAGTAGGAATCTAACCTGCGGCAAGGACAGCAGGAGGCAGCCAGCTGGCAAGGCGTGGGGCACTAGGTGCGTGGCACAGGGTGCCCGCTGGGCAGCCCACGTGGTTGGGCTGATGTTGGTCCCCTCTGGGGCCAGTGCTGGGGAATTCAGCACAGCCAGGGTTGATTCCCTGCCTTGGAGCCACCGAAGGGCCTTGGGTAACCAGAGTCGCTGGAGCAGAGCGCAGGGAGCTCAGCTGCTGTCTGAATGAGCAGGGTAGGACTGCGGGGGGCCAGCAGGACTTGGGCCCGAACTCCCTGACTTGTCCCCATCTTTGCCAGGCTCCTTCCTGCCCTGTCTCCTCTGCCCACTCAGAGTTGCTCCCTTCGGTCATCTCCCTCCATGGCTGGCTCCCCGCTCCTGGGCGCGGGAATGTAGGTCAGAGTACGCTGTGCGAATATTAACGACTCCGCAAGGAGCCGCCTGCCGCCCCCGCCGCCCTGTGAAATGGGGGGACTGCAGCTTTGTGCCCCAGAACACCAGTCGCTGGGGAGGGGCAGCCCCTGGGGAGGAAGTGGGGACTGCCTGCGGCTGCACTTGGGGGTGGGGAGGATTTAGGGACCCCCCCACATACTGGGGACTAAATGGAGGGGCTTTCCTGTTCAGACACGCAGCCTGAGTAGAGATCTCTCCCCTCTCTCTCCATCCATGTACCGAGTTGAATTGCCCTTGGCTATGACCCATTCCTGCACTGAGCTGGCCAGGTCTGTGGGCCCCAGGCCAGGTGAGCAAGCAGGGACCAGGGGGGATGAGAAATGTGGGGGTGAGCCTGTAGAGCTTGGGGGCAGAGAGAACTCCGGGGCCTATGGAGCCGCCCCAGCCTGTCTGCATCTTAACAGGCTCCCCAGGGAGAGGGCAGGGCCAACCCCAATGGGTTCACTCTGGCCTGGAGAGGACCCATTACTGCATGTTGCCCATGATATGGGCATGGACCCGTGACTGCTTCGGATTGTGCCAGTGAAAGCTGCAGGGTGTGGTTGTGGTGCTGGGTACGGTGGATGGCAGTGCAGCTGCACGTTGCCTGTCGAAACCACCTGGCAGTGGGCAGGTAGGGTGCACTCCGCCCCTAGGCGTGGCAGGGTGGGGGTAGCAGGTAGGTGGCCCACATGCCCTGCATAAAGCCAGCGGGGCAGGGGCAGTGGTCAGTTGATTTCCCCTCCCTCCGCTCTCCTGAATGCCCCAGCTTAGAAATTATCTGGGTCCAACGCTGATGTTGCGGCTCGTTCCCACCCTGATCCAGAGGAACATCCTCGGCCAGCCCCACGCTGGGCCAGCCCTCACCTGACCGGCTCCTCTCCTGCCTAGAGAAGTGATTCCCTCCTGTCCCCGGGGCTTGGGGTACTGGCAGGGGGCAGCTGGTGTAGTGAGATGCACCAGGCGCTGCCTCTCTGGGGAGCAGCATCCCAGCTAGAGAAACGGCGAGGCTGGAAAGCCCAGGCACCATGGCATGGAGAGGGTGCCTTGCTCAGAGCGAGGTGGCGCCAGCTCCTTCCTCCTGCTGTGGAGCGGCCTGTAGATCCACACAGGGGAAGGAGCCCAGGCTACCTGCACACACGCCGTCTCCCATCCGAGTGCTGTGCCACTCACTCGCGCTGGGCCCAATGTCTGTGCTCTCTCCCCTGGGACCCTGCGGGATGGCCAGGCCAGGGCCTTGCTGTGGACACAGGGATGAGAAGCCACGGCCTTTCCCAGGCAGGCGAATCCTCACCACCTCACCTGCTCTTGCTGCAGCCAGTGTCCCAGCACAGGGAGAGGAGACGGCCCCGGCTCTGGTACCGGGGAGACCCTGGCTGGGCACCTGGGCTCAGTCCTTTCAGCCTGCCAGGAAAGCACAGACAAAGGGCGGGGAATGCAGAGAAGGGGACGAATGCTGGAGGGAGGGAGATAATAGGACAGATTATTAGCCAAGCTCTGCATAATTCAACTCTGTTAAGTGATGACTACGGGGGATAGGAGAAGGGAGCTGGGTTATTTAGGTGATTGGAGGGGCCATAACGTGGAGGGATGAAAGCGAGAGAGGAAGGGACAGGGAACAAATGCCAGTGCAGGCTGAGGTCGGAGAAACTGCCTGATGGCAAAGGGGCTGCTGGGCCAGGGAATTGACCTGGACAGGATCCAGCTGGGGATGGTCCCCGGGGCAGGGCTGGGAGCCCCGTCGCTCCCCGAGAGGGGGACGGATCCGGCCGGGGATTGTCCCCGGGGCAGGGCTGGGAGCAGCACATGCAGCCCTTACGCGAGTGCACCGCGCTGTGCACTGCACGCTCACGAGGCCGCGCCAAGCGCACACCCAGCAGCACATGCAACACCTGCTGGCTCCCAGGTACACCCCTGGTGGGATGCATTGGGCCCAGGGGACGGGCAGGAAGAGGGGGGCTCAGGGCAGGGGATGGTGGGATGCATTGGGCCCAGGGGACGGGCAGGAAGAGGGGGAAAGGGGCCCGGGGGACAGGCAGGAAGAGGGGGGCTCAGGGCAGGGGATGGTGGGATGCATTGGGCCCAGGCGATGGGGCAGGAAGAGGGGGAAAGGGGCCTGCGGGACAGGCAGGAAGAGGGGGGCTCAGGGCAGGGGATGGTGGGATGCATTGGGCCCGGGGGACAGGCAGGAAGAGGGGGGCTCAGGGCAGGGGATGGTGGGATGCAGTGGGCCCAGGGACGGCAGGAAGAGGGGAAAGGGCCCGGGGACAGGCAGGAAGAGGGGGCTCAGGGCAGGGGATGGTGGGATGCATAGGGCCCAGGGGAAGGGCCGGAAGAGGGGGGCTCAGGGCAGGGGATGGTGGGATGCATTGGGCCCAGGCGATGGGGCAGGAAGAGGGGGAAAGGGGCCTGGGGGACAGGCAGGAAGAGGGGGGCTCAGGGCAGGGGATGGTGGGATGCATTGGGCCCAGGGGACGGGCAGGAAGAGGGGACTCTCCCAGGCAGTGCTGGGCTCTCACACTTGTCTCCTGGTTGCTGGTCTCTCTGCTGAGCAGCCAGGGATCGAACGGGCTTGGAGGCGCCTGTGTCTTCTGCCCTGGTTACGCCGGGCCAGGAGAGCGTGTCGTGGACAGGGATGCTTGGGGGCTGACGTGCCCCCTGCTGGTGCCTAGCTCGGCCCCGTTCCCATCAGGCGGGCGCAAGGCGCCCTCAGACCCGGCTGGTCCCCCAGCAGGGCAGAGGTGGTGGGTAGAGCCCCTCTGGCACAAGGCCCCCAGCCCAGGGCCGGGGGGAGCAGGCGCTATTGTTCATACCCGCAGCGGGCGAGGGGCCAGGGATTGGAGCCCCTGGCTCTGAGAAGTGGGTGGGGGATGTGGGGTTACCCTGGGCTGCGGGGGCCTGTGTCCATGCCGGGGGCCCGCTCACCCTCCCACAGCTGAGGGGACGCACCCGTGTCTTGGTGCCGCAGGCTATCAGGGCCCCTCGCCTAGCAGAGGTCACTCCCCCCTCTTCCCCACACCTGAGCATTTGCTTTTGTGCCACCCATGGGCTGAGTGCAGCCGGTCTCAGCCGCTCTCCTCCTCAGGCTTGTGGAAGTGGTGGTGGCTTTGTGGCCCCGACGGCCGGGTCCGAGCCAGCGTGGGGGTCCTGCAGGGCCAGGAGATGATGCAGGCCGGCTTGCCGCAGCGTCGGGCCGAGGGGGAGGCTGCGCCTGGCGTGCGGGGACAGCCTCCTGCTGCCATCCCCCCGCTGCTTCCTGTGCAGGCGGCCCAGGGCAGAGGATGAAAGCAGCTCAGCAGATGTTTCGGGCTTGTTTTCATCTCATTAACTGTTTCCTCTTTTATTAGGAGATCAATTATTAATTGTTCCGAAGAGAAACCTGAGGAGAATCCCAGAGTCTGTTCCGGTCCCAACCCCCGAGCTGTAGCGTTGGGAGTGCAGTGGGGTGGTGCGTTGGGGAGGAGCTGGGGTGAGATGAACTGGGGCAGGCTATTAGGAGCAAGGGTGGTAGCGGGGTAGGATCAAGGCAGAGGTGGCATCGGGACAGGCACTGTATGGGATTCGGGGGCAGCAGTGCTATAAGTGCACTCAGGCGTGAGTATCAGGTCGGAGATAATCCTGTCCCCTCTCTAGCTCTCTCCTCCTCCCCTCGATCTCCCAGCAGCAATATCCCCCTCCCCACATCCCCAGGTCTAGTTCTCACTCTCTAGCTGGGTTCTTCTGTGTCCCCCACCCCATCACCTGAGTGAGCCCATCTGCTCCTTACCTCTCCACCCCATGCTTGTCTCCCTCCCAGCATCCCTGGCTCTGTCCTCCCCTCGTGGTCCGGTCTCTCCTCGGTTACTTTGTTCCACAAACTGACCCCAGCGAGGCTGGGCACGGCAGCTACTGTCCCGGGAAGGAGCTGTGTGACGCAGCCCTGGCTCTTCATAGAATATCAGGGCTGGAAGGGACCTCAGGAGGTCTCTAGTCCAACCCCCTGCTCAAAGCAGGACAAATCCCGGAACAGATTTTTGCCCCAGATCCCTAAATAGCCCCCTTAAGGAGTGAGCTCACAACTCTGGATTTAGCAGGCCAATGCTCAAACCATTGAGCTATCCCTTCCCTGCAGTGTGTGTGTGTGTGTGTGTGTGTGTGTGTGTGTGTGTGTGTGTGTGTGTGTGTGTGTGTGTGTGTGTGTGTGTGTGTGTGTGTGTGTGTGTGTGTGTGTGTGTGTGTCGGGGGGAGCTATGTGCCATTGCAGCCCCAGCTGCTCTCAGTAGGAGGTGCTGTAGGCCGTGGGGCAGGAGTACTGGCTGGACGAATCTCCCAGCTGGGGAGAGCGTGTGGGGCAAGCGTGAGGTGACAGGCTGCGATGGTGCCATGGGGCATGCTTTCAGCCCTAGGAGGCAGCATTTCTCCTTCCTGCTGTGGTGCTGAGGGGTGTGGGCCGCTCCTGGGCTCCAGCCACGGACGCAGCAGCCTAGCTCGAGGGATCCCAGGCTGGCAGCACTACCTGTGTGAACCACACGCCTGTGCCCCACGGTGCCAGCTGTTGAGCCTGGCAGGAGCGGGACGGGTCAGGAAGGTTTGGCTCCCAGGGAAGGATGCTGCCTCTGCCCAATGTCTCACTGTGTCTCGCTGCCTGGGCTGAGAGCCCTGGAACGGGCTTTGGGTGCAGCTGGACTTGGGCGGGCACTGGCAGCAACGGGGCTCAACGGATTCATTGCTTCAACAGCCCGGCTGTGGAGCCGAAATGTATCGGTCCCCAGGCAGCGCAGCACCGTGCTGCAGCATGGCCGGTCCCTCCAACCAGGGCCAGCACCCAGGGAGCGGCAGCACCATCCCCACTGCAGAGCCCTGGGGAGCCGCACTTGGCTCAGAACTGATCGCCCTGGCAGGAGCTCAGATGCCCTGACCATGGTATAAACAGGCTGAGGCAGGGCACTCAGAGCCCTGCCAGCTCGTTGGCAGAGTTGAATTTCCATAGCTTCCCTCTTCTGCGCCTCTTGGTATCACTGGGCACATGCAGCAAAAGGCTACCCTGGCCCTGTGTACGATGGAGACCCTGGCTCTGCTCCCCGCCCCTCCCAGCAGTCCTCACTATGCAGCCAGCCCAGAGATCTTCCTCTTGTTTCCCTAGTGAAATATTCATGGCTCGCAATGAAGAGTTAATTTCATTGCACTGACAAGCAGCTGAATAATTTACACTCTCTTTTGCAGGACATCATTAGCACCCTGACCTCTGGGCAGCGCAAGAGCCTGAGCCTGGCACCTGGGCACTAAGACCTGCTCGGAAATGCAACCAGAGCACAGGGCGGCTTTATAACCAGCTGACCCACTGCGCGAAGGGAGCCCAGAGTCCTGGGCTTGGTCATGCACTGGGCAAAAGGAACCTGAGTCTGTCTGTGCATGCATCATCCTGGCTTCTGCATTCCCCAGGCCCTGCCTTCACGACCTGCGCATGCAGCGCCCTGCGGTTCTGTGTAACGGGCAAGCCTTCCCGCAGCTGCCCCTGCACCGGTCCCTTGGCCCGTTGCTTGCAGCTGACAGCGCTCAGGGGCCAGCATAGAAATGGGGAAGCTACATCCCTGCCCCACTGGAGACAAGGCACCACGCCCCTGGGCACGTGTGGAGCATGCAGTCCCCTGGCACACTCCATGCCTTGACCCTTTCCACTCTGCAATTATCTTTCCAAGGAATCCAGGGTCTCTGTAATGCATATGCCCCCTGAGCCACAGCAAGGGCCAGCCCACCCACCTGGGATCACTGTGTCCTCCTGACACGTCTAGGGGAGGATGCACTGGGCAGGATGTGGGAGAACTGGTTCAGTTCCCAGCTCTTACAGACTCAGGATCACTCAGGCCTAATCCTGGGAGTCAGGCACCTAAATCTTTTGGAGGATCTGGGCCTACATCTCTGTGGGCTGCAGTTTCCCCATCTGTAAATGAGATAATGACACTCGCTCTCTTTCCTTTGCAGGCTCTTCAAGGCAAGGGCTCTCTCTTACTGTGCGTATGTGCAGCGCCTAGCACAGCAGGGCCTCGATCCCAGCTGGGAACTTGTTGTAATAACCCCTGTCATCCTATGGTGGCCCTGAGACACTGAGCCATAAATCCCCCCGCCTTGTGCCAAATATTCTGGCTCGGACACTCCTGGTTCCAAGACCATGGTGTCGGCATAAGGACACGCGGGTGCCTCTTGTTCTGAACAGCACAGCGGGTATTTTGGACCCTGGGTCCCTCGAAATCCGTGAGTTGTGGACTGAGTGGCACAGTCTGCTCCTACTTTTACTGAGACCCCCGCTCGCCCAGCCTCTATGCACTGCTGAGAATCCAGGCCTGGCATGAATGAAGTTTGCTGGCTTCTTATGCAGTAGCTGGGGAAACAAGCGGAACGGAGAAAGCAAGTGAGGTCATGGGCTGGCCTGCTCGGCTCAGGGAGACAGAGACTGGAGGGATTCGAAGGCAAAACCCCACCTTCCCCTTGTCCCCTGCTCTTGGTTTGTGTCCAAAGCCGATTCCTCAGATGAAAAATGTTTGGAAAACAAGGCTGCTGGGCGAGCTCCGGATTCCGGAGATAACGGGCAGGCTCGAAGGGGGAACGTTTATTTACATTGGGGGGGCTGAACTGTTGCTCTCTGGTGAAACCCAAGCTGGCTGGCGTTTATTTAGAAGATAAGAGGGATGGGGAAGAGGGGGTGCTCCTCCGCTCCCGCCTCCAGCTACTTCACAGCTCTGTTTTCCTCCGCTGGAGAGACTCACGGAGGGGAGAGCCAGGGGGGCGAATGGACGGCACGGCAGGAGGAGGGTCCGGCCAAGCTGCTCAGGTGGGAGCTGGCCCCCACAGACAGGGCTGCCAGAAAGCTGCCCCCAGCGTGTAGCAGCAAAAAGTGGCAGGAGGAGGCAGGAGCTGTTGGCAGGTGAGCTGCGGAGAGTGAGGCAGGGAGATGCTCGGAGGAGGCTCCAGCGGGGAGGGGGAGAGCTGCCCCCACCCCTGGTCTGCCCTCCCCAGCCTGGTTCAGGGACCCCCCTCCTGGGCGAGCCTGGGGAAATGGGGCCTGTCCCTTCACCCCTCAGGCAGAGTCAGTATGTGATGGGCTGCGGTGGTCTCACACCCAGCTCCCACCCCTGGGGAGGGGACTGGGAGGGCAGGGCCAGCGCCGAGAGGGGTTGGCTGTTGTCCGGGCAATCCTGATACGTGTTCCTATGGGCTGAGACTCCTGGGATCTTCTGGGGTCCCATGCCCTAGGGCCTTCCTGAAAGCAGGGCGCTCGGAGCTCCTGCGTGTGCAGATTGAGCCCCACCCCCACTCGCCCAGCTCCAGCTCCCCACTTCTGATGGCTCAGGGACTCTCCCCATCCCCTATCAGTCTCTGTTCTCCCTACACTGTTCTCCATATCATAGAATCATAGAATTCAAGATCAGAGACCTTCCTGACCCCAAATATGGTGATCAGCGCACCCCTGAGCATGTGGGCACACTCCATGCCTTGACCCTCTCCACTCTGCAATTATCTTTCCAAGGAATCCAGGGTCTCTGTAATGCATATGCCCCCTGAGCCACAGCAAGGGCCAGCCCACCCACCTGGGATCACTGTGTCCTCCTGACACGTCTAGGGGAGGATGCACTGGGCAGGATGTGGGAGAACTGGTTCAGTTCCCAGCTCTTACAGACTCAGGATCACTCAGGCCTAATCCTGGGAGTCAGGCACCTAAATCTTTTGGAGGATCTGGGCCTACATCTCTGTGGGCTGCAGTTTCCCCATCTGTAAATGAGATAACGACACTCGCTCTCTTTCCTTTGCAGGCTCTTCAAGGCATGGGCTCTCTCTTACTGTGCATGCGTGCAGCGCCTAGCACAGCAGGGCCTTGATCCCAGCTGGGAACTTGTTGTAATAACCCCTGTCATCCTATGGGATTTATGGTGGCCCTGAGACATAAATCCCCCCGCCTTGTGCCAAATATTCTGGCTCGGACGCTCCTGGTTCCAAGACCATGGTGTCGGCATAAGGACACGCGGGTGCCTCTTGTTCTGAACAGCACAGCGGGTATTTCGGACCCTGGGTCCCTCGAAATCAGTGAGTTGTGGACTGAGTGGCACAGTCTGCTCCTACTTTTACTGAGACCCCCGCTCGCCCAGCCTCTATGCACTGCTGAGAATCCAGGCCTGGCATGAATGAAGTTTGCTGGCTTCTTATGCAGTAGCTGGGGAAACAAGCGGAACGGAGAAAGCAAGTGAGGTCATGGGCTGGCTCGTCGGCTCAGGGAGACAGAGACTGGAGGGATTCGAAGGCAAAACCCCACCTTCCCCTTGTCCCCTGCTCTTGGTTTGTGTCCAAAGCCGATTCCTCAGATGAAAAATGTTTGGAAAACAAGGCTGCTGGGCGAGCTCCGGATTCCGGAGATAACGGGCAGGCTCGAAGGGGGAACGTTTATTTACATTGGGGGGGCTGAACTGTTGCTCTCTGGTGAAACCCAAGCTGGCTGGCATTTATTTAGCAGATAAGAGGGACGGGGAAGAGGGGGTGCTCCTCCGCTCCCCCCTCCAGCTACTTCACAGCTCTGTTTTCCTCCGCTGGAGAGACTCACGGAGGGGAGAGCCAGGGGGGCGAATGGACGGCACGGCGGGAGGAGGGTCCGGCCAAGCTGCTCAGGTGGGAGCTGGCCCCCACAGACAGGGCTGCCAGAAAGCTGCTCCCAGCGTGTAGCAGCAAAAAGTGGCAGGAGGAGGCAGGAGCTGTTGGCAGGTGAGCTGCGGAGAGTGAGGCAGGGAGATGCCCGGAGGAGGCTCCAGCGGGGAGGGGAAGAGCTGCCCCCACCCCTGGTCTGCCCTCCCCAGCCTGGTTCAGGGACCCCCCTCCTGGGCGAGCCTGGGGAAATGGGGCCTGTCCCTTCACCCCTCAGGCAGAGTCAGTATGTGATGGGCTGCGGTGGTCTCACACCCAGCTCCCACCCCTGGGGAGGAGACTGGGAGGGCAGGGCCAGCGCTGAGAGGGGTTGGCTGTTGTCCGGGCAATCCTGATACGTGTTCCTATGGGCTGAGACTCCTGGGACCTTCTGGGGTCCCATGCCCTAGGGCCTTCCTGAAAGCAGGGCGCTCGGAGCTCCTGCGTGTGCAGATTGCGCCCCACCCCCACTCGCCCAGCTCCAGCCCCCCACTTCTGATGGCTCAGGGACTCTCCCCATCCCCTATCAGTCTCTGTTCTCCCTACACTGTTCTCCATATGCTTCCCCATCTCACCCCCCTCCCTCCACTGCCTGTCCCCCCACCGCCCCTGGGTCTGTGCACCCTTTGCTCCCCGATCTGCCCTGACTCCCCTCCCTGCATTCCTTGATCAGTCTGATCCCCACATCTACCCCACCCCGTCTCTCCTCCGTCCCTCCATCTTTTCACTGGGCTGCCTCTGGCCTCTCAGGAAGCAGCAATCGCGCAGGGCTGAGGGCGCTCAGGCAGGCCAGTGCCTCTGTGGAAGTATTTAAGCCCAGCATAATGTTGTTATCATATTTTTATGCCAGGAAATTTAAAGGGCAGAGGCTGCAGACAAGCAAACATCTGAAGCCATCAGCCTGATAAGGCCTGAATTTCCTTTCCCTGTTTGCGAGGCTTCTGACCTGACAGGATTGCGTTTATATAGATATGTGTTTTCACACAAATGAGGACTTTCCCAGCTGTCCCCTCCCTGTCCAGTATCCCTTCCCCACCCCGGCCCTGACCTCCCCGAGCCCTGCGCCTTTCCCTCTCTCTCTTTCCCTCACACGCACACCTCCCCTGCCGCGGCTCCCGGCGCGCTTCGTCAATGAACGAATTGGCACACGACTCCAGAACCAAGAGAGACCCCAAAAGATCTGCCCTGGGAGCCGGAGGGGAAAATCCAAAGGGCCATTCTGTGCCGGCAGCTCAGGCCTGACTCGCTGCTCTCCGGGAATGCAAAGTGCAGCCGTTTAACTGCTGAACGGCCGCTTCAGCGCCTTGGCTGCGTGACGAAGGGCCACTCGGCGCACACCTCGGCCCCTCTCCCTCAGCCCAGGCTGGAGCGTGAGGAAGGGCCAGTACTGGGTTTATAATGGCGCCCATGGGGCCAGGTTGATATTTGGACCAGAGGGCCCCTCCCACACACACACACTCTGCCCCAAGCCTCGCCCACCACTCCTGCCTCTTCATCCCCTCCCTGCTGCTTGCCTCTGGCCGCGGGGCTGGTGGACACGGCCAGGCTGGGCGGGCTCTTGGGGTCACGTCCCAGGAGTTTACCCTGGTCCCCAGTGCTGCTCTGGCTCCGGGCAGTCTTTGCTGCCCATTTCCCCAGGGCCGAGCCGCTGGGACAGGTGCAGAGGCAGGGCCGGTCTCAGGCAGTGGGAAGGGGCAGGAAAGGAGGCTGAAGAAGAGACCCCAAAAGGCTCTGAAACCAGAGATCAAAGAACCCTCCCCTGGTCCCCGATTGGTCAGTGTTAAGGCAAAGGGGGGGCGCTTGTGGCAGGAGCGGGGCTGTGCCACACAACAGGGTGGGTTTGGGGCAGGGGACTTGCTCCACCCCATGCCCCGGATGCTTCAGAGACCTTCCCCCAGCGAGCGCCCGCTCTAATCCGGAGGGGAGGGGCGGGCATGGCTGCCGCAGGGTCGGCGCTGGAGCCCGGCTGGCTGTCCCGGGCGGCTGTTTGCGCAGGGCGCTGGAGTCGGCCTGCAGCTGGGCCTGCGCTGCCCCCGACTTCCCCGGAGCGCCACTGGCGGGTGGAGGCAGGAAGCTGCCCGCTTGCTGCCTGTCCAGCACACGGGGCCAGAGAGCAGGAAATGAGTATTTTGACAGCCGGGAGTCAGCCGAGCTCAGAGGGAGGATGCTCCGGGGAGGGGGCTGGGCTGCAGTGTGGGGTGCACTGGGGCACATGCTCCAGCCGGGATGGGGGGAGAGATGGGGGCAGGCCGGGTAGGCAGACCCCTGCCCTGCTCCTCTGTCATCCCATGGGGAGAGCGGGCAGCTCACAACCAGCCCAAAGGGATGGGGGGGTGGGGGCGGGAGAGGTGTCATTAACCCTTTGTGACCCTAGATGCAGTCTCTCCCTTCCCCCCACCCTCTCCTCCAAAGCTGAGGTGCCAGTTTGTCTTTAAGAGAGCAGCAGGGGCCAGATCCTGCCCTGAATGGCTCCCTGTGCATCCCGGCTGGGTCAGGGCAGGATCTGGCCCTAGCGCTGCGGGCCCGCTCCGTTGCCGTGGGGAGGAGGGTGAAGGAGCAGAGCCGTTACAGGGATCCGTCTGGCCTGGAGGGGGCGGCGGGGAAAGGCCTGTTCTGAGGGGCTGTTTGATGGGAAATCAGAGGGTGGGAAGCCCCGAGCAGGAAGCTAGGGAGCGACCCGATGAACCACGTGCTGTAAATCATGGGCCCAGACAGACTCAGGGGAGAGTTCAAGGGGAAACGGAGTGTGAAAGAGCTCCGCAGCAGCCGCTCCTCTCTGCCTCCAGCCCCCGGGCCCAGGAGCCTCGGCGCAAGGCCAGGTTAGCACGCTGGGAAAGGGTTAATCAAAGAGCAGTGGCAGAGGGCCACAGCCTGGGGGTATGTGCACGGGTGTTGCTGCCCACGTTTGCCTGCACCGGTGCTCCCAGCTGCTCTGTGCCAGTGAGAGTGTTACCAGCGCTCACGATGCTGGTGCTTTTCTTGTCTCTCATTAAAACCAGAAGGAAGTTTCTCGCCCCCGGGGCTGTGGAAAGGAGGCTGAAGAAGAGACCCCAAAAGGCTCCGAAACCAGAGATCAAAGAACCCTCCCTTGGCCCCTGATTGGTCAGTGTTAAGCCAATCCCATGTTTAAAACAAACAAAAGGAAGTATTTCTTCACACAACGCACAGGCAACCTGTGGAACTCCTTGCCAGAGGATGTTGTGAAGGCCACAACACTAACAGGTTCAAAAAAGAACTAGGTAAGTTCATGGAAGATAGGTCCATCAATGGCTATTTGCCAGGATGGGCAGGGATGGTGTCCCTAGGCTCTGCCTGCCAGAAGCTGGGAGTGGGCGACAGGGGATGGATCACTTGATGATTCTCTGTTTTATTCATTCCCTCTGGGGCACCTGGCATTGGCCACTGTCGGCAGACAGGATACTGGGCTAGATGGACCTTTGCTCTGACCCAGTCTGGCCGTTCTTATGATTGTCGGGGCTTGTTCCAGGACTCTGGGCTTCCCCTGACTTGCCCCAGTGGCTTCCCCTGGTTTCAGCAGCTCTGGCGACACAGAGAGGCTGTTGGGGACGGCGTGTCAGAGTGGGGCAGACCAGGGTCCATCTAGACTGGTCTCTGGCCCCAGCCGTGGCCAGCACACCGGGGGGAGGTGCAAGAACCCCCCGTATGGACACTTACGGGCTCACCTGCTGCTAGGGGAAGCAGTTTGAGGTTGGTTTGTTCTGAAGCCTGGGGGGTGGCTACCAGGCTACGGGAGGGTGATGGCTGTGATCAGAGAAATCAGCCCCCCCGTCCTGCCCATATCTGACACCCTGCTACAGTCTCACGCTTCCGCCCTTGGACTTGTGAGCCCCACTCACACCCACTTACCGACACGCGGCTGACACCATGTATGGCGCCTCCACACCCGGGCCAGGGAGGTGTGAGAAACAAGGAGGGACTGGCTGGAAGGGCTGCGGTTTGGGGTATTTAAGGTTCAGGAGGAGATAGCACAAATTAGACCAGCCTGCCCAAGGTGGGAGCCAGGCAGCAGGGACATGGGGAGACTGAGCTGGCTGGGCCGGAGGATGTGGGGCAGCGGGGATGGGATGGGGCGTTACGGAGCTAGCTGGGCCGGAGGATGTGGGGCAGCGGGGATGGGATGGGGCGTTACGGAGCTAGCTGGGCCGGAGGATGTGGGGCAGCGGGGATGGGGCGTTACAGAGCTAGCTGGGCCGGAGGATGTGGGGCAGCGGGGATGGGGCGTTACGGAGCTAGCTGGGCCGGGGGATGTGGGGCAGCAGGGATGGGATGGGGCGTTACTGAGCTAGCTGGGCCGGAGGATGTGGGGCAGCGGGGATGGGATGGGGCGTTACTGAGCTAGCTGGGCCGGAGGATGTGGGGCAGCGGGGATGGGGCGTTACAGAGCTAGCTGGGCTGGAGGATGTGGGGCAGCGGGGATGGGGCGTTACTGAGCTAGCTGGGCTGGAGGATGTGGGGCAGCGGGGATGGGGCGTTATGGAGCTAGCTGGGCCGGAGGATGTGGGGCAGCGGGGATGGGGCGTTACGGAGCTAGCTGGGCCGGAGGATGTGGGGCAGCGGGGATGGGGTGTTACGGAGCTAGCTGGGCCGGGGGATGTGGGGCAGCAGGGATGGGATGGGGCGTTACTGAGCTAGCTGGGCCGGAGGATGTGGGGCAGCAGGGATGGGATGGGGCGTTACTGAGCTAGCTGGGCTGGAGGATGTGGGGCAGCGGGGATGGGGCGTTACGGAGCTATCTGGGCCGGAGGATGTGGGGCAGCGGGGATGGGGCGTTACGGAGCTAGCTGGGCCGGAGGATGTGGGGCAGCGGGGATGGGATGGGGCGTTACTGAGCTAGCTGGGCCGGAGGATGTGGGGCAGCAGGGATGGGATGGAGCATTACTGAGCTAGCTGGGCCGGAGGATGTGGGGCAGCAGGGATGGGATGGGGTGTTACGGAGCTAACTGGGCCGGAGGATGTGGGGCAGCGGGGATGGGGCGTTACTGAGCTAGCTGGGCTGGAGGATGTGGGGCAGCGGGGATGGGATGGGGCGTTACGGAGCTAGCTGGGCCGGAGGATGTGGGGCAGCAGGGATGGGATGGGGCGTTACGGAGCTAGCTGGGCCGGAGGATGTGGGGCAGCGGGGATGGGGCGTTACGGAGCTATCTGGGCCGGAGGATGTGGGGCAGTGGGGATGGGATGGGGCGTTACTGAGCTAGCTGGGCCGGAGGATGTGGGGCAGCAGGGATGGGATGGGGCATTACGGAGCTAGCTGGGCCGGAGGATGTGGGGCAGCGGGGATGGGATGGGGCGTTACTGAGCTAGCTGGGCCGGAGGATGTGGGGCAGCAGGGATGGGATGGGGCGTTACAGAGCTAGCTGGGCCTGAGGATGTGGGGCAGCGGGGATGGGATGGGGTGTTACTGAGCTAGCTGGGCCGGAGGATGTGGGGCAGCGGGGATGGGATGGGGCGTTACGGAGCTAGCTGGGCCGGAGGATGTGGGGCAGCGGGGATGGGATGGGGCGTTATGGAGCTAGCTAGGCTGGAGGCTCCGGTGCAGTAGGTTCTGTGTTCAGCTTCATTCCCCTCTGCTCCTGCTGGGCCGATGGTGCCTCTGTTAGAGCGCTTGCCTGCCCACTGACCTGGCCACCACAGCTGACCCTGCCAAGAGGTGTGAGCCCTGATGCCCCACGGCTCAGAAGGTGCCACTGACCCGTGGACCCTGGCTTTCGGCTGGCAGCTGGGCTGCAATCTCCCGGGCAGCTACTTCACTTGCTCCCCTCCCATGAACCGCCACCGCCGGCCCGTGTCTCTAGGGTGGCTGTTTCCCAGGCATGGTGTCAGCCCAGGACCGCCGGGAAGGAGGCCCAGGCTCTGCTCCATTGCCTCATGGGGCAGGGGACGCAGGTGACACCCCCATGGCACAGGCGCAGTCTGGAGCTATCACCATCCCTGCCTGCACGGTGGCTGGAGTCCCCAACAGCAGCCAGGGCGAGGAGCGAATGGCCTCAAAGGCCCCCTGACCCGAGTCCCGTGGGAGCTCCCAGATTCCAAGCCATGGGATAGTGCCTGGGGCTGAGCAGCCGGAGCCTGGCGCTTCACCCCGGAGGCCTCACCCTACGCTGTGCCATGCTCTCCCTGGGGAGGCTGCCCTGGTTTCAGCAGTTCTGCCCGGTCCTCAGGCCCCAGGCCCTGCTCATTGCTACGCCCAGTGTAATGCCCTGAGCCCAGGGCTTAGCCCAAGTCAGGCCCAGGATCTCTGCCCCTTAGGAGCTGGGCTGCTGGCACTTAGCCCTGCGATGAGCAGAGGCCCGGGGATCCATTGTAAGGGGGGGCTGGGGGCTGGCCCGCCTTTCGGCCGCGTTCATCGCTGCAGTACGAGCGCTTTCAAACCCTCCCAGGCAGCGTTCGCGGCTCCCCGCAGAGCCTTTGAAGCTGAGGAGTTTGTGAGCGAGAAGAGATGAAACGGGCCTGGCAGCCAGCGAGGTAGTGAGCGCTAGTGGGGGCTGGGCGCCCCCGTCTCCACAGAACAGGCCTAGTGGGGCCAGGGTCCCTGGCTTCTGAGGCACCGGGGCCGGGAGCTGCCCGGAGCCCCGTGTGCCCATGGCCGTGCCAGGAGCCCCGAGGCCCCGCCCCGCCTTGAGTCCGGCAGCATCGGGGGCTGATTGATTCCGACACTCTCCTGTCGAAGGCCGGGCTGGCCAGCGCGCTGAAATGAAATGACTTTGTTTACTTCTGGGATCTCATCCAGAAAGGGAAAGTTCACGGGGCTTCCTGCTGTCAGCGTATTTTTTCCTGATGGACTGTGCTGCTGGAGTGCAGAGACATGCTGGCTTGAAAGTCCAGGCGGCAGCAGCCTCCCCTTCCTCTGGCTGATACGTGGCAGCCAGGCCATGGCTGAGCTCAGGGTGAGGTGGCCCCACCACCGCCTTGTCTCCCTCCCGTCTGCCTGGCTGGGGTAGGGGGGAGAGAGCGGAGCCTTGTTCCCATGGCAGCCACCCCCTGCCGTGGTACCAGACACCGAGCCGCATCCCGACTCTCCTGGCGCCTGGGCATCTCCTGCCCTCCCCACCCCTGGAGAGCTGAGGAGTCCCGCAGGTTCACACACAGCCCTGATGGGTGCCACACAATCAGACACACCCATCGTCTCTGGCTGCCACCCTCTGACCACCCCACTGCAAATGGGGGCTGTACAGGAGACCGCTGGACTGGCCATGGGAAGAGATGCACCCAGACTGGGTGTAGTTCCAGAGGAGTTTGGGGCATATGGCTGGAAAAAGGTTCTTGGACTGCTCTGGCCCAGCCATCTTGGCCCACAGATGGGGCTGGGAGCTCACGGTGCCCTGGGAGGCGAGGCGGGGGGAGCGGTGCCCTGCTGTTGACGCCGTTCTCATGAGACCTGCTGCTGTTTTGGAAACGTTGATTTAAAGCAGAGCCGTGGTGATGACAGTGATGAATTGATACGGTCCCGTCGGGCCAGTGCTGATACGTGGCCACAGACGTCCCCTGCCTCCCCGCCCCACCGCGGGATCCTCAGGGCTCAAGTGGCCGGCACAGCTGCTGCTTGGGGGGGAGACCAAACCTGCCTCAGTAGCAGCTGCCTCCCTGGCACATACCATAGGGAGAAGCTGCAGCACCAAACCCTTTGGCTGCATGGACGTGCCAGCCAGGGGCTGCGGAAGTGCAAAGTGATACGGAGCAGGAATGGTGCAGGCAGACGGCCTGCAGCTGTGCCCATCCCCGCAGGTTTGCTAATCTTAGTCCTGGCCCCAGCTTCTCTCTGCTCTGCGGATGCCCCTCAACCCTGACCTGTCCCTCGCCCTGTGTCCAACCCCACCCCCAGCTCTGCCAGTGCCCCTCAATCTCACAATCCCTCCCCCCCACACTATCCACCTCACACAGCTCTGTTAGCATGTACTAGAGAATCCACTTTAACTCCCTATTCCCCAGGAGCCGGCTCCAAGATCTGGCACACAGCTGTGTATTTTCTTACCCGGTCAAACGGTTCAGCGGGTTAGTGGCACTGGGGCTGGGCTATTTACAGCTGGCTTTATTGGTCTGAGCTGTTTAGGGTGCAGCTATGCGCTGAGCCCAAACCCCGGGGTTGCCTTGGCATTTATGGCATAACCACCTTGCATCCTCCTTGTGCGTTCAAACTGGGAGGGGGCGGTACAGGAAGTCTGCATGGTGCCTCCGCTCCATAGCCAGACCAGACTTGGGGCAGGGGCGAGGGGTTGTGACACCCGGATGCTACACGGGATGAGGCTCCCAGGTTGTATTGTCATTGTGTGCAAACACTGGAGTGAGCTCATCCCCAAAGCCATTGTAATGTGTCCTTTAGCTAGCAGATCTATCACAGTATTAGCTGTGTCTCTTATCTTCCTCTCCAGAGCAGATGAGCAGATAACAGCATTTTGCCTTCTCATGTGTGGATTTCAGGGACCGGCTGAAGACGAGCTCTGGGTGCTGATTGAACAACTTCTGTTCCTCACCAAGGTCTGTGAAGTCCCAGTTGCTCATGGGCACCACACCCTGGCCAGCCGTCCTTTGGGACACCGGGACGATTTAGGGCCCTGCGTCATGCTTCCTTCACTTGTGTGGGCAGACGCTGGAGGCAGCAGCTGCCCCTGTGACTGATTCTTAGTCAGAGAGACTCAGGCAGGGAGAAAAGATTTTGCTGATCAGATGCTCAACATCTTAAAAAGAACTGCACCACACCCGACACCCAGCATTTCTCTGAGATCTAGCTGCTGTGCATTCAAATACAAGAAGCTAGGTCATTGACAATAATGCGGGCTGGTGACCCGCCCCCCCCCAGTAATGTTATGCTTTATTCCTGACCCACAGCATCTCTGCTGTTCCAGTCTGGGGACTCTCCAGAACAGGAGGGCCAGAGGCTCAGAGTTTTTGGTGTGTAGGGTGCTTGTAACTTAGGTGTGTGGGGTGGGGAGGGGTACAGCTTGTTCCCGTGCCTTCTGGAAGCATGAACTCCGCGGCTGCAGCCCCGGTGCAAGGGTCACTTTAAGGCAGTGCTGGAGGATGCAGCCAGCAGTGCCCCACCAGGAGAGAGCTGGGTGATGCCCCAATTCTCCCACATGTCAGCCCCCATGTTGGTGTCAGCTTGGGACCGCACCCCACCAGGAGCGCCGCCAGCTTTTTGGCACCCTAGGTGATGGAAGGTCCCGCCCCTGAAATGGCACCCCCGACAGAGGTGGCGGATGGTCCCACCCCCGAAATACCGACGACAACCGGAGCGGCCACCGCCCCCCAAATGTTAGTGCCCTAGGCGACCGCCTAGGTCCCCTAACGGGTCGCGCCGTCCCTGCACCCCACTGTGGGAGGGGAAGTTTCCAGAGAGGGGTGGCTTGTGGGGAGTGGGCCCAGTGGAGGGAGCTCCCTTGAGGCCATGATGGAGCATTTCCCCTCTTTGGGCTCCCAGGGCTGGGTGGGGGCAGTGCTGGGGGCAGGGCAGCTGGCTCCTGATGAGAGGCCAAAGTGCCTGTGTCTGGGGGCTGATGGGAGCTTCCTCTCCCTCCATCTCTGAGCAGTGCAGCCTCCCCACAGCCCCCTCTGTGCACCTGGCTGCACCCTGGCCCTCCCCTCCCCACGGCCATCTGCTGCCCCGAGCGGGCGAGATGCTGCCTGTCCAGCTTGTTCCACCCCCACAGCAGCCGTCCTCTTTCAAGTCCTAATTTCTTCCTGCTAATGAGGAACGGAGCCTTCCCAGCATTCCTACCTGCACTCACCCCCAGCCATTCTCCAGGGGGCTCGGGCTGCGGCAGATGAAAGGCGCTCACGCACGGCCCTGTTCTCTCTTCGCACACGCAGCCTGGCATGGGGCAGAGCGGGGCGGGGGGGCTGCTGTCAAAAGAGCCATTAGCTTCCTCCTGGTCCAGAGAGAGGGAGGGGCAGGGGGCTGGCACGCGGGGTGGGGGTTGTATGTCGAGGTTCTCCCTGTGTCTGCTGATCGGTTTCCCATGGTGTGTGTCTGTCCCCCCGCTTGTGCCTGTCCATTTAAATGACTGTGGGGCCATGACCAGGTATGCAGGTGCTGGGCAGTCTGGCCTGTCTCTGGGGCAGGTGTCAGGCTCTGGGGCTGGCTGGGTGCTGTACAGCATCTCTGAGGGGAGCAGGAGTCCCAGGAGGGGGCACTGGCTTCTGGGCAGGGGCTGGTGGCTCCTCTCTCTTGGACTTGGGCACAGGGGAAGCACTTTGCCAGCACCACAGTGAGGCTGGGCCTGACAGCCCAGGGAGCCCCCAGCCAGTCCCTAGAAGGGAGAGATCTGGGTAGCTGGATGGAGCAGAGGCAGCAGAGGGTGTGCCTCAGTTTCCCCTGTGTGCTGCATGGTTAATTAGGTTAACTTGCAGAGATCCTGGGCCCCATGCCCATGGAGACCCTGAGAAGACAATGGCCACTCCATTTGCCTGGACATTTGGTACCATGGATGGACTGTGCTGTAACTTTCCGTTCTCTGTGTTAGCTAAGGACTTTCTATGCTCTGTATCAGCCTGCTAATAAAGCCTCCTGCTTTTCCAGCGCTGGCTGAGAGTCACCCCAGAGCGAGGTGCATTGCTCCTTTGGGGTGTGTGTCTCCCTCAGGTGCCCAACTCAGGCGGCCTCCCTGCGGGGAGCTCACAGCATGCAGAAGGGGTGCTGGAGGCTGGTAGTTCAGTCCCAGGAGGCGGTGAAGCCGAGGGACTTCCCCAGTGACAGCTGCCACATTGACGGGCTCCTCCCAGGGACTGCTCCAGAGCTTTGCAAGGGAGGTCTCTGCCCCACTGAGGAGGTCAGGCTTAGCACGCAGGGGGTGTCTTTTGCTGGTTCTTCCCTGAGCTAGGAGACCATGGGAGGGTGGGTTCTTCACAGCCTGTCTCTGCAGTGGCTGGCGGGGCTGGAGGGATGCGGAGCAGGATTGGGCCGTGGTCAGAAATAGACTGGCTGGTGTCAGCGGCTGTTTGGCATTTGTCTCCACCGATGGCAGAAAAGCCCTGGATGATCCAGCTACTTAGCGGGAAGGCGGCCGCCTTCCTCATGGCACACGCACGCCTCCCCATACTTGTCTTGCTCGCTGTCTCTGCCTGAGCCCTCCCTCACTGGGTGACGTGAGCCACCAGTGGGCCCAGCAGGAACTGGCGGGGTACTGGAGTTCTGCATGGACCATCTGCCCAGAGGCAGTGGTTATAGCTGGAATAGCCCCTGGGGGCTGATTCCTCTCCCCTTCGGAGCTGGCAGCGTCTCGTTCCCCCCGCTGTAGCTTGGAGCAGTGAATTCCCTGCTGGGGGCTGCTCAGGGCCAAGGCTCTGCCCCTGTGGCTTTGGACTGCAGCCAGGGCAGAGGGGCTGCTCGTGGTGGGTTTTGTGGGTTTCCTTCCCTGGAAGACAAGTGGCTGGTCTCAGGTGGCCTCTGCCCATGAGGAATCCATCCACCGCCCGCTGCTAAGATCAGAGCGTGGCTCACCGCACAGGAAGCCTCCAACCCGGGCGAAATCAAAGAGACTCAATAAAGTTGAGTCAGGAGCAGATCTTCCCCGGACGAGCAGCCAAAAGGGAAAGCGGAGAGGCCTCCTTCACGTTGCCCATCAGTGCTCCACTGGTGGCCACAGCACAGGCAGCCCTGGTGCCGGCAGCTGGCCAGGGGCCACTGGCACGTGACTGCCACGGTGCCTAGCCCTGATCTGAGCCGCGTGAAGTGGTGCTGTGGGTAAAGCGGGGTAGCCAGTCGGCACGGGTGCCCTCCCTGAGGCTACTATTAGTGGGGCTGGGCCAGTGTCAGGGCAGGAGGTTGGGCGTTGAAAAATTAAGTCTAGGGGAGACACACGGTGTCAAAGGTCCCACAAAGGTCCCACTGACACCCCAATCCCCATTAACCACCCCCCCACAGACACACCCACGTGCCAATACACGTCTCTCATTCCTAAGCACAGCCTGCTGGGTGATTATTGGGGGTTGGGGGTGTCAGTGCATTGGGGGGTAGTTATTGGGGGTTGGTGTGTATGAGCATTGGGGGTGGTTATTGGGGGTTGGGGATGTCAGTGCATTGGGGGTGGTTATTGGGGGTTGGGGGTGTCAGTGCATTGGGGGGTGGTTATTGGGGGTTGGGGGTGTATTAGAATTGGGGGTGTTATTGAGGGTTGGGGGTGTCAGTGCATTGGGGTGGTTATTGGGGTTGGGGTGTATGAGCATTGCAGGACGGTTATTGGGGTTGGGGGGGTGGTGCACGGGGGTGGTTATTGGGGTTGGTGATGTATGTGCATGGGGTGGTTATTGGGGGTTGGTGGTGTGTGTGCTTGGGGGTTGGGGTGGCAGTGCATTGGGGGGGTGGTTATTGGGGGTTGGGATGAATGTGCATGGGGTGGTTATTGGGGGTTGGGGTGTATGTGCATTGGGGGGTGGTTTTGGGGGGTTGGGGTGTATGTGCATGGGGTGTAGTTAAGGGATGTTGTCTGTGTGTATTTATTGAGTATTGGGGTATTCTTTGGGGGGGTTATTGAGTGTTGGTGGTGTTAGGTGTGCGCTGGTGCTGGGAACATGTATGTTGTGTATTGGGGTGTCTGTGAGCATATTGTGTCGGGGTGCGTGTATGGTGTCCGTGTGTGGGTATTGTTGGGTGTTCGTTGGGGTTGGGGTGTATGTGGGGGTGTCAGTGTGTGGGGTGGTTGGGTGCTCCTGGTGGGTGCGGGATCGTCTGCCAGGGGGTGGGGTGTCTTTCCCGGGTGGTGGTGGCGTGGGGGCGGGGGGACGGGACACACCGTACAGCGGACATGGCTCTCTGCTCACGCAGGGCTGCGGCAAGGCCAGACACACCGTGGGCCCGGCCTCTCTGCGCGCACGTCGCCTTCCTGCCCGTTTCAGTCGCTCTCCCCAGCCGGGGGCTGCAAGGCCTGAGCACCAAGTGGCCGTAAAAAGGGCCATAATGAACAGCCTGGCCTAAATGAAATATTTAATGTGACCCATAAAGCCGGGTGAGGCCATTAGCAGCAGCTCCCAGGAGAACATGGGGGGTGGGCTGCCTGCATGGGGGGCGGTGTGTGCCTGGGACAGCCAGGGGCTGGGAACGGGCACCACAGGAAGCAGAGGGGATGGGGGAAGGAGCCATAAATCTTTGGAGAAGGTCAGAGTAAGAGGAGAGGCAGGGAGGGAGCAGCAGGCAGGCGGCTACCAGCGCATGGTGGCACGGGGCTCGGGCAAGCATGACGGGCCCCCCATGTCTGTGGGAGAGGGGGCTCCCAGGGAAGGGCATTCCGGGGCCTGGGCCTAAATCCAGTCCTCCTGCTCGCCCAGGGCAGTGGGGAGTGTGTGTGTGTGGGGGGGGGTGGTGTCGTTGTGGGGCCTGGTGGAGGGGGGATCTGTGTATTGCGTGCATGGGGTAGGGGGGCTGTGTGTGGGATGGGCAGGTGCCTGGTTGTGTTGTGCGCGGGGGGGGGGGTTGTTGCATGGCTGTGGGTGGTGGTGTTGTGTGGGGAGTGACGTGAGTGTGCGTTGCACGGGCGTGTGCTGTTGTGCGGGGGGGTGTTCACTCCCTCCGGGCACCCTCCCTCGGCGGCACTGGGCCATTGGCTAATCCGGGAGAGCAGCTTCCTCTGTCCCAGTGCCAGAGCCTGACCCTGCGCCTCCCGGGGGCCTGGCCTGGGCACGTGCCCCGGGCGAGGCGGCTCCCTGGCGGAGTCCCCGGCTCTGTGGCTGCGGGTGTCCCCGGCCGGCCGAGCTCTGTGTTCCCTGAGGAGATCAGGGGGCGGGGAGGGGGCTGGGCGGCGGGTGAGTTCCGGCCCCTGACCCACAGGTGACTCCCTGCACCTGAGGCCCTGGGGCTTCCTGCCCATTGTGTGGCTGACAGGGACCATCTGCCAGATAACTAAGGTAAATACGGACCCCGGAGCAGGTTCAGGGGGCAGGTCGCCCGGGGCTGCTGGGCAGAGGGCAATGGCAGGGCGACGGGGGAAGAGTTCAGGCCGGGGGCGAGGCAGGACACGCTGCCCCGGGATGGCTTGGAGGGGGGTTGGGGTTACGTAGCCCCCTGCCAGCCCCTAACGCACCACGGGGGCTGGAACCTCACCTGGGGGCTGCACAGGGGCTCTGCTGGCACCCTTGGGCGATGGGCACAGACTGGAACAGGGCCGGGTGCCCCGGGCAGAGGGGGGATGGGGTCATTTGCTGGGGGAGGGGGGAGACCTATGCAGGGGAGTCATCCACAGCCCCAGGGCTTCTGCTACCCACGACCCATTGGCGCCTGGCATGGTGCGGCCCCAGCCCCTCTCTGGCCGGGGGAATGGGAAGCATCGGGAGAGGGAGCTGGGAGCAGGGGCGGGTAGCCCCCCCTTCCTTGCAGGATGGTGGGTGGGGGATGGACCCAGCTCTGCCCACCCCACCCGACCCCAGGTCTCTGGAAGGGGGAGGGGGAGAGGGGCCCAGCTCTGTGCCCCCACCGAAGGGTGGGTGGGGGATGGGCCCAGCTCCCCCTCCCACTGAGACTAACCCCTGGTCCCTGGGGCTGGGGGGTGGCCCGGGTCTGACCCCGCTGCTCTCTGGGAGAGGGGAAGGAGCCCGCCCCTCCCCAGCATTGTCCCCTGCTGCCCCCCATGGCACAGGCTGGCCCCTCTGGCTCTGTGGAGTTAAAGAGACGGAAGAATTTTAACTGCATCGACCCTTGACCCCGCTGCCTGCAGAAGGGAAGTGACGCCCCAACCTGTCCCCAGCCCTGGCAGGGGCCGGATGGGGGGAGGGGGGGATAAAGATTGTTTCAGTAAAAGCCAGGGAGAGAGAGAAGCAGGTGACTCCCGCCTGCAGCCCCCGCTGGGCACAGGGGGATGGGGGCAGCCAGTCCCTTGGGCTGAGCAGGGAAGGGGGTCACCACTGGCTGAACTCGCCTCCAGCTCTCAGCGCAGCAGGGAAAGCTCCTGGGAAGGGATTCAGCTGGCAGTGTCTTGGGCTCCCTCTGCCCTGCCCTGAGCAGTCCTAGCCCCCACCCAGCCCCCCACCCTCAGCCTCCATCAGCAGGGCTGGGATCGCAGGGGGCTGCGGGTCGGGGTTGAGGGGCACCGGCAGAGCTGTGGGTGGGGAGGCCAGGGCTGGGATCGCAGGGGGCTGCGGGTTGGGGTTGAGGGGCACCGGCAGAGCTGTGGGGGGGAGCCCAGGGCTGGGATCGCAGGGGGCTGCGGGCTGTGGATGGGGAGCCCAGGGCTGGGGTGCAGGGGGCTGCGGGTCGGGGTTGAGGGGCACCGGCAGAGCTGTGGGTGGGGAGCCCAGGGCTGGGGTAGCAGGGGGCTGCGGGTCGGGGTTGAGGGGCACCGGCAGAGCTGTGGGTGGGGAGCCCAGGGCTGGGGTAGCAGGGGGCTGCGGGTCGGGGTTGAGGGGCACCAGCAGAGCTGTGGGTGGGGAGCCCAGGGCTGGGGTAGCAGGAGGCTGCGGGTCGGGGTTGAGGGGCACCAGCAGAGCTGGGCAGGGCAGGACTGCACTAGCAGCTGGGGGAAGCTGCAGACCTCAGAATATCTTGCACGGCACCAGGCCCAGCTCTAGCCAGAAGCGCCCGTCCAGAGGCCCTCTCCCTCTGGAGAGCCTGTGATTGCTCCTGAGTCAGCCATGCAGGTGCCTTTCCTCCATCCCTGCAGGCAAACTCCCCTCCCACAGGGACAGCGCCCTGCAGGAGTCTTGCCCTCTGAACCCAGGGATGGGGCCTCTTCCCTTTCCCTTCCCCTGCTCCCTCCTCTTCCCTAAGACAGCAGCAGGGCATTACCAGCTGGGGGTCGACCCGGCCCCGTCCACACCTGGGCCAGGGTGGCAAGCACATCTCTCCCCTGGGCATTGCCAGCTGGGCCGCCAGCTGCAGAGACGGGGAGCAGCCGCCCTCAGGGGGCAGCCGCAGCCCCGCCCGGCTGGCAGCGCGGATGAGGCAGCTGTCAGGGGGCCCTGGGTATCTGTCTGCACCAAGTGCTGCATTTCCAATTACCAGCCCCTTCCCTTCAGCGCGCTGGAGACTTCACACTCAGCTGCTCTATCGATTAGATGCTGACGCGCAGTTTTCCCTTCCTATTAGGGCTGGGAGCTGAGGCCGCTCCGGCTCCTCTCCCCAATACGGCTGGGCCCCACGGCCCCCCCCCCCCAGCGCCCACAGGAGGCGCACACGGAGTGACGGGTGAATTTAGGCCGTCACTCGGCTGGAACAGAAGCGCGTTCTGGGACCGTGAACACGGAGCTGCTTGTTACCCAGGCTCTTGTCAGGGCTGCAGGGCCGAGAGCCTGTCAGTGATCAGCATCCCTGGGAGGGGGCGTGGAGCGGGGGCGTCCTGGGGGTTTTGTGTGTGGGGGGGAACACAGCGCTGAGGGGTTGTGTGGATGTGTGTGAATGGCACAGGGGTGTTGTCAGGTTTTGTGTGTGAGTGTGAACAACACCAGGAGGTTGCGTGGGAGAGTGGGTGCATGGGTGTATACAGCACTGGGGGGGGGTGTTGTGTTGGCTGAGGGGTATGTGAGGCGGGAACAACAGCTCTGGAGGTTGTGGGTGTGGTTGTGTATACACAGTGCTGAGAGAGAGAGTGTGAACAGTGGTGAAGTGGAGGTTGTGTGTGCATGTGTGCACTGCACTGGGAGAGGTGTGTGTGTGTGTACAGCACTGGGAGGTGTGTGTGTGTGTGGCACTGGGAGGTGTGTGTGTGTGTGTGTACAGTGCTGGGAGGTGTGTGTGTGTGTACAGCACTGGGAGGTGTTGTGTGTGTGTGTGTGTGTGTACAGCACTGGGAGATATGTGTCTGTGTGTGTAGATCACTGGGAGGTGTTGTGTGTGTGTGTGTGTGTGTATACAGTGCTGGGAAGTGTGTGTGTGTACAGCACTGGGAGGGGTGTGTGTGTGTGTGTGTGTGTGTGTAGAGCACTGGGAGGTGTTGTGTATGTGTGTGTGTGTGTACAGCACTGGGAGGTGTGTGTCTGTGTGTGTAGAGCACTGGGAGGCTATGTGTGTGTACGGGGACAGCACTTGGGGGGGGTGTTGTATGTGTGTCTGCACAGTGCCAGAAGGTTTTGTGTGCGTGTGTGTGTGCGTGTGCGTGTGCGTGTGTGTGTGTGTGTGCGTGTGTGTGTGGACAGCGCTGGTGCTGCCCCCTGGGGCTGCTCTGGGGGGTGAGTGGGGTTGCACAGAGCCAGGCCCAGAGGCTGGTTGCTTGGGGGTTTTCCTCCCACACCACCTCCTCGGCTGCTGGGGACTGACTCAGGCCTGCTGCATGCAGGGGTCCGGGGGCAAGTCCCGAGCCCCTTCCCAGTGGTCCCGCAGGGCCAGTGACACCTGGCGGGGTCGCTGCGCCCCACCCCCTCCCTGTGTGGAAGGTGGATACCCGTCTGCGCCCCCTCGTCCCACAACGGCTCGGGTTCCATTTCTCACCCCCTGCTGCATTGCTGACGGCTGGATCCGGCCTCTGCCCTATGAGAGGGCCCCTGCATGTGAAAGCAACGGGACACTTGCCCCCGGAGCTGGAGCAAGCGACCCCGGGCAGGCTGGGCTGCTGTGAGGCAGGTTACAGCTCCTGGCACATCCCCGCCCCGGGCTCCTGTTCAATGGGGCTGGAATTATTACAGTGTAATTAAAAACGCAATTAAGCACTGCCACTTAGCAGAAAAGTCAGACAGTTTGGGAATAATTATCTGACAATATAACAAGTTGCACCACATTAATCAGGTGCTGATCTGCTCCGGTAGCTGTGCATCCGACTCCGGCCCGCACACTTAATGGCGTCATTTAGGGGAAAGCATCAATCAGGCAGTTACCAGGGCCCTGGCAAGACGCGCACTGTCCGTGGGCAGCGCTTCACCCTCCTGCCTCCTTTCCTTGGGGGGGACAGGGAAATCCACAGCTCCCTTTCATTCCTTCCTGGGGTGGGAGCACTGCCTGGTGGTCAGATCAGTGGGGAAGGGACGGGGGAAGGGCTGGGCGCCAGGACGCCTGGGTTCCATCCCCAGCTCTAGGAGGAAGGGCTGGGCGCCAGGACGCCTGGGTTCCATCCCCAGCTCTAGGAGGAAAGGCTGGGTGCCAGGACGCCTGGGTTCCATCCCCAGCTCTAGGAGGGAGGGCTAGGAGTCAGGACGCCTGGGTTCCTGGGAGGGAGTGGTGTCTAAGGATTAGAACAGGGGTGGGGCTGGGAGCCAGGACGCCTGGGCTCTCCTCACGGTGCCAGGAGAAGAGTGGCTTTGCCCTCCCAGCTTTATGCAAGCAGGACCGTGCCAGTGTAACTCAAGGGACTCAGCGTCTCTGCTCATCTCCTCTAACTCCTCCCTGGCCCCCAGCGCCTGCTCCCCTCAGGCAGGGCAGGCCGGGCCTCTCCTAAAGCCTCGGTGGTGTGGGATGGCGGCCGTGGTGATGGGGCTTTGCTAAGGGAGCTGTCTGTGCTGTTAGGCGGGCGCTGGGCTGGGCCTGACTAGCTGGGAGAGCCTGGTCCACCCTGTTCAGCTGCACCAGCCTCCCCAGGAGCTGCAAACCCCAAAGGGACATGCCAGCCGGGACCCCATCTCCTCCCCACCGCGGCCCTGCCTCCCACCCCTGAGCCCGGCTCTGTCCAACAGGTGGGATTGGTGCGTCCATCTCCCTGCTGAGCTCCACCATGGGAATCTGCTGGGCCAGACGGAGTCTGTGGGGCATCTCCTCTGGCCAGACGGATGGGGGCTCTGTGCTGCAGGGCCAGGCCTGTGATGCCCACCATCAGCTGGCAGCCCCACCAGCGTCCACGCTGCAAGCGCAGCGCCGAGCTGAGAGCCCTGCTTCCCATCAGAAACCTACCTGCTGCCTCCTAAAGCCCAGCCGTGGCAGCAGGGGGAGGACATTGCATTAGCAGGAGCGTTGCCAGCAGATTGAGGGAAGTGATTATCCCCCTCTATTCAGCACTGGTGAGGCCACATCTGGAGTATTGTCTCCAGCTTTGGGACCCTCACTACAGAAAGGATGTGGACAAATTGGAGAGTCCAGCAGAGGGCAACAAAAATGATCAGGGGGCTGGAGCACATGACTTATGAGGAGAGGCTGAGGGAACTGGTCTGCAGAAGAGAAGAGTGAGGGGGGGATTTGATAGCAGCCTTCAACTACCTGAAGGGGGGTTCCAAAGAGGATGGAGCTCGGCTGTTCTCAGTGGTGGCAGATGACAGAACAAGGAGCAATGGTCTCAAGTTGCAGTGGGGGAGGTTTAGGCTGGATATTCAGAAATGCTATTTCACTAGGAGGGTGATGAAGCACTGGAATGGTGTGACAAGGTCAGGCCAGATGGCTACAGGAGAGTGATCGAAGGCAGATATATTAGCCCCAGGTTAAGTAGGTCCCCTTTCTCTGGGTCAGGTAACAGGGAATGTTCCAGAACAATCAGGAACTTTCTGGAAACAATTAAGGCAGACAGGCTGATTAGAACACCTGCAGCCAATCAAGTAGCTGCTAGAATCAATCAAGGCAGGCTAATCAGGGCACCTGGGTTTAAAAAGGAGCTCAGTTCAGTTTGTGGTGCGCGTGTGAGGAGCTGGGAGCAAGAGGTGCAAGGAGCTGAGAGAGAGGCTATTCTGCTAGAGGACTGAGGAGTACAAGCGTTAACAGACACCAGGAGGAAGGTCCTGTGGTGAGGATACAGAAGGTGTTGGGAGGAGGCCATGGGGAAGTAGCCCAGGGAATTGTAGCTGTCGTGTAGCTGTTCCAGGAGGCACTCTAGACAGCTGCAATCCACAGGGCCCTGGGCTGGAACCCGGGGTAGAGGGCAGGCCCGGGTTCCCCACAAAGCCTCCAACTCCTGATCCAACACAGGAAGATCTCTGAGGCTAGCAAAAATCCGCCAATAAGCTCAGGACCCACCAAGGTAGAGGAGGAACTTTTCTCACAAATGGGTTACCATGGGAGGTGGTGGAAACTGCATCCATAGAAGTTTTTAAGGCTCGGTTTGACAAAGCCCTGGCTGGGATGATTTAGTTGGGGTTGGTCCTGCTTTGAGAGGGGGTTGGAGTAGAACCTCCTGAGGTCCCTTCCAACCCTGATAGTCTATGATTCTATGACACGATGCGCTGGGAAAAGTCACACAAGGGGAGCCTGGCTACACAAGGGTTGCTGCCAATGAGACATGGGTGAGAGGGGCAGGGTGCCCCCTCCTGGGGGGGGTCAGGCTAAGGGGCAGGATTTCCTCTCCCAGGGTGAGGCGGGTAGGGGGGCTCTGAGTGAGGCAGGGGTCCCCACCCAAGGTGAGGGGCTGTGAGGGGATGAAAGCGGACAGACCCTCTCCTTTCAGCCTGGCGAGGCCCGGGCAGCAGGAGCTGGTGTGTGTGCAGAGCTTTGGGAGGGGGGGTTGGTTTGGATGGATGGATGGAGACAGGGTGAGTGTTGGCTGCTCTCGGGAGGCCCAGGCGATCGATGAAGAGCAGCAGCCCCACCCGACGTGCCGGAGCCGCATGACACCTGGGGGCCACTCCCTCGCCTGCCAAAGGCAGGAGCATCGATCCCGCGGCAGCTGCCTCCCTTCCGGGTCAGCGGAGAGGACGTGCCGACCACCGCAGCCTGGATCTCCCACCTGCCCATCACGCGGCACCCGATATCTAGCACACGCAATGAGAGCCGGGGGGAGGGGAGCTGCTGCAGGAGCCATCCCTAGACACAGGGGACGGGGGGCACTGGAAGCATCTCCCCTTGCTCACGTGTGCTGGTGCCTCGTCTCCTCCCTGCCCTGCTCTGCCCCTGTCAGGCAGTGGGGAGGCTGGGGGGCAGCGGGGAAGCAGATGCTGGCATGGGCTGAGCTGTAGCTTTCTGGCTGGATTTCCCCACTTCTGCCACCGGGGCGCAGGGTGATTCATGGGCGTCTCGTGGAGGCTAACGGCCGAGCTGGGAGCCAGGCAGACGGAGCGAGGCAGACGGAACAGCGGGCCTTTAAATAATTTGTTAACTTGCTTCTTCGCTGGCTGGCGAAGAGTGAAGTGGGGACAGGGAATAAAGGTGGGGGCGTCTGACAGAGGGCAGCGGGGGCACGGGGCCGGGCATGCCAGCTGCAGGCTGCTCCCGCCACAGCATCCTTGGCCCATCTGCTCTCCTGTTGCCCGGAGGGGTGCGCTCTCTCCTACGCCGCCCCCGTTATCAACTGGGACTCTGCCGAGCTCCGGGCCAGGCCCCAAGCAGCTCACCGCCTCGGCACGGCTCCTGTCCCGGGGCAGGGGGGCTGGGCGCTCGCGCTCCTCAGCACCACCAGCTGCTTGCGTTGGGAAGAAAGCCCCCACCCATTGCACATCTCTGCCCAGTTGCGCTAGCGGGAAGGAGCCTTTTTGCTGGGAGACCAGAAACTGCCTCCCCAAGCCTTCCTGGGAGGATCCACCAGTCTCTGGTGACTGGGTGCTAGGCCTCTTCTGATGGCCTCATGCCCCCTCCGAGCGCTGGGATGGAGGTGCTGGGCTCCCCCCGATGGGTGTGGCAGAAGAGATCGCGCTGGCTTTTAACTGGCAGCATCACCTCATTGCTCTGGCTTCCGTCACAGCTCCAGCACACCCGCCCCATGGTCACATGGTGGCTGGCAACGCTCCTTTGCGAAGCAGCTTGCTCCCTTCCTCGCCCGGCCACCAGCCGAGTGGCTCCATTCATTCCTGCTCTGGGGAGGAGAGAGTAACCCCACGGGGGCTCTCCAGGCCCCCCTGTTCAGCATCTCCCTCGTACCAGCAGCCTCAGGAGGGTGCTGTCAGGCTGATCTCCTCGCTGGGCTCTGGGTCGGTCTCTCACGTCCCCCTGGCTCTGGGGGGCGCGGGATGGGAGGATTCCACTGGGGTCCCTATATGGGTCTTTCCCAGTGGCTGCTCCAGGCACCAGCGCTCCAAGCGCGTGCCTGGGATGGCAAGCCGCAGGGGGCACCCTGCCGGTCCTTGTGAGGGCGGCAGTCAGGCAGCCTTCGGCAGCATGCCTGCGGGAGGTCTGCCGGTCCCGCGGATTTGGCGGCAATTCAGGGGTGGGTACACCAAATCTGCAGGACTGGTGGACCTCCCGCAGGCATGTTGCCGAATCCATGTTACCAGCAGACCTCCCGCAGGCATGCAGCCAAAGGCGGCCTGACTGCCGTGCTTGGGGTGGCAAAAAAGCTAGAGCCGCCCCTGGTCTTTGCACCTCTCTCCCCCCACGAGGGGCTTGAAGAAATGCTGATTCACATATGTGGGCATGGGTGGCTGCCCCCAGAAGGGAGGAGATTGGCCCCCGGTGGAGTGAAGGAAAACTGCCCTGGGACCAGCTGGCGTCTGGGGCGGTGGGCTGGAGCCAGAGGCTCTGTGGGCGCCAGGGTTGGCTTAGGGGAAAGCACTGATGAGCTGGCGGCTGTGCCGAACCCTCCGCCAGGGCGGAAACGTCAGTGACCGGGAGGAAGCCAAGGGAAAAGTCCAGTAGGCCCAAAGGCTGCCGGCGGGAGCGGCTCCTCGAGCAGCTGGGGAGAACCAGGCCAGGTCTGCATGTGCCGCTCTCAGGGAGTGGGGAGCCAGTAAAAACGCACAATAGCCGATTAATTACCGGGCTGTAAAGGGAAATGAGGTGAGAGTGCCTTAAATAGAGCGACGGGCAACAGAATAAACAGGCTTTGAAGGACATCAATTAGCCGGCAAATTAATGAGTATTTATGGCGTGTATTTGCTCGCGCTAATGAAGTCCTCGGCTGGAATAACATTCATCCCGGAGCGCAGCCCCGCTCGGCATGGCTGCAAATTCTGCGCGCGCCGCCTGGCCTCCCCCCATCCTGCCGTTGCCATGGCAGCCCCCAGGAGACTGGCAACTTGGGCTGCTTGCACTGCTGGGCTAAAGGGGAGCAGGGCTGGGCCTGCTCGGGGGGGCATAGGGCAGGGGGGGCCTCAGCCTCACACCCCAATCCCAGCCCCCAGGGATTTCCCTGGCCTGCAAGTGGCTGAGCCCTCTGCCACCACCCACCTTTTATGGGGTTCACTGGGAAGCTTTTGGGTCTATGCCATGGGGACCCCTGGGGCTTGCTCCCCTCACCCCCGGGCCTGCTCTCCTCCCTTCCCCAGCTCCCCTTTCTGACCCTCTCTCCTCTCCTCTCTCCACTTCCCCAAGCCCCCTGTTACCTCTGCCCCCCCCTTCTCCCCCACTCCGGGGCTCCCGTCAGGGCTGGCCCCCTCCCCCACTCGCAGTTGGGGTTTCCCAGGCCGGCTCCGGTTTCTGAGAGCCGGAGATAAAAGGCAGCGATTGTCTCCTTTGTTCGGCGCGGTTCTCGCGCGGCCCTTGGGCCTGAGCGGGGGAACCAGCCCGAAAGGAAATCAGGGGCTTAGCACAGTCATTTCTCCCCTCATTTGCCAGTTCTGCCATGAAATCCCATTACAAAAGGCTTAGTGGCGGCGCTGGGGAAGGTCACTCCTGGGGGCCTGAGGAGATTTACGCTGCAGAAAGGTGCTAGAAAAGAGCAACCCCACACGGCTCAGGCCGTAAACGCACAGCTCCCCTCTCCCCCGGCCCCCGCTCACAGGCGACCCCCCCTCCCCCAGACACATGCATTAAACTGGGGATTAGGCAGCTACTCAGCTGCCAGGAGAGGAAAGCCAGGCTCGGGCGTGTTGGGCTGCTCGTCGCCTCCTTGCAGGCTGCGTCCTGGCCTGCGCTGAGACGCAAGGGTCTGCTCCATGCCTGGGATCCGTGTGGGCCCACCGAGGGACCGCCGTGCTGAAAGCTGAGCCAAAATGATCTCTCCCACCCCCCCATGTCCCTTCCCTGGCCTGGCATGGATATGGCGACAGGGGCTTATCTGGCACGTCTCCGGGGTGCCCCGGACGCTGGGGAAATGCACACGAATAATCATGGTTAACCCCCTGACAAGGCAGCCCCTCAACCCGCCTGTTCATGTAGACGCCAACTGGGGCCCCAGTAACCACCGGAGGATCCGAGCCGCTCTTGAATATTTAGACGTCTCAGCAGCAGCCGCTGCCTGCCTCGCCTGTGGGAGAAATAGTGGCAGTAGATCTGAGGGACTGTGGGTGGCGCATGTGATGTGTGTGAGGAAGGCCGAGGGGCAGAGCTGAGTTCTGTGCTGAGGTCAGGCGCGGCGAAGCTCCTGCTCTCTCCTCTTGTGGCAGTGAGTTCCACAGGCTGGGCCCAGCTCCTGAGAGGGTTCTGCCTCCTGCACCTCCCGCTATTGGCCAGTTTCAGTGGGTGGCTTGAGGATTACAGGGAGACGGCCTCTCCGCGAGCCAGGGGCTCAGAGGGTCAGGAGAGAGACCCCGACCTGGGCTCTTCCATAGGGGCTGGCCTGGTGCAGAGGATGGGACACGGGGCCATGTTACAGTGCAGAGGGCCTGCTGTGTTCTGCACAGCTGGAGTGGTGCCAGAAGAGGCAGATTAAGATTTATTTGGGCCGTGGGCACAAAGAACATTTTGGCTCCCCACGCGCTGCGGGGGGGGGGGCCTGCCCTCCCACTTTTTAACATGGGTGTAGTAGCCTTGGGCTGGCGCAGAGCGGTGGCAGCCTGGGAGTTGTTTGGGAGGGGGGCATTGGCCCCCCAAACTCCAAGCCTCAGGCCAGAGGTGGCAGGAGGAGCGGAACCGCGTGTGTTTGCTGCCTCAGACACAAAGCCCAGGCAGCTGCAGGGGCGGGCAGCCTGTCATTGGAAGCAAGAGGGAACCGTCGAGGGGCGGCCTGGCGGCAGGAGCTGGGCGCAGGCGCGAAGTGAGCCTGGGTGGAGCGAGGCGGCCGCTGAGCTCGGGCCGGTAGCAGTGGGAGCGTCACTGCGCCGGAGGAGCCCTCCCTGCCTGTGACCTTCCCGGGGCTTCCTGATGCCTTCCAGCTGGGGCAGGGCTCCTCTCCCTGCAGAATGTGTCTGTGGGCCCTGGAAAGGGGACAGGAGGCTGGACCAGAGCCCCCGCTCCTGGGTCCAACTGCCAGCAGCACGCCCCAGGGGTGGGGACATGGGCTGCGGGCAGCTCTCAGGCCCGTGGCCCCCATCCGGAGCAGGTGGTGGGTCCGGTAGCCCCCCCACTTCTACACAGGTTCCAGCACTCTGGTGGGGGCCCCCTAATTGGCTGGGGCCCCTGGATACAGGCCCAGTTAATCCGCCACTGATTGCCAGGCCCAGCAGCCTCATCCCCTGCAGTACCCGAGCCTGGAGGTCAGGGGCAGTTGAGACCCTTTGGCTGGGTCCATGTCAGATAAGATGGGGCACAGTCTCCTGCCCAGACACAGGTGGGAGGGGCATTCTCAGCTGCCAGGACTAGCTGGGCACTCATAGCACCGAGGAGCCCAAGACTGTGATCGAAGCAGCAATCTGAGGGCAGGCACCCCATGCTGCGGGACCTGCCAGTTCCTCAGGACAGTCCCTAGTATTATTTAAATATGTTATCTGTGCTACAGCAACGCCCAGAGGTTCCCGTCAGGATCGGGGGCGCATTACGCTCCCTGCCCCGAGGCACCAGCTAAAGAGACACTGGTTTCTTCATCATCAAAGGCAGTAGGAGCGAGCTGATGCACATGTCATTAACAAAGAGCTTTAAACAAGACCCTGTGGGGGACCGTGTGACACCTCGGAAAACGATGCAGCTTGCACCTGCAATGCAGGAGTGAGACACGGGCCTCTGTGGGAAGCTGATTTTGCCTTTGCTGGGAGCCAGCAGAGTCAGCAGAAGGCAGACACAGTCCTGGAAGAAAATTAACCACCAGTCCAGGGAAAGAGCTAGGAAATCAGGAATCCAAGGGGGGGTTGACAGGCAGAAATCCTCTGCATGACATGTGGTCAAGCTCGCGAGCCAAGACATTTACCAGCTCTTGGTTAACTCTGCCATAAATTCAACAGAAACAAGCCAGTGCTCCAAGGGGTGTCACTCAGCTAAAAGCAGGACTGTCCTCCATCTCAGCACCGGCAGATCTGGATCCTTTAAACTAGCTATGAGCGCACACTACAATGCTAGCCCAAGGACTGTACTGCGCATGTAGCTAAGGAAACTGTCCAGAAATCTAGCTTTTTCCCTGTTCGGGACAGACAGTACAACAGTATGTCACTCTTACAGCTATTTTAAAAAAACTAGGATCACTTAATAGCATTCCAGTCAGTACATGCAGATGAACCATCTGCGTTACGACTCAAATCCCGCCTAGCTAGGAAGTTTGTTAAAAAGGTGTTTGCTAGCAGGAATGCACACAGCGAGACAGACAACATGTGAGACTTATTCGATATCTTCCATGGGCTAGGAGGCTATGAAGACAAATCAGTAACTCCAATGATTCTGCCACGAAGAAAAAAAAATGACTCTCCCTAGCAAATAATTGAAACACTGAACTTGACACTATGGGAAAGCGGGAAGATATTGAAAAGACAGAGCAGCCTAAGCCTGGGTTAATTCTGTGTACATAACTGAAAAGCGAACTGAAGTCTGGATCTGCACTGATCCACAGGATTTAAATAGAGCCATACTCTACTGCCAGTAGCTGAGAAAAGATATTGAAGAAGTGGCAGCTGTATTCTTGGAAGTAAACATTTTTGCAGCTGGTGAGTAAGGTTAAATGAGTCAAAGTTGATGTTAGCGACTTTTTGTGAACCATTTGGGCTAGATTCTCAGATGCTGTAAATCAGCCTCCCTCCATTGACTTCAGCAGCACTTCAGTGATTGCCACCAGCTAGGAATTTGGCTCTATGGTTGGAAGGTGAAGCAAATGCCATTTGGTATGGGCTCTGCTCCTGGTGCATTTCAGAGCGACTGCACTGATGTCCGAATGGTCAACTGCACGAGTGTGACAAAGACGTCCCTTCTAGCAGCTTGACCTGGGGAGGTGCCTGCCACTCTTTGGGTGGCTCCTTGTTCTTCCATGAAGAGAAGGCCCTGGGGGTGGGGGTGGGGTGGGGAGAGGAGGGGAATGCAGGGCGAATAACGCTGGCTGTGCACACTGTGCTTAGCTGATGGGGGTTGGGGAGGGTGAGCAGTAAGGGGGATGCTAGAGGAGGGGATGGCATGGAGAGGCGATGGAGAAGGTGAAGAGGTGGGTGAGCGGATGTGGACAAACACGGAGCAGGAGGGGGAAGTGGCTGGTGGGCAGGTGTGAGTGAGGCTGGACACCAGAGGGGTAGGAGCCAGGCTGCAGCACTGCACCTGTATCCATCAGAAAACCCTTAACAGGGCCGGGGGCTAATCAGGGAGTGGAATGTGCACAGCCTCCTCCACTGCCCCAGCTACCTGGACTGAGCAAAGGTGACTCAGTCATGCTCCAGGTAAGACAAAAGCGCCTGTGAAGATGCTCCCTCTGGGACATGGCACTGGAGAGCTGTACAGGGTGGGAAGAAATCTTCAGCACACTTCAGTCCCCGTCGCTCTGTGCTCAGTGAGGCTCTGGGAAATGACAGGGAGCTGGATAGCCCGGCTTTGGAGCTGTGGGCACCGCTCACCAGCACCGCCCCTGTAGATGAGATTTACTGTAACCACGTCTGGCGATGCCCCTTCCAAGGGAGCAGGAGGTGCCTTGTGCGGGAAGACCAGTGCCTTTGCCTCAAGGTCCCTGAAGAAGGCCATGCACCCAGCCTGGAGCGGAGAGGCTGGCAATGGGCGGGTGCCGTGGGTTTCACCAGCAGAGCGCTGGCCAAGAGAGGAGACCCGGAGATGCATGTAGGCTTGGTTAGAAACTCTTTGGAACCCAGGGTACGGTGTGGGAGGAGTGGGGGTGCTTTGACGAGTGGGTATGGGTGTGTCTGAATACCTATGGGGGAGGGCGCAGGGGGGGCTGTACAACGGTGTATGGGGGGTGTCTGAATGTGTATGCAGGAGTGCGGGGTGGGCACACATGCGAGCCAGTGTGGCAGAGGATGCATGGGCAAGTGTGCCAGACGGAGCGTGCCTAGGTGTGAGTGCCCGTGCGTGGGTGAATGCCTATGGCCACCCATGGGGGAGGGGTGAGCGTGCCGCCCTCCCCCTCTCCCCCCCGGCCTTTCTCCCTGTCTGTCTGTGTGGACGCTTGGCGCGCTTTGTCTTGGCGCTGCGAGGTGATTAGCGGCGAGGCGAGGGGGAGCGGACGGCTGAATGGGCCGCAGCACAGAGAGGAGCAGAGGCCGCACCGCTCGGGCTGTCGCGCCGATTCAGAAGCAGTGAAAGGAGCCGGGGGGAAACCCACCCTGTGAATGGCAATTAGGCCCCCGTGAGGCACAAAGCCGCCAGCTGGGGAGCGGGGCCAGAGCCTCGCACTCCCACTCGGCAATGTTTGCAAACACCGGAGGCCACTTAGTGCAGGGAGGTGTGAGGGAGACGGCTGGGGTGGGGGTGTGGGGCTGCCAGGCTCAAGGCCGCCCCCTCGCGGCCTGGAACTGCAAGCTGAGCAATGCAGGGTCGCCTGCTGTCACCAGGCTGGCTGAGGGGATCGGCAAAGCAAACCGACAGCCCCAGGCTTCCCCGCACAGCCAGGGCAGCGAGGAGCCCAAATCCTGCAGCTCACGGCCCGGTGGTGTTAGTCCAGGAAGGACAACACACATTGGAGGCAGCAGCTGAGCGGCCGGGGGCAGTCGGATTCGCTGCGCTCAGGGGACGGGGCTGTGGATCTGGGCGTCAACGCCCCAGGGGGAGGTATTGCTGCCTTCTCAGGCTGCAAGTGTGAATCCTGGTACTAGACCCCTGGGCCACTGAGCCCATTGTCCTCTGGCCCCAGCAGCGTGAATCCAGCCCCAGTGCCCAGGGGTGGGAACCCGGCTGCACTTGTGGCGGGGCTGGCAGCGAGGAGCTTGGTTCCTGGACCCGGCCTGCGGTCTCTGGAGTTGGCTCGGCCGCAGGGCTGCTGGCCAACTCTCCAAAGGGGCTTTGTTCCCGCGAGCGGTTCCGGGTGCCCAGCATCGGCGGCTCCTCGCCCGTCTCTGTGTCTGCAGCTAGGGGAGCAGGGTGCGCCGGGAAAGAATGTCCCTCCTGAATACCCCCAAAGGCAGGCCTGACAAGCCTGAAATCGAGCTGTCAGTTCCCGTCTGGACAGTCCTTCACCCCCATTCGCTCTGCCTTGTTAGTCTCCCCTCGCCATTCACTGAACACAAACAAACCACTTAACCCTCTGGCTCACACACTCCCCCAGCCGGAGGGGGCGGATGGGGGAACACCAGTGCAGAGGGCGGGATGGAACCCAGGCTCTAGCGTTATGGGGCAGAGATCCTGGGCACATCCTGGGTGCGTGAGAATCCTGGGGCAGGGACTGCAGGGCACTCAGGGGCGGGTGTGAATCCTGGGGCAGGGACCGCAGGGCACTCAGGGGCGGGTGTGAATCCTGGGGCAGGGATCCCAGGGCACTCAGGGGCGGGTGTGAATCCTGGGGCAGGGACCGCAGGGCACTCAGGGGCGGGTGTGAATCCTGGGGCAGGGACCGCAGGGCACTCAGGGGCGGGTGCCGATCCTGGCACTCGCACCACGTGGCGCGGACGGCCCTGCAGCCAAGGCCTGGCGTGCCTGGTTCCCCCCTGGCTAGCTGATTGCTGTGGTCAGGTGAGGGGTGGTGGCGGCTGCACATTATGCACACGGCACTTTGCAGTGGGGATCCCCACGCTCTGCTCTCAGCCTCCCCTGCTCCCTGCCTGGTCCTGAATCCCAGCTCTCCCCATCACCTGCCACTCCATGGGCCCCTGAGCCCAATGCCTGGGCAGCGGCTGAACATCCCGAAGCCAGGCGCCCACCCCCAGCCGGAGAAGGCCCCTCAGCCCCTGCCCAGCGTGTCCATTTCCCTCTCATCCCCCCAGTCTGCCAACGGGGCGTGTGGAGTCACACCCTGAGCCTGGAGGGGAACCTCGGTGGGGGGTGTTTCTTCCCATGACTCAGGGGACCCCACTTGGCCATGATGGCAGCAACCCTGCACGGCACCCAGCCTTCAACCAATACCTCCCTGTGCCCCCCTTCCAGCCCCCTCTGCCTGAGCCCCCTCCTCAGAGCCCCCGTCTCACCACCATGTGCCCCCTCCCCTGCTGCGAGACCCACCACAATCCCAATGCCCCTCGATGCCCTCTCCCAGCCCGGAGCCCCCCTCCCCCTTTGCCCTGCAGCGAGATGCCCCCTCCCCCTGCCGCGCCCTCTCCCCCGTCCCCTGCTGCGAGATCCACCCCAAACCGTCCCCAATCCTGGCTGCGAATGAAAGAGCAAGTGTACAGAATTTTCTTTGACACAATTAAAAAGCCCGGGGTCCCGGCCTTCTCAGCTTGCTGCAGTGTGTTCAATTAATGTAGCATAAAAAATCATTATGCAGGGACACAGATGGAAGTGGCCAAGCAGAAAATGCGATGTGCAGGGGCAGAAAGACCCCTCTTCCCCAGGTAAACATTAAGGCCGGGGATCGGCTGCCAGCGCCTGGCCCAGGCCTGCAAAGGGGCAGAGCCAGGGCTGCCCTAGGCTGGGATTCCTTGCACCCCAACCCCCCAAGCTTCCCTGCTGATGTGATTCTGTTTCCCGCCAGCCGGGGCCCAGGAGGCTGCACAGACAACCGGGGATGGGGGGCAGCCCTGCTGCTGGGAGACGGGGAGGAGGGAGGGAAATCCCTCCCCTGCCCCCGCTGCAGCCTGCAGGGACCTGATGCTCTGTGCACTGACAGGAGGAGATTAATGAGGGACACTAGCTTGTTTGAGTAAAATAAACGAGCCTGTTTGCTGTGCAGCGTGGCTCAGCCTCCGGCTAATGGACCCAATAAGCCGCAGGCACCTGCTTAAGCAGGGTGTTGAGTGCATGTTTGTCTGCTAGGGCTCAGCACCGGGGCCGCGAGGGGCCTGCGTGGGTGCGGGGCCTGGAGCGCCGATGGCCACAAATTCACGTGTCGTTATGCACAGGCACGGATGGGGGTAACAGAGCAGAAAACGGGCCTGGTTCATGTGACGCTGGGATCAAAGTGCAGGAGACCTCGACATGGCAAGTGCTGCAGGGAGGGGGGGACAGCGAGGGGAGAATACAGCCATGCACGGAGCGGCACATGCATCCTCTGCAGCAGTGCACATGCATGTCTAGGATCACATGTGTGTGCACATGCAGCCATGCCCAGATGTGCACAAGTGTTTGCACAAGAACACACATGCATTCACCTGCACAACTGGCTGGCTGCCCAAGCACCCATGCATCAGCAAACATGTATACACACACACACACACCCACACACCCCGGCATGCACAGCTGCACACACAGCTCAGCCCCACACAGAGGCATGCAGACATTTGTCCCCAGGCACAGCTGCACCCCCCACATCCCCACTTCTGCCCCCCCTGCCAGCCAAGCACATGTACCCAAGCCCATGGACACCGTAACAATGCACAGCGAGCGCATTACTAAATTAGCAGTTAGCTCGAGATAGGACACGTGCTCCTGGGGAATGAACCCTCCCCGCCCCCTCCCATGACCTGCCCCGTCCTTCGCTCCGCGCTGAGCAAACCTCAGCACACTCAGCCGGTGGGCATCCCCAGGGGGAAATAGAGCCCTTGCCAGCAGGGGCTAGCTGGCCCCAGGCAAGCTGCAGCCTCAGCGGGGCTGGGCCAGTGAGACGGACTCACCGGGCGTGAGCTAGAGACCTAGGGAGCAGCTACAGGTGTGACATCCCTCTGGCCCTCCACCCCGCCCTCTGCCTGGCAAGCCCTGTGGGATCTGGGCTGGCTCCTGGGTGTGCAACACGCACACCCACTCGGGCAAGCGCCCACACCCGTGCGCAGACAGACGGGCGGGGCAAGCCAGCCCTGCTGTACCATGTGCTGTGTGTCAGTGGCCCCCCCAAGGGGCTTTGCAGAGGCACAGAATAGCCAGGGTGCGAGAACAACCAAACCACACCCCCGCCAGGCCTCCTCCAGCCCAGCCTCTCTGCCTCTGCCCTGGGCATATGGTGCACGCTGCCATGGACCCACCGATGTGCCAGTGTCGAGCCCCCACATGCGGTGGTGAGGGCCGCCCTGCAGCTTGCCAGGCTGGTGTCACAGGGCAGCACATTCAGACCCCGGCCTGGCACGCACAAAAGTGGCACTGCAGCACCTGCGCCCTGCCCAGGGGCAGAGTCACATGCCGGGCTGGGGCATTCAGCTGGCACAATGGTGCTGGTCGCTCTGTCTGTAGAGTTGCCAATTTTGATTGGACGTATTCCTGGGGGTTTCATCAAGTGACATCATCTTTAATTAAAAATTAATCTTTGGTTCCTGGAGACTCCAGGACAATCCTGGAGGGTTGGCAACCCTATCTGTCTGCACCCCCCCCACACACACCTTTCCGCCTGGCTGGTCCCAGCAATGTAAATGGGGCTCTTTCTTCCTTGACTGGCCCTCCCCCTGCGCTGAGCCTGCCTGTCCGTCTCACCCCAGCGCCGTGAAAAATCTGTCACCTAGGGTGTATTAATCGGCCTGGAATGTTAATCCTCATCGTGTTAACCCAGCCCCTTGCCCCCCCCGCGTAAGCCGCTGGTGGGGGTGGCACTCTGGGGCTGGCCTTTCGGGGCACGGCCAGGGCAGCCGGCGCTGCGCAAGCAGCAGGCTGATTTGCTCTGTTAATTTCTGGTGCAGCGAGGAGTTAATCCTCCTCCGGGCAGGAGTAAAACGGCCAGAAGTAATTCACAGCAGAGAAACCCGGGGGTGGCAGGAAGCAGGGGGAGGCGGGGGGGCCTGGTCGGGGGGGGGGAGGGGTCTGGTTCTGCTTGCAGGGTGGGGATAGACCAGTCAGCTCCACTGTGGATCTGGTTGGGTTGGGGTCCAAGACTGGGGAAGGAGATGTAATGCATAGTCCCAGCACAAGCTGGACCAACGGGGATCCAGCTCTGGGAGACCTCATAGTGGGTCTGGTTCTGGTGGGGGAGTGTTGAGGTAGGGCCGGTTCTGAGGGGACTGATAGTGGGTCCGGTTCTGGTGCGGGGGTGTTGAGGTTGGTTCGGTTCTGAGGGGACTGATAGTGGGTCCGGTTCTGGTGGGGGGGTGTTGTGGTAGGGCCGGTTCTGAGGAGACTGATAGTGGGTCTGGTTCTGGTGTGGGGGTGTTGAGGTAGGGCCGGTTCTGAGGGGACTAACAGGTGGTCAGGTTCTGGTGTGGGGGTGTTGAGGTAGGGCCGGTTCTGAGGGGACTGATAGTGGGTCCGGTTCTGGTGGGGGGGGTGTTGAGGTAGGGCCGGTTCTGAGGGGACTGATAGTGGGTCTGGTTCTGGTGGGGGGTGTTGAGGCAGGGTCCGGTTCTGGGGGAGCCAATAGAGGGTCTGGTTCTGGTGCGGGGGTGTTGAGGTAGGGCCGGTTCTGAGGGGACTGATAGTGGGTCCGGTTCTGGTGGGGGGGTGTTGAGGCAGGGTCCAGTTCTGGGGGAGCCAATAGTGGGTCTGGTTTGGGTGCGGGGGAGGGGCTGATAGTGAGTCCGGTTCTGGGGGAGGGTGTCACAGACTTTAAGGCCAGAAGGTACCACCCTCATCTGACCTCCTGTACATCTCAGGCTACCACCACCACCATCCAGCACCCGCATGCTAAACCCAACAACTGAAATGCGACCACAACACCCAGGAGCCTATTCTGTGCCACAGGCAGAGAACAGGAGGGACCGAGGTGCTGCAGTGCCCGAGGCACACGCAACGGCAGGGAAATGATTCAGTGAGATAGACCCAGATAATTCTTGTAAGTGACCTACCCCACTGCGGAAGGACTTAAATTCTGCTGCAGTGAAGTATGGTCTGTATTATTTCTATATACACCTGGAAAATTAGTCCATAACACCCAGGTAATGCTGTCCTCCAAATTTGCATAAACCTGCAGCTAGTCTCTTCCAAGGTCTTTCCGGCAGAGGTGTTTGTACACTGTACGGTTCGGTACAGCATTGTCTCTTAAGTTGATTTGTGCTTCTCCTTTCAAAACCCTAGTATCAAATCCTCCATCAAGTTCTTCCACCTTTCTCACTAGGCCCATCATGGGTGCTAAGCTACGGCTGAGAAGGCTGTTGGTCTGTGATCCTTTGATCACAGGCACTCTGACTGCATAGCTTTTGTCTTTGTAAGCAGGGCCGGCGCTTCCATTAGGTGACCCTAGGCGGTCACCTAGGGTGCCAGGATTCGGGGGGTGGCATTTTGTGCGCTCCCAACGGGGCTCACGGGAGCTTCCGGTTCCACTCCAGTCGTGCCGCCGAAGAAGGACCTTCTGCCGACGTGCCGCGGAAAACAGCGGCAGGCAATTGAGCAGTTCAATGACTGCTGCTGTCGCCTGTGGCATTCCGGCGGAGGGTCCTTCTTCAGCGGTGCAATGGGAGTGGAACTGGAAGCTCCCGTGCGCTCCATGGGGAGCGCACAAAATGCCGCTCCCTGAATTCTGCCTAGGGCGCCAGAAACCCTGGCACCACTCTTGTTTTAAGTTGTTTCTGTGGTGAACTGGCCCGTGCAGCTGAGCATACGTCCAGGGCTAGTCAAATCTGTGTTGGGTAACTTCAGCTCTGGGAGGGGCTGAAGGTGATTGTAAATCCTTTCTGAGATGACTGTGACGTCAACTCCCGAGTCAATTTTAAAGTCCACAGTCTTGCCAGGAATAGTCAGTTTCACTCTCCACGCAGGCTTCATCAAAGTGATAGATCCCACAACCAATGGCTCTTGATTGTCTGTAATATAAGTCAACTCCCTGACTGTTTTGGTGCACCAAACAGCTGCAAAGTGTCCATATTACATGCATTTATCACACCATGCATCTCTGGCTGGACATGCATCAACTCTTGGGATATGATGTTTTCCACAGCGCCTGCATGTAGGCTGGAATTAGTCCCTCTCAGCCTGAGAGTTCTCTCGCCTTGCCGCAGGGGTTTTATGACGACTTGTAACAGTCAAATATCTGTTTACAGCTTCTTAGCAAGTTTTAGGTTTTTCAAGTTGCTCCTGCCTTTTGTTCTGTTGATTAACTAATTCTGATTGCTTTGCTCTGTGTATAGCTGTGACTAGGGTTAAATCTACCTTCAATTGTAGCTGCTGTTTATGTCTGTTAACCCAATAACCAACTTGTCTGATATTTTTGTGTTTTGCATTCCCAAAAATCACAGTTTTCAGCCAATGTATGCAGAGTTCTTATAAAACATTCAACATTTCCCCCTGGTTCTTGAATTCTCTGGGTGAAAACATGCTCTTTCATAAACCACATTTCTCTGGGTTATAAAGTAGGCATCAAACATAGCCAGAACCTTTTCATGGTCGTCTTTGTGAGTGTCTTCAGTAAAGTCAAAGGATTTAAAGATATGCTCTGCCTACGTCCCCGTAACATAAATTGAAGATGATACCTGTATTTCTCCAGTTTCCTTGCAAAGTTTGTTCTCAACGTAAAATGCTGCAAAATATTTCTTCCAGTCTGTCCATTATGAAGGTTTGTCAAAGCTGAAGTTCTCTGGCAAGTTGATGAGATACTGCAACCTTTGTTGCTTCATTCCTTCTGTGTCTGTTCTTAGTTTACTCCTGACACCATGTCATGTTCTTTCGTACCAGATCTGGCCTGGCTACAGAGCTTGTGTATACACACCAGATGTGTTCATCCGAAGGTCTTCATTGCTCTGCCAGCTATGACTGAAGTCAGCTTAAACAGGATAGTTGACACACAGTGCCACTGAGTAACTGAACAGTATAACGCAGTTTAGCATTCCACACATATCCCCCTACACAGACACCCCCCCCACACACACACAACAGACACCCCCCACACGCTGGGTGCACACACACACACAACAGCACCCCATGTGTTGTGCACGCGTGTGTGCGCGCACACACACACACACACACACCGTGCATACACTACAGCAGTGGCTCTCAAACACAGGAGCGATGCCAGGGTTTTTGGTGCCCTAGGCGGGGGTCCTTCCGCACTCCCGGTCGTTGGCGGCAATTCTGCGGTGGGGGGGTCCTTCTGCGCTCCGGTCTTCGGGGCACTTTGGCGGCGGGTCCCGGAGGGAGTGAAGGACCCACCACAGAATTGCTGCCGAAGACCTGGAGCGCGGAAGGACCCTCTGCCGCCAAATTGCCGCCGAGGGTGGCAAAATGTCGCCCCCCCAAATCTTGGTGCCCTAGGCCACCGCCTAGGTCGCCTAAATGGAAGCGCTGGCCCTGCTCAAACATCATTGCACCATGACCCCCGTCTGACAACAACAATTACTCCAGGACCCCAAGGTGGGAGACCGAAGACCAAGCCCAGCCATGCGCCGCTGCCCAAGTCCCACCATCCCGGGCAAGGCGGCCAGAGTTGAAGCTCAAGGGCTTCTGCCCTGGGCGGGGGGCACGTAACCTTAGCCCTGGGCATTGGGGCTTGGGCTTCAGCACTGGGCAGTGGGGCTTGGGTTTGGGCTGCAGACGTGCTGGGGCCCATGGCCAACACCAGCCTTGGCACTTTGGGGTCCCGACCCACAGTCTGAGAGCTGCTGCACTACAGGCAGGACAGCTGCCCTCCACACACAACCGGCAACCACGTGCTGTGCGTACACACCGAGCAGACACCCACTACACACTGTGTGCGTACACACGGCCCCTCTTCCCACCAAGCATGTGGCCTTCCCCCATCCCCTATATTGGGACACAACCTATACAAAGATACACACACACACACACACACCATGCTAGTCCCCACCCTACACATGCTCTCGAATGCCTGTGATCCCCTAGGATTTGCTTGCAGAACTGCCTGTGCAGGGTTGCACTGGGGCATTGTCTGTCTGGAGGGGGCAGAGTCTGCAGTGCCAGCTGGGCACCAGGGAAGGAAATGCAACCAGAGACCTAGATGGTACATGCCAGTCTCCCCTGCAGACTCTGTGCCACAAGCCATGCTGTGTGCCAACCGCAGGCAGCATCTGGCCAGAGGAGCATAATGAAACCTGTCAGAACTGGCTATCGCCTCCCCGGATGGGGGAGGAGGAGGAGAGATCTGGGCCAGGGTGACAGAGACCAGGGCAGACAGCACACCTGAGCCCAGGAGAGAGGTGGCAGAGGGAGCTGGTCAGAGGGAGAGCAAGGAGAAGGAGCCCAGGCTCCCCTCCCAAGAGGCGCTGAGCCTGGTGCCAGGCAGAGGAATGCTGTCGCCTCGCCCAGACACGGTGGTGCACACTCTCCTGAGCAGTGGGCCTGGCCATCGCTCCCTGTGTGTAGGGCACTGTCCCAGAGACACCCCGCCACTGATTCCTGAGGCGCCCTGCCCTGCCCTGGCATTGTGGTGGCAAATCCCACATGGCCCTGAGAGCAGGCAGCTCCGGCCTGATGGAGTGGGCACCGCGTGGAGAGAAAAGCAAAGACACAAGGCACACGCCAGGGCAGGTGGAGCATCCCGCTGGGCATCGGAGAGCTGCAGGGCCAGGTTAGATCCTGGAAGGGCTGGGTCCAGAAAGTGACTCTGTCTGGGGAGGGTGGCAGTCGCCTTGCCTAGAGAAAGCGCCCATGGAATCCCCCAGGGGAGCCCCTCACCCTGCTCCATCCCTATTCCCAGCATGCTCCCACCCTTCCTCTCCCATCCAGCTCTGGGGCGATAGGCCCGTGGCCTAGCTGAGACTGCTGCCTGAATCACAGGCTCTATAGTTCACAGCAGACAGATGTAGCCAAGCCATCGCCTCGCCGTGAGGCCCAGCACGGCAGCATCTGGGCTCTTTGTCATCCTTCCAAAGGATCCCAGATGCTGGGGCCTGGAGAAGAAGCCGTCCCTGTGACCCTGGGGATGGGGGTGGGCCCAGGTGCAGTCCCCTGTGCTTTGCCCCACAGCGTGGGCTGGGAAACAAACGGACAAACGGCCTTTTGGCACCCTGGCCTGAAATGCCACTTTGCTGACGCCATCGCAGCAGACGCCAGGATCTGGCCCAGAACTGGCGGCTGCAGGCGCTGGCCGTCCATAGGGCCCCCATGTGCTGGAGACCCAGGCAGCAGGACGCTCTCCATTGCCTCTGCCACCCCGGCACCTAGCCCCTCCCAAGGTCCTGCCACGCCTGCAGAGCTGTGGCCAGAGAGGTTCTACCTGACCCACCCAGTTCCCTGCTTCGGGAGCAAGCAAACAGGAATGGAACATCCCCTTCCCCCCACTGTGCCCCCCATATGCACACTCCCTCCCACCTCCCAGCACCACCCACCCGGAGCTCTCACACTGTTTCACTAACCCCCCTTGCTCTCTCCACCTGCTGTTTGACTGCAAAGGCAATTGCACTAGTCCGGTTGGATCCTTCATTGCCTCTGGGCTCCTGGCTCCCTCTCTCCCTTTGCAGGCCTGATCTCTGTAGCCAGGGGCTGGGCTGTGGCAGGGCTGCCTGTTCAAATGGGCTGCTCTCTGTCCCCGGGAATCACTGCCTGGGGAACCCCTCCGCGGAGTCAGGACCGTTTCCCCGGATTGCTGAGCTCCACATTGCACCTGACAGAATTGCAGCTGGGAGGCAACAGCCTTCAATTATCTCCTACAATGGCTGGCCACTGCACAGGGCTCACGGGCTCGGTCCTGGAGCTGCCTGACAAGCCACTCGGGCTGGATTTCCAGTGCCGATCCATGAGGGGACAATGCAACAGGCGGCTGCCAGCCCTGGTGCATGGAAGGCTGGGGTGTGCCAGGGGCTCTGTGGCCAGGGGAGGATGCCCGCAATAGCAAGGGCTCTCCCCAGCCTGCAGGTACTCAGGGTACCCTAGCTCCTGGCCGCACCAAAGCAGCTGTACCTGTAAGCGCAGGTGTAGACAGAGCGTGGGCATGTTTTTCCGCCATGCCAGGAGACTCCGCCGAGCCCCATCTGCCCTAGCGCTCAGCACCAGGACTGCTGCACTATGGGCACAGACGCTCCTAGCATGGTTGGGGGCTGGTCCCGAATATGGGCCCCTCATTTGCAGAAGAGGAGCTGTAGGTCCATATGCCAGGAAGGAAACCCTGTGATCCTTTAGTCCAACCTCCTGCAACCTGCAGGCTGGAAAATTCCACCCAGTGCATGGAGCCCAGAGCTGCTGGCTCATCTTACAGAAAGCTGCCCTGTCCCTGCTCCAAAATGCAGCTCGGCAATGGGGAAAGAAGGCCCTAGATCTCCCAGGCGAGCCGAGGGGTCCTCCAGGATGGGGGCGGGGAGCCACGGGGAGCGTGCGGCACGAATGGGCAGGGGGTGGTGTGAACGAAGGGGACTGTGCTAACAGCTGAGCAGGGGGCAGAGGTCCCAGCCCCCTGGGCAGAGACACGGCTCACTAGAGGGGGAGGGGACGTGAAAAAAAACTCTCTGCAAGCGGGAAGGGAGCAGGGACCTTGAACAGCACCTGTGCTCAGCCTGCCGGCCCCCTCTGATGTGTGTGAGGCACCCAGATACCATGGCGACCAGCCAGGGATCCAGAGAGAGATGGGGATGCAAGTAGGGGTGCGGGAGGTGTGCACAGAGATTTGTGTAGGGGGTCAGTGTGTATGGCCAAAGGAGACGTGTGTGCAGCCACCTGTGCAGGTGTGTGTGTACAGGCAGAGGTTTGCGTGGGGTGTGTGTGTATACAGGCAGAGGTTTGCGTGGGGTGTGTGTGTGTGTGTGTGTACAGGCAGAGGGTGTGTGTGTGTGAGTACAGGCAGAGGTTTGTTTGTGTGTGTGTGTACAGGCAGAGGTGTGTGTACAGGCAGAGGTAGGGGTGTGTGTGTGTGTGTGTGTGTGTACAGGAAGAGGTTTGCATGATGTGTGTGTGAGTGTGTGTACAGGCAGAGGTTTGCGTAGGGGTGTGTGTGTGGGTACAGGCAGAGGTTTTTTGTGTGTGTGTACAGGCAGAGGTTTGCGTAGGGGTGTGTGTGTGGGTACAGGCAGAGGTTTTTTGTGTGTGTGTACAGGCAGAGGTTTGCGTTGGGGTGTGTGTGTGTGTGTACAGGCAGAGAGGGGTGTGTGTGTGTGTGTGTGTGTGTGTACAGGCAGAGAGGTGTGTGTGTGTGTGTGTACAGGCAGAGGTTTGCGTAGAGGTGTGTGGGGGGGTACAGGCAGAGGTTTTTTTGTGTGTGTGTGTGTGTACAGGCAGAGAGGGGTGTGTGTGTGTGTGTACAGGCAGAGGTGTGTGTACAGGCAGAGAGGTGTGTGTGTACGGGGAGAGGTTTGCGGGGGGGGGCGCAGTGCTGAGTTGCTGGAGGAGGTACATGCTAATGCAGGGTAGGAGCTGCTCTGATTTACACTTTTGCTTCCTGCTCTTCAGCACGTTGGCTGCTCCTGCTTAGCCCCCGTCTCCCTTGGGGGGGTGCACGGGGATGCTGCACCCATGGCTGCAATCAGGACAAATCTCCAGCAGCCAGAGGAGCACAGGAAGTGGGGCTCTCAGGAAAATTTACCCCATTTCATGCACCACCTCTGAGCTTGCCCCCGGCTCCCAGCTCTCCATGGTTCTGATCTGCCCCAAACAACAGCTCTAGGTTCTGCTGCTGGACACCAGTGGTGGTTCGGGGCAGCAGAAGCAGCAGTGCCTGGTCCTGTTGGAGTTCTAGCCCTGCTCTGATCTAGCAGCACCGCTGAGTCTCCACCACCAGCACCTCCAGCCTGGATTCCTCGCCTTTGAAACTGGTCGGTTCCTCTGCCCTACCCCTTGTGGCAGATCTTTCCCTACCTCCAGCAATGCTCCCCAGCGCCGCTACAGCCCAGTGCAAACCAGCTGCAAGGACCATCACCCTGGTGCCAAACTCAGCAGCACAGAGCCAATAATCAGCACTATGGAGCAGGTGCAGCTCTAGTGTGGAAAGGGGCCAATCCCCCACGGAGCAGAGCTCGCTTGTGCCACGACTGGATTTGGCCTGTGTTCACCTTAAATCACGCAGGAAAACAGAGGCAATAAATATGGAGACCATCCAATAACATTGTGTATAATCCAGACCTGGTTAAAGGGACAGGGGGGTTAGGAATAAGGTGAGACACAGACAGGTTTCTCCTGACCTGTGCATGATTTTTATGCAGTAAGCAGCCCCTCAAATTAAATGAAATCAAGTGTTGCTGCAAGTATTGATTTTGCGGGTGAAAAAGCAAACCGCCCCGATCAATGCACCAACAGCGAATGCCAAACTGTTCTTAACAGCCAATAGTCCTGCTCAGGTGCACAAAACCAGACCAGTTAATACCCAAAGATACTGTATGGGTAGGATTGAAGTATAGGTACGTGAAGGATGAGATGATATGATAGTAGAGGAATAGCTATGCTAATGTCTAGCATTAAACTCTGAGCATGCCAAATGGGAAGCGGTGTTCTCCCAGGCAAATGCAGACTAAGCTGAGTGCTCACGCGGTGCATGAAAATGCTCTCCTGAGAAACCAGATTCCCTTGTGTGTACTGAAAATTGTATACAGTATTACCAAGCATTCAGTCAGGTCCCCAAAAAGCACGAGATTGGCTTAAAAACTGTGAGATTTTAATTATTTGGTGTATGCAATCCAGTCAAGCCAAGCCAAGCCAAGCCACAGTGTTCTTAATAAATCATTAACCCCTTTGGGGTTTTGAGCATCTAGTGTTTCCTCACAATTTTGATGGCTGGAAGCTTTGAGTTAAAAAAAAAACAAACAAAAGCTGAGCTATGCACAAAATAACATGACTCCAGGAGCTGGGGCTTTAAGAAAAAAAACAAGTCTTGCAAGGCCACAGGAGTTGGCAACATTGTGGTATACTGGGAGTTGGGCGAAGGCTCGTTGAAGCTGGTGGGTATAAAAGCCACTCTTCATTCAAGATATATATCAGAAGCTGTTCAAGCGCCTTTTGGAATAAAATAACTGCAACAACAGGGGCCACACCCAAAACACATGCCACATACAAAGCTGGTCAGGAGTGGAGCTATGTGGCTGGCAGGGTTTCACTGAGGGCAGAATGCGAATGCAGAATGCAGGTACTGTGTGATAGAGCTGTGCCCTTGTGAGAGAGAAGCCACCAGAAACAACGCAGAAGCAGACAGAGAAGGCAGCAGAAATTCAAGGACAGCCAGAGAAGCACTTGGAGCTTGACCTTGAGAGAAAGCTATGAAGGAGGGCTTTTTGGGTAGAGTACCTTCTTCAAAGAGGCTTGGAATCTTGTCTGAAGTGGTAAAAGACTGAGCAAAAATTCACCACCTTCAGAGTGGGGGAATTACCTTTGCCCGATTGATTGGTGATGTCACAGCTGGGTCTGCCCCATGGTACATTTTTCCACGTGCTGTTCTAGAACGTATCATATCCGTAAGCTTGCAGGGCTCCGCCATAGTTGGTTACACTGTGACATGCTAATACAAGGAGCGAAAGAGGTTTGTGTAGCCATGCTGCTGCAGTGTAGTACGGTGCAGTTCTTGGGGAGACTACCAAAGCGCTAACTTTAACAAACGTGCAATAACTGGGACATGCAGGTGGAGGGTTTTACAGCAAATTTTGTGCGCCATTAGCTCATTTCTCACATGCTTCACTTTTTTCGTATATTTAAAAAGAGATACGGACTAAACGGCTATTAGCGTTGCAATATTTGGGGGTGCTGTTAAAGACCATCTTTAAAATTGAGAGCGCTCCAGCGCAAGACCCATCTTTCCACAGTGTTTGGGAAGAACCAACCACCTTATGGGTGCTACCAAAAATAAAGACTGCTAATGAAGGGTTGCTCAGAGCCTGTCCAGTGGCTTTGGAAGAGTGCAGAATACGAGCTAGGCTGTGTAGCATATCATTTGTGACAGCACGTGGCCGGAGGAAGAGGCAGCTATGCAGAAGGAGCCAGAGCATCATGGAGCCAAGGAAGGCAACTTACTTGGGAAGACGTAAAGAGCGAAATCTAAGCTTGGAGAAGCAACTCTTGGGTGTGCAGGAAGTGTGCGCGCATGGAGGGGAGGCAGAAATCTGCAGAGATGTGGCGTGTGTAGCACCGAAGGAGGGGTATTGAGTGACACAAGGGGGTGTAACAAAGAGGGATGGGGCAGGGTTAATTAGTTTAGACTGAATCTGGCCGTGAGATGGATCTGGTTGGGGAGGAATCTCCTGAGGGACAGGGTGGAAGTCATGAGACAGGACCAGCTATTTCTAGCTATCTTAGGTCCTTATCTGGCCTCCATCATCCTAGTATCTGAGCACCTCCCAATCTTTGATGTATTTACCCTCCCACCCCATCCTGGGAGGTCAGGACAGGGCTCTGGTCCCCATTGTGTGGAGGGGAAACTGAGGCACAGAGAGACCAAACAACTTGCCCAAGGTCTGACTGTTGCAGAGTCCAGATCCTTGCACCCAGATCCTCAGTCGCAAGTCCTAGGCCAGGGTCTGACCCACATCTGCACCATCTTCCCTCTTTGCATAGGGAACAATCCTCTACAGGCCATTAGGGCATGAGCACCCCAGGTCTTTTCCCTTTGTAAAGGGGGACCCGGGATGACCCAGGATCCCCATGGGGATGGAGCTGGCCCCCTGATGATTCCCGAAGGCTTGGCTCCCTGGGGAGTAGCACCCCTGCTGGTGTTGGTCGCCGTGTGGTGAAATAGGTACATGGCCCCAGCTGCATAAACCCACCATTGGTCTCTGGCACACTTGCCACCTCCCCCACAACAGCACTCACCAGGCGATGGCTGCTCTCCTCTCCACCGCAAAGGGACCTCTCCTCATTGTGATGGCAGGCCCAGCCCCCCAAAGAGAATGGAAAAGTCTCCTTCCTCATCCTGAAGTTCAGCCAGTTGAGAAAGGGCCTGGGAAATGCAGCAGCTCCCAGAGATTTATGAGTGTTTCCCATGGAATCCTGGGAATTTAGCCTCTTTTCCCACAATCTCCAGAAACCCTTTCAAAATTTCCCACAAGCCACTGCTTCAAGGGTCTGCACACTGGGTGGAACCCCGTAACAGGTCTGCGTGTGTGCTATGAGTTCCTCACTAGTGCCTGGTCTACAGAGGATAAGGGTCTACTACGGCTGCCAGCGAGGGGAGCTATGACTTTAGCTCAAGTGATAGAGATGCATGTTTTAGCAGTGGAATGAATCCTGGGTTCGGTGAGGGCCCAGGATAAGTTGGGACAGTGGGATAAGAACCCAGAAGACACTGTAGGTGCATGACTATACCCAAGAAAGAAGGGGGTGTGGGACTGTGTTACACCCCTGGTGCATACGCCGGAGCTGTCCCCTGGCTCTGTTACTAAAGGCAGCCTTTAGCTCTGTGGGCTGAGGCTGCTGAAAGAGGGGAGATGACCCCTGGCTTAAGGTCAATTGGAGGGAGGTGGGAAGATAATGGCCCCACTTTAACGAGCACCGGGACATGCCTGGCACTTGGCTTCTGACTCTCCGATGGAGGGAAGGGAAGGGCCGTTATCTGCCCCTGGCCTGGAAAAGGGCCCCCTGGTTTGCAGAGGTTATCGTGCCAGGGCCCAAGGAGACACTGACCGGAGCAGGACGCTAACCAGAGGCCTCCTCCTGTCGGCAAGGCAAAGTGTGAAGATGCAGATGGGGGTCGGTGCCTTGGTGGGCTGGGCGGAGAGGGGGGCTGCTGGCTGCAGAGCTGGGGGAGCTAAACGCCGCTGTGAGAAGCTGCTTTCAGCGGGCAGCTGTAGAGAACAGCGAAAGGCTGAGCGGGACCCTAGGGAACGATGTGGGGCACTGGCTGCAGGGGTCTACAAGGAAGACAGCAGGTGGGATGGACTGGGGGAAAGATGGCAGCGGAGGAGTCATAGGGAACAGGGCCGGTGGCACTGACGGGGGCCAGGGTGGTGGTGCTGGCTGTGGGGGGGAGCTATAGGGACCAGCACTGGTGATGCTGGCTTTGGGGAGCTCTAGGGGACAGGGGTGGTGCTGGCTGTGGGGAGCTCTAGGGGACGGGGTGGTGCTGGCTGTGGGGGGAGCTCTAGGGGACGGGGGGTGGTGCTGGCTGTGGGGGGAGCCATAGGGACCAGCACTGGTGACACTGGCTCTGGGGGGAGCTCTAGGGGACAGGGGTGGTGGTGCTGGCTGTGGGGGGAGCTCTAGGGACCAGCACTGGTGGTGCTGGCTGTGGGGGGAGCTCTAGGGGACTGGGGGTGCTGGCTGTGGGGAGCTCTAGTGACCAGCACTGGTGGTGCTGGCTGTGGGGAGCTCTAAGGAACTGGGGGCTGGTGCTGGCTGTGGGGAGCTCTAGGGGAGGAGGGTGGTGCTGGCTGTGGGGAGCTCTAGGGGACGGGGATGATGCTGGCTGTGGGGAGCTATAGGGACCAGCACTGGTGACGCTGGCTGTGGGGGGAGCTCTAAGGGACGGGGGGCTGGTACTGGCTGTGGGGGGAGCTCTAGGGGACGGGAGGGTGATGCTGGCTGTGGGGGGAGCTCTAGGGGATGGGGGATGGTGCTGGCTGTGGGGGGAGCCATAGGGACTAGCACTGGTGACGCTGGCTGTGGGGGGAGCTCTAGGGGACAGGGGTGGTGGTGCTGGCTGTGGCGGGAGCTCTAGGGGACGGGGGGTGGTGCTGGCTTTGGGGGGAGCTCTAGGGGATAGGGGTGGTGGTGCTGGCTGTGGGGGGAGCTCTCGGGGACGGGGGGTGGTGGGGCTGGCTGTGGCGGGAGCTCTAGGGGACGGGGGGTGGTGCTGGCTGTGGGGGGAGCTCTAGGGGACAGGATCAGTGTTGCTGGCTGAGGGGGATGGAGCTGGTTGGCACTGGCTCTGGAGAGCTCCAGGAACCAGGATCGCGGGTGTTGGATTTGGGAAGCTCCAGGAACCAGGACCGCGGGTGTTGGCTTTGGGAGGCTCCAGGGGCCAGGGCTGCGGGTGCTGGCTGTGGGCAGCTGGAGGGGCCAGGGCCTCTTGGAGGAATTCAGAGCAGGCTCGAGGCCGGGCACAGAACCCCCAGGAGAAGCTTCAACCAGCCACGTCCGAGAGAGCAAACCCCAGGGAGGGGCTGCACGGGCCCTTGCCAAAGCCCTCCCGTTCTCCTGCCCAGCAGCCTCTCGACGCTCCGGGATGGAGGGGCCAGGCAGAGCCCAGTCCTGCGCCCGAGCCACACCGCGGCGCTGTACAGGACCCCGCCCAGCAAGGCCCCCTCGTGCACTCCTGCCACCGACTAAACACCCCCCAGTGTCACGGGGTGCGCGGGCTGAGTCTGGCACTCGGGCGTTAGCCCGGCATAGGCCTGGAGAGGCCACACCGGGTGCCGGGGAGACAGGACGAGCGTCTTCCCCAGGGCTGCTTGCCTCACAGGCAGCCGCTGGCATTGGGAGGCCTCGGCCCCCCCATTTCCCAGCGGCAGCAATGTCAGAGAGGAGTGTGTGGAGGTGGCCAGGTGCCATAGGGAGACGCGCAGGGCAAGCATCCCTACTGGCACCTGGTGCCTCCTGTGCCCTTCCGCCAGCCTTACTCCCAGTTAGCTCCCACCTCCGGGGAGCTGTGGCTTCCTGGTGTAACCGATCAGCTGGGGGCCCCGTCTCTGGCAGGGAGGAAGGAGCCGTGGGAAGGGGGTTGTGATGGGCCAGCCCTGCCCCAAGCAGCACTGAGGGCCACGGCCCCTAGAGAGCCTCCAGGGCCGAGGGCAGCGGCTTTTTGTCTCCGCTCGGCTCCCAGGACTGGTTCTCACCATTCGAATATTCATGGCGGGTGTTTCTTTTGCTGCAAGGTCCCTCGGCTGCTAATCCGGCCAGAAATGGCCCCAACGGCTTGTTGACCGAACTGGCATATCCCTTAAACAAACAAGCCCGGGGCCAGGCGGGCCCCACAGCTGCCGGCCCAGCAGGCTCTGCTCTCAGGAGTCGGAGACACCCTTTCACTGCCAGAGACCGTTCTTTCCATGGGACGTCCGGTGCCGTGTGCTGCCCTGCACCCCTGTCCCACGCGGGGGGGGGGGGACCATGATCCTGCCCCTTGCCTCCCAAAACCCCCGGTGCCACCCCAGGGAGGGCATCCCCTGTCCCATTCCAATAGCCCCCCCCCGAAATAGACAGCTCTCCAAGTGCCCGGGCCCCTGCCTGCCCTGGCCTGGGATACTTACAGTGGGGGACCTGGGGACGCACTTAGGGTCACAGCCTGTCCCCCAGCCAACCTCCTGCAAGGGCTGGTTCAGAGCACGTGGCTGCTTTCCATCGCCTCTGCCTGGCTGCCGGGCACTGGCGTCGCCAGCCCCTCAGCGAAGGGGGCGGTCACAGCCGCGGGGAGAGGGCCGAGGGGGAAGGGGACAAGGAGAAGCACCCCAGGTCCTAGCTGCCAGGAGAGGAGTGGTTAGATCTGAGCCGGCTGTGCTGGAGGGACACGGGGGCTGGACGGAGGGAACTGTGCCCCCCAGCCCTGCCTCCTGCTGCGAACGCTGCCTCCCGTCTCGGGCATCACCGCTGCGTCAAAGGCCACCTGCCATCCAGGGCACCGCAGCTGCTGCCAGCTCCTGGCCGGGCTGGGCTGGGTACAGGCTCCCTGGGGCTGGGCTGGCACAAGGGTAAAATACACACAGAAAGGAAAGGGTGTGGGGGTCACCTGCTGCCATCCCCCGCCCCCACCGCAGAGGGCGCTGCTTTCTGGGGCAAGCCCCCTTTCTTCCCGCTCCCCCAGCTCAGCCCAGGCCCCAGGGAATCTGTGGACCCTTGGGAACAGGATTTGGGAGCGAGGGGCTGGCCGGAGGGTACAGTGAAGTCAGTGCCAAGCCTGGGCACAGTGGGAAGAGAAGGAATTATGCCCAGAACCAGCCAGCAGCCCTCCATCCCCTCCCCCAGCCCCCACGCTCCCCCTTCCACCCCGAACTCCCCGGGGCATTGACTGGCAGTAACAGACTGGCTGGGCCAGGGGAGCCTGGTCTCTCCCAGCAGTAAAAGCTGACAGCTTTAGCACGGCTCTCCCTGCACCTCCTTAAAACGCCTCCCTGCCCAGCTGGGAATGCGGCCGCACGTGAGACCACCTGAACAGCACGGAGCTCTCGCAGGGCATGTACACACACACACACACACACACCCCCTTTCCCAATGCACACATGTGCATGCACACAGACTGTCCCAGGGTGCGTACACACCCACACCCACACCCACACCCCTTTCTCGATGCAACAGACTGTCTCAGGGCCCGTCCACACATACAGACTGTACCCAGGCACACACCTCAATGCATGCACGCACTTGTGCACAGAAGGACTGTTGCAGTGCATATACACACACACACACACACACACACACACACACACACACACACACACACACACACACACACACACACACACACACACACACACACAGAGCCGACCCCGTTGTGTGCTGCCCACACACAGCCCGGAGCTCATACAGCGCACACCCCCTAGGGGAAGGATTTTTTTTTTCAGTTGACTTTGGGGGAATTTTGTATTTATGCTTTAAAATCAGGCTGGAGCCTCACACCGCACAGGCAGGAGCTCTGGGAACATCCGCCAAACAATTCTACCAGGGCGCCTCAGGCCTGATTTCCCACCTCTGTCTCCCCACTATCACACCCCGCTCTGCTGATGGCCCTCAACCCCATCCCCCTGCTAGCCCTACCCACTCTGCCAACTTACCCCGGTCATCCCGCTGCTTGGGCTGTTCTCTGCTTGTGCCTTCAAACTGCAGCGCTTTGTTACAAGGCAGTTAATAAGAATGACAGATTAGCTGCACACCCCACGTTTCTCTGAGTCGCTTCATTATTATTATTATTTATTCATTTTCTTTTTAATTACATTGCAAGGTCGCCAGCATAAAGACTGGCCTGGGTGGGTGGGTGAGAATGATGCGAGGAACACAAATAAACCTTTCCTTCCCAGCACCCTCACCAAGGCAAAGCAGACTATAGACTCCCTGGGAGAGGAAGCTGTGCAGGTGTTTCTGAAGGAGGGAGCAGCTCAGAGAGCAGGGGGAGAGGGGGACAGAAAATCCCGGCGCTGGAAAAGCAGGGAGGAAACCTCACCAGGATACGCAGCACGGAGGAGGGAAGAGAAAGGCACAACGGGCCAGATTCAAGGTTGCGCTGTCGTCCCTTAGCACTGGGCCTGGCCACAGGACGGGGAGCGGGACTGCCTAGCCCAGGGAAGACTGCGGCGCAGAGAACTCCTTTGCCACCACGGCAGCCCCGGACACAAGGGGGACTGAAGGCAGCAGGGAGGTTGACACTGACCTGCATCCCTGCAGTGATCAATAGGGACCATTGCAACAAATAGGTCTGAGCTGGGACCTGCCTCCTCCTTTCCACCCCTGCACTGGGACCTCTGCCCACACAAGGGTGAATGTGCCCCAGGGAGTTAACGCCATCCCAGGAGCAATCCAGCGAGAGAAAGCTGCCCCTTTAAGAATAAAGAGGAGCAAGAAATTAACGCCGATTCGACAGGGGCCGAGATGCTGTGAAACCTTTACGTGTCCTTAACGAAAACAAAGTTTGGACCATTAGGACGCAATGAAAATGCTGTAAAAAAAAAAACGGCTGATAAAGAGCCAGAAAAGGAGTCACACAGCTGCCGCTCAGCTGATCTGGAGGGGACACACCCTAGGGCATGGAGGGAACTGGCAAACAAGCTTACTGCATGGCTGAAAATTATTTCTGAAAGGCCATGGACACCAGGGAAGGGGCGGAGGGGAGCAAATGTGATACCGATCGTCAAATCAGGAGAGGAAGAGCGATCCTGGCAGTGACCAGCCTCCCCATTTAACTTCTTCAGCTCTAATAAAAACAACGGAACGAGTGTAAAGAGGCAGAGAAAAAGTGGAGGATAGAGGCGCTGCAAGCAGTACGCTGTGTCGGGAGTGTATCAAGGCGCAAGCAGGCCAAACCAACGCGCTGTGCTTTGTTTGATCCAATGGCTGAGGCAAATGCATTACCTGGAGGTGTATCTTAGTGACGGATTCAGCACCGTGTCGCAGAATCAGAGTCTCAGGGTAACTCTAATTGGCTTAAAGAAGGAGGCGCCCTGGGACCAAGACAGGCTGGAGGGTCATGATAGCGAGCAGTGGGGGAGATGTTCCGGGAAGCAGACGCTGTGGCCAAAAGAACGACCGCGATCCTGGGATGCATAAACAGGAATAGGTCACCTTGGCGGCTCCAGTGCAGCGACACCAGGGATGGGTTTGGCCCAGTGATGAGCAGCAGCTAAATCAAGCCAATCACGGATGGAAGCCTGGGGGTGGAGCGGGGGGGGGGCCCAAGTGGGAACCCCCTGGTGCCAGGGTCATGGTGCTGAGCAGCCCTTCGGAGGCAGCGGCATGGAGCGGGGAGGGGGGCTGAGCCTTTCTCTAACTCCCCCAATTCCCTCAGAAGGGGAAGGGTCAGAGGCGGGTCAGCCGACATGCCCCCACGAAGGGAACTCTCTGGCTGATTAAAGGAACCACTCGGTCTGGGATTTGTCTGGTTTCTGTCAGATGGGCCCTGGGGAAATGAGTCACACACACAGAGAGAGCTGGCAGAGCCCAGCCCGAGGGATGGAAACAGAGCAGAGAGGGGAACCGGGGTGCCGGCAGGAGGGGGGAGGGACAGCCCCCCAGAACTGGGGAGGAGGGGAGAGGGCGAGACACAGAACCGCAGAACGAGTGGGCGACCAGCTCCTGGAGCAAGAGACCAACCGGCAGCATCCACCACAGGCGCGAGGCGAGTCCTGAGCCGGTCAGGGGCCCAGCACAGAGATAACTGCGGCCAGGGCTTAAATCCCTGAGCCTCGGGGCTTCTGCCCCACGGGTTTGAAAATATTGACCGGAGCTTTGCTGAATTTAAGCCCCGGCAGCAGCCTTTGGTCACACCTCTCCATCTCCTGTCTGCCGCTTCCACGCAGCGCTTCAATGAAGATTAATGGGAAGCTGCTCTCCTGTCATAGGCAGCCCCAGCAGCTCCTCAGGCAGGGAAAGGGAGCCAGCGCGCCTGGGAGGTGGGAAGAAGTTTTCATGCTCTGGAATTCCAGGTCATCTGCAATTAGATTAATTAGCTAATGTTAATGGCAGCTAATTAGTGACTGTTTGCACAGGGCTTTGGGAATGTGTCGTGCCTGATAAGGGCTAAGGATCATCCCTCATCAGCCCTCGCCCCGCTGTGAATTTGGGGCGAGCTCAGATACCCTGGTGATGGGCTCAGTATCAGTACCCTGAATAGAAGAAAGGGGGTTCTTAGGGATGCCAAGGGCTTCAGGGGCAAAGGGAAGGAAGGAACTTGCCTGGGACTCTGCCACCGATGTTATGTGACCTCGGGCAAGTCATCTAGTGTCTCTGTGCTTCTGTTCCTTCTCTGTAAAGCAGGGACTATAGCCCTGCCCTCCCTGGCAGGGAGCTGTGAGGATCCATACACCAGCGCTCGTGAGGCGCTCAGGTACTGCCGTCCTGGGGATGCCCCAACTGACGGGCTCTGCCCAGAGGGGGGAGCTGTAGTCACTAGCTTGACCGACTTCCTGTTTACGAGACACTCAGGGTGTCCCATGGCTTTGGGCAGCGCTCTCAGCGAGATCCCAACTAGAAATGAATTCCCATGAGGCTGGCATCCCCCCAAGACCTGGTGCTGAGCTCTGGGAGAGGGAGGTCCGAGGAGAGCCCTGGGAACTGAGCAATGGAGAAATATTGAGGGGTATGAACAGGTGTAAGTGGTAGCTAATAGAAAAGGGCCGGGCCGTGGGCAGGCAGCAATGGCAAAAGAGGCCAATAGACGAGGGGCTGAATGGTGCAGATGACAAGGAGGCAGAGGCCTGGGGCAATGGCGTAAAATGCAAAGGTATCAGCAGGTGTTTGCCTGACAGCGGGCTGGAGCTGGCTATGGGGGAAGTCCCATGATCTGATACATTTGAAACTGATAGGCCCAATCCTTGGAGAACAGGTTATAGGTGATCCTGCCCTGCCTTGGGTGGGGTTGGGTTCTGAGAGTCCTACTCATCGTCTCCAGATCCAATCCAAAGGCCCATGTCACAATCATGAGCAAAACTGAGTGGGAGGAAAAATGTAAACACAAGAATGTGACTGATCATTGGGAATGGTTGGAGGATATTTTTAATAGACGCCTAAGAAACACCAATTCTACAGTCGTGACAGGCAGGTTCTTTGGGTAAACAACATCTGGGCGGTGAAAGCGAAAACAATATATATAACAAATGGAAAAATGGGGAAGCGGATAGCAATGAGTACAGATCAGCAGCTAAGATATGCAGACAATTGATAAGGAAAGCTAAAGGTAACACTGGACTATCTATTGCCAATAAAGTTAAGGACAATAAGAAGAGATTCTTTAAATATACCAGGAACAAATGAAATCCTAGCAGTCGTATATATCCAATATTAGGTAAGGATGGTAAACTTGTCAATTGTGATGTGGTCAAGGAGGAAGTATTCAATAAATATTTCTGTTCTATATTTGGATGATGTATTCATATCTTATCTTACAGTCATAATGAAACACTCTCATGCCATCAATAACTAAGGAGGGTGTGAAACAGCAATTATCAACGTTAAACATTTCAAAAGTGTTTAGGACTAGATAATTTGCATCCCACAGTATTCAAAGAATTGGCCGAGGAGTTCTCCGAACCAGGAATATTGATTTTTATCAAATCCCTCACTCTCTGTTCACAGGGGTGCAGGTTTCCCCTAATCCCTGGCCGGGGAGGGGGGTGGGGGTGGGACGGACAGTATTGCCTAGGTCTCTGACAGAGGCCCTAAGCCTTGGCTATATAAATGCTAGAGACTTTGGCTTCAGGTTAACAGGGGGCATGGTGAGCTGGCAGGAGGAGCCTGTGGGTTATGAGACCGATCTCAGTTTGAGAGCCACAGAGGAGAGGGAAAACCAAGATGAGGCCATGAAATATGCAGCACAGACCTCTCTCCCCACCCTTAGCATTCATCCCCCTTCCCACCACGGTCGAGCTAGGTGCTCCCCCACCCCCCACGGTTAACTGCCCTCTACGGGTGTGTGAATTGGGTTCCACACCTGACTCGGGACTCTCCCAGTGTAAACGCGAGGAGCTGCCCAATCACGGGCAGTTATAGTGGGGACAGAAGTTGAGGCGGGGGTGGGGACAGAAAGGAGTCCAAGGGAGTTTAGCTTTTTACAACCTCTCAGCAGGGCTGTTGCTGTTTGGCTTTTTCCAGTGAGTTTCGAGGGGGAAGGTTAAAGTATAGACCGTTCTGCTCAAGCCCCGCTCCCCAGCCCAGCTGCAGTGACCTCCATTTCCAGGCATTCTCGCTGACTCCTTGGTCAGTTCCCACCAGGTGAGGGAGCTCCCTCCAGAGCCCACGCGTATCCCCCACCTCACACCCCTCAGGCCTTTGTTCTGCACCTGGGGTCTCGGCCCAGCGTCCTGCTTCCAGGAGTCCTGGCTCTGCGGAGCCAATGCTGAGCTGCCTTGGTCTCAGCCAGTTTCTTAAGAGCTCTGTTCATTCCACCCAGACGGGGAGGAGAGAAACACACCCCCACGGCTCTTCGCCTGCCCTGAGAGCAAACTTAATCCCGTTCCCCCTACCGGGTAGCAGTGCAAAGTGTGGGGGGAAACTGAGGCACACATCGGCTTCATAAAAAAATTCCCACTTCATCACAACAGGCCACTGTGGTAGACAGGATACTGGGCAAGCTGGACCCCGCATGGCAGCTTTTAGGTGCTTATGGACCAGAAGGGAGACGAACTCGGCGCTTCGCCTCAGAGTGGCTCGGACTCCCCACTTGGCTGCTGGGGACCCAGCTTCTGGCTGGAGATTGTGAGGAGAGAGAGCGAGGGGAGCCCCTGGCTTTGCTTCTCAACCCACGCAGCAGCCTCACGTCCCTTCCAGCCCTCCGAACAGGATGCTCTGCCTCGCAGATGGAGAAGGCCGGAGGTCCCCGGGCTGGCGTGCTCCCCAGCGTACAGCTCATGATTGTGTATCGCAGTGGTGCCTGCGAACCCAGCCAAGATCAGGGCCTGCTGTGCTGGCCCGGGCACAGACAGAGACAGTCCCTGCCCCAGAGAGCACACAGTCTCCACAGACACGACAGGCACTGGGGGGAGAGGGAGGAGGGATGTAACATACAGGATATTTCTCACTGTTCCAGCCAGTCTAGCGAAGGACTTCCTGGGCTGGGTTCCAGCTGACTGATAAACCCGTCTGTTTTTACAGTGCTGCTTGTAAATGCTGGCCGAGGTGCATTAGTCCTCGAAGAGCAGACAAGTCTCCCACCAGGAGTCTATTGCAGTAGAACTCACTGAGCAGAGCTCACGATGTGAACCAGGGGTGCAGAAGCCCCAGAGGGTCAGTCTCAGGAGGTGGTGAGGCCCTGCAGGAAGAATGAAACCCCTTCGGGGGTCTGGTACACTGAAGGACTTCTGCAAGAGCCTGTTACAAAGGTGGGGGCATGGCACAGATCCCGTGTACCAGAGCTTCAGGGGGAGTGTCTGGAACAGGGCAATGATGACTGATCCGCCCCCGTCTTCCCTTCCTGGCTTTCAGCAATCACAGGCTCAGGGTTGCCCTAAGCAAGGGATTGTGTCCCTGACCATCTCGGCTAATAGCCATTGATGGATCTCTCCGCCATGAACTTCTCCAGTTCTTTTCTGAATCCAGTTATTCTTTTAGCCCTCACAGCATCCCATGGCAACAAGTTCCACAGCTGAGTTCTGCATTGTGTGAAAAAGTACTTCCTTGTCCGTATTAAACTTGCGGCCTACGAAAGTCAGCGGGTGACGCCTGGTTTTTGTCCTGTGGGAAAGGGTAAATAACACTTCTCTAGTCACTTACTCGTAATTTAGAGACGTCTATCACAGCCCTCTCTTAGTCGACTCTTTTCTAAGCTGACCAGCCCTAATTGTTTTTGTCTCACCTCGTACAGAAGCCGTTTCATACCCTCAGTTGTCTTTGTTGCCCTTCTCTGAGCCTCAGGGCCGGCTTTAGGAAGTGCGGGGCCCAATTCAAACAGTTTTTTTTGGCGGCCCGGACTAAAAAAAAAAAAAAAAAACAAATGTAAAAAACATTTTGGGGGCTGGCTGGGCAGTGCTGTGTCTTGGGTGGCACTTGGCGCACTTCGGGTCACTCACTCAGGTCAGCGGCACTGGAAGGCTGAAGGACCTGAAAAACCAGAGCCAACAAGCAACCTGGCTGCGAAGTGTGCTGCGCCAGACGTGTGCCAGGTGAGTAAAAGTTAAAAAAAAGGCCCCCCCTCACTGGGATTGGGACTGGAGGCTGGGGGGGCTTGGGGCCCGGTGGGTGGGGGAGAATTGGTGGGGAGGGCCCCTGGATGCAGGGTTCAAGCTATGGGCTACACGTAGCAGTGTAGATGCTCAGGCTTGGGCTGGAACCCGGGCTGTGAAACCTGGCAACAGGGGAGGGTCTCATATCCCGGGTTTCAGCCTGAGTCTGAATGTCTACACTGCTCTTTTGAGCCCCGCAAGCCCGAGTCAGCTGATCGAGCTCTGAGACTTGCTGCCATTGACTGATGAGCCTTTTCCAGTTTCCTATATCCTGAGCTGGGGCAACCAGAGCTGCACACAGTACTCAGGGTGTGGGCGCACCGGGGTTTATATAGCGGCACTATGGTATTGCCTCTTATTTTCTACTCCTTGCCTAGATGCTGCACATGGAGGGGAGGTTTCCCCAGAACCATCCAGGGGAACTCTAAGATCTCTTCGGTTCAGTGGATTCTCTCCCACTTTGAGGCAGGAGCACGTGCTGTCTGTCATCGCACGGCTGCTGCTTTGCTGCTTTGCACATGGGAGCAGTGGGGAGGAGAACACAGGCCGTGTGTCTGTCTTGGGGGCCTCTGGCCACCATCCCCTCAGAGCAGCGAGCACTAGAGCCAGTGTGGTGAGATGCTGGGCGGGGCACCAGCTCCATAACTCTTCTGAACAGCATCAGCTCCTCATCTTCTCCCACCAAGCACGGTTCACTCTGCTCTGGCAAAGTTCTTCACTGTGGTCCTTCTACCTACAGGGCTCCTCCCTTCCTGCTGAGGGGTTTTCAGGGCAGAGCCAGGGTCACACACCCTACACACATACACGGAGCCTGCAGCATGGCCCCCGGAAACACCTGGTTACCAGCAGGGGGGGAGGGATAGCTCAGTGGTTTGAGCATTGGCCTGCTAAACCCAGGGTTGTGAGTTCAATCCTTGAGGGGGCCATTTAGGGAACTGGGGTAAAAATCTGCCTGGGAATTGGTCCTGCTTTGAGCAGGGGGTTGGACTAGATGACCTCCTGAGGTCCCTTCCAACCTTGATATTCTATGATTCTATGAAACTGGACAATCTCCAGGTTTGAACGGAGCGGCTGTTCACTGCAAACCAGCTCTCAGCTCCCCTACCGCAGCCAGCCCAGCCCAGCCATCTGTCCTGTGTACAACAGAGGCCAGGGCCAGCTGAGGGCACCACCCTACATCCTTCCCAGTGCCCCCCATTCTGTCCAAGCTCTCAGCTTCAGCAAACATGGGGGGACGGACACGACAGCCACCAGCTCACCCAGGCCTGGACAATCCCGCTCTTTGCAGTTCTCCAGAGGATCAGCACGGCCCCTCGCCCAGCTTTGGGGAAGAACAAAAATAAGGCCGCGATCGCGATCACCGACTGCTTCCCGTCCTTTGGGAGGACAACGCACTCCACCCGTGAGGCACTGCAGAGCCACAGGTAGGTTTGTTTCCCGGTTTCCCTCCACGCTGAGTGGGGGAGGGACGGGCAATGGCGGAGAGAAGGTTACCTCATAAATTCCAAAAGCTGGCACAAGATGTCCTGCCTTCAGAGAAGGCAGCGAGTGTGAAGTTAAGAGATAAAGAGGGAATTATGAGATAAGGTCTCCTTAATCCCAGTCGCTTCATGCAATTAAAATGAGCTTCACCCGCCTGTAATTGGGTGGAGGCATTCTGCCAGCCACAGCGCGACCACAGGCAGCACACAATCAGCGGAGGAGGGTGCGCGGAACGGAGCAAGGAGACTTATCTCCGCACCGGAGAAAGCAAGGGGGCAGCAGGAGAGCAAACGGGAATTAATGAGATGAGTGCGGAAAGGCTGACACAAAGGATTAGCTCCCTCCCAACTCCGCTGGCGCAGTCCCCAGCTTTTCTGGGAAGGCTCCCTTGCATTTCACGCACCGGGCCGGCTCCTGCCCCGCCCCACCGCCCCGTGCTGCCCCGCTGGCCTCCAGCGGCAGCACAGACCTCGGGCCCTGCTGGCTGCTTTCAAATGCCACCCCGCTGCCCTGCCCTAGTCCCACTGCAATAACAACCTGCAGCCTAAATCTACTACCACCCCCTCCCCACCACCTCGGGCCAGCGGTGCTAGGCACCAAGCTCCCTGAGCCAACCCCCGCAAACTCCCACTCTGTGGCCGTTCCCTGATGCTGCGTTAGAGCCCGGGGGCTGGGATGTGGCCGGTCAGAGCAGAGGGGATGCAGCTGGGGCTCAGAGGAGGGGTCTGGGCGGGTACATAGGGCGGTGGGCTGTAGTCCTGGGCTCTGTAACAGAGGCTCCCATGGCAGAATGGCTGCGTAGGGAGGGGAGTACAGGTGGCCGGTTCCCAGGGCCTGGAGGAAGTGGAGGGGACGTCCCGGCGTCCCCGGCCTTGTGGCACCGCTGAGTTGCGGCTCAGGGCCGGGATACAGCAGAGGGGCCGCGCTCGGGCCTCGTACCCTAGTGAGCAGCCGTTTTCAGGCTCATCTTCCCATTCCCCAGCGACTCCCCTGCCCTGCCCCCGTGCCTGCCTGCCCCTCTGTCTGAGCAGGAAGCAGGGCCCAGGCAGGATTTATGACGGGGGCGTAGGACAGGATTCAGCGGAGATCTGCCACGACGGAGCCTTTACAGCTTTAATACACTTTTTGATAATGAAGTTTAAATAGCCTCATAAAAGGCCCCCCAAAGGCGGGAGAAGCCTGCGGTTTATTAGGGCCATAACTCTTCGGCTGGCATTTCATCAATGTCCTTTTAATCTGCACTTGGTTATTTTATTGCTGGTTAATATTAGCGGCTGTAAATGTTATTGGGGGTGGTCTCAACCCAGAGCCAGGGGTCCTGTGGGGAGACCTCTCCACAGCAGGGGGTCAAGGGGAGCAGGAGGCCTAGGACGATGGGGACCCCAGGGAGGCGAGAATGGCAGGAGGCTTGGGGGCCCCAGGGACGAAGGAGTGGGGCAGGTGGGACAGGGAGCTTGTGGGCTGCGGGGAAAATCAAGTAGGTCTGAGCTGGGACCTGCCTCCTCCTTTCCATCCACAGCTGCAGACTGTGGGGCTCATCACAGATGCAGGGATCCTCTAGGCCAGACATAACGGGGGGACTCAGGACAGCCAGCCAGAGTGGGCCAGGGAGCGGGGAGGTTCTCACTGCGGGGGGACGGCAGGGCCCTGGAAGGGGTGGAACTGCTTTAAAACCATTAATCGGCTACCTGTAAAAATAACATGCTAAGAGGATTTAGTGGCTCAGCGTCTCTCTCCACAGGGCAAATGCTGAGCTCATCCCCCACTAGTGAGAAAGAGAATCATATCCAGAGTCTGAAAACTCCTGAAAACTCTGCTGACTACTCTCACTGCTGCCTATCAGCCCCGTGCTAACCCCACCCTGCCCCACGGCTCTGCTGACTGCCCTCTGCCTATCAGCTCCCCACTAACCCCATCCTGCCCCACGGCTCTGCCCAGTGCCCTCTGCCCATCAGCCCCCCGCTAACCCCACCCTGCCCCACGGCTCTGCCGACTGCCCTCTGCCCATCAGCCCCCTGCTAACCCCACCCTGCCCCACGGCTCTGCTGACGGCCCTCTGCCTATCAGCCCCCCGCTAACCCCATCCTGCCCCACGGCTCTGCCCAGTGCCCTCTGCTCATCAGCCTCCCGCTAACCCCACCCTGCCCCATGGCTCTGCTGACTGCCCTCTTCCAATCAGCCCCCCGCTAACCCCACCCTGCCCCACAGCTCTGCCAACTGCCCTCTGCCCATCAGCCCCCCGCAAACCCCACCCTGCCCCACGGCTCTGCTGACTGCCCTCTGCCCATCAGCTAATTGCATCCTACTCCCACAGCTCTGCCTACGGGAGAAGCCCACCCATCAACATAGCGCTGGCTACCCTGGGGGTTGGGTCGGAAACACTGGATTTTCTACAACATAATTATACCGACCAGTCTGTAGTGTAGACCAGGGCTTTGCATGATCCCTGCACACCAGTGACTCTCAACCTTTCCAGACGACTGCACCCCTTTCAGGAGGCTGATTTGTCTTGTGCACCTAGGGTGACCAGATGTTCCATTTTTATAGGGACAGTCCCGATTATGGGGTCTTTTTCTTGTATAGGCTCCTATTACCCCCCACCCCCATCCCGATTTTTCACATTTGCTGTCCGGTCACCCTAAGTGCACCCCAAGCTTCACCTCACTAAAAAACGACTTGCTTACAAAATGAGACATAAAAATACAAAAGCGTGGCGGTGCACTGTTACTGAAACATTGCCGACTTTCTTCTTTTTACCATATAATCAATTGGAATATAAATATTGTACTTACATTTCTGTGTGGAGTCTATAGCGCAGTATAAACAAGTCAGCGTCTGTATGAAATTTTAATTTGTCCTGACTTCGCTAGTGCTTTTTATGGAGCCGGTTGTAAAACTAGGCAAATATCTAGAGGAGTTGATGTGCCCCCGGAAGACTTCTGTGCACCCCCAGGGGCCTGTGTACCTCTGGTTGAGAACCACTGCTGTACACCACAGATCTCACCCCCACGCCCCAGCCTCTCAGCGTCTGTCACTGGCCGGGACTCCCCCAGCCTCTCTGGCCAAGGAGGGAAGGATTAGGCCGGGGCTACATTAAAAAGTTTGGTCGGCTCAACCACACTGCTCAGGGGTGTGAAAAATCCATGCCCCCGAGCAAGGTAATGAAGCCGACCTAACCCCCGGTGCAGACAGCGCTTGGTCGATGGCAAAAGTCTTCCCTCGACCTCGCTACCACCTCTCGGGAGCGGGATGAACCCTGCTGACGGGAGAGCCCCACCCGTCGGCGTAGCCAGGGTCTGCCGTGCCGCTGTAGCATTTCAGGTGTAGACAAGCCTGTAGCCTACATCCCCTGCCTGCGGGCCAGCGAGCAGTGTGCAGTGGTGGAAAAGGGAGGAGAGAGAGAGGACCGGGACACCTGTTATTCCTTGCTGGGTTCCCAAGGGTGCCGATGGCCCAGGAGGGTGCTGGGAGCTGGCAGGGAGGTGGGACAGGTGCACGGTTATCTCTCCACAGGGCTCAGGAGAAAAGGGAGGCTTTGGTCGTGCCTAATTAATCATTTTGCATCCAGTTTTCCTGGCTCGAGTTCACAGACTCGGAGAGATCCCCACCAGCCATCTGCTCTGACCCGCTGCAGCATGCCTGTGCTGGGCACTTCCCTAGGCCTTTCTTCCACTGCTCGTCCCGAGCCGCTCGTCCTGCCCTCGAATCTGGCCTGCCCTTGTGGCTACTTCCCCTTCGCCTGCAGCGGCCGCTGGAAGGGAGGGACCAGCCGATGCCGTCCCCTGAACCGTCTCTCTAGACTTTGGGGCCCCACGACGGGCGGGAGGGGGAGAACGGAAACACGCCAAAGCCAGGTGATTTAAACATGCGGGTTGCCATGGCAATGCTATCTCAGCCACACATTGATCACGGCCCTCGCAGAACAGGATAAATGAGGCTGGCTCGGCCCCTGCAGCTTGTTTGGCTGTAAACCCTCCATAGTGCCAACGGCACCACCACGGAGAGCGTCTCCTGGGCACTCCCCTGCCCTCTCCTGGCCTTGCCACCAGCACCTACTAACCTGCCCAGCCAGCCCCATCTCCCAGCCCCCAGCGCCTACCAACCTGCCCAGCCCCTGGCCCCTGCCTCTCCGCCACCTAGTCCCAATGCCCAGCCCCCAGCGGAGCACCCACCAACCTGTCCAGCCCAGGTGCCCATCCTGGCCTCCCCATCCAGCAGCTCATTGCCGGAAAGCGTAGGCTGAATATAAGAGCCCCCCCACCCCCCGACAGTGCTCTCACCCAGCCCCTGTGAAACAGAACTGGGGGTGGGGACGGGAAACCAGCACCTGCTCTAGGATGGCGTGTCCCTCTAGCTCCCGTGTGGGGTTTGGCCGAGGTAGCGAGTCCCTGCACCCAAGCTGCTGGCGTTGCTCTGTCTGCTGGTAACGCCCTAACGTTTGCACCCCACAGCTGCTCAATTCCCAAAGGTCAGGGCAAGTTCTAGGCATCCGCGGGCAGAACCCTACTGATTTCGAGGGAAACCAGAAGGGGGCAAACGGGCGACACCCGGAGCCCCTGGCATGAGTGGGGGTTGAGATAGAGGGGGAGGGGAGGATGGCAGGTGCTTGGGGTGGGGGGGAGACAGAGGGATGCAAGGAGCGGCTGGTGTGTGCGAGCGTTTGGCCTACAGAAACCACCTTCTAGCGTTATCAGTATTTACCACCCATGTCTACAGTTGTCCATCACCCTGGCCTCTGCGGGCCTGTCTCTCTCGCCAAATCCTCAGCGCAGGTACCGTTTTCTCCTCTGGAGCACACCTCCGAGAGCACCTGTCAGGGCTCCACATGTAACCAAGTACCAGACACCTCCGACCAGTCAGATCCCTTTTCCCCTTTCAAGGACACAGCAGAGACTTGGGCACATTTTGCAGAAAGCGAGAGAAAGATGCCGGAGAGCCACTGGCTCAAAGACAGGGCTGCTTGGAGCAGCAGGCCTCCAGCTCGGCCACTGGCTGAGCAGCACCGCCGGGGTGGGGCTTGGAGAAGATCCAAGCGGGAGTGTCAGTGCTCTCTCTGCGACCCCCCGGCCAAACAGAGCTGCCGGGGCGAGATTTGACAAAGTTCACGCCCAAGCTCTCCCTGTCAATACCCTCCCACACCCCCTCAGGGTTTGCTACAAACTGGCACGGCCCATCTCCCCTAAGCTGGGCAAATGGGCAGCTGAACAAGTACAAAGGGGAGACCCTAGAGACCCCTAGCATGGGACGGGCCATGCAGATAAATGGCAGCGGGGGGAGAATGCTGCCATGCTAATGTCTGTGTTACGCTCCGAGCATGCCCACTGGATCCTGTCTGTGCCCAGGAGCTGGAGGTGACTCATGCCAAGCCAGGGGCTGGGCCCACAAACCGGCCTCCTGCCTAGTGCGGTTCCTCACGGGGATGTGTCTAACAGCCTGTCAGCTGCCCCAGGCAGGGGCCGGGCCTGGTTTCATTACCCAGGAGGCTCTGGGCCACCGGTAGCCTGCTCAGCATGCCCGTAATGTCAGGGTTGTGTGCAAGGAGGGTGTTGAAGGTGCAACGCTCGGCGTGGCGTTGTTGGTGATATTGACTCCCAGGATCTGCTGCATCGTGGTGCCGTCACGGGCCCTGGCAGGCTCCGGCGTGACCTACTTTACCCAGCCCGCCTCGGCGGTTGGCTCTGCCACGCTTAGCAGCCGCCAGGATTTCACCCCGGTGCTGCCAGTGGGCTACTTGACTGGGTCTCTCGTCACATGAGCTGCCGAGGGGGAAGGCGTCACATGAGCCTCGCAACTGGGGGCCAGACAAGCGGGGGGGTGGGAGGTGGGAGCATGAGCCACAGGCTGTGTATGCATGTGTGGTGGGGGGACAGCACAGGAGGGCGCTGTAGCGGGGCTGAGGGGCAGCGTCGCAGGGTGGGGACAGACCAGTGTGTTGGATCTACAAAAACAAGATCTGCCACCCCCTGGCAGAGACTCAGGGTGAACGCTCAGCTCGTTGCTCCCCCCGCCCCCACACACAGCATCTCCGGGGCAGCCCCCTCCCTGAGCTGGCAATCACAGACCAGGCGAACAGATGTTCCACCTACAGCCGGGCCAGGAGTGTATCCAAGGAGCAGAAAGATACCGTTCAGCAAACCAGACACTGTCTCTGTGCAGCCAACCGTGGTGTGATGCTGCCAGGGCTGGGCAAGGGGCACCGGGGAAGACGGCAGGCGGGCTGCGCATCGCTGTATGTGAGCGGGGGTAGGAGCGCCGGCCCGGGGAGACGGTGCTGTGTGCAGGCCACACGCAGGAGGCAGGGCTGGTGTTGGCAGCACCGCGGCTGCAGATGGCCCCGGGGAGAGCACCAGCGGAGGCAGAGCTGAACTCTGGGCACTGCAGGAGGATGGGGAGGGCCCAGGGCTCATTGTCCCCGGAGTGGGGCTGAGAGCTCCGTCGCTCCCTAACGGGGGATGGATCCTGCCGGAAATCGTCCCTGGGGCAGGCCTAGGACCCCCGTGTGATCCAAGCACCGGAGAACATTGTAACAAATCCGTGTCCCACTCTGGCTTCACCTGGGTCACTCTGCTGCCCAGTGGGAATGGAGATCTGCTCCCCTGCGCCAGGGACACAACCCGCCTGAGCTAGGGGTGAGCAGTCTAGGGCCTAGGACACAGCTGGGCAGGTCTGATTCCACCCAGCAGAGGGCAGCGGTGACAGCTACAGAGACACCCCCCTGCCAGCCAATGCCGCGGGGCACAACGCTGCCCTAGACGCCACCAGACTCCCCCCACGCGGACATGCCCCTGCCCGCGCAGCACAGAGCCTGCCCCCTGCGTTACGCAGCAGCTAGGGAGTGAAGCCAGGCCGAGGGGCTCCCAGCCTGCCCCCCACCCCGTCACTCCAGCTGCAGCTGGCTTCGGGGAACACCCAGACTGCAGCGGTCCTGGAAACCATCCCGCCAGAATGTAGGTTTATTTGCACAGCGATGAAAACATCGGCTCGCATACCTCAGCATGTACACCGGGCCCCAGCCACGCCCGCCTGCCCCGCAGCCTTTCCTCATCGGCCTGGCCAGAGCCGGCTGTGTACACAAACACCCACTGCTCCCCCCACCCCGCCTGCTGCCATCTGGCCCCGCCGCCCCAGCGCCCCGTTTGCCTCCTCTCGGCTCTCCTGGCAGCTCAGCTGCTTTAATCTCCGAGCCGAAGGCAGGGAAGAGGCTGCGGCCACGGTTGCCAAAGGAGGCCGCCCCAGCCGGTCTCCGAGGGCCAGACTGACTCAGGGACGGGTCATGGTTTCAATAGATTCTCCTTCCCCAAGCCCGAGAACAGCCCCAGCCCTGCTCTCTCCTGTGTGTCACTGTCCTGCACTGGCGGGGACGCAGCCAGACCTAGCCAGGCATCCGGCCTTGCAAGCCTAGGCTGTGGCCAGAGCAGAAGAAGAGGCTCTCTCTGCTGCGTCATAGAGTCACGCTGCCGCCATCAGCCATTTGCAAACCTGGCCGGCCCCAGCGTCTCTGGCGGAGCAGCCTGCTTGGCAGAGATCGCCCACATCCCGGCTGGGCTCGGCAGGAATAACAAGGCCTAGGCCTAAGGCATGACCAGGACTCGGGCCCTAGATGTACCCATGGAAGCACTTGTGGCAAGCGAGCCTCTGACCTCTCCTTCCCAGCCAACCCTGATGCCCACATCAAAGCCCACAGACGTACGGGCCAACGCATAGTTCAAGGGATTGTCCCATGGCTGATGGCACCTCCCTCTGGAGCGAGGACTCAACACACACCACTCTCCAATGCCACCGCCAGCATCCTGAGTCCATCCCAGCCCGGCTTCAGGCCGGGGTCTGGTATGAACCTGGCCCTGCTGCTCCCATCCATAGCCCAGAGCCACCTGTCCACACTGTCCCTGCTGGGCCTCTCTCTCTGCAGCAAGTGGCGAAAGGTCAAAAGCCGCAAACAACTTGCGTGAACTCGAAAAGATTTGGAAAAGCAGCATGACTGGCCCTGACACAAACGCACGCATGTTTAGCACCAGCATTATGTCTGGCTTCCTTTGTGAGCAACCCGGAAATCTCCATCAGCCATTGATAAGAAGATCAACTCGTTCTAAAGTCAACGCCAGCGGAAGTGCTTCAGATTCCACTGGGAGGAGCTTCTTGGACCATCACAAATCCTAAGTGATGCAAACCAAGCTACAGCATGGGCTATGGTAAGAAGGCAAGGATGGACACGTTGAGGACGTGCTCTAAAGATGCCACCACCAGGACTTCCAGGGCGAGTGAGACCATTGACACCCCCTGGAAAGAGAAAAGGGAGCCGACCTCGAGAAACGCGCAGAATAACAGAGAAAGATGCCAGATCCATCAGCAAGACACCCAGAAGCCCGAACAGACCGAAATACATGGCGGAACCTGGCAGTCGCCCCATGCACCCAAGGGTGCGGGTGGAGAAAGCCCAATGATGAGAGAAGCCCACACTGATACAGCAGGAGATAAATACACACGAGCACACAGACAGGCAAAGATCGGCCCGCACTTTCTGTATGTGTGTGTCTGTGCACACCCGCCCCCACCACTGTGCTAGGTACACACACAACACAAGCCCTCGCCTGTTCTCTTTCTCTCCCTCGGAAAGCCCCAGTCCCAGTGGGGATTTGCTGGGATTCGGGCTGCCAGGCTCCCCAGGCAGGAAGGCAGCCAGCGCACACTGGCTTTCTTTTCTTGAAGGGGCTGTTTAATCTTTAATGGAATGGCGGGAGCAGCCGATTGTTTAGAGAATAATTCAGGAATGTGAGCGCTTTGCAGTTTGGGGCTGGCGGAGAAGGGGGAGGGGCTGCGATCCTCTGGCAGGGGGGCAGAGGGAGAGATCGGCTTGAGTGTAGGGGCCGCAGGTTAGGATTGAGGGGCATTGGCAGAGCTGGGGGGGGCGCTGGATTGAAATATCAGGGAGTTGCAGGCTGGGACTGAGGGGCACTGGCAGAGCTGAGGGGGGGGAAGTCCCGGGCTGGGACGGCAGGGGGCTGCGGGTCGGGATTGAGGGGCACCGGCAGAGCTGGGGTGGGGGGAGTCCAGGGCTGGGACAGCAGGGACTGTGGGTCGGGGTTGAAGGGCACCGGCAGAGCTGGGAGGGGAAGGGGAGTCCGGGGCTGGGACGGCAGGGGGCTGCGGGTCAGGATTGAGGGGCACCAGCAGAGCTGGGGGGGGGTGGGGGAGTCCAGGGCTGGGACAGCAGGGACTGTGGGTTGGGGTTGAAGGGCACCGGCCGAGCTGGGGGGGGAGGGGAGTCCAGGGCTGGGACAACAGGGGGCTGCAGGTTGAGGACCCTCGGCAGAGCTCCATGTGGGGTGAGCCCTTGCTCGCCCTAGGCCAGACTTTAGCCATTCTAGGCAGCTCAAGTTTTATGAGTGGTAAAATTCACACGCCGCCCCCACACAACAGTGCCCCAGTTTAAGGGCCCTCAGCCCCTGATGTTTCACATGCTGGATCATTAACTGGTGCAGAGAAAGGAAACCCATTAATGGCATAAAATGACTCCAGGCTGCAGCCACCGAGCGAGCGAGCGTGGAGCGGAGATGAAACCCACACAGCTGCTCAGAGAAAAGGGGGAGTTTTGCTTTGAACTTTCTCAGCAGCTTCAAGCACTGATTCACGCTTTTGGAAACTCTCTAATGGCTGGGATTCCGGGGCAAGGGGCAGGGAGGGCACGGGGTGCTGGCAGACGAGGCCCTGGCAGCTCCGAATGGCAGGCGGATACCAAACCCATTTTCACACCTCATTACGCATTACACACGCAGCCTGGAGCAGGGCATTCATGTCAGCCTGTGGCTGCTTCTGCACCTTTCTCAGCTGTAGCTGGTGGGCTCTCCCTGCTGTGTCTTGCACAAGCTGGCATGCGGAAGGGATATGTATGAGCATGCCCCACCTGCGTAAGGGACTTAGGGGTCCCAACCCTCCAGGATTGTCCTGGAGGCTCCAGGGATCAAAGATGAAGCCTTAATTAAAGATTATGTCATGCGATGAGACTGCAGCAATATTGCCAACCACAATTGCCAACCCTCAGAAGGGTGCTCGCGCACACACACAAATTGCCACCTGAACACATACGTGCAGAAGCCTGCACTACCTGCACAAATGTGCCCATGCACACGCACAACCGGTGCAAATGCATGCCCATGTACAGGAGCGGGTATTAGCTGTGCAAACTCTTGCACCAGTGTGCACTTGTGCAGGAATGTGTATTGTCTGCTTTCAACACACACACACACACACACACACACACACACACGGAAGAACATGGTCTGCGTGGCTTATGGGACAACCTTCAGTGATGCCAAAAGCCGGTATTTGCCCAGTGCCTCCCCAACCCGCCTGCAGCCTGGATAGGATTCGTGCTCCGCTCAGCAATGAGCTCTGGGCTGGGATCTGTCGGGCTCTAATTCCCCATTAATGGGGAGCAGGTGGAAAACGCCACACAACGCAGCTCCGCTCCTGGCCTTCCCCCCAGCCGCCTCCGCCCTGTCCCTGGCTGTGTCACATTCCGCAGCAGCTGCACCCAGGCCGCTCAGGCAGGGACATGCCGAGGTGTGACAGCTGCCCCCTTCCCTCGAAGACTCAGGCAGAGACCGGGGCTAGCAGGGGGACGCTACACCCCTGCCATAGGGCGGGAGGGAGAAGTCATGCGTGCAGAGAAGCCCCGTGAACCATGCTATTAATGGGCGGGGGAAGGGGCTGCTGCGGAAGTCACTCTGCCCTCCCTGGGGGTTCCCACTTCCCAGTGCCAGCCACACCCCGTTTCCTGGAGACATCACGTTGGTGAGGCAAAGGCGACGGGTCAGGCAGCAGAGCTGGAGGAGGGGCAGGCTGGGCGGTAAAGGAGTGGACTAGGAAGAGGGACCCAGTCCAGAATAAGACCTTACGCAAGCGAGAAGGAGCCCTGGACCCCAGGAGTAAGAGGGGAGGCCGAGAGGAGCTTACCAGGGCTCAAGGCGCTCGCCGGCTGGAGAAGGAGCCAGCCCGCAGCCACAGTCACCTGCCACATGGCCTCTTTGCAGCTCTACCTGCTCACCTCTGCTGAATGCAAAGGGTCAGCCCCCAGAAAGGCATGCTGGGAAAAAGGGCTTGTGATCTCGCCTGCAGCTGCGCTGAAGGCGCGAGCTTTGTGCAGGAGGCCACAGGGCCACGCCAGTTGCCACTGAACCAGGCGCAGAGCAATTAGGAACAGGTTCAAGCGACTGTGAGGCCAGCGGGGACCAGCCTGATCTCCTGCACATCACAGGGCAGGCCACAGATCCTCCCCCACCCGCTGCAGCAATGGGCCAAGAACCTCTGGCTGAGTTACTGGAGTCCTCAAACCTTGATTTAAAGACTTCAAGTTACAGAGAATGTGCCTCCCTTAAGCCCAAATCAGAGTGTCCCCCAGGGGTTTGCATTTGTTTGACTCAAGTGGTGTAAGAAAGGGTAAGAAAGCTGTGCAACCTCCTCATGTAGCTGCGGCCTGTCAGAAAGAAGTTCCAGTTCACGATTTCTCCCTACTGTTCAAGAGGCGCTGCGGCATAGTGGATAGAGCATGAGTTGGGACTCGAAAGAGCTGGGTTCTACTCTGAGGTCTGCCCTTGGCCTGCTAGGTGGCTAAGCCTTCTGCACCTCTGTTTCCCCATCTTTAAAATGGGAGTGTAAGAATACATCACAAAGTGCTCTGAAATCTGCTGATGGGAAGAGCTAGGTATTATATTATCAAAGGGCATCCCTGCACTACGACCCCGGTAATCACCGAGGGCGGGGTCTCTGGGGTAGGGGTTGCTGAGATGTAGCGTGTCTCACCATTATACACTAGTGCAAGGAGTTTAAAAACTCGAACGCCGGGCAGTAGAGGAGAACACAACAGGCGCGACTGAACATGGTGAATAGCAGCAGTCAGCAGCATAGTGTATGGGTGTTGCCAACTTGTGTGATTCTGCCACAAGTGTTGAGATAAAAATCGGCTGCTGGAATCTAGAAAACCTCTGCTTTCATTCAAAAAATATGTGCGTTTCTGGCTCTGATGGGTGCAGAGAAAACGCTTGAAAATACAAAGCAAGCGTGGCCTAATGGATCAGAGCGCAAAGAAAAAGAACCCATGACATATTATTTTAAAATAATCTCAAGCTGTTCTGGGGCCTACCAAGAATGTTGTAAGAGCCTATAAATTATTGAGGACGGGTGTGTTAGGTGGTGGCGGTGTTGGGGTGGTGTTGAGGGGGTGAGGTACTATACCGAAAAAATCTTCCTAGCATCTAATGAGCTGACATTTCTGAGGAGCTGGGATGTGTGGTAGAAATTTCCTGGATACAGTTCCCAGATCATAAGGATGCACCTATAGAAGGGGTGGGGGGTGGAGGGGCTGCATTTGGAAAAGGGTCCTGGGTGCACAGTTTTGAGGGAGATCAAAGAAGTGGCTGAGTCTAATAAAAGGTAATAATGGGCGACTTCAGCTTCCTGCACGTAAACTGGCAAAAAGTGTCACATGAGGACGGGGCTTAGAGAAGCAATTTCTCAACAGCCTAAACAAGCGCTTCTTGGAATAACTAGTTCTAGACTGCTCCTGCCGGGGGTTAGGTAATAACCAACGTTGATTCAGACAGTAACACTAGGTGAACCATCAGGTCATGATGACCAGATATAAGTTCAGCATTCTCCAGAGAAGATTCATAGTTTTTGGGTTCAGCTCCAGGAAAGGGGATTCCCCACCCAGAAGGAAACTCGTCACAAAGGAAGAATTTCAGCAGGGAGGCTATGTGAGTAGCGGAGCAGAGATGCAACAGGTGCACACTCCCCGTCACAAGAAAGGAAACAGGAAGACAAACAAAAAACAAAAGCAGGGTGGTTAAATGGCAAAGGAGAGATGGTTATAGGAGACAAACTGAGAAAATGGAATTCCAGCCCAACTGAGCACCAGCGGAAGGAGCATAAACTATGGCCGGTTCCATTGTAATAAGGATTTTGAAGACAATAAATTATTTAAGTTAGATCACAAGCAAGAAGGTGGCGAGAGAATCGTTGGCTTCGCTGGGCCACCAGGGAACAACTAAAGAGGAAAAGGATATTGCAGGAAAACTCCCCAACCCTTTTTGGTCCATCAGGCTCCACCACAGGGAAAGTTGGGGAGATACCCACTCTCTTTGGTGCGGAGGAAGAGGTACTGTCATCATTTGAGGTTACAAAGAAGAGGGGCTGCAATAAACCAATAAAAATAAATAGCAACAGGTCTCTGGGACCAGAAATCAAAAGGAACTTCCAAAGTGAGTGGCTAAGTTTTAGCAAAAATATGCCATCGCTCATTAAACTCAGCTGCTAGGTGCTGGCAAACTGCATGGCAGCAAATGTTGTGTGTGTCTTTTAAAAAGGCACGAGGGGTGTTCCTGAGAATGTCAGACCAGCAAGTATTACTTCAGTACCAGGTAAACTGGTTGAAAGATTAATTAAACAGAGAATTATCAAACACTTAGGGCAGGTCCATACTCACCGCACGGGTCGACGCGGTGAGTTCGACTTCACGGAGTTCGAACTATCGCGTCTGATCTAGACGCGATAGTTCGAACTCCGGAAGCACCGCGGTCGACTCCGGTACTCCACCACTGCAAACGGCGGTGGTGGAGTCGACGGGGGAGCCGCGGAGTTCGACCCCGCCACGTCTGGACGGGTGAGTAGTTCGAATTAGGGTACTTCGAATTCAGCTACGCTATTCCCGTAGCTGAATTTGCGTACCCTAATTCGAACCCCCTTTTTAGTGTGGACCAGGCCTTAGATGACCATGATATGATGGGGATAAAGCAGCCAGACTTCTGTAAAGGAAAATCATACCTCTTTAATCTATTAGGAGTCTCTGAACCTGTTCAGCAAAATAGTGGCCAAAGCAGAGCTGCTTGACATAATGCAGCTGGACTTTCAGGAAGTCTTTGATGAGGTCCCTCACAAGGGGTTATTTAAAAAAATGAAGTAGCCATGGAGTGAGAGGCAAAGTAATACCAGGGGTTAGAAACCAGATAGATGGGAAACAAAGAGTAGGAATAAATGATCGATTTGCCACGTGGCCCAAGGTTAGCAATGGCGTGGAACGAATAGATCTGTCATCTAGAAAAGGGATGAGCAGTGCGGTGGTAAAATATGCAGAGGATACACAATTCTTGTCTACTCTAGAAAAGGTTTGCCAGTAGAACTTTATTGGGATAGCTGTCCCAGCACTGATCCTAGTGGAGATGCAGCTTATACTGGCAAAAGAGTGCTTTCACCTGTCTGTCCTCTGCCCCCATCTCCCTTCCTTGATGAGGCATCGCAGTGAGGAAGCGCTGGATTAAAAGGCCCCAATCCATGGGTTTCTCAGCTTTGATTGTGTTTGATAATCAAACGCTGTGTTTTGTCTCCTGGGCCAGTCCCATTTCAGATTTTCCCTGAAACAATGCAGACAGGCAGCCGGATGATTAATGCGGGTACGTTTGCAGTGAACCTTCCATGCTAGTTGAACGTTGCCAAAGAAGATCTCAGCTTGGAAATATTTTGGGGTAGCGCCATATTCTCTATGGATCTTGTCTTCTAAGGGCTGCATCTCTGCACTGCCCCAAACGAGCACCTCCAGTCTAGGGGGGTGTGGGGAGCGAAGCATATTTTCCTTGCTTGTTTCTGCAGCCTTTACAGAACCCCTGAGAGTTTTCTCCCACATTCTTCTGTAACATACTGCAGGGATGAGGGCCATATAAGCACCCAGCTAGCTAGCTCGCATTTCTCCTGGCTATTAGCCATCCAAGTAACAGATGATCCTCGTTAACCCCTACCGCCCCAGGTCCCTTCTGCTCTGAAACACTGCAAGTGTCCTGGCTCCACTACGTAGTAAGGAACCCTGTCTCCGAACAGTGCTGTCGTAGTAAGGAATCTTTTGGGGGCCTGGTTTGAATACCCCTGCCCTGCAGAGCCCTACGAGCATAATCACATGGCCAGAAATGGACCCCAGTCCACCTCCAGGCAGGGCATCCAACACACCCCTCCTTTTGGGGCAGGCACACAGCCAGTGCAGCCCGCTCCCTCCCTCCCAGGATAGCATTGCTCCTCTCTGAGCATCTCCTAACTACCCTGCTGCAGGATCCCCAGCTTTTGGGCACAGGGAGAGCTGGGAGAAATCCAGCATTTCCTGCCACAGGCAGCCATCATGCCAGAGCTGCAGCAAATGCACATTTATCTGCTGCTTTTCAGCCCCCCACTGGATTCCCCCACCCCCTGTGGTGCATGGGACTCCAAGCCCATTTAAGTTTGTTCCACCGGTTCCATGAAGAGCCATTTCCTTCAGTCCCAGGGACCGGTAATGGCACCTCTGCGCCAGACATCCCCCTCTGCAACCCCATTCGCCCTGCTCTTGTGGGGCTGGAGCAGCTTGTTAGTAACGGGGCAGCATTAGGAGCTAGAGCCAAAGGGGCACGTGGCAAAGATCAACCGTCCCAGCCCCACGGGCAATGACACCCAGATACCCCGGCACACACACACAGCTGTTATTGAGCCACCAAGACTGTCACGGGGAAAAAAAACTCCATGGGAAAAAGCCGCCCAGGGGCCTGTGTGTTGTCAGCATCTGAGCAGGCTTACACCTTCCCCATAAATAATCCTAACAGGAACCAGAAGGAGCTGAGCTGGGGCCAGGGGGGCGTCCCGCAGCACTGGGAGACAGGCAAGGGCCACTCCCCTTCCATTGCGCCAGGGGAAGCACAGACCCCCCAGCCGGGCAGGGGCCACACAGGCCCCAGCAAGCTGGTGCATGGCTAAGATCCTCCTAGGCCTCGCCTCAGCCCGTGGCCCTGTCCGTCCCGCCAGCCCGATCCCCAGCCCAGCCCGGCCCTCCCGAGCTGGGCTCCGAACTACTGCCTGGCTGCATTACTGGCCCTGCCGTTCCCCATTAAGCAGCGACTCCTGGGCACAGGGCCAGAGCGTGAGGAAAACAGGGTCGTGGGGTCGGGGCGAAGGGGTTTCAGTGGGGACGTTCCGGGAGCTCACGCACCATGAGCCCCATTTCCCTTCCCCCCCCGTTCTCAGGTCCCCCCCATCCCCACGCTGCTGGTCCCCGCTTCGTGCATGCGGATGTTTGGGGCCTGGCCCACCCCTTGTCGGTTCGGCTGGTCTCCTGGTGGGGTGGGGGGAAAGAGGCTGAAGGCTGATTCTTTCCAGCTGTATAGGCCCAGGCAGCTGACATGGTTTCTGAGCCGCGCTGCCAAGTCTCGGGAGTGTCAGCCAAGAGTTAGCAGCCAGAGCGCGGAGAAGCCAACAGCCTTGGTCAATTAATCCCAACTCTCCCTCCCCTTTTCAGGGGAGGGACCGAGGGAGAGGCGCTAATATTCCCAGCCAAACTCCCAGCCCCCGGCCAGCAGGCGCGGAGCTTCGCCTGGGCTTGGGGTGGGAATTTGGAGCGGTTGGTCCCCACATCCCAGCCAGCCAGGAGGGACTAACTTACCCCAGGCTCTGGGATGCGCTGCCCCATGCTGTGCTTTCCAGGCAAGGCAGGAGCTGAATGGCAGGGCCCTGCTGCCCTACCCCTCACCCCTGGGGACGTGGGAGGGGGAGAGCACCGTGCCAATCACAACACACCCAGGCCTGGGGGCCATGAGGGTGCCAGTCCGGCCCAGGAGTGCAAAGGCCATAGGACGACGTGGGTGGGGGCTCAGTGCGGGGCAGCCTGGGCCTGGCCAGTGCATACCTGGATGGATCACGCAGAGCAGCTTTACCCCCCACCCAGCGGCTCTCGCACCCGTGCCTGGCATGCTGCTGAGCGGGGCGCTGAGCAGGGCGGGTATCCCATGGTGGAGTACCTCAGTGCACAGTCAGGGCAGGAGGGAGGCCTGGCTTTCCCAGAGACAGGGGCCTGCTGTCCCGGCCGAGGTGCTCAGCTGCACGCCAAGCCAAGCCAGGATCCCAGCAAGCTGGTGCATGGCTAAGATCCTCCGCTTATTAATCAGGTGCCTTGTGGCCACCCACAACTTGTGCTTGTAGCCAGCTCTGGCCCCTTACCAGTTACAGGCATAGGATGAAGCTAATGCGCGTACAGGCCTTAGTGTGTGGTTAGTAGGGGGCCTTTAAGGTTACTCCCCGCACCCCCGTGAGCCTTGTCTGACACTGGGCCGCCTCCCAGAAGGGGGCAGTCCCTTTAAGAGGATGCAATGTGGACTCCAAGCAGATTAAACATTGCCCAAGCTGGCCCCTGCCTCCTGCCTGTCTTCACCTGCCGCTCCAGAGCAGCGAGACACAAACTGAGAGGAACACAGCACCACAGCTCCAGAGGCAAGGCCCTTGGCTAGTTTACCCAGCTGGGGCTCTCCACAGACCTCAGAGGGGACAGGTTGCAGGTCTCTTGTAGATGTGATATTCTGGTCCTGCTCACCCATGCGAGATCCCAGGACACTGTCTGCAAAAGCTGGGGTGTTAACCCAAATCCCTGCCCTGGCTAAAGCCTTCTGCAAGAGCAAGACACGGGATTCCTGCGCTGTTCAGCAGCCACTATCTACCCCAGAGGGGGCTGCATTACAGTGCTGGGCAGGCAGTTCATATGCAGGTTGATAAAGCCCCATAAACACACAAGATCTTCCCTCTCTCCCCACCAGCCAGGCAGCTCCTGTCAGCTCCGCCCGCGCAGCCCTGTAACTTGCCTGGCTGGCTCCAGTCCCAGGTACCTGGCTGGGGCTCAGACACAGCACAGGTAACACACTGTGCTTGGATTGAGCTGCACCTTCAGCAGCAGGGAATGAAAATAAAGGGAAACCGTGGGCGAGCTCTCCAGGCCCCATTCTGGGACTCTGATAAGCAGGCGCCAGCCGGGAGGAGAGGCTGCACCCACACCAGGGACATCTTGCAGCCTTCTCTCCCTGCGAGCGCAGGTGGAATCCCCTCCCGCTGCTGGGGTGCGGGGCAGGCGGCTTCGGGTCCCCTCCCTCCGGTTTGTTTGGAGACGTAGGCGCTGCTCCCGCCCCCGCCCCCACCCCGGCCTGAACTTTCCAGCAGCTCCAGGCTCTCTCCAGCCCCAGGAACAATTGGATCCTTTGTCTCCCCCCTTAATCTCCTGGTTAGGAATTAAAACAGCGGCACAAAGGCCCCTTTGCAAGGGCTGTGAGAAGAGCAGGCCAGGAGCAGAACGGGGGGCTCTGCTGCCCAGGAGCCTGCATGTGGCCACTGGGCCTCCTCCCCGGGAGACATGAGACCAACACACATGACCAGCCCCCACCCCATCACGCCCTCTGCACAGCTGCTGCCGCCATCCCATCCCATCCCTGACACACCCATTCTGCCCAGTGTCAAACCCACTCTGCTGCACGGGGTGCCCTGGGCCTGGCCACTCCGCCTCCCCTGGGGAGCAAGCGAAGGAATCTCCCCCCAGGCAGGAGCGGAGGGGCCAGGGATGGGTGGATTAACAGGCTGAGACGGAAGAACCCGGAGCCAAGACTTGAAGCCGAGACACACAATCACTGGGGGTCCTGCTCAATGCAGCTGCTTCTGGGGATGGTTCTAGCAGCCCTGAGATCCAACAAGAGGAACCAGGTCCTGGGCCTGTATATTAGGGACAACAGCCCCTGAGAAACCTTTCCTTGGAGACTTGTGGGAAGTGGCAGGGCAGGCTCTGGTGTCACCCACCCGTTAGCTCATTGGCAAGTATCCAGGTGACGGAGCAATAGGGCAGATAGGGCCAGTGCTGGGGGAATCTCCCAGCCTCTTGGGGTGTGTGTAGGGAGTATAGTACCAGCTAACACCACAGCCCTGGGGGGGCGGGGTGGCAAGCCTGGAGAAGAGCTAGGGCTGAAAGCTCAACTTTGCCCCTTTATAACTTGGTTTCCACTCCCCCACCCCCAAGCCTAGGTCGCTCTAGGGGGTCCAGCTCATCGGTTACTATGGCAGCACAGCACAGCCTGGATTTTACTTCCCCCATGTCCTGTTCCTACTGTCCCTCCTTTACAAAGCTGCAGCTGAGGGGTGAGCCTGCCCCTGCGAGGAGCAACCCCCAGCAGGGGTTGTACTGAAACCGCCTAAGGTTACTGCGTGCAACTGGCACAGCACCGTGGGGCTGGAGCTCAGGCCTAAACCCCCCTAGCAGCTCCTCCTAGCATCAGAACAAGGTGCTCCAGGAATCAGATCCTTGCAGTATCGAGCAATTGCTTCTCCGCAGCCCCTGCCAAGGGCATGCGGAACACACAGCACCCCCCATAAGCTGGGGAGTGCAGAGAAGGGGGACCTTGCCCCCATCCCATCAGCCAGATTCTGGGGCTTATCACCCCTGCACACAGGACTGGCAGTCACATCCCAGAGTAGGGGACAGCCCGACTTTAAAATCTGTCCCTGATTAAACAGAGCTTCTCTGTGGCTGTAGAGATGCAGCTCCCAGCTATTGCAAAGGCATTGATCTGGAGCACCAAAGGCTGCCCCTCGGCAGGCAGCAAGCCCCCAGCGTGGGTGATTAGGTTGTGCAGGGCATGGCCGGGGCAGCAGGAGGAGAGAGGATTCGGGCTGGGAGAGGGGGCAGACGATGTTCCGAGAAGGGTTGGCCCAAACGGGCTGGGGCTGCAGCACCAGAGACAACCCAGCGGTTCGAGAGCCATTGAGTGTGCAGGGACACCTGCTAACAAGCAGCAGGTCTCTCTCCCAGCAACCTCCTTTTGCCGGCCTGGTTGGGGCTCTGTGCTCCTCCCTTTGCCTTGGGGCTCTGCTGGGAAGCAAGAATCCAGCAGACGCTGGCTGCAATGGGGGCAGCACACCAGGGACAGAGAAGTGCAAACCGCAAGCAGGGAAGGATGCGGGAGCAGGACCACAGCTCCCTGGAGAGTGGCCTTGCGTTGAGCCCCCCTCCGCTACCCGGTCTCCGCAACAGCAGCCAGGCCAATAAACACACACGAACCAAGAAGCTCCATAGATTTCTTAAATAATTTAATTGAAAAAAGTATTTCTTTAAAAAATATTTCTACAAATGCATGATTGCATCATTTGTTTTTGTGTTTTTTTTCCTTTTTCACCATTAAATACATCTCAATATATAAAAAAGGTGGCAGGTACAGTACAGGAGAACCAGTTGGGAGGTGGGGGTGGGGGACACACCGCCTGGAGAGACCTCCGAGCATCACAGGTGCAAACCAAGCTGTGCCGAAACGGGACTGGCCGGGGGCGGGCTGGGATATGAAACTCAGGCTCAGGAATGCTGCAGTTGTACGGGAGCGAGTCGGACTCCTCAAGGCCTGCCGCCAATCCACCTTCAGGTAGGGAGTCACAGATGCTGTCCCACTAGCTAGGGCTCCCACCCCATCAGAAGCGCGAGAGCTGGAGTGACGCTAGCACCCAGAGGAACACGGGCAGGTCAAGACAGCAAAGAGGATTACGGTGTTGGTCACTTTGTTTTAGAGCCAGTGGGAAGTCATTTGTCTAGTTCGCAACAGGAGCGAGCTCAGCTAGCGTGAGAGGACCAAGAACCAGCGGGCACTGAGGATGCACCGTGTCTGTTCTAGAAATGAATCTGAGTGCCAGGTGAACCATGGCCCAGACCAAGCTGGCAGGACTCATTGCTAGACCCGCTGCAGAGGCGGCATGGGAGGATGAGGCAGAGATGCAGATCTCAGAGCTACAGCATGCAGAGACAGAAGAAGGGGTGACCAGAGTACAGGACTCGGGGGGGCGTGTTTCTATGCAGACTTGGTGCGAGAGGAGACGACTGTATAAGAAAAGGGGCTGATGGACAGAGCAGAAGTGAGGAGTAGAGACAGAGCAAGTTCTCCTGATGGATCACTGGAGCAGGCAGGGCTGTGGAGTGAGCATTTGCTCTGCAGGGAACAGGGCAGCACACGGCCGCCCAGAAAAGAAAGCTCAAGAGGTGAGGCAGGGGCTAGCGAAGACCAGAGGCGGCCGGAATGAGCCCACTCCTCCTTACAGGGAGCGGCTGACTCGGAAGACCACTGGGGCTGCAGAGAACTGTGCCAAAATGCCAGGAGCTGCAGCTGGAGATTGAGCCAAGTGAATGGAGAACTGCAGCAGCGGGCGCAGGGGAACAAGGTGGTGGGAGGAGGCGGCAAGTGGGTCAGTGCCAGCAATGGCCTCTCTGTGGAAAGGGCACGAGACAATCATCTTGGCCAGGCATTAGTCCTGTATTAGTTAGCTGGGGCACACTGTGAGGACGGGACCCAGCGCAGCAAGTGGGCTCAGCACCAGGGAGACCGTGTAGGGCACGCACACTGGGAGAGCCATTCAAGGTGGAATAAGGGACACCATGAAACAGAGGAAGATCTCTAGCTCTCAGCTTCTTCTGAGGCCTCTCTCCCTCCCCTCCCTGCTACTGCCTCTCTCTCTCTGCTGACTTGAGGGCTCAGTGCTTGGGGAGGGATCGGGATGGGGGGGAGGCACGGCTGTGCAGCAGGCATTCACCCCCTCCCGTCTGCGATCCCTGCTTTGCCCTTCACGACGGCTGCATGATCCCAGGCCCCCCAGCTCCAATCGGACACAGTACGGTGTGCCTGGAGAACAGAGCTCTCTATCACATCATGGTTGCAGTGCAGGCTCTGAGGTGGTTCGCTACTAGAGATACCAGGCTCCCGGCTGCCCAGAAACCGTGTGTATCCGGGCTGTTAGCGTCCATCTCCGGTGGGTGGGACTTCACGCGGATCAACGGTTTCCATCTCAATTCACCCTTGACTGCAAGGGCAGCCCCAGGCAACGTGGTCCCCAAGCTACTGGCAGCTGTTTCTGGGAACTCCAAGGACAGGCACATTCCCAGGAGCGGGAAGCGGCAAACAGCCCCTGCTCTGAGGGAGGTGCAGGGAAAGAGACCAATCAATGCTACTGCCTGCTTCACGGCTGGAGCAGTCGCTGCGGAGCACCCAGAGGAAAGGGACAAAGAGGCAAGTTGCCTTTGTCAGAAACAAACCAGGCCACAAAGGAGCCTGGTTCCTTCCCTGGACAGGAGAAGACGCTGATTGGACAGACAGGGATGGCGCCGCTGAAGAGCCCAACACACATGGCGCATTTCACGCCATTTTGGAAAGGATCCGCTTGCCCCGCTCCACACCATGTGCTGACAGCTGCTGCTGGGAAGCCTGTTGCTAGGCAACTCTGGGCCCTCCGGCGCTGGGCAGCATTAAGCCAGGGGTGTATCCACTCGGCAGCAGACCCATCTCGCCCCGACAAGGCCCTGCTCTGGGCCAGGCTGTGAAACGAGGAGTTTCAAAGCTGGGCCCCGGGTCAGGTGCCACCCCCCGCAATGTCAGCAGTGGTCGCAGTTGCAGAGCCCAGCCTCAGAGCGCAAATGGGCTTTTGAAGGAGTTTAAAAAAAGCAAAGCACAATTAAATGGATGTTCGTTTCATGCCACATGGCATATCCGGACTCAAGTCAGCTGCCTGATGCAGAGCAGATGGCGGTGGACCAGAGAAAGGAAGTGGAACCAGTACAAAAATGGAACAGAACTACCTTTCCCACCCCTCACGCCCTCCCAAGGAGCAATCCAGGACTCCCCCTGGGCTGAGACCTAACCTACGCAATATTTCCATCAGTGAACGGGAAGGTTAAGAGGCAAGGTCTCTAATGAAACTCAGCTGACGACGGTAAGGGTCGCAAACGCTCAGAAGGACTGAATTAAAATATAGCCAGAGCTTGATAGAGTGAAGGAAGAGGCTAAAAAACAAAACTTGGAACAAAGTGCCACGCAACAGAAGTCAGACAAAGCAGAACAGGCCACGATCCCGGAGCTAGAGCGGGTCCCGCCGTGGAAGAACTGGTGCTATGGAACTGCCTCGTTGAGCTGGAGGACAGAACATCACACACAAGAGGAGGGAGGGGATCGTCCAGCCCAACAGGGTGGACCGAGGGCGCTATTCAACTTCGCATTCGGTTCTGGACAAACTGGGGAGAGTTCAGAGCACAGCGACACCTGATTAAGGTTTGAGGAGTGCTAGGGTGATGCCCCCGCTTTATTCAGGCCAGACAAGATGATACTGGCCCCTTCTGACCTGGATCTCCAGGAAGCTAGGATCTGAGGAAGACCTGAGAGAAAAGGCAGGAGATTCAGACTGGTGGGAGGAGAACCATCCACATCAAGGGATGTCAGAGAGGAGCAAGCCCAGTCACACTCACTAGGCTCCACAGACCCACCAGGAAGAAATGGGCTTGAACTGCAGCAAGGAAAACCCAGGTTTCCATCAAACTATTGGCACACAGCACATGTTGATGCCAGCCCTGGAGCGTTCGAAGGCTATGGGGGACACTCCTCTCCCAATGATGGTGCAGGGATCGTCAAGTCAGCGGCACCACAGTGCAGAGAGGCAACTAATAGAGAGGCCAAGGTTATGATGCGACAGACATCCCCGCCCCAGGCACTCCCAGCAAGAGGTATGGACCAGCAGCCAGCGGCACCTGACGCTGGGCAAAATGAGCTTTGGGTTTTCCAAGTTCTGGCTGCTAGGAGAGCAGAGTGGAGGGGTATAGAGACAGGACTCCCCATGACGAGCAGAGAAAACTCCTGAAGAGCCATCCAACTCCAAGCCTTCTATGGTGTTTGGGCAGAAGTAGCTGGCTCTGGCTCAGCGTGCCGGGAAGCTCTCGGGGAAGGGCGTTTGCCTTGAACGGCTTCATCTCCCACTGTTTGAAGTCACCGTGTTTCTCTAGCAGCCATCTTGGCAGCTGTCCCACGTGGGAGGTGGCCAGGCTGGGCAGATTTCAATTTGTATTTGGTTGTCACTTCAACTGATAATATCCAGATTTCTTTTGAAACTTTTTTCCAACTTATCAATTTAAGTTTTCACAGCTGGGAGAGAATGGGGGGTGTGCGTCAACATCACATGTCAAAATACAGAGCATAAATACCCTTAAATCGAAGTCCAATGAGTTCTCAAGCAGCATTTTCCTATTGCTTATCTGTAAATTGCCATTACCACCCATGGAAATATTTCTTTCGTTGGTCTGCGTGTATGTGGTGAAATCGATGTTCACTGCCGATAAACATCTAATCCTTCCAAGCCTAGAGGTGGCTGAGGATCAGGCATGAATTTTATAACTGAGTCACGGGTGTAGCTAGTTGCTGCACTCCACCCGAGTTGTCCCCTCCTTACGTTGGGCTAAGTAGTCCCAAGGGAATGCTGGGATGCTGGAGGACTGAAGTTCTCCAGCAAAGAGCAAAGGTGGGTGGAAGAGGGAAGATGGTCTCTAACAGCTCTCTCCCTGGGGCAGCCCAGGGGATTTGTCTGTCTAGAAGGGCTATCAGCAAGAGTGGCCAATAGACGGGATAGAATGGGGCCTGGCTCAGGAGCCAGGAAAGTCAGACAAGCCCAGCCAGCCTGGGCGGTTTCTCCAATTTGGGGTTGGGCCCAGGCAGAGCTCCTGGTGCCGGCAACAGAGGCTCTGCTCCCAGCCCGCTGGCTGCACCCGCTCGGCTGGTCGTGCCTGGCTTGGGCTCTAGGTTTGTTTTGCACAGTTTGGTTCAGGCTGAGAGGGTTAGAAACCAACACCATATAGTGCCCTACGTGTAGCTCTTCGTGGCCAAGCCTGTGTGACCCCCAAACGCAAGCCCCACTTCCTGCTAAGCCCTCACTCCTTCTGCGGCCAGGGGACAGTACCCTTCTCCTTGCCCTTAGGAACTCCTACAGGGCAAGGCTCCCTAGTAAGCAGTGTGGGGAGGAATGGCGGGCGGGGGGAGGGGAAGCTGGTGGGTTTGTGGACACAGCTGAGGAAGTGGCTAAGACCCTGTATGACCATCATGGCATCGGGTGGCAGGACAGCTACACCTGATTGGCAGGGAAGGGGGTGATACTAGTGAAGCCAGCCCTTCTGCCAGCTCCCTGTGATATTTACAGCCAGGGGCCGGAGCACAGGGCTGGGGGCAGGGAAGGACCATGCCCCGTGCTCCAGGAGGGGGAGAGGTGTACTACACCTGTACAAAGGAAGGAATGGGCTTGTGCTCCGTGTCTCTTGGGTTCTGTACAGCGGCAGAGACTAAGCGAGCGAAGGAAACTCAAGTAAAATTCTTATTGCCTTTATTCTGCCCGTGCCCTCACCCAGCCGGCCAGCACACACGCACACACATGCACGCACACACGCTCGCGCTGGGACTCTCCCGCTCGCTCGGGAAGAGTCGAGCGGCCGGGAAGAGTCAAAGAAGCAGAAGTGAGAGTCTTTTGGCAGCAATCACAGCGTGCGTCAGGGGAGGCTCTGCAGAGATGGCCGCGCTCTGACAAGACCCGCTCCTTCTGCATAAAACATGAGACTGGGGAGAAGCCAGGCTCTTCAGTCAGCTCAGCCTGGCCTCCCCGACGCCTCTCCGAACTCTGGCTGAGCAGGAGCAAGGCTGCCTTTGCTCCCCTGGTCCCTGTGCAAACTCGCGCTGATGGCCTTTCTCCGCAGTCCAGATTCGGCCATAAAACAAAGAGGGACGAGAGATCTGGAGTTGGTCTGTCCAACTCCCTGCATAGTAATCTCACTGGGTTCAGATTCCGGCATCCAGAGCCAAACGGACCGATACCCTCCCTTCCGACACATTCCAGTGCAGATCCCTGTATGGGGGCAGCAGGGGGACATGATTGTCTGGGGCTGCACAGGAGAAGGCCAGGCCGGTCCCTGCTCCATGCCCTTCACGGTTGTGCAGCTGCTGTGTATGCTTGTATCCCCACAACCCCCTCTCCCTCGCTAGGGGCAAGTGCCCACAAGCGCCCGCGTCTCCAAAAGGCGCATAGCAGGAGGAGAACATGTGTGACTTTGGGGTTAAGGAAATCCAAGAAGCGGAACAACTCCTGAACCCACGGCGCTGCGAGCAGTGGCGATGGGGCAGGAAGAGGGGGTGAAGTCTTCATCCGATAATCTGTCTTCAATATGAAGACTGCATCGCCGGCTCTGTTCGAAACACAAACACAAGGCTGGTCTCCCTCTCGGCCCAAGTGCCTTGGATTCAGGGAGGCGCATCCCATCCCATGTGACTGTCAGAGGCCGAGAAGCTCCACGCAAAGGGGAAAAACAGGAGGCCGGGCTGCACCGCAAACTAGAATCTTATCGACAGATTCCCTCAGTCCATTCCAGTCCCAGAATTTCCTGTGGTCAAACCTGAACCGGGAGTGTCTGGTTCATTTGCAGCCTCATGTCCTGAATACTGCTCAGGATCTTCTTTTGATGTCCTGCGAGCGTCACCCCTATCCTGAGCAGGTCTCTGAAAGGACAGGAGGAGGAAACGCTCGTAACAAATCTACACACTCCTTGGAGAACCCTGTGCAGAGGCATTTCCGCTGCAGCATTAACCACTGGCTGATGGAGCAGACAGATATTCCCCAACTGTGTTTAGAGGGGCCCAGAACACGGCAGCAGAAATCCTTTAATGCCTCTTGGCCTCCTGGCCAGACACAACAACAACAATCTAGTCAGGGCCTGCACCTGCCCCTCGCTTTGTATGAATCCCCTCCACCCCCAGCCAGGCACTTATCTGTGTCTACTTCTCATGGCCACTTGGGGTACATCTACAGTGCAACGAGACTCAGAGCCTGGCTCGACTGACTCCGGCTCGTGGGGCTCCAACGTTTGGCAGAGGTGCTGGACACCGATCACAGAGCTGTCCCAGCCCAAGGGGGGAAACTTGTGCCCACTTCATTGTTCTTGGGCAAGAGGCATCTGCCATCAGAGCTGCTGAGTGCCCTTCCTCCCAGGCCCGGCTCCCAGCCCCTTCGGCCCCACTCACTCTGCTGTCATCTGCGCCACCAGGTCGAAGGAGGCAAACCCAGCGTTGACAAAGCTCTCCTTGTACCGTCCCATTTTGATGGCGTCGAGCCAGTCGCCCACGGTGGTGAAGGTGGTGTAATCCGGGACGGTGCGGTCCAGGAGCGGCTGAGACACGCTGCGGGGACCAGAGCGAGCCCAGAGTTAATGCTGGGGGGGGAGGGGGGGCGACGACACAGGGTGCTGTTGGGCTGAGGTAGGTACAGGCCTCCGCCTGGCACTGGAGGATCATGGGGTTCCCCCCTGTGCTGTCTCCACCTGGCTCCCTGCTTCCAGCCCCCTAGGTTCTAGCTCAGCCAATGCCTGGCTCTAGCCCATGCAAGGCAGAATCCCCAGCATTCCCTGCGCTGCAAAGGGACGAGAGGCCTGGCAGGGTCGGTACCGGAGCAGGGAGGGGAGGGGAGGGCATTGCACTGACCCTGACTGGACGCTGGCGATGACCTTCAGGCTGGCAGCATTCCGGATGAGCTTGTCCAGCGTATTCACGATCTGTGCAAACTTGGGCCGTAGGTTGCGGTCACGCACCCAGCAGTCCAGCATGAGCTGGTGCAGCGCCGTGGGGCAGTCCATGGGCGGCGGCAGGCGGTAATCCTGCTCCACAGCGTTAATCACCTGCCAAGACACACAGGCACACACGCGCTCAGAGCGGCCGCGAGCCAGCCAGGCGGCCAGGCCCCTTGGCGCTGCCACAGCCCGGCTCCCTTCCAGGGTCGCACTTACATCCTGGTTGGACATGTCCCAGTAGGGCCGCTCCCCATAGGACATCACTTCCCACATGACTATCCCGTAACTCCACACGTCGCTGGCCGAGGTGAACTTGCGGTAGGCGATGGCTTCCGGAGCCGTCCACCGGATCGGGATCTTACCACCCTGTGGGGAGAGACGCTTAATTCCATTATTTAGTGCCTACCTCAGGGCTCCCCCGCAGCCCCTGCCCTCCGCAGCAGGGCAGAGGGTGCCGACGAGAATCTCACATACCAGCGAGCTGGTGTAGGTGGGGTCCGCGGGGTCGTCCTCCAAGAAGCGCGAGAGCCCGAAGTCTGACACCTTGCACACCAGGTTGCTGTTGACCAGGATGTTGCGGGCGGCCAGGTCCCGGTGCACGTAGTTCATCTCCGCCAGGTACTTCATGCCCGCCGCGATGCCACGCAGCATCCCCACCAGCTGGATCACCGTGAACTGCCCGTCATTCAGCTGCCAGCAAACAGAGGGGAGTGGTCAGAGGGATCTCGAAGGTGAGCCCTTAGTTCCCTGCTTTCACAGGGGGCTTGGGGAGGGGTTCTGGCCTCCCCCTGGAATGAACCTCTAACACCCTCACTGCAGGAAGGGGAAGTGTCGGGGGGGGGGAACCCTAACACACTATTACTCTCCTCAGTAAGGTGCCACCCACCTCCCCCTCAATAGGCTCCTCCAATAGGGCCCCTCCTCCCCATCCCAACACTCGAACCCTGGGGTCGTCAGTGTGAAACGCAGGGAAGCAAATGCACGTTCGGGTCGAATGTGCAGGGAGCGGAGAGTGCAGAGCAGAGGGCTGCCCAGCGAGAGAGAGAAGAAGGGGAGCGATTCCATCCCAGCCTCCTGTCATCCCACACCCCTGTGGCACAGCCTGCCCCACAGCGCAGCAGGCCTGGCCCGAGACGGTGCCTCACCCGGAGGAAGGAGTCCAGGGCGCAGTTCTCCATGAACTCCGTGACGATCATGACCGGCCGGCTCTTGGTCACCACGCCCTCCAGGTGGATGATGTTGGGATGGTCAAACTGCCCCATGATGCTGGCCTCGCTCAGGAAGTCTCGCCGCTGCCGCTCCGTGTAACCCACTTTCAGAGTCTTGATGGCCACAAAGATCTCCCGCCGGCCCGGCAGCTTCAGGCGGCCCCGGCAGACCTCCCCGAACTCCCCTGCAAGAGAAGAACAGCAGAGGGGTTAGAGACAGAGAGAAGCCACTGGCAGCCCCGGCACATGAGCCGCACCGAGTCAGGTGACTTGCCTGCTCCAATCACCTCCTCGATCTTGACACAGGAGATGTCGATCTCTTTGGCAAACTCCCGGACGGCCTCGTTGGGGTCCTCGTAGGTGAAGGGGTCGATGTAAACCTTCATTCCGGGAGTGACTGCAAGAGCAGAGCAAGTCAGACTCGGTGTGAGGGCACAGTACCAGCAACACCCCTCACCCCGACCTACAGCGTTCTAGGACGTCCTGGGGCCCAGACCAGGAACCCCGGCACTAGACACAAAGCCCCCACGACAAAGGAAATCACGCCAGTCTCACTGCCCTGCACACACCTGGGGGTGCAAGGGCGGGTCACACTCCCATACTGCTGCAGCCTGCATTAGGGCCTGGGGTCATACTCACTGTATTGCTGCAGCTTCTCCGTGTACTCCGAGTCAGTACTGCTCCGCTGCTTCCTGCCCAAAGGAGACAAGAGCCATTTCAGGACAGTCCATGCCTGCTGGGTGCCGAGGGGGCCACAAGTAAGTCTGCAAGCCGGCAGCAGAGCAGATGCACCGCGCCGGCACTCCACAGTGTCAGGTCAGCACCTTTCCCCCGCCTTCTCCCTGTACCGTCACCCTCAGCCTAGAAGCAGGACATGGGCATGAACTGCTGGAGGGGACGTTTGGCTCTGGGCTCGGCTGCCCTGATTCACACGGGCTCAGAGGCCTTGCAAGGTTTGCAGCGGGCAGGGCGAGATCTCACAGGTGCACAGGGCGTGTCATGAAGCCGGCTCCACCTGAAGGCCCAATGAGGGCTGCGGTGGTAGAGATAGGTTGAAAGCTGGCTCAGGTTGGGGGCGGGTTGCTAGTTGCGTAAAACCTAGTTTGCATCTGATGGCCTCTAACTGAAGAACAAAGCCGTGGGGAGGAACGCTCGCTGCCACACTCCATTGGTGCAGACCTGCTGCCCAGGGAGGCCAGGTGGGAGCAATGAGGTTCGGAAGGGGCTCCTTGCTCGGCTGATGTTCCCCGACAGGACATCCTCCCCTGCTGGCTTAACCCCCATCTAGCACCACATGCAGAGGGCAATGGAGCCGGACGGGCCTGGAGCGATGGTTATTCTAGTGCAGCGGGAATGGCTCTGCTAGGACCCGATGCGGACACTACGCTCCAGAACCCAGCATGCAGATGGCTATTTGCCTGAGAACACAGGAGGGAAACGCCAAACGCTGCAGCAGGGACGAGGCCCTGTGGGACTCCTAGCCTGGGGCTCACCCCCTTTCCTTCTTCCCCCGCCCCAGAGCCGGTACCTGAAGCAAACAATAGCAATCACCACCACAGCGATGATAAAGACCAGGCCTGCGGTGGCCGAACCCACGATCAGAGGCAACTCCTGGAAGCTCTTCCCGCTGGAGCCTGCGGGAGACACGGGAGGCCGATCAGAACAAGGGGCTGAGCCGGGGCGTGGGATGGGAGGGGGGAGGGGGTCCCAGTCCCAGCGCCTACCGTCTTCTGCAGGTGTCTGGAACTCCACGGGGAGGCTGTACCGGCCATAGCCAGCCACGGTGCGAGCCCGAACCTGCACTACATACAGGGAGTTGGCCGTCAGCCCATCCAGCCGCACCGTGTTCTGCTGGCTGGTGACGGTGTTCGCGATGCCGTCACTCTGGCCCTGCTGTGGGGCAGGAAGATCGGGGTCACTTACAGCGGTTATCACAATCCCAAGCGCCATCCTACCCCCTGCACCGGGGCAACCTCTAACACCGTTACCCGCCCGTGCGCGTCCCGCAGGCAGCACGGGCCTGGGCTCTGCCTTACCTTCTCAAAGTACTTGATTTCATAGTCCAGGATGATCCCGTTGGGTCTCTCCGGGGGCGTCCACGACAGCATCATGCTGCTGCCAGTACTGCCGTGCAGCTGAATTCTGGGAACGGCCGAGGGGGCTGCAAAACAGAGGGAAGGGATGGGTCAGGTTAAGCCGCAGCATTCGCAGCCCCGTGCCGGGGGAAAACATGCCATCAGTCACTTAATTCATCCCCTGGAACGCCCCCACCCCCGACAACGTCTCCCAACCCACAACTGTCTTCTAAGGCTGAGGCCAAATCAACGGAACAAAGATCCCACCAACTGCTGAGGAGACCAAGATCCCTTCCAACTACCTGCCTGTGACTCCATCACACTCCTCCTGCTCTCCAGGGCGCCCTCCTCTGCCTCAGGGACGAGGCCCATGAATTCTGCTCAGTAAGTGGCAGCAGTAGGTTTCCAGTGCATTGGAGCAGAGCCCGATGCAGGGGAAGGTGGAGAGGGAAGGCAGAGAGCGCACAGCTGGGCGGGTCCTGACCTTAGCCAGGTCCACAAGGGAGAAAGCCCATCTGCCCCTGCAAGCCAGGAGTCTCTGAAGCCAGGATTAGAAGCCAGCCGCCCATCTTTGTTTGCAGGAGTTCTGATCTCATTCCCTCCAGGGACATTGATTTAAAAAGAGAGAGAAATAGTCACCCAGGGGATTAGATGCAGGAGCTTAGAGCCAGCAACGCTGCACAAAGGGAGCGAACAAAGGACAGTGGCCTCAGAGAGACTTCCAGCAGGAAACCCTGCTCTGGTTACTTGGGATATTACAGGAGCAGAGCAGAGATGCACCCTCTCCCCAGGCAGCAGCGGCTCCAGCCTGCAGCTGTCTGTACTGACCTGCCTGGTTGGTGGTGATGTTGACGGAGGCGAACTGGGGGGAGTGGGGGCTCTTGCTGGACACGCCGTTCACAGCCTGGATCTCGAAGGTGTACTGGGTGTGCGCCATCAGGTTGCTGATGTAGATGTGCCGGTCCGTCAGGCCGAGCTGGCGAGGCACGAACTCCACGTTGTCGTCGCAGCGCGTGCAGACCCGGCGCTCCACGGTGCACTTCTTGCAGATGATGTTGTACAGCAGGTCATCCCGGCCTCCCGAGTCCCGGGGCTCGCTCCACTCCAGCGCCAGCGACGTCTCGTTCACGTTGGAGATGACGTTGAGAGGAGAGGATGGGATGCCTGCGGACGAGACACTCACGTCAGAGCGGAGTGAGCCCAGAGGAGCCCCCCAAGCCCAGCCCGCACCCCGGTTTGTGGGGAAGTGGCCCAATGGACCCGCAGCCCTCAGGGCTGGATTCACTGCCTCTCGGTGTGGCTGTTTGTCCTTTCCAGTGAGACGGTTATCCAGGACACCCCACTCCCCCAGCAGAGGAGAACTCAAACCAGCAGCACGCACTGCTGCAGCCTGGGACCCTGATCCTGTCCCCCACTGTCAGGGTCTGAGTGACTGGGAGATCCAAGACCTCCGCTGGACGGGGACAGACTTACTGGTGCAAGCACTGTCTGCAGAGTCTGCGTCTGCCCGGAAGTAGCCGATCCGACAGGTGCAGAGCGTCGCTGCCCCAGAGCTCGTCCGGCTGTTGGGGGGGCAGGGTGAGCAGAGACCTTCCCCTTGCTTCGACTTGAAGGTCCCGGGACCACAGGCTGCACGGAGGGGAGAGAAGGGAAAAAATAAACTTTGTTACTAATGCTCCCAGACAGACCCCCCCGCCTGGGTCATTAGCCCCGCATGGACAGTGCGGGAAAAGCTGCGGAAACCCGGGAGCTGTTGGGAAGCCCCTGGAAGGACCCAGCCCACCTGCCCTGACAGGACAATACGAAGATGCCCCCTCAGCCTGGGAGGCTCCCTCGGAGCAGCAGTGGGATTCAGAGTTACAGCAATCGAGGCTGTAAATCTTTCCCAGTGATGTTCTCCAGAGCCCGAAAGGCCAGGATGCCAGATGTCGGCCTCAGCAGGAGGCGCTAGGAAAAGAGCGATTCACCTCAGATTCCTTCTGAACAGAGCGCTGACCCAAGGGACTGGACTGACTGCTGGGAAGGAGCCCAGAACTTTTCTCGTCAGCCCTCTAACCCCCGATGTTCACTGCAGAAACCAACCCAAGCCCTAACACAGAGTTACCAACAGATCCCTCTCCAACACCGCCCACCTTCTCGGCAACCCCAGCCCAACCCTGGTGACTCTGCCCGTTGCTGCGCTCTGGGCCCGGGGATTCCCAGCAGAGTCTTCTAATCCAGCGCTCAGCATGGCCAGCTCTCCAGGAACTGGTTTGTGATGGGAAACATGCCAAGGGCACCTGAGCTGGATGCAAGGGGCTTGCTGGCTGGGGCAGACAAGTGATTGTCACTAGCCCAGCTCAGCTGAGTTTTTCTGGGCTTAGAGTAGCACCCTGGGCTGAAGGTGCCTCCAGGCATGGATGAAGGGCACCTTCCTACAAACATCGACACCTTTGAAACACCAAGGAGGAAGATCACCTAGCCAGGAGTTACTGGCCTTCCAGAGAAGTGGAGTAAATCTCAACCGGACAGAGCCCCCCAAGAGGGGCATAGGGGAACAATCCTACACTGGAAGTCAAAGATGGCAGAGACATCTAGGGTGCCCTCTAGTCCATCTCCTGGGTCAGGGTAGGACTGGCCCCTAGAGCGTGTCTGCCATTGCTTTCTCCTGTCCCAGCCTCGGGAATCCATGTTGCAGAGGGATATATCTCACCAACCGTCAGCCCAAGCTTCCCCTCTCAGTGCCTTCCCATTAGCCCTAGTTCTAGCCCCTTGTACTGAGCTGCACAGCCTCCTCCTCCTTGGCACTTAGCCCCTTCAAACACCCAGGCATTCGGCAGTGCTTTGCCCAGCTGTGTTTTCAATCTTTCCTTCCAGCTCTTCGCTCTGTTCCGCTGACTGTCCCCGAAGCCCTGCACGGCACAACGGTGCCCAGAAGCGAACACAGTTCTAGGCACAGGCTGACCTGAGCGGGACCAACCAGGACCCCTGCCCCTCCTTGCGCTGTGTCCCGAAGCCGCTGCATGTGCAGCCCCAATGCCAGGTACCTCCCTTGCAGCTGTGCCCCCTGGGGCTGCTCTCCCAGCCTTTCTGCTTTCCAAAGGCCTCCTTCCCCAGTCAGTCTGCGTCTCAAAATTATGAGACTCCATTCGCTCCAGCTGTTCCATTTGCCCAGCATGACCCTCAGTCTTCTTTCCCCAGGACAGCCCCGGGCACTTCAGTGGCCACGTCATTAGTTCTCTGCTTCCGCTGGTTTTCCTCACCCCGCCTCGGTTCAGCGCCCGCTGCCTATTTGACTTGCTGGTCACCCCTTCTGCCAGAGGGACCGAGCTGTTCAGACAGGACTCTGCATCGACTCCAGAGGCCCCTCCCCAGCCCTGCCAGTTTTCAGTCCCCGCGACAGTGTCATTCCCCAGCCAGTTTAAAGTCGTTTGTCAAGTAAGGATAAGCCGTTCTACTAGCTGCTTTGCTAAACGGCTGCCTCTGCTGGGCTGCTCACATCTGAAAACCCTCCTGATTCTCACCACAGCCCCTCGCTGAGCAAAAGGCCTGGAGCCCAGGCCTGGTTTGAACAATGGAGCGTTTAACCCTAACAAGGGCTTTGTGAAAAGACTAACAGTACTTGAACCCGAAGGAGCCCAGCGGCAGAGAAGTGCCATGAAACGAACCCAGGTCTCGAGCCATCTCATTCACCCCTGTGGTACCGCTGATCCTGTTCCACGAGACGGCAGGTCAATCTCCAGGACCCTTCCTGAGTTACCAAGTATCAAAGGCACACACAAGGCCACAAAATAAGTTAGACCTCAGCCCATTGAAATGCTGGAAATTCATAGTTACAGCCCAAAATGTCTGCAGACAGCCCCCTGCTGTGCGCTGGCATTGCAGATCATGTAGCATGTCAGTCACCCATCACTGAGACACAACTGTGTCCCTCAATCGCCATGGGCTTCCCAGGAGCTCAGAGATACTCTCCCCGCCCCTCCTGCCCCTCTCTAGCCAGAGAGCCCTCCCCACTCCACAGAAGGCACGCTCAGGACATACCTCCCTCCCCACCCACCCTGGGGTGTCAAACTGCCTTCAGGTATCACTGTTCATCTCCGGCAGCTCCATCTCAGCTCTAGGCCTGCTACAACTCATCACCCACAAGATGAGAAGACCGAACCGCTCCATCTCTGGGAAGGCAAAAGCAGTTTCCGTTTACGAGGCATTTCCTACCACCCACAGCGGGACGTTTTCCAGCTGGGAACTGCAGCCTTGCACACAGGGCGTGGGGCATTTCGTAATCACACAATGGCTTGTTTTTATACACTTGCCCGTCCAATCCTCCAGATTTCCTACAGACACTAATTTCTTTCAGCAGCCATCAGCACAAAGCAGACACCTGGGAACGAATGCCAACTTCTTTCCTAATTTCACGCCATATTGCACCGTCCTCCTCATTGCTGCTGCCAAAGAAAGATGGCCCAGCACCACAACCACTGGCCCTTGATGTCGTAGTGGGGCCTCATGAGAGCAGAGATTCAGATCCAGAGCCACTATCTCCCTCTACTGTTCTTCAAATCACCCCACTTTGTGCCTCACAAATGCTGCAGAGTCCTGTAGACCTACAGGGCCAACAATTACAGGCTCGCAGATAAAATGGAGTTTTCCACGGAGAACTCCCTACACCAACCAATACTCCACATGGCGTCAGGGGCTGCACCCCTCGTACCATTCCACGCCAGGGACAGTAAGGACGACCCCAGCTTCACCTACGGCAACTGTGGCCCTTGCAAGTCAGTGCACATGTACCCACAATGCACTGAAATGGACATGAATGTTCCTTCTCTTTGTTAAGCTCTGAAATAAACTAGCGGAACAGAAGTGTTTGTTGTATTGTTTTTTAATTGCATATTGGGGTCCGTCCGTCCCCCCACACACAGTTTTTCGTGTACAAGTCATCTTTGTTACTTCACAATATATGCTGCCAAATGCCTAGTGCTACTGAAAGTGCCCACGACTGGTTATTGTACAAGGCGACAGAACTCACAGGATCAGGGCCTAACAACGGTAATAACTGTAAATATACAGCAAGCACCACAAGACTAAGAGGTACATTAACAGCCAGGGCGAAATGTACAGATGCACATCAAGCACTACCCAATCCTAACAGCCCCCAAAGCTCCAGGGATAGGTACAGCACAGTCCATCACACCCCATTACTGCGGCTAACTGTTGAAGTGCTCTTTCAAGGCCTCCCTCAACCACATAGCTCCTCGTTGAGCTCTTCCAATAGCCCTTGTGCCTGGCTGTTCCCACCCAGCACACAGCTGCTCCACCTCCACCCCAGAGCCAACTTTCCTCTCTTTGCTTCCCAGATATTAAGCAGGACACAGCAGGCAGCTATAACCATACGGATATTTTTCTCAATGAGGTCCAATCTTGTGAGTAAACAGCGCCCACGTCCCTTCAATCTACCAAAAGCACATTCAACCGTCACTCTGCGCTGGCAGTTGCCTCTTTCTTTGGTGCTGACAAGGTGTCATTTCAACATCGTCAATGCTGATGTCAGGGAAGCATCCCCCGTGATCCACTAACATTTGCATAACCAGAGAAAAGTAGCCCTTTCTGTTGGATGTACTCTGTGGCAAGTGGGTTGGTGCTAACAGAGAGAGATGCGTGTTATCTATCACTCCACTGCAATTTGGGAACCAGACTCCAGCAAATCCATTCACTATGTCCTGCACATTGCCAAGAGTCACAGCTCTGCATAGCCGAAGACAATGGCCCTGCACACTTGCATGGCAACAGCCCCTATGGTGGATTTTCCAGCTCCAAAATTATTTCTAGGGTGACCAGAGAGCAAATGTGAAAAATCAGGACAGAGGGTGGGGGGGTAATAGGAGCCTATATAAGAAAAAGACCCAGAAATCGGGACTGTCTCTATAAAATCGGGACATCTGGTCACCCTAATGATTTCCTACGGGGCAGTAGCAATCCGGCATTCCAAGCTTCCACAGCATGATCCACCACTCGCTGCTCCACTGTCAGTGCAGCTCTCATTCTGGTGTCCCAGTGCTGGAAGGCTGGGGCGAGCTTGGCACACACTTCCAGGAATGTGACCTTGCTCATCTGAAAGTTCTGCATCCAAAAGTTCTTGTCATCTCAAACCTGAATTACGACGTAATTTCATCAGTCAGTGCTCGTTTCTCAGGCCCAGAGACATCATTCCATCATCTGCCGCTGCTCCGTGAAGCATAGGATTGAAAGGGACCTCAAGAGGTCATCTAGTCCAGTCCCCTGCACTCATGGCAGGACTAAGTATTATCTAGACCATCCCTGAGAGGTGTTTGTCCAACCTGCTCTTAAAAATCTCCAGTGATGGAGATTCCACAACCTCCCTAGGAAACTTATTCCAGTGCTTAACAACCCTGACAGTTAGGAAGTTTTCCCTAATGTCCAACCTAAATTTCCCTCGCTGCAATTTAAGCCCATTGCTTCTGGTCCTATCTTCAGAGGTTAAGACCACCAATTCTTCTCCCTCCTCCTTGTAGCAACCTTTTATGTACTTGAAAACTTATGTCCCCTCTCAGTCTTCTCTTCTCCAGACTAAACAAACCCAATTTTTTCAATCTTCCCTCATCGGTCATGTTTTCTAGACCTTGAATCATTTTTGTTTCTCTTCTCTGGACTTTCTCCAATTTGTCCACATCTTTCCTGAAATGTGGCACCCAGAACTGGACACACTCTAGTCAAGGCCTAATCAGCGCAGAGTAGAACGGAAGAATTATTTCTCGTGTCTTGCTTACAACACTCCTGCTAATACGTCCCAGAATGAAGTTCGCTTTTTTTTGCAACAGTGTTATAGTGTTGACTCATATTTAGCTTGTGGTCCACTATGATCCCCAGCAGTCTGTCCTCCACAGAATCATCTTGTCCCCCGCTGCTGTGGTTCTTCGTACAGCTCTGCAAATACTAGAGGACTGTGCACCCTGTGTTTGCAACGCTCATGAAAGCAATGCAGAGCTGTGCAGGCTCCATGCTTCTGTCAGAAGCGGCGGACAGCGAGGCGCAGCATGCGGCTTTGTGGGATTTTAATAAAAGGCACAAAAATTATAGGATATGGATGGCATGACAGGATGGAGGAAGTTGCATGATGGGACCTTGACCCTTTGCTCCCAGTCACGCCTGTGAGACTCATTTCTGCCCCACTCTTCATTGCCAAATCTTCCCAAAAGGTAGAGCCCTGGACAACGGCAAGTTACATGCTGCGATACCTCCTCACGGTGCACTGCATGGTGCACTAGCACAAGCATTCCTGGTGAGCATGCTCACGCCCAAGCGATATATTAAGTGCAGTAGTTTTATGCTGACATAACCTGCATTGACCAAAGTTTGTAGCGTAGACATGGCCTCGGCCAGTAGTTCTGTCCCTGGAAGGAAAGCTACTTACTGCAATGGTTCTCCAAGTTGTATTGCCTCTACAGACCCTCCCTGGAGGGGCTGCATGCTCTGCCACACGCATCATCATGCAAAGCAGACCAGCTGTTAGGGGCTAGAACACCAGGGTAGGTCAGACCAACGCCTAGCCACTGCTTAGTTCCTTTCTAAGATTCGAATGCAGAGGGAAAGAGGGCAGGTCAGTGCGGATCTACAAAAGCAATACTTAGTAGTGAGTGCGCAACCTTTCTTTCTCCTTCACTGCACTGTCTTTGCAGTTCCCCACCCTAAGAGACAATTAAGCAGCAGAAACCCTCAGGAAAAAGCCTAGTGCTACTGATTAAGAGCCTTATGCATTATTCTAATTTGGAAATCCAATCTAGACTCAGCAAAGCAAATGCTTTTAAGTCTACCAGGAGGCTGGTTCACACTCTTACAGAGACATTACACAGGCAGGCTGCAGAAGCTGCTATCCCTCCATCTGACTGGGTTCCAAGTCCTTTAGACACAGAAGTTTCAGCTAGCTCATATCACACCGATTACAGTGCTCCGTTGTGTTACTGTCTGAGCTGAAGTCACCAGATCTTTGGGTCCCCCAACACCCTGGTAGATTAAGAGTTTTACCATTTAGACTGTTCACCCTGGCTTTGCCCTACAAATCAGGAGATACTGGTAGATGGACGGGCTCAGATGAAAATCCAGGACCAACACTAGGCAAGAATGGGGATGGTGTCTCCCATTTACACTTTCTCTTGATGGAAAGTGCAGAGGGAGGGTATGCGGATCGCACTCACCTAGCCAATTCTATGGCCACTGCCAAACCACGCTTAAGTGAAAACTGGAGACACCCAAAGAAGCCTCTGCATGTTTAGATAGCCAGGCTTACGTCCTGTATGGTTACAAACCGGTGGATACAAATTCAGATTTAAGGAACCATACTATGAAGGGATGAGGAATGACTGAAGCCCCTTGGACACGTCAGGCTGAAACAGCTGGCAAGAGAAGCCTGAGTCCATCAGGGACACGGAAAATCCAAACCAGAGACAACTCCCTTAGTTTGCACAAGGCAGGAAACCCTGATGCTGCAAGTACAGCTTTACTGAGGCGATGAAACTGAGGAGTTCTGGCTAGATCCCAAGTTGGATAGTACCCTGCCTCCCGACAGCCTCCTGCATACTCGAGGGGACATGGCCTTCTTTGCTTCCTGTTCTGAACTGTGTGCAGAGTTGCTGTGGGCCTGTTAGCCCAGGAGCAGCTGTATTTCAGCTGAGAGAAAAGTGATTTTTGTCTCTGGTTTATACCAGCACCCACTGTCCTGGGTCTGAACTGGTTAGCCTGGGTCTGTACTTACGGTGGAAGAACCTACTTCCTTCCAACCCCCATGCCCTCTTTTTTTAATGTCCAATGCATAAGAATGGCCATATTGGGTCAGACCAAAGGGCCATCTAGCCCAGTATCCTGTCTTCTGACAGTGGCCAATGCCAGGTGCCCCAGAGGGAATGAACAGAACAGGGAATCATCAAGTGATCCATCCCCTGTCGCCCATTCCCAGCTTCTGGCAAACAGAGGCTAGGGACACCATCCCTGCCCATCCTGGCTAATAGCCATTCAGGGACCTATCCTCCATGAATTTATCTAGTTCTTTTCTGAACCCTGTGATAGTCTTGGCCTTCACAACAACCTCTGGCAAGGAGTTCACACAACGCACAGTCAACCTGTGGAAGAAATTCTTCCTTTTGTTTGTTTTAAACCTGCTGCCTATTGATTTCATTTGGTGCCCCCTAGTTCTTGTGTTATGAGGAGTAAATAACACTTCCTTATGTACTTTCTCCACAACAGTCATGATTTTATTGACCTTTATCATATCCCCTCCTTAGTGGTCTCTTTTCCAAGCTGAAAACGCAGTAGCAGAGCCCCTGGTTAGACAGCAGTAAACGCATTGTCATCGCTTATTTATTTTGCTTATTAAGTACTTTGGGATGAAAGGCACTTGAGTGCGAGACAATTAGTAACCGATTTGACTCATAGCATCACCACCTCGATGAGTTTCAAGCTGGCAGTCCTGGGGAGGAGCAGAGAAGTGCGAGCTCTGGCAGAGTCACTCTCCCTTCCAGATACCATCTCCCGAGCCTCTACACCCAGATACGGGAGTGCAACCGTTTTGCTTTACTCTCCGGAGTCTGGAAATGAGCTGGCAGTGAGAGAAGCGGACTCATCCTTTGGGGTTCTTGCTTCCCCTATCCAAGCTACTTATTACATGGCTCCGTCACTGTAGGATCCATTCTCTCCATTGTATTTATCCTCTTAGCACCCACGAGCCAGGACATGGCTATTATCCTCACTGTACTGAGGCGGGAATGGAGATACAGTGAGGCTACGCGATTTCACACAAGAAAACAAAATCCGTGGCAGAACAGGGACGTGAACCCAGGTCTCCCATGTCCCCAGTTAGCGCCCTAACCACCGAACTGTCCTTTCTCTGTGAGAAACTGCATGTGACAGCCACAGTCTGGGCCAAAGCCTCCGGGACTGAACCAGAGCTCTCCAAGGATGGAAGCATGAGTCTTTACAGCTTGGGCTAAAGAGCCAGCATCACCTGACCCTCTCGACAGGAGCTGACATTTCTGTAAGTGCTTTTCAGGCTGAAGAATCCCCAGAAGACTCCTGACACACAGATCACGTCTGTCAGAACCAAGATGCAGCCACCTCTAGGGGGAACATGGCAGCCATTTAACAGTCACAGCACAACTGGACGCAGGAGAGGAAGCGAAGCAGAATCCTGGTCTAAAAAAAAAAATAATAATAATAAAAATCAAGCTACTAGGACCAGGGGAGGGGGACAGGCTGGCAGAAAGTAATTCCTCACTCTGGACTTTCACCAGGACTGCAGGGATGACGCTGCCACAGGATGACACCACAAGTAGTTAGGATTTTGGTTTCGCATCTGGCCTGCAAGTCAACTACTCCTCCAGCGACACAGCACCTCTTGCATCACGGGCAGCACCAGCTCAGAGGGCCGCCTGCCAAAACACCACTTCCTGCAGCACCTGGGGTTTTCGGTAGAGATCTCTCCCCTCCAAGTATTGACCCAGCCCAATCTTGCTTAGCCTCTAGAGTCAGACAGAATGACAGTACCAGGTGGTCTGGTTGCAGAAAGCTTCTCTTTCAAAAACAAAGCCCCACCCCTGTGAATAAGGGAAAAGGGAGGGAGCTTAAGCACACCGAAATAAATCATCCCAACATCACACACCATGACTCACCATGTACAGGGCCTGCAATTACCGCACTGGATGCGGGCAAGGAGGAGAAGGGAATCCCCCCCCCCGACACACATTGAATTGGATATTCTGAGGTCCCCTCCCTCTGCAGGGATGAGGGAGGATTGTCCCGACAGCATGAAAATTCAGAACTGCCTGGTACAGTGTAGTTCACTGTCCAGATCATTAGTCAAGCTGTTACTCTCCGCCCCAGCACCAACTCCTGTAGGACTCTGCTGCGTTATAGCTCCTTCTTAGGGGCGGATAATAGCCTCGAATTATACTGTTTAAGGGCTAAGACAGTTTTCATCCACACTCCAGTATTCTAACCCAGACAGCGTCTTTCCAATTTCTCTATTCCTTTCCCTGCAGGACTAACGCAAAAGCCTCACGAGTCTAGATAAATTAAACCCATCACATCCCTTTGTCCAGCTACCCTGTCATTTTGCTAAAGGCAGCAATCACGTTTGCCTGGGACAATCTGGGCTTCGTGAACCTGCGCCGTTCACTCACATTACTCTTCCATAAGTGCCTACAGATGGATTAGCGTCTCGGCAGCAACGTTCCAGCTGCGGTTCAGGAGACAACGCTCATTCTAAGCCGCTATTTTCAAGGCACTTCATTTCAAGAAAAATTACCCTTTGGGCTGAACTGTCTCAGTCCAAAAGTGGTGCGTGGTGGTGGGGGCACACACAGGTTGGAGTAAGCTTGAAAAAGCCTTTGGGTATTTGAATGATGCCCAAATAAAGCATAAAACCAACTCTAAAAAGGATAATTTACTTTTTTATTACTCAAATCACAATATGAATTTAAAGGGCACTGATGGGTCAGAAATACTATTTAGGTGTCAGATTTCCTTAACTGTGCTGCAAGTAACAGATTTTTAAAATTCTAGCTTTCTTCTCTTGGAATCAGTCACTTCGTCTTTTAATTATCTAAATAATTAGTTTCACTTCCTGGTTTTCATGCAGTAACCCAGTGTTGCAACGTGGGGCTGAAAACAACTGGCATATAATATGATTAGTAGGCAGTTTTAAAAAAAGTCACGGTAACATTTCTATTAGTCATTGGTTGCAAAAAGTTTGCTTCTACAAAGTCCAGAGTTTTGCCCTACTTTGACCCAATGGCACCCCTTGAAAAAGCTCAAATTTAGTACACAGGCTTTGAAGGAACATGTGCTTTGAAGAATAAATTCAGGAGGGAGAACAGCATCGCACGCATGCTCTGGGTGCGCTCTCTTTCAGCATTTAACCGATTAGATAGTCACATATTATTGAACTATGCAATCACATCTCTCTATTCTAACAAAGGAGAAGGAAATGTACACAAAGCCCATTGTTCCTGTAACATGACGACTCTGATTTTATGTGCACAGAAATCAGGGAGGCTGGGCTGCTTTCCAGAAAGTGGATTACTTTGAATATATTGCCTCCAATCTTGTCTCAGACGATCATGTGAGTAGGAATGGTGAACGACATGGGGAAGGGGTGTGTTGTCAATGAGACTTCAGACATCTCTAGAGATCCCATCAATCTGATGTGATGGACACCAGGCATGAAGGAATCTGGATAAACTGTCCCCTACAAGAGTTTTTTTTGAGGGTGGGAGAGGGAGATGTCAGAAGCAAAGATACCATGCATTCTGCATCGCTCCCTCGACATAGTAATAATTAATAGGAGCCCCCTTGAGCTGCTCAGGGGCCTAAGCAATTATTTAGTCTACTTATGCCTAGCGCTGCCTCTGGTCTGACATGACCCGCATCTGGAGGAAAAAACTCCAGTGGGCGATTTCACCCTAACATTGTCCCATCCAAAGTAGGAATTGTCTGTTTTTAAAGAAAGAGACGCAGTAAACAATCGAAAGGTGACGTAGCAGTTTGCTGAGGCAATGAAATGAGGGCATGTCTACACTGCAAAAAAAAAAAAAAAAATAGTAATAATCATCATCATCACCACCACCTGGAGCAGCAAGTCTCAGAGCCCGGGTCAAGCCAGCTCGGGCTAAAAATAGCAGCCCAAGCATCCACACTGCTAGGTTCAGCCCGGCAGCGTGAGCCCAAGTCAGTTGACCCGGGCTCAGACTCATTGCCACTGGGTGGGATTTTTTCTTTTTCTTTTTTTTTTTTTTGCAGTGCAGCCACACCTGGAGTCACACAAAGCAGATGGAGTGCACATGCTCACAGTGCAGCTGGCCTGGGACCTCTGGAAATGAGCAACCATTTGGGGGTGGGGGAGAAGATGGCGCATCCCTTTCAGGAACTCAGCATTTGAGTCCCAATATAGAAAAGGCAGCAAATCCTCCCCGACCCCCGCAACGTTCCTCCTCATTCAGTGACCCAAAGGAGTCCAGAGAAGCTGGGTGGGGTTAGCGGAGCCACAGAGGCAACGTAATCCAAGAACCACAGCCAGGGGTCAGCAACCTTTCTGCCTCCGGAGAGGGCTGCCTCTGGAAATCCCATTCTGGGAGAACAGCGAGCAGGGCAACTGCCCCGAAAGACCGGTGTGCTAATGAAATAAAGACAATGCGCCTGAGAACGAGACGGCGAATCAATGCTGTGGAAACGTATTGTACAAAGTACGTCGAAGACACTGCCTTCCGCCTGGCAGAATGAGCCCTTAACCCCCGAGGGAGCAGGATACGAGCTACGTCTAACCGGTCTGAAGCAAAAGTCTAATCCCGCGCTGCTTGGAGATAACGGAGATAAGGATCTCTTCAAAAGCCATAGAAAGTCTGCAGTGGGGTGACTTTACAGCTGGGTTTTCCCCATCTCAGCAGTAACTCATTTTTGGTTTCCCCCCTCCCCCCCCCCCCCCCCCCGTTTAAAATGATTCCTGGTCCTTAGAGGCACTTTTCACCCAGAGATCACAAAGCGTTTTACAAAGGATGGTAAGTAACACTGACCATTAAAACTCTCTGGGGCAAATACCATTTCTACCTCTGTCTGAATAGCGCTCGGCACAACTGGGGCCACAAATGTGATTAGGACCCCTGGGTGCTCTGCAATAAACAACATCCCCATTTATGACTAGAAAAGGAGGCAGAGAGTAGTGGAATGAGCTAACAAGGTCCACATCACTATAACGTCCATCTTAGACAGGTTAGGTTTGCATGCGAATGGGCACACACATGCACCAAACCTTCTACTATTTTCCAGAGGATGACAGAAGACCCCTCCCTTGCACAAGTGCGTGGAAGGCAAAGATAACAGCCAATTACTTTTTGGTTGTATCCCAGGACAATCCTTAACTCACTAACAGAACAGAAGAACTCTAAAATGACTGGTAAAGGGACAAGAAAATGGAGCGACTTCTCTAGGTTCGCCGAATCCTTAAGCTGCTTTCGTTTGTGGACACGTGACCATTTAGCAAAAGATCTCCTATTCCACAAGCACAACACGATTTTCCCGGGGGAAATAAGATTCCTCTTTTAAAACCCAGCAACTGGTGCATCACATGGAGATTTTTAGGTCTAAGGGGCTTTCCTTATTGACGAGGAAAGAGGTCTGGGCAAGAACAAAGGGGTTGCCATGGACAAGGATAACAGAACTGAGATCACTTCTTGATCAACTTTTGTTGCAAGAAGGAGATGGGGAACGAAAGATGCAGCCTCTTCCCCAGTGTAATGATCACTGAACACAAAGTTGGAACCCCTGATGCACTGGAGTAGACAGATACTATTCTGACTCAGATTCATGGATGGGGGGAACCTCATTTGGCAAAAAAGGAGTTTGCTTCAGTCTCCATGAAAACTACTCATGTTGAGCTGACTTATCTGCTGGTGAGTTCTTCCCTCCTGCCCTAGAAGGCAAGCTGAAAGCATTACCTGAAGACCCATCCCTCAGAAACATTACTCGTTGGCTCACTATGACTCCAGGATCTCCCTGGCTGTTCACATAAGTCACTGCTGCAGAGCACTGCTCCTTCGAACCTCTATTGCCTTTTCTCTGGTCAGAGAAACAAAGGCACAGACACAAGTTGGGTAAAGTCTTAGCTCCAGCAGCTTCCTGTGCAAGGTGAATTGTCTGAGTATTGCCGGGCAGGGCCTCTGCCTCATAATCTAGTCTCTGAGACCACCTGCTAGAAGCCCCCCATCTCCTGGAAGGGGGCTAAGGCCCCCTTGGAATCCAGGAGAGACCCTATCGACGTTTGAATCTGAGCAACACCACAGCCAGCTTCCCCATGCTCACTTTTGACCTTAGGGTTAAGAAGAGAACCAAATGAATCACACCTTTGTAAGTACAGGCTCTTCGAAGCCAGTTCCCTAAATACGGATACCCCTGCAGGCTCTGATGGTGACAGTTAGCTGCCACCACTGCCAGACGCTCTCCCAACACCCTCACTCCTGCAGCTTGCCCCATGGGCACTACTCTGTACAAATTAAGGTTGAACCCACATTATTTCCTGCGCTGCTGCCTTACGGACACATGGAAGGGAGTGTCCTAAATGGCTGTGGGTCCTGAATAATCTTAAGAATTTAACATAAGGATTATACTGCCCAGAGATGCAGTATGGCTCCGACATCAGCCCCACTTCTCTAGCCTCCCTCTCCAAGAGATACAGGGACCTCACCCCCTAGCTGCAAGGAAGACTTGGAAGTGGAATGGGGTGGGGACTGGGTTCTGGCATGACCTCTTACTGAGTATCCCACTGATCCCAAGGTTCCCTGTTAGGCCTGTAAATAGGGACATCAGAAGCTGAAATCAGAAGGGGTTCGAGGGGAGGTCTAGACTGGATGTTAGGAAACACTATTTCTCTAGGAGGGTGGTGAAGCATTGGAAGGGGTTACCTAGGGAGGTGGTGGAATCTCCTTCCTTAGAGGTTTTTAAGGCCCGGCTTGACAAAGCCCTGGCTGGGATGATTTAGTTGGGGTTCCTGCTTTGAGCAGGAGGTTGGACTAGAACCTCCTGAGGTCTCTTCCAACCCTAATCTTCTAGGAGTCTCCAGCAAAATTGGAACCCCTCAATGGCATGCGGTGCTCACCCTGATGCCAAGGAAAGGACCAGGAGGTGGCAGGCCTGGGCCATAGCTCCCAGCTGCTGGAACCCACTGGGTGCCAGCGAGTGCACTACAGCTGATATTAACTAGGTAACATAGGTGTGAGCTCTGAGGCTTCAAACACCATCAGGCACCCAGGCGGAGACCCAGAAGTACAGACGGTCATTAAGCTAGAATCACAGAAGATCCAACTCCAATCTCCAGGACAGAGCAGGAGTCGCTGCAAGTGCCAGGCCTCAGGCCACAGAAGCCGCTGAACTCACAACTGGTCCAGCAGAGAAGTACCCACATCCTCTGCTTAGACATATACCTTACTCCAGAGGAAGAAAACATGTTACAGGCCATCTAGCCACGTGCTTACCTTGGCACTGGGTATCTTTCATGGCAGGCTCATATCCAGCAGCGCATGTACAGGCTCCAACTGGTACCATCCACTCCCCATCTCCATTACAGTACAGTTTCAGGGGCACAGACACTTCCACTGCATTGGGGATGCAGGTCCCTGGGGCAATGACCAGAGAAGTGGGCTCAGCCCCAGTTAAGGTCTCCGGAAAAACAGCAAAGCCAGCAATGGTGTTGGAGCATTTCTTATAGAAAGCACGGACAGAGATGAGGGACATGCAGGCGCCCAGATCCTGGAAGGCCAGGTAAAAACCATTCTTGGAGAGAGGCCCAAAGCTGCGCACCTTGGTGTTCACGCGACCAGACTCCAGCTTGGAGAAACTCTCATCGGGGGCAATTGTATCCACTTTGATGTAGGGGTTTTCCATCCAGAAGGGGCTGGAGGCAGAGGCAGAATCTGTATCCGACTCGTAATAGAAGAGATTGAAGGTCTCTTTGCAGGAGCCCGGGATGTTGGGGATGCTGTTACAGTCCCGTACAGTGAATTTCAGCTCCACGTAGACTCGCTGGACGTCCTGGCGCTGGATGAACTGAGTACGAAGCCAGTTGTTCTGATTGGCCTCCCGCACATTGCACACCTGGTACGTTCGGATGGGGTTCATGGCCTCATCATAACCACTGACTTCCTCCCACTGCAGTGGAGAGAGATTGGCAGGTTAGCCACTGGGATGGGCAGACCGGAATGCTTCAAAAAACACAGCCCCACCCCCACACAAACTAATCCAAACCACACTGCAGAAACCAGACACGTGATTACCCCAAAAAGCACCAACACACACACACAGCCAGTACGAACCAAAGTACCCATATGGTCCGCCCCTGCCCTGCTCCCTCCTGGCCCTAATCCCCTCGTCACACTGAAGCCTGTGAGAACTTGACTCTTCTCTGCATAACGCCATGCACTTGTGATTCCCATAGTAATGAAGGAGTCGGCATCAAAGAGAGCTATGAGCTGGTCTGGGGAACGGGAGCGATTTCACAAGGCACACAACAGGCACAGGAGGGAACCCAAAGGGTGCCATTGTCTCGTGAAGCGTCCCAGTTTGGAACGGATCAAAATCTGCAGCTCAACCTGGAATCCAGAGCCCTGTGCAGGCTCCGAGAATAGGACCCGAGTCTTACCCCGGTCTCTGGATGAGCCGTCCACGCCAACTCGGACGTCACCCACTTCGTATCCATCAGGGTTTCTGAAGGAAAAATGGAATTGAGAGACAAGGTCAGGGTTTGGGAAAGAAACAGGAGGGAAATCTTTCAAAACCTTTGCAGGCAACGCAGAGCAACGCAGCTTGGGGGACGGGAGGGAGAAGGGCAGAGTGAGACGGACTCCGGATTTCCTCCAGTCAAGGGGAGAGGAAAGACCCCCAATCAGGAGAATTGCTAAGGGAGCAGAGCCACCAAAGAAACAGCAGGAAGGGGGATGTGGACAGCAAGCAAGAGCAGCCATCTTCCTTTCAGCAACCTGCACACTGAGCCCCGCTTGTTGGGCATCCACACAACCTCCTCCCCCCAAACACCTTTGCTGCGAGGGTCTGCCAGCAGGGAAACAGCCCCCCCGGCACTGGTGTCTTTGCTGAAAGCGCCTGTTCCCATGACAGGGCGGTGCAGACCAGGCAGGTTTCTCCAGCGGGGGAGGGACGGCAGGCTGCTCTCCCAAGCTGCCCCACATCACTCATTTCACAAGAGGCGAGAAGAATTTGACCGTCTGGCCGACATTCCAGGAGCAGATTACAAGCCAAACCTCCCCGTCAGCATTCCCCCGAGAGCCCCAGCCCCAGCCCCATCCATGGGGGGGGGAGGGGGGAGAAAGACCGGGGGGGGGTGGGGGACGAGAAGCCAGTCTGAAGAGAGCTGGAATTGCAGCCAGCTGCGGCTAATCCCAGGCTAGGCCAGGCAGCCCTACCGAACCTGAGCACGCTATAGTGGGAGAGTCTTGGCTAGCAGCAAACTGTCTCAATCCTGGTCTTAACCCCAGCCGTGACCCCTAGCAATTCTTTGAGGGGTGGGGGAGGTGTCAGAGGCCTGGAGGCACCCCTCCCCCCCAATCTCCTCCACCACAGCTAGCAGACAACCTCACTCCCACGCCGAGCGCCACCACTGCCTAGCAAAACGGGTCTTCGCTCATGACCAACACAGCCGAGCTCCCGCCCCAGTTACCCAGCACAAGCTCTCCAAACCCAGGGCCTTTCCTGAAGGCGCAAAGCAGATTCAGGTCAAAATGCCATTGCAGGGCAAAGAAACGCCCCTTCTGAACCCCAAACTGGGTCTGTGCCCCGACCAAACCCTCCCCACAGACAGCCTCCTCCTCAGACTGCCCCCACACTTGGCACACCAGTCACTGCCCCTCTCAGGGAGCCTCTCTTCAGGGCATAGTCCCGGCCAACAGGAAGAGAGAAGAGTCTTTTCTCCATCCAGTTCACATGTCCCCATTCTCCTTAACTCCCCCTTCTCCCCTCCCCACTTTGTGCCCTTTAGCCAGGATGCCCTATAGGCCAACCCCTGCCCCCCACCTCCACCTCACGTCTAACACATTGCGATATTATTGACATAATCTGTAACTACAGATCACTGTTGTGACCACTGTTATACATTTGCAGCAAATATTGTATAAAGCTCGTTGTGTAAGGTCTATGGAGAGGTTATGGTTTTGGTTATGATTATGCTGTCTATATGTGTTATCATTTTTGTAGTTGAAGTTACGAATACTGGCTCTATACTGTCTGTATTTCAAATTTAGGCTATGCTTCTGGGTGACATCGCAGACAAGTTGGTGTCAGCTCTGCCTAGCCTGCTTGATGGCCCATTAAGGATCATCAGCTACACAACTGACCCACTGAGAGAAGGCAAACACACCTTGTGACTCAGCAAAGTATGCAGGGACTTGCCCATGTGACTCCAAACTCCATTTTGCTGTAATTTTCCACAGTAAGAACAAAGACGTGTTCTTACACCTGGAAAAGACTATAAAAGGCTGATGCCTCATCTCCATCTTGTCTTCAATCCTGCTTCTACCTCTGGAGGGACTTTGCTACAAACTGAAGCTCTGAACAAAGGATTGAATGACCCATCCTAGCTGTGGATGTACTCCAGAGACTCGATTTGAACCTGCAGTTTATTCTATTGCTGTTACAAGCCTGAACCAAGAACTTTGCCATTACTATATGTAGTTGATTCCATTTAACCAATTCTAGCTCTCATCTATATCTTTTTCCTTTTATGAATAAACCTTTAGATTCTAAAGGATTGGCAACTGTGTGATTTGTGGGTAAGATCTGATTTGTATATTGACTTGGGTCTGGGGCTTGGTCCTTTGGGATCGAGAGAACCTTTTTTCTTTTACTGGGGTGTTGGTTTTCATAACCTTTCGTCCCCATAACGAGCGGCACTGGTGGTGATACTGGGAAACTGGAGTGTCTAAGGGAATTGTTTGTCTGACTTGTGGTTAGCCGGTGGGGTAAAACCAAAGTCTTCTGTCTGACTGGTTTGGTTTGCCTTGGTGTGCATAGAAGCCCCAGCCTGGGGCTTAACTGCCCTGCTTTAAGAAATTTGTCCTGAATTGACGCTCTCAGTTGGGTCCTGCCAGAACCATCATCGTTATACACACACTTCCCAGAGGCCTACGAATCACAGTCCCCACAGTGTCACTCCCTCAAACATGGCGACACTGAGCAGCTGGGAACTCAGCACCACCGCTCCGTCCCCGGGCGGTCCCACTCCCTTGCACGTAGTCTCATCGGCGAGCTCTGGAGCAAGAGCTCCCTTGCGAGTGCTCAGCACGGACAGCACTATCCAAACACACTTTGTACGCAGGGAGTCAGAGCTCGTCGGCCCAGCCTGCGAACAGGCATCTGGCACCTCTTGGGGCATCACTCTAGTGAGGGCATTTCTCCCACATCCCACTTTCTGATCCTTCTGCCTCTCCCAACTGCCATGGAGCCTTCCCCGTCCACAAGGCATCTGCCTCTTACAGGAGCTGTACTCGAAAGCGGCTTTCCCTGCTGTACCGTAGCCTGGATACAGACGCCGCCGGGTCACTCTCAGGGTGTGGGGACAAGTAGCTCCCCATCCCAAGCATTCACTAGCACATCCCCATAGCCTCCTCCACGGCTCGCACCCCTGTATCCCAGCGACAACCTGGGGCACAGTCAATGATGCTAGAATACTCACCACTATTCTGCCAGTGGGATACACGTAATCTACCCCGGGCCAGCAGAAATTGCCCCAACTGGGGACCCTTTAGAAGAGGAAGTGAGAGGACTATCAGATGCCCCAGTGCTGGCCAGTAGGGAAAGGAAGGTTACTGAGCAGTAACTGGAATTCCTCCCTCAGGGGCTTCTCTGCTCACGGGCCCAGAGCCTAAGAGATCCACATGTCAGTCACCCGCAAGAGAACCTCAAAAGACCAGTGCAACAAATGAGGAAGGAAGGAGGAGGCCTCGCTAATGCACATCTTTATGGGAAACTCCATCCTGACCAGCGAAATCATGACCTGCCACTGCAGAATCCCAATCTTGGAGACTAACCAAGGGGAGGATGGTGATTACAGGAGATGCTATTAATACCACAGCCCTGGTAGAGCCAGTGAGCTCTGGTATCAGGATCCCAGAGCTCTTGAGACCAGTCTGACAGAACAGTCTGGTCTGGTCTTCCCCATAGATTTTGGCACTGAGAGACAGAGGAATCAATCTGTTTAGGAATCCCCATCGGGGCAGGAACTGCTGCTTTTGTGCCAAACACCAGGCATTTGGCATTCTCTGGAGAGGTAATTCCATTTCAAGACAGACTATGCGACTGATGCTTCACACTCATCCTTGGTGCTTGCAACTCCAGCTGTTTGCCAAGGAGTTCCTTTTCCCAGCCAAGTGAATGGCGGAAAGGAGGACACGGCGCATGTTCTTCTGCATCAAGATAACTCCATGGGACAGATGCACTGAGACATACACTGTCCCTGCACTGGAGGGTAAGGAACAATGCTGCTTTGCTTCTGACCAGCACAGAGAATCGAGTTGCTCAAAGCTCGGGGCTATGTGTGAAGCCTCTTGGGCACACCCCCACCCACCCACAGCAGGGAGTCCTGAACCTAAATTGACCTGGTTTGTAGAGGGAATTTAACCATGAAACAAGAGGCCACATTTCAGCCTCATGGAAGCAACATACAAGGATCAGCGAGGCCTAGACACCAGATGAAGCACTGTGAACAAACAGCATTTAAACCAGCCTTGCTATTAGGCAAAGTGAGTCTGGATCCAGATGTAAAACCTGACTCTGTTGTTGAAACATCAAGGAAAAGAGTGGAGGCTCCACTGCCAGGACCAGAAGAGCCATGCTCCAGATCTGACCAGCCCAGGCAATGGCTATTAGATCTGGGCTCTGACCAGCTTTGCTCTCCTGAGGTAAGAGTGTCTCTGCAGGAAATGGCAGAGAGGTCTTGAGCATGGCCCAGGAGAAAGCATCAGAAATCTCCAGTGGCCCTTCAATGAGAGAGAACATTTTTCGGAGTCTATAGAAGTGACTGTGCCCCACCCCATAAAACTGATTTTCATGGTTCCCCTTAGAGACCACCAGTGCTAGCCTGGATTCTGGTGATGCCCATTATCTACCTGAGAGCTGTCCCACCTTGCCCCTAGCAGCGAAGACCTGGTTTAGTATCCCTGCTCCCACACACGCATGGCCTCAAGACAACAGTGCTTCTCCTCCCGTGCCCTAGTCACTCCAGGCAGCAGAGTCAAATTGCCTTAAATTCCAGTGTATTTGTAACATCCTGGATTTGCCAGGTTTCCTGCAGAACTCCGGATGGGAGAACCGCCTGAATATGAGCCTTCCACAGCGAGGGGGCTAGGAGAGAGAGATCAAGGTAATTGGATCGTGCTGACAACCAAAGCAGAGCATCCCAAACTATTTAGGAGAGGGGTAGTCAATAGGCAGACCGCAGGCCAAATCCAGACTGCCAGATGCTTTGGAACAGACCCCGAAATAATTTTCTTTACGTGTGTGTGTGTGTGTGTGTGTGTGTGTGTGTGTGTGTGTGGACTTACTTATTTTCTCTGGTGTCTCGACCTTGACCAAGATATCTGGACCTTGACAAAAAATAATTGACTACCCCTGATTTAGGGCATCGCTAGCCACACGTGCAGGCTGCATTCATAGAGGGTAACCAGTGGTCAGCCTGGACTGTAGCTGCAGTCTGGCAAGAGGTGTCGTCATGTGCCAGAGCCATGACACAAGCCAGCTTCAGGGAGACCTGTCTGTTCCCCGGGGATGCAGCATCATTACAGAGGTTTGCGTTCTCCATGTCTAGGAGCCTTTCTTTCAGCAGAAAAGCTGTAGCCACAGGAGCTCAGGGTGGCTCCTATAAAAGTCAGCCCGAGCCAGTTTGTTTGGAGTCCCAGATCTCTGCAGGGGGAACAAGTTCCACGCCGGGATACACACCCTTTGAAAGGACAGAGCCCAGGACACAGCCCTGACGAGCCAGTTGTCCAAATATGGGCACACTTGTGTTCCATGATGCCGGAGATATGCAGCCACTGCCGTTAAACATTTCATGGAGACCCAAGTGGCTGTAGTGAAGCCAAACAAGTACTCTGCATTGACAGGGATTGGTCTTTGCCAAGTCTGAACGTTGCCATTTGAACGCGCGCAGGAAGATGTGACGGGGAGTACGGCATGCATCAGCAAGGCGGAGAGCTCCGAGCCAGGCGCCAGGGGTCAGAGAGAAGGAATTATCGCTTCCAATGGAATCGTACAAGACTTGAGCTTCTGCGTAGAACCCCAGGTCTCCAGCGTGATGGGGCACGAGCCTCTTTTGGGATTAGGAAATACTCGGAGTAAAATCCACACTCTGACAGGAGACAGGCGGCCTGAATCCTCACTATTCCGGCTCCACCATCTCAGCTGAGAAACCGCCGGGCAACAGCCAAGGCCAAACACCACACAGAAAAACGACAGTCAGTTAACAGGGAGCTCCGAACCAAGGAAAGGGCCGTAAACAGAGGGCAGAAGGGAGCTCCCAGGCCTGAGGTGGTGGGGCCACTTGGGCGTTCCAGGCCTTCTGTAACCTTGTCTCAGAGATTGGTTGTTTGTGAGGGCCAGGCTCAAAACGGTTCTGGGACTTGCTGTACCTGCTGCCTGAAGCATGGAGCCGCAGAGGCAGTTCGCAGCAGGACGCTGTCCTGAACACTACCGCGCCACCTTGTTTTCTTCATCAATTCAAAAGTCTTTACAAATCCAAAATTGGATACAAACCACCCGCCCCTTTCCCTTTCTGATGCAAAGAATTAGGATAGCAAGCGCGATGTGCCAGCTGCTGTGCAAACATAACAGACACAGTCATCGCCTGCCCTGCCCAAGCTCACAAATGAAGACAACCAATACGGAAGCGGCGGCAGGAAGACAATAAGCAATTAGCCTCACCACCCCTCTGCTTGTTCATGGTTAGCTGGCGACTTTTTGTGGGTATTTTGAGGAAGGATTTGAAGAAGGAGCGGGTAGTAGCTTTACAGATCCACACCACATGGAAAGTCACCTGCAAGCGGAAGACAGCATGAAGAGTGTCTTGGGAGAAGAGGAAGAATAGGTGGGTCGAGGCTGACGTTGATGGCGGAGCACTATGAAGAAGCAGCAGAAGTAGAAACTTTTCCGTACTTAAGGCTTTGACGCCTCATTACAGTCTGAGTTTTGCTACTGACCAGGATTAGAGCCAGGATTTCCTCTCAGTACCTGCTCCAGCGCTCATATGCAAAACTGGGGAGACCACTTCTCACAGTAATTCTGGGCGCTTATTGAACCAAAGGGGGGCAAAAGAGAATTGGATAAGTTCAGAGGACAGGTCCATCAACAGCTATTAGCCAAGATGGTCAGAGATGCAATCCCATGCTCTCAGTGTCCCTAAACCTCTGAGTGCCAGAAGGTGGGACAGGCAACAGGGGATGGATTACTCAATAAATTGCCTGTCCTGTTCATTCCCTCAGAAGCATCTGGCACTGGCCACCACTGGAAGACCGGATACTGGGCTAGATGGACCACTGGTCTAACCCAGTATGGCCGTTCTTAGGTTCTTATGCATTCTTTTCAGTCAGCTCCTCAGAAAGAGCCCAAGAATCTGATCCAGTGGGTACAAAACCTTACGCTTTCTTGGCTTTGAACTTGCGACACTGCCAGCTATCATGTTGATCTGGCAAGGTAGGACTTTGGCCTCTCAGCTATACCTACCCAATTGGGAAAAAAGAAGGGCTCAGATTCAAGCGAAGAGCTCCTTAGAAATATCCCAGAGAAAAGTTCATGGGTTACCCAGGCCAGAGTGTCAAACAGAGGGGCCGGGCTCATTCTGCAACCCACTGAGAGAGAGCGCAGATGCCAGGGATCTTTGATGCACGCCCAACATTTGGGTCCGTACCAGATGTGAGCCTCACTCCGGAGGGCAGGAATGGGGCCATGGCTAACACAACAGTGCCGATGCTAGACAATGAGTGGGTGGGACTATTCATGAGTCCTCATCCTATCCACAGCTCCTCTGCAAGAGGAAACAGTATGCACACTGCAGTGTTTGCTGGGAGGGGGTGCCTGGCTCTGGGGCTTGGTCACCTCCCCTGCCCCGCAGCCACATACAGAGGTCTCGGAAAAGAAGGGAGAGATTCTATGGGCCTGTGGATGGCAGGAGCTTGCTAATATTTGGTTGTGGCTTACTGGCGGCATACAGGAGCAGAACAGGCAATGACCTGCCGGTGGTGTGCCACCAAAGGGGGCATCTCCTGCACAGTTTAGTTCCCTCCCCAGCTTTGAGATAATTATAGCAGGAACGAGCGGCCTTGTGCGCTTCCCATTCAGGCACCTATTGCTACAATTAATCCCAGCCCCGTTCTAAACTGCAGCACAAAGGACTTTGGAGTGAGGCCTTTTCTCTGGAAACAAAGGGCTGCCTGTGGGAGAGAACCTGAGGTTGCACTTTTCCCGCTGACATGCATTTCACATACACAAAAGCAAAGCCACACAGAGGGCTGTGTATCAGGGCAGACCCTTCCACGCACTTCCCAGACCCCAATGTCCAAACCAATCCTAGATCCCCTGCCCCACCCAATCCTCCGGGAGGAGCCTTCAACCAAGGCAGGGAAATGCTGACCAGCTGCTGGGGACTATCCCCGGGCAAGCTTCTGCTAGGGAGTTCACAACACCCCGAATCCCATCCAGAGAGATGCGCCCACATCCCACTCAGTCCTCGTCACTGGCAAGGGACACCTGTGATGAACCGGGGCGATATCTGCACAACTTATACATTCTGGCTGATAGCGTGAGGTTGCGTTATGAAAAGCTGCTGTACTGCGAGTCCCTGTACGTATGAGGATCCAGCCCTGCCGACAGGTACACACCAGACAGGAGCAATGGTTATAGCCCTCACAAAGGTTAGGCTAGAAAGCAGCTCAAGCCTTGGAAATCCAGCCTAGCTCTGCCCTTCTGAAGGGAGATGGGAAAGGCAGGAGAAGCGGAAACTTACCAGGGGTAAAACAAGTGACAGAGAGTGGTTTAAATAAAGAAACACACCGGAACGGGGTGAGGTAGGAGAAGGAAGCACGGGGCAAGACACAGCAAGGTCACAGAAGCTGGGTAAAGGACTTGTAGGAGGGAGAGGTCACCCAGTGTGCAGCAGCCCAGGAGGTAGGGGCCCTGCCTGCTTTCCTGAGCCTAGATGGCCCAAGGACTCTGGACAAACCAAGGGACTCAGACCCCAGCCCAAAGAATGCCCTGGAGTGGTGAGGAAACTGAGGCAGGCACACGCATTTAACGTTTGTTTTGCATGATGTGCACTCTCCTGTGCTTCCTATGATTAAGTATAAAAGAGCATAAAGGGGCTAATCTCTGCGCAAAGCGTATGAGTGTGGTGCTGATGCTTTACAACTACTGCAGGCCCCTAAGAGTTCAACTGTAACCAGAAGCTTCTAGAGAAGGGTGTGTTTAAGTAATGGGGGTGTCACGGAGTCCCCGGGCGATGCTCTGGAACTGCTCCCCACAAAGCCAGGCAGGACTTTGGGGAGCCTCCTCTCCCTCGGAGCAGACTGTCTTCAGGGCAAGAAGCTCACACGGCTTCACCTTCTGGGTCTGACCTTGGAGCATTCAGCATCCTCTGCCCCTCCATGCGCTTCCCACAGCGAGCCCGCCCAGGCCGGGTCCTGGGGAAGCCTGCACCCCCACTCCGCAGTCAGACGTGACTCTCAGCCAGCCAGTAAAACAGAGATTTATTCAATGACAGGAACATGGTCTAAAACAGAGCTTGTAGGTACAGAGAATGGGACCCCTCAGCCGGGTCCATTCTGGGGCCCGGTGAGCCAGATAACCCCCATCTGCCCTCACTTCCCGTCCCCTGCCAGCTCCAAACTGAAACCCCCTCCAGCCCCTCCTTTCTGGCCTTTGTCTCTTTCCTGGGCCAGGAGATCACCTGATCTCTTTGTTCACCTTTAGCCATCCCCTTGCAGGGGGGAAGGGCCCCGGCCATTAGTTGCCAGGAGACAGTGTGTCGGCCATTTATGCAGGCTGGAGACTTACGAAATGCATAGGGGACACTAAGGCACTCACACAGTATTCAGAGGAAACATTAAGAACAGCCCCACTTCATCACAGGGAGTATCTGGGGGCATAGGGCAGATGAGCCAAAGAGCCCCATGCCAGACAGGCCATGGGATGCCCCAGTGCTGCAGCCTCTGAGGCGCTAGCAGCTTTCACATGTCCCCAGGGATCCGGAGCACAGACTCGGACTCCCCTCACTGCTGCCCTAGAGGGTGGCCAGCAGGGAGCACCGCTAGGACCTGTGACAGTGCCACACCCTCCACACAAAGCAGATCCCATCAGCCCCTTCCCCGTTCCAGAGTCTGGCCCCACCGTCCCCACTGCAGGAAATGCCCATGCCTCCCCAGGCTGCAAGGCGCTCGGCTTGCTCCCCTCCCCGCCACATGCTCCAACGCTGGGGAACTCTCACCCCTTCGCGGCGAATTTCCCGGGAAGGGTTCGGTGGCGAGCCAGGGTTTTCCATGTGAGGGAAGGGGCAGGAAGGGAGAGGCTGACAGGCTGTGGGACAGGAGAGCAGAGGGAGACGGCAGCTGGGTTGTGTGTGCAGTGAGTGCGGAGAGGAGACAGCGACCGTGGTTTGGTGCTAGACTCTCAGGCTGGAATTAGCAATGCCGGGGCACCGGCAGTAGCCACAGACAGGCTGCTTACACACCCCCAAGTATTTTTAACAGGGGAGGCCCTCTCTGCTCCTTCCCCACACGCCGCAGGAGATCAGAACTGTCAGCGCAAAGCTATTCCAGGCCCCGGAGAGGCTGTGACCCCTCAGCACAGGACACAGCTCTCTGCAGGATTGCAAAGGCCGGAAACATGCGCTGGCTGCCTTTGATCTAGACAGATGCTGTGTGGCAGCTCCCCCTGCAGGAGCCGGGAATCACTGCGGCTGCAGACACACACCTGAACTCCAATCCTCTGCAAGTGCCCAATACCTCCCCCACACCCTGACCTCGGGTCGCTCAGCCCTCTGGGTCCTGGCCACAAGACCCCCTGGGGGAATCTGCCCAGCGCGGCTCCCTCTCTTCTCTCTCACCGGCGTACATGACAAGTTCCCGTTGCTGACACTTTCCAACCCACAGGTATCTGGGTTTCGCCTCCAGAGATGGGAAAGAGGGAACACCATGGCCCAAAGAGCTTCCCACCCTGCCCTCTCCCCCACTCTGGCTGGGTTGACGCTCGCATACGTGGCTGCAGGGGTAAAGGGCACACCACCCCCTCCGTTCAGAGCCAGCTATCCACGGGGAGCAAAAGGAAACCAGGGCCGGTGTCACACCTGTGGCCCTTTGTGCCAAGGACGTTTGGAACATCATCAAAGCAGCTCAGATCTGCTGAGCCAGCCAGACACTGGCACCTGCAATCCAGTGTCTTGCCTCTGGCAGTGGGCAGAGTTAAGAGCACTGTGAGCACTTAATAGCAGACTCATTATTTTTGCATTATGGCAGAGCCAGAGGCCCCAGTGAGATCGGGGCCCCATTGTACAGACACAAAGGCAGTCTCTGCCCTGCAGAGCTTACAACCTCAACAGCCAAGCCAAAGGAAGTCGCTTCATTTCCTGATGGGCAACTGAGGCACTAGGATATTCAGTGTCCCAACCCTAGGCCATACAGAGAGTCTGTAGCAGAGCCAGATCTTGAGTCCCAGGCTGGTTCCTTTACAAGGCCATCTTCCCTCTCTGAAGCCTGCTGCTTTAGGGGAAGGTGCACTGCCCCACACCCCCCGCCAGTCCTACGCCTGGAAAACTAGCCCAATCTAGAGAGTACGATCAACTAAACCTGGGGCGGGGAGGGGGAGATGGCAGGAGTTGTGTGACTGAGCAGCCAGCAACTGCATCTCCCCTCCCTCCCCTCACCCCCCAGGCAAACGCATCTCACTGCTCATGACTCCCCGCACCCAGACCCCCTCGGTGATTTGCAAATATAAATCCCAGACAAAAATCACCGAATGCCAGGCCAAAGAGGAAGGAGGCCAGAGGTAGCTTCTCTGGGCTGGAGCATTTTCTTCAGCTCCCGGTGTCTCACCTGCCCGCCGCTAAACCCCTGAAGGGAAGTTTCCAATGGATTCTCCCCGGGGGCCGCTCTCGGTTGGTAACAAGACAGATTGGAAGCATGTGACGTCGGACAGGTGCCAGCACTCCAACTGGAAAAGCAGCTGACGTGCCGGCGCTGGGGATGCGGGGAGGGCCGGAGTGCTCATTTCCTCCAGGTCACGGGCTTTCAGGGGAGCTGCCTTGGCAGCCCAGAACCTGGCGGCTCTCTGACCTGCTAGCAAGCGGAGGCTAGGCCAGACATTGCCAATGCAGGACTGCGCCGCTCACCATCCTGCCCTCCCCCCCCGGGGGGGGTCTAACTCTTCCCCACGTCACAACAGACTAACAATTTGTGGGCCTCGTCATTTCATTGCCAGGCAGAGCTTCCTGCTGGTGCTGGACACGCAGCCCCTGGGCACCAAGCTTCAGGCAGTTCAAGAAGTTCCTTGGTGAGCAGCAGACTGTGCCTGGGAGGAGGGGAAACCCCCCAGGGGGCTCAGCCTGCCCCCCCCCCCCGGTCTCACATACAATGGGGATTCACTCCCTTCTGCGGTTGCTCTGAGCTGGAGCTTTTGGTGCCATCCCCCAAGCGGGCAGCCCCACCAGCCCCTTAGGGTGCCAGCCCCCAGCAACTTCTCAGGCAGCGGCAGCCACGTTTGAAGGCACCAAGGAGGAAGAGAACCCAGAGCCGTTTAGAGCCAGCTGCTCAGAGCCCATCTCAACACTGCAATTACTGTTCTATTAATACCCTGGGGATTTCAGGAGCGCAACGCAGCACGAGCAACTCCAGGGTCTGCAGAGGGGGCAGCTTCAGGTGGAAGAACAGATATTCCCTGGCTCCAGCTCCCTGTCCCAAGGTGTGAGACCCAGAGCCACTCCCACTGCTCTCCTCTGCAGGGGCCCTTTAACATCCCCAGATAAGGAGCATCTCTCATTCCCACAGGGCTGCTTATGGATTCATTTGCAACAGAGCTTCCACCCCCACTCTCTGATCCCTGGCTTGCACCCCCACCCCCACTCTCTGATCCCTGGCTCGCACACCCCCCCCCTCTGATCCCTGGCTCGCACCCCCACCCCCGATCACTGGCTCGCTCACACTTCTAAGCTGACAGGTTTCAGAGTGGTCTCAGCCAAGCCTCCGGCTGCCATTTCTTGCCCCTGGTGCCTCTCCTCAGCCCTACAGCCTCCCACACACCACAGACATCTCCCTGCCCCATTGCAAGGGGCTGCTCTCCTCACCACTTCCCTACCCTGGGGTCCAATCTGGGCTCTGGGAGAATGTGACTGACCCCAGGCAGCAGAGACCGCCTAGGCCAGCAGGCAAGAAAGCGATTTATAAGTCACGCTCCTGGCAGAAACATTCACTCTGGCCACTCTCCGGCCATGGGAATAACTCAGCCGAGCAGATGACATCAGCCCCGCCTGAGCCGCGAATACCGTTAACTGGGACACACAAGCAGCAAACTGCTCCACAAACCCATCTTCGTTTCCAGACTTTATGGCAAAATAAAACCACTCCGCACCCTCCAGCGCTGTGGCGACCAGGAGAATACAGCCTGCCTCATTCACAAGTCCCCGACGGCCAGGGGAGAGGGCCACAGCACTGCCTTTGCACAGGGCCGGGCGCGGCAGAAACAAACAGCTCCCTGCTTTTCCATGCTGCACATCTGGCTCCATGGATTTCCCGCGGGGCACAGCCCATGCTGGGAGGCTCGGGCGTCTGCGCCCAGGGTTCTGGGCTGCACGTGATTCAGGGCCACCAAACAAGCTCCCGTCCATCAAGTGATGGGAGGGCAGGCAGACGACACAGTCTCCGGCTTTGCTCTGGCTCCCGGAGGTGGCAGCCGATTCCGGGCTGGGATACCTCCCCCGAGTGCCGTTTTTGCAGGTTATTCTTTTGGAAACATTCCAGGAGAGGAGGGGGGAAATGGCCAGAAGTTACTTATCGCCGATCCAGAGACACTCAGCCCACAGACACAGCGGCTCGGAGAGGCAGTGCTCAGCTGCCAAGCTGCATCCCATCCAGTCAGCCCCGAGATGGAGCCTCTGCCAAGACTTCCCTCCTCACTCCCGCCTGGGGCAGTTACCCGAATCTCCGCGCTGCTCTCTGCTCACTTCCTCCAACTCTCAAGCACCAAACCCATCTGGAACTATTTAAACCCAAATATCGTCCCCCACTCTCCTCTTCCAAAGTCAGATTCTTCCAAAGTTAAAACAAGCACAGAATCAGGAGGGGGTGGGGGTGGGGGGTGCCAGGCCTGGCCGACTCTCTCCTCTTCATTTCAGTTTAATTTCTGGGGAACTAGAATAAATCTGTTCCTGGCAATCATTCAAGCCCTGCACATTTTTCTCATTAATAAAAAAAGGCCTTGGACTGCGCGCCATTTGTGTGTGTGTGTGTAGAACAGCCCCCCCCCCCCCAGTGATTCCTACAGTGGGGTCTCACTCATGCCTCGGCTCTGGCTGGGCAATTGGCTGAATTGGTCAAGTGACAAGTGGGGCTGGCTGGAGAAGTGGGCAAGCCTCTCCTACCCCCCCTCACCCCCTTTCGGCTGGATTTCAGCCACTCCGCCGAGGGTACACGGCCCCACCTCCCAGGGAAGCCGGTCAGAGCAAATGCTGCAGCAGCAGCTGCCACCAGGAGGCTGCAGGGCGAGGCCCGAGGACACCCACTCTCTCCTACCATCCACCCCCTGAGCTAACTGCCTCCCCAGCTCCATCTGGGGGCAGGAAAAGCTGGGGAGAAGGGGGCCTTTGGGTGACTCCAGCCTCAACTCCGACTCTCTCCGAAGCAGCTCTTCCGGGCTGAGTCAGGCCCGATGCCTGCAGCCCCCCCACGGCTAGGAAGGTCCAGCGGCTGCTGGCATTCCAGGGGAGGGGGCTGGGAAACAGGTGTTGATCGGCAGCTCCCAGTGCATGGGTGGGACATGCCAGCCTGTGGCAGAGAGCTTGCTGCGACATACAACGACCAGCGAGGCCGGGAGCTTACACACGCACACAGAAATCCACGGGGAAGGTTTCCGCAGCCAAGTCCAGCAACTTGGGGTAGCTGTTTGTGCTGCTGCATTCCTGCCGTCAGGTGCCCCTGGTAACAATGCTGGGGGCCTGCATCCCAAATCTCCCTACCTGGGAGCACAGCCTCAGCTCCACTCAGCATTCCTCTTTATGTAAAAGCACCCCCTAACCTCACCAGCACCTCCTGCCCGCAAGTACTATGAGCCAGTATGGCCCCAGCAGAGGAACACCTCAGCACAGCATCCACAAGCACAGACACTTTGGCAATTGTGCATTAGGGTGCTCGACCTTGATGGGAAGTGGAGACAGAGGAGTCAGATGTGCTTAACGGCAGGAGGAGGGATGGAGGAGTTGTTGGAGGGGGGACCAGTCAATCGCGCTTCGCTATGGCAACCCGACGCAGAGAGCGGGGCTGCCCAGCAGAAAGGCTTCCACCATGATGGATCCAGGGCTGCGGGGGGCAGGGTGTTGAAAAGGCCCCCGTCCAACCAGCGCTGCTGGTCCCTGGGCTGTCTGCAGAGCAGAGAGCCTTGGGGGATGCGGCACTTGACACTTGAGGTGCTTGGCAGAGGCTCGGCGTCATGGCCGCCAGATCTGCACCCCCTCCAACGCCATCTTCCCGATCAGGACGTGCCACGGCAATCCAGGCATTAGCAAGGGCAGGGAACCGTCAGCTCAGCGTGAAGAGAGCCCCAAAGCAGAACGCCGCCGACGCATGTTCCTAGGTACGTTTGTTTTTAAAGGCGCCCTTAATCAGAAAGGAGAGTCACAAGGCAGCCATGTGTAGGTGGCCTGTTTTGCTTATAAAATGGTTCCTGGTTTCCTTCGTGGCTAAGCTGCCACCCTTCCCCGCCTGTCAGTAACGCTCCTGGTCTGCCCTATCTATCCGAGTTATCCCAGCGCCAGGCAGGGCTTGGCCATCATTGCATTTCCCCCTTCACCTCACTGGAGAACGCTCCCGTTTTTAAAGAAGTTCCCTATGAGCCTCATTTAGCGTGATCTTACTGAGCGACGAAGGGTTCAGAGCGGCTCTTCCGCTCGCCTACCCGTGCTGACACAGCGGGGAGGGAAGCCGAGACCGGGGCAGGGGATCCCGATCGTTTATTTTGGCCATCGAAATTCACGACTTTTACCGACAAGTCAAATAAGGCCGACGTGCCCGAAACACGACAGCTCCGTGACCCATCTCAGCCCAGAGCTAAACAGGAGACTGGGGGAGGGAAGACGACCTGGGTGAAGGATTTTTCCCCTCCCTCCAATATGGCGGCTTCTGCTCAGAAATCCCGCTACGAGGCTGGGCTGCCTCACCCCCACCAATGCCCCGTGGCTGGGGGACTAGGAGAGGACAAATTCAAGGCTGAGAACAGGTTTTCCATTCTGTGTCTATTTCCTAGTAACGTGCCGAGTGCGCCGTGCAGGGAGCTGCGAGCACACATCACCGAGCTGCGAGGAGGAGCGCACGCGTCCAGCTCCCCGTCCCTCAGCCATCGACTCTCTCTCTCTCCCAGACACGCGGCCAGCCTCAGAGGGCAGCAGCAGACCCTCTCGGTGAGAGAGGGCTTCTCCTTCCACTGTTACCCCTTCGTGCTGAACCAAACGGCAGAGGAAGCGAAAGGCAGGACAGACCCCGCCAATGTCACGACTGAGATGCTAACAGCCCCGAGCCACCCCGCAGAATGCTCGGCTCACTCCTTGTCAACGCGGTCCTCTGCCTGACCCTCCTGGGGACAGCTTAGTGACTCCTTCAGTTGCTACCTTGGCCCTTAGGGCAGAGTCAGGCCGAGAGCCCTGCAGAAAAGCCAGGCCTCCATCCCACCGGCTTGTCCGGCCAAGGGGCGAGAATCCCAAACTAGTGGAGCAGGGCACCCAAATCCTGGGCCTAGAACATTTTGTGCCGTGCACTGGAGGGCACTCGGCTGTGTACACACACCCGCCCGCCGCCCCTCCCCCTGCGCTCGGCACCAAGGAGGAGACGCTTAATCCCGACAAACCAGTTTGACTCAGCACAACAACAACAGGCACAACTACAATTTTCAAAACATGCAAGTCTGTGATTCAGAGTCTTCTGGCCAGTTAATTAGACGCCGAGCGCCGATTTTCCCGTCTCAGCAGCAGCAACTTATCACGGAAAGAAAATGCCACAAACTGGTTTCCCCAAATATTTGGTGCAATAAGTCATCACAACAGTGGGGAGTTTGGGGACGTTTCTTAAAACCAGTGCCCAATATTCCTATGACGACACACACACACACAGGCAGACCCAGAGTTTCTACCCCTCAGGCAGCTGGATGTTTTATGCCTCTAACTAGGAGCAAAGCGTTATTATGGAAGGAAAAAAAAAAGAGAACAATGGAAGTGCAAAGCCACAAATATACAGACTGCCACCGAAATCTCACTACATGCAACTCCGCTGCAAGTTCTTCCCTCTCCCTAACTAGCTGCATGCTCCACTTGACACAAAGGAAAGCCCCTCGGCTCAGGAAACACAGCCGAAGCAGCTTGCAGGCAGAAGGGCATTTTGCGAGGAACAGGAGATTTAACGAGTGTAGCCAACACTACGGAGCCCCGCGATCGGCATTCTCTCCCCACCTACCCCTAAGCGTCAATAAAACAGCCGAGCTAACATCCATTAGTCACCCCCGTCGAGAAATGAGGCATTTCAGTGAAATGTAATTAAACAAAAAGCAAATTTCTCTGCCAAGGAAATACCTGACAGTGCCAGAACTTGGGGGGTGGCTCTGGTACAGGAATGAACTTGGCCCAGTGTTTGGGGGTCGGCCTTCATAAAGCTAAACCGTGGCTGCAGACCGGCAATCGGGGAAAACCCCAGCCAAGGACTGACTCCCAAATATTTCTCATTCCCAAACATTCAGGGAAAGGGCGCACGTTCAGTTCTTTACATTAGGAGAGCCCATAAACGGTGCAACATGGGAAGGCGCAACACCCGCTTTGGGACTGCTTCAGAAATGGCGCACAAAAGTCGCCTCCCTCTCCCAGCTGCAGATGAGTTCAGGAAGCTCCCCAGCATGCGGCTCATGGGTAGCGGCACAGGAGCCTCCAGGAGACGATGTGAAAACAAACACCAGAGAGGCAGAATTTCGCCCCTGAGCGAAACGCGAGAGAACGCAGCCGTCTTGTCTGCCCACCCAGCCCACACACTGGTAAGGGAGACTGGCGGAGCCTCGTGAGCAGCTATCCACTATCCCTTCTTCCACCACCAATTCTACCCCCCGGACACGCAGTGCCAGGGACCTCGCTTGGACAGCTGGCAATCACATCAGACATGCTGAGGCATTAAACACGGTTAGAGAAAATGTGATTTAGGGGAAATAAATTAATCCCATAGCATTTCGCTCGGGTCCCACATTTGGAGTCTCGGACATAATGGATGTTCTTGGTGCTCCGAGCTGTTCCACAGCCCAGATTCTAAGTGCCAGCAGCTGGGCAGAGAGCAGGCTACAGAGGCCCAAAGGAGGCCGCTACACTGATGTCAGCCTGCGTGGAGAGCTCGCTCCCATAGCCGGTTCCCGACCACAGGAGCCTCAGCTCCCAACCAAACCAGGGCAAACCCGTCTCCTTCTTGCATTCAAATGCTTCGCCAGAGAAAGCCACTGCTGTTGCTTCTGGACAGAGCATTCCTTCTCCAGCAGGCCGAGGCTCTGCTGAACTGGAGAAGAAAAACACATTGTGACTTCAAACAAACACAGCGCACTTACAGGATCTGGAGAGAAACCATTTTCTTCTCAGCAGCACAAAGCCCTCACTGAGCTGCTGCGGAGAACAGCTTCTCCCCCCCCGCTTACGTTGCCTTGCTAAGAAACCAAACTCCAACGATTCCGCCACAGGACAGGGCAAAAGGGAGCCCAATGCAACGCCAGACGAGAGGGGTGACCCCCACTCCCCCGCCTAAGTGACCACGAACTACAGCATGGGCTACACCCCAGCAAGCCAGCTGGGAGTTGCACAGAACCTGACAAGTGAGGCGGCAGAATCCCGGGCCACTAGCAGTCGTGGTTACAGAGTATGTGCCTACAGATTTATTGCCACGGTGGATTTATGATTAGCACTAAAATATCATACACACTAGATTTACAGTAACGGCTCGAAGGCTCCAGCCCAGGTCAGGAAACAGCTTTGTGAGCGGCTAAAAAAGCCAAACGCAGCAAAAGTGCAGGAGCACAATCCCCGGCCACGGGGTCAGTGATCTCAGCTCCCAGAGCTGGGAAAGACTGGAGTCACCGAAACCCTGTCCTGGCCCAGCCAGCCAGCTCTGCAGCCTTACTAGCAATTTAAATGAAGTCCAGCTAGAAGAGAAGTTGAAACAGGCTGTGGGCTGGAAGCGCCCTCTCATCCGAGAGACAGCTCAGCGCCTGGCATCACCCAGGCTTGCTCCACACACAGGCAGCCTCCTAACCCAGCACTGAAGCAGGGCTGTTCACGGAGGCCTGGCAAACAGCTGGAAGGTGACCTCCTCAGGAGGAGCATTCAGCCCTCTGACTCTTCCACCCTCAGGAAGCTGAGAAAACCCTAAGTGAAAGCTGTTTATTTTCCTTGTCCTGCTCTTCGCCCCAGTTCACGGCGGTTAAACAGCCGAGCCCACCAAGCTCCTCCTGAGGAAAGGCGACCTAACCTCTCCCAACCCGCTGGGTCTCCAGGAGCTGTGTAGATTCTGGCTGTTGCATCCACAAGCTATTGAACGCTGCAAGACCCACTGTCACAACATTAGGGCTGGAAATGCAGGCGCACAGGACAACCCACCCAGACATGCTACAGAGGGACAATGGAAAAGCCTCGGAGCAGAGAACTGAACCAGGAGCAGGCAACTGAAACAAGAAACTCAAGCTGAGATGCAGGCCTGTAACACACAATCAATTCCCCCCCCCCCCCCTGCAATTGTGCTGGGCCCCAGAATTGGTTTGGTTCTCAATTCCCAAAGGATTTGTAGGAAACTAATTGTTATTAGAAGCAGTATAATGGCAGCACCCAGATACCCCAATCAACACCAGAGCTCGGCTGTGGCGGGTGCTGCACAGATGCATAAGAAACCAGTCCCTGCCCAGAAGAACTTAATTCTGCAGTATCTATTTAATACGTAAGGTTCACAGCCACCATTTCCAGGCTGATCTTTAGGGGTCCACAGCTGGTTCAAGGCTCATCCCAAAAGAGCAGAGTGCATACAGCGTAGTCACTGCTTCCCAGACTGCTACAGCACGAGGAGGGGATCACGGTCTCTAGAAGCTCAAAGACTGAGCAGGCCCAGAGATCCTAGTTTGGCCCTCAGGATGACTTTTGCCCCAAATTTGAAGTCTCTTTTTTGAAGGGAAGAAAAAAAATGGATATTATTTGCAACAAACCCCCTCCCCAACTTTTCCAATGCCTCAAGGCCAAGAGAAATGTCTCTTTTTCTACGCTACAGCAGAGGAAGTCCCCAGTCCTCACCACCTCCAAAAACAAGCAGCAACCCAAACTCTGCAGCACGGGGCTGTGCCTGGGAAATAGACAGCAAAATGACTCCAAACAAGCACTAAGTCTCTCTCTTCGATTTTTGTTGTCCCTGCACATCCATGCAAAATAAAATAAACACATTTCCAGTGATCAGCTGATGTGTTTAACAACAAGGGCAGAAAATTCCCTTCATCTGTTTTTGGATTTTGTTTGTTTTTTTGAAGCGGTCAGCAACCCCTTTCCACCCACCCACCACTTTTTATCCTCTGGCAAGCAAGAGTGTTTCCTAACAGAACCCCGGGGGGGGGGGGGGGGGAAATGAGCAATCTACAACGATCCCAGAAGAGGTCAGAGACTTTTGTCACGAGACAAAAATTAGTTTTTGCAAGACGTTTCGTGCAAAAATGAAATGTCTATCAGCCGCAACTAGCCTCCATTTCAAACAGCCCCTCCACAAGACACACAAATCCCAGTCTCTCCCCCTGTGATCTTTATCCAGTTGGACTATAAAGCTGCTTTCCTCTAGCAAATATGAAGGATCACCCGGCTGCCCAGAAGATTGCGATTTCACCCTGTTAGTGGAAGAAAATTAATTGCCTTTTTATCTTCAACTGAACTACAAGAGAGTTTCTTTTCCAGATCAAGAGGGGGAGGAAGAAATCTGCCCACAGCACGTCTACTCTTGGAAGGAGACACACTAATACACTTACCAGCTCCTTCCCCTTGGGGGAATCACGGTTAAGAAAAGGCTCCATATGGAGGGCTTTCCTTCACGTTTGGGGTTAAATTGTTCAGTGCTTTGTGACCACCGTTTGGTCTCAGCCAGGGAGCCAGGATGCAGCAGTCCAACACCCAGGTACTTCTCTGGTGGCCTCATCAGTTTCTACAGCATCCAACCTTTCACTTAAAAATATTCAATTTCTAGTCCTTTTGATTGTGGCGAAAACCCCCTGACTGAACTGAGTAACCACTGAAGCACTTTTTCCTGTGTTTGCAAACAGACAGCCTCAAACAGCCCACAGAAAGAGCAGCTGCCCCCACTCAGCTCAACAAGGTGTTAACTCTGAAGTCTAATGACGGGGCATTCCCATGCCAACATTTTGAAATGTTTCACCATGGATCTGGCTACTTGAAGAATCTAGGCAGAGTTTAAGGTTGTGAGTACACTACCTCTCCCACACCCCACTCTGCCCCCTGGAATTTCAGCAGGAAATCCTGACTGTCAGACAGAATTGGACATTTAAAAAAACAATAAAAATTGAGGGAAAACCCCCCAAGAGTTTTTGGCAACCAGCTTCCACTTGTGTCCTTGCAAATCTCCATCTCAGCACCGCATAGATGCTCTTCTGTTCACACCACGGACACCAAGCCCTCTTGATCTCCTTCCTACAATCCGTATCTGTCTGGGCCCAGCGACGCCCCACCACTTCAAGGGCAGACGCTCCTTAGATATCACGGGGACGTCTTTGCCACCCATGCCCGCTCCACGCCAACCGGCTGCACCGGTGCAGAAACCTGCTGTTAAGCTGATGGGCCAGCGTGGGCTGGATTGTCTCCCTCTGCAGCCGTCTGGGCAGCCCATGGGGGGAACCAATCCCACGCTCCTTAGCCATGCCCTGACCCCACTGCCCAGCGGTGCCGGTTTTCCTGGGCCAGGAGCCGTTTGGGGCAGCAACTCAGCATTCCCCGGTCCCACCCATCAGCAACACCCCATTCTTCGCGCCAGTGCCAGCGCCTCCAGATGTGCATCACGCCGGGCACTGTGCGGGGGTCTGGCTGCCCGCCCACCCACAGAGAGGGGGTCACCCCCGCCAGTGCCAAGGGGGGGGTCCCGGATACCCCAGCCAGTGCACGGGATGAGGGATCCCACCCACCCCAGCCAGAGCCTGGGGACTCCACCGGGGGGTCCCAACAGGGAGATGGGGACTCGGGGTGTTCCCCGCTCCGGGGAGATCGGGCAGCCGTCCCGGGAGGGGGCTGCGCCGGGCCGCCCCAGGCCGGGGATCAGAGCCCCGTGGGCGGGAGAGGCGCATCCCCGGGACCGTCCGGCTGCCGCCCCGGCGGGTCTCACCTTCCAGGGCGCGGCGGCCGCCGGGCAGGAGCAGCAGCAGCACCGGCAGCAGCAGCAGCAGCGGCGGCGCCGCGGCCATGGCGGGGGCGCGGGGCCGGGGCCCCGGCGGGCGGGCGGGCGGCGCGGCAGTGCCCGGACTCGGGGCGGCCCCGCTCCGGGCGGGTCGCGGGGCTCCGGTGCCGGCTGGGGGGCTCCGGTGGGGAGGGGGGGTCCCGGGCTGGCGCCGGACGCGGGGGGGTTCCGGGCTCCGCGGGGCGAATCGGCTCCGGCGCGGCGGCTGCTGCCCCGGGGTCTCGCGGCTCCGCTCGCCGCCGCTCACGCTCCAGCTCTGGGGGCTCCGGCTCCGCCGCCGCGGCTCAGCCTCGGGGGGCGGGGCCCAGCCGCCAGTCACCCTCTCGACACGCCCCTGGCAACCAAACGCCGCACTCAGCGGGAGCGCCGCGCTGGGGACACGCCCCTAACAACGCCAAGCGCGCAGCCCATTGGGCGTCGGGGGCGCCTAAACCCCGCCCCCAGACACGAGGCGGAGCTTAACCTAGGGGCGGGGCGTCAGGGAAAGATGAATTAGATGGGGAGGGGACTCGGTGCCAACCCGAAGCAGGCCCCGCCCCTATCCCCTCCCATTGAGCAGCTAGAGGCAGAGCGAGGAGAGCGCCCCACCTAGCGGCCACAAATGGAACTGACCTCTTAAAGGCCTTGCTCCCCCTCCCCACCCTCGGGGGGCCCACGAGACTGGCTTAAAATCAAGGATTCGTCTTGGGCTTGGCCCTGTGGGAACCCGCCACCCCCCACGTGCTTGAGCACGACAGCCCCCCATCCCAGCCTCCTCCTCCCACAGACTCCTCCTTGTCCCCCAGCCCCTTCCCAGGCTCCTCAACAGTCCCTACTCCCCCCCCCATCCCAGGCTCCTCCCACAGACTCCTCCTCTTCTGCCCCCACCTGCTCCCCCAGTTCTCTCCCTGCACAGGAGCCAGCCCCTCACATTCTCTTGCTCTGCCACCTGGTGTTCCCCCGCCCCTTGTCTTCTCCTGCCCGCCACATCCCTCCGCACCCCTTCAGTCTCCTTCCTGCCCCCGACATGCCCATTCCCCCTCAGTCTACCATCTGCTCTCCACAGTCCTCTGCACCCTCCTCCCTCCCAGCCCCCACATTCTTCTTCCTCTTCACAGTCTCCTCCCCTAGTCCCCAGGTGGCCCCATCTTTCCTGAGGCAGCCTGGCTTCAGTCCCATTGGAAACAGGGTCTGAGGGGTGTCCAGCGGCTGCCCCACCCCATGAATCCCCTAGGCCCAAGATTCCAGGTCCCTTTGACATCAAAGGGCTGCTGAGTCTACAAGGCCCACGTTCACCCCCACCCCTGAGGCTGGCATGCAGCTGGAGTGCCTCTGCAAGGCGCCTGGCTGCCCACCTCCCTCCCACTCTGCTGTTGCCCTCACCTCACCCCCCTTCTTGCTGCTTCACATTCCCATGCTGGGCCTTGCGGCTGGCCCAGTCCTGGAGAGCTGCAGCAGCGTAGGGCAGGGGAGCTCACAGTCAGGGCTCGGGCTGAGAGGGTGTCTCCTCTGTCCCTCAGCTGCACCCAATGAGGTGGGAATTTCTTGCCACCCTGAGCTCCTGGCAGGCAGCAGCCCCAGTAACAAAGCAGACGTGGAGCATGCAGTGTGCCAGGAAGCCCTGCACGCCAGCCTCCCTCGCTCCCAGCCATCGGCACGCAGACTGCACCCAACTACAGGTGCACACGAACCGCCCTGGGCCCAGGCAGCAGAGGGATGCCTAGGAGCCCTTTTCTCCTGGTCTCTTGGATGTGGGTGACGACGCCTGCTGAAGCACATATAGCTAATGTGTAAAGGGGGTGACCCTGAGCCACCCAACCCCCGGAGTGAGTCTGCTCTCCACTTGCCTGGAGCGCTCAGTGGCATTGGGCCTGGCATGATCCAAGGGAGAAATGTCCAGACTTTGTAGCATTTTACAGCGCAGCTCCTTTGCTCCACTCTGCTCCCTTGGCACCGCTCAGGGGGCACAAAGAGGGAGGAGACGGGCTGTGCCCTTCTAGCTAGGGATTCTCCTGGCATAGGAGAGTTCCCGGATGGCATGGAGCTGGCATACCTGGATCCTGTGTCACCCTCCCTGCAGCCCCTCGTGCAGGGTGAGTGGCTGGAGCACAAGTCACTCCGGTTATCCCGAGCTAGTGGTCCTTAGGGGCCATTACCAGCTGGCATAAGATAGAGCAGCCTCCAGGTTTCTCTAAAGTGCACTGGGACCACGGGAGGAGCAGAGACTCAGAGAGCTGTAACCAGCCCCTTGGTACCCCCTCTCCCCTTTGTTCTCTGGCTGTAATCAGCCATGGTCAAAGTAATTCCTAGTGAACCCTCCAGTCCAAACGCAAGTGGGTCTGATCAGCGTCCCTCTCCGAGAGAAGGGAAAGCTGAGACCGAGAGGCGGGACATGACTTGCTCAAGGCTAGACAGGGAGTCAGCGTTAGAGCCAAGAACTGCACTCAGCAGTGCCTCCAGCCGGGCTGCCCCCAGCAAGTTACCCCCCTGTAAGGAGAACAATATCCTTCTGCTCTCCACCCCTACCCCGACTGCAGCCCAGACTGCGAGTTCTCCAAGGCAGGGACTGACTATGCCAGGGTTTGCTCGGTGCACAGTGGGGCCTGATCCAGGTGCCCTGGGTGTGCTAATAAACAGCTGGTTGGGCTTCAGATCTTTCACAGTCTGCTGTGGCAGTGATCCATCTGCATCCCGCTTGCCCTTCCTCTTCCTCACCCCATCCGCCGATGAAAGTTGGGGCTCATCTCGCTCCTGTGTGCGCCTGACCGGTTTATCTCAGCCTCTCCACTCTGTTAGGAGGCCAGAGGATTGCCCAGCTCTCTGGCCAAGACGGGCAGGGGGTGAATTCACCCAGTGCTTCCCAGAAATAGAGCCCCATCCCCAGTGGGGCAGCAATGAACAGCTGGGAGAGTCTCTCCTCTGCAGCTCCTCACCCACCACAGATGCTTAGAAGGCAGGGGCTGCAAAGCTAGGGTCCTGTGCAACACTGGGCACACCGCAGATCCTTTGCCAGCATCAGTGGGAGGCTGGCCCAAAGCAGAATGTAGGCCCCGGGCAGTAACTGCACCACCAGCCGGTGCCAGGGCTGCTGCAGTCAATGGCACTTAGTCACAACGGCAATTGCATATGCAAATTAAGCCCACCGGTTACTGGAAAATCTGGCCCTGGTCATCCTTAGGCTTAAGAGTCAACATCCACTTTTTGGTATAGGGGGCACAATTCCCATGTTGGAAGTGACAATTCCCTGGCTGGAAGCGAAGGTTAAGAAGTACAGTTGGTCGAGCAAAGGGAAACAGGAAAAGCTTTGAGAAAAGATATTCATGAATCAACGTGCCAATTGGCATGGCTGTTATTCCTGGGGTCTCTCCATTGGTCACCCATGGGGATTCGGACATGCGCTGAGTATCTGTGCGAAATGCTCACACAGCCCCACAGGTTCTGGCATTTTAACACTACTGATTCATACAGGGAGGTCTGGTATTCAGCATTCCCTGTTTATTATCCAGAGTGCTCCATTACCCAAGCAGGGAGTTGAAACAATGGTGTGACTGCCCCTTTGACACGGCAGATCCCGCGTGTCGTGGCTTTCTCATCCCTCGTCGTGCAATGACAAGGAGAACAAGCACAACCAACAGGCTGGAATACCCCAAGGCCTTAGCTACAGGACAGTATGTTTACCACACTTGCTAGGTTCTTGTTGTCAGGTGGCTGCAGTGGATCATGGGAGATGAAGTCCAGCTGGGGAGTCTGGTGCATGGAGGAGAATGGGGGAATGAGGCACCCAAACTACAACCCCCATGAGGCACTGCACTGGCAAATCAGACTCCACATTTTTCGGTGTTCAGGCAGTCAGTTTTTCAATGAAAAATTGATTTTTTACACAGACACGTACACTTTTCACACACAAAATGAATTTGGTCGAAACCCCAATTTTCCATGGAAAAACAATTTCAATGGAAACAGTTTCGACCAGCCCTGGCTGTGAGACTCACTCCCTCGTGGTGGTTCAGGGAGGAAGTGGCTACCACGTGGTCCATCTATTCCTGAACAACTCGACCTGGAAGAAGCAGGTCGGATGGAGGGGACTGGAAGAGGAGAGGCTGAGCTTTCCATGCAGATGGGGCGGCGTGGAAGGATCTGCAAAGCTGGCCAACGGAGACGCAAACAGGGTCCTGAAGCTGGCATCATTAAGTGATGCACTCTGAGAGACAGTCAGATCCATAAGGGAGAGACCAGAGTCCTGGAGGACCTGGGTGATGAGACCAAAAAATTGAGCATGATAGAAAAAAGGAGAGAAAAATTCTATTGCATGTGTGCAAACTTGCTAACTGTAAATACTCCACTTTTAAAATACTGAGCCATGTGGCTTCCCAGGCAGCTGGAAAGGCACGTCTCAAAATGATGCAGAAACCCAGGTTACTTTGTAATTTCAGATGTTTGAGTTACTCAAGCACAACATTTCTGACTGGAACACATGGGGAAACTGTTTATTCACACTTAAATAACTCAACAATGGTTGAACTGATTTTAATCAAACTTTCCAAAAGAATTCCCCACAGAGCTGAGACCAAGGCTGGAAAATTTCAACCCAAAAGGAATTTGTTCAAGAAAGTTATGAACAGCCAGAAGGGTGGGGCGCTAGAATGGAAGCAGAAATTCAACCTTAACTACAGGATAGCACATTTGTCACACTTTCTATAATGAATCAGCAGAACCTTGAACAAGGACTGTACGAACAAGGAAACACTGGTCAAGGGTCCTTCGCTCGCTGGGCATAAACTCCTAGGTTACACTAGATGGCCAGGGGCTTGGGCTTCTGTTTTTCAGATAAAACATGTTGATCACTTGCGGTAATTAAAGATCAAGTTCAAGGAGATTAACTTCAGTGTCCTGACCAAATTCCTGCGTCATGCATGGTCCTTCACAGAGCCGATCATTCAGTGCAGAGTACAACCACCCTGCGCTGGGAATCCAGAAGAGGGCTCTTGAGATAGCATGGTCTGATAGCTACAACGCAGCGGTGGGCATCCAGAGACCTGGTCTAGTTGTTCACACATCTTGCAGGGTGACCTCGGGGAATAACCACTTCCCCGCTCTTGCGCTCCATCTTCCTCATCTGCAAATGGGGCTAGGGATATGGACCCAGCTTTAAGAGCGAGGGACAAGAGGCGCTGTAGGAGAGCCAGCTGTTGTCATTAGTGGGAAAAGGGCCATGGGAACAGGGGAGTGTAACTGCAAGGGAACGGGAGAACCCCAGCCACTGCTAACTAGCCTGCCTGCCCCTTCAGTAACTTCATCTGCTGGTCCCTGTTCTTGGGAAACGGACCATCCGTAACAACCCTGCCGGCAGGTTCCCTCCACCTAGAATCGGGAACTGGGAGGAGGGGAGAAAACCCCAGTGAGATGGGGGGAGGTGCTGACAGAATATTTGCTCTATGAGCAGCTGCACATGGCTCCTAGCGTCAGCAGCCGTGCATTAACCCTTCTCTGTTATAGGCTACACTGATAGAAATGAGTCGTTCCTGAGGGAGAAGGGTTAATGTGCGGCCAGCCCCAATCAGCCAATCAGGCTTGCGTGTGCCCTGGTCCCGCTCAGTCCGGTTTGTGTGCACAGGGCCTAACCTTTCCCTTAGACTGTGAATAATGGCAAAAAGTGAGGTCAAATCCCACATTTTTATAAATAAAAACTACCCGTGGAGCCAGAACTAGTCAGGATCCTCCTCTCTACCGATTTCTCTCTTTTACGAGACACCGGTCACCACAGAGAAGTGGGACTGCCCATGACAAATCTCAACCAGAGCCCAATTTCAGAGACTTCCTTTGAGCCACGTATGAAGAGAAACCAAACGAAAGCGACACAGAAAATTCAAAGGACAAAAAAATACCTCTTGCCCCTTGTGAAATTTCACATCAATCGACACCTACCTTTAGAGCGAAGCCAGCTTTTATGCCCCTTTTTTAAGCCCAGTTTAGAACGCAGCTCTGGAGTCACTACGAGACGCTTCTGTAACACCCAAGCAGGGTGAATTTTTTCAGACAAATTGTTTATTTGCTGAAAAATGCAGCTTCAGTCGACCCGAAACGCTTTATGAATTTGACAGGAATCGTTTCTGCCATTCACGAAACAGCCAGCGGTGCAGGTGACCCTTAGCCCCGTGCCTGGGGCCCTAGGCTAGGATGTAGGAAACCTGGGGGTGAATCCTCACTCTGGAACAGGCCCCCAAACAGACATAGCAACTGACTGAAAATTCTGAAAAGTTTCAGATTTGGTTCAACCCGAACTGAATTCGCCCCCCACCCCCACACAACTTTTTAGACCAGCCACTGAACTGAAAAAATGGTGATTCATTCAGTTCTGCATAAGACACATTTACACCAATGCACGAATGGCTCATTTTCATGTCCATTGAACTTAGCAACTTTTACTGCAGGTTAAAGTTTTTTGTTTGGGAATTTCTTTGGTTTTTAAATAAGCCGAATTACTCTGATGCCAGGCACATGAGTAGCTTGGTGCATTATCTTCTGAGAGCTTGAGTGTCAGTTCCAGTCTGTCATGCAAAGCTTTTCCCAGAGCAGGTATAATTGTTTTAGCAGCTACTTGCCTCCTGCCAGTTTCTTCCCCAGGAGCCCACTGTGCTCTACCCCCAGTCGATACCTCTCTCTGCAGGAGGGAGTCCTGCTCCCCTGGACTTTAGCAGGTCTGATAGATACTTGCATATCGGATCTAGGATGTTATTTAACTGTAACATTCCCTCTCCACCTTCCCATCCCCCCTCCACCTCAGTACTCTCTCATGACTCACCCTGCTCTGCCCCACTAGCTCCAGGATGCAGGTAAGCCCTTTAACACTTACAACTTCAAGTGCTAATTGCCAAGTAATTAAAACTTTAATCACTGGGCAATTAAAACTTTAAGCAACTGTCAGAGATCGGTTCCATGTCAACAAGGATGTATCCATCCCTTTTGTCCCCAGATGCCCTATTTGCAAGGATCCCACTCCATCCAGTCATGCGGAGAGCTCTCTATGCATATGTGTGCTATAGGGAGATCTTCAGGATTTCCTGTGCTGAGCAAGAGGTGGACAGAAAACGATCAGTCACTGCTGTTAAATTTTAAACCCAGACAATTTTGCATTAAGTAGCATATGAAAGGGTTTTGTTTCTTTAAATCTCCTGCTTTCCAAGTTCCCAGGATTAAAATTCTCTTAATCACTTATTTTAACCACATACATTTGCAGACAAATTGCTTTGCCTAATTCAAAATCTGAAGGAGGCTTATAATGGTAGTCTGGCCGCAACCTTCACTATGCAATCACTCCAGTGGCTCCCTGGTACCGTCTTGGGTCGGTCCAGATTTGCAAGAGAGCTCAGCTCCCATCTAGGCACCGAAATAAGTGGCTTGACCCCCCCAGAAGAGCTCAGCATGTTGGGTGCAGTGCTCTGGTGAAAACCCAGCTCAGCTGCGAGACTCACAGCGGGAGCTGCTCGGTGCTAAGCACGGCTGAAAACCAGGCTCTTATTTTGGGACCTAAATGTGATCTCAGCTTTTTGGGGAAAAAAACAAAAACCAAGTGTGGATGCCAAGCCCCTGAAAATCCAGACCCTCCTGTCTGTTGTATCACACACCCATGCTCGCTCTCTCTCTCTCTCTCACACACACACACACACACACACACCCTCCCCATGTAACTTTATTTGCTATTTTCAGGTGACACCCGCCTCTATTCCTACCCCAAATGCTTTTGATCCGATGTTGACAAACGTTATGTCAGTTTCCATGTCAAACAATAGACATTGTTACGTCCTCTTTTCCCAGGCCAGTTTCTCAGAGCAAAGAGCAGCCTTGGAAAGGGGGAAGCCGTGAGAATTCGGGGCAAGAGGAACACCTCACGCTTTGCAGGCCTGTCGGGTTGGGGTGGGGGTGGGGGGGCTGCAGACTAGCTCCACCTGCTGGGAGGTGTGGGAAATACATCCACCTCTAGGCAGCAAAAGCCCCCCCCCCCCTTAGTCCTTCTATCAGAGCAGCATCCGTGTCTGTAATGCGTCACCCCCTGAAGTGCTTCCAGGCTGGGAAGTCAGTTCCCCTTTGTCATGTCAGATTGTCCCCTTTCCAGACCGGTTCTGTTGCTGCCTCTGTCATTGCCAATATTCTATGCCGTGCCTGAGGCGATATCGCGGCCATTAGACCTGACTTCTGTGGAGTAGGCAGCTCAGTGAAGTAAATCCAAATGTCCCCGAGGGCGAGCAGAGAGGAGGGGGCCTGGGGCTGGGAAGCAGCTTCCGCCTTCACCTAGCGGATCAAGACCAACCAGATCACATCCAACAAGTGCAGCAACTGTGGCCTGGCAAATGATGCTAACATCATCCAGCCAAAGCCACCAACAAATCGCAGACACCACCATCAGCACCGTCTGGCAAACACAGCCAGTGCCAACTGGCAAACGTTCCCAGAGCCTCCTGGCATCGCCCAGCCAGCGCCACCAACAAACACCACCAGCACCGCCCAGCAAACACAGCCAGCGCCATCTGGCAAATGTTCCCAGAGCCTCCTGGCACTGCCCAGCCAGCACCACCACCAAATGCCACCAGCACCGCCCAGCAAACACAGCCAGCGCCAACTGGCAAACATTCCCAGAGCCTCCTGGCACTGCCCAGCCAGCGCCACCACCAAATGCCACCAGCACCGCCCAGCAAACACAGCCAGCGCCAACTGGCAAATGTTCCCAGAGCCTCCTGGCATCGCCCAGCCAGCGCCACCACCAAACGCCATCAGCACTATCTGGCAAACACAGCCAGCGCCAACTGGCAAATGTTCCCAGAGCCTCCTGGCATCGCCCAGCCAGCGCCACCAACAAACACCACCAGCACTGCCCAGCAAACACAGCCAGCACCATCTGGCAAATGTTCCCAGAGCCTCCTGGCACTTCCCAGCCAGCGCCACCAACAAACACCACCAGCACTGCCCAGCAAACACAGCCAGCGCCATCTGGCAAATGTTCCCAGAGCCTCCTGGCACTGCCCAGCCAGCACCACCACCAAATGCCACCAGCACCGCCCAGCAAACACAGCCAGTGCCAACTGGCAAACGTTCCTAGAGCCTCCTGGCATCACCCAGCCAGCGCCACCACCAAATGCCACCAGCACCGCCCAGCAAACACAGCCAGCGCCATCTGGCAAACGTTCCCAGAGCCTCCTGGCATCGCCCAGCCAGTGCCACCAACAAACACCACCAGCACCGCCCAGCAAACACAGCCAGCGCCACCACCAAACGCCATCAGCACTATCTGGCAAACACAGCCAGCGCCATCTGGCAAATGTTCCCAGAGCCTCCTGGCACTGCCCAGCCAGCGCCACCACCAAATGCCACCAGCACCGCCCAGCAAACACAGCCAGCGCCAACTGGCAAATGTTCCCAGAGCCTCCTGGCATCGCCCAGCCAGTGCCACCAACAAACGCCACCAGCACCGCCCAGCAAACACAGCCAGCGCCACCACCAAACGCCATCAGCACTATCTGGCAAACACAGCCAGCGCCAACTGGCAAATGTTCCCAGAGCCTCCTGGCATCGCCCAGCCAGCGCCACCAACAAACACCACCAGCACTGCCCAGCAAACACAGCCAGCGCCATCTGGCAAATGTTCCCAGAGCCTCCTGGCACTGCCCAGCCAGCGCCACCAACAAACACCACCAGCACTGCCCAGCAAACACAGCCAGCACCATCTGGCAAATGTTCCCAGAGCCTCCTGGCACTTCCCAGCCAGCGCCACCAACAAACACCACCAGCACTGCCCAGCAAACACAGCCAGCGCCATCTGGCAAATGTTCCCAGAGCCTCCTGGCACTGCCCAGCCAGCACCACCACCAAATGCCACCAGCACCGCCCAGCAAACACAGCCAGTGCCAACTGGCAAACGTTCCTAGAGCCTCCTGGCATCACCCAGCCAGCGCCACCACCAAATGCCACCAGCACCGCCCAGCAAACACAGCCAGCGCCATCTGGCAAACGTTCCCAGAGCCTCCTGGCATCGCCCAGCCAGCGCCACCATCAAACGCCATCAGCACTGTCTGGCAAACACAGCCAGCGCCATCTGGCAAACGTTCCCAGAGCCTCCTGGCATCGCCCAGCCAGCGCCACCATCAAACGCCATCAGCACTGTCTGGCAAACACAGCCAGCGCCATCTGGCAAATGTTCCCACAGCCTCCTGGCACTGCCCAGCCAGCGCCACCAACAAACGCCACCAGCACCGCCCAGCAAACACAGCCAGCGCCAACTGGCAAACGTTCCCAGTGCCTCCTGGTACTGCCCAGCCAGCGCCACCTGCGCCACTCGGCAAACACGCCTTCTCAGTGAATTTCCTGTCCTCTGTGTTTAAAATCTTAAGCTGTGGCTCTCCCACAACTGCCACTTGCTCACCCATATGCCCATGCAGATGCTTTTGCCGCCTGTGCAGCTGGTTTTAGCACCGGATTATTATCGAGTCAGGAAGTCCCGAGCTCAGGATTCTCCAGGAATGTTAACTCAGCTATGCTGCACGTGCTGCATGTTTTATGCTCAACAACACACCCCAAGGGCCAGCTCTGCCATGCGACGAGCCGTGGGTGCGCCACAGCACCCACTTCTACCCCGCGCAGAGAGGTTTTAGTTCAGGCAGCACAATTTCACCAGAAAGAAAAGGTCTTGGCTTTACCTATCCCTAAGTATCCCTCTCCCCTTGCTCCAGCTCTACTGCCCGGTTATACGCCCTGCCCTCTCCCCGGGGAAGGCGGATGATGCTGATTTTGATATTTGTGCGGTTGAGGTTGGTGCCCCATTGTGCAAGGTGCTGTACACACATCTAAAGAAAAGATGGGCCCTGCCCTCCCCATCCGAGTATAAGACAAGGACACAGCAGGTGGGTGCAGCACACAGACCGAGGGAGCACAAGGAAGCAGTGAGACAATTATGGTTAGCATAAGGAGCAATGCTTTCAGCACCCCAGCTGCCTAGCCACTGTCCAGTGTTTGTCGGCATCACAGCCCAGGCAGGTTGCAGACGTATGCTGCTGATGAATGGGGTTTTCTCATTCACAAAAAGCAAAACAGCCTCGATGCCTATTTTCAGACCAAGGAAAAGAACCAAGAAAGAAAGAACGAATATAAAGTCTCCAGGCGAGCGAGTGAGCGCCAGTCACGGCTCCCGGAGACTGTACGGCTGTGCAAGGAAAAAGGTGGAACAATGGCCCTTTCCCTCCCGTTTACAGTTACCTTCCTGCCTCTTTCCTTTCCGTTCACCCCTCAGGCATCTTTGGTTCCTCCTCCACGCCTGGCCTCAGCCCCTCTCCCAGATCCCTGCCGCAAGAGATGTCCCTCCCACTATATGCCAAGCACTGGGGCAGGATTGGTACTGACAGCATATTGACTGGGCCGCTGTCCAGTCTAGTTTTAAATGTGCCAAGGGGATGGGTCCCCTCATTGCCTCCGGAGTCCTTCCCATCTTCAACTGCTCCTATCCAACTCTCCTGCATTTCTTGGTTGCCATGGCATCCTCCTCCTCCTTTCTCAGGTTGCCATGGCTCCTCCTGCCTGTGGCAGCAGCAGCATCTTCATCAAAGGGAAGGCACCATTTTCCCTTTTAGTACTTAGCGCCCCGAGATGATGGTGCCACCAGGACAGGCGACTGAGCTTAGGCTCCCACGGACACGGCAGGTCGGCTGTGCTGTGGGTAGGCCTGACAGCACGGTGACAAGTTACGATCAGGACCCCGCCCCCCCCGGGGGCTTATGGGGAAGAGAGACCCCCTGCCCTCCTTCCTGCCACACTGCCTCGAGTGATCTTCCCCTTGGCACCATGCTCCTGGGCGCCCGGGCACTCAGATCCGCTGGTTCACACTGGAAAGGACTCAGGAGGGTCTGGCAGCTGAGGGAGGAGGATCAAGGGGGTGTCCCAAGGTTCTCACTGAGGAGCCCTGGGGTAAGAAGTGTGTGCAATGGGTGCACCTTGGGTGGGGGAGGTTGGTAGCTGGGTGTAAGGGGAGTAAGGACAAGTGGGGTGCAGGGAGGGTCTTGGCTCAGATTCACAGTGTAGCTGGGAAAGGTGCAAAGCATGGTGAGGCGTGGCACAGCGAGGCATGGTATGGTGAGGGGCCATAGCATGGTGAGGTGTGGTATGGTGAGGGCGGCATGGTATGGTGAGGCATGGCACAGTAAGATGGGGTATGGTGAGGGGGCATGGCAGGTTGGGGGCTGTGGCACAGTGAGGGAGGTATGGCATGGTGAGGCGTGACATGGCATGGTCAGGGGAGGCTCCAGACCCCAGCACACCAAGCGCGTGCTTGGGGCGGCATGCCAGTCGCCGGGAGGGCGGCAGGCAGCTCCGGTGGACCTCCCGCAGGCGTGCCTGCGGATGGTCCGGTGGAGCCGCGGGACCGGCGACCGGCAGAGCGCCTCCCGCGGCATGCCGCCCTGCTTGGCGCGGCGAAATGCCTAGAGCCGCCCCTGGGCATGGTGAGGCATGACATGGCATGGTGAGGTGTGACATGGCATGGCGAGGCATGACATGGCATGGTGAGATGTGACACATTGAAGTGTGACATGGCACTGTGAGGTTTGGCACGGCGAAGTGTGACATGGCACGGTGAAGTGAGATGTGGCATGGCACGGTGAGGTTTGGCATGGTGAAGTGTGACATGGTACAGTGAGGTTTCGCACGCTGAGGTGTGACATGGCACGGCAAGGTGAGCTATCACATAGCCTGGCAAAGCAAGCCCTCCCTCTGTCACTTTCAAATATTCACAACTTTGTCCTTCCAAATGGAGCTTCCCCACCCTCAGCACAGGCCATCCTCCTCCTCCTGGGAAAAAACTGCCTCAGCTTTGGGCCAAAGCGAGCATGGTGTTACCAGAGCACCTCCCCCACCCATGCCCTGCCCAAACATCTGAACGGGCTGCATTTCTGTGCTGCTCAGAGAACGTCTGAACAGAGTTATTCAACCCCCGCCCCCTGGAAAATTACATACACCCGTATAATCATACACCAACACACACACTCTCCCCCCCACACATGCACACGTGCACCGCCTCACTCGCACAGCCCAACCAGGAGCCATTTTCAAGACATCCTGAGCAGTAGAGAGGAGCGGCCAGCGTGGCCCAGCCATCTCCTTCCCTGGAGCCGCCACACCGTAACAACAGGTGCAATTGCAGGCAACATACCACGCCGAGACATGGGCATGAACAAGACCCCAATTTATCCTCACTGCATCCCTTACGGGGACCACACCACTCCCGAGACGAGGCTTCTGCATTTGTCACTTTCTTCAGTGTGGTATTTTCTGTTCTTTCTAGGGGACTAACCCTGGCTGGGGACTCACCCCACGCCCGGCCGAAGGACGCCCACTGCTCCAGAGGCTCGCAAGCATTTCCAGGGTTAACGGCAGCGCTGCTGCTGCAGCCGGCTCCCTTCACTGCCGTCGCATGGCCGGGGCTATTGTTTTCCTCCGACGTGCTGTCCAACAGGCTCTTGGCGAGCTGCACTAAATCAATACAAGCACCGTGAGACAAGTCAGCCAGGAATAAACAGGCAAAGCAAATAATACGCGGGAGGATAAACAACTTCAGGAAGTGCCCCGGGGCAGGGCAAGTTCCCCACTAGCCCTGCCAGGCTGGGCCACGGCCCGGCGCTCCCCAGGGGCTGCAGGTGAGCTGCCCACAGACAGCACTGAGGTCAAGCGTGGGCCGTCTCACCAGCACCCAGCTGCAAGAATTCCCCTTTTCAAAGGGGCAGCGCCTTTGGTCTGCACACGCCTTCCCACACAGTGTCCGGTGTTTGTGTCGACGGCTGGGAGGATCACGGGAATAACCCGCGAGATGGGGATAATCCTAAACAGACACCCAGGAATCCACTTTGTTGGGCGAGCAGACCAGGCACGGGTGGCACAAGCACCTGGCTCGGCATGAACGAGCTCAGGCTTCTGGAAACAGCTGCTTCTCCCTGGGCCTGCTCAGGGTTCAAAACATACATCTCATAGTCCTTTCTGGTCATTAGCATAGCCCCGCCCCTTAGTGACACCATCCGAGCCCCTCCGTGGTTCCTAGGGGTGCTGTGACCCACGTGCTTTTACAATGGATGCTTTACAGAGCTCTGAAATACAGTGGTTTTCAAACTGTGGGTCGCAGCGGCTCTGGTCAGCACTGCCAGTCAGGAACCGGCCAATGGGAGTGCGGAGCCGGTGCTCGTGACGAGGGCAGCGTGCGGAGCTCCGTACCACCCCACCCCCGACTAGGAGCTGGACCTGCTGCTGGCTGCTTCTGGAGCACAGCACGGTCCGCAGTGCAAGGACAGGGACTGCCTTAGCACCCCCGCTGTGCCACTGACTGAGAGCCACCCACGGCAAGCCCACGCCCCAACCCCAATCCCCTGCCCCAGCCCTGAGCCTCGCCACAAACCCAGAGCCCCTTTCTGCGCCTGAAATCCCTCATCCCCGGCCCCACCCCAGAGCCTGCACCCCCAGCCCAGAGCCCTGACCCTTCCTGCACCCGAACCCCCTGTCCCAGCCCAGAGCCCCCTCCCGCACCCTGAACCCCTCATTCCTGGCCCCACCCCACAGCCCTCACCCCTGCATCCCAACCATCTGCCCCAGCCCTGAGCCCCTCCCACACCCCAAATCCCTCATCCCCTGCTCTGTTGGGTCACAGGTATCAACAATTTTCTTCAACTTGGTCACCAGAAAAAAAGTGTATAAACCACTGCTGTAATAAATACGGGTATAAGCCACACCCCTTACACTTTGTAGAGCTCTGTAATAAATACAGGTATAAGCCACACCCCTTACACTTTGTAGAGCTCTGCAATAAATATGAGTATAAGCCACACCCCTTACAATTTGTAGAGCTCTGCAATAAATATGGGTATAAGCCACACTCCTTACACTTTGTAGAGCTCTGTAATGAATATGGGTATAAACCGCACCATTTATACCATTGAGTAGCCCCTCCCCTTTCCACTGCTGCCACTCAGTCCTGGCATGTGTCCACTCCAGTAGCCCTGAGCTGGCTGGATTTAATGCTGTGTCTGGAACTCAGGCCAACAAAACATCTGCACAGAACTGCACTGTGAGGAAGAGCTGGTAGAGGAGGGGGACGTGGACGATAGACAGGAGCTCTCCAAGGCCTGGCTGAGCCCAGAGAAAGAACCAGCTGAAGGGGACTCAGGTCGGTGTAATTTACTGCTCCCATTAATGCACACCTTGTCGTGAACTCTTTTCACAGCCCCTGACACCTTCCCTCGCTCTCTCAAACTGCTGGCCAATGGCACGCGGGGCAGGAACAAAGGGATTCTGTTTTAAAGCGGATGGTTTATTTTAGGAGCAAGTGTCGCACTCATCATGGATGGCCAGGGCTTTATCTACCTCTGCCCTGTCCATGTAAGACTGCCTGGGGGTGTAACCTATGCACTGACAGTAACAGGAAAAAAAATAACACAATGCTTGAAGCAAGGCAGAAGCTTTCCAAAACATACGTTGTAACAGAAACCCTTGATAGGTTTTTTTGCAGGCAGAAGGATAATTCTAGCCAAATAAAAACAAGGCGAGTACAATTCAGTGCATTCAAAATGGGAAAAGAAATCCGCACAAACGAATACCGGAGCCTTCAAATGAAATAGCTCCAAAATACAAAAGAATGCTCACGAGCGAGCCCGTGACTGGGCAGCCAGACAAAATGAGTTTGCAGAAACGGCATTGTAAACATATTGGCTGCACGCTTCCTAGTTCAAAACGCAGTATTCTGCTTTCCCAGGCTGAAAGGCCAAGCCCAAAGCCAATGAACTTGCAGGCTGTGCTTAGATTCAGGAAAGAAGGAGCAATGTGGCTGGCTCCTGGGGCTTGGCTTGGACTGACTCACAGGACGAGCCAGCGACCGCAACTCTTCTCCGTTCGTGGCACTTAGGCTTTAGCTTGGCCCTTTTTATTCTGAAGTTCTCAAGCGAGTATTGGCTGATCTGTGCCTGCACATTTCTAGGCAGAGCTGCCTTGTTCCTTCCACTGGGGTACAACAGTCTGCAGTGCGCTCCGGGGATCGCAGCGCTGGGAGCATATGGGCCGTGGCAACCTCAAGCCAGCTAGAGGAGCAGCCTGGGGACTTTGGCACTCTCGTGAGTGCTATAGCCACCAGGATCACTCCTGCCTGTATGTTTAGCTGTGTTTCCTACGCTATTCCCTGCACCTACCTGGAGCTCCACCCCCGGCCCCCCACCCCTCATAGAAGCTAGAGGGTTTGAAAAGTGCCCCCATATAGTGCTACATGGCTCTGGAGCAAGCAGGAGGAGTGTGTTCCTGTCCGTATTCTCAGGCAGATCTACATGGGGGAAATTTTAGGGAGTTGTGCCACTTCTCTTTTGAAGCCTGCTAACCCCTTCAGTCTAACACCAGCTGGGGGGCTGGTTGCTTACTGGTGACCTCGTCTGGGGGATCCTGAGGGCCACCTCTCCACACCTGCTGAAAGACTGACCAGGATAAGGAAGAAAAGAAACGCACAAGGAAGAACATGTCCTTGGAGCTGCTCCAGAGTCCAGAGCCCGTGAGACCAGGGAATGGATGAACGTGTGCTGGATGGAGGGAAGGCGGGAGGGTTGAGAGATGTGCACCAAGACATCATGCATTTCCTCAGACAACTAACTCATATGCTCCAAGCTATTATGGAGCAGAACATCCAGGGGTGAAGCCTGGATAATTCCTTCTTCCTGGCATCAGGGGCACACATCTTCCCCCCCTTCAAGACACCAGAATTCCTTCCACTCAGCCCCAGTGGACAGTAGAGAGCTGCTAGGAGCACACACACACTGACCCGTGGTGCAGCCCAGGGTGACCAGTGCCTTGCATGCTCCTATTGAGCCGTGTGTGTTGTTTGTTGCTGCACAATAAAGTTGTATTTTGTGAAAAACATCATTCATTTTCCTTCTCTCACTGTGCCGAGAAGTGAACCCCTCATCAACGATCAAAGGATATAACAATTCATAACCTGGCCTGGCCTGTTTATTCTCCCAACGCAACACAAAGCAGCACACTCCAGTCCTGCCTCCACCACACGGCACCTCGATGGGCTCTGGCAATCGCTCCTGTGTCGGGTTGCTCACAGTCAGCAGGCAGCGTTTCCGCTTCCCCCTCCACCCTGCTGGGAACGTTTCCCCATTGGCCTGACACATACTATGTAAAACACGCCGTGCAGCAAGAACAAGAGGAATATTTGACTCACTGAGATCGAGACCAGTCAGGAGACCCCTCTACGTCTCATGTGCCCAAGGCACACGCCACGGTCATCCTGCACCTGCTAAGGCGATAGCTGAATCTTTCCTTGCTGTTGTCCATGTGTCCTCCCTACCCATCCGCCATGAATGTTAGTAAAATGTCCATGCTGACCCACCAACGCTTGCATAACCATGGAGGAGTCCCCCTTTCTTCCTGTGCTCAGACACAAGTGGGGGTTCAGAACTGGGATATGGGGATCCCATCTCTCACCCTACACAATTCAGGAAGCCCATTTAATTGAATCACCTATTTTGCCTGCACATTACAGGGAGTCACAGTCCTGGGCAGCAGGACATGCTCATTGGCCCTGCACGCCTGAATGATGACCACCCTCACCACAAACTTTCCAATGCCCAGCTGGTGGCCCACCGACCAATAGCAGTCCAGGATTGCAAGCTTCCGGAGCGCAATGCCCATCAGTTTCTCTACTGACAAAGCAGCTGTCACGTTGACGTCTTTGCGCTGGAGGGCTGGGATGAGCCCAGCACCTAGTGCCAAGAATGTGGCCTTCTGCCTCCGAAAGCTCTGCAGCCACTTCCGAGCAGCTTCACGATCCGATCATCTGGTGCTGGTTTCACGGGCGCAGAAGCACTGCTCCCCCAGGTGCAGCTTGTCCATGGATGCCCGCAGCAGCCGGTGACCGTCATTCACTGTCTGCATCTCCCACTCCTCCTCCGTTTGCTCATTTTCACTGCAGACCGACCAGCCGCTGCGGTAGTTGTCATTCTGTGAGCACAGAAGAATCCGTCGCCCTGCCTCTGTAACAGACAAGACAGCTCGGCTGATCTCTTCAGCATCCCCTCTGCTGACAGCAAGATGGGGGCGAGATTGCAAACTGCACAAGGAAGAGCAGATTCTGGGATGGAAAAAAGAAGATGGTGGGAACTGTACAAAATGGCATGAAGAAAAGGAAGTATTATGGGATGAAACAGAGGGAATCGTGGGCGTTTGGAGTTAAGTTCCCACAATTCCGAGAGGAGCGCTATTATCCCACAATGCACTGCAAAAATTCCCAGGAGGCAGTGCACCAGACAGCGGCACTGGAATGCCTACTCACATTGCCACATGTCTTTTGCCAGTGCAGCCCATTACTGTGAGGTCAAAGGGCAGCCTGACGAGAACATACTCCAGAGCCGTAGCAATGTCTGTGGCTGCGTGCCGGCAGAAATGTCCCCCGAGAAACTTTCTAGTGCAGACAGGGCCTCAGTAGAAGGGGGGCCGTGCCAAGGCACGAGCACCCGTCTGGGCAAAGCATCTCCCCTAAAGTGCACTCTGCTGCCAGCCCCAGGCAGCAGAGAGAGAGAAGGGCACCGTGCCCTGAATCCTGCTCTGTGCTGAGATGGCGCCTCCATCTGCTCAGCCGGTGCCCAATGGGGCTGACCTTGTATCGTCAGCCTAAGGTAAGTTGGGAGCTCCTTGCTGAGGCAAGGCCTGTGTGACAAAGTGGGACTGTTCTTAATGTTTTCTCTGAATACTGTGTGGGTGCCTCAGTTTCCCCATATGCATTTCTTAGGTATCTAGGTGGGGGGATCAGGGTGTGTGATTGTTGCAGAGCCCAAGAAGGCCCCTGTGATACTGTCTGCACAGAGAATGGCCGACACTCTGTCTCCTGGCAGCAAATGGCCTGGGCCCCTCCTCTGCAAAGATGCCAACTGAAGGTGTTGGAGAACAAAGATCAGGTGACCTCCTGGCCCGGGAAAGAGATAAAGGCCAGAGAGGAGGGGCTGGAGGGGTTCAGTTTGGAGCTGGCTGGGAAAATGGAGGGGAGCCCAGACGGGGCTCTGGCCTCCCTGGGCCCCCCCCAAGATGGACCTAACTGAGGGGGTCTTGTTGTCTGTACCTGCAAGACCTGTCTTGGACTGTGTTCCTGTCCTCTAAATAAACCTTCTGTTTTACTGGCTGGCTGAGAGTCATGGTGAGTTGCAGGAAGCCAGGGATGCATGGCCTTGTCCCCCCCAAACTCCATGACAGCCTGCACCGCCAACTCTCCATTACATGCAATGCTGGTTAATGTGAATTGCTCGGCTGGAGAAAGAGCTGCCAGGGCATCCGAGAGGTACCTGGGGCTGCATTTTGAGCAGGCGTGGCTGGCTCAGGACCCTCCCCCTGCATGTAGGAACTTGGCCTGGAGGAGCCGGCTGGGTTGTTTTCTTTTTTTTTTCTCCCCCAAGATGAAGAATTTAATTTTAGTTTTTACGGCTCCTCCTAGATGGATAAATCCCTTCCTGGCGAGTCCAAGCCCTGGAAAATCTTGTGAATCCGGCACTGGCCCTTCTGGCAGCTGCTGCAGCAATTCCTGTTTCTCTCCAGCCGCACTCTGTAAAGTTTTATAGTTTCCTGGTTCTAGCTGGAAGGCCCCAGCGATGCCGATGGGGTGGCAGGGGGAGTGCAACCATGCAGGAAACCTGAGGCCAGGGAGGTGGAGTGGGTAATGGCACCGAGGTGGGGCGTCGCGTACCACTGGCTCACTGGCCACCCGGCCCCTGGATCCGAAGAATGGCCAGATGCCATTGTGGATTTCTCCAGCACCATCAGGCCAGGAGTTGCCTGGGGACCCCCTGTCCTGGAATGAAAGCCCAGGGTCACGCCCAGTGCCAGGGGAGCTCATGCACCCTAGCTGAGTGTATCCCGGTGCTGACAGCCGGAGGAGCCTGGAACACAGCCTTTGCGTGCAGGGCGCAGGATGGTGCTACTGAGCGAGAGACCTGGGTATGAGGTGAATGTGGTAACAGTGTGAGGCGGGGGGGCCTAACCCTCAGCCCTGCCTAACCCCGCCTTGCTTCATGCTGCTGGGCATAGGAATCCTCAGCTGGACAAATTGGGGTATGGCTGGAGTGCCCAGCACTCTGGCCAGTCCTCAGTCCTGGTGTGACTGCTCCTGCCGACATGGGGGGCCGGTGACCCTGGCCGTTGGGGGAGGCTAGCCCCCAGCCCCTCCCCTTCTGCCCGAGGCCCTGCCCCTCGCCCCCGCAGGAGCCCAAAGCACCCCCACACCGGCCCAGCGCCGGGCAGTGCGGCCGCAGCGCTCCAGCCCCGGAGCACTGGGCGGCGCAGTCTGAGTGCCGAACGGGCAGCGTGGACCCAGCGCCAGCTGCCCTAGCCCCCGTGGCTGGCCGGCCGGCCCCAACCCCAGCCTCAGCCCCAGCGAGCCTGGGTCAGGGTAGAGAGCCGGGAACTGCAGGAGGGGACCCGGGGGCGGAGCCACACCAGGCTGTTTCGGGAGGCCCGGCCGGCATAACTTAGAGCAGCTTTAGGTTACACCAGGAGCTGTAGCCTGAGGATCAGGGGACTAGAAACGTGGCTTATCTACTGTAGGTGTTTCTATGCCCCCCCCATCACCACTTATCATACTGTGAACCGCCCCCCCCCCCACAGCCGCCTGTCGCTCTACCAGCACTCCCAGCCTTTACCACCCGCTCCTCAGATTCTCCCACATGGGAAATCCAAACAGCCACGACTTTGTCCTCCTTCGAATCCTGCCTGACATCCCACCTGAGCCATGAGGCCTCCTGAACCCAGCCTGCTGATCATCGCTAGGCAGGTGGTGAGCTCTGACTGTCCCTCTTCCCCGCCTTCCTTTTCCTGTGCCTTCCCGCTTACTAACGTCCCATTTCTTCCCATTCCTCACCCTGCCTCTACAGCCAATTAAATAAACCCAGCAATAGCTGTAACCCGCCAAGCTGGGCCAATTCTTCACCCTCCTCATTTGCTTGTGTGTTATATCCTCCTCCCCTAGCTGGGGTCTGTGTTGGGTCTTTTAGATTGTCACCCTTCAGAAGGGCAGGGATTGTACAATGCCTGGCAGCCTGGTGCCCCCATACTGGTGCCTCTGTGCTCTGCTCCCCAGTACAAATGTTCACCGCTACCACCACCAATTAGAATCACAAAAGCAACCCCGTTCCAGCTGACACCACTTCCTGCTCCAGCTGGAATTACAACTCCCTGCAGCAGGGCAAGAGGCAAGCAGCACAGTGGTCCAGCTCAGAAAACATTTGGACCCTGACAAATATTATGACCTACGTGTAGACACGGGTTTTATGTCCCACCACAACAATCTGCGACCCAACTATGACCGCAGAGCTGTTAATTTATTTTGAATGGTTTCTTGCAACGTGTGTTAATTCCTAATGCTTAACGCTCTGTTCCACTTTGTGTTTAGCTGTGATGCTCTGATTACCTTTCCCAGACCTGAAGAAGAGCTCTGTGTAAGCTCCAAAGCAGGTGTCTTTCACCAACAGAAGTTGCTCCAAAACAGATATTCCCCCACCCACCTTGTCTCTCATATCATGGGACCAACATGGCTCTAACAACATTGCAATCTACATATTGGAAACTCCACCCAACAAAATGATCAAGGAGCAGAAGAACTGGTCCAGCAGTACAGGCACTCCCTCACCGCCTGTAGACAGTCAGTGCTGAAGATGTGGAAACTTCTGCTTAATGCACAGTCGTGCTCATAAAAAGCCCCACATGATGCAAGGTTATATCAGAAAACTTATAGAAAGTAAGACTGAAAATATGATAATGCCTTTATAGCCATGAATGGCATTTCCTCACCTGGAATACCATGTTCGTTTAGGTGTTCTCTCTCAGAAAGGATATCAGAAAAGCAGAGAAAGTCCTGAGACAGGCAATGAAAATGTTTGGTGGTATGGAGTGACTCCTGGAGGAGAAGAGATTAAAAAGATTAGTTTAGAGGGGAGATTATAAAAGGGGACGTGATAGTGGTATATAAAATACTGAATAATAACATTACCTAACTCTTTGATAGTGCTTTCCAAAGGAAGTCAGTATCATATCCCCATTGGGTCTGCTTACTTAATTCTGGTATAAAAGGGGGTATCTCTTTTTACCCAATACATTACTAAACTGTGGAACTCATTGCCACAAGAGATCATTGAGGCCAAGAGCTTAGTAAGATTCAGAAAATGAGCAGACATTCATATAGATAATGAGAACATCCACAGTTACATCAGAGGGGAAAAGAATATATTAGAGAACCAATCATTGTGCTTCAAGATCTAAGGCTTGGGGTTAGTCCTAGTTAATGACAGCCCAGGGGGAGGCCTATTTACTATGATCCTAAAAGATATTTAGGCACCAAACTCCCAAGCTTAAATACCGTTGAAGACCTGATCCTAACCGCCTGGCATTCAGCCTAGTTACCAACCACCTGGGATTAGGAAGAAACTTCCTCCATGGGCAGGTCATCACATAATTGTCTGCTCCGGAGGTTTTGTCTGCATCCTTGGAATCATCCGTAACAGGCCAGTGTTAGTGACTGCAGGAGACAACGGCAGATGGCCCAATGGTCCTATCTGGTCTGGTGACACGCAGGTTCATACAGTTTGTTAAGTGTTGCCAAAACATGAAATGTCAGGGGTGTGAAAATGGGCAGAAATAAACTCCCCGAAATGTCCTCAAAGTGTCCCAGAGAAGGGGTCTAGTGTAGACGTGATCAAATCGATCCCCGATCGCTCTGCCGTCGACTCCGGAACTCCACCGCAGCAAGAGGTGGAAGCAGCGTCAACGGGGGAGCGGCAGCAGTCGACTCGCCGCTGTCCTCACGGCCAGGTAAATCGACCTAAGATACGCCAACTTCAGGTATGCTTTTCGCGTAGCTGAAGCTGCGTATCTTAGGTTGACTGCCCCCCCCCCCCAGTGTAGACCTAGCCTAGGTCCCTCCTGAAAGCTCCTTTCTTCAATGGTGCCCAGCGTGTGGTGTTGGGGAAGAGGCCTGATGCTGCTCCATTTTACGCTGGGATTGGTTGGGGGGAACTAGGCCCTGACAGCACATAGACACACCCACACCGGCCTGATCGGTGCGCGCGCGCACACACACACCCCTGTATGCGGACACCAGAGTACTCACATACACACTGCACACACCCACCGTTTAGTGATCTAGTTCATTCATGCATGCACACACACAAGACACACGCAGCCTTTCATGCAAACACACAAGTACTCACAAACACAGTGTGCCCACAAACTAGTGCCTTTGCACAGGCTTCTACCTATATGCCTGCATGTATTCACATACCCAGCCCCGCTTAGCACGCACCCAGCACCCAGGTACACACATACACTGGAGCTCATTCAGACATGCTCGCAACCGCACACACAAGACGTACACACACAAAGTACTCGCACAATACACTGCCTGGACATATACACACACGAGGCACACTCACATTCTATATGCAGAATGAACCTTCCCCCCTCCATCCCCCAGGCAACATACACACAATAGGCCAGAAGCAAGCTCCCAACATCCTCATCCCCTCGGGCACGGTCTCCACACAGGACACAATGACAACATTTACACAGCACGTGAGAACTCTCCTCCCAGCCTGGCTGAGAGCTGCATTGTTCGAGGGTGTTCGGGGTCACTGAACAGGAGAAAGACCCAGGTCCCCCTTCGCACCCTTCCCAGAAACAACAGGCCAGGGAGAGCGGAGAGGAGGACTGTAAACTTTGCATTACCACTAATTAAGCACTTGGCTGTCACTAACGCTTCCCAACACGCCTGTTTCTCTGACACTTTTACTGTTTGGGGAAATGGTGGCTCAGCCCTTTGATGAACTCGCTGTGAAGTTGAAAGGAGTTCGTGGCTCAGTGCCAGAGGCCTCTACAATTCTCTGTCAGGACCGGGATGTGAAATGGCCCATTTATAGAGCGGGGTAATAAATTAGACCTGGGAAACCCGAGCCACTTAGGCTGCAGATAAAAGGCAGGATGGGCCGGCCAAGTCTCCCTGTGGCAAATACCTCAGGCGAGTGCGGGCCGGGACCTTCCCCTCCAGCACCCAGCACATGGGAGAAGGGCGCAGTCCCGCGTCCCTTGCAGGGTCTGGGGAAGGGGGCTATGGAGAGTCTGATTGCGACTCTGGGGATCTGGGCATCCACAGGCCTCAGTGTGCTCCCTCCGCATCACAAAAACGCCTCAGTGCTCCCAAACAAGTGGCCACTGAGAGATTGGGATTGGGATGGCAGGGTGGCTGCAGGTTAGGACTGAGGGGTATCAGCAGAGCTGTGCGGGGAAGGTCAGGGCTGGGATAGTGGGGGGAGGAATGGGGGTGGGATTCGAGGGGTATCTGCAGGGCTGTGTTGGGGGAGGTCAGGGCTGGGATAGCAGGGGGAGGGTGGGACTGTGGGGCAGGATTGAGGAGCATCAGCAGAACTGTGTGGGGGATGTCAGGGCTGGGATAGTGGGGGGGGGGGCAGGGCTGGGGGGGCAGGACTGTGGCCAATCACAAATAACTAACGCAGCTTGACTAGCGAATGGCGACTCCTCGCTGAGATCTCTGTGACCAATCCAGTGAGCTGGCAACCCCCACAAAATCCACTGAGAATGTCTGCAAAAACAACGCGGAGTCCTTGTGGCATCTTAGAGACTAACACATTTATTTGGGCATAAGCTTTCGTGGGCTGTAACCCACTTCATCAAATGCATGGAGTGGAAAATACAGTAGGCGGGTATAAATGTACAGCACGTGAAAAGATGGGAGTTGCCTTACTAAGTGGGGGGTCAGTGCTAACGAGGTCAGTTCAATTAGGGTGGATGTGGCCCATTCCCAACAGTTGACAAGAAGGTGTGAGTATCAACAAAGGGAAAATTATTTTTTGTAGTGACCCAGCCACTCCCAGTCTTTATTCAGGCTTAATTTGGTGGTGTCAAGTTTGTAAATGAATTCCAGTTCCGCAGTTTCTCGTTGAAGTCTGTTTTGGAAGGTTTTTGGTGAAGAATGGCCACTTTTAAGTCTGTTAATGAGTGTCCAGGGAGATTGAAATGCTCTCCTACTGGTTTTTGAATGTTACAATTCTTGATGTCTGATTTGTGTCCATTTATTCTTTTGCGTAGATACTATCCAGTTTGGCCAATGTACATGGCAGAGGGGCATTGCTGGCACATGATGGCATGTATCACATTGGTAGATGTGCAGGTGAACCAGCCCCTGATGGTGTGGCCGATGTGGTTACATCCTGTGATGATGTCCCTTGAAAAGATTTGCGGACAGAGTTGGCAACGGGTTTGTGGCAGGGTTTGGTTCCTGGGTTAGTGTTTCTGTTGTGTGGTGTGTAGTTGCTGGTGAGTATTTACTTCAGGTTGGGGGGCTGTCTGTAAGCGAGGACTGGCTTGTCTCCCAAGGTCTGCCAGAGTGAGGGATCGTCCTTCAGGATAGGTTGCAGAGCCTTGATGATGCGCTGGAGAGGTTTTAGTTGGGGACTGTAGGTGACAGCTAGTGACATTGTTACTTTCTTTGTTGGGCCTGTCTTGTAGTAGGTGGCTTCTGGGTACCCTTCTGGCTCTGTCAATCTGTTTCTTCACTTCCCCAGGTGGGTATTGCAGTTTTAAGAACACCTGATAGCGATCCTGTAGGTGTTTGTCTCTGTGGAGGAGACCACTGTCTGCTTCTCCCAGAGGTTCCAGTAGAGTTGCCAATTTTGGTTGGACATATTCCTGGAGGTTTCATCACGATATAATCTTTAATTCCTGGAGACTCATGGACAATCCTGGGGGGATGGCAAGCCTAGTTTCCAGCTCTAATCACTGTTCCTGTAATATAGAGTAACTCACAGGGGAGAGAGCGGGGATGGGTGTGTGGATGTGTTAAAGGCTTCAGGGGAAGTCCTAGTGCTGTTACCCCTTCTAATGACAACCCTACACTAAACATCACTGGATTACAGCAGCAGTGAATGCAGACAGCAGGCGGGAGTGAGAGCTTTGGAAAAGACGAGGTGGGATGAGTGGAATTTGGGAGCAACTATTATAAACTGAACACAGCAGCACAGTAAACCCGGGGAGCAGATATCTGAGCATGCAGAAAGGTAGGATAGCGTTGCTTGGCAATTTCAGTGCTGCTATTACCAGGAAATGATCCTGGGTCACAGCGGAAGGACCTGTCTTTTTCCTTACTTGTCTAGCTTTTCATGCTAATAAAGCCCCATCAAATTGAAAGGGATTGTAGCTGGTGCTTCACAGGGGCAGATACGGTCGTGACCCTGTATCAGAGCCAACCCACCAAAGGGCAACGGTTCACTGGACGGAGGGTGGGGGCAGGCTGACCCGGGAATATACTCTGGAAGAAGTTGGTTTCAAGGAGGATTCCAAAGTCTAGCCCTCTGCGATCACAACAGGTATTTCAGACTCTACATCTGCAAGCTGAAGACTGCAGCCTCAGCCAATAAAAAAACAACAAAAAAACCCTGCTTCAGGGAGAGGGGGTTATCAGCAGGACACAACTGTAAATGAGATCAGGCTGGCTCTCTGAGACGGTGCCCTAAAGATGACTGGAGATTAAATAAACGAGAGTGGAGGATAGATGGAGTTTGAAGTTGAAATAACACAGGACCCTAGTACCCTAGATGTGCCCTGTATTAGATGAGTTACCGAGTGGGGGAGGATGCCAAATTAGCTGAGCGGCTTTCATCAGTTGCGAAATCTGAAGGCCGGGCTGACGGAGGAAACGCTGAGAATATTAATTCCATTGGGCCCTGATCCAGCACGGCACTTAAGCACGTGCTTCACATGCAGGATGTGAATTGTGCCATTGACTTCAATGGAATCTTTTGTGTGCTTAAAGTTAAGCAGGTGCTTATGGGCTTTTCTGGAGTGGAGCACTAGAGCAGTGTCTGGACAGGCCGGCATGCAGAGGCTAACTCAAAATCCTGCAATTCCCATCCCTTGATGCTGGCAGTCAGAGCAGCAGATAGTTTGTGCGTCGAAGGAACCTTGCACTGAAAGGCTTGAGCGGGGATATTGCTAGGAAGGTATTTCCTGGCAAACCAGAGCCGGCGGAATGTCAGAAGACGGGAAATGAGGCGTGTGAAGGAAAAGCCTTGCTCTCATGTTGTCAGGAGTAGCTAGGAACCTGCTATGGTGATAAAACTACTGCTCATAATTCCTGAATGTAACAGATTTCAAGCTTGGGCAGTCGGCGAAGCACCTTCTCTAATCCTCTTGTGCACCACAAAATGCAACACGCCGCGCCGCACCACAACAAGGATGGTGATATATTTCACTACGCAGGACTGGGTAACTAGATCCCTTCAAGTTACAGGGGTAGCTGTCGGCTGAGGATTTAGTGTGATGGGGAAATGTCATAAAGATGTTAAAATGCTTTGAGAGCAGGTCATGCAAACAGCAGCAGCAGCTGACACACCGCGATCAGAAAGAGAAGCTCTCCCCCACTCCCACCCCAGAACAGCAAAGAAATCCTTCACCTCAGAGACCTTCCTGCTGGCACAAGCTGAGAACAAAGAGACCAGAATGCAGGACAGGCGAAGTTCAGGCTTGAAGGCTTCAATGAAACCCATGTGAAGAGGAATAATTATAATGCGTGGCCTCTCTCTAGGGTGCTGTGCAAACCCTAATCCACCCCCTTGGCATCCCTCATGAAACAGGATTATCTCCACTTTAAAGATGGAGAAACTGAGGCAGGCAGAGGAAGGATTGTGAGGAAAATCAACATCAACCTAATACGCTGAATGGAAATCTCTAGGCCGCACCTCTCTGTGAAACTGTGAGCTGAAAGGCCCGGGAGAATCTGCTGTAGGGAACAGTCCTTATGCAGCCATCATACGTAACCATTGATGCTGGTTGGAAGTGGCTGTGAAATGCAACCAACTCAGCCTGGTGGCCTTACGCACCCATCTTTCAGTGTCAATGACCGCAGGAGGCTGGGGCCTGTGATGAACTGGGTGGACTGAAAAGGGCTCAGGAATCTGTTCAGCCCCTGGCAGCTCCCTGGGCATTTGAGAGAGGAAATACAGGCCCCGCTCCCGGGGATTTGCAAGTCAAAGGAGAGCCTGGGGTGAGTGCGGCGCAGAGATTTGACTGGGAAATGCTTTCTTCCCAGTCCGTGTAGGGGGAGCCGCAGAGCTGGGCAGCACGTGGGGAGATTTCCAATGCAAAGGTGCCCCTGGGGGAGCTGGCACAGTGACCAGGACGGAATTGGGAGAGGTCTGCCACTGAGGGAAGATGCACCTGGACCTTGGCTCGGGCCTGGAAACAATCTGACACCCACTTACCTGTAACCCTCGCAAGCTTGCAGGGCTACTTCATCGCTCCCACTAGGGAGACTTGCAGGCCACGCAGAGCGATGGGGTCCCTCAGGCTTGAGGGGCAGGGTTAGGCCGGGCTTCTGGCAGTGAGAAGATGCCACAAGGCAAGAGAGAGAAGCCGGGCTGCTCCTGGCCAGGGTCATCAGACAGCAAGTGTGAAAAATCGGGACGGGAGTGGTGGTGGTGGGGGGTAATAGGCACCCATATAAGACAAAGCCCCAAATACTAGGCCTGTCCCTATAAAATCGAGAGATCTGGTCACCCAACTCATGGCAAAGGGAGTGGAGGCGGAGGGCAGGCTATTTGCAGCTGGCTGGTTCCACTGTAGCCTCCCGCCAGGGTGCAGTTGTTGCCAGAACATGACAAGGGAAGGAGGGAGCGGGCACCTGGAGCAGTCAGGTGAAGGGGAAGCTGGAGTGGGCGGTTCTGGAGCCAGCCTGGGTGGGCGAGGGAAGGCGGGGTTCTGGGGTCGGAGGGGAGGAGAGGAATTTACAGTGGGGCGGAAGGAGGCAGTAGGGAAGGGGCTTTCCGCACTGAGGACAGAGGAGGAAGGAGCTGCTGGACATCTCCCCCGCAGTGAGGAAGGCTGAGCTGGCAGGAAGGGGTTAATGGTTCCTCAGAGCTGAGTGTGAAGCTGCCGTGTTTCCTATGGCAGATTGGGTTTCAGGACCAGATGTGAACTGTGGGCTGGAGGTGGGATCCTGTCTCTGCCCAGGCTCCAGCTCTTGGCCGCAGAGAGAGGCTCAGGTGACGCCAGCTCTTTGCTAAATGTCACATGCAGACAATGCAAACCCTTTCCCCAGGACCCAAGCAGCCGGCGAGAGCACCGGCGGGTTAGCACTCGTAAAGTGCCACCAGGGCCCCAGCCTGTGGCCAGACTCCTTGCAGCCTACCGGGCCCAGCAGCCTGCCTCCAGGTGACAGCATGTTCGGCTCATTGGAATAACATTCACCCACCAGGCCCTGCAGCAAAGACCCGGCCCCCTCAGCCAGATCAGTCCCTCGCAGACACACAGGGGCAAATGGCAGAGAGCTGAGCAATGGGTTATGGGAAGGCTGTAAGGTCTGTGCCTGTCCCTAGCTCCCGTGGCAGGGAGCTCCGGAGCTGACAGCTGCCCAGGAAGCTCAATCTCCTGCTGGCCTCCACTCCTCCTAGCTCCATGTTTCTTGGGAGCACATCTGGTCACGACTGCAGAGGGAGAGGCATTCAGTGAGGCAGCCTGGGCTCTGTGCATTGAAGGCTGTGAAGATCAGGACCGTGTGATCGATGGAGCCAGTGCAATGTCTGGCAAACCGGGTCAGAGAGCAGGGATTCTTATCTTTGCATCAGTGGCAAGGAGGCCACAATCTCTTGCACATCAGGACCTCTCTTCATGTCAGTAGGACACTTAGTCAACAAACTGGCCTCCCTGGACCCTGAGGATGAAAATGGGGCCCAACCGTAAAATTCAGCACCTGCTGCACTGTCAGCTTTCCTCCAATGGGACCTTCGTGGAGGTTGAGGAGCAGCAGATATCTGGGTTGGCAAGACAGCGGGCTCTGGGTGAGCAATCCTGTCTGCGGCCCAGCCCTCATGCTTCCTGTGTCCTGAGAATTGCAAGCACCTGTCTCTCATCCTGCATGCTTAGCCTGTTCACATTCCTTCACGCATCCTGCGAAGCCCACGCTGCGAGGGGGGAGGTGCAACACGTGGTGTCAGCAGTAGGATCTGAGAGCAGTGCCGATTGCCTTCTCCTGTAAAACACCCCAGGCCAAGTGCAGATGTCGTGGAGCTTCCCCTGGCTAGCGTGGGAGCTCATGCTCGGAGGACGGGAGCCAGCTCCCCTGAGTTTATTAAGCAGGAGCGCAGACAGCGTGGGAGCAGGTTCATGTCTCCAGACCTGCAGGTCAGAGGGTTGCTGTGAATTTTCAGAGAGGAACAGGCAGCCTAGCTGGAGCTGGCGGAAAGCCTGTTCAAAGGGAATGAGAAATTCGGTGGAGCTGAGTCTCTCTGATCACACCCCGGGTAACGATCACAGATGAAATCATCCTTGCCCAAGAGCCAGCTCCCGCACTTGCTGGTGTGCAAGCCTTTCTCTGGCACCGCTCCGTGCACCTGGCTCTAAGGAACCTGCTGGAAAGGCTCTAGCTCCGTTTCTTTGACGATTTCAAAGGCAGGCACCTTGTGAATACTGCTCCGCTGCAGGTAGAGATTCCTACAGCTCGTGGGAGTGCTAATGAGAGCCAATGAAAACCGGACGGACCTGTCTTGGAGCTGGAATGGGAGCCTGTGTTTCTCTGCACTTCTGACAAGAGAAGCTCTTGATTTCGCAGCTCCACACGCAGCGACCACTCGGCTGGAATGAACAACAAGGGCTGGAGGGTGTGTGAGACTAACCTGACCCTTCAAACAGAATTCATTAGTTAACAAGATTGATTGTGGCTGCCACATAAAATGCTACAGACGTGTGAAGAAATATGACTAATTACTATTATTAATTCCAGTTTGCAATAAAATCCCGCCGTGCATCTCTCTCTCAGTGCAGTAGGTAGCAGAAGGAAATGAACATGCCGGAGTTCTCACAGCTAAAGCACCTTCCAAAATGCTCTCTCACCCGTGGGAGAACAAAGGGCCCTAATCTGTGGGTGTTGCGCTGATGTAGAAAGCTGCATCTGCAGTGCACATGCATGCTCCTGGGCTCGCCTCGAATGGCCCCCCAATCTCATAAAACAGCTTATTAACATCTCAGCTGTTCGTCACGTGGCTTCTGGCGCTCCTGGAAGGTGTTCGGACCCCCCGGAGAGGAGCGCGGTGTAAGAACCGATATAGAACAGAACGTAGAATGGAATCTTTCAAGACGCTGCAAAAATAGAGGCGAGGAACTGGAAGGAGGAGGATCTAGTCTCTGATTCCCCCTGCGCTACTGAGAAAGTGAGGTCTCCGTGGAAGGGCGGTTGCTGGAGACACCCTTCAAAAGCGATTAGACAGCCTCCAGTCCTCTGGGGGGAAGCCACCTCCTTCCAGCTGCTAGGATGCAGGCGGAAAGCTGGGCAGGTGCACGGCCTGGGCCGAAGTGCTCGCCCACTAACAAAACAAACAGCTCCCCCTAGCCACTGACACCAGGCACTGCGGTGCACATTTAATGCACTTGAAACAGCTACGTTACCTTCACCCCTTTTATTTTTCCAGTATTTTCTTCTGTCAAGAAATAGGAAAAAACAAGATTTCCCTCCCTGCTCCAATATCCTCCCTCACCACCACCTTCCCCATGGCCAGAGACAGCAAGGGGTGTGTTTTTTATTAAAAATGAAGAGGAAAATCCCAAAGGAAAAGGGAGAGAGAGGAGAGGTGGGTGAACGTGGAGACAGGGAAGGTGCGAAGTCAAAGCGTGGTGCACAGAAGGTAACCCGAGACAGCCAAAGGAGGAGGGTGCACAGCCTCGGGTGAGGAGGCTACAGAGTGACCCAGCCCTCGGGAAGCAGCTTGGAGGCACCCGGAGAAAGACCCTTAGAAGCCTTATTGATCCACAGACAATTATCCTTGCAACACTCCTGGAGCATGGAGGAGATCCCAGGACAGCAGAGTGACCCGGGCAGCTCCTGTTCCCTCCCACACTGCTAGTAAAATAATGGGGCACATATCAAGGCAGGTGGCCAGCAGGGCTCATCGACATTCATTTCTCTTGTTTATTTCTAACTTAGCCCATTCCCCACCACCCCACCCACCATCAAAACCTTGATATTATGGTGCTACGAGTCCCCTTCACTGTTTCCTTTGTCCTCCTTCCCCCACCTGTTGCATCTTGTCCTAATGTAGGGCCAGACATTCAAAAGTGCTCCCCGGAACAGGGATGGGAGAGTCGCTGTCTGGGCAGAGCCCGTTTCATTTACAACACCCTCAGCAGGTCGCAAGCCCCAGTAAAACCAGGGAGTCCAGGGTCTGCAGGACCGGGCACTTCGTTCTCAGAGGTGTCAAAAACAATGGGGGCGCTGGCTGAGGGCTGCCCTCCTGCCCTGCCTCCCCCTGAGTGATGGACCGGACAAGATAACTGGTGTCCGTGGCTGGAAGTTGAAGCTAGACAAGTTCAGACTGGAAATAAGGGGCGAGTTTTTAACGGTGAAGGTAAATGGCCACTGGAACAACGGACCGGAGTTGTGGTGGGTTCTCCGTCGCTGGCCATTTAGAAACACATCCAATCCTGATTTAAAACAGATCTGCTCTAGGGACCATTCTGGGGCAGTTCGACGGCCTGTGTCACGCAGCAGGCCAGGCGAGATGATCTTAGAGGCCCCTTCTGGCCTTGGCATCTGAGTCTATAGACCACATGGGAGGCCTTTTCTGTCCTTCTCAGTGATGGCCCTTTCCTTGGTTCTGCGCAGCCAAATGAAATTCAGAATCCGCACCCCCTCCTCCCAAAACACGAGCTGGCTGGAGGGGGGGAAGCATCCCAGCAGCAGGCCCCATGTGCTCAGACGCCAGCGAGGGACTGAGATTCCCAGGGAGGTGGGCGAGGATGCAGGAGGGGGCGACTGGTCCTATGCAGGGAGCTTAGCCTCTCCCCTGCCCTTCCACCTCTTCTCCACATTCCTGAGAGAGGCGGCTCTGGGCTACTCAAAGGGCCCCCTTAAATCTCCCTGTGCAGGAGAAGAACCAGAGGGAAACCACCTTGCGATACAATGGAGATGAGGGCCCTCCTGTTACCAGACACAGCTGGCTGGATCCCGCTGGGCCAGGGGAGCTCAGCCTTTAGCTGGGCTCGAGGCAGGGGGTGTCACATAGGGCTGGCAACTGTGGTTACAGCAGAAGCTGCCCCGTGAGTGAGCCTTGATGGGACGGCCACAGTCCAAGGTGCGTAGGAGCAAGGGAAAGCATGGGAATTTACATCCTGCATGTTTACTCATCAGGCTCAGCGTCGAATGTGTCAAATACCCCATAATGCACCTGGCCGGGGAGAAGATGCCTGCAGAGGTCCGCTGCTGCTCTGGAGCAGGAAGCTGAATTAGCACATGGCTTGAAAACGGGACCAGTGGTCTCTTGGGGTAGGGAGCTAGGTACCCGAAAATGGACAATGCCAGTGTTCTCAGGGTACTTCCCCTAGGCCTGGAGACAATTCTCTCCACCTCCTGCAGGAGGAGCTGTCCATGCTGAGCTCGGAGGCAGAATGTGATCAAAGGTGCACAGGGCGTGTTTACTATTTTCTGCCACTGACTCCATGGGAGCAGGGTCAGATGCTGTGACACTGGTTCTCAAGTCAGCTCAGCGACCATGATCAGGGCCAGATTATTATTTATGTTTTTTTAAATCCAGCCTCAGTGCCAGGTGCTAAGCCTGCAAATCTCCGTCTCCCTGTGGGCGTGTGAGCATGCACCCTCCATTGGCTGGCTGCAGATGAGCGGGAACATTAGGGTTTGCCTATATAGGCAAACCCTAACAGCAGCATTGTTCAGCTCTTGGCTACCCATTGAAAGATCCAGGTAAGGACCTCCTGAGCAGGCTGCAAAGGGCAACCCATTAATACCACCCTCAAGCCCGCCAACGGGAACCCCCCCAGAACCTGGAATCTCACAGCCCAAAGTACCAACCCAAACAACCATCCAAGAGCACGGAAGCCCTCTTTGCAGAGCGCCGCTCACCCTCACTGACACTCCCAGGGTTGGGCGCAGAAGGATTCATTATAAGAGGGAGTTGAAAATGTCACTCTATGCTCAGGATAAAAAGCTTCTTTATAAAGCCAGCGGAGTCCTTCCACCTTCCTTGATCTCCATCCCGCTGCCCCAGGAGGGTAATGGGGAAGATGCTGCTTTGTTAATTCAGTGTCAGACTCACCCCCACGATCCCGCTCCCTTCCCTGTGATTTCACAGCTCTGGCGAAGCTCCTCTCATTTCCGAGTCTCACCGCCCCTCCGGCTGACGAAACTTTCTTCCCCTTCGCCTGGATTCTTTTTAACACTTCCCCCCCCAGCCCCAATCTTCCTCTCACTCTGTTTCTCATTAATTATTCACATCTCATGAAATAGGAATGAAAACAGATTAAATGATGTTGGCCAGAGTCCTGCAGAAGTGAAATCAGCCCCGCGATTTCCTGCACCGATGTCGACTGCCTACAGCTGGAGCGAAACATTGAATCAGGGATGGGGAGAGAAGTTTGGAGTCAGGACTGGATTTCTCCGGCACGCTGAGATAAGTGCTGAGGTCACAGGGACCTTAGACACTTTAGTTACACAGGGAGATTCTGGGTCCACATTTAATAGATTAAATAAGGCCAGAAGGGATCATCTAGTCTGACCTCCTGCATAGCACAGGCCCCAGAACCTCACCCAATAATTTCTGCCTCAAGCCCACTTGTCTGAGCCAGAGAATAAGTTTCAGGAAGATCATCCAGTCTTGACTTAAATGCTGCAAGAGACAGAGAATCCACCACAGCCTTAGATAAGTTGTTCCAATGTTAATTACCCTCCCGTGTGCACCTTATTTCTAGGCTGAATTTATCTAACTGTAGCTTCCAGCCTCTGGATTGTGTTATGCCTTTGATAGTTTAAAGAAATCTTTTCCCCATGTAGGCGCTGGTCGACCGTAATCAAATCATGTCTTAACCTTCTCTGTGATAAACTAAATAAATGCAGCTTCTCAAGCCTCTCACTCTAAGGTATGTTTTCCATTACTCAGATCTCTCTTGCCGCTGTTTTCTGACCCTTCTCCAGTTTTTCCAACATCCTCTTTAAAGTGTTGACACCAGAACTGGCCACAGTCCCTAGTAACAGTCTCACCAATGTCAGATACAGAGTTAACACCCCCACCCGCCTCCTGCTTGATATTCCCCAGGTTCTACATTGAAGGTAGCCATCACCTTCTTCTTAGCTACAGCAATTCACTGGGAGCTCATGTCCCCCAAGTCCTTTTCAAAGCCACTGCTGTCCAGGAGACATCCCCCGTCCCGTAAGCATGACCTACATTCTTTATTCCTAGGTGCACAACCCTAGATTTGGATGTTACAACACATGGGTTATAGGGAACCCCCCAAAACAGCTACCCTCCTGAGCTGCCTCAGTGTCCCCACCCATGCTAAGAAACGCTGTTGTGCAGCAACGAATCCAAACTCTTTATGCATATGAAGTGCAAGTGAGCAGTTCCTCCCCCAGCCCCAAAGGAAAACAAGGTTACAACACAGCAGCTCTGCAAGCCTGTGCACAGGTCCCTGGCCCAGGTCACCCACCCGTGCATCATTAACCATTCTGCCCCAGTTCCTTTAGCCCCTGTTCCAAGGACCCACTCTCCAGGCCTCCTTCCTGAGAATCCCAAGACCTGCTTCTCTCCCACAAGTCTTCTCCTGTAGCCCCACGTCAGGCCTCCTACAAGAGGGCTCCCTGCAATGTTTCTCTCCATAGGCCTCTTCACCTGTGAATCCTGGTCCTGCCCAGGGGACACTCCCTCCAGGATCAGCCCCTTGTTCCCAAGCTCCTCCTACAGCCCTCTCCTCGGACCTTCTCTTAGAGGGCTCCCTGCAGTGTGATAGTTCCCAGGCATCACTGTGTGTGTCTTACCCTTGCTCCTGGGAACCTCCCTTCAAAGCCAACCCTGTGCTTCTGGGCCAGGCATGCACTGACCCTCTTGTTCCTCTGCTCACGCCTTCCTGCAGCTCAGCAGGGTTCCCCAGCGCTAGCCAGTTCTTCCAGCAGCTCCAGCACCCGCAGTTCACAGTTACTGCTCCCTTCAGGGCTCTTGCAGCAATTTTCCTTCAAGCAACTCTCCGCCATTCCTTCCGTCTCGCCTCTGTTCTCAGGCAGGTCTTGCCTGGCCTTCCACCACTCTCTCTGGATCTCCCTCTTCATTCAGCTCAGGTGCCTTCTCTTAAGCCCAACTAGGAGGCAGCTGGCCAGTCTCACGGGACACTGCTCTCTCTTAAAGGGGACAGTCACTCCATGACAGCGTGCTGTTCAATGGCGCCCACCTTAGGAAACGATCCAGATCAGCCTATACAACTGACCTGCCCCCTCGTATTTACCACTCCACCAGTTTCTGTGTCATTGCAGATATGGCCACCTATGTGGTGTGTGTAAATCCCACCCCTGGCTGTGTAAATGGGCCTCTCAGTGTCTGGCACCTTAGTGCATGTGCAGTGCACAGGTCCTGCAGCAGAGGAAGCCACCTTTGGAGCCCCCCCTCTGTAAGGCCGCCCGTAGATAATCCTCAATATTCCTGCAGAGAAGACCATTGTGTGGGTGAGTGATGGTCCTCGTTCAGCTGAGCTCTGGGCCTAAGGCTGGGTAGATCTTGCGTTCCAGGCTCTTCACTGTGCCTGCAATCTGCTTTCAACCATCCCTCTCCAGCATGGCTGCCATCCCCGTGCTCTGCTTCACACTCATTCATCAATCGTTTGCCAGACACGCCCTGACCACTGCAATACTGGAAACAGGAACTGCCAGACAGGGCCAGTGCTCAGTCCAGATCAGTACCCTAATTCTGACAATGTCCAGTTCCAGGTGTTTCAGAGAAAGGTGCCAGACGCCCCTGTTTCATTTCTGAATCTTACCAAGCTTTGGTCCTCCAGTGGGAGGGAGTTCCACAGGTTAATGATGCACTGTGTAAAAACATATTTTATCAAGGTTAATGTTTTGCGTTTTAAATTAATTGAACGTCCCTTTGTTCTTGTGCTGTGAGAGATGGTAACTGGGAGTATTTAATTTGCCTTCTATAGCTCATTCATTATTTTATAACCCTCTATCACACCGCCTCCTCTCTAAACTAAACAGACCCAGCTTCTTCAGTCTCTCAGCATACAGATTTCTCTCCAGGCAGTCTTATCACCCATCTCTGAACTCCTTCTACTGACGTGATCTCCTTACCAATGCGGGGTGTATTCCAGGCAAGTTTGTATCATTGATTAATATGGTGATATAACATTTTCAGTAGTTTCCAGCCTGTTCTTTATGCATCTGAACATTTGCTTTGCTCTTTCGACCGCCACTGCATATTGAGCTGAGGTCTTCATCGAGCAGCCCACAGTGTCACCTAGGTCTGTTTTCTTGAGTGGTTACAGTTAATGTAGAACCCAGTAATGCAGATGACTCATTCCGATTATTCGCCCCAAGGTGCCTCACCTTGCCCTTGACTACAGTGACTTTTGTCTGCTATGGTGCGGCTCGCTCACCCAGCTTTGCTAGGTGCCTCTGAAGGTCCTCTCAGTCTTCTCTTGTCTTGACTAATCTAAATAATTGGGTCACATTTTGCCCCCTCACTCTTCACCCCCTTTTCCAGGTCATTAATGAATATATTAAATACCACCGATCCTAACCATAGGCCATCCCACTCTTAACCTTCGCTATGATGAAAATTTACTCCATGTTCCTGGTCTCCCCATCAGTTTCTGCTCCACAACACGCCATGACTATTTGTTTCCTTAACAGCCTCTTGAGAGGGACTTTGTTAAAGGCTTTGTAAAAATCCAGGTAAATTATGGCAACTGGTTCTCCTTTAGCTGCTATTTTGTTAACAGGCTCAAAGGATTCTAAAACATCCTTGATGCCACCAACTCACTCACTCTGCTTCTTTCTGTTTTCATGCTTAGCACTCACATGGTTGACCACTTTGTTCTGTGGGTCTACTTGTAGCGTCTTCCTTCACGTTCCTTGCTTCAAAGCTTTCCCGGTCCTCCCTTCTGAATATGCTTAGTGGTGGCGTAAGCCATTTGCAGGCTGATGTGTCTCTAACACAGGAGAGGTTGCTGTACATTCTTGAGAGAAGTGGCTGAAGGGTAAGTCTTCTCTTAGCATCCCGTGGGATGTTGTAAGAATGCTGGAAGTCACCAATGGCGCTAATCTAGATAGAGCGGCAAGTTGTAGTCGTCGGAATGTACAGGAGTTAGATCTGGGAGTAATGCTTACTGTTGGCTTTGGTGCAATTCTTTTTAGAATCTGTGCCCATCACCAGCGAAGCCTGTTCTGATGTTTTTAATTTGAAAACCCCGACACGTTAGGTCACATGGGAATAGAAAAGTGCAATAACAGGGCCAAAGATCTAGGACCAGATTTTCATTTTCAGAGTCAGGCTTCTTTACATCTCTTGGCCAATGTAAAGGGGCCTGATCATGGGAGTAAATTACTTTTCCTGAAAGCCACTTTCAGGCTCCTTCGCACTGCCTGAGTGGTGTAAAGGAAGCACATTAGTGTAAACGAGACTCTGGTCCTCGTGTTTTGGCCAGGTATACACACAGAAATTAAAGAAAAGGATTCACCAGTTCCAGTGTTACAACAGGGACATCGAACCTTCTGTTTCCTCCAGAGAGAGAGCGAATGCAAACTCCGGAGGGGCAGTGGCAGCCTGGCATTGTCCACACCAACCTACATGCCATGACAACCTGCTGGGGACAGATAGACAATGGAGGGCTGTTTATGCTCAGTCACAGAAGTCTGCTCCAATCACAGGTAAATTAACCGGACTGGTTCTACGTATCATAGAATTATAGAAGATTAGGGTTGGAAGAGACCTCAGGAGTCATCTAGTCCAAACCCCTGCTCAAAGTATGAAGTCCAGTTCCAGACCAGTTCACAGTTTAACTCACTAAGGGGATTTTATATCACCTCTGACCACACTGAAAGTTTCGTTGCCATAATCCACTGACAATTCAAGAGGCACAGGCAATTATTATGTATCCCGTACTGGCTGCGTTGTAAAACCACCCGAGAGACTGAATCTATAAATATTTGTCATCCAGTTAATATTTGAATAATGTGGTTGGAAGTTAAATAGCAATGTTCTGAAATATTTGGTTTCAGCAAATTTCAAATCTATGTCAATAGTAAACCCGACAAATTTCCATTTTTTAAAAATCCTTCCTCCTCTGTGCTGGTTCTTACATCACACCTATCCCTTTGGCATGTATAAGAAGGAGGGAGTGTAACATTATTAGCTGTCAGCAGATGGCACTGTTAGAGATGGGCTTAGTTTTGTTTAGGTGACTGTCTAGCAGTTAGGACTTGGAGAAATGTTTATTTGTTAGCTGTGGTGCAGTTCTTTTGACATTCTGAGCGTATCTCTGATGACTGTTCTCTCTGCCTAAAGTCTCCCTCTGCCAAATAATTTCTTTGGTAGGTACAGCTGCTCCACAAGTTACATCCACCCAGGCAAACAAATCATTCCAGGGTGCAAAAGCTTCAAAGGGATGGATGTAAAAGTGGGTTAATACAGCAGCCTTCAACTCTGGAGACCTGGGTTCAGATCTGTGCGAAATTGAAGGGCGTTGGCAAAACTGTGTGAGACACAGGATGCTGCTTCCCTAGCAGGCAACTCAGTCCCTACAGCATGCCTTAAAGGCAATATAAATTATAATGCAGTTTCCCATTCTGGAATCACTTTAATTACAGCCACAAGAAATCTTTCTTGTGTTAAATGTTGTGTATACGCCAAGAAAAAGGAAAGTGTCAGAAAGAGATCACGCTCGAGAGAGAGACAGACTCCTTTTCTCCTCGGCTTTGGTGTGGGATGTCTGGCAGCCCTGACAGGAGAAGCCCTCATTGACAGCTGCTGCTGCTACTGTGATGTTTTTGACAGGTGCACCACCAGAGCATTTGCTCTTGACAGACTCCAAGTGGGGCCCAGGGGGAGCTGCTGGCAGCCTGAGAGGGATTTCCTCATGAAAGATGCTGCATTCTTTTTTCCGCAAGATTTGATTAAATTACCGACACCTAGTAGAAATCAGAAGAGAAGCTAATCCGGAACAAACCAGGCCTCCTGGCGCGGGCTCCCCGCTGCAATTCCAGCTCCACTCAGCTCCTCGCAGGGATGTGTGGGCACAGGAGCCAGACACCGGCTCCGGGGAGTGGAAGCTGCTCCAAACATACCCAGGGCTAATCTGCAACCAGCAGGCTCTTGCGATAAAAAGGCACTGGTTCTCCACACACAGCACCTGCGTTCCATCCCCATGCTCAGGAGGTGGAAGGCATTGGGTTGGGGGGTTACACTGAAGGTACGGTAGCCTTAGGGAAAGTCATGCTGTATGCTGTGTGGGACGGGGGGATTCCTGCAGACCCCTGCCCGGCCTTTCAATCCCTCCCTCTCCTCTCATGCTGTTTGCAGTCCCATGCCTGCTCTGTCTTGCCAGAGGTGCCTGTCACTGTGGTCTCTTTCTCATTCCGTGTGTCTCATCACGCACTCCGGCTCCTCTCCCCAATCTGGGCCTTTCAGATGGAGACAATTTCACTTGGGTTTTCTCTCCCGGTTTTGTTGGCTGGGGGGTTGTTTGGAAGCCGCTCGAGGGGAGCGTACGAAAGGACTGAGCAGTGACTCATGGAGCCCCGGCTGCTTGCGTGGAGCCACAAGAAAGGCGGAGGGTCTGGAACAGGCACAAGAATTCTCCCTATTCTCCGAGACTTCCTCTGGAGGCGAGTCCAGATTCAGAGCCTCCTTCTCTCAGATCACAAAACACAAGCCAAGCATTCCCGGCGTCCATCTCGCCCTGCAGCTTCCCCTTCCTCGCTCAGACGTTTCCAGCTGTGCGTTCCCCTCCTGCCAGATGCAGTGGGTCAGAATCCCAGTCTTGGGGAGCCTTTGACGCTTTATGAAGAAGAGGTGTTAGTTCCTGTGACTCGGGCGTGCATCCCAGGTCCCTCGTAGATGGCCAGCTTGCAGAGGTCGAGCTGAGATTTTCTTAAAAGTGAACTGCAAAGGACAAAGAGTTGGGCCTGCCGCCTTTTTTTTTGTTTTGTTTCTTTGTGACATGTGGAGGCCTAGAAGAGCGTTCTTTAAAACAAATATGTTTTCCTGATTCTTTTTTCTTTTAGAAATAGCAGGATGCCAAGTCTGGCCTTCCCTGGGCTTGCTGGCTGTCTTCTTGGATGACTCAGAGCTGTGCACTAAGAGATCTCTCCGAGGTGAAGCAGTGGGTGCTGAATCTTTGGTTTTTCTTGCAAGGCTTTGAGTTAAGTACAAAAACAAACCACGTGCAACTTGCATGATTCGTCTGGTGTCATAAGCCAGCCTGTTCTGCAGTCACTGTAGAGTCCTCCAAGAGGGTGGCCAGTTTGTCCCTGGGGAGAGGACACCTGAATGTACAATGTACAAAGCAAGCAAAAACAACTCTTTATTTTAAATATAAAGTACTAACTCTCCCAGGTCTCTCCATACCCCATAAAGAAGCACAGAAGGGCATAAATTGGACAAAGAAGGCCAGAATCACTATCTCTGTTTTAACAGCGGGGAAGCGACTTGCCGAAGGTCACCCAGCAGGCCAGGGCAGAGCCAGGAATAGAACCAGATCTCCCGAGTGCCAGTCCAGTGTGCAATTCACTAGTCCACACCACTTGGACCCAGAACATAGATGAGGCCCACAGAGGAAAGCAGAATAAGAGAACCCGGTGGGCCTAGCTCAGCTCTTGGCCATGCGGCCGGGTTAGGCCCTGGCCATCATTGTGTGTCCTGTTACGAAACACGTCTCACCTTCAGCCTCAGGCACACACCTAACTGGCCTGGCACTCAACCCCCAAAGGGGCCCAAGCGCCGGTGAGAACCGGAGCTGTCTGCGACAGGGAGAGGCCGGTCACCTGCCACTTTGGAAGGTGAAACATCCAGGCTTCCTGCTGCCAGCACCTCCAGCTGAGCCCGATAAGGGATTGCTGGAAAGGATCCCTTGCCCCAACCCCTTCCTCAAGTGCCTGCGTCTGCCCACTCGCACTGGGATTTTTTCCCTACACACTTGTGCCCCTGGAACGAGGAGAGCAGTGAGCAGCAGGGGAAGCGGGCGTGGCCATAACTACCTGACTTGGGACAGGCCCCCCCTGCCGTCTACTCAAATAAAACACAAGAACAACCAGTGAAAACAAAAGGTCTGACATCAAGTGGTCATGGGGCCAGCCAGGGGCTTCCCTGTGGCTGGCTGGGGGGAGCCCCTCCCTGTGCCCCCCATGGCTGGCTGGGGGCCCTCCCTCTGCTCCCCTTTTTCACAGAGGTTCCCAAATCCAGCAGCAATTGAGCACAAGGCCCCATAGGTAAGTACAAGCCTGGCCAACACAGATGCATTATGGGAGACACCACTTTTTATGTCACTGCCCATCTGTTAAGACCTGACAGTATCTAGCCCCAGCCTGCCAGCTTCCCATGGCAGGTCCCCGGGAGGAGAGAGAGAGAGAGAGAGAGACGCCTTCCTGGATGTCCCAAGCCCAGGCCTAGTAAAGCTGCTCTCCCCAGAGAGACCCAGCCCCAGCTGGGGTGGTTGGAACACTCACTGGCCCTCTGCCCGGTTGTAATGATGGGTTTACGTGCCAGTGGATTGGTGCTAACTTACCCTTTATGACGTCAGGCATTTACAGGACAGCGCTAATTGCCCTTATAGGGGTGTTGCTGAAGGACACCTGGGACCAGGCCTCTGAAGATGGGGCAGTCCCAGCTCAGGGGCCAGCCAGCTGTGTTTGGAAAGGTGCGAATCCACCAGGAACTAATTGTGTGTTTACAGCCTCCGTGGGACGGACGGCGTCGAGCCCCGGCAACGACAGACATTGTTGGCCAAGGGCAAGGGCCACCAGGCTGTTTTACTGCTGATTCCTGCACTCGGTCCCTCCCTCAGCCCAGCACACAATGAAAACAGGCCAGGCTCTCGGGGCACCTGCTACCTCTGCCCAGTGGCCTGTTCCTGGGCCGTCCTGCAGCACAACGCAGGCTGGAGGGACACGAGTCCGTTGAGGGAGAGGGTGGACCCCAGTGCAGGCCAGGGCCCTTGAGAGAGATGATGCCTCAGAGCCACTTAGCGGAGTGCTCACCATGGATTTTCATCCTAGCATCGGGTCTGGGAAGCTCCCCCTGGGCCTGAGTCAATAATCCTCCAGATGACCCCATCTACAGGAACCACCCAGAATCCCAGACAGGGGGGAGGGGGCCCGCCCAGCACCCCGGAGTGGGGCCATTGCAAGGGGACTGCCTGGTGCCCCCACAGAGTGAGGTCGGGCCTGCTTGACTCCCACAGGAGAGGGACTAGCTGGGGTGGGAAGGTACTGACCAGTACGACGGGGTGGTGGAAGCGAGGGAGGGGGCGTGGCGGTGCCCGTGAGAGAAGGTGGAGCAGGGCTGGGTAGTCATCTCTCTGCCAGGATTTGGGAAGTGACCAAATGGGAGCTGGGCTCCCCGCCCCCCTCACAGCCGAGGGCAATGCAAGAAGCCAAGCGCTCGCTCTCTCTGCTATGGCAGGCCACAGCAGCCCAGCTGTTACGTCTGGCTTGATCTCAGGGAGCGTCGTCACGGGTGACTGAGAACCGGGGCTTGAACAGCACGTTAAGGAAATCCTCCGCCGAGTCCAAACGAGACGCGTTGCAGTGGGGGCCGGGGGAACAAGAGGGCAGCTGCACGGCGTGTCGCTTCCATTTGCAATGAGATGGTGAGTCCAAAAGAATCTCCCAGTTTAACAAGCGGGAGGTTTTAAGAGTGAGCACAATACACAGGGCAGTAATGCTGAAAGAGCGCCAGGGAGGGCTGTGCCTAGAGCCCATGGAGCTGGGGGTGGGGCAGCAGGGGAATGACACATGCTGCATAGGTTAGCTACAGAAATACAAGAAGCCAGGCCCTAGACAGGTGAGAGCAGACCCCTTCCCCCGTTTTGTTTCCATACGATGCCCTGTGTATACGCGTTGCCTAGCTAGGAGGGGCCTGCACAGATACAGCGAGAGGGGTTTGCAATGTGACAGAGAAGTGGAAAATGGCCTCTACAGGTTTGGGCTTCACATCACAGAGCAGGGAGGGGACAGGCCCCTTCCCCACTGCTGTGGGGCAACACCACCTGGAATGGTGCATCCTCGTTGCCAGATATTGACAAAGCAGGTGGGTTCAGGGAAGCGCAAGAAAAGTGGCCAGAGGGACCGATTGAAGGGAACAGGTTACAAGAGTTGAAGACGTAGCGCGTGGCTAGGGGGCCCCTTGCTTGCCCCCTAGGAGGAACGGAAAGAGGGATGTCTAGGGTGGAACAAGAGCGGTAACTATGGAGAAAAGGGGTGGACTGGAGAATGTGAAAATTGAGGCTGAATCTCAGGAAAAATTCCCTGACAGCACAATGGATCCAGATGGAGAATTAACTCCCAGGAAGGGGCTGGGAGCACCGTCGCTTAAGATATTTAAACTGGACTGCCAAAGCCCTGGAGAATAGACTGCAGAGAAGATGCCTGGCTCTGTCCCCAGAGGGGGCTCCTTCCCAACTGTGTAGAATAGGCTGGAGGGCTGCAAATACTCTCCTTTCTATTTACATTACAAGGAATGTCGAAAATTGGGAGCGGGAGGGGGAGTATTGGCTGATTGCTCCCAGGATCTCCTTGTCAGAATCCCTCCCTGCTCTGTTAGTGTCTCTTGATAGATGGCTTGCATTAGGGGGATGAAAGTGAGGCATAGCTCAGGGGTTTGGCACGACAATCCCCATTAAACGCTCACTGGGAACATGATTCCAAAAAGTATTTGGAGGTTGAATCACTTCATACACTAACTAAGCGCCGAGTGGTTCATACAGCATGGCGCAAATGGCTCTGTCAGACGGGCCTGGCATCCCTGCCGGGACAGCGACTGAGAGGGTGCTTCTCAGGGAGCAGCTTCTGCGCTGGGCTCAAGCCGCGTGAAGAGCAAACCAGACTCATAGCCAAAGCCTCGCCAGGCAGGCGAGAGCTGCTTTGCCCGGATCTGGGGGTTTAATCCCAGGGCGGATGTGTGGCTGGGCAGATATCAGGGCATGGCAGAGTGGGGCAGCTGTACCTGGAGAAGAGAGTGGCACATCTGCCTAGGGGTTAGGACCTGTGAAGAGTGGCCCTGGGTGCCAGGATGGCTCACTTGGTCGCAGCCAGTGGGGAAGCGGGTTGGCCGGGCCTTGCTTTAGTGTCTCGCTAAAGGACAGTTGTTCTTCACGCCACGCCTATGCAAGCATCGCTAGCACCCACAGCCTCAGCAGCCACCCTCTGTGCTCCAAGCGCCAGGGAAACTCTTCCTGGAGGGAGCTGCCTGCCCGCCGACCCTCCTCCTTGCGCTAGGGAGGGGGCTGAGCAGGTTCGGGCCCCCGCGGGTTCACAGGAAACACGGCTCCAACCGTTCCCATTTGCTTGGCGAGGACCAAAGAAGCTAGGGGAGTTCTCTGGGCCTCCCTGGAACCCCGACAGAGCTGGAGGCTGTGCCCAGACCTGTGCAGCGCCTTGGACCAGCATGGCACCCTTAACCCAGCGATGCCGAGCTCGACTCTCTTGTGCCAGGCTCTGCCCTTCGCACCTGCTCTTGGTGGTCAAAGGTGCAGCAGCCATTGTGAAATCACAGCTGGCAGGGGGCTCAGCCTTTGCGGGCTGGGGCCTTAAACCATAAGACAGGTCAGGTGGAGAGCGGGAGCTGTCCCTGGGCTGGCCACGTGAGCTTGATAGCTACATGGCATTGGCGGCCCATGGGTTTGCTGCTCCTCTCCCATGGGGGAAGCAGCAGGAATGAGAAGAGCTGGTGAGCGCAGCTCTGCTTTATGTTAACCCCCCTTCTTCTAATCTGCTGAGAGTGGGGTCTGTGAAACCAGGAAACTGTGACTCGAGGTCACAAACATCTGGAACGTTAAAAAAAAAAAATGGAAGAGATGCAAAAGCAACTTATGTTAATGCAAAGCCCTGAGGCTGGCCCTGGCCCACCACACTGCGTGTGGAGCTCCCGCACTGGGCTGGAGAGTGCTGGCTCATTGGCCCAGTGCTCAGCCGCAGCCCAGCCCCCCTGGCCCTGGCTGAAGGCTTCAGAGGCACAAAGGGGCTGGGGTACACACCTGCCCGCGATGCTTAGCCCTGCTGATAACGTCTCATCGCGTGCGGATGGCACGAGCTCCTGGGAAGCCACCTCCGGCTCTAGTTAATTTCTGATCCCACCTGAGCACGATTTGGCGTGAGTTGGGGGTGGTGCAGGTGCTCTGAGTTTGGGGCACCCATGAAGATCCCTGAGTTCAGGCAGCGCCCCTCGAAGTGTGAGTTTGGGGTGACTGGGCTGGGGGGGGAGCCCTGAGAGATGGGCGTGGGGTTCTCAAGCTATGTTTGGGCGGGGCCGTGAGGGCTGAGTGTGGGGTTCTTGGGCTGTGGGTGTGTGGCTCTGAGGGCCGAGCGTGGGCTTGTCGGGCCAGGGAGGTGGTGGAGTTCAGGGTTCCTCGGCTCATCACGCCTTGCCCGGCGTGACAGCGGCTGGGGCTGCGTTTCCCTGCGCTCACAGATTTGTTTATTATCATCTCCTCTGTTTGTTTAATGAGTGTGGCTGGTGGAGCTGCCTGCCAGGGAGTGGGAGGGAAAGCAGGAGGGGCCTCGGCCCCAAACACGGCAGGCTGGACCTGAGATCCTCCTTGCCTTTGTTGTTCCTGGCACACTCCCCTCTTCCCTTCATCAGCTTCCTTGGGACTGGCTCTAGAGCAGAGATTGTGTTTAATTTATATCCTGCCCCCCAGGCTACTGGCCCCTGCTGAACACACAAACAGAATGAGACACTGCAAGGTGTGGCAGGGGCCTGCGGCACTTTCCTCCTCCCGCTCCCGCTTGAAGATTTCTCCGGCACAAAGTTGCCTTGTAGTGGAGGCACTTGGCACAGTGCCGGTTCTAGCCATGTGCTCCAGGACGTATCCGTAAAGCACCAGGTGGGAGCAAGCAGCTGCACACATGCCTAGGGACGGCCCCACTGTCTGTCTAGGGACCCATATGGCCTCCTCCTGGCAGCATCTGAGTCCTGAGGAGTCGGAGGACTGCTCTGTCCACACGTCCCGCCTTTTCTGCTTCCTGGTTGCGCTAGGCACTTGCTGTGGGCCCCCCCAGGGTAAATCAAGCTGCTGGAGGCCCGGAGAGCAGGGCTGGGGAACAAACCCTCAGCAGGATTTGGTCTTGGCCATGCTGAGCTATGCTTCCTCACCTGGGCCCGAGGCAGGAAAGCACTTAAGCGCATGCTTAAAGTTAAACGTGTATGTCGGGAACGTAAGTTCCTGAATCCAGGCCACATGGAGTAAGAGCAAGCAGGGCCTGGTAAGAGCAGCAGCAGTTTCCAGGACCTTGTGGAGCAACAGTAACTTCATACGTTGAGACTGTACCTTCCTGAGAGTCAGTCCCGACAGCACAGGCAGGGAGGGAGGGTGGCTTGTTTCAGCTGTGACCATCGTGCACCCTAACTGTGAGCATCCCCAACCGCTCTACACGTCGTTAGCAATACAGCAGCAGCAGCTGCCACGCAGGGGGCACTGTGGGGCGGGAGCTACTTGAGCCTGCCAGGTCCATTGGCCCGCAAAGCCCCTGTTGCAGGTGATGTGCTCCAGGGCGAACAGAGGGTCTGCTGCAGACTTCACAGTGGAGAGGCCCAGGCTCGCTCCGCATCCTTGATTCAGCTGCAGTGATGGGTTTTGCTGCTGCTGGCGGAGAGGATGAGGAGGAGCATCATCCTCAGGAGGATGCCTAACAGTGAAGGGGTTTAGCCTACGAGGCCTGGCCACATACCCAAAGGGTGAAGAGAGGCCTGCAGAGACACTGAGGCAGGAGGAGGGAGTGGAAGGGCTGTGCCTGTGCGGAGAAGGAGACAGGCTTGGACCCATCCCACCTTCCCTGGCTGTGCAGCCCCATCTCACTCTGGAAAGAGCCCCATTTTTGGAAGATGGGATGTTTTAGCTAAAACACCTGACATTGCAGCAGCTTCTGTGCTGTTCATGAAGGGCTTTTATTCTGTAGTGTTCTTGGGCCTACTGTGCATCGTATCCATTAAAGGTTGGGGATGCTGGTACCAGGCGATGGAGCCAGTAGAAGGTGTAATGGGGTGCAAGGGAGGAAAGCCAAGTGTGCAGTAAACACCACGAAAGCCTGGCTGGCAATGAGGTGTGTGGAATCATCTCCTGGAGGGTTGGGGGGGGGGGGGGGGAGGGGAAGAGAAGGGAAGGGCAGGAGCTCCAGGGCTTGAAACACTTGGCATTCGACAAAACATTGAACAACAGACTTGAATGGAGAAATCCAGCTCTGGCCAGATGAGCTAGCTGGCCTTTTCCCGGTCTAACTCTCAGGATTCTCTGGATCTAGGATGGCAGACTGCAGACACACTGCATCTTCGGCAGTACAGCACTCAATGCTTTGCTGGCAACAGCAGGCGCTGTGCTGCTGAGGGGCTCCCCTCCCCTGGCATTCGGGGGTGCTGTGCCATCAGGTTGGAATATTGGGGGCAAGGGGCTGGGGTGTAGCCAGGATATAAATGACAGCACCTCCAGCGACATAGCATCACCTAACCCTCAGGTGAGTGGCAGCACCCCTCACACAGCACAGAATCCTCATGCACCACGGGGATGGGCCGTTCGGCCGTGGTGTGCCCCCTACTGCCATGCTGGAGCACCGGCAAGTGGAGCCACCTCACTGGCTGTAGCTCACCCAGGCCCGACCCTCTCCCAGCTGCCCCTCTTCCAGACAATGATCTTGTTCCTTTGCTGTGTGAGCAGAGTCCTCTTCTGACGCCCTCGTAGATGGCCTGGCTCGTTTCCACAGGCAGCCATTTTAACCCTTTCTCTCCCTCGCTCAGCAGCTCCCACGTTCCACAGGGGCTGTGCTGCCTCAGGCGTGCTGCCCATGGACGATGCTGCAGCTGTCCTGACCTTTCCTGCCTTCAGAGCCCCTCAAAATCCTACTTGGAATCAATCTCCACAAGGCCAAGGCCAATGGCTCTGCTCATGGTCTCTGGCTGATACAGGCCAAGGAAGAGAACCCGTGGGGGAAGCTGAACCTGCGGCTCCATTCAGTGGTGAAGGAGGATACTGCAGGTTTCCTCACCCTCTCCTGCCACTGCTGGGTCCATCCTACTGACCGGCATTCAGCATGTGAGCCCCCTGGAGGAAGCTCCTGTCCCGCCCATTAGGAAGTGTCATGACTCCAGTTCTCTATGGACTGGAGCGGCATGTGGAGGCTGACTAGGATGACTAGACAGCAAGTGTGAAAAATCAGGATGAGGGTGGGGGGTAATAGAACCCTATATAAGAAAAAGACCCCAAAATTGGGACTGTCCCTATAAAATCGGGACATCTGGTCACCCTAAGATTAGAGAATGCTGCAGGAAATGCGAGCCACAGGCGTGTGTATTGGGTATAGCCCCTGTGGTGGCCAAGGGGTGGTGTTCATATGCTAACAGGTTTGAGAGACAAGGGGGGTGAGGTAATATATCTTTTACTGGAACAACAGCTGTTGGTGAAAGAGACAAGCTTTCCAAGCTACTCAGAGCAATTCTTCAGGTCTGGGAAAGGTACTCCTGGCCCACGGTGCTACAGATTGTTTAGCATAAGTAGTTAGCACATATTGTAAGGGACCATTCAAGACAGAGTGGCCCGTTAACACCTCTGCACAGGACAAAAAGAGGGGGTTAGTAGGTTACAGATTGTTGTAATAAGCCACAAATAAATCCCATGTCTTCTGTTCAGTCCATGATTTTTAGTGTGTAGCAGAATAATGAATTTAAGCTCCCAAGCTTGTCTTTTGAAAGCGATGTGCAGGTTTCCTTTGAGAACATAAGAATGGTCATACTGGGTCAGACCAATGGTCCATCTAGCCCAGTATCCTGTCTTCCAAGAATGGCCAATGCCAGGTGCCCCAGAGGGAATGAACAGAACAGGTAATCAGCAAGTGATCTATCACTGTGATGTTCCCCTCTGGTGTTATCTGGACCGGTGATCTGCTAGGTTACTCCAATCCTTGACTCTGGGAGTCAGCCAGCCTTACCCATCTCTGCTGTGAGAACCCCCAATCCTGGGCTGTTCATGCACAGCTTCTGACATGTAAGCAAGCTGCAAGCGAATGACACTAGCCAATATCTCCGGTCCCAGACACAACCTTAGGAACCTCCGTCTTGGAATGTCCAGTTATGCCAGCTGGATGCTGCAAGCTTATACGACTTTGTCAATTTAACAAAGAAATTGATATGTACCAGGCTTGTTATCCCAAGGGGAGTCTCTGACATGCTTCAAACCAAAGGCACTGCTTCAACAACCAGTTTATTAACTACAAAGATAGATTTTAAGTGATTATAAGTCAAAGCATAACAAGTCAGATTTGGTCAGGTGAGCATCACCTCATCGCAGTCCCAAACTGACCAAAGGAAGGGGCATGACTCCCTCGAGAATCTAACAGATTCTTTCGTTGCGGCCTAGGCAGCGTCCTTTGTTCCTGTGAGGCTGGGCTGGGTTTGTTCCATACACGCCCTGATGAGGTGTGAACTGCCCCTCTGCTCTTAGAGAGGTTTTCCCTGGGTTTATTTTAAGTCATGAGGATACATTTTCAGCCTCATAACTACATACATGAAATTATAACCTATAACATTACTGTAACAATTACTATAACATCACTTTAACAACAATGCTCAGTGCATCATGAGCCTTCTGAAGACACCCAACATGACAAACTTTGCACTGGATACCACACAATCATATTATAAAGATGAACATGGGGGTGTAGGGTGTTCCCCCGAGGTACAGAGCACCACAGTTGCCCAGTCCCAGCTTCTGGCAAACAGAGGCTAGGGACACTTCAGAGCATGGTTTTTGCATCCCTTGATGGACCTGACCTTATCTAGTTCTAGTTCTTGAGGATGAGGACTGATAGTTCAGACATACAGTGACTGCTTTGTAAAAAGTGTCCACCCACAGGTGATGACGTGTTTTGTCTTGTATCGTTTTCCTGCGTGAGTTCATTCGAGAGCACAGTGATTGTCTGGTTTCACCCGTATAGTTGTTATTGGGGCATTTAGCGCACTGGATGAGGCACACCACAGGTTGTGATGGGTATGTGTAGGATCCATGGAGCTTGAAACATGTGGCGTGGCCGTGTTGATCATCCTAGCAGTGGAGACATGTCTGCCAGTTTTGCATCTGTTGTTCTGGCAGGGTCTGGTGCCACTTTGAGTTGGTGTGTCCTGCTCTTTGGGGAGCTTGCTTCTGATGATGATCCTGAAGGCCAGAAGTGGGACAGACACGGCTACAACTACACTGCATAGGACAGGTTTGGGAGACAGGCTGAGGAGCTTTTGGCCTCTTCGACAGTTGGCCACCTTAGCCTCAGCAGATACTGCCCTTGGCACAAGACCATCCGCCCCTTCCTCATCACTGGGGCAGGCCCCTCCCCCATACCAAGCGCCAGGAGGGTGATGGGCACTGAGACATGCCAGGCTTCACAATAGCACATTTTCCTCTAGCTCTGCTGGGGTGGGGGGAGGGCGAGAGGAACTGTTAAAAATGAAAAGCGAGACTCTGGAAAGGCTCCAGCTCTGTTTTAATTAACCTGAACAAGCCAGAGCTTCGGTTTCTAAGCCAAGCCGAACTCTTTCGGTTAGGAAAAGCCTGCAGTACCTGGCAGTAATTTAATAATGCTTATTTCTAGCTCTCTCATAGCAGGGCTGTGGAATGGCTCCAAACCCTCCGGTATCCCTGCCTTTCCGCAGGAAAGTTGCCTTTATTGCTATAACGCAATAGTAACAGAGATACCAGTGTTAATACCTTACCTCAAACTCAGCTGGCAGGGAAGGGCCTGTCAAAGCCGAGGGAAGAAACCCAACGGTGTGTGCGTCTCTGAGCTCTGGTTGGGCCCCAGAACACCAGCTCCACAGTCCAGTGCTCCCGGGACCACCTACACACCAGATTCCACCTACACACCACACTAGCCCCTTGCTGCCCCCTTCACACATGCTCCCTCCTCCAGGCAGGGACCTGGCTCTGACTAATAACCCTTGGCTAACACTGTCCCTTTGTCAAGGCCCTGGGACTCCCAGTGCGTGGCTGGGGAACAGACACACGCATGCAGCCAATAGGGCGAGACCAGGTCTAGGGGGACGAGGCTTTCGAGGGATGGTAAAACAGGAGTCTCTGTGCCGAGGGAAGTGGCGGGATGTGGGAGTGACCCGCTAGGTAGCGCGAGGTGTGGAAAGTTCACGCCTGCCATCGCTCTGGGAACAGCCTCCTTCCAGGGAACGTATCTGCCGTTGTTAGTGGGGCGAGGGCTCCATCCGCAGCCAGGGCAGCCTGACGGCTTCAAAGGGCCCCCGTTCTCTCAGCAGCTCCGCTCGCCCAGGGAGCTGCCAAGAACAGCAGGGATTTGGAGCGCTGGCCTCCAAGCCCTCCTGCTCCCGCCAGCTTTAAACTCTCTGAACAGCACTTCCTGAGGCAGGGGCTCAAATTACCTGCATCTCAGTTCAGGGATTCCCCCCGCCCCCCATTGCTCCAGCAGCCTTTCCTGACTGGCTCCATGGCTGCAATTAGCTTGATTACACAAACCCCAGAGAGGGGCTGGAGTGCTCCCGGTACAGCTCCAAGGAAACTCCCAATCCAGGGGGGGAAGGCAGGGGCTTCTCCCAGGTAGCTACATTTGTTCTCCAGAGTCTGCCCTGCAGGGAGAACCATCCCACCTCTGGACAAGAATAGCCACCGGGAGGTGCCTTCTGTACAGACCCTACTTTGCCCCAGTCATCTCCACTGCTGTCCAAAAGGCTGAGGCGTGCCGCTGAAGTTCCAGAGCGTGCTATTTAAAGACATGCACCCCACCTTAATTAAAGCTCCCAGGTCTATAATTCTGGGGCACGTCCCTTGTCCCACCTTTGAACGTCCACAAGCTGGAACGCTGCACCACAGAAGCTCCTCCACAGTAAGACGTGTCTAGTTACCCCAGTGACCAGCAAAGGGCTGGCTAATATTTAACCAGAGCTCCCGTAAAATTCCCCCCACCCGCACCGTCCCTGTGCCCAAGGGACGGTGGACACTGGGCAAGTCTAAATGGGAAGACGCATGAACAAACAAAATGCTTCCTCGCTCCCCACCGAGCTGGGAGGCAGCGGCACAGAACAAACAAACTCCACGCTGCTGAGCTGAACTTGGCTAGAAATGCTGCTGCTGCCTTCCTGAAAAATCCACCCAGGCTACTGACAGCTGGGGCACAGTTCAGCTCAACCCGGCACCGGGGTCACCTTCCTTGGGAAGTGCTTTGACAGCATCGGCCCATTGGTGCAATCCGGTTCACTCCAAAGGCAATTACTCTACAGAAATAGAAGGGATAAGTCGCCTCGGGCAGGGCGGAGATAGCAACACCCACAGGGGATGACTCCACCAGACAAGTCATAGAGGTTACGGCCAGAAGGAACCATTGGGATCGTCTAGTCTGACCTCCTGCCCAGCATGGGACAGAGAATCTCAATCAGCCATTCCTGCACCGAGCCCAATCCTCCCAGCTTCCTGCTCTGTTTGGTGGTGGGAGGTAACGAGGGTTCCCAGGAGCCCCCACCACGTTTCCCTGCACCTGACCCAGCGGAGAGACATGACAGCCTGTGGCTTCCCCAGAGCCAGACTTTGATTTGGCGCCCAGATCCGGGAATGGGAAGTTGGACGTTTCTGCACAGGCCCCAGCAACTTCTTTACCAAAATGAGTTAGCGGGGCGGGGGGAAGGGAGGCCACAGGCAACAGTACGTGAGAGAGCGGGAGAGCTGGAGACTGTGTGCTGGAGGTGCTGGACTCGGAAGCAGGAGAGCTACATTCTAGCCACTGACCTGCCCCGTGGTCTGGAGATTTTCTTCCCTTCCCTGGGAGCTTCTATTTCCCCTCCCTTTGTCTGTCTTTAGACTGTAAGATCTTCAGGGCAGGGACAGTGTCTGGACAGCACCTAGCAGGGGCCTGGTCTATGCTGGGGCCTAGTGTAATGTAAATTAATACTAACCATTGGCATGTTCCTATTGAGCGACTCTCAACCAGCAGAATAAAGCAGCAGAGGATGCTGAGCGTGACAGGTGCAGCACGAGACGCCTGGTCTGGGCGCTGTGCTAATGACAGGAGAGCCCAGGGACACTCCAGCGCCCTGAGTGTAAATCCTGGAGTCGGGGTAGGACTTGCTGAGGCCAGGCACTGGGCATCGAGAGGGGTTCGTTAAGGACTCCTCAGCAGGCCGACGCATCCGAGGAAAGAGCAAGAGGGGCAGAGAGAACCAGCTGGCAAATGGCACCTTGGAGCTCGAAATAATTGCAGCTCTCTGAAAGCAGCCCAGCTGTGAGCGCAGGCAGGGCACAAGCTGCGTGGGCCCTCCATGTGCTGCTCTGCGGCGGTCGTGTTAGAGTTGGAGTCCCAGGGGACAGCAGGCTGAAATTAATTGTGTAAAAGCCACTGGCCTTTCCCAATAGCCAGCACATGGAACCTACAAAAGCAGCACTGTTCTGCTTTATTGGATTGAAAACAGATGCCTGCTCCAAGTGGAGCCCCTGACACTGTCTGTGGGGGACAGGACAGGCTGTCTGAGACGCAGGGAGAGGAAATGCTGACACACAGTGCGCCAGACCCTACTGGAAATTCCAGCGGAACATTTCCTACTGGTTCCAGTTGGGAACTAGGCTTGTACAGAGTAGCAGATCTCCTAGGCGGCTCACGCCTGGGGTCAGTAATAAAGTCTACTGGCACTTTCTCCGCTACGATCCACCATGTTCCCAGCCTTTCTTGGCCTTCTCTTCAGTAGGACCCATTATAGCGTGTAAGGGTCCGGTGTGGGGGCTCGGCCCTCTCAGGAGCGGCCGGGAGCCAGGCCGCCTCACTACACGGCCTAAATCAGTAATTCAGTCTCCGAAGGTCCAAGCCCCAGGTCAGGGCGGGCAACAAACAATAGTCCAAGGGCTCAGACCGTCAGGCAGGGGCTGAGCAAACTAAACAATAATTCAAGCCCAAGCCCTCAGTCAGGGCGGGGCAACAAACAGTAGTTCAAGGAGCTCAGACCCTCAGGCAGGGGCTGAGCAAACAGAGTCAGTAAAGCCCTAGCCCTAGTCAGGGCGGGGCAACAAGCAGTAGTTCAAGGGCTCAGGTCCTCAGGCAGGAGCTGAGCAAAACAAACAGTTAGTGAAGCCCAGCCCTAGGTCAGGGCGGGGCAACAAACAGCAGTTCAAGGGGGCTCAGGCCCTCAGGCAGGAGCTGAGCAACAGCAATAGTTCAGGGCTCAGGTCCTTGGGCAGGAGCTGAGCAAAACAGCAGGTAAGTCCAGGCTTCTATGTCTGAGCGCGGGTGTGAGGGGGAGACTGCCACCCGCGAGTGGGGGGGGGCAGGGGGGACACAGGCCCACCCACTCCACTGTGTCCCAGCCCGGGGCCCTAACAGCGGCAGTTAGTCTGCTGCTGTGTCGGTGGGGTCCTGACCGCAACACACCGACATCGGCTCAAAGTCTGCTGTAGCCAGACTGGGGTCAGCTACCCCCGGGCTACTTCCCATCTCCCCCTCCATGGGTACCTGCTCATCTCTGGTGTCCGGCGCTAGGTCCCACACCATGGGCTCCTCGACGTGCTAAGGGCCGGCTGGCTCGGGCTGCCCCTCAGGACTCCGGTCGGGGGGACGCTCGAGCAGCTCCTCTGGGTACCGGGCTCGGGGCAGGCTCGGCCAGTCCTCCTCGGGGTACCGGGCTCGGGGAAGGCTCGGTCCAGCAGGAGCTCGGTCAGGAGCGTCTGTCCTCTCCGGCCGCCGGGCAGCAACTGAGCGCTGGGGCCGGGCCTTTATACTTCCTGTCCCGCCCCTTGACTTCCAGGGGGTGGGGACAGGCAGCAGTAGCTCCGCCCACTGTTCTGGCTCCTCCCTCTCAGGAGCGGCCGGGAGCCAGGCCGCCTCACTACATAGCCACACCCATGTGTTCAGCAACTTGCCTGGTCCCTTTAAAACCAGCACTGGGAAGCTGATGTCGGGCTCCAGCGGGATTCATGGGCTACAGTGACCATCCCTGCACTCAGTGGAAGGGGGAGCTGGGGCAGCAACGTCTGCACTGAGATTTCAGGCAAATGGATCAGCACCAGTACCGCCTTGTGTGCTGCCCCTTCTGCAGCAGGATTTGAACAGGGACAGTATAACTTGCCCTAGGGCTGTAGCATTGACAGGGAAGCTGTACCCTGGTGCACAGTGCCTGGTGCAACAGGTTGGAGCAGGGTCAATACAACCTGGCACAGTGCCCCCTGTACACTAGAATTGGCAGCGTCACTATGCCCTGGCACAGTGCTCCTGGCAGAGCAGAAGTGCACTCTGGCACAGGGCTCCAGCAAAGTATAATTGGAGCAGGGCTGGTATTCCGTGGCACAGTTCCCTTCATGCAGGAAAATTTGACCAAATCTAGTTCAACTGCTAGCATGATGCCTCTAGTCCAGTAGGACAAGGCAGTGCACCCTAGCATGGTATCCCCAGTCCAGTATAACTGGCACTGCCAGTGTATCTGATCCTGGGGCACCCAGTCTAGTACAACAAACAGCAGGTCTCTGGGCCGGCCACATGCAGCATGGAGCGTTTCACCCTCTTGGGTTTCTCTGAAGTGCCACTTGCAACAGCCACCTCCCTCCAGTTCTTTGCCAGTTTCCTTTCCCGATGGAAGGACTCCAGAGGCTACATTTGCATCATTGGTTTCCTTCTGACCCAGTGGAATAAGGTTCTGAGGCACAAGGGTGCTGGGGAGAGAGTGGACTTTATTCCTAACCAGGAGGCAGTGAGATATAGTGGATAGTGCACTAGATTAGGAGTCAGGGGACCCTGGTTCTGTTCCTGCCTCCACCACTGATCTAATGTTGGCTTCCCCTCCCACCCATTGCGTGTGCTGCCTGTTTAGACTGTCAGCTTGAATTCCTTGGCCTGGTTACATGAGCTGGGTTAGGGTGGCAAAGGTCAGTGACCCATTGCACCAAGGGTCAGCCTGCAGTAGCCACTGTTATGCCCGGAAACAGATACCATGAGGTGGGAAGGGGCCCCTGAGTGGATCTAGTCCTGCATACCCTTCCACAGTAAAGCCAAGCCAACACAACGCCTAACAAAGAGTTTGTTTTGAGAGCAATCCAGCCCGACGCACAGAACAGAACACAGGTTAAAAAGGCAGCGTGGGCCACCTGATTCCCAAATGACAGGAAAGCAAGAAACTCCCAAGCTCCCAAGATACAAAAAATAATCCTTGGTAGCAGGTTTCAGCCCTTAAAGCAGTATCTCCCCGCTGGACCTCTTAAACTGCCCGCTCCCTGTTCCAGGCAGACTGGCAGCAAAGCCTTTCTGACAGAAGAGAATCCCAAACACCACTTTCATAGCAAAGTCCTTCCTTCCCCGGCCTCTCTGCGGGGGCGTCTTCCAGTTTCCTCCACTACTTGGAGGTCAGGTCAAGCTACCGCTGTCCTTTCTCCCTTGGGCTGGAAGAGGCAAGCAGTCCTCCTCCTGCTAACGTCTCCCTCATTGTGAGGGAGGGCAGGTTATATGCTGCTCTTCCCAGAACTTGTCCTCACTGGCTGATGGGGGAGGAGCAGGGGAACCTGGGCCCACCTTGCACTACAAAGCTCCTGGTCCTGAGCCCTTAAAGAAACAGTAACTTGGGTTTTCCCCAGACACTAATACCCCAGGACCACGTCCTCTCTCCCAGCACCTGCCTCTGCCATTACCTGGTCCCAAGTCTACTCCAAAACTCCTGGAGTGGGGCAGCTTGGCCCGCTCTGGCCTTAAAGTGCCCGCATACCCCATTTATACCTTCCATGAGCCAAAACAGGAGAGCAGAACTCTCCTGCCCTCCCCAGAAGGGAGCTAGTGCTGTAGGTGACAAGAGCGTACTCAATGTCCGTATATATGTAAAGTGCTAGTGAAGAGAGAAAGTGCCAGTAGATGGTACTCAGAAACATGTAGCATGTGCTCTCCGAGGTGTGTAGGACCAATAAACATTGCTGTGCGCTGCGAGTGTCTGCCTTTGCTGGAGGCATAGGGCTGGACCTGTGTGCGTCACTGCATTGCGTTACACTGTGCAAAAGCTGTCTCTCTCTGCTGTCACCTGAAGAGAAGGTTCTGGAGTCCCCTGGGGCCCTCGATGGAGGAGCATCTGCCTTTCGTTGCCTGGTGACGTCAATCCCACTTGACCTCAGGCTTCTTGAGGGAATCTAGAGCAATATCTGGCCCCCTCCCGCTGATTGGCCCATGCATGGTTTTATGGACTAAGAAGTATAGCCTTGGCCAGCCCTCGTTGGGTAACACCTGGTGAGTGCCATCACTCCTGTGAGCAAAGGCCCGTGAGTAGTGGTGCGGCCGGGTTCTGGCACAACTGCTGTCTACAGCTGGGTTTCAAAGGTGCCCAAAATAAAGCACAACCTAGGAAGCAAACCTGGAAGCCACAAAGCACTGGGTCACAATGGGGAGACTGGCCTCGAGTGACGCAGTGAGGTGCCCACCAAAAGGAAAGGCTGCTACCTGCAGATCCTTCAGCCATGGAAAGCCAGTTCTGACAGAGGTTTCCACTTTCAGCTTCTGGCTAAGAGTGTGCCCCAAGCTGGGAGCTCTTCTCAGCTCACTCAGGGCAAAGCAGATGAGTAGATATGGCAGCCACTTTCCATGCAAGGTCCTGCAGACATTCCCTCTCCAAGCCATGACTTCAGTGGGAGCGGAGGGCACTCAGTAGCGCCTTTTTGGATCAGGCCCAATATTTCCATCTTCTCTCCCATGAGGCTCAGCCAGCTGTGTCACCCTAACCTGCAATCTCAGCGCGGCCCCACAGCAGCGCTGAGCCAATCAGAAGGAATGGCAAGCGACCCGGGCTGTGGAAGTGTACAGGTGACACCGCACATCAGGCCTGGCTAGTTCTGTGGGGCTTCACATACACACGCTGAGCAGCAGTGGTGACACCAACCCTGTGAGACTCCATCTGGGAGGGTAACCGAGCAACTCTCTCTCGTTGTTCTTTTCTCTCCCAGAATACACTTCTCCAAAGGGACCAGGTTATGCCCTGTCTCCCCCACTGCCCACACGCTGGGATGAGCACGAGGGTGATTGTGGAGATGATCGGCAGCACCTACACGTGAGGAAGTCCTGCCCTGACGTTTACACAGCCAGAGTGCTGCGCAGGCCGCTGGCTCCTGGTCGATCAGGCCCCGTCCTGGAGGTCTGCCAAGTGCGCCGACCACTGCCCTGAGCAGCTGAAGCTGGTCAGCTGCATGCAAGGTGTGACGGTGAGGCCGGAGCTGCTGCAGGGATTCTTGCATTGTGGCAGCAAGGAGAGGAGGCCCAGAGCAGCAGGCCATACCGGGTTGGGTTTAGAACATAGCTTCTAAGTCAAAGAAGCTGCAGGTGAGTGCTAATGTATAACTGCTGCTTATCCGCTCCATTCCAGCTCATAAATCTGGCAGCAAAATCATCCTGGAATTTACTGACTTATTCTTCACCCTCCCCACCCGCATACTGCTACAGCCATCCCATCAAATTCTGATCTCTGCAGCCAGGGCCTCTCACCCGGACCTCCTCTTCTCCCATGAAAATGAGCCCAACACTCTACTTTTCTCCATAATCTGGATCCATCTGACCTGGGACCGTCTTTACTGCCCTCAGAAGTCTCCTTCCTGTGGGACAGTGCCCAGTGCCCAGATGGTCTATCTGCCCTCCACACCAACAGCATCCTCCCCACAGTAGGTCACTCTTCCCTTTAGCCAGCAATGAAAGGGCCTGAGCTGAAACCAACGTTATGGGGGTGCTGTGCTTCTGGAGATACCATTTCAGATAAGACCTAAAACTAGGGAACTTTAATGATCTGATGGCATTTTTCTGTCAACCCCAGTGTCCTGCCCAAATTCCAGCTTGCACAGTCCCATTCTGCCTCCCTGAATTCCCCCTGCAATTTCCATGGGCTATGGAGGTCTTCTTCACGTCTTGTGCTCAGCTCTTGCCTAGAGTTGCTGCGTTCCACCCCAGAGGTGTGCGCATTCCAGTGGCGCGTAAAGGCGTGATCTTGGCCTGCCCCTTGCCGACAGTATTACGCGGGAGAATTGTGTTGTTTCATTAGTTAATGTTTGTCCCCGACGCTTGCTCTCGGGATGAAGGGAGTTAGGGACGTGCTAAGTGTCATTTTGTGTTCAGTCCTGCTGCTAATACCTTCTTGGCTTTCTTACTGCAGCGCCAATAAATTTCAAATCCTTTCCCTATTTCCCCTCCTATTCCATGCCTGTGCCCGAACCATTCGCCTTTCATCTGTAATATTCTGAAACGCTTCAGTACAGCACGGTCCCTTGAATTCGCCTTATCTAGCAAAGCAGTCATAGCCTCAAAGGACTCCAGCAGGCTAGTGAAACACCTCACCTCTCATGCTTGACTCCATCTGGCTATTCTTTAGCCTGGCTTTCCATGTGTTCCTCTGCAGAGAGTATCTAAGATGCACGTGATCCAGCCGTGGTGCTTTCCTGCCAGCAGCTAGGAGTTGCTGTCAATCTTATTTTACAGATCAGAGCCTGAAAATGGCAGTAAAGAGCACAAAAGGGCCAATTTTTAAAGATGCCTGACCACAGCCTCTAATTTTGCACCAGCCTGGGTGATTGCAGGTTCAAATAATAGTATTTAGACATCATAATAACTGATTTGCAGATGCATTTGAGACAACCACACCTAAATGCTGGCATTTGCAACACCAGCTAATTGTGTCTGCAATTGATTGTGGGGGCAAAATCTCAAGCTGTTCTTAAGTCTGTCCCCAAAATGTCTACAGCTGAATACACCAAGTACAGGCTCAGATTCAAGTCAGAGGCGGTTTTCAGCACAATTAAATGGGATGTAGAGTGACAGGTGCAATTTAAATGAATCTTCTACCTGGAATTCTGTACAAACCCAGTTTATTGCTCCTAAACATTAATAAAACATTTCAAAGCTACTTGGGAATAGGGTGAAGAACAATGGTAAGGGGTTAGAGTATGCTAAATCAATCAACGTACTGAATGGATGGAATCTTGCATTTGCAGGGATTGAAAGGTACAGGGGTCTGAGGATTGGCACTAGTCATAATTCAGCCCTAGAGTAGTGCCAAGAAAGCACGGCTGGGCCAAAAGGTCTAAGGTCCAATACTATACAGACCACCAGGGCTAAAAACAAAGCATTAAGCCATTTGACAGCTGGGATTCCCAGGCTTCCCCAGTTGCATCTCAGGAGCTTCGACGTTCCATGGACAGGAGCTCTTTGGCTCCCAGTCCAGTTCACAAGCTCCACTGTGGTGTTTGTAGGGCGCTGTTCCTTAAAGCAGAGTTCTGCCGATTCTGCCGAGTACAGAGTCCATGGGTTATGCCAGCAGAGTGTATATCCTACACATGACCTATGAAAAAATGTACAATATCCACCAAGTCTTGATAGAGCTCTCAGAGGCGTGAGTCTTTGCAGCAAATAAATCCAAATTCCCCCCAACATATAGTAGTGGAAAAAAAGCCATTTTGTGCCCTACTTCCCATTAAAGGACCAGTTGATAAAACAGAGCTGGAATTTCTAGACCAACCCATTCCTGAGAAGAAGAGAAGATAAGCATACTCCAAAGTGAAATCAATTCTTTACACTAAATCCCACAGTTCCAAAAACATCATGTCCAGTTAACCTCAAACTTTCTGCTCCAAATTCTCCTCTAACTATAAAGCACATATGGGACATTTTATGCTAAAAGAGCTTTTTCCAGAAGGTCTGGGGGAGAGAAAAGAAGGGATGACCTTATATGGAAAGGGTCTGACAGCCTTAATTATGGAGTCACTACTGAGGACACAGAATACCTTGGAGAGATGGTCAGATGCTAAGACGCTCAGGCTCATGGACAAAGGGAAGATGCCAAGGAATGGAGTCTGGGGGACAGGGAAATCACTGATGAGATGGAGCCAGTAGTTTGAGGGGATGGAATGGGCTACGTAAATGGAAAACTGACTTGAAGGGATGTGGACAGCTACCATGTCCCATTCTGCCATCACCACAGAGTTGGACTGTTCCGTCCCTGCGAGACATTTTTGGCCAGCTGAGAGTTCTGCTTCCTGCACAGAAGTTCCAGACTCTTTCCTGGGGCCCTGCTTGCAGCCCTGTCCCCTCACACATTTCAGGTCCTGAGGATTGACTACCAAGCTGTGTCCCTTCTACGAGACCCTCTGCTGCAGACTAGTTGTAGCTCCATTCCAGGTTGCATAGTGCAGCCCAGGACACAGACCTGCTCACGGGCAGCATGGAGGCAAAACACAAACATCTCGAAAACATGAAAAGCCCTGAGGGCCTGAGGGCCCAGTCAAGCAAAGCCTAGAAGGGTGAGCTTTAATGGTAAGCAGAGGAGGCTCATCAAGGCCATATTCACACAAGAACCGCAGAGTGCAAATTAATGTGAAAGACTTCCAGCGAGTCCCGGTCGTATGGGAGAGAGCTGCGTGCAGAGCTCCACCGAGCAGTTTAATCAACTCAAAAGGCAATTTGTTCGCTCTCTGTTTATAACCTTGACAAGCCAGCAAGTTATTTTTAAGCACATCACCAAGTGCAGAAGCTCTCTCCTCCAAAGACAATTCCCAGGCTGTGTCAGAGGGGAGCTCATCCCTCGCTCTGAACACAAATCACGTTGAACCAGGTAACCAGCCACTCAGAAACCCACAGACCAGAAACACTGGCTAAAGAAGCCAAGATGCTGATGTCTTTCCGTCAGCAAGCAACAAAAATCACACGGCGGTTTAACGGCTTAACTCCCAAGCGAGGGATGGAGCAGTTGGTGGAGAGAAGCCACAAAGATCAGGGAACAATGCAGAGGTGTCCACGATAAGGTCAGAGGTGCAATTATACTGACACAAAGAGAGAGAAGGCTCCAGGAACACGGCAAACATCAAGGATAGGGTTAGGGTTAGGGTCAAGGCCCAGGGTAAAATCTGAGGGGGACCCCTGTTCCCTAGTAATAAATCCAAAGCAAAATGCCCATTAACTTTGGGTGGGAGCAGGATTTGGTCCTGAAGCAGAGCCTAGAACAGGCTACTGATAATAGCTACAGTGTGGACTGAACTAAACCCTGGAAAAGAAAGCACAGGGCAAAATGAATGCAAATAGGCACCAGGGAATGGGAATCTTTCCCCAGCTCTTATTTCCTGGGGCCATGTCTTCCCTACGTGCTGTATAGGGGTCTATGGCCTGTGTAATGCAGGAGGTAAGACGAAGTGATCTAGTCTTAAAATGTGTGACTCTGTGAACACACGGCACATTTACTTAGTAAGAAAACCCCACGCACAATGTTCCCGGCAGGGGTGGGAGGGTAATGGGGAGGAACCATGTCTGATTGACATTGGTCTCTCTGTTTAATTCCCTAATTCCAGAAACCACGGTGATGGGCGCAGGAGAAGAACCAACTGGACTAGAAACAGAATCCTCTCCACAGTAACGTGAAAGGACACAGCATTAACCCAGAACAACAGAGACCTTTCCTGCCAGCTTTCCATGTAAGCGATTAGTCTACCTGTCATAGGTTCTTATCCCCATAATCTCTGATCACCTCCTAGTCTTCAACATATTCAGCCTTACAACACCCTCATAAGGTAGGGCAGCGTTCTCATCCCCACTCAGAGAGTGACTGACTTGACCAAGGTCACAGATGTCCATGGTAGAGTCGGGAATTGAACCTGCAGTTCCTAAGTCCCAGGCTAGCTCCCTAACCATTAGACCATCCTGCCTTTCCAAGAGTCACTCCTTGTTCTGCAGGCTACCTGTGCCCGCACCAGGCCTTTTGCAGCCCAAGAAGCCAGCAGCAGTTGGGATGAATGGGAAAGTTCTGTCGCTAATTCCCAGCAGTCTGCGCTCTCTGCAGAGACGCGCCGCGGATCTGATAAGTTTTGCCTCTCCGAGTCTCATTAACAAAGTGAGAAAGGGGCAAACTGGAACAATATGGCTGGAAAATAGTGACCTGGAAACCTGAGACTAAAAGCAGCTGCCTCTAAAGCACTTTCTGTCCTTAGGGTCCCAGGGCAATGTTTGCTTTGGCCCGTTGCTGCCTGGAGCACCAAGAACAGCTGTTCAGATTTGCTGATGATATCACAATTAGCAGCAAATTGTTTAATACTTTCCCAGTAACAGTCAAACCAGGGTTACAGTCAGGCGCCTCCCTGGCCACCTCATCTGGCTCATGCTGAGTCCAAAGTAACTCAAAGAGTGGTCTGCGCTAGGACAGTAGATCCAAGCGGCTGAGATCTCTGGTCTCCAAACTCTAACATACCTGTGTTCTTATGGCCAGGAGAAGCTCAAGTGTTTCTCACCATGTCCTTCCAGCCTCACACCCCAAAGTTTTCAGAAGAGACCTCTGCTCCTGGGTTCCCAGCTAGAGACGCCAGCAGGGCTTGCTGAGCATCTGTGGCTCCCACTGACGTCACCTGGGCTCTCGGTGCTCTGAAAATCAAGCCCTCAGGCTTGGAATCCAAACTCTGAGCCACCCAACCTCAGAGGCCACAATCTGAAAATTGTTGCCATTGTCTTTGCATCCCTGAGAAAACTGACCTGATGCGTGGTGGACAAGACATAAAAATGGACTGGTGGTTAGGTGGAGGGGATTGGGGTTTCCAGTGAGGAATCAGGGTGGGAACAGGTCAAGAAGCATACTTCTCTGCACACGCATGCAGGGTGCCCTCCCCGCCCCACCATGGGAAAACTGCCATTCTACCCCCATACCAGCCTCCCGCATCCAACCAGCCCCTTTCCTCCCAGCCCCGTCAGTCTCCTGCGCCACCCCCACCTACAACCCATCCCGCCTGGTATCCTACCCCAGCTCATCACCGGCTCTGTACTTTTTCTTCTATCCTCACTGACCTGTTGGCTTCCTGCGCCCAACAGCCCCAATCCTGACCCTCTCTCCCTCACATACATTCCCATACATCTTTCCCTGCCCCGCCACAGTTCCTTGTTCCAGTACCGGTCCTTCCAGGGCCACACATGGGGATCAGGGGCCACCCTCTGGCTTTAGTCCCATTGAGAACAATGGAAGAGGGAAGCCATTTTTAGTAAGGGCCAAAAAAATAAAATCACAACCCTTCCCTCCCAAAATCATGAATCTGGGACTAATCTCTGGAGAGCTGGGATGAGCTGGGCCACAAGCCGGGGGACAGAAGAGGCTGAACAGAAGGCGTGAGGACAAGCTGTCATGTGTCCTAGGCCCAACCGACCCGGAGAGCGGCCACCGCCGAGCCAGATCCGAATAGCCCCTCGCCACCCTGACCGTAGGGCCTCCCCGAGGACAGAGCATTGGCGGAGGGGCACTCAATGCAGCAACCATCTCTAGGGGGAAGGGTGGGGACGCAAAGCACTCGGATGAGTCCTATTGCACAGAGATCACCAGGAAGGGAGGGGGCCTGGTGGGCCCATTTAATAAAACCAATGGCCAAGGCCCTCACACTTTAGTAATTTATTTAAAAATTGTTTAAAAACAAATATGTTTAAAGTTGAAAATATCCCATATAAGTAAACAATTAAGTAAAAAATGAATAAATCAGTAAAAATAAAAGTATATAATATCACTACAAATAAACCACAAAAATCTGTAATTAAATTAATAAATTGCATAGTAAAGTAAATATAATGGCTATTCCTAAAATTTGTACTGTGTTACATAAAAAAGGCCCTTAGTGTTATTTGGTTACCCAATTAGTAAATAATGAAACAAATACCCAAAAAGTTTGTTCTGCCACTAAAAATTTTACCTGCATTAAAACCATTCCAATAACTAATAATGTAACCCGTACCTTATTGCAATACACCCCCTCCTATGCTATTAATGTTAATGCCTCTTAAAAGTACCTAAAAATAGTGCAGCAGCCATTTAAAATAAAAGCCAAAAACATAATAAAAAATTGGGCCAACTGAAAAAGGCCACTAGCCTTATTTCTCCTACGAAGGCACGTGGTCCTGTCCACACAGCAAAAAGAGCAGCATCCCGAACCGGTTTCTGGGAGGTGACCACTGACCAGCTTAGGCCTCTGGCAGGGACACTGTTAACTGCCACGGTTACTAATGCAGCATCAACCTCGCACATCCCGTGCACAGAGCTGATCACGTGGCTGACTGGTTACAAACCCCATTGGGGGCTGTACCCCTCCCCCTGGGCCACAGGCTCCCCAGCCCTCAAAGGTACAGACTGTATAAGTCATAGGAACCCCAGACCACCCCTAGTCTTACTAGCACACAATACACTGCGTCCCTGGGCTGGGCTCTGCAAAGAGATACTGTTGCTACACAGACCTCAGCACTGTGGTGATCCTCAGGTCCTCTGCCTTTATCTGGAGGTTCAAATGGGAGGGCGGGAATGTGTTGCAGACGTGTCTACCTGGGAAGGAGTCTTCTGAGGAACGCCTGGGCGAGAGAAAACTGCTATTGACCCACGGCTGGCCCCTATGCCACACACTTGATCAACTTTAATGTGACAGGAATGAACAGGAACCACAAATGGACCCAGGGGATCAAACCCCAAACACAGCATCTGACCCCGTCTTGGAGGGGTCATCCCCACCCCTTATGGCCACTGGAGGGGGGGGGGGAGAATGTCCTTTTCCTACACGTTGGCGACATTTGTCTAGCTTGTCATGCCGGCAAGGTCTCACCTGACTTGAATTGTGACGCTTAGCTGCTGCTGTAGAGCAAACTCAACTTCAAATAGAATCCAAGTGCTGCAAAGGGGACTGAGACGAGAGCCCAGTCTCCATTTGTTGAATATTTCATCCTTTTTGGCCTCCGGCTTTCTTTTCTGTTCCTGTGTGAGCAGGCCTCTCTTTCGCCACCTGTTTCTGTTTTACATTTGTGTTTAAAAAGCGCAAGTGACAGTCCAAAAAGTTCCTGACAACCAGGGTGTTTGTATTGCTAAATGGAAACTTCCCCTCTTGTTTCCGGTGGAGGAACAGGATTCAGCGCCTCCCGCTGGCACCGCCAGATCACACCTCCGCCCCTGCAGCTCTGGGCTCCATGGTGCGTGGATATACAGATCTGCGTCACATATGAAAACCGGCTACAGTAAACAGAAAGTGATTTGCATTGTTTGGTTGCAAAGTCAAGCACTGAAAAATTAGGGAATGCCAGGGTTAAGATTGCCCCTGCAGATTTCATTCTCCACCCAAAAAACCCTTAAATTCAGCTTCTTGTGCTTAATTTGCCCCTCTTAAAATATCTCCTTTGCTGCAAAGTTTACAAAAAGCTTGACAAGAGTTGGGCGGCTGGTGTTCTGAGACCGCTGCTTATCATGCTGACTGATACTGTCACATTGTTTCCTTGTACTCCCCCATCTGTCTGTATCCACCTGTTGTCTCCTGTCTTTGAGAGTGAGGCCATGTCTAGACAAACAGCATGCAGCCTCCTGGGGTGTAACTCTACAGTGCTCCAGCGTGCCGCACACGAACTGTCCGTGTGGACTCCGCTACCAGTCCACGCACTACAAATTTCCTAGTGAGCTTTGACCGACTGAAACGAGCATGTGTAAATGCACATGATGGGGCAGGGCCCATCTTTATGTTCTGTTTGCATGTCACCTCGCGCAATGGGGTGCTTGTCCATGACTGGTGCTCCTAGACACGGCAGTAATACCAATCAGTATGATTAATAATCATCCATGATGCTACAGTCGTTAATAACCTACTCACTTGGTACTTTTTGCATAGGGTCCCGCCTTTCACTGTGGATGAACCGTTGGCTATGCATTCTTCGTCGTGCCTGGGGTACGACTGGGCACCCAAGCCCCAGGATATTTTTTCTGCTCCCCGACTGGATTACAAGCTTTGCAAAGAGGCGATTAGTGAATAACTAATGCTCCAGTTCGCACACGGCTCCCCCTGCTTATCATATCCACACATGGTTCTTTGTACAGAACAGCCTTTCCCCAGTTAGTTGCACCACCAAAAACCTGTTTGAATGAAAAGTGAGCAAGGGGCACGAACATGACTGACCCAAGCAATGGTGAGGAATCTGAATGGATTGGTCACAAATACAGGATTCCACCTACCTTCCCAATCCGACTTGCTGGGTCCCGAAGAGGGGCTACAATGTGACTAGGGAGATCTGTGCTCTGCACAGTCTGAGGAAGACACTCCACCATGTTGGGGCCTGCTTTGTGCCGGCTGAGTTCACTTCTTGCCCTGGGATGGTGCAGCTCCGATGGTTCCCTCTTGTCTTCTCACCTCCCGTTTATAGTGAACCAGACACACGGCTAAATATCGGGTAGGGTCTGGAGTAGCCATGAGCCCTTCAGGTCAGTGATGGTTTGATCACAATTCTGACATCCCTATTCTGTATGTCCTCAAACTAAAAACCTCAATGATGGTGGTGGGAAGAAAGAGGCACCAGGAGGAACTAGCAGGAGTCTTTACCAAGGGTTTCTGCCTTCTAGTTGTCAAGGGAGCCTGAAACTGGAGGGCGGGGGGAGGAGGAGGAGGAGGCGGCGTGTTTCTAATGGGCTTTTCACTATTCCTATAGGAGGTGGTTTTCAAAAGCTCTGGTCTCACTCCGCTCCCACTGAAGTCAATAGGAATTTTACCATTGACTTCAATGAGAGCTGAGTTAGGGCCAACACTTTTTGAAACCCTACCCATGATGACAAGCTGAATGGCCAGAAACACCTTCTCCACCTGTGGCTGGCCAGGAGGTGGATGTAGCTACCCCAATCCATGCTTTTACCACCTCAAGGCTGGATTGCTGCTAGGTGCTCCTGTGACATTCCCCTTTGGTGTTATCTGGACTGGTGATCTGCTAGGTCACTCAAATCCTTGACTCTGGGAGCCACCCTTACCCTGCTCTGCTGTGAGAACCCCAACTCCTGGGCTGTTCATGCACAGCCTCTGGCATGTAAGCTGCTCCTTGGATTGTGCAACCGAATAACACTAGCCAGTATCTCTGGTCCCAGACACAGCCCTAGGAACCTCCGTCTTGCAGTGTCCAGTTATGCCCGCTGGTTGCTGCAAGCTTATACGAGTTTGTCAGTTTAACAAAGAAATTGATATGTACCAGGCTTGTTATGCCAAGGAGAGTCTCTAACACGCTTCAAACCGAATGCTCTACTTCAGGTAGAATAAACAAATTTATTAACTAAAAAGATAGATTTTAAGTGATTATTAGTCAAAGCACAAGAAGTCAGATTTGGTCAAATGAAATAAAAGCAAAACGCATTCTAAGCTGATCTTGACACTTTCAATGCCCTTACAAACTACGTGCTTCTCACCACAGGCCGGCTGGTTGCTCTTCAGCCAGGCTCTCCCCTTTGATCAGTGCGTCAGTCGCTTGGTGCGGTGTCTGTAGATGTAGGTGGAAGAGAGAGGAAGAGCATGGCAAACGTCTCTCCCTTTTATCGTGTTCTTTCTTCCCTCTTGGCTTTGCCCCCCCTTCACCACAGTCAGGTGAGCATCACCTCATCACAGTCCCAAACTGACCAAAGGAAGGGGCATGACTCCCTCGAGAATCTAACAGATTCTTTTGTTGCTGCCTAGGCAGTTTCCTTTGTTCCTGTGAGGCTGGGCTGCGTTTGTTCCATACACGCCCTGATGAGGTGTGAACTGCCCCTCTGTTCTTAGAGAGGTTTTGCCTGGGTTTATTTTAAGCCATGAAGACACATTTTCAGCCTCATAACTATATACATGAAATTATAACCTATAACATTACTGTAACAACCAATACTATAAATCACAGTAACAACAATGCCCAGTGCATCGTGAGCCTTCTGAAGACACCCAACATGACAAACTTTGCATTGGATACCACACAATCATTTTACAAGGATGAACATGGGGGTGCTGGGTATTTCCCTGAGGTACAGAGCATCACAGCTCCATCTTGGCCTCCTGCAGACAGCCCCGTGCAAACTACCCCTTGTTCAAGATATGTCAGCCTGCGTGCTAAGTGGAGTAGACTAGCAAGAGAGCACTTCACACCCATACTCCACCTCCTTCATCAGACACCAGCCCAGTCCCACATATAGTCTGAGCTCCTGTTTCTGGGCTTCAGAGCCCTAGAAGGGCTCAGACTAAGTTGTCTCAGAGGCCACCTTGCTCTCCTCCTTCTATAGCTGTAGAGCTCACTTTCAAACTCAAAGAGGCCTATGGCGGGTATGTCCTTAACTGTGGCACGTATGCCACCAGAGATCAGGCTGAGCCCAGGTCCTGTAGCATTCACACCACAATCCCAAAGCCAGGCCTTTCAGCAGACATTTCCCATGCTGCAAAACAGCCTTGCTCGACCAGACCCAGCTAATCAGCAGAGGGAAGGACAACTGGACCCTTGGCTTGATAGATCACTCACGTGTGCTTGAATCTTTACAAGGATGCCTTGATTCTATGCTGATTGGTACCTTTAAATACATCAATAGTAACAAACAATATATTCACGCCAAGGAGCTTGTCTCATTTGCTGGCTGCCTCTTTCGAGGAATGATTTCCCTGCTTCAGAAAGAGAATCTGCTTCCTCTATCAGGCCAAGGTTCTTCCCACAGAGACCAGGGATCTGTCACAATCTTAGCAAATTGGCAAGCAGAGTTTTAGCTGTGGAACTGTACCATACTACAGACCTCATTCAGGCCACTCTCACTGCCACAGCTGTATGCACACACACATACACAATGACGCGTGTGGAGACTTACACTAGGGTGACCAGACAGCAAATGTGAAAAATCGGGACGAGGGTGGGGGGTAATGGGAGCCTATATAAGAAAAAGACCCAAAAATCAGGACTGTCCCTATAAAATCAGGACATCTGGTCACCCTAACTTACACGCTGATAAACACACACATACACACACTGACCCAATGCTGACATGAAAACAGACAGGCAATCATGCACATCGTATGCACATAAGGAAGTGCTCATGCAAGTACATACATGCCGCATACAACACCATGCATGTCCACTGTACACGCTGGCATGTGCCCACGACACCCACACTTGCATCGTAGGCAAGGATTTGTGGCTTGCGCACTGTGTATAAAATGTCACATACCCCGCCCCCTGTATACAACAGCACATACAGGCCACAAATCGCCTTCCGCCTTGTAAGTCTGTGGTGCAGAATGCAGCAAAAAGCTCACAACTGTTGTGCAAGGGTGAGCCGAGGCGATGGCCTGCTGTGAGTCGGCCCCTTGTGCTCCTGCTCCATCTCTCTCAAACGGGCAGGTAAATAAAGGACATGGGATGGGCGTCCAGTAGGAGACATGAGGTTAAGCAGGCGCCTCCTTGTGCCAATGAGAGTTTTAGCTCCTCATTCCCTTCTCAGGCCTCGCTCTTGCGACTAGGTAACTTTGCAGCCATTCAGCAGGGTCTCCTTAATGCAGGATCCGGCTCCCTGCCCATCCCTTTGTATCTGGCACTTCTGTGTGCCACACGGCATCTGTTATATACATGGACATGCTGTGTACAGCACAAGGGCATCTCCGAAGAGCAGCCCTGTGGCGGATGGAACACACACGTGTGTGTGTGTGTTTGTGTGTGTACACACACGTTATCCTGTTTCACATCCATATACACTGTATACAACAACATACACATCCGTTCCACACAAGTGACAGCCTCACTAGGGAATCTGAGCCCTGTCATATCCATGGAACAAACACACATGCACACAACCAAATTCGGCTCTGAATTACGCCACTGTGAAAACAGAGAATCGCTGCTGTTTTCAAGGGAGTTATGCTAATTTACACCAGCTGAGGTTCTGGCCCACAGTGGGGTAATGGAACAGAATTTAGCCCACTGTGGACAAAGGCACACGTTCCCACAGACAACGGCATTCACGTACTATGCACAATGTTACCTTACACTTACTACTATACAGCCTATACAACACACACACACTATCTCTGTCTCACACACACGCACGCACACACACACACACACACACTATCTCTGTCTCGTGCGCACACACACACACACACACAGACACAATATCTCTGTCTCGCACACACACACAGACAGATTTCTCTCTCCTCCTAATTCTGAATGAATGAACTTTCTCCCAGAATAAATAACAATCAAATGGAAGTTATTTTAGGGCTGGTCTCAGCCCTTGGAGTTTCCGTGCCTGCTGACGGTGGCCACATTGTTTTCTTTGCTTTTCTTGGCAAAGCCCCAATGCAGGGTTCAGAAGTTATTACTATAAAAGTCAAATTGCTTTGAGTGGAAAAGATGTGGGGGGGGATGGGAAGAAATGGGATTCTTGGAACTTTTCCAGCCCGGGATAATTGTGAGCTCCGCAAAGTTTGATCCGTCTCCTGCTGTCCTCTGGGGAGCATTTCGTTCGGCTCCCAGCCAGCTGGGAACGGTAGGATCCGATGTGGAGAAGAAGGACTCGCTTGTTACAGAATTGATGATTCATAGAAAGTAGAGTGCTGCAGAGGGTCTGGCACACACTGCACTGGGGCTTGTCTGAGAGCCTTCGACACAAAAGCAAAGAGGTCTGAGTGGCGCTCCGCTACCAAGTGGAACGCAGGTGGGTTTTGTGGATAGAACCGAGCGGGTGAGGCCAGTCACGTGAGCACACCAAGGCTTGCGAACAAAGCAGAATATGGGCTCTGGTACTATGGTACTAGAGGCCATGTAGCTCTCTGATAGGTTGTCCAATGTCAATTGCTTGTCCTTGTCTTCCATGCCCTGAACACCCCAGCCCACATCTTGGTCTTCCCTCTGGCCAGCCTCCGTCCGCTGTTCATTTCCTTCTCCCATTCCTGTCTCCCCTGCTGGCCCTCGTGCCCAGAACTCACGCTCTGCTTCTTTCTCCCTTGCTGTTTTCCAGGGTCTCAGCTGGACCCGGACTGCAGCTGGCTCTTACATGAGTGTGTGAGAGAGGTCTGGGACCAGGGGGCATCTCTGCCTCTTAGGCCCCAGTTCACGAGGTTGGGCACAATTGGAGACCTTGTTCTCAGGGAACCCAAGGACTGCACTGGGCTGGCACCACTCACCTCTGCAAAAGGACTGGAGAGAAGCTGAGCCCCAGACCCTGCACTGGCCAGCTGTGGAAGTCTTTACACGTCCTGCTCCCCGTGAAGCAAAGTGGCTGTATGGAGGGCTCAAAGATCTAAGGGCATATTTCCCGACAGCCTCAGCTGCCTTGTTTGCTTCCCCGCTGCCTCTCCATTGCCAGCCAAGAGTTCAGTTCCTGCTGATCCTCCAGCCGGCGCTTCGTAAAACGAGCCTGGCTGCCTTTTCGCGTCTTCTTCGGTTCTCACCGGCCTCGGAGCCTGCTGTGCCTTCGTTACGGCTCTTCCTCCTTTTCCCACACTTCAATGCTTCCTCCCACTGCGCCTCATTACATTTCTCCATTTCCCCCTGTTCGCTGTTTGGAACTAGAACATGCTGGTATTCAGAGAATCAGAGACGTGTGGGATAGAGAGCCGGCTAGCTCCCGCACAGCCCCGCCCCCAGGGCCAACAGAGCGCTGCTCCCTATTAGAGTGCTGGGCAGTCTCATTTTAAAAGTCCCAAATGACGGGACTCCCACCAAGTCCCTTGGGACGCTGTTCCAGGGCCCAAGACCATGCACTGCAAGGAAGCATCCCCTCCTAGGCAGCCTATATTCCCCCCATCTTAACTGAATCCTAGTTACTCCTCAATGCACCAGAGTCAAATTTCCCCTTCCTGGGCATTAGAGATTGGCTTAAACCCCAGAGCATGAGGTAGTCTATCTCCTCTTGCCCATTCCCAGCTTCTGGCAAACGGAGGCTAGGGGCACCAGTGTGCTAATAGCCATTGATGGACCTAGCCTCCATGACATTATCTATTTCCTTTTTGAGCCCTGTTATAGTCTTGACCTTCACAACACCCCCTGGCAATGAGTTCCACAGGTTGACTGTGCGTTGCGTGAAGAAATACCTCCTTTTGTTTGTTTTAAACCCGCTGCCTATGAATTTCAGGTTCAGGAACCAAATTAGCGATCGACATCACCCAAAAGAGTCAGAGTAGTGTGAACTCATTGTTCCATTTACTATAGTACTATGTATTCATATTTAAACACTGTGACATGGGAAATATTCTGTGTGTGTGTGTGTGTGTGTGTGTAGATCTAGAGATATAATTCTCATATCAAAATGACTGACCAAGTGTTATTATTTTCTCCACTACAGATGGTTCATAACATAGGCAAAGCATTCTGACTGGTTAATAATTAAATCACACGGTGTTATAATATCATGTACTGCAAAGAGCCGCAGGAGCCACATTAAAGAGCCACTCGCGGCTTGCAAGCCTCAGTCGGAGTATCACCGTGTTAAATAAAAGCGGTCCTAGCCCTGATCCCTGCAGCGCCTGCCCCCCGCCCCCAGTCCTGATAGCCCCCACCCCAGTCCCTACAGACCCCCACCCCAAGCCCTCCCTCTGCTTTAAAATGTTGTCATTCTCATTGCCCTCTTTATGGATCTTTTGCCAACTTTCAATACTGCCAATGGGAATTAATTTTCCAATTAAGGTTTTGCTAGATGTTGTATCCAGAGCTTCACTTAAGCCCGGATACATGGCATCTGCTGCACTCCACTTTGCCGTTTTGTTGTCATCTATCAAATAAAACAAGCAATCAAGTTTGGCTGGCAAAACATATCCTTTTTTTCTAAACCCCAGAGCTGCTGCCTGAGGAAGGCATTGTCATTCCTGAGATGCAGAGCGATTATTTTTTTCTTAGTCAGTGTTGACATTAACCTCGGAGGATGGTAATGATCAGAATCAATGTTTCCTTTCAACTACTGTTCCAGTTCCTCTCCAGCTCATCAGGATGTACAGAAAATTACTACCGTGTGCAATGTCCCCATTCCTCGCAGTGGTGAATTCAAGCAGCTTCCCCGTTATCTTTCCATTGTCAATCAATGCCTTTCGAGCAGTACCATGTTACTCCAGGATGGTCTTTACCAGGGCTGGATTCTCTACTTTTTGCATCATAATGTTTCCCTCTCTGTAACTTAGGAATCTCTTTGATTACGCATGTTTGGCTGTATCAGTTACTGAACAGATGGCTGGGTTGTGAAAGACCACGGGAGTACGGCATCCTTGAAAGCTGGTCTAGAAATTTTTCATCCTTACTCCCCTCCAGTCTGGGGCTCGGCAGCAGGTGCTGACTGCATTTTTGCCAGCACTTTTAATTCCTCGTATCTTTAGCCAAGGTGTTTCGCTGCCATGCTCTTCGTTGTCAATCTGTATCTTGCAAATGCTTCAGTGCGAGAGACTATCACAGCATCAGCTGTATATTTCCTCCCCTGCATTACTGTGTAGTGCTGCTGTGCTGTTAAACAGACGCCACATTCCACCACAGAGTGGCTGCATTTCCGTGGGGAGTAAAGTGACCCCTGGTACTGTGGTCTGTAAATCATTTGGGGATCCTTCAGGCTGCTAGACGAATGTAAGATGTTGGGTCTGCGTTTCATTTTCAGCACAGCCCCTTTACACAGTTCTGGTAGGGTGCAGAGCCCTTAGAGGGTAAAGTTACGTATGCCCACTTGACGTCCGCTTTCTGATGCCAGACACATGTACAGCAGCCTCAGGGTGTGCACTAAACTTGTTGGTCATAGTATTAGCACCCAGGGGAGAAAAGCAAGGCGACGGCATTGATTATTTCCATCTCTGGAAACAAAACGATGGGCTGGACAGAGGCCACCATACCAGACCCTGGCAAGTGCAGAAAGAACCAGTCCAACACTTTTGTGACCATACCAGTTATCCCTCCCCAGTGCTCTAGAGGAAAATGAAGTTTCCTAAAAGGTCCCTGCTAACGTGCCCTGAGGAAATCCATTCTCTCCTTGGCCACTGGCTGAACCCAATATGTGAGCAGGGATCACCATTGTTCAGCACCAAGCCCTGTTTCACCCCAACATACTGCTGGTGTCCAAGTGATCCTCTGGTTACCCGTGGAATCCTATTGAGGTGGGTTATGCCAAAGCCTTCCGGGAAAACAACCCCAAGCTGTGATCATGAGGTGAAAAACCTGCATGTGTCTTCTTAAATGTAAGGTACTTCTATGGTCCCCATTACCAGGATCCTCACATTTTTCAATGTACTTATCCTCGCCGCACCCCTTGGAGGTAGGGCAGGGCTGTTCTCCCTACTTTGCAGAGGAGGGACTGAGGCTTTGGCTACACTTACACTTCAAAGCGCCTGCGGCGGGGCTGCCGCTGCGCGCCGCGCGCTAAGCTGCTAAGTGTCAGCGCCAGCTGGGAGAGAGAGAAGCGCCTCTCCGCACCGCCTCCCTCCTGTGGGGGATGGGTGCACAGCGCTGCCGGCCGCGCCCAGCAGTGCTGGGGGGCTACACTGGCGCTAGCTTTGCAGCGCTGCAATTTGCTGGCTGAGAGTGGGTTTGTTTTCACACCCCTGTGCAGCGCTCTGCAAATTTGTAAATGGCACAGAGGGACTAAGTGACTTTCCCAGGGTCACCCAGAGTCTGTGGCGGAACAGGAATTGACCCTTGGTATCCAAGTCCCAGGCTAACACCCTAACAACCACTGAACTCTTTCTTTCATTAACCTAAGCTGCGTATTTTTTAATTTCCAGGAAATTACATGATCCCCGCTGCCACTTTGCTTTAATAGCGTCATTAAAACTGGCGGTAGTCTCCTTTTTTCTCCAGAAGGCATTGCTATTATTATTATTTAATATCACAGTTGCGTCCAGAGTCCTCAGTCAGAACAGAGGCTCCATCGAGATGGGCGCCTCACAAATACACAAACCCTGCCCTGAAGAGTTTACGATCAGATCAGAATCATTTTAAAGCCACCACAATATACACTAACCTGGGAGGGGTTGCAAACACCACCGAGGAGGAGATCAATATAAAGAAGCCTAGAGCAGCCAGAAATAGAGACAGAAGATAAGAAAATGAGGTTGTGTTTTGATGAATGTAGCTTATTACGACTTGAGCAAAATAATCGGAAAGCCTGGTATTGAGTGGAAAGGAGACATTATAGGACAATGTTAGCTCGTGTGAAACAGTAACATGGAGAGTCTTACGGGTGACAGTGCATAGCACACAGATAATTCTTTGCAATGTCACATGGCAGCAAGAATGATCCAGGCAATTTTGAGATGCACAATGGCACTAAAAGACAACCTCTCCATGGAAATTAATAGAGGTGATAGCTCAACGCTCCTCCTACTTGACCTCTCTGCAGCTTTTGCCATGGTGAACCACAGGTCGCTGCTGTCCTGCTTACGTGACAAAGTTGGCTCCAGTCTTCAACAAGATGCAGCGAACAGGGATAGGCATCTGCTTCTCTTCCCCCAAAACCTTTCCCTGTGAAGACGCCAGGGATCTATCCTGCTTCCTCTCCCTTTCAATATCTACATGAGACCACCTGCAGTGGTGGGGAGATACACTGAGCTTTACTGCCAAAAATATGACATTACCATTCTTTTTCTACCAATGCAACCAGCTCCATGGCAATCCTGGAGGAGATCAGAGCCTGCACGAACAGTGGGGTCAAACTCATCCCAGGCAAAACTGAGGTGATGCAGCTGGTCAGAAAGGGAAGTATTTTGAGGAACTGTCCTCCCCGGCCCCTTCCCCAAACTGGTGCAAAGCCTCAGGGTCCTGTTTGACTCATAGAATCACAGAAGATTAGGGTTGGAAGGGACCTCAGGAGGTTCTAGTCCAACTCCCTGCTCAAAGCAGGACCAATCCCCAACTAAATCATCCCAGCCAGGGCTTTGTCAAACCTGACCTTAAAAACCTCTAACAATGGAGATTCCACCACCTCCCTAGGGAACCCACTCTAGTGCTCATCATTCACCCTAAATGACCAGGTAGCATCAGTGACATTTTCTTTGATCTCCAGTTGGCTAGGATGCCTCCCTTCTTCCTCCAGGATGGGGATGCGGCCACAGCTATCCATACATTCATCTCCTCCAGGCTGGATTACTGTACTCACTCTGCCTGGGTTGAATAAAGAAGCAATGCAAAGGTCATCTCCAGGGCAAACACCCCTATTGTTGTGAAGAGGTCCCTGAGGTTTTGAATCACCACACGTGCTCCAGATCTCAGATTTACATCTCACTAGAGAGAGAATAACTCCAGAAACACAGCTGCCCCTGCTACCACACTGGGGCATGGGCTTAGTGTGGACTTTAAAGGAACAGGTGCAGCTATTAAATCATAAGCAGCAATTGGGTTTTCCTTGGATGCCTCCTATCCAAGTACTGACCGAACCCAATCACGCTTAGCTGGTGAGAGCTTATGTGGGGCACGCCTGCAGGTTCCTGTGCTTGTACTTCATTTGCAAGCTTTGTGGGCACATGGACCATGTTTGGTTGTGTGTTTGTACAACACGATGGAGTCTTGGTCCGTGACTGGGACTCCTACACGCTATCACGTTACAAATGAATACGCAACTAATAATAGCTGACCCACACGAGGGCGCCTCTACCGCCTTCCTTAAGCGACGTTCCCACAGTTAGACTCCTCACCGTTAAGAATTTTTTATTGATATTTAGCCTGAAATTCAACTCTTGCCTCTTAGCCAGGTCCCCCCCGTGCCACTCTAAACAACTTCCTTCCCCTTGGGTTTACTGTACGTCCTTCAACGACTCATCCTTGTTCCTTTCCCTTGGAGGCTTAATAATGGATCTGACAGACACTCTTTGCATTCAACTTTGCCCCAGTCTCTGGGGTAGGTTTGGTTTTATTGGAGCCTCTGTTTTTCCTCTGCAGTCTGCTGCAAACCAAGAACCCTGCCAGGGTAATAAACATGTGATGTAAATCCCAAACGGTTTCTCTCCCTTCCGCCGGCAGTTGCCTCAGGAGTTCCCAAGTGGCTGGAGACTCTAGGATGCCTTCTCTATACCTTCAGACAGAGACGTTGTAAAAACCAGGAAAGCATCTGCAGGATAGAGATGACTGTGGGGAGGGGCAGAGGGAAACTGGGTAACTGGAATCAGATTATAAACTAAGTAAATAATATTACAAGAGTAAGTGCCTGTTGAGCATTGGCCTCTAGGGTCATGTTAACCCATGAACGTTACAATTAATTTACCAAGTAACTGGCTCAGCATTAGAACCCCTCCGGGTGGACCCCGGACTATGTGTGGTAACAGAAAGCAAGAGATGCGCGTTGTATTATTTTCTAATTTAAAATCAATTGCGTCTCGGTATTGAACGACTTCAGGCTCCGAGCAGCTCCCCTGTGGGCTGAGGAAAGAGAGAGGAAGCAAATGAGAGAGAAAGGGGGGAGGGGGATTGTGGGTGGGAAGGGGAGGCATAGTTTGAAAGAGAGGTAGCAGAAATTAACCTTGGAACGCATTCAAATTAAGCTGTGTAATAAGAGAACCACTTCTCTGGGCAAATTTGTTAGGATTAGGTCTAACTGAGCTGTTGAGGAGAATTCAGTGTGGCTCCCAGCCAAGGGAAAACAAGGCTCCTGGCTTCACCCACTGCAGGAGAGCCCAGGCTAATGGCTTTAGTTCAAACTTTGATAGCAAAAAAAAATCCAGGAACAAAGACACTAATTCTTCCCAAAGCCCCAGAATCTCAGTTGATACATTTCTGTTTATGTTCATTCATAATGGATACACACAGCTGTTCTTATCATTCATATTCAAATTCCATATGCATCTTTATTATTTATAACTTTAGCTTCGAAACCACTTGGAAATAGATGCGCCAGGCACAGCAATCCCCTGGACAAGCCTCTCGCCGGAACTGCATCCTGGGCTGAGAGTCAGGGTCAAGCCCCACACGTGCTCAGTCCTGGCTTCCTGAGGCCTTGCTAAAATCACTCCTGGTGGGGAGGAGTTGTCCCCATCCCCTGGCACGGCTTTCTCAATGGATCTCAGACTGGACCCTCCCTTTTCTTATGGACCCATTGAGGGCTCTTCCTCTTCAATCACAACTTTTGCTGACCTACCATGAATCTGTGCTTCAAAGGTCCATCCACCCTGTCAGGCCCATAGCAGCCACTCCCTTCTGCACTCTCTTGGCTATTCCCAGCCACCATCTTTATATTTGATGTGAACGCTACTGCTGTATTTGGAAAGCACCAGCAGCACACTAGGCCTTTTCCAGATAGCCATGAAGACAAGGTCCTTGCCCCAGAAAGGCTGCAGTCTAGACAGATATTTAATACTGGAGAGCTTGCTGTCTTCTCAGTGTGTAATGTCCACCCCGGACCCCAGCCAGATCCAGCCATTCAGATGCGAACGTACCGCTGAGATAGCAGGCACCGTGTAGGCAGCCTGATGAGCCGAAACCTCAGATGGGAGCTGCTGAAACCACTGCTAAGGCAGGACAATGCTGCCTGGGCCTTTCATTGTCTCAAGCCAATACATGTTGCTTTCCGACTCGCTTCGGAAGTGAGGAGTCGAGGCTCAAAGAGGAAACCCCGCAGAGTTCTTTTCAGTTCCATCTCTGCGAAGGTTCAATATTCTCGACAAAAAATCCCTCCTTCCTTTGTAGCTGGGAGTTATTTATACTGCACTGCAAGGCACATGGCACCTCTCAGCATTTAGGGAGGAGCCATCCTACGCCAGAAGCATGGACACAGGGTGAAGTTAAGCCAAGGGTGCAGTGAGAGGTAGAGGCTCTCCCCGGGGATGGTAACTCCCTGGGAGCGCTGCAAGGTGTAGACAGCTGGGGAAAGGAACTGGCGCAAATGAAAGCTTGGATTCTGTGCCAGCAGCGATTACAACTTTCCCCCAAATACTTAAGGGCCGTAATAAGCTGGAAAATAACGACAGGTCTGAAGTTTGGGAATGTTTTAAGAGTCTAGTGGAGCGGTGAGGTAACTCTCAGAGGGGCACACTACACTCGGATCAGCGGGAGGGGGTCTGGAACACATTCAGCGGCTCTGGGTACAATCACTGGCAAAGAGGCAATAAAGCATCACCTTACAGGGGCCAAGGAGAGCCAGCGTAGCCTCTGGGTGAGGCCCATGCTATTGAATAACGCTGAACTCACGGCTGCTCACAAAGGAAAGTGTGTTCGGAAAGAATGCAAGGCGTCTGAAAGGAGAGTTACTGCAAGGCCCAGGAGCTGCCTCTGCCCCCGAGCCTGGCATAAGTAGCTCAGGTGGGCTATGAACCTGGCCAGACTAGTTCCTTTAGAAACAGGCCTAGGAGAGATCGTCTGCAGGCTCTGATGACAGATGCATGGAAAGTAGAGGAGGTTCCTCGCAATCAGAGCTCTGGCTGGGACTCCGCCCATGGCTCCTGCAAAGTCCTCACACAGCTCTGCTCCTTACTACTCCCCCAGTCCACAATCTCTCCTTCTCTGCTGCCCTAACCCACCCCTGTTCTGCTCACATGATCCCTGCACCCATCACTTTGTTCCCCACTACTCTTCTCATGCTCACAAATCTGATCATCATCATGTGTTTCCTTCATGTGCCTCCATCTAGGAGGGTGGGGTGCACCAGTGCTGGCAAGCCAGGGTGGGACGTCAGCCCTGGAACGCTCACTGAAAGTCACGAGGGACGCCGGAGGAACAGAATGAATTGCAGACCTTCAGATGACACAGAGACAGTGTTAATGTCTCTGGTGGCTGACCTCGGCGGGAAGATGTCTATGCAGAAACCAACAGACTTCTTCATGGCCAGGTCTGCAGAACCACTGGGAATCTGAGGGAAAGTCTTCCAAATTCCTTTCCCCTTCCAGATCCTGCAGAAAATGTCAGCTAATGTGTGGGATTTGGGTTTTTTTTTTTTTTTTTTTTTTTAAAGATAATTCAACCAGAAATCCTGTGAAAAGACCAACATGAATTGTTGGGATCTTCAAGAAGTTGAATTTCTTGTTTTAAATTGAGTTTTTATTTCATCAGGTCTTTTCTTTTTAAAAGTGTCTCCTCCCTCCCTCGTATCTTCCATCCGCTTCCTTGTGATCTTTCCCCACTCCCTTAGAATGATTTCTTTTCTTCCCCTCACCCCCGGACTCCCACGCTAAAGAGCAATAAATCAGTATCAAATTGGATATCTGATGGAACGTTTGCGTCTTTTAGCATCTGCAGCCAGGAATTCAACCCCCCAGACAGAGCTCAGATATAGCTGCTCAAATGCTCACCAGCAACATTGTTAAGTTCATGTTGATATTTAAAGAGTTATCACTAGGCGTCTGCGTTAACCCTGCTAAGAACGAGCAGCAGTTCATATCTAACTTGGAGCTGTTGTTGCAGGCTGTGGAGCCAAGAATACAGTGCTGTAGCAGGATGAGAAAGGTGCGGGTTTATTTCTTAAGGAAAGCTTAGACTTTGCAGAAAACACTGCAATCTACAGAGAGACCCTAAGCCGGTGCAAAAGTGCTACATTTCTGCCGCATGCCTCTGCAATGATCTTGGTCATTACGTGTTCTTGTCTGGCCAGGCTATCCTCAGTTGAGGTGGCTTTTGCTCAAGGAGATCTCAGGTGATTTGACAGGCAATCATTCTTCCTCCTCACCTGTTGAGTGCCAGCAGTGTCAATCATGTTTCCGTCTGTTGTTCAGAGCACGCAATGCCATGGGGGAGCGCCCATCCATTGTTCTGGGCACTTTCACAATCAATACAAATGTGCACACTCAGAAATGAAATAAGCACCAACAGTAAAATAGATGTGTCGGCCCAACGCCAATCTGAGCCAGAGAGAATTTCACTTTGTCCTCCTCCTCCTGCAAGGGCTCAGACCAAAGTTGAACTTTGTGGCAAGTCTAAAGGGTTAATCTGCCTGTGGGATGCTTTGGATGCGCGTTTTTCTCCTCTCTCCCACTCCTCTTCCTTCTTCCCTCATCCCACTCTCTGGATTAGTGTGACTGGGATGTGCTGCACCCTGGAGTAGAGGAATTCCCTCACGCGCTGAATGGGGATGGGGAACCCACTGCAGCCTTTAAGCAGAGGTCACTCTTCTCTTGCGGTGCTGCCGGAGTTGGGTTGGGATGAGTACGCTATCCTGGGTGGATTGACTCATTTGGTATTTACATACCACAGTAAATTGAATTCTCCTCTCTCTCATGCCTGGTATCCTCCTATCTCTATCCCCTCCGATCGCCTCCTGCTGTGCATTCCTGCAGCTGCCCGCAGCGGCTCCATATGTTTGGAATAGACTCTAATAGTTGGCTCATGTCTCCCAGCGAAAGCCCAGAGCCAGAAGGAAAACATCAGTCTGGATGACGGGAGATGATTAAACTGTGTCCAGTCGAGGGGCATCCCGGGACCGACATTCTGCTTTGTCTGTCAGTCATTCGCTCAGTCAGTAGCTCCTCTAGCTGGGATCATTGCTCTGCATACGTAGTTCTGGCTGCCTAGACAGGATTGAGAAAGGAAGTTGAAGGAAGGGGATGGTCTTTCCAGCCCCAGGTGGTCATTTGGATGAGAGACTGGTGATGAAAACTCCAGCTTTCTCTTTTGTCAGGAGCCTCTGGCCTGGGTGGTCTAGAAGGAGGGTGGCTGAGGAGGAGATATTAGAGAAAGGCTGGAGGAACAAGGGTTGTGAGGGAAAGCAGAGAGTCTGCCTCCATCCCCAGAGTTCAGCCCCTGCACCTCCTCCCTGGTGTGTCTTTCTCCCACCATGTCCCCTAACCCCTGTGGTGTCTGGGGCCCAGATCCTCAAAGGTATGTAGCCTGCCCAGCTCCCATTAAAATCAATGCGACTCAGGCACCCAAATACCTTTGAGGATCTGGGTCTGGGTGGCTGGAGAAGGCAGAGAGCTAGCCACACTGGGACCACGGAACACCAACTTTATTAACTCCCTAGCACTGAGAGGTTGACGCATGTAAAATAAGGGGAGGATACCAGAGCAACCAGCGGGTGCCCTGCAGGAATGCGAACCCAGTGACCCAATTCCCCTGTTCCTCTGACCCCCCCGCCTAATAAACCCGTTACCCTCTCTCTTTCCCCAGCAGCCAGCTGCAGGGTGGAGCAGTGTCGCCAGGCTCAATCAGAAGGGGTGCAGGGTCAGCAGTCAGACCCAGGGTTGTGCCGGGATTGGTTGTGCAGGGCTCGGGGCCGGATTATATGGAACAATAATAGGGATGGAGGCATGGCGTGAAAGGCCAGAGCAGCAGCGCAAGTGGCCAGGGTGAATACACGGGTGCCCGGCACTCTTCCCTCTTAACGAGACAGCCATTACCCTCCGTCAGAAGGCCATGAGTGGGGAGGGGGTACTGCACTCCTTCCTCCTGCTCCCACGTCCCTCACTGCTGCCTTTGTGTCCTCCTCCTCTGAGCGCCCCATCACAGAGGCAGAAGCAGAGCTCGGCAGGTCCTTGTGAATGCTATGCTGCACTCGGCCATTTCCATTGGGGTTTTCCCCCTCGGGACTGGAGCTATGTGACGAGAGGAGGCCAGGTCTGTGGTGGGGCCGGTTGGGATTCATGGTATGTCCCACCAGCCCCTGCTGCCTGGACCCCCTGTCCTCACTCTGGGGCAGGCAGCAGCAGGGGCCAGGTGTGGGGCAGGAACCATGGGAGGAAGACAACACCGAGCCCAGAGAGACTTCACAGCGTCTGGGGAGCATGAGGCAGGTGACCTGTCAGACAGAAGGGCTCTTCCAATGGGACATGATGTGGCAGCAGCTCTTGGGGTGGAGGACAGAGGGAGAAGAGAGGCTTCATCTCAGAACCCTTATCTCTAGTGCTCTAAGGGTGAAGCAATTCCCCAGGGGTGCCCAGCGTGTTAGAACCCAGGAGCGCCTGGCTGCCAGCCCGCCACTCAGACCACGACTGTCTCTCATACCCATGTCCATTGGCAGGAGGATAAACTGCTGAACCTATGAGTTTGGGATGTTTTCATACAAAGCCAACAAGACCAACCCAGCTCCCCCTACCTGACCCACAATTGGCACTAGAGCATCTTAGAGAAGTGAAGGGCTCCATCCTCTCAGGGCAACACGGGCTGCTCAGGGACATGCCGAGGGAGGCTGGAGAAATGGAAATATGGCTAACCCAGACGTCTTCCACGTAATTAACCAACCCACAAAGTCCTGGAAGCAATAAATCCAGAAATCAGACTATAAAACCAAACATGGCAACAGCTCCCCCTGAGAACATCTCCTGCTCTGCTATGAGTTCAGAGGGAGGAGCAGCCCGCCAGCTGGGATGAGGAATGCAGACCCCATCCCCCCTTCAGGGCGGTTCCCTTAGATGGGAATGCTCCTGTTAGCAATTAGGATGCCTTAAAGGGTTCCCATTAGGGTGACCAGATGTCCCGATTTTATAGAGACAGTCCCAATTTTGGGGTCTTTTTCTTATATAGGCTGCTATTACCCCCCACCACCTCTCCCGATTTCTCAAACTTGCTGTCTGGTCACCCTAGTTCCCATTAGGGTGCTTAGGTGAAAAATGCAACCTAACTCAGAATGGTTTGTGAGGGGGTGCTCCACTCACCACTACGTATAGCGCCTCCTGCTGGCCCTTCAGGGGAATAGCTCACCAGGTCAACGCCCCTTCCCCGCCGTCTCTCTCTGGGTCTGCAGTCCCTCTCTCTCGCTCCACGAGCTGCTGCCGCCTCCTCACGACTCAGCCCTCAGGCCAGGTCACTCTATGCGTTTTCCCCTTCCGGGGTACCGGAGCCTTCTTTCAGCAGCCCTGGACAAGCTTCCCATTCACTGCCCTGTGGTGCCACTCCCTGAATGGCTGGCAGGGGAACCTCGGCCCACCCTGTACTCCGGGTTCCGGCTCAGGGACCCTCTGGCCAGCAGTCATGGTCTGTTCCCTTCTAGATCCTACTGCCTTTCCCTGAGCCCCTCCCTCCTACCTTCCTGGCCTCCCCCCGCTCCGGGTTTGCCAGCCCGAACACACCTCCCTCCTCCCAGGGAGCGACTGCAGATTGCCTCCGTGCAGCCCCCTTTCTGCTGCCAATTTCCCACCTTACTAGCCTCAACCCAGCTGGTTCCTTCTCAGCGGGGCTTCCTCACTCAGTTTGGGGATTGCTTAGCCACCTGATTCCTCTCAGCCGTGGGTTAATGAGCCCCTTCGTTGTCTTCATTAACTCTTTTAGGGCAAGTGTGGGCCAAACACCCCATCACATGGTGTGACGTTATTGATATAAATTGGGACCATATAGAACATGGGTTGCAACCAAGGTCCCGTAGTGGCACCAAATCTTAGGTAAAGGGGGTCATATAAGGTGTCTAAGACCAGGTTATGGGTTGCTGGTTATGATTATGCTGTCTGTGTGCATGTATCATTTTTAGTTGAAGTTATGTATATTGGCTCTATACTGTCTGTATTTCAAGTTGGTGATGTGCTTCTGGGTGATATCCCAGACAAGTTGGTGTTAGCTCTGCTTAGCCTGCTTGATGGCCCATTAAGGACCATCAGCTACACAATTGACCCATAGAGAGAAGGCAGACACGCCTTGTGACTCAGCAAAGTATGCAGGGACTGGCCCATGTGACTCCAGACTCCATTTTGCTGTAATTTTCCACAGTAAGGACAAAGAGGTTCTTACACCTGGAAAAGCCTATATAAGGCTGATGCATCATCTCCATCTTGTCTTCAATCCTGCTTCTTACCTCTGGAGGGACTTTGCTACAACCTGAAGCTCTGCACAAAGGACTGAATGACCTGTCCCAGCAGGGGATGTACTCCAGAGACTTGATTGGAACCTGCAGTTTATGCCATCACTGCTGCAAGCCTGAACTAAGAACTTTGTCATTACTGTATGTAATTGATTCCATTTAACCAACTATAGCTCTCATCTCTACCTTTTTCCTTTTATGAATAAACCTTTAGATTTTAGATTCTAAAGGATTGGCAACAGCGTGATTTGTGGGTAAGATCTGATGTGTATATTGACCTGGGTCTGGGGCTTGGTCCTTTGGGATCGAGATAGATGTGAGTGTTAATATTATTACTCACCTAGCACCCTTGAGTGTTCTTACGGAGAGTCTTCCCAATAACAGCCTCCATTTTGGTAGGTCCTAGGGAAAACGCTGTTTTAGTTCCTCTCTGCAGCAGCCAGTGACACACAAACACTCCTTCCAAGCTGGTGCTGCTGATGCCCAGGCACACAGGGATGTTGTGGGGTGGATAAAGGCACCTAGAGATTCTTGCTGAGGACAAGGTGCAAGGAGGAAGAATGGGTGTAGCCAGATAAGGATCTGTAGTGGCCCGAACATCCCTATGGATCTCACTCCAGATGTGATTCAGGACACAACTTCCCTTCATCATATGGAAAAGCACAGACTTGTTTAGGAAGCTACTCTGAGGGCTTCACAGCCACTGGAGGGTCCGGGCCCTGCCAGCGGAATTACACTTGGGCAGCTGTCGAATGGGACTGCCTCTCCTGTACAAACCTCAGGCTGCTGCTGAGAATGGAGCCAGGCTGCCTGCCCGGTCCCGGCTCCTGGCCCCCCACTCCCACTGAGCCCGCCCGTTCCACCAGCCTGGGCTCCCTCATCCTGTCCTGCTGTGCCAGGCCCTCAAGCCTCCTCTTAGCACACACACAGGTAGGGACACGCCCAGCTGCAGAAAGGCACAGACACTGAAATCAGCTCTGCATGGGAAGAATCAGCTAGGGGATTGCAAACCCAGAGTTAGAAGAATCATAGAATATCAGGGTTGGAAGGGACCTCAGGAGGTTCTAGTCCAACCCCCGACTCAAAGCAGGACCAACCCCAAATAAATCATCCCAGCCAGGGCTTTGTCAAGTCTTTGTATTGTCTTGTGCTGCACAGAAATCTGTACAGCGTAAACTCACGAAAATTGCCCCCTCCCTCAATGTGGAAGAAGATATGCACAGCTTTCTCCACCCCCTCCCCCCAGTTATGAATTACACAGACTGGTTTAAAGAAAACAAAACATGCTTATTAACTGCAAAGGTCGATTTTAAGTGATTATAAGGGTTAGCCAACAGATCAAAGCAGATTACTGAGCAAATAAAACAGAACACCCAAACTAAGCTCAATACATTAAAGAAACTGGTTACAAGTAGTATTTTCCCACCCTAAATATTGCTTTAGGTATTTCTTTCACAGGCCAGACACTTTTTCCAGCCTGAGCTCAGCATTTCTCCCCGCCTTAGTCCTTGTTTTTCAGATGTTCTCAGCTGTCATCCTGGGCAGTGAAGAATCAACCCTGATTACCTCACTCCCCAGCCTTACATAGGATTTGCATATGATGGGAATCCCTCGTTTCCCAGTTTGATTCCCACCCCCTACTAGTGGAAAAATACTAGCAGTCCAAGATGGAGTGCAGTACCAGGTGACATGATCATATGACCCTGCAGTGTCAATGCAGCATCCCAGGAAGCTTCTCAGGAAGGTGGAAGATTAACATTTTGAAAGTCCTATTGTTCTCCTTAATGGTTCATTAACTAACCAGCCAGTCAGATTGCATTTTGTCTGGTGGGCGTTCCCCAGGTGCAAACACAGTTGTAATTGTTACATAGTCAATATTCCTAACTTCAGATACAGAAATGATACACGCATACAATTAGGATAATCATATTCAGTAAGTCATAACCTTTCCAAGGATACCTCACCTGGCCCATCTTGCATAAAACATCTTAGTTATGCCGTATTCATATCATCATATCTCTATGAAGAATATGGGGCGTAGTGTCACAGGGACATGTACCTAAAACCTGCACTGACCCAAATGATTATTTAGACAATAATCCCATAATCTGCTCTAAACAAGCCTCTTCCAATGCACCTTCTATCACATCCGGCAAGAGCAAAATCCTCTCCCTGGCGGTGGGACGCAGCACATGGGCTGCTCCCCAAGTATTGGGATGTCAGCTAGAGGGGCCCATTGAAGTCAGTGGTAAACTTCTCACCAACTTCAGTGAGAGCAAACTCAGGCCTGAGAATGGGAGCAGACAGGGATGCTAGAAAAGGGAATAGGACCAAGTGAATTCACAGGTCACAGGCCCTAGAGAGGACTCTGAATTCCTGTCTCAGGGGCTCCCTCTACAGTTCTGAAATGGGGTGGTGCCAGCAGCGAGCATTCCTATGTTGTGCCAGGAACCCCAGTCCCCCACTGTGACAAGGGCTATCCTTCTCCAATCACAGCTATTAGAGAGGAAAGGGGTCCCATCCAACCCTTCCTCACAGGGAAACCACTGCAGGAATGTTCCCTACAATCTGTTCTCCAGGACTACGGCAAGTGTGGTTTAAATATCCCCAGTGATAGAGACGTGGGGGACTTCCACTTGTCGACCAGGAAGCTTCCCCTGAGTCAAACTACATTTGCCTTTGCTCTTCTTCACCCCATTCCCTCTCGTTATGCCCCCATGTATCATCCTAACTAATTCCATTCCCCCCTTGCAATACCCACAGCCTGTTATGGTGTCCATTAGCCATTCTCCCACCAAGCTCTCCAGGGTCAGCTCTATTTTTTAACTCCTTCCCACGTAACTCAGCCCCTACAGCGGCTGATGGGTATCCCTCATAGAGCTGGAAGGGACCCCGAAAAGTCATTGAGTCCAGCCCCCTGCCTTCACTAGCAGGACCAAGTACTGATTTTGCCCCAGATTCCTAAATGGCCCCCTCAAGAATTGAACTCACAACCCTGGATTTAGCCGGCCAATGCTCAAACTACTGAGCTATCCTTCTCCCACAATGTCTTTTGTTGCTTTTCTCGGCACCCCTCCAGTCTGCCAATACTTCCAGCAACGAGGGGCACAGAGCTGAGTGCAGAGTCCATCTGGGGTCTCCTCAAAACCATCCCGTCCCTGTACCAAACGTGAGGCCTCTCCAAACACAGAATCGCATTGGCCTATTTGTCTCACCGCAAATGCCTTTCTGGCTTGCTCCATTCTGCCCCAGGCCCAGCCATTCTGGCTTCAGGGGTTTCTCCCGCCCATTGGGTAAAAACAGGGCTCTGCTGGTTGGTGCAAGGTGCTTTTTAAATGCCCGGCTCTTTGGCTTGGAAGAGCAGGGAGGGGGCTGACAGCCCTGTGCTCCTTATGAATGACTTCCCATGCTTACCTTCTGCCTCCTCTTACTAAGCCCCTTGCCCCAAGATAGAGGCACATTTGGCAAGAACAATGAGGACTGTCCTCCCCCATTGCACCAGCACACGGCACCAGCTGGATAGTTAGAGGCCGGCCTGAAGAAACAGACGTGCTGGTGCCCTGCTCACGCTGGGCTAGAAATGCCCGGCCCCTGGAGCATAAGCAGGAGATGCCACCTTGTTAGGGATAGAGAAAGATCAGCTTTTCCTATGCTCCATGGAGCATCAGGCACTCGTCCCTGGTACAGAACGTCACTCTCCTAGAGTGCCTGGGAGGCTGCTGGTGACCCATGGTGCCTGTTTCAGACTGTTGATTCCCTAATTCCCCCCTCGCCCCTAAATCCCTTCTCCCAGCAGACATGCTCTATACAGTACAGTTTACTACATGCTTCCTCTTGAAGACCAAACATATATGCAAATCAATGGCATTTCCACATGCACCCCTCCAGCTTTCTCCCTGAAGGCATCTCTGACTTTAACTCCTCCATTTATATCGATCCATCTATCCAGCCTATATAGATCCTCTCTGCCCCTTCTTCCAGCCTTAGCTACTTCCTGCTGCCTCCTGCCCTTGCCACACATATGGCCTGTCACCCTCACCAGCCACACCATCTTCATTTGGTCTTTCTCACATCACTTGCCGGCACACGTCTTGCCTCCAGCTCCCTGTCGGGACAAAGGCCAATTTCTATCATCTCAGTTCAAACTAGACAAAGTCTCAGCGCTGTTTAACGAAGGCCTCTTACATAGCAATTGAACGTTCAGTTTTCTCATGTTCCATACTGAGGCCAGAGGCCAGGGACTCAGCAACACAAGTTAACTGTCATTTATAAAACAAGGTTTAAAATAAAAAAATAAAAAGAATAAGTCACAGCAGAAGCGCCAGAAAAAAATCTGCTCCATGCAGTCCCACCTGCAAACTAGTCAATCAGCCAGGGCACCTCTCCTTACCTGTCTTGGCAGTAAATCATCCCTTCAAAGGGAGCGGTAAGATATGATCTAGGCAGCTAGATATGGTTCAGAGCAAGAGCTTAATAGCAATAGTGATTGTAGCAGATAAGTGAATATGTGAACTCCAAGGTTTAAATTAACTAATCACTTCTGATGATTCGGATAGTCTGCAGGGGACGCAGAGGAGTGATTTATGAGGAAAGATTAAACAAACTAATTGGACCAGCCTCATCACTTAGGAGATTTGAAAGGAGAGTGGGGAGCAGACGGCAAAGCAGAACCCACAGTGGCCCCTGGGGGAAGGGTTTAGGTACCTGATTTTCAGTAACGAAGCGCAAGTGCACCTTTGCACTTACTTGACACGCACACACAGGCGCATGCAAAGAGATGATTTGGATGGATGCCTGGTTCGATTAGTGCAAACCCCAGATCTGCGTGTGCACCCGTAGCAGTGCAAATGCACACGAGGCCTGCCTTCGCCCAGGCACAGACGTTTGCGGACTTGGCTAGTGAAAATCAGGCCTTTTGTGACCCAATGGGTCTTTTTCATTTCTGCTTTTTTCATTTGTACAGTTAGTTACGGTCTGTTACTGCAGTACAGTTCTGCAAATGGAGCAGTCTCACGTTACAACCTCTCGGAAGGCCCTGGCTGAGTTTAACCCTTAACTCAGTAAAGGTTTGTTGTTTAGCACGATTGGGTCGACCCAGAGTCTCTCTTATTTATCACGCTGGGAACCTGCTGCTTTTGGTCCTCAGGACACCAAGAGAGATACAGAAATGATAGGCTTTAGGAAGCAGAATCCGTTGACGACTCCACTCTCTTGCATCAGGCTTCATCTTTCTCTAGTCAGGGCATGTGTCCTTCATGTCTGCTCAGGGCGGTCTCTCCTCTGGCTTCTTAGGAATTCTCCAGCAATCCCCTTTTGCAGCGCTTAATTTGTGTCATGGCTTGCCAGGGCTGAGCACTGCTAGGCTTGGCAGTTCATAGCCCCGACACCTCTGGGCTTGCCGCATCAGTTATGAACGTGAAAGAAATTGCTTGAGGCCCAGCACCTCTTTCATTACAAATTAAGCACTGCCCTATAGATTGTGGGGCTGTAAGCATGCGACTTGCTGGCTGGTGCACCCCTGGGTGGCTGGGTGTGGTGTAGCAGGCTCTCCTCCTTAGCGCTCCTTGCGACTCTGCCCTTCAGCCAGGTCACACAGAGTCTCCCCGTTCTGGAGTACCAACAGCCCAACCAAAAATAGCCCGTCAACTTCTTGTTGGCCCCTTGGTCCGAGTCTGGACTTGCTCGTCCCTCCCGTGGGTGTCAGGGGTTTCAGTAGCCCTTACCCCTTGTCGGGAGGGTGGTCCCCCTCACCTTCCTTGGTGGGGCAACCCAGGCCTTCCCCCTCTACTAGGTTCCAGTCCAGGAACCCTTAAATATGCAGTTAAGGCCTGGCTACATATAGGTAATAACTGGAGATATACCAATCTCCTAGAACTGGAAGGGACCTTGAAAGGTCATCAAGTCCAGCCTCCTGCCTTCACTAGCAGGACCAATTTTTGCCCCAGATCCCTAAGCAGCCCCCTCAAGGATTGAACTCACAACCCTGGGTTTAGCAGGCCAGTGCTCAAACCGCTGAGCTATCCCTCCCTCCATAGATGCTCGACTGCCTCCCTGGACCACTTCCTACCGTGCCCTGTCAGGGGCCTTTGCCTCAGCCTCTTCCTGGGTTCCCAATGTATCAGCCCTGCTCTCCCTCTGCCTTGTCCACTGGCTCACTGAAGAGCTTCCCAGCACTTTCTGATACCCGGCGGGTCCTGCTGGAGGGGAATTTCCTCCACCGCCCCGTCCTCCTGCTCCCTGCAGGCCCCAGGGCACAGAATCCGGGACGCACTCACTTCCTGCCACTCCTTCCCAGCTGCCTTGGGCTCCCTGGTCCAGAGCTACTTTCCTTCAGGGAGGCCCTGCCTACCAGAAGTCCCACCCTGCTCCCTGAGTTCAGCCACACTTCTCTCACTGAGAGCCAGAGATCTGCCCTCCTTCCGGGGACTGAGTCAGGTCCAACCTTTTAACTCTCCCTACTGCAGGTGTAGTGGGGTGAAGCTGATGGGGCCCACAGGCTCTCAGTAACTCTGCCAGGCCCTGTTTTACAATCTCTTACACCTCCATGGCATTTTTGTCCTGCATGGCTTGGATACTTCATGACTACGTCACTGGCTCACTGACAAAATGTTTCCCAGTCTCCCTTAGTTGTATAACAGAGATCTGCTGCCTGGGATCTCACTGACTGAGGCTCCCTCCTGGAAACCCAGTTATCCTATGAGATCCACCTACCCCTCCATGCTATGCCACCTCACCTCTCAGCACTTCATCTCCAAACAAACTAAGCCCCAGGGGAAGTCCCTCACCGTATCCTATTCAACCCCAGTACAGCTTCTGATCACGACAAGCAAGCAGCAAAAGGCTTGGTTTGGCCTGGCATTGAAATTTGAGGTTCCCTCTCTCCCATGACTTGCTTCAGCTCTGTCCCTTCCAGAGACCTTCTCCTGTCTCCTTCTTCCCGCTTCTCCCAGGGTGGTCCTCCCACACCCGGTGCTCCCATTTGCAGTCTCTCATTCCACGTTTGGGCCCACCCCTGTGTCTCTCCCTGGGCTGTGAGAAGGGGCTGAACCCCTGCTTGTTACAGTGACAGCTTTATTGCTGCCGTGAATTATGAACGAGAGTTGTGAGGAAGTTTAAATGCTTCTTGTCTTGTAGATGCTTTTCCTATTAGCAGATAATTTTTATTGTTCTCAGACAATGGTCTGTTGTTGTGAGAATGTAAATCACGGGCACATACTGTGCTCTGTTCTGCCCTGTGTTTACTCGCTTGCAGTCACTCACTTTCATGATCATGTGTCAGTGCATGTTGATTCCACCCTAAGCGGAAGTGCACCTTAACTTTGTGCTACTCCACTAAACCCGGCAGGAACTGCCGAGTCTCCGTCTACCCTGTTGGCTGCAATAGCCTCGAGTTTATCTCTGTGCTGCACTGACATTACATGTAATCAGCTGTAGCAGTCCCAGTTAGTGGAGTCTTTTCTCACGCTATGGGAAATGCACTTGTGGGTTTCCTCTTGTGGGAGCACTGGAGGTAGCCAATGGGCCTTCTCAGGGCTTCAAAGCACTGACAGTTGGTTGCTTCTTGGGCTGAGAACAAAGCTCGATTGAACAGTGGCCAGCAGTTGTTGTCTCTGTCCCTTGATGTGCCTCAGGCATCTGATCCCTGGTGCACGAAGACATTGCAGAGGGCGCCGTTTGCAGACAGTTGCAAGCTGCCTTTCTCACAGATGTTCTCTCTCTGCCCTCATTAAGCAGCTCGGCCTGCCCTGCTCTGAATGGGAAAGAGAAATGAGGCTCCCAGTTCAGTCCTTTCTGCATGGCACAGCATCACAGGTTTGTCTTGCACCTGGTCTCAGCTCAGCGAGGTGCCTCTTGGACAGGAGTTGATTTAGACAGGGCTGGGACTACGTTTGTTCCCCTCCCTTCAGTGCATAAATTGATTAGAAATTTACAAAGGGTGCAGCAAATTGTGCTACTGATTAAGGTCAAATCAAGAAACTTTGGAAGCTGATCTTTGACAGAAGCCCTGGGGCTCCTGGTCCAACACCAAGGAGTGAACCCTGGTCTTGGTAGCCTGAAGGGTAGCTTAATTTTCAGCACCATAAGTGCATCACCTCTTACACAAGGCCCTGGTACCGTATGGGGTAATGTGATTTTCAGCAGGGATTGTGAGCTTGACTGTGTAAATAACACAGTTAGAGCCACCGTGAAGCCAGCTGTTTTCATGTGAAAATGGAAAGTTAATCGAGTCCCAAGCAGGGGTTGCTGTGGCTGTTACGTGTGCAATAGCTACACGAAAGCCAATTCAATTTGGAGATGTTGCCAAACAAACAAACCAACCACACGTTCAGAATACACCATTGACCAGGCTTTGTGCAAGAAGCAACATTTGGAAATTGAGACTGCCCGCTAATAGCACACAGACCAGGAAGAAGTACAAGAATCCGGTGCCTTGATCTTGGTCGCCTTCCTCTTCCCCAACAGAGAAAGACGGGCAATAGGGGACAATTTCCCTGACCCCTCGAGTAGTCACTGTCACGGTTATCTGCACTGTGCAGGGTCCCTGGGATTGTCCCTGGATGGTGGGAAATGCAGGGAGTCATTCCAGGTCTAGCCAGAGCTGCTGCATCTCGTGTGTGCAAGCGCACTTGATGCACCTGATATTTTTCAAGTGATAAGGCTGGCGGAGAACCAGGACTCCCTTGTATGGATGGTCATGCCTAATGGGAGTCACACCCAGGAAACCAACATTAACATCTCTGTGGACCAGTGCAGCAGTCGCCCTTCCAGCACCCTCTGTCTGTCCCTTGGATTCTTTGACAGGAAACTGTGCTGGAACCAGTACCTCAGGAGGACAAGATGCAGGACCTTGTGAAGATCTTCAGGCTCACTGTTCAGGAGACGGCCCAGCCTGGTGCATTTGTATTATGATAAGTGATTTGCAGAAAAGCTGGGTGATTATTTTGGTTATCATCTGGCTTCCGGGCCCTCCCATAATGCCCTTGGTGTTGTCTGCACATGGAAGGTGGTGCAGTCTCTGCCCAAGCAGCTTGCTAAAATGACAAGCCACATACCACGAGTGGGAGACAAGGACAGTGTAAGCCTACCTTCAATCTACCCATTATTAGTCAAGCTGGCCCATTTCTGGGTGGCATCAGGGCAGAAATGGGTCTTAAGCATCAGTTTGGGAAGCAGATCAGACCAACTTCCCATTGGACTTCTCTCCTTGATGGTGAGGAGGTGGCAGTGGGAACTGTTTGGGGATTGCAGACCAGGAAACTTTCACCATGGTACTGTGCCATTCTGCTTCCCAATAGTTTTGTTCATTCTGTGATTTATCTGGCTGCAAGAGTCTAGCAGTAAGCTCTTTAGTGCTGCCACTTTGTCTAAGACTCCTTGTTTCAGCTGGCTGAAGTCATCCCAGTTTGAACTGGTGCAAAGGCTGTGATGCAGCCAGAGAGACCTGGAGAAGTCTGGGTTGTACTGTTGGGTCTGTTCAAGTATGGAGAAGGAATTCCCAGAGGTCTGTGCAGCCGATCTTGTGGAGAATGGCTTTGCTTTTGCCTTTGATTCAGAGAGAAAGAAATGTGGCCATCACATAGTTCCCTGATCCTGCAGTCTTCAGCTCTGGGATGGAGCTCCATGGGCTTTTCAGACAGAGGGGCTGGTTCACTGAGTTTCTTTCCCCGGGACCACTTCTCTCCTTACCCAGGGCACTGAGATCCTTTACTCACAGTCTGTGCTGTCCTTCTCTCTAAACTCTTCCATGCCTCCCTGCTCTGAGGGTTTCTGAAAAGAGATGGGACACGGGGGCTACACAGCCCCCTAACACACTGCAGTTATGGGGTGTGAGCATGTTCCCTGCTGCCCCAGTGGGATCAGGAATGAGGCCCTATGGGCCAAGCCCCACCTGGTGCTTACAGGCCCTGGCAGGAGCAGTGGGGAAGTTTGTTCATGTTTGGAAGCGGGAACCGCTGTTTGCTTTTATCCGTCCGCTCCCAGCCCATGCGCCGGTGCTCACCACCTGCAAGCCGTTTCCTAGGTAACAGAAGGACGTCATGTTTGTGTGGAGTCAGCAGCAGAAAAGCTCACGTGGAAAGTTGGTGGAAAGAGTCTCTGTAACTTACTGGAAGTCTGTTCAAGGAGCTGAAATCCCCCCTCCCAGCCCGAAAGGGAGCGGATGCAGCTCTCCGTGTGGGGAAGCCTGACATGGTGGAGACAGAGCAGCGACCGTGAATGGAGACCGGAGCACAGGACTGTGGACTAACCACAGGGCCGACTTGGGCGGCTGAGCATGTATGTAAAGAATTCCTGCGGGAGCTGGAGGGTGAAGGAGGGAATGAGCCCCAGTGCAGGCAGGAGGCAGGTGTTCTCCCGCAGCCCATCAATCCCTCCTCTGTTCCTACTCTACCTTCTGGAGACTAATTTGCTGGCAGGACCCCGCCTGTGGGGCTGTCTGGAAAGTTGCTGACGCGCCGGTTTACAGAGGAATAACTTCATCAGTGAAACATCCCAACTTCCGCCAAAGAAAAGGGGGATTAGCCTTGAAAGGGACCTGTCTGTGTGTGGAGAGGGGGAGCTCCTGGGGCTGAGCTAAACCCCTTTTGTATGCAGACACTGCAGTGCCTAATTGAGGCCTAAACATTCCTATTCTGAGCAGAGTTTCTATTCCCCAGCGGCACACGGGCTCCACAATCCTTCATTCATTACCGCTGCCTTTTATGGAGCGGGAAACCATGGATTTAGCGAAGCGGGAGATGCCAGCTCCTGATACACGGTACAGTACAGCGTGGGGCTAGGTGCCCCAGAAACCCAGTGCTGACAGGAGTGAGCAATAGGGTGGGTGATGGAGATGACAGGAGAAAGAGCTGGGCAGCTTGGGGCAGAGATGGGGGGGGGGGAAGAGGTGGGGGAACTTGGAGAGAATAGGGGAGAGTGGCCTAGCACATGGGGGAGCGCAGTTATCCATGTCACAGGTGAGCATTAACTCCTCCAGGGATGAGATCCTTGGCCTGCATGACCCCACACAGCAATGGCTTCCTTAGCCTGATTGCTAGTCCTTACCCATGGTGCGTGATGGTAACCAGATGACGTGGCAGGGGTTCTCGCCCTGACGGAGACTTGATTCAATGGGAGGAGGAGGAGGAATACCTTCCCTTTGTGTGCATGATGGACAAAATTAGACAAAAACTGGGTAACATTTACTTCGCTGTCCTGTGTATTCCCCAGTGTCTCACACACCCAGCAGCCCCAGCACCGCACGAGCTGCACTGCAGGCCAGCCAGGGGTACGCCAACCAGCCCCAGTACCTCCTGCCTCAGACACCGAGCACTAGCCAGCCCCAGTGCCGCAAATCTCACCAACCACGTAACAGCCAGTCCTGGCTCCAAACGCCTCACGTGCTGCATGCTGGCTGTCCCAGGCACCCAACACTTCATGTGCCACATGCCACCCAGCCCTGGCACCTCACGTCACCTGCCATGTACCAGCCCGTCCCGGCGCCAAACGTCTCTCATGGTGTGCATGAGCCAGCCCTGGCGCTGAATGCCTTGTGTGCTGCCTGGCTACCAGCCCGGCTGCCTCACACCTCAGACACTGCACGCCAACCAGCCCTGGTGCTTCACACACCATGTGCCAGCCAGCCCTGGTGCCTCACATCACAGACGCTGAGAGCCTGCCAGCCCCAGTGCCTCACCTCACGCCTCATACGGCCCGGGCACCTCAAGCATTGCGCACCAGCCAGCCTCAGGGCTTCACACCACCTATGCTGAAAGCCAGCCCGCCCTGGTGCCTCACACACTAAGCACCAGCCAATCCTAGTGCCGAACGCCTATCACACTACGTGCCAGGCAGCCCTCAGTGCCAAACATCCTCCAGCACCAGCCAGGCCCGGCACCTGATGCCTCCTATGCTGCACGCCAACTGTCCCGGATGCTTCATGCCTCATGCACTGCATGCCAACAGCCTGGACGCCTCACACCTCACATGCTGCGCCCCTGCCCGCCCCAGTGCTCAGCGTCTTGTCTGATGAACGCCAACCAGCCCTGGCACCTCATGGCTCAAGCACTGCATGCCAGCCAGCTTCAGGTCAGCCAGCGCCAGCCCCAAACGCCTCATGCACCATGTGCCAGCCAGACCCAGCACCTCATGTACTAGCCAGCCCTGGCACCGAACGCCTCATGAGCTGCACACCAGCCTCAGGCCTCGCCTCATTCACCACACACTGCCAAATTTCTGCTAGGAATGAGGCAGGTGTGAAAGGCTCGTTAGAACAAACTCTAAAACCAGGTGTAAATGTATTACATGGGCCAACTTAATCCCTGATTAAACCCTGCTGAGGTCAATTGAGTTACTGGAGCTGGTCAAACAACAGAAAAAGTTATTCACAAGCAATTATTCAATGCACAAATATTTCTAAAATTGGTAATGAATTATTCAGGCAGCTCTCAGAGTTATATCTGGGACAATCTGGCTCTGTCTATCCCAGAAAGAGCATTCCAGATCTCTACAGCAAACAGAAAACATTATGAGCAGTGTATGATCTGATTTGTACTGGGTGCTGGGCAAGGCACAGATGTAGATATGGTCCCCATCCCGTAAGAGCTTCCGATCTAATTATCAGTGAGAAGGGCAGTCCTGAACTGCATACAAGACCTCAGAAGGGACAGATCATTCCATTGTGACTCTAAACCAATTCCCGCTGTAGCAGCTTATGGAAAGGTGCCATTTGACCTGGGCCAAAAAGGTAACAGCTGGGAGATGTTCTCCAGATCCAGGCATCCTGGCACAAGGTTCCACTCACCGCTAGGGTGCCTCCTCCTGGTTGCGCTGGGGATTAGCTCTTTCTGGTCCAACGCCCCCTTCTGCCGCCCGATGTGTGCCCTGCCGCCTCTCTCTCTCTCTCTCAGACTCCAGGTGCTCTCCCTGCCTGACCTGGCCCTCCAGCCAAGTCACTGTGTATTTTCCCCCTTCCGGGGTATCAAAAGTCTTTCCTTACAAACTGTCTCAAGCAACCTCTCCTTTCACTTCCCCCGCGGCTGGTAGGGGACCCCGGGCCTGCTCTCTTATCCAGGTTCAGGCTCAGGGACCTGCTGATCAGCAGCCAAGCTCTACAGTGTCTTAAACCTTGTTGCTAATTCCCTGAGCCTTTTCCTACACCCTCTCCCCTAGGTTTCCTTCCTTCCCTCTCTACTGTACAGAGTAGCTGCCGGCTCCCTCCCTGCAGCCCCCTTTCTGCCGCCAACTTCCTGGCTCTATACCAGCCTGCCGGTTCCTTCTCAGCTGGGCTCCATCATCAGTCAGCCTTTCAATCCCTGTCCCTTCCCCAGGGGCAGCCTCTCTGGTTAACTAACCTAATTTAACCTGCTCTGCCTTGTGTGGGGTGGACACCCCATCTGTCACGGAGTGTGGGGGACAAGGCCCTGCACCCCCGACTTCCTGCGATTCACCAGGACTCTCAGCCAGCCAGTAAAACAGAAGGTTTATTTAGATGACAGGAACACAGTCCAAGACAGGTCTTGCAGGTACAGACAACAGGTCCCCCTTCAGTTAGGTCCACCTTGGGTGGGAGGCAGAGAAGCCAGAGCCCCGTTGGGAGGCCAGAACCCCATCTGGGCTCCCCTCCATTTCCCCACCAGCTCCAAACTGAAACTCCCTCCAGCCGTCTCCCTCAGCCTCCCCGCAGCTCTTCCTCCACCCTTTGTCTCGGGCGGAGGTGTCATATGGCCTCCAACCCCCTTCCTGGGTTCTCATGTTAGGTGCTCAGGTATCCTCCCTCAAGGCAAGTCTCCCATCCCCAATGCAGACAGTCCCAGCCAAACTCCCCTGCAACCTTCCCAGGTCAATACTTCCCACTCAGCATTCAAAGAACACATTAAGAACAGTCCCACTTCGTCACACCATCACACCCTCACTGGCTGTATTTATACATTGATTATGGTACAATTAATCTGCTGAAGCCAGACAAATTCACATGACCACTGGAACAAACTAGCAAGGGAAGTGATGGATTCCCCACCTCTTGCTATCTTCAAATCTGGAAGGCATTCCTGAGCCAAACACAAGTGATTGGACCCCATACAGGGGCGACAGGGTGGACTTTAGTGGTCCGTACTATACAGGTGGTCAGATTAAATGAGCTAATGGTTCCTTCTGGCTTTACAGTCTATGAAAACCTGCTCCTGGATGCTTAATGCAAGAAAACCAACCCAGGGATAACTTGATCAGCTCATTCCCCCCACACCAGTGCTATTACAATAGGGGGTCTGATTCACAAAGAAAGAACCAGGAAAATGGAGACCTCAGACTACACTTATGAGTTAGATCTGTTATATACAGTAATGAGCCAAATCCATCCCTCTGGAAGCCTGCGGATGAATCGGGCCTGATGTCCGCAAAGTGCTTTGGCTATGAAATGTGCTCTGTAAGTGATAAGTTTTTCATGCTACAAGAAGTGCCTTTCAACTTCCAAATAAACCAACAGAATCCAGAAGTAATACAGGGATAAAAGCATCTACTAAAGAGACTGCTATAGGACATGATTCTTTTTTTAATTAAAATAAAAAAAAAACCAACTTACATATTAAAAAACAGCAGCAGTAAGCAAGAAACAACCGCCTTCCTGAACCAGATTATTCTCCCCAAAGAGAATACAAGCTTTTCAAACAAACCAACAGAGCAACTGGAAACAGGCGGAGCAATAATAAATACTACTAATGGGCAAAAGCCCGAGGTGCTGACAGTTATCTGATTGACAGTGCTCACAACACTTAATTTGATTCAATAAGCCAAGTTGCCAGACACTCTTTGCCTTGCTATAACAACTGTACTTCATCAACATGCTAGAGACAAGCACCTCCCATGGGTTGTCTTCTGACTCAAGTGTCATGTGAACAATTCTGGCTCCAAGGTTAGAGAAGGTCTTTCATGAGAAGATCCTGTTCCTTTGCCCAATTTGGAGGCTTTCCCTCTTGCTATCATTTAGCTATCGAGCAAGTCCAACATGGGGGTGGTGGTACTTTTTAACTGAGGACTCAGATACCTATGGACTAGGACTCATTTTATTATGTGGGTTGAAGTCAAACTAAAGCCAAAGTCTTGACTAATGGATGAGAATCCATCGGCGTTTTTCTGTTTTGCTGTCTGCAAAGCATCCAACAGATTGTTGGTGCTTTGTGAAATTCTGGGATTCCATAAAATGAACATCCTAACCGAGAGACAACTTGGGGTTTCTTGTACTGTATAATCTCCTCTTCCCCTTTCTTCCCCTCATCTCCATGCTCACACACGGGGTTTACAGCCACTCTCTCCAATTCTTCTTCAAATTCATTCTGGATCCTCAACAATCTAGTGCCCACCCCCTTTGTTCCAATGAAGGCCATGGCTTCTTCCTGTCTATGTCTCAAGGCCTCTACTCCATCCTCATCCTCTCTGTTGCTTCTGACTTGATCAGTCAGACCTTCCTCCTTGACAACTCCCTAATCCTTTCCTCTCATAACCTCTCCTGGTTCTCGTCCTACCTTTCTGCCTTTTCCATTAATCTCTTCTTCGGTGGGCCTTTCTCCCATCCTGTGGCCCCTGGCCATCCCTTTGGAACATCTCTTCCTCCCCCATTCCGGGTCACTGTTGGTCACAGGAACCTCCTCTCTTTCCCCATTCTTGATCAATGCTGATCACAGGCCATTCTCTTGGTCATTCAAGCCCAAAACCTGGGATCATCTTCCCTCTTTACTTACTCCCAGGTGGTGTCCAAATCTTGCTGCTTCTTGCTTTAGAACATCCCTGAAACCTGGTATTTCTTCTCTGTTCTCAAGGCTCAGACTCCCATCCATGCCCTTGTCATCCCCTGTCTGGATTACTGTACCCAGCCCTCCTGTCTGATGCCCACATCATGCTCCCTGCTGCACCTAGTTCGTACAAAGTCCAGCCTTGCCTGTCCTTTTGAGCACATCAGCCTCCTTCCACTGGTCTGCCCTCCTCCATCGCACCCAGGTCAAGCGTCTTATGCTCATTTCATGTATGCTGTCCTTTGTCTCTTGTGCCTCCTCCTCTCTTCCCAATGAGGTCAGCTTCGTTAATCCATTTGTCCCACTTCATCAGATGCACTGAGTGAAAAATACAGTAGGCAGGTATATATATATATATTACAGCACATGAATAATATAGTATATATATACACACCTGCCTACTGTATTTTTCACTCAGTGCATCTGATGAAGTGGGTTTTAGCCCACGAAAGTTTATGCCCAAATAAATTTGTTAGTCTCTAAGGTGCAACAAGGACTCCTCGCTGTTTTTGCTGATACGGACTAACACGGCTACCCCTCTGAAACCTGTTACTTGACCAAGACCTCTACTTATTTCATTCATTTACCAGGCAAGCAATTTCATGCAGGCTGAGGTGGTCAAATGATGGGTGGGAGGGGCTTAAGGAGGCTGGAACCAAAGCGAGGGGTTGCTACGGGATGAGATGAGGGGGTTGAAAGGTGGAGGAAGGATGGGACAGGGGAACCTAGTGTGTTTAACTTTAAAAGGCCAAGCAGAACTAATAAGCCATGCTCTATTTCCTGCCCCCTCGCCCCTGATACATCTGCTTGTAAGTTGTATCCCTTTCCTGCAGCCTCTCTGTCTCCTTGGACTCTGAGCTCTTCGGGGCAGAGAATGTGATCCTCTGTGTTACAAAAGCGTTTGGGGCCCTGTGAGGATATAAACAACAACAGGTCCTCCTCCAGGTTCAACTGCCCTATAATTCTCCAAGAAGTCCAGATCCTTTGGTTGGATTTTTCTGTAATTGACAGAAATTCTCTGTCGCCTTGTCTGATCCGACAGTGGGATTCCGTATGAGAACGTGGAGAGAGAGATAAAGAGGTCAATGAAAGGGATCTAAGAAACCACTCTGCATTTCCTGTTTCCCCTCTACTGCTCCCTGCCTTTCCCTTACTCCTCCTTTACCCCCGGCACCTCCTGTGCCAGCTTTGCTATCATACCCTGCACCCCTCACATCCACTGAGTCGCCTACAGTGGGAGTTCAAGGGCAACACTTGATGGATCTTTAAAAACCGGAGAGATACCATCTGCGTCTGGGCTGGTCTCATCACGTTTCTTTCCCTTCGTGGTGCAAGTCATTTCCCCTTCCCACACGCAGCACATCAGTCCGCAGCCATATGAAGCTGGCTGCTGGGATGGGGCCATCTCTTCTTGGAGCGTTCAGAGGCAGGCAGGGAAGTTCCCTGTACAAGCGAGAACCCAAAGCATTGCCATATCTCATACAGACGGCATGCAGCACTGGCTCGCCTGCAGGAAACATATGTCACCAGTTAAACAGATCATGAAAGCTTCAATCACTTCCTTATGCTGGAGCCTGGCTGGGCTCTTACCAACAGCCGACGTCTTCAGCTGCCTCACTTGCTTTCAGAAAGGATGGGGATGACTTCAGGATCTGCCACAAAGCTTCCTCAAGCTGAGCTGAGGGGCGATTCTCACCTCCCACCCCCAGCACCGAAGGAGCCAGCTCCAGCCAAGGTGAGAGATGCTGCAGATTCATGCCGTTTCTGTCATACTCTCTCGCAGTCTCCCTCTCTAAGGAGATGAGCTGGCTCCACCCCTTTGAGAGGAGCAATGAAAAACCATCCAGAAAGAAAAACAGGTTCCTGTCAGTGCCTTGTTAGCTCCCCAGCACCGAGAACCATAATGCTCCACTCACCGCAGGCGGACCTGTCTGCAGTTCTCATTCCTGAGCTTATAAAGACGGGAGAGCCCCATCAGGTCTCAACCAGCCAATCCCCTGGGCCAGGAGCAGAAATGTCCCCTTTAGCAAAGGTTCTACTGCTCTGAAAGGCAGCCTGCTATCTCTGCGGGGGAGCAGATTATCCCACATCTGCTCCTGCAGGGCTCTTACACCGTCCTCTGAAGCAGCTGTTGCTGGTCACTGTCAGAGCCACAATACTGGTGCCAGGCTGCCTGGGCTAACTCAAGTGCATGAGTACCAGCCTCAGGGCAGACTGTTACGAAGCAGGGCGCAAACCCCACATTGGCTCTGAGTTCTGTACTTAGATTTCACCAAACATTTATTACATGTAATCCCCTCAGGCGCTATAACAGCCTTCACCTGAAATCACAGACAGTCCTCCTGGGCACTTTGGTCTATCTCACCACCCTGGGAAGTTTGCCTTTGTGATAGATGGTCTGTTACCTCCCAATCACAAAAACATCAAGGTTACTCTCAGTCCCAAAGGACCGGGCACTTACCCCAGGACAATAGCCCCTTAGATCTCACACCAAAGACAATGCTTGTAGCCAAACCTACAATAAACTAACAAGAACTAGAAAAAGGAAATAAGTGTTATTTACAAGATTAAAGTAGGCAATCACACACACACACAGGGGCGAATGAGTTACAGTCTTAAGTTTCAAAGGTAATAGAAGCTCCTATAATACGCAAGATCTATATGTCCCTTAGGACTAGCACAGACTAAGTAGCTGGGGATCCCTTGCTTATGCCTAGAAATCTTGGGCCCCCCCCTCCCAAGTCCAAGCTGAAAAGAGATACAGTTCCTCCTTGTTAGAGCTTTTTATTTCTTCCCCTTCTGCTTTGAGTTGCGCACTTAGCTGATGGGAGGAATTCGCTAGCAGGTCTCCTCTTCATGGCGGTCTCTGTGTGTGTGTGTAGGGGGAAGCAATCAACAAAGTCTTTTGTCCTCTGATGTTCCATAATAGTTTCTCTGGTGTCAATGGGCCATCTGTGTTGGGAAAGACAAAAAAAACACCTCCTGTTGGAAAGTAGCATTTCACACTAGCTCATGTCTCTTTGCTGTGTGGTGATTTACACCGATACAGCAGTTTACACAGCACACACACAAATATTACCTATAACATGGGATACCGATGTGATAAGTGAGATTAATGCATGCAGTAACTTGCAAGCAATCAATGCAGTCTAAACAGGAGGCACAATTTTATAATTCAAATGCCTATTTGAACAATACTAATACACAGGTGAGCCAGACTAATTCCAGCTAAGTGTTCGCCACTTTCATTTGAGACATGGGGTCCTTGGCACGAGCTGGCCCCTGGTTTGCCAGGGTCAGAACTGGACCAGCTGGACCATGGATCTGTTCCAGTCTGGCAATTCTTATGAGCTGCAGAAAGACCCACTGACGGGGTCAGATTCAGGCTGGGGTGGAGGGGGCTCAGTGATGAGGTCAGGCCTCTGCTGGAGGGGGAGGATGGATACCCAGTACAGTCATGTTTTATCTGCTAGTGAAAACTCCATCATCTGGGTGCAGCAGATACCACTGTGCTCAGTGCCTTATAGCTATGTAATAATAACTCTTTATTCCCTGTGGTACCACCAGTGAGGCCAGACTCTTCCCATCCACGTGCTTTCAGTACGGAGCAGTGATAGAACACCCATCTAAGGCCCTGTGTATGAGATGGTGTCTCTGCTCTGGGTAATCCAGGGCGGAAGACATGGATTCACTATCCTTATCTTGCCAATGGCATTTCCACCAGCTGGGCACAGACAATGTGTAGGCAGAGGAGAGCTCTCCTGGTGCAAATCTCATAGCTGGTACTGATACCTCCTCAGGAGACACACACACAGAGTCATCTTTCCTGGACTAGATAAACATAGCACTCCTAGCGTCTCCCTCCCTCTCCATGTTGCTTTTTCGATAGGTTCTCAAAGTTCTCCTTAAGACATGGGGACCAGATTCCCCCCCCTCCCTTCTACAACATCTGGTTTAAAATGTGTCCAATAGCCCAGTGCAAACCTCTGCCTTATAAAACACACTGCCTTGCACTTTGTGTCATCACTCATCTCTGTGCAAAGTAGATGTCAAATGCTGCCATTGTGTGGTGGGAGCAGTTTGCACCTAAGGTGCACAGGTGCCGATAACCCCATAAGGTGCCAGGCAGGTGAGAGTCAGACAGTCGTGTCGTCAGTGCTCCAGATGGACCCTGGCACATCCAGTCAGTGACACATCACTTGCCAAATACCCTCTGTCAGTCTTCTACCAGAGTCCTTTGTGTGAGTCTGAGTGATAGGTACTTTCAGTTCCCAGCGGGCTGGAAAACGCCTTTTTTTTGCTGGGAAGCTTAGCATATGCTTGTGTGACGATGCTGATGCCCGTAGTCATCTGGTCCCAGCCCCACGGCAGGATGGAAAAGCTTGCTCAGCTCCCTTGCTATGTGAACTAGCAACTCTGCTGCCTTCACCACTACAGGCCCTGGGTTTGCAACTCAGTTCTGAACTGGCCTGGCCTCACCAGCAAAACAAAACCTGCCTAGCTCAGCAATAAGACACTTTTGCTGCTAGAGCACCCTTCACTGGTGGTATTGCTAATGCTTGATGCTTTCCAGGTAGCTGTAGTCTTCTCCCATGTTACCTGGGTGGGTCATTCCCTCTATTTCATAATTATTCATACCGAATCTCATCTCATTATTTGCTGGTTTATTCTGTCCAGATGACTTTGCCATTGGATCCGGTGCTCCTGTGTTTGTAACCCATCTGATTTGGCTGGTGTTGGCAAATCTGATCATGGTTGAATCTCCACCTTCCTCAACTCACTAATGAAAATATTAAATATAAGACTCCATGCCAGCCCCTCCAGTTCCCTGCTTGACACTACGCCCCACCTGAGAACCTGCCCATTAATGATTACAAGCTAGTGTCTCTGCACCACTGGTTTCTAATGGAGTGAGTTTCTGTGCCTCAGTGTTGAGTGAATTGGCACTGGAGTTGGCTGCCCTGTCTCCTCAGCCCACGAAGGACTCACTGTTACACCCAGAGTCGTTTTCCAGGAGCAGTTTTATTCTCCAAACACGAAACCTCTAACACAAACCAGTTCCTCAGCCCACCCAGGGGCTTTCCCCCTTTGCCTCTCTGTTGGGACAACCAGATAGCAAGTGTGAAAAATCGGGATGGGAGTGGTGGGGGAGAATAGGTGCCAACAAAGCCCCATATATCGAGACTGACCCTATACAATTGGGACATCTGGTCATCCTACTCTGTCCTTCCTTCCTGCTTCAGCGCCTACTGAAGGAGCCTGTCTCCCTCTTTCAATTCCTCCGTCTTCTGCCAGGCCACCTACCTGGGAGTGACCCTCCTCCAGGGCTTCCCAGTGGAGCCAGCTACCCTTCTGCAGCTTCCCTTGCTAACTGCACTCTCTCACCCTTTATAGGCACCCTGTGACCCCTTCCTTCCCAGCTGGGTCTAACATCTGTACAGGGCCATCTGATCCTTAGCCAATCAGGTTCAGCTGGGAAGATGGCTGATTTGTCACTGGCGAGGCTGGGTCTGACCCTTCTCCAAGGGCCATCCTGCCTGTGACAGTCACTAATCAGTCTCTGATTGTCTTGCAGGGCTAAAGCTGTTTGTCCCCCCACTTTGTAAAACATCTGGGACCTTACACCATGATGAACTGGCAGGAGCAGGGGCTGTGCTCTGGGTAGATGTAAGCAGTTGGTGTTTTATAACCCCAGACCATTGGCATGGCACAGAAGAAGGAAAAGGTGCACAGCTTACTGAGAGCATCAGCCCTACTTACTGAGAAGTCTTGCTCTGTGTGTTATGCTAAGAGGCCCCCCCCCAAAGGTCCCCAACATCTTTCAACTGCAACTTTTCACTCATGACCTTTTCACTCATGTGAGCGTATTGGCTGGATTGGGGTATTGCTAGCAGTCTCCAGAGGACCCATCCGCTGCTCCTAGTGGCAGGAGGCTGCCAGCGCAGCTTTTGAATAGATCAGGCCACCGCCCCGGGAACTTTGGTTGGAACTGACCTGGCACGGCAAAACCTGGGACAGTGCCAGCCAAAATGGGACAGCTGGCAAACGTGCTCCTGAGGGACGGAGGGTTAAGATGCTGGTGAAGAGTCCTGCCCATGAGGGTTTCAGGCTGGATGACTCACACCGTCCCTTGATGTAGGATACTTTAGAACACGCATTAGCTACATTTCATCTACTTGGCTTGATTTCTCACTTTTGAAGGCAAACTTCCTGCTGAGTTTTCATGAGTCTTTTATGTACTGAATTTTGATTCAGTCATAGAATCATAGAATCGAGTATCAGGGTTGGAAGGGACCTCAGGAGGTCATCTAGTCCAACCCCCTGCTCAAAGCAGGACCAACCCCAACTAAATCATCCCAGCCAGGGCTTTGTCAAGCCTGACCTTAAAAACCTCAAATGACTGGCTTCCCAGATCCCAGCACTGAAAGGCAGGACCCATCCCCACCTCATCCCCCCACGAGAAGAGGGTTTCATGACACTGATGGCCCATGGCAGGGGGTCAGAAACTAGCCTGTGAGGGAGCCATCCAGATACTCATATTAGCCCTGGCTGAACAAACTAATCTTGACTCAGTCCTGCAAAACAGGAGTGGTTCCTGGAAGAAGGACTGCTCATCCCAGGTGCCACAAAGACAAACTGAGGATTCATGCCTCTGGTGGATAAAATATATCAGCCTCCAGGAAAGACAAATTCAACTTACAAGAGATGGTTTTTGTCACATAACTCAGTAAGAAACTTGACGGGGATGCTGGGAATTATCGGCTAAATGCTGCTGCTCAGATATGCATCCCCGGTTGTCACTGGCTACTGGAGGACACACATACGCGTGTCTGAGGGCAGGATTTAGCTCGGTTTGTCTCAAATAAGATCTCAGCCCTAGTCAGGGGATTTTCCAGAGACAACAGATGCAGGCTGATACTCTGAAGCACACCTGGACTTCCACACGTTTTTACATGTTACAGGATCTACTGTAACTCTTCAGCTTTTCGTGGTTGGAACAAACACTTATTTTCAAATTCAGCCTCTATTTCAAAGAGCCCTTTGGTTCCATTTATGTTCCATTATGCTCCCGGTTTTCTTTCTTGATGTCCATCCCTTGTCTTTTACGCAGAGCTTGGTTCACTGAAATTTACCAACTGTTAAAAATATTTGATGTGGCTCTGTAAAAATCACACACATTTAAGGCCATTTAGCACCTGAATTATGTTTTAAAATGTGGCCCAATTCGTAAGCATCATAAAAAATCTGAAATAAGTCATCTTGGAAATAACAGCAGGGAAATTACAATGCTGGCTTCCAGCTGAGGGGCCGTGCCCTGCGTACTAGTTCGGCAGCTCCGTGACTAATGCAAGTACAGAGCTGCAGGGCCTTCCAGGGACTGTATTTTAGTCATCGAGTTGGCCATAACTGGGGGCTGTTTCAAGATTGATATTTACTTAGCTCACCTCTTGTCACGAGAGTGTGTGGTTGTTTCAAGAGCCTGTGTATGTGACACTTGTAATCACCGGTTTTGATACAGACCCATCACACTGAAACCAAAGACAGTGATGGGAACCAGGCAATGGTGCAGCCATAGGGAAGCTGTATAGGATGATGGGGACTCTATGGATGCGGGGGTAGGGGGGAATAGGTGAGAGAGGAGATGTGTAGGTTGTGAGCCTGAGTAATAGAGAGGATGGTGATGGCTGAGATTGGACCCTTCACTCCTCAGTAGATCAGGATGCAGCTACCCTGGCTGAACCAGGACCTGTCAGCCGGTGACAGTGCTATGGTAGACAGAGCTCAGGCATTTTACCTGAGATGGGTTTGTCTGAGCTGGGTGAGACATACCTGCAAAAACATGAGTCTTCCCTGCGTTAGTACTCACACCCGTGATTGCCACCAATAGAGCTGCAGAGGCTGAACTGAGAGGTTAGGTGCAGACAAGCCATTGCTGTCTGAACTCTGCTGTCAGTTTTAGCACCGTAAGCTCCTGGGGACCAGGACCTGTCTCTATCATCCAGCAGCAAACACAGCAAGAAAAACACCCTTTCCAACAAGCTCCAGTTGCCTAGACAGGGCAATAGCCCAGCCCCAGCTCGGTCTGTTGTATTAGCGTTCTCTGCCGGCTCCGGTGGGAGATGACTCTACAACTGAGTTCTATAGACTTCAGTGTAACTCAAGAACTTCACTGCATTTCATTACTCTGCATTATACCCCCATATCCACACTCGATAATTCTTGCCCTCCTAGGTGTCTGCAGATACTTGTTGTGTCTCCCTTAGTCATTATTTAGCAAAAACAAGATGTACCCAAACCCTGACTTTCAGGTCAGACCCTCCAACCCCCTATATATTTGTTTCTCTCTTCTGAGCTCCCTCTGTTTTGCCAATATCTTCCGGGTAGGGAGGTCTCTAGAATTAAACACAACGTGCCAGATTCTCACAGGCATAACGGGAGTGGAAAGTCACTAGCTCTCCCCAGCGTGGGGAAGACATCTGTGAACACAGAGCCACCATGGCTGGCTCCTATGCCACCCTCCGCATCCCCCTAGCATAGGTGCACGTCTACAGGAGGCTCTAATCTACACCGGAGCCAGGACTGGTATAGAAATGGTTCCAAATTCAGCAAAGGCAGCCGGCTCCCCTTGCAATCCCCCTTCATCTGTTTCACACGTGTAAGCTAACGTAATGCCATTGATTTCAAAAGAGCGGCACATGTTTACACTTGCAGGGAATCTGGCCCATGTCCCACGTGCATTTGCCCCACAGCTATGTGGAGAGGAAAGATTATTACCTCGGTCCCATGAAGCAACACCTCCGTGCATGCAGCCTCAAACTGACCTGGCCTTTTTGGAAGCCATGATCTATGCAGACTCGGATCTAATTTGCTATCCACTGGAAGGGGAGGGATGCAGGAGGAGAGGAAGATGAGATGGGGTGATTGGAAGGTCATGCAAATCATCTGCAGGGGAATTCTCCACACAGATCCCTAGATCCTGATTGCAGACAAGGCCCTCAGCCTTGAATGCATCCCTGAGGCCAGCCTAGATAGTGTCACCAAGCTAGCATTGGCACAGGCTGCTCTGGCAGGCTGCCATGTGCAGCACAATGCAAGAGTTTGCATGAACTATGTGTCGTAAAATTAAACGACACGACGAGCAACATAAAGATCCGCAGCAGAGGAAAAGCTGCAGGCAGCCGCTGGGAGGAAATCCAGCCCATTTATCTGTGTTTCCATTCCCAATCTGTCTCCAATGTAGAAGTGGTTTCCCAGCTCACTGACCTGCTGATTCTTTCCAGAGCTTTTCCATCCCAAGGACTCCGGCTGTTCGGCGCTTTGCCCTCCTGCTTTCCTAAACTCCTAACAGATTTCTCGCCGCGTCTTCAAAGGGAACAAACCAGCAGCGATGGCCACAGCATGAGTTTTTTTGCAAAAAGCTGTACAGTTATAGCAACCTGCTGCAGCCAATGAAAGCAGGGATCGGAGGTGTGTTTTAAAGCCACCCATCCTTACCGCAGAGCTAGCAGGTTTGGGGAGTGGGTGCCATTGGAGGAAGGTGTTAATAAAGACCAACTGAACAGGCTTCAATTAGGCTTCTGGCAGGGAATCGGCTAGCCAAGTTCTGTTGTGCTGCCAGGTCATCAATGGATCCATCAAGCAGTGCCTGCAAGGCGCCAAATCTATCAGCTTCCCCATACGGATGCCATCTACAGAGAGCCATTTCCTGCCTAATCGGTATCAGCCCTGCTCCTCCCTCCCCGACAGTGTTCTTTACAGCCGGCTGTAACTGTGTACACGGTGTTTTACAGTAGGTAAATGACACACACACACACACCCCCGCCACACACACGCACGATATGATACCCAAAGACTTTGCAATGCAGGGAGACTGTACTGCCTGGGCTCTACCAAGTGTGCCCAGAGTCTCAGGGCCCGAGTTTGCAGGGCAGCCACAGGGCAGGGCTGGCCCCTGTCTTTTGGCCCCTTGGAGCTCAATGCCAATTTGTATTCCAGTTTTCACTGAGGTTTTGAAGATGCCACACTGGGAGCCCTGCAGCCCTCAGCTGCTGCCCCACAAGAGAGAGGTGGTTAGTAACACATGGAGTGTGCTTGGTATTCCCCAGGGGAGAGCCTGCGCATGCAGGATGAAGGGGCTGCACCACACAGAGCGAAGGGCAGAGGGAGCTGTATCTCGTTCTCCACGCAGGGCGATGGGAGGGGGGCTGTCCCTCGTTTGCCATGCAGTGCAATGGGGGGGGGGTGTACCTCATTCCCCATGCAGGGCGAAGGGGCTGTATCTTGTTCTCCACACAGAGTGAAGGGCAGGGGGGGCTGTACCTCATTCCCCACGCAGGGCAATGGGAGGGGGGGCCATACCTTGTTCTCCACACAGAGCGAAGGGCAGGTGGATGCTGTATCTCGTTCCCCACACAGAGCGAAGGGCAGAGGGAGCTGTACCTCGCTCCCCACGCAGGGCAATGGGAGGGGGGGCCATATCTTGTTCTCCACACAGAGCCAAGGGCAGGTGGATGCTGTACCTAATTCCCCACGCAGGGCGATGGGGGGGGGGAGCTGTACCTCGCTCCCCACGCAGGGCAATGGGGGGGGGCTGTACCTCATTCCCCACATAGGGCAAAGGGTGGGGGGGTGGCTGTACCTTGTTCCCCATGCAGGGTAAAGGTTAGAGGGTGCTATATTTTTCCCCACACAGGGAAATGAGAGGGGGTGCTGTACCTAGTTCCCCACGCAGGATGAATGGGGGGGGGGCTGTACCTGGATCCCCACACAGGATGGGGAGGGGGTTGTACCTGATTCCCCAGGGAGGGTGAAGGGTGGGGTGCACTGTTCCTCATTCCCAGGCAGGGCTTGAGCGCGCAGGGCATTCAATAGAGTCAGTGGAAGTTTTCTGTGCATGACAGACAGGGATTGTTTTGGCTTTCATGTGGTCTCTGATGAAAGGGAGCCTGAAACAGAAGCAGATTTAAAAAAAAAAAAGGGAAATTTTGCAGCGTGAGGCTTCAGCTCCCCTTCCCTATAAACAGTGTTGACAGCAGGAGATGGCAGTGATGGGCACCAATATATGAGCCTAGACAGACAGGTAATTTGAGGTAAAGTGTTTCTCTGGTGATGTTTAGGTAAAAGTCGCCGCGTTTTGTTACAAACCAAAGCCCAGCCTCCTTCCAGAATAGTAAGATGGGCAGTGGGCTCATTCTTAAAAATCCCTGGACCGCTCTGGCTCCGTGCTATCTGAACACAAGAGGATTTTCTCTCTCTCATTAAACCCAGCTGATTTGCAGCTTGGCTGCATACCCAGGAGGGTCTATTTGGCCAGATTCACCCCAGGCCGGCTGTTCCTCCCTTTCTGAGCAGGGAGAGCCGTTTAGCATTCTCTGCACCTCCAGCAAAACATTTCACTTCTTCATTTGATGAGCTGTCACATAGTCTTAAAGTTAAACCTCTTCACAAACATTTGCTATTCTGGGAAATAATTTCTCCTGTTTAAAGATTCATTGATCCTGGGTGTTTGAGAGAAAACAGCTTCCCCACCCAACCCCCCTTCCTCTGGTACGAAATCACTGTGGGGTAAGATCACTTCTGATAACAATAAACACTAGCTCGGCCCCCGGACCAGCAGTACAATTTCCTGAGCCATGGGCAAAGGGGGTATAAATCCTAAAGCATCCAATAAAGAGTGTAAATGTTTTAACATGGGAGTGTGGGTATAAATTGTGCAGAGCTTTATACCTGTAGCAGAAATACAACCCTGCTGTTCAAATGGTGTAAAACATACACCATACTGGAAGTGATTCATTAGAGTAAAGTGGCATTAATCATACAGCATTGGGTAGAGCAGGTTTTTAATCCTATACCCTCAGGTAAAGACCTACCAGCCTGGGCTGTGATCTTATCAAACCAATTCTCCTCTCTTCTAATTTCCACATCAGTGGGTCTGCTGACCAGGAGAAAAGGGAGCAATGGAGGAGGATAAGGAAAGAGAAACTGAGTGACTTCTCTGCCTCAATCTTCACTACAAGGGACAGTGAGGGGGCATCTGCTTTTTTCCAGGTAATAAAGATGAGATGCTGTAAGAAACTGTGTCAAAAGAGGAAATGCTCCTGGAGCAAACTTGTAAATTAAAGAATGAGTGTGACAGCCCAGATGGTTATACCCAAGACCTTTGAAGGGTCTTATGTTTGAAAGCCCAGATTCTTGGGTATTTAAGCACATAACTCCCATTGATGTAGGTGCCTAAATACCTTTGAGGAACCGGGCCAAAGGGCTGTTAATAAAAATATGCAAATCATACATCATTTGAATCAGCTACTCGTTAAAATAATTAAATCAGCTACTCTTCTAGGGGATGGAGGGTGAGAATTTTAAAAGGATGTTAGAGGTGACCCTGGAGATTACAGACAAGTAAGCCTTACTTCATACTAGAGAATTGGGCTGAAACGATAATTTAAAAATAGAATTTTAAAATACATAGATTAATGAGATATGGTTCCAAAGAGGATGGATTTAGACTGTTCTCAGTGGTACCAGATGACGGAACAAGGAGTAATGGTCTCAAGTTGCAGAGAAGGAGGTTTAGGTTGGATATTAGGAAAAACTTTTTCACTAGGAGGGTGGTGAAGCACTGGAATGGGTTACCTAGGGAGGTGGTGGAATCTCCTTCCTTAGCGGTTTTTAAGGTCAGGCTTGACAAAATCCTGGCTGGGATGATTTAGTTGAGGATTGGTCCTGCTTTGAGCAGGCAGTTGGACTAGATGAGCTCCTCAGGTCCCTTCCAACCCTGATATTCTATGATTCTATGATAAGGGAAAGCCAGCCTGGCATCCTTAAAGGAAAATCATGCTTCTCTAATCTACTATGATTCTTTAAACCAGAGCCTTTGGCAAGATTCCTCACAAGAGGTTACTAAAGAAATTAAATAGCCTTGGGGTGAAAAGCAAAGTATCATCATGGATTAGAAATCAACTAAGAGACAGAAAACAAAGAATAGGAATAAATGGTCATTTTCCAGCATGGCCCAAGGTTAACAATGGGCTGCCCCAAGGTTCTGTATTAGGCCCAATGGTTAAATATTTCTATTAATGATCTAGAAAAAGGGGTGCGTGGTAAGATAACCAAATCTGAAAAGGCCCCACAATTATTTTTGTTAATCAAGGCTAGACAAGTTTGTGAGGAACTTCAGAGGGACCTAACAGAAGTAGGTGAATGGGCAGCAACATGGCAGATGAAATTCGATGTGGACAAATGCATGTTACAAAGAACAATTTGACCAAAATGCAAACAAAATGTTAGGATGCATAAGGAATGTGATAGGTATAACACTGGAACTATTTGTAATGTCAGTATATAAATCAAGGATACACCCTCCCCTTTGGAACAGTGTGTTCATTTCTGGTCACCTTATCTCAAACAGATGCTCAGATAATGCTTCTAAGATACATGTGAGAGGAGGTTATTCCTATTGCATTACTGCACAGAGGCCCCAAAATCGGGGCTGCGTAGTGCTTGGTGTTGTACGACCACCAGCAAGAGACGTTCCCTGCCCCGAAGGGCTGACAGTATAAATAGACTAAGAAATATTATCATCATCATCTTCTTTCTTCTGCTGGGGAACCAAGCCACCGAGAGAGTAAGCATTTGCCCAAGGTCACACCAGAAATCTGTGGCCGACCAGGTATTGAACCTAAATCTGCTGCCTCCCAGTCTGTCCCTTAACCCCCAGGTCATCCTTTCCTCTAAGGATGGGTAAGGCTGCTATGGGGTGGGGGTGGGGGCTAACTGACTGACTGAATAGTTTTTGTTTAAAAAGTGAACTCATTGGGGCAGAGCTTGTGCCTTCCTCTCCCCCTCCCCCTCGCCCCCCGTGCGTACTGCACCCTGCACGGCACGGGTACCACTGGAAATAATACCGATCCAATGATAATGACAGGATGGCAGCAGAATCCATAGAGCTCTTCAGCGTTCGGTTGAAAATGACAAACCTCTATGGTGGTTTTGCAGTGGGTGCAGATATTGAAAGAAAGGAGCTGGAATTGTGGGAACAGTGTGCATGTAGCTGGGATGGGATGGACGTGAGAGTCAGATTGCGGGGAGACAGGACAACATGGCAGTTTGCTAGGGGGCGGGAAAAGAGGGGCTGGCATTCAGCCTGGTGCAGGCCTCTGGAACACAGAGGGAAATGCGGTGCAGTAAGGTATCCCTGACACGGCATTAGCAGCTTGTCACGTTGCAGCACTGCATCCTGGGAAGAAGGTTCATTTGGCAAGGCTCTTTGCAGACTTGACACATGAGAGATACCAGGCTCAGATCAGGGGCCTCGCCTTGAAATCTGGACAAAGCGGCCCACGAAGATGGCTTTGGGGAATTCTCCATTACAAACAGGGAGGGGAATAACCGTAAAGCCAAACCAAATACCACAGGCCGATCCAGGGTAAACAGAGGCCGTTCAGAGCGGCTCACACAGAGCAGATGGGGAAAATGCAGTGGAAATGATACCAAGGAGAAAATATGTAAACAGTGCTGAGCAATCCACATATGGAGGGGGGCAGCAGAGGGGTGGAGGGTGTGCCTGAGGGCTCTGCCTTCCCTCACGGAGTCCCCGAAGACCTTGGCTCTCGCATACACATACACAGAAAGCGGCGCTGAGGCCTGGGCCTCTGACACAGGCCTGGATTCACAGACATTAGCCAGTGCAGCCAGCCTGCTTTACATAACGCTGTCGGCTGCAGTTCTGAGAACTTGGCACTGCGGAGAAGCTCGGCAGTAAAAGCGTCTCATTTTTCTTTTGAAGGTCCAGCCTGCTCTGCTCTCCCTAGCCCAACCCACAGCTGCACAGGGGCTGGGCTGTTTGGCTCTGCCTTCCTCCAGGGGTCACTGCGGGGCCCTTCTGGCTTCCGTCCCCCCCCACAAATGTCATCACGATCGCTGCCCCCTGCTTCCTCAGTGCCATGGCAGGGCTCCCGCTGATCAGCTCCGCACCACCTGGTGCCATGACGAGCCAATGCCGCTGGGCTGCCCCCCCTTGCCACCCCTCCATGGACTTCACCTACTACCATCATCCTGCCCCTTTGCCACAGTGAGGGAGAGGCTGCATTAATTCCTCAGCAACTGGAGGACTGAAGCTGGCATCAGCCTGCAAAGCCAAAGGAGAGCTCCCCAAGAGCCACGTGTGTGAGGCCTGGAGCATGAGCCGTGGCGAAGGAGAAGTGGCCTGTGCCCTCTTGAGCCCTCTGCTGCTCGGTAACATCTCTGGGATCATTAGCTCTTTTAATGGCATTAGGCAGATAGCGCAGGAAGCACACTGACGTCTCTGATTAATCTGCAGATCAGGAACATCCGTAACCCATTTCCTGGGCATGTCGGGGCAAGAATTCTGGCTGAGCTGTGGGAGGGACTCTCCCTCCTGCCTCAGTGAAGCACAAACCAGCATGAGCTTATCTGGAGCAGAGGGAGGTGGGAATAGACATGGGGTGGCCCAACTTACTGACCCTCTGAGCTGCAAACAACAGTCTTCAGACCTTTGAGAGATGCGGGAAGTGCCTACTGGGGCTCAGGGCTTCAGCTCTGAGCCCTGGCAGGGCAGAAGCCTCTTGCTCCACCACCCCACCATGAAGCAGAAGCTTCAAGCTCTCCCTTCCCCCGCAGTCTGGTAGGCAGAAAATGGAGGGGCCAGGGCGGGGGGCTCTGTGAGCTGCACTTTAACTGTAAAAGAGTTTGGTAAAAGTGGTTTGGCCACACCTGGAACAGACGGCACTGGCATCAACTTCAGGGACTACACTGCCCTTGAAGGTGTGACTGCAGCTCAGCTTGGCTGACCCACCTAGCTTCAATCTAGCTAGAGCGGCTAAAAGTAGCAGTGAAGACATGGTGGTGTGGGCTTCTGTGCAGGCTGGACAAGGCCACCTGGAGACCTAGGTACATACGCGTGTTGCTAGCCTGCACTGGGGTCTTCACTGCTCTTTTTAGCCATGCTAGCATGGTTATGGCTAGCAGGGATAAGCTGCCGTCACTCCTTGCAGTATAGGCAGACCCTAAGAGGACGGACACCAGAAACCCAAGGCACGGCCCCATTTCCCCAGCAGTTTAGAGCTACTTGGGAATAACAAGAGAAGAGGGGAGAGTGCCCAGAGGGGGGATGTTTTGGGAGAAGCAGACTCCTGTCACCCACTCTCCGGAACAGGTTTAAGTGGCCAGCAGGTTCCTCTGGAAATAAGTGCTTAGAAACCCTAGGAGGAGTCATATGGACGACTTCAGCATCTAGTGACAACCAAAGCTATTCCTCACCCTCTGCTGCGAACTGTAACCCAGGCTCAGCTGGACTAGAAGAAACCTGCCCTGAAAAGCAAAAAAAGCTGTGACTCAGAATCCCTCAGGATGCCCAGTCCATGGCCAAGAGAGGGCAGTTGGCCAACAGGGCCGTGGAGGGACGATATATAAAATATACTTGCATCAGGTCCTCTTTCTGCCACATCTTACATGCTTCATCTCAAAACAAATTACCATTAATACAAAGAGATAATGGATCAGATTATCATTTTCTGGCGAAGAGCGAAGCTAGCTTCCAGTAGGCCCTCACTGGGCTATCGGGCCCAGGAGCACTGGGCTGTCCATCCAGATTCTGTTTGGAAAGGCACTGTTTGTAGGCACAGAGGCATCCAGAAGAAAGTGAGTAAAGACTCCTGACGGGCCAATCCTGGATTTATATTGGACATTCAACTTCTTCAATAGCTAGTTTTCTACAAATAAATCCAATATTTATTTCCAACAAGTTGCTGGCGGGAGGGATAGGAAGGAAGGACACTTCTTGAATAATCGTACAACCTTCAAGAAAAGCCATACATTACCCAGCTCTATCTGTCACTATAATTTCCAGCCAAAGTCCTAATGAATCTTTCCAAACAATAGTGTGAGCACAGGGCTGAAAATGTATTGGACCTTACAAGTACTAGGGTAAGCAATGCAGAGGTATTAATAATAACCAGGAGACATCTGGAGCCAAAGTCGTGCCGTGGGGGCTGGGACTGTACATGTAGCCTTCTGTTTGTGACCGCTGCCTAAACTCTCCAGTGGTACCAGTGAGCTGAGTAGCTGGGAGCTGGGGCAGTGCTAGGGCAGGCGGTGGGATGGATGTGTGGATTCTAAATGAATGGCACAGGCAAGTGGGGTTTCCAAAGCAACGGGGGATAGAATGTGTTCTAGAGCAACGGGGATAGGAAGTGGGTTGCCAGGGGTGGGGAGATGGACTCTAGCACTACGGGGGTGGGGCAGGGGGAGGTGGGTTCTAGAACAGAATGATGGTCGGAATGCAGTGCGGGTTCTCGAAAAGAATGGAGAGAAGGAAAGTGGGGTTTTAAAGTCATGTGTTTGGCAGGGGAAGGGAGGGTTTCAGGGCAGCCACCATAGCAGGGAGGAATTATTGGCTTATAGAGGAAGGAGGAGAGCGTTGCATCTACTCACCCATCACATGATTCTGTGAAGACAGCCATGGCGTCTGAAGGGTAAGATGGATATGAAGATGGGGATTAGTCCCCAGGAGTCCACCTTGGATACCAGAAAGATGTCTCAGCCTCCTGGGAAGAGAGCAGAACCTTGTGCTCTTAGGAGAGCATCCCTATGCTAGGCAATTGACTGATGAACCCTGTAATAGCCCTGTGCAAGAAAGAGGACGGGCTGGAGTGGCCCCTGCTCCTTATAGCTACTACCTTTAGGGGGAGGAGGTCTAACCACAGGGTAGGAAAAATCTACAGGCTAGGAAGGGAGCCCAAGTTCTATCTTGCTCCGAGGATCCACCACATCCCTCTCCATATGGAAGAGCCTTTAACAAACAGGGCCTTTTGTGATAATACCCTTGATTCGGGAGGTTCAATAGATTAAATTGCCCTGACATAAATATAGGTTCACACAGGATGGAAACCATTATACCCAAGGACGGTTGGGAAAAAAAATCTCTTCTACCTGAAACAGCATTCAGAGACTGCCAGAGATCGCAAACCCAATTTCTCTAATGGGTGGAAAGAGTCCTTATCAGAGGGCTCCCCAACAGAAACATGAACTTGAAACAGGTTTTACAGGCTGTACAATCAGAAGATACACAATAATTCAGCCAATTTTGGCCCTGGAATGTCGGTACATTGAACAGGAGTGAGACAGATTTGTGCTCCTACTCTAGCACAGAGAGTGCATCCAAGTTAACACGCTGGAATGAAAAGCACAGCTCTGATTGGCAGTAATGAAACAGGGAAAACAGCTTCAATAAACCACTAATCTAGGAATCACTTCTCTACATAGCTAATTCAAACTCACCTTTGTCCCTTTTCTCCTAAGCCTTTTTCAGTGACAAGCATGTGAGAAGATTACTTCAAGTCAGAGAGCACAGGGCAGGGTAGGAGTAAGGGGGAATTTAACTTTGCTTTCCATGGATACATGTGTCTTCTTCCATTATACAACCTGTTGGCAACAATGTATTCAGCCTGAATTTTCTTCTTTATGGTGCCCTTCTGGGGCAGACCCCTTAGCATTCAGACAGAAGAGCACATCCATTTAAATTTTCCTACTCCACTAACAAAGCCCAGCCGAAGGCTGCAAATCAGCTTGTAATAGAGAAAATGCTTTAATTAGAGCCCTATTGTTCCTTGTGTGGGGCTCCCACTGAAGTCAATAGGCGCATGGAGCACTGATTTCCATCAGGATCAAGGTAGCTGAATCATTGCTTTCCGAAGAAACAATAATAAAGCTGCCAAGACTCTTAACTAAGAGTCCAATTATACTCTGAAGTCATCAATACTCTGTCAATCCCCCTGCCCCCCGAGAATATCTTGCACTTCACGGGCTATTCTTAGACTAAGGACATACTTCTAGATTTGCAGCAGGCTTCCATTGCATAGCAGGATCACGTATTGTCACCTGCAAACAGCTCCAGAGACTATCTGCCCTCCCCACATTGCCATCATCTCTGAAAACCTTCAATCTTTAATGCATTTATGCTCACAACATCCCTCTGAGAAAGGGCAAAGCTATTATTTCCATTTTATAGATGGGGAACTGAGAAACAGAGAGACTCAGACACATCCAAGGACACACAGGAAGCCTCTGGTGGAGCAGGGAATAAATCCAGGTCTCTTGGATCTCAGGGTAGCTTCCTAAATATCAGACCATCCTTCCTCTCCCACACCTGTGAAGAACCTGCCTCTGGAGAGGCTTCAGCTTCTATTGCCAGCATCCTCCACATCAGAACATTATTTACTGAGCCCTCAAATACAGCGGGAAACACCTCAGTCTCTCATCTGCTTGAATCACTATCATGCAAGTCACATGGCCGTGGTGCATCATGGGAGATGCAGTCCAGCTAATGAGCTCAGCCCATAGAGGAGAAAGAGGATATGAGGAACTCAAACTACAACTCTCATGAAGTTCCCGGGGGACAGAAAGTCCAATTTTCGACTAGTCCTAGAAATTATAAACATTAGGACTCAGTTTTTAATTACATGACACAAGACCTGTGTCACTCAGTGCACTGGATAGACAGGGAATGAGGCAGCAGGTTGCAGGAGGAGAAAGGAGGTTCTCTTGCAACTGAGACTCTGGACTGGAACTAAGGAGAGTTGGGCTGTATTCCGGTTCTGCCAGAGATTTCTTATATGATGTTGGGCTAGACACTATCCTAATGCATACAGCATGAAGGGGGTGAATTAAAAGCGCTTTGCCAATCTTAATTCTGGCATTTCCTAACCTTTGAGTGCTTCACTTTGCAACCTTAATATTCTTTTAAACACATTTTTTTAATGTAACGTCAGCTAAGTTCACCCTATGTCTTCATTAGATCTGAAGAATCCCCCATGTGAGAGGATCAGAACTGAAAGACCAGCAGTCATCTCACCTCCAGGTAACTGGCAACCTAACAGCATCTTGTAAGGATGGGGATAGAAGGGAGATGTACAGTTCTAGTCTGAGATTTTTTAAAAATGTGTGTTGAAAGTTAGGACCCAACACCGTATCTAGGCACCTAAACAAACAGCCTGATTTTCCAAAGGTGCTGAGAACCCAGCAGCTCCCATTACCTTCGTCGCTAATGAGAGGTGGAGTTAAGCCAGGTAAGCAGCTATGGCTCCCTGAACCCAGCTGAACAGTGAGCAGAAAGCAGCTAACAGTGAGGCTCTTAAGAGAAGTCTTAGAAAGGAGAGTACGTGTGTAGATTGTAACAGAGCAGGAGCTAATTGCTTAGATACTCACAGGCTCCAACAGCTGAAAGGAGATCACTTGAGGTATGAAGTGTCAACTGAGATACAAATGGCAACCAATGGAGCCAAGACAGTTTGATGCAGTCCGCAGAAGATGTGCAAAGCCTCTATTTCTGAACAGAGACCAAGGCACGCAGCACCAGCTGCTTTCCATTCCAGAGGAGAAGATGGAGGGACTTGAACAGCCGCTCTGTGTTTTTAAGACACACCACCGAAGCCAAATTGGGTAGGTCACAAAAGGGGGCGCGGTGACTCGGCAGAAGTATGTGTCAGGGTGAGACTCCAGAGGAGGAGATGTAAAGGACAATAAAGGAAGAGAAGAAGGGAAACACATCTGGAGTCATTTAACAGCCACCCGCATTAGTTGCTTTGATATTGATAAGAGGATGATCAGACTGAGAAGAGGCTAAGGACTGAAGCAGCCCAGGTGGTGATCACAAGACAAACGCTGAAAGGAAGTGCTGGGGCATCTGCACTGGAACCAGTGACCCCAGAGGAGAGAGACTGGGTAGATTCAGGCTGACTTCAGTGGCCTGGGGAGAGAACGGAAGGATGGGTCTATGCAAGGATCTTTTGGAGACCCAGTGCCAAGTGCAAATGAATGGCCTGGTCTACACTAGTGTAACTTTAGCGCCCTCGTGGCCAAGATGGAGTCTGCTCTGCAGGCAGCTCTGGCCAAGAGAAGGCGCGCGCACGAATGCAGCAGGAAAAATCCCTTCCACCCAGGGGCACCTGTTCCAAACCCCCCAGAGTGAACACACCCACCCACAGGAAAAGTACAATGGCTATAACAAAGGGAGATATTTATTTACAGAGGGATGAGAGGAGAAAAACAACAAGGGGAAATATAGGGGGAGCAGTAGAACAGGGCTGCATCCAAACCAAGGCCCCACAGGCCCAGTGGTAGCACAGTCTGGAAGGGCAGACACTGAGCAATGCGTCTGCACACAGAGTTCAGGGGTCCTGAGCAAAGTTCCAGTCCAGTGGTGAGTCTTGGGTGCTCCTGGTCGGCTTCGGCACCAGTGAACTTTCCCACAGCAAACCCCTCCGGTGCCCTCTTCTGCCGCTCTCTGCAAAGCCCCACCTCCCCACTTAACTGGCTAGCAGCCTCCCTCCTTGTTTCCAGTACAGAGTCACAAGCCCCAGTACTCACAGCCCCACGCAGCTCTGGGCAGGCGTGATACTGGGTCCGGTTCCGGCCTGTCCTTCTTGGGCGATTCCTCCCTGGCACAGGGCTCCTCCTGGCTCCCGTCCTGGGCTGTCCCCGATCAGCCGCCCCGTCCTTCCCAGGCTTCAGGCAGGTTCTCTCTGCTTCCTTTGCAAGGGCCTGCAGGCTGCTGCCTCTCTCTCCCTCCAAGCTCCAGAGCCACCCCCGCCACCCCCAAGTTTCCCTCCTTTCTTCCCCTCACTCTCTCTCTCCCCCCAGGAAAAAGATTTAAAGGGGCCATGCTCTCTAAACCCCAAAGGGGTTACACTGGGGAGAGGGGAGGGAGGAGGGGGAAATCGATCTAAGATACGCAACTTCAGCTATGAGAATAGCATAGCTGAAGTCAACGTATCTTAGATCAACTTAGATTGACTTACTTCCCGTCCTCGCGGCGCGGGATCGATGGCCGCCACTCCCCCGTCGACTCCGCTTCCGTCTCTTGCCCTGGTGGAGTTCTGGAGTTGACGGGGAGCACGTTCGAGGATCGATGTATCGCGTCTAGACAAGATGCAATACATCGATCCCCAATAGCTCGATCACTACCCGCCAATCCAGCGGGTAGTGTAGACATACCCACAGACACTTGAGTCCAACTGACGTAGGTGCTGATGATGTTGCTGGGAAGTGATGAGAGGTGAGCAGCTGGATTAGACAGTCTCCACTTAGAGAGAGGACCAGCACGCTGGCTCGAGAACTGGCAGAACTTGTTAGATGGGCTTTAAACTGAATAGGTAGGGAGGAAGGGGGTTGTTTTTGGTTTAGGAGGAAAAGTCTAACATAAAAACAAGACAGAAGAGGGAGACGTTCTGCAAAAGAAGATGCATAATAAAAGTAAGAGGAGTAGAAATGTCCTTACATGCTTTGTGCAGAGAAGAGGCAGATGGGAAACAGGCCTGGTGAGTGAGACTGACTGATGGGGATTAGCTCCATAGCTAAAACCTGGTGGTGCAATTTTCATAGGCTCATAGACTTTAAGGCCAGAAGGGACCATCATGATCATCTAATCTGACCTCCTGCACATCGCAGGCCACCGAATCTCCTCCAGATGTTCTCCTGTGCAGGAGGGCGAGAAAGGAAAGCGAGGCAGAGCTGCAGCACTGCAGTACACGTCAAATGTATTTGCAAAGCCAACGTGGGTCAATCTTTTAATGATCAAGTTGGCAGCAAATACTTTGGGTGAAGATATAAGAAATGAACAAACAACAACAAAGTACAAAGGGCATTGGCTTCCAAGGATGGCAAGAAAGTAAGTAAGGAATACTCCTCGGTGGAAGCTTAACTAGCAGACATCTATTTCATAACTGATATAATAACCAAGGATCAAAGAGTCACCATTTATTGTCTGTGCATATGCAGACAGCCAGTAGGTATTTGTGAGTATACTAATAAATCCTCAACATTTTACTTATTTTATCAAGTATATATTCATGGGAAAATTCATATGCCTTTCATTAGTATCATGGTTTAAAAGTTTCAGGCAGCATCCACTCTGGGAGTGGAAACAATACCACGTGACTGAGATGATCAATCATATACCGTGAATATAATGAGCAGATGAAGTGAACAGATTGCGAATACTCCATAGGAGGAAATTTGTTTGCATCAACCATTCAGAGAAGAGTTATTATTTCTGTGATAGTAGCACCGAAGAGCTTCATCATTCTAGGTTCTGTACATACACGTAGCAAAAGACATTTCCTGGCCCAAAAGACTTACAATCGAAACAAACATGAGAGACGAAGGACAGGAGAAAGGAAGTATTGTACCTGCATTTTACAGATGAGGAACTATGGAGCAGAGAGATTAAGTGACTTGCCCAAGGTCACAAGGAGTCAGGGTAGAGCTGGGAATTGACTCCAAAGCTCCTGAATCCCAGCCCCGTTCCTTCGCCAAACCACAAAACCATCCTTCCTCACTTCAAAGTACCTTTGCAGAAATCGGGATTGCATCAGAAAGGATTCAGGAAATGAAAAGTGATACGCTTGTAACAAATATTATTTGTCACCATCTAACTCCACACAGTGGAGCACTCTCTGATGCAGAAAGCTCAGGAGAAACCATCTGGTGTCATGTCATGGAACGGAAGCCACAGAAAACAATGAGTAGGAATAAATGGTCAATTATCAACATGACAAAAAAACAACAGTGGGGCTCCCAAGGTTCTGCACTAGAACCAATGTTTAGTACCGATCTGGCGAGAGACGTGAGCGATGAGGTGGCAAAGCTTGCAAACTTATTTTGCAGTGAGTTAGTCAAGGCTAGTGAACACAGTGCGGGACTACAAAAGGACCCGAGACAGTTAAGCCACTGGGCAGCACAACAGCTGACGTCGACCACTGCAGGACAATGGCCATTGGTAGGAACCTTTTGAATTACTCCTGCACATTGACTGGTTCCAGATTAACTGCAACCACTAAGGAAAAAGACGTGGGTATCGCTGATGAGATATCAGTGAAAACGTCTATACAGCATGTAGACGTGCTCAGAAAGCAAATGAAATGTTATAGGGTGTATAAAGGATGGGATAGAAAATAATACTGAAAATACTGTAGTGCCGTTATATAAATCTGTCTTCAAATCAAGACTGGATGTCCTTCTGGAAGATGTGCTTTAGCCAAACAAGTTATTCGGCTCAGTACAGGGGTCACTGGGTGAAATGTAATGGCCTGTGATTTAAGGGAGTTCAGACTAGATGATCTAGATCTAGCCTTCTGGCCTTAAACTCTATGAATATATAGTACATTCTCACCTGGAATAGTGTGTTCAGTTCCAGTCACCCCATCTCAAAAAAGATACAGCAGAAATAGAGGGAAATCTGTGATGGGCAATGAAGATGATTAGTGGCATGGAAAGATGGAAAAGATGGAAATTGTTTTGACTAGATAAGCAGAGAACAAGTGAGGATATGGCAAGGATATATATACAAAGCAATGCACAGTATGGAGAAGGTGACCCAGGTACTCCTATTTATCCTTTGACACAATATAAGAACAACGTAATAATCATTGAAACCAAAAAGCCACACATTTAAATTATGTTTTTTGCATAGCACACAATTAACCTGTGTAACTCACTGCCACAAGATATGATTGAAGCCAAGACTATTCCAAAAAGGATCCAAGATTTATATGGATAAGACAAATATCCAGTCATGTGAGATGGGCTGAGGACTGGTACATTTCAAGAAAGCAAATTTTGGGAACTTAAACCTGAAAGTCATGGTGCAAAGGGATGAAGTGCTAAATCTATGGCTGTAGAAGAGGGCTGGGGCATCCTAAAAGATAACATAGTTACAACTTCTTCTCAGAAAGAAAGATACAAGGGACAAAAAAAACCCACCACATTTGATACAAGGGACTGGCTTGAAGATTTGAGGGCAAACAAGGACTGGAAATGAGGAAGGTGCGAAAGCTGGGGAAGAACCAAAAACAAGGATACAGAGTCTGTTAAAGCTTCAGGGAAAAGATCATGCAACTAAAGAGCAGAATGAGTTAGTGCTAATGAAAAGGTTACAAGGAATATGTGATGGGCTTTTACAGGTACCGAGGGAAAAGAAATGCTAGAGACAGTAAGAGGATAATAAACAAGACAGGGGCTGGAATGAATGAATGGCGTTCAAATGGCTGTTACTGAATTGCTTTTTTTAAATTGCTCTTTAAGAAGATAACTAAAGAGGCACGCTCAATTAGGAAGTAATGAAGACTTTGTAAATACACTTACGGATAAAATGCTTGTAAGGGAAGTCTTGACAAACCAAACATATATAAATCAGCTGGTCCAGACAATGCACATCCTGAATTATTAAGGGAATTTGCTAATGAACGTACTGAACCACTGCCATAAAGAAAAAAAAAGTGGTGGGGCAAATGTTCTGCTGATGGAAATGGGCACAGTGCTACTGACTTTGACCCAGCTATGCCCATTTAGCCAACAGAGAATTTGGCCCTGGGAGTGCTGATGGAGCATGCAGAGGATTTGTGCATGGGGAAGGAAATATGAATTCAAACTCTCAAAAAATAAACTAAAAGGAAGAGAGAACCTGACAATTAATAACCTGCAAATTAGTTTCAAACACCCGGAACAGAACACAACAGAGATCTGAGATTAAGAAAAAGAAATGTCAGCCCCCAGGAGATAATGGAGCCAGGAACAATATAAAAATGGGGGATTTATAAAGCAGAAACTGTGCCAGTCAAACTTGATTGCTGTTTTACATATCATTTGCACCCCGAGTGGAGGAAGGGAACTGGCAGATTAGAGCTCGCTGGACTTCACCAAGGCATTCATGGTTCAGGATCTCTCAAAAACCTTGCTCGAAAAAATTAATTGGCTTGGAAAAAATTAATTGACACTGTCACTGTGGAAGGATCAATGGCAATGTCACCATAATGAGCTGGAGAAGTCCAGTGGCTGTTACAGGGACCAGGATCGGGCCTGGTCATAGTTACCACCACGAATGTTGATAACGAGGAAAAGGGTAACCGGCATATTAATTGCATTTGAAGATGATGTGTTGCAAAAGCCGCTGAGAACAGAAATAATACAAAGGGAACTAGGAAGGTTAGCAATAGGGGAAGGAATCAGGATGGTAACTAAGCTGGAAAAATGCAAGAGTCTTGGGGGGAAAGGCATCCCAAAAACAGATACCCAATGGGCGGAGAAACCTAGGGAGTATGAAAGACTTAGGAGACCTAAGGGTGGCTGTAGGCAGCAAATTAGATAGGAGCTTGCAATGCATCTAGTCCCTCCCTCCCAGCCATCGGATACTGTATAAGCTTCCTGTGTATTAGGTCATTCTTTGAGCATTAGTGGCACTGTGCAGTGCTGGGACGGTCTGGGCCATGCTGATTGTTAGTGCAGAGGACGTACTGTATGGAATTCTCGCACACTAGTGACTGGACATTCTCTTCTAGGTCAAGGCAACAGCTGCCGCTTTTGGATCTGAGGGGGTTGAGTTCAAATCCTAGCAAGGAACAGGTTCCCCCCTGTGGGTGCTGAGGCACACTGACTGCACTCAGAGGGCTAGGGGGGTGCACAACAGGGAGAGAAGGTTTAAGTCTAAGCCTGTGAGGCTGCAAAGAGAAAGCAATTTGTCCTGGAGCAGCCCCCTGGCATGGCCTCTTCACCATGCTTTAGGGAAGTGCACACAGATTTGTTTAGCACACGAGGAAACAACCTCCCATCAAACAACAAACTGGGAATGGAGAATGGAAATAAAAGCAGAGTGCTCCATCAGAGGGGGTGTTATTTGGGAGAACTGTCAGAGCTCTCACTCCCCAGACACCTCTGCTTCTCATCGGCCTGATGGAGGCTGACGTCGTGTGAACCTTGCCGAGCAAACCCAAATTATTTTAATTTCTAAATCCAAACAGCTCCAATTATATCATGTCCCTTGTGTAGAGCCTGGTAATTCCCTCCCTCTGCTCCCCTTCTAGGGCTATTGGGACCAGCATCTGCTAAAGCTGAAAGGGATAAGAACGTCACCAATCAGAAAGTCCTTTCAGGATTAACTCACAAGCTTCCTTGGGATAGTTCATCTCTTCCAGAGCTGCTCTTTTCCTGCTTCATTGGAACATGCTGATGCCAGCCCCACAGCAAGAGAAATTTCAGGAAGAGGCGAAATAAAAAAAGGACAATGCTACAGATTAAATGGAACCTAAGTCAGCAGTAGGACAAACCTCCAGAACCACATTCAGCAATTACTCCAGAGTCAGGGAGAGGCGAAATAGACAGAAAAAATGTCCCTATCATACCGAATATCTCAGGCCTGCCATCCTATATCATCCCTCCCATGAACTACCATACAGAGAGACCCATGTATCCTAGAACTTCAGACAGCTGCAGGCTGCATCTGGCCCACTGGACTCCATAGCGATCATCCAGATGTTGATATCATGGTGAGAGGAACTTTACAAATACCTTAGATTAGATTCAGATTTAAAGAGATAGCAGGAAATTTGTAAATTTCGGGGGGGGTTGGAAAACCAGAAAAATTTCAAAAAAACCCAGCTATTTTCTGTGCAAATTTTCATTTCCAAAAAAGGCAGTTTTTCATCAAAAGCAAGCTCCCCCCGCCCGAAGTAGCCTATGCCTAAGTTTTGAATGCGTTTTAACTCTATGGAAAGTTCACAGGGTTAGCAACAAGCTGGCTATTAACTAGAGAAACAAGAAAAAGTGAAATTCAGAAAAATTCCCTAAGGGCCCATTTTAATTAATTAACAGGTTTACTAGCAAATCCAGTGTTTGTTCACACCTTACATGGGGAGGGTGCATTGTAATCATACAAAACATTTCATAGTGGAGTCCTGGTCCACAAGTAGGGTTCCTAGGCACTACGATAATACAAATAAAATAATCATCTTAACCATGGAGCCATGAGCAGTGCCTCCACAGGACAGTCCATTGGGCATTTTTTCTCCTATAATTACCACTTCCTCCTTTTGTCGCCCATTAACATTTTAACATACTGGTATTACCCCAGTATGTAATGGACTGGAACACCTAACGTTTAGGGAGCGTGTATCAGACAAACAATTTATGCAGTTCTCCCCTCTCATTTTACAGTCTCCCAGCCTGGCATCTTCATGTCCTTGCAGCCTCCTGGGTTGGGTGACTTATCCTCTTCCTGAATCCAGTTTCTCCCAGTGTCAGGTTTTCTCTGGTTCTGTTTCACTTCCCTTTGCTGTCTGCTCCTTGCCTTCTCATTGTTTTTTTTTTTCTTTCCCATTTCAGCCAAGGCTTCCAGGCCTCTGCCTCCAGGAATACACCAAGTCCCGGTCCAATTCCCCCATCTTTTATTCCAAGCTATAGTCCCTCTGATGGTTCCCCTTTCCACATGGCTCTCCAGGCAAACACACTGCTTCTGCTAAACTGTGGCTTTAACCCCTCATTCGCCTTCTCAGTGCAAAGCTTGTGCTTTCACCTCCTGAACTGACAGCTGTGCTGTTAATTTAGGCCTGGGCTGACAGATAGGGTGCCCTGGATGTGTCAGATTGGCAGCTTTGACTCTAGGCCAACTCCCTTCATCTCATGGTAGCCCGCCCTCTCGTCTTCTCCTGCCTCCAGCTTCTTCTATTCAACACTAACCTCTCTGCCCAAACAGGAGCCCTCCTTGCCTAATTTCCACCCAGCACATTTATCAGCCTCCCTCCCTCCAGCTCTGAACGAGCTCCATGTCACCTGGCTTGCGGCTGTATCTGCCCTTTTTATGACCTGGCCGGGCTTCCAGCAGCTTCGCGGGTGATTAACTTGCCAGCTCCTCCTTTCTGCTTCTTATCTGGACATGTCTGGCAAGCTGGGCATTTCTACCATGCACTTTATTCCTGGGGTGACCTCAGGTGCTGTCCCTTTAGGCGTCATACAGCAACTGCACTGAGCAACGGTTTCTGAGTTTTAGTTCTGGTTTAAATTCTTTGCCCCTGCTCACGTTACAAAGGAACCGGGGTGTCACAGGGGATCCCGGCATGTCTCTACCAAATTAAAACACCTTTTATTCTCATTAAGGGGGGGAGAGGGAGTCTCCCTCTTCTCTATCTCCAAGTTTGAAGCTAATTAATTACTATTGACTTTCCCAGCAGACGTTCTGGCTTCGGCATTGGTAGAAAGATCAGTGATTTGTGAACCAAAGGCCTCCTGGTTTGGGCCAATGGAAGAACCCGGAGCACAGCACGTGGCCCTGTGGAGAAAGAGGAGACCATTTCCCAGCTGCTCTCGCTTTAGAAATGGGAGAGAAAGTGGCTGTTTATAAGAAAGAGGATTGTTGTTTTTCTTGGAAAGAAGCGAAATCCTCAGATAGGGGTAAAATCCTGATTCCACAGAAAATTAAGCAGTATAGATTTCAGTTGGGTCTGGTCGAAGGTTTATTTCCCTCAAACAAGAGACTTCACATAAATCACTGCTCTCTCCAAGGACGTTTGAAACCTGTGATACAAAACAGAACCTCCACTGTCCATGGAGCAGGCTCTGTCTACATAAAGCCTGACAGGACAGTCGTCCATCCCTGCAGCCTGAACCCCGCACCCCCTTCACTTTTCTGCATTGTTTTCCCTCTGTCTGGTTAAACTGTCACTGTGCCTCATAAAACTCTGGCAAAGAGAGAAGATGGAGATGAAGAAGTGACTTGGCCTGGGGCCGGAAGGCCCCTGGAGGAGAAAATCAGCCAGGCTTGGATCCCAGTGACAAACAGGGTCTGGCCCATCTGACCCAGCATCCAGATAAGCCGCACCAGCACTTAGTACAACACCTGTCGTCTCTGAGCCCTGGGAGTCCCGCTGGCCAGAGGAAGAAGCGGCAGTTTCAAGGTCTTGGACTTGCTTTAGAAGAACCAAAGATCCTGTTCTTGCAGATGATGCTCATGAGTACGGAGGGGTTCAGCGTGCCCAGCCCTGTACACAACACAGGGTAGGACCTGCTCCCTGTCAGGGAAATCGAGGGAGACCTCTCCCACGCCTGCCAAATGCACAGGAGACAGCAGTGGCAGCAGGGGAATATTTGTGCTTCGGGCCTGAAAGTGACAGGCCTCACGCAGGAGAAGCGGGATGGGACTGTGGAGAAGGGAGGGAGTTGCAAGACGAGGCCTGATCTGGAGGAAGGGGATGGAAAGGACAGCGGAAGAAAGCAAAATGGAGCATCGTGAAAGGGGGATTTGGGACAAGAGACACAGGCGGCAGCAGCACTGTGCAATACCCTGAAGGGGAGGAGGACGTGGCTGGTTCTGCTGTGGAAGTTGAAGGGAAGTGGTGGAAAGGACTGGATCTTTCCACCATATTCTGGTGAACTGGGAAGCTAGAAGACTGGGGGGGAGGAGACTCACACATCAGCTATCAGTGACTGAACTGCCCTGAGAACCCCCTTCTTCACAGGCCTGTATCTAGCAATCCGAAGCCGAGGGCTGAGTTGTCGGCCATCCGGAGGTTCCTGCAAGGTCCCCAGAGGGATCGCCGAACACAACGCGTGAGCTTGTTGGGGGAGGGGAGGGCTGAGGGCGCTCAGAGCCAACGGCTGGCACATTTCTCATGGGAGGGCTGTGGAAAGGCCCAGAAAAACCCAACGAGTAACAAGCCGCCCTGCCCTAACAACCATACAAATCACTTTGGCGATAACAGAGACTGACTAATAGCGATGGAAACCTCAGCGCTAATGAAATGCAGTGAAGTTAAGCAACCGTGGAAATGCCGGCGTAAAGGAGAAGGGCTACCAAACAGACACTAATGGAAACTTAAATCCCCAGAACTAAAGTGGCATGTTTGGACGGGGGGTGGGGGTGGGGGGGCTTCTGTGTGGTCTTGGGATGGTGCTAGGACTTTTGATTTCCCAGCTGCTGCTTTCCCAGAGGTGCCCCTTATGAAAGGGGAAGTATGTGTCTGGTCCAGAGGCACTGGAATTGGATGCTGCCAATAGAAAGCAGGAGGAAATCAGTGGGTTTCTTTCACAGGCCTTGACCCCTTTGCTTTTTCTTTCCAGAAGAGCGTTCAGCACCAGCAGAAAGTGCTGACTCTGAAGTGTGCTTCCGAATGAATTCAGCCATTGCGCTGAGAGTCCTGCCTGGCACTGACAGACCATTTCCCAGCAAGCAGTGGGTAGAAAATGGGATTTCAGCTCTTCCTTTTCATGGTAAACGTTTCTGATTCTGCTGGCTGATGTGTTCGCCTCTCGAGTTAATAGACAATAAGCAGTGCAGCGTCGGTCCTATTAAGGAGATAGAAAGGACTCCATTTACATGCAGCGTGGAGAGCAGCACAGGGAGGGCTGGAAAAGAATACCCCACAAGTGTCCGCGTTGCATTTAGGCGGCTCAGGGAACAGTGCAAGGGGGGAGGGATGCTTGCTCTCTCTCCCACAATGGAGATGGTCTGGGAGGATGGATAAATTATACCAGTAAAGGCCCTTTTTGGTGATATTTCCTTTGCTTTCCAAGCAATTTGAATCAAAATGACTTATGTAAAAGCAACCTCAGCAAACGGTCCCTGCGGCCTTTCCTTTGTTATTGGGACAGAGCTCTCTTCCTCCCACACCCCTGCTTTCTTCATCTCTCTACCCTCTCTGCTGCTTTTGGAGAGCAGCAAACTAGTCTTGTGCCTGCACGATAAATTGTGCCTTGCTGGAGAGAGACAAGTAATAGGGACCAAACCCGTTCAGACACCATCCATCTTCGCTACAGTCTGTAAGGTGCCAGTGGAACAGACTGACCAGGAGTAAGTTGGGAGAGAGCACATTTGCTGTAGGATACTTATTCATTGCATTAAACCCCCCCACATTAAGAGAATGATAAAGGCACACTGACTGTCAGCTTAAATGGTCTGAAAGTGACAAATTACAAAAATTCAGTTTCTGATCAAGCCTCTTTTAAATACCAAGGCTTGAATTTTCTTTTTTTAAATGGCTTTGAATGAAAAATTACAATGGCTTTCCACTCTCCTGATGATGTCCATAATGATCTTTTTCAGCAAGGGAGAGACTAAGCCCCTGATTCAGGACAGGACTTTAATCTGTACTTAACCTTAAGAACGTGCTTAACAGCCCTTCCTGGACAGGGCCTAAGTGACGAGACGGGGCAACGGTGGAAACAGACTGTACACAAAGTGCAGTCAAATGGACAAATCGGGATTTTCAAAGGACAGGCTTCTAACTCCTTTAGGCTCCTCCCAAAGTCCCAGCGAAAAGGTGACAAGAGGGTAAAAGAGAGAAAAAAAAGCATTTGTTTTTGCTAACTTCTTTCAGTTAAAGTGATTTTAGGTGTTGCCTGTGATTGTGGTAGGTGTGCAGTTTTCAGGGCACAATCCAAGCTCGCAAAAGTCAGGAAAGGATCAAATTAAGGTTATGCCCCTAACCTTAACTCTGCCCCGGCATGTGTCGGCATTATAGAATTTACAATTTCTCAATTAACATAGCATGTGATTTTTTCCCCCCCACAACCATACATCCGCCCATGTAACTTCATCAAGTACTATGTACAAAGTACTCTGTGTAGGCCAGGAAATAGAGTCCATAAACCTAGTCTATATGACGAGTACATGGTAAGTGGTCCTTATGAAAGATAATACAGCTCAAGTAGAACAATAAAGAAGGCTGTATAGGACATGAGAACAGGCAAAAGAAACACCATGGAGGCTGGCGATGCTATTGTACAAGTCTAAAACAGAGTTGGCATAGGGGCAGAATGGAAACTGGAATGGGACCTTCCCTCTCCTACCACACACCTATTCACCTGCAGCACACGTGTGACTGAAGAGAAGCGTTTGCCTCCCTGCAGCCTCGGATGGCTAAACGGTTCTAGACAAGAGCGACAGGGAATGGGACGGCAAAGGGGGCAGGTTTTGGAGACGGTCCAAGCAAGCAGGAGGCATTTGCTCCATTGCGCCGAGCTGTTCCTGAGTGTATAGAGTCCCTCCGTGCTCTTCCCTGCTGAGATTATGGACCCCACTCCCTTACAGCCCAGCTGGGAGCCTTGCCTGCCTTTATTCTCCTGGAAATCTCTGTGCTCATGTGCAGCAGCAACCCCATACCCACTATCCTGAGGGCCTTTGTGGAGCATAGTCTATAGACGCAGTAACAGAGTCACTGCCTTCTTCTAGCTCTCTAGACCCCAGCCCTAGCCCTAGCCTTTGCCTTCTGAGCCTTGCTGCAAACCTAGTGATCTCCTGGTCCCGTTCCTCACTGGGCCTGGCTAATGTTCTCTCCCTTTGTTAGCCCAGGGTCTCCTTTAGGGCTCAGCCTCCCTGATCTGACTGGCTGCTTTGCCTCCTCCTCCAACCCTGCCTTTCGCTCCCTGGTGAGCCAGATGCTCTGGCCTACCTCCATGAGAGATCTTTAAAACCATTGCTTCACATGGCTGGCTAAGAGCCACGGTCATGGAACTCCCAGGGGAAGGGGGCTCCATTCCACAGCCCTGCAAACTGGACTAACATCCTTTCCCTCCATGGGAGGCAGGAGGGAGGGAGAGGCTGTGCTTTCGCTCTGTGTAATCAACCAGACGGAGGGTTAGAGATCACATACATAGGCCCCTTCTAATCACTCCCATCTCAAGGCCGCCTGAACCACCCCTCCTGGTTACCCATTTGTAAAGCACAAGCCCAGCATGGAGAGTGTCTGCGTCTCTGCTTTCCAGGCCAGTGCTGGAGAAAACATGGTATGTGGCCGTAGACGTGCGGGACTCACCTGGCAGCGCCTCCTGCTGGTTGTCTTGGGGAATTAGCTCATCCAGCCTCCGGAGTGCCCTCTGCTGGCCGGTGATCTGCCTTACCTCATTCTGGCCCCCGTGTCCCACCCAGGACCTGGTGCCCCTTTAACTGGGTGCTGCCCCCTGGCAGTACCCCCACAGTTCTGGGTCTCCCCCTCCCAGGGGAACCCCCACCCACTATCCCCACTTCAGCTCAGTCTTGGCTACTGCCCAGTCTCCACCTCGCCCCCGTTCACTGGGGCAGACTGCAGTTTCAGCCACTCATCACAGGCAAAGGGGTCTGGACTGGCTGCTTTTACCCACCCTCAGGCTGCCCCTCTGCAACCCAATACCTGTGTGGGCCTAGCACCAGGCCCTGCAGCCTGGGGAGTTGCTGGTCTAGGGCTTCCCAGCCCCTCAGGCCTTTCCCCAGCCCTGCCTCACTCTAGGTCCCCAGGTGAGTTCCCCAGCAGCCAGGCCTGTCTCTCTCTCCAGTCAGAGTGAGACTCCTGAGCGGCTGGCTGCCCAGGCCTTCTTATAAGGCCTAGTTGCTCAGTTTGGGACATGGCCCAGCTGCAGCCACTTCCGCCAATCAGCCGGGGTTTTGCTCCCTTCCGTAGCCCCAGCCCTCTGCAGGGCTTTTCCAACCCCTTCCGGGCTGGAGCGGGTGTTCAGCCCGCTGCAGTGGCACACATGGCTGTCACCCCCTCCTCCACCGTGCATGTGTAAGGGGACTGTTGCCCCCTTACTAACATTCAGTGGGGGTGTTTTGGCTGCTAGCTCCCAGCACTAAAAGGGGAGGGATCGATGGCAAATCAGGACCCTGAGACTGACAGTCCCCAGGAACAATGGCAAGAGGCCAATGCTCCAGGTCAGCCTGATTGACAGGGCAGGCCGGCTAATCAGGGAGACAGAAGGCCAGTGTGGGTCCCGTCCTCCGTGTGTGAGCAGGAATGTGCCGGAGTCAGACAGAGTGGGGCCGAGCTAAGGAGGAAGCAGGGGCCCAAGCTGAGCTGGAGAACAGAGCCAGGCCAGATCCAGAGGGGCCAGAGCTGCAGCCAGAGAGCCAGAGGCACAGCCCAGAGAGAGCAGATCCTGTGCTGGGAGCAGAGCTGCAGCCAGAGAGCCAGAGGCACAGCCCAGAGAGAGCAGATCCTGTGCTAGGAGCAGAGCTGCAGCCAGAGAGCCAGAGGCACAGCCCAGAGAGAGCAGATCCTGTGCTGGGAGCGGAGCTGGGCCAGCCAGAGGCACAGCCCAGAGAGAGCAGATCCTGTGCTGGGAGCGGAGCTGCAGCCAGAGAGCCAGAGGCACAGCCCAGAGAGAGCAGATCCTGTGCTGGGAGCAGAGCTGCAGCCAGAGAGCCAGAGTGTGGTGAGCAACTGGGGCCAGCCAAGGGGGGGAACCTTGGTAAAAGGGCCCAGCGCAGAAAGACACTCCAGCCAAGGGTCCATGCAGGCCAGGCTGGGAGGGGGACCTTAACCTGCCGGGGGGCTGGCACTGGAAAGAAGGATCCCACCACCCAAAGCCCGGAGGTGTGTGGTCACCACCATTTCAAGTGTCCCACCCGCAGCATTCCTGCAGCACAGCCAGGGCCTGAGAAGGAGGCCTGGGGCCTACAAGGAACAGACTGCAAAGTGCCTTGATGTCCAGAGACATTGTTTGTAATGTTCCCTGCCACAGAGCAGGGTGATGTGTTTCCCTGTAACCGTTCCCATTTATTCTTATTCTTTTCTTTAAATTGATTGTTAAGTAAACAACTTGTATTTGCTTTAAATTGTATGGAATAATCAGTGGGTCAGGGAGGTGCCCAGTGCAGAGAGGGTACCCCGGAGTGGGGACACCTTAGCCCCTGTCCTAGGTGGCCACAGCAGGGTTGGGGGTTGAGCCCCCCAGGAATCCTGGGCCCAGTCTTGTTGGGGCTACGAGAACTCTGCCAAACAGGAGAGTCCTCAAGGGCAGGAGGCCTCTGGGTAAAGGAAGTGGGAGCAAGGACTCAGATCCTTTCGCTAGCCCACTTCACCCAGAAGCCAGGAAAGTTCCCCACAATAGCGGGACCATTCCCCCGCTTACATAATTGGCGTCACGAACAGGATCCTATCCACAGGGTCCACCCCATTGGTTTACTGGTTGAGTTCTAGTAGCACTGTCCAGGCCTGGTTGAGCACTCTACCATGGCTGGAATTGAAGAACTACGAACCCAGTTTGCTGAACTTCAGCGCAGATTATCAGACCAAGCGGAGGCATTACAACAAGCTAGAACTGAACAGAGAGAAGCCTTATCGCTGGCCAAGGCAGTAATAGACCAACAGGCAGCAGAAGCTAAGAAACCCGCTACTATTTATGTCCCACGGGAGCGGAAGGTCACAGAGTTTGGTGGCTTCCCGACAAGACCAGGAGACATTACGGTAGAAGAGTGGGTCAAGTCTGTGAAGGCAGCTCTGCGTGTGCTAAGAGTACCTGTAGAAGACCATGTAGACTTCATAGAGGAACATCTCAAGGGCCAGGCCAAGGCCACAGTAAAGTTCATGGCAGTGGCAGACAAGAAAGATGTGGAAAAGGTATTTGAACTCCTCCTAGAAGTGTATGGAGACAAGGTGCCTATTGGAACCCGACTAAAGGAGTTCTTTGAGAGAAAGCAGGAGCCTGGTGAAACTATCCGGGCATATGCATATGACCTCCAGGAGAGAATGAGCAAAGTGGAGACCCTCAACGAGTTCCAGACCCAGATACAGTTCTGAAAGAGCAGCTGGTGTTGGGGCTTCGTGATGACTCCCTCAGACGTGAAATGAAAAGGAGGTTTAAGGAAGAGCCCAGTAAGAAGTTCTATGAACTCATGCAGGCTGCCATTATGTGGTCAGAAGAAGAGGAAGTTCCTGTGGCAGAGACAGCCAAGAGTAACCCCTGTACACGAAGTGGGGCCTAGTGAATGCAGCTGCTGGGGAAAGGCCCTGCCCCAAACACAGCTAACATTGGAAAGCTTAAGTGAAGCTGTCCAAAACTGGCGGTCCAACAGGGGAGATGCTGAAAGTAATGACTGAGGTGATGAAAGAAAAACTCCACCAATATGCCAAGACATCCAAGGGCCCCAGGACCCCGAAGAAGAGCCCCACTGAAGGATGAGCTGGGAAGATACATTTGTTACACTTGTGACAGGCCAGGACATACTAGCCGAGAATGTTCACTGAGAAGGAGAACAGAGTCCCAGGCACTCGAAACCAATGGGGCACCAGGAGCGAGTGGTCCATCTAGAGTAGAAGGCCAAGCAGTGGCAGAAGGATTCCTAGGCCTGTCCTTGGTGGAAAATCCCTCTGCATACAGTGAGAGGAACGTGGTCAGTGCCAGCATATCTAGCGACTTCTGTGCATTTGGAGACTGTCTAACTGCTGAAGTATATATAGCAGGGGTGAAGACCAGATGTTTGGTAGATACTGGCTCCGAAGTCACCACCATTACAGAGTCGCATTTTAAAAAATATTTGAAGGACAAGGACCTGACCATGCACAGCACACGGTTTGTACGTCTAACAGCTGTTAATGGACTGGCAATCCCAGTGGCGGGGTGCCTTGAAGCAGACATAGAGTATATGGGCCAAACGCTGCCAGGAAAATGCATCTTCATCCTGAAAGACAAAGCGTCAAAGGAGCCATATGGGAGAAGAAGTTCCAGGGATTCTAGGAATGAACATCATCAGTGAGCTGAAGGAGCTACTCTTACCAGGAGAAGGAACCAGGAGGATGAACTGTCACGAGCACTATACGAAGAATGCTGTGCGGAGTAGAGTATTGGCTCGAGCGGAGAGGCAGAGTCATTCCCTGGGCCCCAGGAGGCATATTGGAAATGTTAAAGTGGGCAGAAAACAGAAGACCATTATTCCTCCGTGGAAAGGGAAGATCCTTGATGAACACCGCTGTGTACCAGAAAATGAGCTGCAGATGATGAGGGAGAAGGGAGGGCAGTTACCTTTCTTCCAGAAAGATGTGATGGGAGACTGCCAGTTCCTGTTCACGTGCACGCCAAGGGCTGATTCCTGCACATGTGGCTAACATAAGGCGTTGCCAGAGAAACATCAAGAAATCTTTTCTAAGGATGAGGTGACCAATTATGATGACCAAGTCAAGGTCACCATGACAGGCTGAAGATAGCCTGTGAAGTTGCTCTCAATACAACTAAAGACACTGCCCAAAGTAGGAAAAGGACTTATGATCGCAAGTCCAGTGGGGCTCTCATCAGGCCCGGTGACCGTGTACTAGTTCGTAACCATAGACACCGGGGGCGTAATAAAATACAGGACAAGTGGGAGTCAAAGCCCCACATTGTAGTTGCTCACACCAATCCCGAGCTACCAGTTTACACCATTCGGCCTGAACGAGGAGGTCCTGAGAGAGTAGTACACAGGGACCAGTTGAAACATTGCACTCTTAGTCCAGACAGGGACCATAGGAGGCGTAGATCAGTACACTCTGAGGAGGCTGAAACCAGTTGGGAAATGGTTCTAGTCCCACAAACCAAATACAGAGGGGGACAGAGTGGGGCAAACCCAAACCCTAACGAGAATGGCCAGATCCCTCAAACTGACCCAGTATTACCCGAGGATAGGGAAACAGAAAATATGGGTAACGAACCACCAGTTTTAAGGAGGTCCCAGAGGGCTAATAAAGGTGTACTTCCTGTTAGACTTAGAGATACTTATTTTATTGGTTCTATGTAGTGTGTTGATGAATATTGTTATGTATAGTATTAAGAAGTAGATGTGGAGTGTTAACTATGTTAAATGTTCTTTTCATAATTGTTAATGGGTTTTTAATATAATATGATGTGGATATATGTTGTTGTTATGGGGCCTGGATGTACCGGTGTAACTATTGTGGCTGTGGCAGAATTTTAGCAGGGGGGAATGTAAGGGGACTGTTGCCCCCTTACTAACATTCAGTGGGGGTGTTTTGGTTGCTAGCTCCCCGCACTAAAAGGGGAGGGATCGATGGCAAATCAGGACCCTGAGACTGACAGTCCCCAGGAACAATGGCAAGAGGCCAATGCTCCAGGTCAGCCTGATTGACAGGGCAGGCCGGCTAATCAGGGAGACAGAAGGCCAGGGTGGGCCCCGTCCTCCGTGTGAGCAGGAATGTGCGGGAGTCAGACAGAGTGGGGCCGAGCTAAGGAGGAAGCAGGGGCCCAAGCTGAGCTGGAGAACAGAGCCGGGCCAGATCCAGAGGGGCCAGAGCTGCAGTCAGAGAGCCAGAGGCACAGCCCAGAGAGAGCAGATCCTGTGCTGGGAGCAGAGCTGCAGCCAGAGAGCCAGAGGCTCAGCGCAGAGAGAGCAGATCCTGTGCTGGGAGCAGAGCTGCAGCCAGAGAGCCAGAGGCACAGCGCAGAGAGAGCAGATCCTGTGCTGGGAGCAGAGCTGCAGCCAGAGGCACATCCCAGGGAGAGCAGTTCCTGTGCTGGGAGCAGAGCTGCAGCCAGAGAGCCAGAGTGTGGTGAGCAACTGGGGCCAGCCAAGGGGGGGAACCTTGGTAAAAGGGCCCAGCGCAGAAAGACACTCCAGCCAAGGGTCCATGCAGGCCAGGCTGGGAGGGGGACCTTAACCTGCCGGGGGGCTGGCACTGGAAAGAAGGATCCCACCACCCAAAGCCCGGAGGTGTGTGGTCACCACCATTTCAAGTGTCCCACCCGCAGCATTCCTGCAGCACAGCCAGGGCCTGAGAAGGAGGCCTGGGGCCTACAAGGAACAGACTGCAAAGTGCTTTGATGTCCAGAGACATTGTTTGTAATGTTCCCTGCCACAGAGCAGGGTGATGTGTTTCCCTGTAACCGTTCCCATTTATTCTTATTCTTTTCTTTAAATTGATTGTTAAGTAAACAACTTGTATTTGCTTTAAATTGTATGGAATAATCAGTGGGTCAGGGAGGTGCCCAGTGCAGAGAGGGTACCCCGGAGTGGGGACACCTTAGCCCCTGTCCTAGGTGGCCACAGCAGGGTTGGGGGTTGAGCCCCCCAGGAATCCTGGGCCCAGTCTTGTTGGGGCTACGAGAACTCTGCCAAACAGGAGAGTCCTCAAGGGCAGGGAGGCCTCTGGGTAAAGGAAGTGGGAGCGAGGACTCAGATCCTTTCGCTAGCCCACTTCACCGGGGTACACAGAAGCCAGGAAAGTTCCCCACAATAGCGGGACCATTCCCCCGCTTACACATGCAAGGGGCAAAAATAGGCCCGAAGTCCGCTGAAGCCAGGATCCAGCCCCATAATGCCATCTGCCTGCAACGCGCACATGGCCCCCGCTTCTCCGCGTCCGCAGGAGACGCAGCGCCGATTAGCTTTATTTTTATATAGCTCGGAAAGGGCCTTACAAACTGATTCCAATCCCAGAGATCACTCACCCAGCACTGAAAATGCAGCCACCTCTGGGGAGGAACCTGGCAGCTGTGTAAGAGCCACGCCACTGTTTAGGGTAGGAAGTGAAGACTTGTGTTTCCAGTTTAAACTTCAAGAGGAATTCAGAGAGGCAGGAGGTCATTATTCACACTGGACACCTGTGCCAACATCGCCTCTTGCTAAACGGACGTTTAATGACCACAAACAGGCAGGGCCCCGGTTTCAGGTCCCTGAAAGAGGATCCTAGCACCACTGCAAAACTGACACTGTACGAAAGTACTAGGGTAAGGACTGAGTTAGAGAGAAAAAGGCTCCCTACTGAGTCTCCAGCACCAGGTCCACAGCACCTGGGATTTCCTTGGAGTCTCCCACATTTCTAATCCGCCTCAAACCTGTATAGCTTGCGAGGGCATAAGATCATAGTCTATGGCACTATGGCCACTGGTACCCCTAACATGCCAGCTGCCCTCCAACCCACCCCCCGACCCACCCGTGGCTTTTTGTTTATGGAGAGCAAATCATGCCAGACAAAGCTGGTTGCTTTTTGGGGAGGGAACAAACCTAGTAGATTGGGAGACTAATGTATCATCATAAACCCTGATTTCTAGTGAAGCCTTTAATGGTGTCTGTTTCATGACAGCTTACTTGAAAAAAATGGATTCAAACTGGTTCGGGTAGGAGCCGTATCACCCGGGTGGAAAACAAGCCGAAGGACCGTAAGCAAAAGGTAACAATAACGCGCTGAGTGGGAAAGAGCTGCTTGGAGCCGCAAGGGTCTGTGTGAGGTTTGGCTTTATCTCACACCTTCAAGTAATTATCTAGAATAGGGAACAAACAGCACATTAATTAAATGTTCAGATGACATTACACGGAGAGGTGTTACAGACACCAGCAGACAGACAGAGGAGTAATGCAAAGGGGCCTAGTGAGGGGAGAAGTATTGAAAAAATGAAACTCAACCTGGCCAACTGCAGCTAATCCATCTGCAGGGTAAAATAACCCGAAACTCAGACGCTCCACGGGAGGGTGAGGCCTGGGGAGCCGGCAGCGGATCCAACAAGACCTCGTAGGTAATATGAGGGTGAAAAGCCCGACTGCAATTCTGGGCTGCGAATCTCTGCTATACCGGGGCACGATACAGACTAGAAGGGGGCTGTGTCACCCCTGCCTTGCAACCCTGGGTGCCTTACAATGCCTTGCTGGAGTAGCTCTCACCTGGGTCACTCACAACCAGCCTTCCAGCATGTCCTGTACTTTCTCCTGGGCAGTACAAATATATTAAGTCCATTATATGTTTAGTCCATTTTTCCAGCTTATTACCTCAAATAGAGTTAACCAGAAACTTCAATTTAAACACACTGGATTAGATAAAACAATAAAACAATTTTATTAACAACAAAGAGAGAGATTTGAAGTGAGTACAAGTAATGAGGCATACAAGTCAGAAACGGTTACAAGAAAACCAAAGATAAAATGCCTACTAGTGTCTTCTTAAGAAACAATCTTAGTTGCAAAGCAAACTTTCTCACCGCATGCTCCAGCAGATTACTGACCAAAGTTTCAGGTCAAGACTCCTCCCCTAGAGTCCAACTGTTGTTTCCTTTTGTCTTTTCAAGTACATTGGTGTGTTTGTCCTGCCTTTTTATAGTTTCAGTTTCCCTCTTGAAAAACATTTCCAGCTGAGAACCAGGAGACAGAGTCTATGTGGAAGGATGTTCCCTGCTGTCTTTTTTCACCTGTTTGAGCTTCCTTTGTTTCCCTTCCTGCTAGATGACTCTATTTACTGCTTAAATGCAACTTAAGGCAAGCACACATTCCTTTGTTTAGGACTTCTGTTGTTTGCCGACTTCTGTTTAGACAGGGCAGTGGGGTTTGGAACATGTGTTAATAACATCATACAGGGGGATTTTATAACTTCGCATACAGTGTTGCCACACATATTTGATCAGGAGAATGCTGACCAGCAAATTACGAGTTTTTAAATGATGCCTCCCAAGCAGGGCCGGCTCCAGACCCCAGCGCGCCAAGCGCGCGCGTGGGGCGGCATTTTAACTGGAGGGCGGCAGGCGGGTCCGGCGGACCTTCCGCAGTCATGCCTGCGGGAGGTCCAATGGAGCCGCGGGACGACCGGACCTCCCGCAGGCATGACTGCGGCGGGTGCGCTGGTCCCGCGGCTCCTGTGGACCTCCCGCAGGCGTGCCTGCGGAAGCTCCACCGTAGGCAGGGGGCCAGCGGCACATCTGCGGGAGGTCCCGCGGAGGCACGGGACCGGCGCCTGGCAGCGCGAGCGGCGCAGCGCGCCGCCCTGCTTGGGGTGGCGGAATTCGTAGAGCCGCCCCTGCTCACAAGGCATGCCTTGGACAAAGATTATTACAACGGTGTGCAGGGTGTGAATACAGGGGTGTATTCTGTCACAGGATCTCAGTACCGAGCATGGAGGGGCTGCCCCTCTTTGTACAGCTCCGTGGAGAACCCTTCCCCCACAGGTATTCAGTTCTGGCCCCTCAGTCACAGAGCAGGGAGGAGATTGTCCTGGGGAGACCCCACCTGGGATGTAATGCTCAGTTCTGGGCTCCTCAGCCAACTTTCCAAGTGCTTCCATTATCCCTATACATGTGCTGACACCCAATCCAAGTCCCAGCTTCTGGATACGCTCCCGCAACCCACACTCTGTCCTGCATCTTCCCCCGGACAGCTCCCAGCACCTAGGAGGCTCTGGCTTCAGGGGTCAGCCGGATGACCAGGATCTGCTGGAACACCCTACAGCACTGTGCAGTCAGTCCCAGGAGCCAGGCAGCAACTCGCAGCCTCAGCACTGACCTCCGAGCTCTGCTCAGCAGGGAGTTAGGGAAAGAATCCTTCCCACCCCGGCCTCCAAAGTCACTCTGTGGCTGCTATTGCAGAGCTAAGACTGCAGAATATCCTCTATGTCCCAGTGCACCCCCTCTGCTGTGGGTGAGGGAAGAGGGAAGGTCCAGGTAGCAGCAGTTCCTCCCACCCCACTGACACCGTGACCTGGCCCCAGCCAGGGCCGGCTCTACATATTCGACTGTCCCAAGCAGTCATGCGCGGGAGACGCCCCGGAGCCCCGGGAGCAGCGGACCTCTCACTGGCTTGACTGGTGAGGGTCCACTAGTCGCGCGGCTCGGCTGGACCTCCCGCAGCTGCGGACAGTTGGCTGGTCCGGCGGCTCCGGTTGAGCTGCCGCAGTCATGCCTGCGGGAGGTCCATCGGAGCCCCGGGACGACCGGACCTGCTGCAGTCATGCCTGTGGGAGGCCCAGCCGAGCCGCGCGACCAGCGAACCGTCCGCAGTCATGACTGCGGCAGGTCCGGTCGTCCCGGGGCTCCGGTGGACCTCCCGCAGGCATGACTGCGGCAGGTCCGGTCGTCCCGGGGCTCCGGTGGACCTCCCGCAGGCATAACTGCGGCAGGTCCGCCGGCCCAATCTGCCGCCCCTGATGACAACTGCCGCCCCACGCGTGTGCTTGTCGCGCTGGGGTCTGGAGCCGGCCCTGGCCCCAGCCCCCTCTGCAGGGGCCTTCGGGAGCTGACTCCCACAGTGAAGCTTCCCTCCACAAGTGCCTCTTACAAACACGGCACTTCACCAGAGAAGCACACATTGTATTGAACAGAGGCAGTTCTATCCTTGCTCCAAGCGCCCTTCAGCTGCCCAGAAAGAAACAAGTCCGGGGTCCCTAGTCCACACACGCCTTTCAGCTGACTTAGGCAGAGCCTCGTGGACATGTATGGAGCATGGCTATCTTGGCAGATCCAGCCCATGCAGTGCTTCTAAGATCAGTGTCAGTCCAGGACGAGCTTTCAAACACTCATAGACTCCAGCTGCTGGCAGGCAGAACGGCCCCAGAATCTCACATTTGCTTTGGCTTCCAGCTGGAAGGAGAGATGGGCAGGCACCACTCAGCTGTTCCCATCATTCAGTGCTTCATGCACACAAATCCTTCTCTGCTAAAAGCGATTCAGCACATACCGCGTTACCTCCATAAGACTGTATGAGCTGAAAAACCCATACGTGCCCAAACCATCATGAACAAAATGCAGCTCCCTCTTCTCTCCCTCCCTCCCACCAGCCACTGACTTCTCCAGCTGAAATGAAGTGGAGGGTGCTGGTTCTGCATCTCCTACCAACAGCTGGGACTGATAAGTTCCCAAGCTCTATTCTAGTCTCTAAAAAAAAGAACAGGAGTACTTGTGGCACCTTAGCGACTAACAAATTTATTTCACCATGAGCTTTCTTGAGTTACAGCTCACTAGTCTCTGTGAACCTTAGAAGCCACAGCTGGGCTGGGTATGTGGAGAGGGATTGCACACAAGAGACACCCAACTTCATCTGGGAAGTGGAGAAGGATCTTGGAGCCGGAGGAGAACTTGGATCCTTCAGAGCAAAATGCTAGAGCCCATGCTGACCTGCACAAGCCTAATTTATGTGCTTAATATACCTTAAATTTATATTGTATTTAAAAAAAAACAAGGAAATTCATAGACAAAAACTTAATTAATTTAAGGGCAAGGCTGCTACAGGAAGTTACATAAACAGAAAGAATAAATATAAAGAACGTTTCCAAGAGAAGAAAAAAAAAGACCCCCAACCATTTAAACCTGGAAACGAAAAGTTAATATAATGAACATAAAGATTCTAATTTCCTTATAGTTCAGACATTTTCCAGCACAAAGCTAGACATCGGAAAATCAGAATTACCAATTACAATCTTAACTCTCACTCCCCCTTGTTTTTTTTTCCTGGTATAGTAATACAGTTGCTCAACAATGTGTCTAATAATTCTGACATGGTGCAGGAAGTTACTTACATAAGTACAATAATTAATGCAAGTCTAATGTGTTATTTTAGGAATTATATACTTAGTATAATAGAGGAAGTACTGTAGGAAGATGTATCTTGGTTATGTACTAGGATCACTATTAAATACAAAAAATGTTCTTGCTGTAATTCAATAGTTAAAACGGTAACATTTTGCAGTTAGAAGATGCATGTGTAATGCACCTTGAAGGGTATTTTTTATAGTCTGACGCAAGGCATAGTTACTGTAGATGTATTATATGTTATGTTTTGAAACAGGTGTTTGAAGTCTTTTAAAACTGTCCTTAACTCACAATTAACTACTATGTTTCTTGGTGGCTATGTTTGGGGGGTCAGAATGAAGGTGTTCTTGGAATATATACGGTTAATTCTCACATGCATGGATTTGTGTATATGAAAAGAAAGAAGATTCAAATCTTTACATATGTTACCTCCCTCTGGGTTTCCTAGCGGGTAGGCATTGTATTTTGTGCCTTTTCAAGCATCCAGGGCATTTTTGGTGCTTCATGGATATAATAAAATAACCATCTGAACGTCTCATTTCTCAACAATTAGGGGTTAATATTCTCTGGATTTTTTTTTCCTAATATTCATTAGACTTACTGCAGCAACTTTAATTGTAGTGTGACTATTTTGGCTAAGAATAAAGCAATCCCAAAGCAAACTACGGTTAGGATAACTGCGAGCACCTCTTAACATTTCATTACAAGGGACTGTTAAGGTGAGTATGAGTATGGGGGCACATGGTCAAGCCTAACACATATACACAATGCACACACACACACAGAGCACATGCACAAGCAATTGTGTATGTGCGCACTGAAAACATACCCAAAGTGTATAATTAAAAGAAACACTTGACCAGGGCTGTAAACCCAGATTCACCAGCACTCAGGAAGGAGCACAATGCAAGGAGAAACTCTGAGTTCCATTAATCAAGAGCAAAGGCCCAGTGCAGCCAAAGAGCGTTTAGATTTATCTCCCAACTGCCTGACTTGGCTTCTCTCCCCAAACTATTTGGCAGATGCAGCAGCTGAGAAGCAGCAGCTGACGGAAACCCAGGACTTTGTGAGATGCTCCAGCAGGTTTGGAGTGATTTCAGAAAACCTGTTGGTGATCTTTGTGGTGGGACAAGTTCTCCATCCAGAGAACCTGCCGAGATCTCTGTGGCACATGGCCAGTGACTCCAAAAGCATCCACCAGAGATCTGTGTAGTGCATGGAAAGTGCCTCCAGAGAACCCATCAGAGACCGCTGCAGCGCATGGCACGTGCCTCCAGATGAAATGTGGATTCTATTCCCAGCTTTGCTGCCAACCTGCTGTGTGACAGTGGGCAAGTCACATCCCCTTTCTGTGACTCTCCTTCCCCTCCCACCCATTATCCGCCTTTTCTGTGTGGATTGTAAGACCTTCAGCACAGGGTCTGTCTCTGACTAGGTGTATGTAGTACAGCCCCTACCACAATGGGACCACAGTCTTGACTGGAGCCTGTAGATGTTGCTATAATACAATTAAATAAGAATCAGAATAATCCCTGCAGCCTGTGGCGAGCGCCTCAGGAATACCTGCCATGAGTGCAGAGTCCTTCAAGGAACTTTCACAGAGGGGAAGTCTGCCTGGCCTGGCAAACCTCCTGGTTGTATCTGCACAGATGTGGCTTCTGGGAGGGGAGCTGGGCAAGTCATTTAAACTGTGTGAATAACGTGACACTTTTCAAATAAATGATCTGATGAATATTATCTGACCAAATCTGTTTTGGGGCCAGGGGCTAAGAAGGCCCCTAATTTTCAGGACAGTGAGGTCTAAACACATGGACAGAAACGCCTGCTAGCTGGGCCTAGTCTGAAAGAGAGAGAAGCTCTGGGTGTCCCGTGCTGTCCTGAGTTGGGACATGTCCTGTCCGCTGGGCCTCCTTCCAACACACCCGTGTAGAGAGAAGGGAAGGCAAGGCCTGATGCGCACATAAGCCATGCAAAGGACAGGGGCAGAGATGGAAAGGAAAGGGGACCGGCTAGGACAGTGGAGACATTGATCGTATTTGGTGGGGGAGAAAGGAGATTAGGATTTGTGGGGGGAAAGAAGTAGAGGGGGACGGCACCCCAAAAATAGCCTCACTGGGGAATGCCCTTATCCCAAAGCCAACTGCAGTCTGAGATGTTCCAACTGGCTCTGAATAGAGCATACACACAGCAGACCGTATACAAACCAAATCTGCTCCCTTCCTGGAATGTGGCTTTACTGGTAACTTAAATAACACCAGCAAAATATATCCATTGGCCTCTGCTTTCTCCCCACATTTGTCTGCTCCTAGAGTTTCTCTGAAGATTTCCCTCAGCCTAAGGGCAGCTCCAACTCGTTATGTCCTGGTTTGAGCCAGCTGGTAGCATGAGTCATTGGTAATTGCGCGGCATCTTGATGCAAGCTCCTAGCACCTGAGCTTGGAGTGGCTCGGCACAGGAGCCCCGGGTTCCTGTCCCACTGCCATGCTGACCTTGTAACTGTAGCTTGTGACCAATGGCTCATGTCCCTGTTCCTGGAAGTCATGAGACGTTGCAGTCCTCGTCTGTGGTCACATGTGCTTCTCCCAGGGCATGGTGCAGCTATGCTCTGAGATCTGGCTCTGGCCTCCAATCAATTTCCAGCTGGAATGTAAGGTGCTGGTTTCATCCTAGAAAAGCCTGGTATGTGGTTTGGGACCCGGCTCCCTGCCTCTCGACGCGTGGGATGCTGTGGCAGTAGCAGTTGTCGTGGCACTTCAGCTCACCGTCCCCTGATTGAGATGGGAAGGGGCAACGTGCAGCGAGGGGTCCATAGCTCTGGAATCAGCTCTTTCCTTTCAGTCCAACAGGGCTCTGATTTGTTGGCATCCCAGGCTCAGGCTTCCCCGGCGGGCTGGAGGGTAGCATGCAGGGTGAGGCTGTGGGAATGGGACCATGGATTTTGAAGACATGCTGGCCCACTGGTAATGGGTGTAGCATGCCCCAAGTTCAGGCTGGGCATTTACAAATCGAGTACATCAGATCAACGAGTGAAGAGCCCATGTCTCGCAGCTCTGCCTCTGCTGCTCTATAAGATGGTCTCCAATGTCCAGCTCTTCACTAGGACTTCAGCACACAAATCCCTGTGGATCTGGGCCACAATCCCTTCTAGGAGTGACAAGCAGAGCCGGAGTGAGCTGCCCGGCGTCACTGGTTTCCCCTGGGGGAACCACTGAGGAACTGGGGAACCACTGAGCCCTCTGACCCACCAGCCTGGACTCCCTCTCACACCGTGCTGCTGTGACAAGCTGCAAAGCCCTCCAGCCTGCACTTTCACCAGCATTCACACAGGTAGGGACACACCCAGCTGCAGTTACACGCAGGATATCTAACCACCGGCTCCCCAGCCTAGGACCCCAGAGCAGTACCACCCTGCCCTGGTCAAATCTGGCCAGTATATGGGTTTAATACCCGGTCCGCCTCTCCCTCCGTGTGCCGAGAACAATGCACACTTGTGGTAACCAAGTACAGATTTCCCCCAAGCACTCCAGTCAAAGCTCACTGGTTTGGATTAAAACATAAAATAAGTTTAACAACTACAAGGGATAGATTTTAAGTGATTATAAGTGATGGCAATCTGCTTTGATCTGTTTGCTAAGTAAATAAAACGCAGACTAACTCTAAGATACTAGAAAGATAGCATATGAACTAGCAGATTCTCACTCTGAGCGATGATACAAGCAGGCTGCAGATTCTTAAGGGGCGAGCTGTGTTTGCTTTACAGCTTGGAATCCCCAGGTCTTTCATACACAGGCTAGAAATCGTTTTAGCCTGGGTCCAGCACTTTCCCCAGGTCGGTGTTTGCTGCTCGGGTCTTTCCAGGAGTCTTCTTGTGTGGGAAGAGAAGACCCACAGATGATGTCACTCCCCGCCTTATATAGTTTTAGCATATGTCAGGAACCCTTTGTTTCAAAACTTGGTTCCCAGACCAGTTTGTGGAAAAATACTGATGTCCCAAGATGGAGTCCAGAGACATGTGGTCTAGTCACATGACCTTGCAGTGTTATAGCCGCCATTGCTTACAGGCTGGCCAGAACACCCACAGGAAGGTTAAGCTATTCCACAGTCCATTGTCTTTGCTGATGGGAAATCAGCCCCATCTGGCTTCTTCATTGTTATACCTGAAAGGCTGGCTGTGGGAGTAAGCCCATTTGAATTACAGATCCCTAGTCAATATAATTTCAGATACAAAAATGATACATGCATACAAATAGGAAAATCATATTCAGCAAATCATCACTTTTCCAATGACCCCTCCTATGACTTATCTTGTACAAAATGCATCATAATTATGCCATAATCCTACATAATAATATCGCTGTGGAGACTACGGGGTGCAGTGTCACACCTGGCACCTCCCCTCCTCTGGCTCTTGTGTGATGACAGCATTGGGAAAAGCTCTCCAGGATAAGGACTTGGGCTAAGACTAGACTCAAGCTGTCCTGCCACATCAAGCCTATCCCGTAAACTCTCTTTCCATAGTCTCCACCCAGGCAGGCGGGAGCCGCCAAAGGGTGGAAGTGCTGCTGGAACGGTTCTACTTCAAAGCTGTTGAGAGAACACAAATGATGTGTGAGAGGCTGAGCTGCGGGCCTCAGCGTCCGGCACAAGAGTTCCTTTTAAGTAAATAATAGCATCTAATGAGATGGTTTAATTGTGTCACAGGAATTCCATGTGAAAGGAGACAAGATTGAGCATGTGCACTGTCATCCTGGGCCCAGCTCCAGAGTCTGCCGCGCAGCTCCTGCCAAGCACTGGCCCCATCACTGGTGCTCTGCCACATGATTTTTCAAACTACTGCAAGCAGCAGAGGCTGCTCCGGAGATAACGTGGAGCTGTTTTGTGTACACATCGGACAGCTCTACGGGACATCACTGTGTGTGTGTGAGAATGTGTGTGTGTGTGAGAGACACAGAGAGAGAAAGAAAGATCCCAGACACAGTGTGTGTGTACCTGTGTCTCTGTGTGAGATCTCGGACACAGTTTGTATATGACCCTGGACCCAGTGTGTCTCTATGTGTGGGAGATCCCAGATAGGGTACACGTGTGAGAGCAAGAACCCAGTCACAGGATGTGTGTGCATAGGTGTCTGGGTAAGTGAGATCCTAGACACAGTCTGTATGTGTAAGAGAGAAGGAGCCAGACAGTGCACGCATGTGAGATCCTGGACACATGTGTGCCTGGGTAAGCGAGACTCTGGAGTGTGTGTGTGTGTGTGTGTGTGAGAGAGAGAGAAATATCCCAAACATGGAGTATATGCGGCTGGGTAAGAGAGAACCTGGACACAGAGTGTGCGTGTATACGTACATACATCTGCCTATGTGTACCTCTGTTTGATCATCTGCCTACACACACAGGCCTAAACCCACAATGTGAGACTGCAGGAATGGCTGAGTGACTTGGTCTGTGTGTAATTAACCACCACAGCGCTGCTAAATGGAAAGTACCGAGTACGCGCAGCAAACTTGTCCCCGTTGAAGCGGTAATGTTCCAGGGGGACACTGGCACTTAAAGGCGTACGGCACCATACAGGAGTGCGCCATCTGGCGTTCCCCTGCCCCTCCCCCCGCCCCGGCAAATTAACGAAGGGGTTAAAAATAGGCCAGTCTGTAAAGTGTAGTCCCTGAACAGCAGCTATTTCTGGCAAAGACTCTTCCTGCTTCAGCCACTGTACAAGGAATGCAACAGAAAACCAGATTGCGGAGGAATTTCCAACAGCAGTAGGCTGGGCTAAGGGGGAGTGGGGAGATGGCCTGGGCTGAGGTTAAGGACAGTGGGAGGAGGCCAGGCCTGTGCATTCAGCTGGCAGCACATGCTGGGACTAACAAGGGGGACGCATCTCCTGCTGCACTGGGGGGATAAGTGGGTGCAGACGTGGCTCATCCGCTGCTGGAGGGGTAGGGGTGGGGCCAGGCTCCTTTGGGGACTCCAGAAGAATTTCTAGTGCAGCAGAGCTCAAAAGTTTGCAACCTCGCTAGTTTGGAGACACAACATCACAGAGAATCCCAGTATTTTTAAAGCTGCCGGACAGCCACTGGGGAAGACAGAGCCTGATTCTCAGCTCCACTGCAGCCCCTTCGCATCACTCCACTGCAATAACTGGGCCATCGAGTGGACGGAGCTGGTGCTCTAGGGTAGGGGGATTCCCAACTGGAAACAGAGCCTGGAGAATGGACCTTTCACATAGAATCACAGAAGATTAGGGTTGGAAGGGACCTCAGGAGGTTCTACTCCAACCCCCTGCTCAAAGCAGGACCAACCCCAACTAAATCATCCCAGCCAGGGCTTTGTCAAGCTGGGCCTTAAAAACCTCTATGGAAGGAGATCCCACCACCTCCCTAGGTAACCCATTCCAGTGCTTCACCACCATCTTAGTGAAATAGTTTTTCCTAATATCCAACCTAGAGCTGTAGGTCACACTACATGGCATGGTGGCATAATGGAATCAAAGTCTACAGTAACAACCCTTACATTCTACAGCAACATCCATTTATTCTTCTCCCATCTGCATCTGCCCCACCAGGCCGCACTCGCTCCCTTCTACTCACACCGCACTGTGCCCCAGACTCACACCTCTGCAACCCCAAAGCCACGAGACTCAGGGACCACTTCTGCCTTCCCCTCCGTACCCCCACTCCTGCACCGAGCCCAGAGATGGAGGAAAGGAGAATCGGGACCGTGGGGTTTCCCTGCTCACGTTCCTGCCTTCACACTCCATGCTAACAGGCCTGTGTTGAGCTTTGTATTAAGAGTTAATATCAGGGCTGGTTTCATGCAATTATGTCTCTTTAACTGGATGAAAGAGAAAGCAAGCACGAAGAACAGAAATGAATTCTTGGAAATTGCTCTCCAAGGAGCTGGGGTGGTTTCCTTGCTCAGATGAAATTCTGGGTAAGCAGGGAAAAAGGAAAACTTATTAGCAGCTTCCTCTGCAGTCCAGTTCCTGCCAGCTGTGCACAATTTCTACCTGAACTTTATTATCTCTGTAATAAAACTTTCAGCAGGCTGCTGGGTGCCAGCGACATGCCGTTCAGCCACCTTTTTCTCTTCCCGCCCACTTTCTATTCCTCCCCTGGCATGGGGATGTAGCAAAAGCAGGAGGGAGGATTCAGCGTGAACTATGGGTGCCTTCCCCACTCAGAATCCTGTTCTGCCACTTTTACCTGTCAAGTAATACCCTGCTGCACAGGGAGCCCACTTGCAATCATCCAAATGCCCGGCTGATGCCCTAGCCAAGATCCCAGCATTGCCAGCTTCCTCAAGCCGGTGACAAGCAAGATACCAGCTAGCTGAGCGTTCTCTATCAATGCAATTTGATTCCATTTACTGTAAGCTCTTTGGGGGCAGGACCCATCTGTTTGTTCTGTGTCTGTAGCATAATAGGGCCCCGGTCCATGCCTGGAGCTCCAGATCCTACTGAAATGCAAGTAAAAACAAATGTGAGACAATGACGCTAATCCCATCACGGCAGAAGTCAGGAAGGAAATTTTCCCTGATCAGCCCCGGGTCCCACATACTCCATGGCATAATGGGGGTCAAACTCTACAGTAACACCCCCTAAATTCTACGGCAACGTCAGTTTATTCTACCACTGGGATATGCCCCACCCACCCACAGACATGCACAACTATGGCTCATAATTGAAAATCCTCATGGATATATGAGTCATTGGTGATTGTCAGCAATTAGTGTTTTGAGGATGAGCTTTTTGCTGTGCACTCCGCAGCCTGGCTCGATGCCCCATTCCTCTGCTCCAACACACACCTCTCAACCTACAAACAGCCCAGTGCACGACCCCAGCCACAAGCAGGTGTGACACACGACCAGAAAGTGGAACCCCTGGGCTTTGCTGCCTGGCTTGCCATGATCGACAGATTATGTTTTTAGATAACAACAGTAACCTGGTTTTATGGAAATGTTCTCATTCTGTGAATTAAATACACCAATGATTAAAGAGAAATGCAGGAACATCAGCTGCAACCATAAGGAAACGCTGAATGGGTTGTCAGCAGAGTTTGGACCTTGGATGGTCAAGAACCCCAGTGCAACTTGTCTATCTAGCTCCTGGAAGGCTCTTGACATACACGAGGTGACAAACTATCTGATAGATAGTAGTAGACTGTCGGAGACAAGGAATTTCGGGGCCTATTCCTAGCTCTGGCAGGGGAGTGTGGACTAGTGGTTAGATGGGCATGACACTCAGATCTACGTCTCCTTTTTGTTGAGCTGTGCTCTCCCTGTGCCTGCCAGCGATGTGGACGTGATCAGGTCAGTGCGGGCTCAACAGAGATAACGAACATACATTTGTATTGCGACAGCAGCACCCAGAGGCGCCAGTCGGGCTCAGGGCCCCATTGCACTGGGCACGGTACAGGCACATTGCAAGACACGGTCCCTGCTCCAAGTACCTTACAAACTAATTTCAGACCAGAGACAACAGTTGGGTTTAACAAGCACCTGGAAAGCACACGATGGACATGCAGCTGGTACATGATGGGGAGGGGCCAGAGCAGAAAGCGTGCTGTGGCGTCTGGGTTCTAAGGTGGCACCGCAGCACGACACAGGGCTGCCTTTTCCCATCTGCGGTTGGCCACGAGGCTGCACCGGTTCCCTTCTAATCACTCTGCACCTTGCCACAGACTCACGCCTCTGCAGCCCCAAGGCTACGGGTCTGGAGCCTGGCGGGTGCTCGGAAAGCAGGGGGTTGTGTCTAAAGGCTTCTGTTCCGTTAACCTATCAGCATCTGCTTTCGCTGACGTTAGGTGCCTCTTCAAAACTCGCTTCGTTCTTCTGTTCATTGAGATACTGTCTAATTTACCTATAAAGCCCTTGGAGCAGGAGGCATAGCTACATGTCTATAAAGTGCCAGGCATGTCAGGGCTACCATACAAATACTCCAGAGTAGTAATAATGAGCACCGGGCCTGATGAGCCATTCACGCTGGCACTGGTGTAGCATTTCTTTTGGAAATCACATGTTGCCTTGGCACTCTGTTGCTGTGGCGTTAGCATTAGCACTGTCCCGGTGCTGCTGTGTCATAGGAAATAGTCCTGAGATTAGTGCATTAGATTCCCTCAGGTAATATTTTTTTCCGACGAGTTTTGTGTGTTTGGTGAAATCGACATTTACTGACATTTACTGATAAAAATCGAATCCTTCCAACTATACAAAAGAAATCCAGGAACATCACTCTGAAGCCTAAAATGGCTTTGAGCCAGTGTGACGCGACGGAAGCTGTTGTAGGATCACCAGTGATCTGTATAACCTGTATGCTCAAAAGGTCTGTTACACTCCCCGCCACCTCCCCTTTTGTCTCCTCTCTCTCTCTGAATACCTGTGACGTGGCTTTCCCCCTCCCCCTCCCCCCTGGAATGCTTGTGGGATGAATGGGCTGGTTGAACAGCTGGAAGATCAGAAGAGCTCCCAGGTAGACAAGGTATCTGGGATTCTAATTAGGCAGCACTAACACACCCCGTGCATGGACACTGCATGGACACTGCCCGAGATGGAGTGTGACCAACCAGATGCGGCCAAGTCATCTCTAGTCACAGGCCATGAGGAGCAGGTCCTTAAAAGGGGAAGGGGCCATGTGCTCAGGAGTGCACTCGCAAGCTTGTACCGCCCGTGAAGGCCCTTTGCCCGGACTGCCTGGCCAGTGGTTCGTTGTGTTACATTCCATCGTGCCTCGGGAAGACTTACCTTCATCACACCATCCATCGCTGCGCTGTGGGACACTTACCTTGAAGGATCCTGACATCTCCAGTGCCGTGCCTGTCCTTGGAGCGTGAGTATGCGAGTGTGACACCCTCCCCCCTTCTTTTGAGCTTAGCTATCAGAATAATAAACGTGCTGCTTTCTGCCAAACTCTGGTGGGTCATTAGTCCTCCCTAAGCTTACTAGCTGACCCAATTTCGGGTAACAGAAACAACTATGAGCACGGTTGAGAGCTCTTTTTGTTTAGAATATCACCAGGTTCAGTCATCAGGGGGATTCACTCTCTGTGGTCTGTCTTCACTCCCCGCCAATCTGCTTTCCCTCCGCTGGGTCCCAGCCCAAGAGTTTGGTCAAGAGCCGGTACCTGAGAAGCCAGGCACTGAGGAGGCAGGGCAGGTTGGGATTTACTCCAGAGAAGAGTCCAAATTTGCCCCACTCTCCTGCTAGAAACCTTCCCTGACCTCCTGCACTACTGCCCCCTCTGTGACCCTCGCAGCCCCCCCCCCCCAAACCAGTCTGCTCACAGGTGTTATCCACCTGGGAGCGAGGCCGTTTCCTAAGAGTTAAATCATGTAACTGCAATGTGCCCCTCGCTAATTAGAAAAGCTCCCCCTAAGAGGAGTCTCTGATTTGCTGCCAACGTTTCAGTTCAGTCACTTTTCAGCTATGCAATCTGACTGGAGTGAATGGCTCACTGGGGTTTCTCTAGGAGGCTGGAAGGAAGGAACTAGGGCCTGGAGCAATCCTGTGCACATGTCATCCTGCAGAGGAGGCGACTTGGGTTTTGCTCAGGGTTGTCAGCCTCCTGGGGTGAGCTCCCTCCGGACAGTGCGAGAGAGGGGGGAACTGAAAGGTGCTGTGAGCTTACTCAGACTTCTCACTGGCGGAGGGTAGTTTATTGGAAAACACCTGGAATCTATTAGACTTGGACGATAGAGTCAAGTTTTTGCCGCCTGGAGGCAGCTAAAATATAAATAGCGGCAAAGGGTTTGTTTTGACTACTTTAAATTGTGCAGGTTTCATGCCCTGAGAATTGGGAGTTCGGAGCCGCTCTTAACGTAATAATCTTCTCTCCTTAACAGTCAGGAATCTGCACTTCATTCTCTTCTCATTCTCATTCCTCACTTGGTTTGACTCTTTCCCCTGTTTCCCATCTGTTTATCACAAGCCTCCCCTTTTCCTGTGCCTTCCAGGAGCTCCAAGCAGAGGGGCTGAGATGTTACTGCGCATTTGGAAACGGAGGGGAAAGTTGGAGCTTTCAGTAAAATCTGGTAAGCAGAGAGGCGAAAATGGTTTGTTAGCGCCCAGGGTCGACCCAAGGATGCCAGAGGGCTAATCCCATTTGTAATGCCCAAAACCACGCCAGTGCAGATCCATCAGAAATATCATAGTGCCACTATATAAACCCATGGTGCACCCACACTTTGAATACTGTGTCCAGTATTGGACACAGTATTGAAAAGGATAGAGTGGAACGGGGAAAGGTTCAGAGAAGGGAAAACAAGGACGATCAAGGGTATGGAATGGCTCCCATACAAGGAGAGTCTGAAATGATCAGGATGGTTCATCTTAGAAAAGAGACTAAGGGGGAGATATGATAGAAGTCGATAAAATCATGAATGGTGTGGGAAACGTGAATAGGGAAATGTTATTTATCCTTTCACACACTACAAAGACTAGGGGTCCCCTGGTGAAATTAATAGGCAGCAGGTTTAATACAAACAAGAGGAAGTACTTTATCACCTAACACACAACTAACCTGTGGAACTCACTGCCAGGGGATGTTGCAATGCCCAAAAGTATAACTGGGCTCAAAAAAGATTTAGATAAGTCTATAAGGATAGGCCCATCAATGGTTATTAGCCAAGGTGGCCAGGGATGCAAACCCATGCTCTGGGTGTCCGTAAACCAGAAGCTATCAGAAGATGGGAGTGGAGGATGGGATGGATCATTACATAATTGTCCTGTTCTGTGCATTCCCCCTGAAGCTCTGGTACAGGCAACTATCAGAGACCGAGTAGTGGGCAAGATGGATCATGGTCTGACCCAGTGCGGCAGCTCTTATGTATGTCACTGCCATGCTGGTACCATGCCTATAATACAGTTTGGAGATAATTCCAGTTGTAATGCCCTCTGCCATGCCAATGATACAATATGGAGTAACCCTATTTATAATGTCCAATACCATGCCAATGCCAGTACATAGTTGCCAGGCTGGTACCATGCTCAGGTAAAATCCCCTCGACTTCAATGGGAGCAAAGTGGGGCCAACTTTGCATGCTTTTGAAGCCCAAGCAGCTAGGCTTCGGGGTGTCCTAGGACTTAACACCACCGCTTCTTTCTCTCCGGAGAGGAGGAGGCATAGGCCGAGTGGCATGGGCCCTGTTCGGGAAAGGCTGGTGCAAACAGCCACATCTAGCGTTGTGTTCTCAGAGGCAGGACTCTGACAGGACATCTTTCTCTCCTCCATGAGGGTGCCCCACAGCCAGCAGCCCTTACCTGGAAGGCTTTCTTTCCACATCCAGCCAGCTTTATCCTGGGTACTAACAGCTACTGAGTGTAGGATCCTGGGAGGTGATTCAGAGAGACAGACTGTCCTTTAGTCTGGGTCAGGGGTCGGCAACCTTTCAGAAATGCTGTGCCGAGTCTTCATTTATTCACTCTAATTTAAGGTGTCACGTGCCAGTCATACATTTTAACGTTTTTAGAAGGTCTCTTTCTAAGTCTATAATATAGAACTAAACTGTTGTTGTATGTAAAGTAAATAAGGTTTTTAAAATGTTTAAGAAGCTTCATTTAAAATTAAATTAAAATGCAGAGCCCCCCGGACTGGTGGCCAGGACCCAGGCAGTGTGAGTGCCACTGAAAATCAGCTCGCGTGCCGCCTTCGGCACCCGTGCCATAGGTTGCCTATCCTGGTCTGGGTAATTCCCCGCCACAGAATCACCTACGGCGCAAAGCCTCTGAAGGGGCCAGCTGTGATTTGACTTTGTTGATAACATGTTTTACAGATTTGCTGCTATTTCCTGTGAGCTGAGACGGGTTTGCTTGTGGCTCCCAAGGACAGGGAACAGGTCTGGCTTCAAACAAGGCGTACTTCAGAAATTCCATGTGTGGGGCTAACTTTGACCCTTATCAGATTTGCCCTCCTCCCTGGCAGGAAGGTACAGGAGCAGGATCACAAGGAGGCAGAACACTGGTCAGACGCATGCCTTAAACTCCGCTCCTTCAACAGGAGCGATCTCTAAATGATCCATGTGAAACTGCTCTGAATTTCTCTCATTTGATTGATGCAGTTTAAGGCCAGGAGGGGCTAGTATGATTACCTAACTAGTCTGACCTGCATAATGCAGGCTAGAGAATTCCACCTAGTGAGTCCTACATCTAGCCAAGTTACTTGTGGCTTTGCAGAGCAAATCTTTTAGAAAGACACCCAGTTTTGATTGAGAACTACAAGCAATGGAGACTCCACCACGTCCCTCAGTATTCTGTTCCAATGGTTAATTACCTTCACTGTTAAACATTTGTGCCCCATTCCCAATCTGGTTTTTTTGAGCTTCAACTTCCAGCCACTGCGTCCTGTTAGACCTTTGTCTGCCAGGCTAGCAAACTTGATATCAGACATCTTTTCCCAGTGCAGCCTGTCATCAGGTCGCCTCTTAACTTCCTCTTTGATAAATTAAATTGATTGAGATCCTTAAATTTCTCACTGTAAGGCATGTTTTCCATACCACAAATCATTCTCAGAGCCCTTTTCTGAACCCTCTCCAATTTTTAAATATCCTTTTCAGAAGTGTGGACACTAAAATTGGACACAGTATTTCAGAGGTTCTCTCACCATTCCCCCAGTGCTATAGAGAGAGGTAATATTACCTCCTTACTCCTACCTAATATTCCCCTACCCAAGGATTGTGTTAGCCCTTTTAGCCAAAACACTGCACAAGACGTTCATGTTCAATTGGTTATCTAGCATGACACCAGCACTTTTCAGAGTCACTGTTCACCAGCCTGTATGTATGGCTGATGTTCTTTATTCCTAGATGGAGGACCTCATGTTTGGCTAGATTAGCACGCATGTTGGATTTGCAGAGGCCTGGAAGAATTTCCTGGGCCTCCCCTCCAGCCTAAACCAGGAACTCTTTGGCTGGTCTTCAGAGATGGGAACAGAGGAGTCACAGAACCTGTCCCTGATCTCTTTGGCATGGAGATCTCTCCTTTCTCCTGCTAAAGAGAAAGACGGAGAACAGAGACATTTAAAATGAGACAAATAAAAAGTCAGAGCAGTACTGATGACAAGTTGTTTCCTGGTAACGCGCTGGTATTCTGGCCTAATGACCAATTAATCTGAAGCAGAGCCTCATTACAGATTCATGGGTGTCCACTGCATCACACCATTCATTCCGGCATTCAGGATCTGTGATTAGCAATCTACAGTGGAGGAGTCTGCAGGGATGGATTAGCAACTTGTTTCTAGTGAAGGGAGAATGGTAATGGGCCAAAGAAGGGGGAAAGGGATGATGGGAGGATAGGAGTAAGTAGGAGTGGGTGACGGAGTGCTCAGATTCACACACTGAGTCTGGGTCACAGCCAGCACTTGCGATAAAGGCACTGGACCAAACCTGAGGAGACCTGGGCTCAGTTCCTGGATGTGACGTAGACTGACACCTTGGTCATTTAATTTCCTGGTGCCTCAGTTCCCAATCTGCTAAATGAATGGCAAAAGGCCATGAAGTAAGCGCCAAAGCAGTTCAGTTGCTGTGACTCATGCTGCAGCATCACAAGTGGCTAAAAAGTCCATTTGTGAAGCAACAGTCCCAGCCACAGATAATGCAGGGATAAGGCACAGGGCCAGAAGCCAGCACATTACTAGCACTTGATGCCTGCTGGGCTTGTCTACACTTAACAGTAGATCGATGCTGTGGCGATCAATCCACCGGGGGTCGATTTAGTGGGTCTAGTGAAGACTCGCTAAATTGACCACAGATCGCTCTTCCGTTGACTCCGGTATTCCAACGGAACGAGAAGAGTAAGGGGAGTCAACGGGAGAGTGTCTCCCATTGACATAGCATAATGTGGACCCTGCAGTAAAAAGATTTAAGCTAGGTCGACTTGAGTTACACTACTAATGTAACTCAAATTGCGTAACGTAGATCGACTTTTCCCCGAAGTGTAGACCTGCCCTTCCCTTAGCTTTCCTCTCTCTCAACCCCTTCTCTTCAACCTCTGACTCCCTGGTGCAGTCCAGCCCTCCAGTGTAGCACGTTGCTAGCTGCATCTTCCCAGTTTGTGGTGTTGATGTTAAACGTTTTCAAGTCCATTTTCGAATGTCCTTGAACCTGAGCCCACGTCAGACCAGTGGCCTTGGAACATCCACAAGTTCTCCATACAAGAGAGCCTATGGAATGTGCTCATCGCCCACCCGGTGCAGGTGACCAAGCCAAGAGAGTTGTCTGAGTTTGAGAACAGTGACTAGTGATTAGCAGTGACTAGTGATTGCCTTCTTAGGTACTTCAGTGGCAGGAACTTTGGCTTCACACTCAATATTTAGAATATGACAAAGACAGCAAGAGCAGACGGTGTTTAGCCTTCTCTCATGGTCATGCTGCTGTAGGTAGTCCAGGTCTCATCACCATACAGCAGTGTGCACCAAATGCACGTCTGGTAGACCTCTATCTCGGTGTTCAGTGTCAGCATTTTCTATTACCCCACATGTGCTTGGTCACTTGACTAAATGTGGTGGCTGCCTTTCTGAGGAGGGAATTAAGCCCATCATCTAGAGATAAATTATCTGAGACAGTTGACCCTAGATAGCAGACACTGTGCACAACTTGTGGTGCAGTAAGCACACTTTGTACTGTAATCATTGTCTTCTTTAGACTGATGGTTAGTCCAAAATCATCACAGGCTAGTGCAAAGCTACCGCAAAGTTGCCGGAGCACCTTTTCACTATGTGTGACAAGCACGCCATCAGAGGTGAAAAGAAGTTCTCTTCTCAGCAGGTGTTTGACATTTCTTTTTGCTCTTAGATGTTGCCAGGCCGTCTTGCAGTGACTCAAGAGCAAGAATACCAAGCTCAGGGCAGACTGTGATGAAGCAGGGCACAAACCCCACATTGGTTGTGAATCCTACATTGATTTTACCAACCACTTATCAAATGTAAACTCCCCAGGCACTATAACAGTATAAACATGGAGACACAGACAGTCCCCTTGGATACTCTGATCTGTCTCGTCACCCAGGTAAGCCTGCCTTTCTAATAGATGGCCCCTTACACCAAGAATCACAACAGTATTCAGGTTACTCTTACTGCTAAAAGACCAGTCACTTACTCCAGGTCAATCACACCTTAGATATCACACCAGAGACAAAACTTATAGCTAATCCTATAATAAACTATATACAGATGTATTAATAGGAAAAGGAAATGAGCATTATATACACAGTTAAAGCAGGTAAACACACACCAGTGAGTTACAGTCTTCAGTTTAAAAGGTAATAGACACTTCTATTGCAAGCAAGTTCTGTATGTCCTGTACCTGCCCCGCCAAGAGTTCAAACAGCACAAAGATATTGTTCCTTCTTGGTAGGGGTTGTTATTCCCTTCCCGCAATGTGCTCTGAGCTGCTAACTCAGCTGATGGGAGGAATCCATTTGCATGACTCCTCTTCCTTGGGGGGATGGGGGGAGCTGAGCCACAAAGCAAAGATCCCTTTGTAGTTGTTGCTCTCACTCTGATCTCACTTGTTTTTATACAACGTAATGAGGTTGGTATCCTTCATGTCTTGTGGTAAACCTCCTTCCCTCCAGCAGGAAAACAAGACGTTGTGCAGGCGTGTAAACACAACCTGTCCTCCTTGGGTTAGTACTTCAGCTGAAATTCCCTCTTTTCCTGTAGCCTTTCCTGGTGCTAGAGAGGTGATTACCTCTTCAAGCTCATTGTCACCCATCGCTGTTTGCTTCTGTCAACGTTGCATATGAGTGGGGCAGTCTTCTTGGTTGAAGGATCTATCACTTTCTTGATAGATCCTTCTTTCTCATAGAGCTCCATTCTCAAAGGAGGTTTATGTCTTCTCGCACAGAGCAAACCAGCATGATTAAGCACCTTGCCTGGCTGTTCATTGCCATGCACCCTGAGCCATTCTGAGGTTAGAACCTGTCTCAGGAGAGGGGTTCGTGTTGCATTGGAGATACGCTGTGTATTTTGCTGCAATAACTGGAGGCATTTCTTCAGAGCATGCTGCAAACCAGTCTTTGTCTTGTACAGTCTCTTTACCAAAAGCTGCCCTATGGATATTCATTCTGTGTTCCATGATGCATCAGCATTCAGGGGAGGTGCTTGTTGTGACAGCTTCCCTGAGAGTCAGAGTGAATTGGAGACACCTTCCTTAGTCTCTTGTGTTGTTGACATTAATGCTCAGGCAACAGCTTTGGTTGGTGTGAAGGAATTTCCACAGTGAAAGCCTTATTTCACAGCATACACGCACAGGGTTCATGTCACAGTCTACACTGTGAACTGAGTGTGGAGATCATCCCGTAGGCAGTGTTTTCTACAGGTGACAATGAAATCCAGTTGGTGACGGTGTCCAGATTTGAGGTGTGTCCACGAGACCTTCCGGAGTAGGTGTTGGTAATGCACAGCCCTCAGTGGGTGCAGAGCTCCAGTAGTCTTTGCCCATTGTCATTCATTTTTCCCCACTCCATGATGACCAATGCATCGCAGCCACATTTTCTGATTGGAGCTGACTCTAGTGTTGAAGTCTCCAAGCAGATAGAGATGCTCACCAGCTGACAGCTTATTGATGATGCTGATGGAACAAGCCCTTCTCCTCAGAGACAGAATACATTGTTGGGGCGTACGTACTAATGATGTTGGCAAAGCTAGCAGTGGTAGATATTCTTAGAGATATGATCCTTACTGATGCTGCAATGGGACATTCGACCATGGGTGTTAATGAGTTTTTGACGGCAAAGCCTACCCTGTGTTCCTGGCAGTCTTGATTGATTTTTCCATCCCAGAAAAAAGTGAGATGAATCTTGCACAGAGACCAAGTTTGGAAGCCAGCACAGGGGCAGGAGATGCAGAGGGCAGGGCTGAGTTGCTATGCCAAGTGCCTTGACATTTTCTCCACCGTGGATTTGGTTCCGTTTTCTCCCCTTGCCTTTGATCAGCCAAGAACCAGCTGCAGCTCCAGATGGAGTGGATACGGTTTTTCATTCCAGTGGTATGTGGCATACCCCTTGCCTCCACTCTGTGAGTGGTTCCCAGTTTAGTCACTGAGCACCCAGCCCATGGCCGGTTGAACTGGGCTACAGTAGCAGGCTTTACATGCCCGACCTGACCCAGGTGTGAGCTGGTGCAGGTTCTCCCAGCTAGCAGTTAGGACCCACAGCGGCAGTTGCACCCAATGGTTCGTCCCCAGTGACAGCCCTGTCCAGTGGGTACAGTCCTGGGGCACAGTAGGGGAACCAGGGCCTTTCCAATTCACCAGGTTCTGACCCAGCACCCTCATAGGCTGGTTCGGCTTCGCTCACCCAGTGGTGTCTTGCGCCAGCCTCCAGTCAGCTTCCCAGGGTCACTTCCTAACCCATTCTGAATCCCAGTTGGTCACCAGCTATCCCTGGGGACAGCTGTTTTCTGGGCTTCCAGCCCTGGTCCTAGTCTCCAGGTGCTGTGGCTCCCCCATTTGCTGGCTTGGTGCAAGCTCGGCTCACGTCCTTCCCTGGAACTCCTGGAGCACGTCCTTCTCCCTCACCTGCCAGCCCCCGACTGAGCTGTCTGACTGCCTTTTAAACCCTGCCTCCAATCCGAGCATTCTCAGCATAGGCAGAGGGGCAGGGCCTCCTTAGCCCAGAGTTGCTCCTTGCCTCCCTCCTGTCCAGTTAGTGGGTTTATACATCCCATCACAGGAGGTTAAAACTACTCCCCACTGTATCACAAGTGGAGTGTGAGGATACATCCATAAACACTTGGGAGATGCTCAGATAGTCATAGAGGATACAGGAGTAATCAATCTCCCAAAACCCAGTCATACTTTTTCCACTGGACCCCGCTTCCTCAGTAAAGATCAAAAACTGCACAGATGGTTCAAGGGAGAGTTAATTGTTAATAGCGGCTGTGTCCTGCCATCTTTCTCCAAACTGCAAGTGAGAGTCTCCGCCTTGTGCCAACAATCTCAGACCTGCTCTAAAAATCCTGCATGAACACGCCTTGAAGCACTAACAATCCAAAGCGAGAGAGTGGGAAGCCCAGCTAACATACTGGATGCTCTGAATAGGAAGCTGGCTTGAAGTCATACCAGCAAGTCAAGGAATTTGAGACCTTTGGATCTGGCAATAACCCTCCTAATCTGCGAAGTGCTGCCCAGGTCATTCCATGTGCCCAAAATCTCCTTCTAGAAAACCTACCTAAACCATTGACCTCTCTGCTGACAGCCTCCTCGCTGGGGTCTGCCAGGGGTCCTACTTTGGGTCTAAAACCCACTGGATTATCTAGAACGATAGATAAATAACAAAGCAACATTGCTGTGCTACTTCCAGAGAACCCGTACCATGAGAACCTGCTCTGGATTTTCACACAGCCCGTGGGAAAATGACACTAAACTGGACTCTTGTGTCTCTTGCTCCAAGTGCAGCTCCCACCCTGGAGGGGAATTGGAACTGCATTTCTGTGCCCTCCGGAGTGGAACAGCTTCGTCTCTAGAGCCGGGGCAGTTACGTGAATGTGACCTGCCTGTGACTCGCTGTTTGGAAGGAAGCAGAGGTGCAAAGGAAGACCTATGTGGTGGCAAGACCTAGGTCGTTATTGGAGCTCAGTGGAATAGTTGGTTGAGCTTTAACCTCTAGAGATCTGGGTTAAAATCACATTTAGGTCACAAGTAAAGGAAGTGTCCTGGTCTCAGCTTAGCTGTCAGTGTTCAGAGACCACATGAATAACCACCCTCCAGTCTGGTGTGATTTGGCATGCATGCCAGGCAGCACTGGGAACAGAGACGCAGTGAGGTGCTGGTTCTGATTAAGCTAAAGTCCATTCCTCTAGCTCAGAGGGTAGAACTGTTGGTTTCCTCTAGCCCTCTTGGACTCAGGCTCTGTCGATGGGTGTGGTGCAAGAGAACAGTCCATGTAGATGGACTGGCCAGGGATGTTGTGAACTCTGACCGGTGACCTGCGCAGAAGGACCAGCCCTCACGTTTCTTTCAGGTCCCCGTCTGACCCCGCCACTGCTTTCTCCTCGCAAGTTTGAGGCCACGGAGGGCCGGCGTGGCTGGTGGTCCCCCAGCACTCCCGAGCGAGGCAGCAGGGAAAGGTATCAGTTACAGGGAAGCAGACATAAAGAGCAGCTCCGAGCTCGGCGCTGGAGCCGCACCACAGCAGCTTGGGGAAAAAAATTCCGTCAGGGAAGATTTGCTCAAACTCCCCAGCTGGGGCTTTATTACCACTCTTGCAACAAATCTGTGTCAGAGTCTTAAAAGAAAAACTATCAGGAGAAATACATAACCTTTTCTTAACATCAGCGGCTCAATTAACTAATGACAGCAAAGCATTCTCCAGTGTCACCGATCCCTCTCGCCAACTGGGAGCGGGAAGGGAACGTACACGTATTTATACAGCTGCGGGAGGAGTTTGGCTGGGGCCGGCTACTTGCAGCTTTATCTCTGACGGGATCTCCCACATGCACGTTACAGAGGAAAGCACCACTCTGTAAAAGAAGGATCTGAATACCAGCCAGGCTCTAAAAATACCTTCCCAGCCGATGCTGCGCCTAAGCCATCCCAGAGTGCACAAGCTGCAGTGATAGCCACTTGTTCCAGGCGAGTCTCCCGGTGTCCCGGCATTGGCTGGCACTGGGTGTCTTGAATTCATGCTGAACTCAACATCGTTTGTCCCACCTGGCTCTAAAAGCCAGTCTCCCGCCTCCCAGGCCCCCATTCACACAAATGCTTCCATATTAAAGCGTTTGTCTGTGTCAATTGATTCAATATAGAAATCCGACGTGTAGCCACTTGTATCTAAATAGAATCTAAATTGTTATTACAGTTCCATAGTGATGGCTCCTTGAGCATCTCCCCTCTCATTCTGCCAGCCCTGCTCCACGTTAATTGCCTCCAGCGTGCTGAAAACACGAACATGTACAATTTACAAGGAAGAAATTATCATTAAATCTCCTTTCAGATCTGCTAAATGCTGTTGTGTTTATTCATTCACCCCGAGATTGCTCCCGGGGCAGATAGCAGCAGGCAGCCTAATAAGAGGCAGATAGTGCGCACTTCTGATCAGAGGCCAAAATGAACATTAAAAGGAGGGAAACACATCGTTACACAAACCAGAGAAACAGCACTGAGTTCCTGTGGCTGATAAGCAAAGGCCCCCGGCTGCAGCAAGCCTGGCGCTCCATGCAGCCATCGTCTGTGTGTTTCACACCAAGGGAGTCTGCAGAGATCTTCACGGGAATCCTTGCTTCTTAGAAGGGCCCAGAATGGCTGCAGCTTCCAGTCTAATCTTTCTGAATTATCATTAATTCTAATCATCATAATTCTTTGCATCGTAATTCCATGCCAGGCACTCGACGTCCTGCACAGAGTTCAATGCATTTAGTCGCACAAACACCCCTGTGAGGAAGGGAATTATCCCCATATTACAAATGGGGAAACTGAGGCACAGAGCAGCAGCAGCAACTTGGTCACAGTCACACAGCGACTGGGTGGAGGAGCTGGGAAGAGACTCAGGAGTCCAGACTCCCAGGCCTGTGCCACGCCTGCACACCTGTCCTTTCTCCCTGACGCCTGATGCCTATGTCGTCTATTCCATGTTCATCCTATGGTAATTCCGTGTCTCCAAGAAGTTCTGCACTTGTCATCAATGTGCTAGGGTGACCAGACATCAAACGTGAAAAATCGGGACGGGGGTGAGGGGTAATAGGAGCCTATATAAGAAAAAGACCCCAAAATCGGGACTGTCCCTATAAAATCAGGACATCTGGTCACCCTACAATGCACCCAGAAGGGTAATTTACCAGGAAGGCAGCAGCAGCCGATGTCTCCTTTGTAAAATGGATGCTGGGTTGCTTGGCAGCTTCTTTGCTCATCCGTCCACCCAGCCTTTGGCAAGTGACTAGCCAGCTCCGGGTAACTCTGGCTGCGGCTCTGAGGAAAAGGGGCACACGCCCAGGACGGCAATAAATCATCTGCAGTGCAGTGTGTGTGTCCCACGACTCTGACCTCAGCAGGGCCGAGATTAATGGGCTGCTCGTTTAACCCAGCTAGCCCTTAACTAGCCGTGAAGTGGAGGAATGCCGCAGCGAAGGCACCAGTGGGAGCAAGCCAGCTTTGTGGGTGGCTGGCTATGAAATCACGAAGGCTCCCCCACCGCTCTTGAGAAGAGCTGTCTGGGAAAGTCATTGGTTCTGAGCAACAGCAGCAGAGAGCAAACCTGCCGCTTTCCTCATGTGCGGGACATTTTTCATAATTACAGGGAAGAGTTCAGTCACAACAGCTCAACACAACTGCAGTTAATACCACGCCAGCCGCCTGCTTTCACAACTGATCCCAGCTCCGATGCATCGCTGGTTTCAGCTTCCATTAGGGAGATAAATGGAGGCCAGACAGTCTCTCCTGATAGGCTCAGAGCAGCAGTCCCATGCTCGTGTCATCAGCTATTTACTTTGAGCTCTCGCAAATAAATAGCACCAGCAGCTCAGAGATGGCAAAGGGCCCAGAGCCAGGTGTTCCCACTCGGGGCTCCATTTCATTGCTCAGTAACTGCAGCTGGAAGGTGGGTTTCCAGAGTCTATTGGAGCGACAGAAGGGAAACCAGTCCCAGTTTCTCTTTGTGTTCCAACTGATGAGAGCCAGTTTTCCCATCTCCCCCACTCCCTGCTCAACCCCTGATTATATTCTGCCCCTGGTGTCAGAGCTAGTGAGGTCATGTGATTTCTTAAGTTTCCATTCCCGGTTGTTATCCTGGCAGTACAGGAACAATGTCTTTGCCTTGCATTATATTCTTTATTCTGGTACAAAAAGTCCTTCAGACAGGGCGATTCTCTGAGAATCTGTTCATTGCCCAGTATTAAACTCCTAGGAGACAGGGCAAACACAGAACATCGATCTGAATCCCAAGTCTCCAAATAGTCCCAGCTGAACCTGCCCCAGTGGTTGCGGTTTTTGGTCCGTTTGAAATAGGGGAAGGAACCCGTTTCCTGGTTCCAATTGCCGTAACACTCATCCTACTGTCTGCTCTAATCAATTTTGTCGTGTCTAACATTTAGATGGCAGACTTTGGGGAACAGGGATAGGGTCCCTGCATCTGTTTTCTAGTTTCACTATTTATTCCCAATCAACACTGAGCCACTGCTGCCCGTTCCCCTTCGGCTGCCTCTTCTCTGTCCTTTCACTGGAGGCCCCTTGGTTCGCCAATCAAATGCTGGGCTTTCCGCCTTCCTGCAGTGTCCTCTGCACCCAGGGGCAGTCACTACAAACCTCCCCCAATGGCATGATAGGAAGGGATGTTTTCCCAAACTGGGCTATCAAAATTCCAAGCCATGGAGAATGAACATTCCACATGCTCAGCCCTACCTGCCGGAACGTGAACCTCTATCCATCATTGGATGAAATTTCTTCAGATTCCTATGGATGCTGTTTCCAACAAGAGATGTTGGCAACACTACAGGAAACAAATCCAGCAGCCTCTTCAATGGGAGACACCGAACAATGGGTTGGTGCAAAGATCCTATTAGATCAGACCAAAACATTATCAGATGCAATGCTCCAAACCCAGAGCCCTCTGAGAGCCTCACAAAATCAAACATATCTCAAGACCAGCCAACAAAATGGCACCACTGACCCCACCTATCCCAAGAGATGGAGCACGAGGCAGAAATCCAAGTGTGTCTGTACTTGAAAATACAGCTGGCTTGTATTCACATGATTGGCCAGCTAAGATTAGTCACATATCCGCCCCCCCCCCAAATACTACACTTAAAAGAGTAAGCTTATTATATTGGAAAATAGAGAATAAATATAAATGAATTTAATATTAACTGTGCGAGATAGTGTGCAGTATATTCACAGAGTTAGGTAGAAGAGTAAATGGAAATCTTTATCACTATAGACTGCTGAATATTAATAGTTATTGTTTGAGTTACTGCAGCATGGAAAAGTCAATTATAACCTAAGTGTAAGAACGTACTGAATTATAGATAAACTAGGAAAAGAGGGAGAGGAATCGTCCCTGCACAATGCAAAAACCTTGATAAAAGAAGAAATAAACCTGATAAGAACATTAAAACAGTAACTGTCAAAATGCAGTGAACAATTCTTTATATTTCTTTAGTGCTACACAAATGCAACACTATCAAGGGTTAATGAGCTGTATATTAAATTGTCATTTCATTTCTGCTTCCTACCCAGAGAGACAGGCAGTAAAGGGGAATGGACAGGTGTGCATCTTCTGGAACCAAAGCCAAAACTTCCAGAAGAGTTCAGCACCCATCATTGGGGTCAGATTTGGCTAGAGGCTGCAACTCCTATTTGGGCACCAGAATAAGTGGCCACATTTTCAAAAGCAGTCAGACCCTTGAGAGCTGAGCTCTTTGAAAAATCTGGCCATCCGTGGCACAATTGTGGCTGCTGGATCCAGAGCATTTTTTGGGGGAAAACAAACACTTGCCCCTATTTTGGTGCCTAAATGAGGTTCACAAAATTCTGGTCCTGCCCCCCAGATGCTGAGCCCCTGATAATCTGATCCTCACTGCTAAATGTTGCTCAGAGCTAAGCAGAGTGAGAACGAGCCCCGATCTATCTATCTCTAACGTGCCCATCCCTATAGTATCTGTTCCTCTTTCCATCTATTGAATGAAGGCTGAGAGAGGCTGATTGCTCTCCATAAATACACCAGGGGATAAACACCGGGGAGGGTGCAGAGCTATTTAAGCTAAAGGACAGTGGTTTTGGCCCAAGAACAAATGAGGATAAATGGTCTATGAACAAATTCAGGCTGGAAATTAGAAGAAGGTTTCGAACCGACAGAGGAGGGAGGTTTTGGAGCAGCCTCCCAGTAGGCATTGTGAAGGAAAACGACTTAATTTGTTTGAAGAGAAAGCAGGACAATTGTATCACAGTATTGCTTGTGATGGGCGGGGGGAAAGAAGGGGGTGACAGTCAGTGCTCAGCAGCCCCGAGGGTCCCTTCTGGCTCATGTTCCTAAAATCTCAAGCTCAGCCAGTCAGCTTCAGGGGCCCGGAAGGGATGTTTCCTCCCTCTAGCAGGGTGCTGCAGGGCCCTCTTGGCTCCTGCCCCTGCTGTGCTGACAAAATCACTCGGGGACCCTCGAGTTCAGTAACCACTGGTGTCATTTATTTACAGGTTCTGCTCCCACCACCTTTTCACCATACACAGCTTGGGTTCTAGTATCTGCACCCAGGAGGGAAGAGCTATCGCTCTGCTTCTGCTCCCTTGCTCCCCTGGCTTCCTTCCTCCCTCCCAACCTTTCATCTAGCCCCAGGCTAACTGGGCGGGCAGCTGTCTCCCATTCACCAATTAGGCGCACGTTTTCCCTAGCCAGCACCAATTTAACTGGAGCCGGTGTGACAGAGAGCTGAGGCAGCAGTTCTTGCCCAGCACCCTGTCACACTCCCCAATATATTCCGGCATTGTTGCGGCGTTTTTTGGTTTTGGCCTTCTCTCCTTTCTCCGAAGCTTCAGGGATGGCCACCGCTGGAGATGAGACACTGGACAGGGCTCTGACCGAGCATTCTCTCTCGGGTGCTTGGTTGGCTGGTTCTTGCTCACATGTTCAGGATCTAATTGATCGCCATATGTGGGGTCAGGAAGGAACTTTCCCCCAGGTCAAACTGGCAGCAGCCTTGGGGTTTTTTCATCTGCCTCTGCAGTGTGGGGGCCAGGTCTCTTGCCAGGTTCATCTGGGAACATCTGACTTAATTTCCTGCCATTGCAGTGGCCTTGGTGCACCTCGGTCTCTCCTATTCAGTGTCTATGGCACATAATAGTTTAGTCTCCTGGAGGCTGTACAGTTTTGGTCTAATTTCAGTGATTGGGTTAGTGTGCAGGTGCAAGGTGGTGTTGGTGGCCTGTGATATACACTAAGTCAGACTAGATGATCTGGTGGGGTCCCCTCTGGCCTTAAACCCTACGACTATCACTTGGGTTGACAGTTAGGAAGGATACCAAAACATTACCACTACCACGAAGGCAAAGGAGTATGGTCCACTCAAGTAAAGAGCCAAGTGTTGCTTCAACTCTGGAAAGAACGGCAAAACAGAACTTGGAAATTCTGCACCAGGTCCGATTTTAAGTCCATGGGTCACCATACGCTGGTCACAGAGTACTTCTGTGTTGTATGGTACCTCAGCTTGTGAGTGTAGGTGGTGAACTTCAGTCTCACTGACAGTTTTAGTCTCCTGTCGGTGATCTGTGGCCCTGCACACTACATCTGGGCTGTTCCCCAAAGGCCGGATTCAGAGCCGATTGAAGTCAGGGACTCAAACTGGGAAGGGTAACGTGGCTTCAGTGATGGGCAAAGAAGATGGTCTGCAGCATGCTGGACTTCAGAGGTCTAATCTAAGAACCAGGGAGTCCAGGCAGAAGGAGGTTGCAGTAGAGGGGAGAGAGGACTAGGGGACAGGCCAGGATTTTAACAACAGGAATGGAGGGGGAGGGATGAATTCTGGAGGTAGAAAAAGAAGTGACAGGATTTAGTAATGGCTTTCATACGTGGGAGAGAAGGAAGTCAATGATGCCAAGTTTGCAAGCCCGGGACAAGGAAGGCTGGTGGAATTACCAAGAATGAGAAAGAAGGGAGGAGAGAAAAGGAATTCCATTTTCACCATCTTCCATTTGGCAACCCAACCTCCCATTGGAGATGTCAGATCCAGTGATGGAATGGACGGGGAGAGGTGGATTTGGGATATATTTAGTACAGGGATGGTAACTGAAGCCATGAGAATGAATAAGGCCACTCAGGGACGAGGTTTAAATGGGTTGGAGCCAGTCTGTCTTCAAGAACCAGGGCTGCAGGGCAGACTGGGAATTGTAGTCCATCTTGACATTCAGATTTGTAGTCCAAGCTTCTACCAAGGCTTGATGGAAATAGGGATGTGTATAAACACCACCTTTCCCATGGGCCAAAGCAGGATCCTGGAAGGACCCAGCCTGTCCAAGCAGCCCAAATCCTTCCAAGCCAGAGAAGCAACCCATTTCTCTTGTGTTTTATTCTGTAATGACTCTGGAAAGGTGTAGGGGGTGACCACCCGCTCCAGCCTGGAAGGGGTTGGAAAAGCCCTGCAGAGGGCAAGGTAAAACCCTGACTGATTGGGGGAAGTGGCTGGAGCTGGGGCCTCGCCCCAAACTGAGCAACAGGGCCTTATAAGAAGGCTAGGGAAGCCAGCAGCAAGCAGTCTTCCTCTGCCCGTAGAGGGAGAAGGGCCTGGCTGCAGGGGGCTAAAGACAGAGTACCTGAGTGAAGCAGGGCTGGGGACAGGCTGAGGAACTGGGAAGCTCCAGCCTGGAAAGCCTCCGGCTGCGGCCTAGCAGAAGGCCAAGGAGTACTAGGGGTTGCAGCGAGCAGCCCAGGGGTAGGCCAAGGCAGCAGGTCCAAACCCTCCTTGCCACTGCAGTCTACTCCAGGGTGTGGGGCTAGACGATGACTGGCAGTAGCCATACACTGAGGTGAGGTGGGGATAGAGGGTGGGGGTTTCCCAGGGAGGGGAAACCCTGAGAGAAAGGGGTTACTGCCAGGGGGCAGCACCCCATGTAAAAAGGCACCGGGTCCAGGAGGGACATGGGGGCCAGAGGACAGGCGGATCACCGTCCTGCAGAGGGCGCTCCAGAACTGGAACGAGCTAATTCCCAGAAGTCACCAGCAGGAGGCGCCGCAGGGGTGAGTCCGCTCATCTACAGAAAGGCATCTTGGGGTAAACCCAGAGCTCCTGTACAATTCTGCTCTCTTTGAGGAAGGCTTAAATTAAAACTATCCTGACACAGGATAACACATCCCAAGGGCTTACTGCAACACAAGAGAGAGGAAGGGAAGCCTTTTCCAGGTCACTGCAGCATTTAACACTTTCCCAGTGTCACTGTGGATCCCAGGACTGATTCGTGGGCTCAGAGAGATGTTACAGTCACTTTCCATGGTCATTCCTGGACTGGGAACAGTAGCTCTCTGTCATGAGAGGATGAAGAACCTCCCTCCCAGAGTCCTTCTGGATCTCAAAACGTCTCAGCGTGCCCAGGTGACATCTGGAGCTCTTCCTCAGAATCTTGCATGCCCTCATGTGTATGGTTGTTATCATCTGTACCATTCAGATGCAAAAGCAACTCTTTTACCCATTGTTCACGCAGGCATCTGAGACCTACCTTGAGCCCCTGGATGTGACTTTTTGGTGGACACTCATCCAGTGAGAGGGGAACTCCAGCAGGCAGATGCCCAGGCCTAAGATCTGTGTTGTACAGTGCAGCCTGGACATTATACTCAGGGCTTTGCACTTTGGACACTGGACTGTTGTGCAGAGGAGAGAGATTGGAGTAGGAACTCCTTGTAAGATGGTTCAGAACTCGATTATAGCCCCAAAGGGAGGCTTTTAGGTCACACTAGCTCCATCCCCAGGTGTAACTGTAGAAATAAATTCACCTTTTTCACTGGATTGAAAGAGGAAGGATAGAAGATTTTCGGAGGAGGTAGGTTTGTTCTCTCCAATCCAATTCCTGTTGAATAATTAATCCGTCCCATTACTGTCCGTGGCTAATGCTGTGCCATTATTTCACAATCTGTATTCTTTAAACTGGTCTCTCTGTAGGTCGGCAGTCTTCATCTGTGCCGTTTATCCCTTGAGAGCAGTGCTCGAGTTTATCGTATTACCATTCATAACAGAGAATCGTTTTCCTGGAGCAGAGGAGGGGCAGCTTGCCAGACCCAGCTCTGAGTCACTGATCTCTGGATCTAACCAGAGTGACTCAGTCCCAGAGGGGGAAGCCAATCTGAACACAAAGAAGAATAATTTTCAATCAAAGATAAAGCAGGGCAAACAGCATGTCTACACCAAGAAAATGACCCTTTGTGCTGGTGTTTGCCAGGCTTATCAGAGCAGGAAATTACAAGCTCGCCCAGTCTCTGTATCTCAGTTGCATGCATACGAAATCTCAGATGCCTGGCCGTACACTTCTACAGCAACCACAAACAGGGCACTCTCACGGTTTGAAAGAGGAGCTTCTGCTGTAGGCGGCGATGACAGACTTGAGGGCTCTGTGAAGGCCCCCGAGGTTGGTCTCTGAAGCAGAAATGAAGTAAAAGCCTCAGAGTCACGCATATAGGGCCAGATCATTAGCTGGTGGAAATGGGTGTAGCAGCAGCTGAGGATCTAGCCCATGGTCTTTAAAGGCCTCTCTTTGCCTATTAGCAAGGGCCTGCCAGCTACTGTATCCTCCATCCCCACCCTCCCCTGGCTCTTGGCTCAATTCTATTTGTACACTGGGAAAGCCTCAATTAAGGTTGCAAAACTATTTCCACTATAACCCATAATTAAGGCTGCAAGACTATTTCTACTGTAACCCCGGTCTCACTCGCTCAGGCCTTTCTGAACATTTCTCCGTTTGGCTGATCCTGTTCAGTAGTTTTGGACCTAAAAAAAAAGTGACACCACTTTGCACCCTTATTGATCATTTGAAAACGTCTGAACTGTCAACATCCAAATCTGGCCTCTCCAGGGTGCCCTTCGAGAAGCGAGGCCTTGGCAAATGCTGATAAAAATTGGATTTGAAATGATGGAATTCCAGCTGTTTTTAAAAACGCCATTTGGAGCACATGTAATACTAAGGCCTGGTCTACACTGGGGGGGGTGTCGAACTAAGGTACGCAAGTTCAGCTACGCGAATAGCGTAGCTGAACTCGAACTACCTTAGTTCGAACTACTCACCCGTCCAGACGCCGCAGGATCGAAGTCCGCGGCTCCCCCGTCGACTCCGCCACCGCCGTTCACGGTGGTGGAGTTCCAGAGTCGACAGGAGTGCATTCGGAGTTCGAACTATCGCGTCTAGATTAGACGCGACAGTTCGAACTCCGAGAAGTCGAACTCTACGCGTCGACCCGGCAGGTAAGTATAGACCTACCCTAACATTCCCTCGGTTTTACCAGTGCACGGTGACAATGGACACACCTGCACAGCTGTGTCTTCAGGTATCAAAGCCAACAGTCATGGGGCAGAAATAGAAAAAGCAAAACTGTCCAAAACATGATGCACGTCCAGAGATTGGACAAGTGTACGTCACCTGCCCAATTACTGATGAGCCAACATCTTTGCTCAGTACCGTTCCCTATAAACGGCTGGAAGGTGCAGCAGTGAATCCCAGGCAGAAACTGAGAGGCAAACTAATAGCAAAACTATTGCCATGGGAAATAAACCATAGCTGACCAGTGGTTCTTTAGTACAGAGACACAGGACAATAGGGCGAGCATGTAATAGGAACATGGAACAGGCAAATACGGAAAGATCATATCATGGCCACTCCCTGGATGGACATGATTTTCAGTCTGACAACTGTAACTACACTCACCAGGTCTTCAAACCTGCTGATGATATTCCTACTCTTCCGGAAACATAGGCTACCAAAAGCCAATAAAGACTCACCCTGCATGCTGGTACTTCTACATCCTGGTATCTCTAGTTAAAGTCACAGCTTGTGAATCACTAAAGCCACCAATACCAGCAAGCACAACATCGCCTACTGGAACATCTCAAGATGTTACAGGCCCGTGAATTCCTATGACCAAAACTGACTTAGCAGGGAAATATGGATGAAATTCAGACGTACGCGCTATATAATTATCTAATGCATGTGTGTGCATGCACCCCTCGATCTGATCTATTAATGGTGATGCTGTAACAGGAAACTGTAAATTGGGAGGAGTCTCGTATACTGGGCAGGGAGATAGTAACAGAATGAGCTGTTATGTGCATTAATCTCATTAGCTCATTTACCATAAGCCCTTGTGCGCCAATCCCTGCTGGGGAGAGGCAATTCCTTTGTTAGCTGAACTCACTTGGCAGTCAGAAGAAGCAGCTGGAAATGAAAGCGGGCCCCCAACAAACTGTGTCCTTGTGATTAAAACAAGGCCTAGAACATCATGGCCGTTATCTCTGGGCCCATACAATGGGCGAAATGCTGCCCTTCGTGTCTAAGCCAAGCCTTGGCCAGTGCAGATATGGCAGGATTTCTAGCCTGAGAAGGTATGGCAGGATATATTCCACAAGCAGCTGGGGACGCCAAACTCCTGCCTCCAGCTGTTCTAATTTATAGGTAAACCTATATCCAATGTAGGAGAGCAGTCCCAGCTGACAGGGAAAGTGTCCAGTTGTCTGAGATCAATAGCAGCCTGTTTATGACAGGCCTTTTCTCCTTCCGCTAACAATTCAAGCACTGGGTCACCGTCAGTCAGGAAGAGAAGCTGCCTTCCCAGCATTCACTGCCTGAGCAAAGGGAGAAGATGCCCAGATTTCAGCAGTGGCAGACACTGAGCCATCCTGCCAGCTCACTCACTTGTGCTCCGGGAGACAGCAGACCGGAAGAAAGTTGGGTGGGTGGTTTAGCTGTGGAGCAGGAAGGAGACTGGGTTTGCTACCACTGTATTTTACAAGCCATTAATCTGCAACAGGAATCTCCAGAACACAGGGCCCCGCCTTCATGCCCATACTCTCACTGACTTCATTAGTTTGGGCTTGAGTGAGGACTGAGTAAAAGCTGAATTTTGCCCACAGAAATCAGGCATGGAAAAGGCCTGACTGGTAATTTAGTCCATCTTTCCAGAGGTGCAGCGCTCCCTGAAGACTAAACTCCAGGGCTTTGACAAGTCAGCTGTCCTCTGCCTCTGAGCTCAGTTCCCTTTGCCTTCCCCCTCTAACTGGAAGCAAAACACGATGCATTTGCCAAGCATTTCTTAAGGCAAGAGACTGAGCAAAAGTCCAGGTAAGCATCTAACAGACATTAGCACTTACTAGCCCCTCCCCACACGGGGGCCAAATTTTTTCCACTGAAGAAATGCTAATGCAGAAGAAGCCAGTAAGTCACTCAACTGGGCCCTGCCATGGCTCTGCCACAGCTTTCCCGTGCGAGCATGAGCAAGCCACTCTGTGGGATTTGCACTCGGGACGCAGTAAGGACCATGAGCGCACGTGATTGGCTGCTCTGAAAAGCGTTGGAATTTTCAAAGCTCCAGCTGCTTGGGGACCGCGTGCTGAAAATTCCCCTGCCTTCCTGGGGCTACATATCCAGCCTCTGGGATTTCACAGAGCACTTTTCACTTGAGGCTACAGCCCCCAGCCACTGCAGGGCTCATGTGTGGCCACAGGGTACAGCTACACTGCAGCTGGGGGTGTGACTGGCCGCTCGGGTAGACAGAGCCACGCTAGCTCCATTCTAGCTAACTAGCTCACAACAGCAGTGGCACAGGCTTCAGCATGGGCTTCCCAAGCTCACCTGAACCTCCTGGGTACGTACTCACTTGGGCGACCTCACTGCCATTCCCTGGGTGCTGGATTTAGGAGTGCTGGGGTTACAGCAGCACCCCCTGACTTGAAGTAGTAATAGCAACCAGATGCCTGAATCCATCAGATACAGGATTTGCAGTTTTGTTCAATGGCTTTCAGCACCCCCACTTCCAGCACCTCTGACCCTCACTGCTATTTTTAGTGAGCTCGCTAGATTGCGGCTAGTGCAGGTATGTCTACACGAGCTGCAAGTCACAGCCCCAGCTGCAGTGGACACGTCCCCAAAGACCAGAGATGCCCTGCTCCCCTAGCAAGAAAGGCCGTTGTGGCAGGTGCCGTATCTGAATGGCACATGGTAGTCCACTAACTCAAAACCGGAAATGATCTCTGAACAAGTCAGTTGAATAATGGGTTCCTCCATGCAGATGCTTTCCAACCTCCATAAACATGATTAACACGTATTATTTATTAAGAGCGGGCCATTTGCTTGGCACTGCATGGAAACAAAGAAGAGACAGGATGGTCTACTACTTTCAAGAGGTTTATAATCTAAGACCAGGTCTACCCTAGGAATGCTCTGCTGGTTTAGCTGTACCAGTATACGTGCTCCCAGCCAACGTGCTCCTAGTGGGGATGCATCTTACACTGGCATAGCTGGACTTTTATGAGTATAGCCATTCTAGGCTCCCTCTCCACCCCAAGCAAAACAAACCATGGTTTTGCCAATCAACAAATCTGGTTTTGCAAATCCATGATTTTTCCGGCACATCCATGCTGTCAGGGATCACACCTCTTCACATCCATGACTGACATAGCTATTCCAGCAAAAGTCTGCAGTGTAAAAGGTCTAGGTGGCCTACACGGAGTCTTCTTCTATGGGGGGCTCCTCTCTTCCAAAGAGGCCAGGACTTCTGCAGCATTTCCATAATTGTCTTCGGCTCCATGTCACTTTTGGCCAAAGAAAGACTGTAGAGGGGGAACGGAGAACGGTAGACTCCTACCTAAAGCCTTCACAAGACCCTTCTTGTCGGATCAGTGTCTAATCACTGTGTGTTTGGGCCTGCAGTCAAGCTGGGGACAGAGAGGTGAAAGGCCAATGGCTGATTCACAAGCCACCCAGTTACCAGAACAAAATTCCCCTTCTAACAAGGCATGGAGCAAACAAATTATCTTTGTTGTTAGGAAATCTGTAAGCACTTATGGTTATAATTACCATCTGTGATTTCTGCAATTCAGGTAAAGTAGCAGCAGCAGCCCCAATATAGGTTAGGCACAACCCCGCAGGCTGCTAATCAAAACCAAGCCATTTGCCTTCAGGTTGATTTCAGTGGAAGATGATGTCAAACCTGATTGAACCTCCACCTTTGATGGCTTTACCTGAGACCTAACAACATCTGTGTCTCACTCGCAGTAGCTCTGAAAGGTGATACTTGTGGAACAGTAGAACCATCTGCCATCAACACGCGGTGAGAGAGAAGCAAGTTCCAACCAAAATATTCAAGGCTTCAGAAATCAATAAATTGTGATTATTTTTGTAATGTGTAAACAACAGAGAGTGAAACCCAAAGAGCTGTCCAGAAGATTTATATGCAGCTTAGTTCAAATTTCTGTCATCTATTTAAATGAATAAATAAATGAATAAACACGTCCTGTGCTAAATGTTTCCAGAGAGCAACAGCATCCAGGTTATTTCATCCTTTGTAAGAGAAACATAGCTATGGATTCTAGCATAAGGGTCAGGAAAATGGTGTGACCACATCTTCTGCGGACTGAGTAATGCAGAGCTGGGGGGTCTAGGCATGGTGGACGTGACACACATTGGTGACGGTAAGTAGAGGCTCCATTAGTGAGGGTGAATACGGTACACATGGCAGCCCTGTTAGTCTTCTGCATGGCTACAATGAAGGAGGTGAACAGGGAGATGCAAACAGCAAGTCAGCAAAACACAAATAATGACACTAGAGGCCACGGGTCAAGCAGAGTTATTCAGCTGCTAGGAAGTCTTATAGGGAAGTGTGGTGAGTCTTTCCAGCAGCCAAGTGTGGCTATCCAGTATGTCAGAGGGACAGTCCTAGTTACCACTCCGACTTGGAGAGGCAAGGGAGTCATCATTTCTTGTAGCAACTAAGAAATTCATTATTTGCAACCCAGTCTTTGAAAGTGCTGCTGAGCCACGTTCTCTGCGCCTCGGAGGATTCCCTGTTGGCCGCGCCTATTGACAGAGGTTCCCTGACAACGCCTGCCGCTAGACTAGCGATGCCGCCCATCTGAGACTGCGTGAGAGCAGTCGAGTGACTCTTGTCTCCCACGGGCCTCCTGACAGCCGCACTCTTTCCACTGGGGACAAACTCCCAATGTTGCGGCTGTAAATGAGGCAGGCAGTTTAATGAGAAGGCAGGAATACAGCTAGGCCAGAAAAGGTATATAGTGAAATATTAGGTCAGAAGTGACAATTGTGTGGGGCAGAGGGTTTTGTATCCGCTTGACAGCCGCCTCGCCCATCTACCACAAGCCTCTTTGCAAACTTTCGCACACAGTAAAGGCTCCATTTTGTAAAGGGCAAATCTGCAAGTGCACTCATCCACCGGAACCAGGAATTGTGGGTTTGCTGGGGTGCCCTCTAATTTCAGAAAGAGGAGGGGGGGGAAGAAGGGGATGCAAAAATGCTTGGAAATGATTAGCCGTGCCCTTTTGGTAAGGTAGCCAGCAGGCACAATAGGCAGGTGCAAAAGCAAAAGCATTGAGGGCTGCAGAGCCGGTTTCGCCGTGTGCAGCTGGCTGCGGTATGAACAGCCCGGGCGTGCAGAATGGGATGCACGGCTGATGGTACGACCAGCCCCAGTTCAGAGAAATAAGGTTAGCCCACAGCAGGTTCATTCACTGGCCGACGCTCACAGCGTAGCTATGGCCTCACACAGCCTGACCAAGGAACAGCTTCTTGTCCCTGCCAGCAGGACATTGAAGGAGACTTGACTCTTTCCAGATACACCTTCCATTTATTATTTGTATTATGGCAGGATCTAGAGGCCACCACTGAGATTGGGGCCCCATTGTGCTGGGCATTGCACAGTCGCAGAATCAGAGGGAGTTTTGCAATTTTATAGGCGAGGCTGGGAGCACCACTTATAGTTAAGGCTGCTTGGCACTGCCCATTATGAGAAGCGTTTTTTCCAGTGTCTCCTAACTTTGCCAGACTTTACCTCTTTGTACTAAAATGGTTCGTGCCACGCTGAATTTCTTTGGGAAGTTTCAGCTAAAACGAGTCAGCCTTTTCTCAGAAGGGGGGGTCAGGAAAAGACACATTGTTTTGTCCGTGTTAACAATATTCTTACAACTGTTTCGTTGTACGGCCTCAGTGCTTTGAAATGTAACAGTGGGTTGCCCTGGTATCATAGAATCATAGAATATCAGGGTTGGAAGGGACCTCAGGAAGTTCTAGTCCAGCCCCCTGCTGAAAGCAGGACCAACCCCAACTAAATCATCCCAGCCAGGGCTTTGTCAAGCCTGACCTTAAAAACCTCTAAGGTAGGAGATTCCACCACCTCCCTAGGTAACCCATTCCAGTGCTTCACCACCCTCCTAGTGAAAAAGTGTTTCCTAATATCCAACCTAAACCTCCCCCACTGCAACTTGAGACCATTGCTCCTTGTTCTGTCATCTGCCATCATTGAAAACAGTCTAGATCCATCCTCTTTGGAACCCCCTTTCAGGTAGTTGAAAGCAGCTATCAAATCCCCCCTCATACTTCTCTTCTGCAGACTAAACAACCAGGGATGTCTCTTTTGCAGTCCCAATGAAAATGCCTCCAAATTTGGCTCTAGGAGCGCATCAAGGTTGTGTCGGAAAAGAGGCTGTTATCTGCAGGACCACTGCCTCATTTGCTGCGGAAGCTGAAAGGTGTGTAGTGAATGAGGCAAGGGATTGCAGGAAGACAAAAGAGGGCCTGCTAAGGCAGTTTAAAGTGTCCCTTGAGAACGGGATGCTATCCCTGCCTCTGCCCCAGAGCTCCTGTGTGGTGCAGGGTGAGTCACCTGCATCAGACTTTGCACAGACGGCCACTAATTGCACATTCCTAATTTTCTGGGTGCTCAACACGAGACACCTGAGGCCAGGTTTGCAGAAGTGCAGAGTGCTCACGACTGCAACTGAAGTAGTCGGAGCTCTGCTTGGAACCTATAAAGTGCTGCAAAAACACTAAGTATTCTGACAACAAAAGTCAAGTGTCAGTCTGGGCATCCAAAACTGATGGACAATTTTGGCCTTCATCTCTCTGTGACTCAGCACCTTTTCTCACAGGAGTGTTGTGAAGCTCACAAACGCTGATGTTTGTGAGGCCCTCAGACACAATGATGAGAGCACCATAGAAACCCCTAGACGGAAATTAATAATTTTGTATTCTGAGCAGGGTCTGGATGGCGTGCAGTGAATGAAGCCTGGAACCAGATCTTGGGTGTGGAGGATAAAAAGGAACATTGAATAACTTTCCAATCACTGAATGGGTCATGTGGAAAAAAAAAAGATAGTATGTGATGATGTAACTCAAGCCTGTATCATAACGCATGTGCATCAGGAGGCCAAATTAAGGTTGCCCAGGCAACCTTATTTCTGGCATGTCCTAACTTTTTAGAGTTGACTTTGCAACCTTAATGTTCTTTTAATGTGTTTTTCTTTTGCGTGTGGATGTAATCATATATAGAATGAAGCAGGGTTCCTTCCCTCGTTTGCCTCATTCCATCCCCACCCTCACCGAATGCATTCCACATGCTCTTGTACATTAAGTGAGAAAATCCACTCCACTTTCTTACATACACAGAACAGAATGCTGGGAAATTGTTAATAGCCCAGGGGGAGGGGTGAACCCTGCCATTACGGGGTAGGAAAAAATTAAAGTGCCCATGACCAAAGTATGTTTTTTTAAATCTTAAATCTTTCTAACTAATACAAAATGGATTTTCATTAGGCTGGCAAAAGATACGTGACTGAGCTAAAGCCTATTTTCAGCTTTTGCCCCAAACAGGTGAACCACTAGAGCTGTTTGGGGGGAAAAAATAGAATGGCAAAAGTGATTCCTCCACCCCCACTTTTTTACTAAAATCCCCACCTGAATGGATTTTACTCAATTTCTCCAATTCAGCCTCCAGCAGGGACCAGGCCTTGAAAATTGCAGCCCCCAGAGGTTGTACGCAGTGTTGTAGCCGTGTCAGTCCCAGGATATTAGAGAGACAAAGTGGGTGAGGTCATCTCTTTTATTGGACTAACTTCCATTGGTGAGAGAGACCAGCTTTCGAGCTTACACAGACCTGAAGAAGAGCTCTGTGTCGCTCAATCGCGGGTCTCCCGCACCAGAAGAAGCTGGTCCGGTAGAGGAATCACCTCACCCCCTTAACCCCCAAAAGCTGAAAGTTATAAAACCTTTTCAAACCCATTAGGCGACCTCTATGAGCCCCAGCTACAGTAACACATTTAGAATTCCACCAATGCCATTGCCAGGCCCTGCAGCATCACCACATCTGTGCTTACCGCCCTCCCCCAGCCCCTCAAACCTCTGCTGACTCTCAGCAGCAAGCCCAGGACATGGCATTGATTTTTACCTCTCTTTGCAATGGTCTTGATCCCCTGGAAGCACAAGAGCTCCAGAGTGAAGGCAACAAGCCTTGCATTCTTGCAGTAACAGCATGGCCCAGCATTATTAGCAAGACGAGTCCATCTCTTGCAGGGGCAAGGGAAAGTTATTCCTCCCAAATCCAGAGTCTGTGCTGGTTTTGGTACACGCATCCTAACACACATGGTTCCATGCATGAATAGCAGCGCTCTCTTTCACAGACAGCCTAGCAAGACGCAGGTGGGCGTCTGCCTATGCCAGGTATTCTACTGTTTCTTCCTCACTTTGCCATGGCCCTCAGACAAATCAGACCACATTTATCCTATTTATTGTTCCAGTTTACCAGAGCCCTTCCTTAAGGCCCAGGGGCTAGAAGACAGAGATACAAACGTGCCTTTTCCCAAAAGTGAGCCTAGCAAGATGCAGACACGACAAGAATGATGACAGAAAAGTTGTGTGCACTGAAAGCAAGGCTAGACTAAGTTGTGGCAAGCATCTTAACAACATGCCTATAACTTGGCTTTGGAGCCACTTTCAAGGACCCCATACATCAGTGCTGTCAGAGCAGCCTGTCAGGCGTACCACAAAACAGCTCCAAAATCTCTGCTCCAGCTGCACAGGAAAATCTGCTGTAACCGCAGCATCTTCTTCTGTCATAGTTACAATCCTTGCAGGGAACAAGTCAACAGTTGCTATCGCAGAATCCTTGCAGAGTTGCCCCAAGTCCTACCCAACCACAAGTCCTACCATTCTGCTGACGGCAGAGATAAGTGCTAGATCTGCAGACTTTTGGCATGGCTGAGACCACAGGGCTGACACATTGGATGATGGAACATTTGCAGCCCTAATAGAACATTCCATCAGCCGACCACAATTGCACATGCTGTCACTCCCAATGTGTAGGAGAGGGGAGATACGGACCCTACAGAACATGCCAGGAGAGCTGCAATTAGCGTCAGGAGGGATATTTTAACCAAGACTATTTCATGCACGCGTGTCCAAGCAGCATGCTGGTGGATATATGGGGATAATACTATTGCTACTATAATTGCTGCTCGTCCTATTGAAGATGCTTATGCCAGGGGTGGCCAACCTGAGCCTGAGAAGGAGCCAGAATTTACCACTGTACATTGCCAAAGAGCCACAGTAATACGTCAGCAGCCCCCCTCATCAGCTCCCTCCCCACCCCGCTCCCAGCGCCTCTCACCCACCAGCAGCCCCACAAATCAGCGCCTCCCCCTCCCTCCCGATCAGCTGTTTCGTGGCATGCAGGAGGCTCTGGGGGGAAGGAGGGAGGAGCGAGGGCACTGCAGGCTCAGGGAGGGGGCGGGAAGGGGTGGAGTGGGGGCAGGGCCCGTGGCAGAGCCAGGGGGTGAGCAGTGAGCACCCCCCGGCACATTGGAAAGTTGGCACCTGTAGCTCCAGCCCCAGCGTCAGGGCCTATACAAGGAGCCGCATATTAACTTCTGAAGAGCCTCAAGTGGCTCCAGAGCCACAGGTTGGCCACCCCTGGCTTATGCCTATGCCAGCGATTCTACTGTGTCTTCCTCACTTTGCTGCTCTGCCATGGGCCTCGGACAGGTCAGACCCCACTCCGATGCTTATCCTATTGATTGTTTCAGTTTACTAGAGCCCTTCCTTGGGGCCCAGGTGCTAGAAGACAGAGATACAAACGTGCCTCTTCCCAGAAGTGAGCAGAAAGGCAATCGCCCAGCACACACCTTCTGAACAAACAATCCCCCATCTGCCCTCCGCATCATCGGATGATAATATTTCATTTAACCACAAACTATTGATAATCCTTCATACAGCCATGCATGTGTGCAAGGCCCTTTCCAGACAAGGTAATAACTATGTGAGTTATTAATGGAGGATTTAAGGCTCTCAGTGTCCCAGAGAAAGACCATCATTCTTTGCTTCAATGTTATTTCCTGAGCCCCCTTTCAGAGGAAACCTTCCCCTGCTGGTGCCTACGTGCGCTACCTAAACGAATGATAAGTTCTCCCATCATTCTCCACACTATCCCCCTCCGGTTGTTCCACATACACTTCCAATAAGAACCAGCAAACGTGGCTTTACCTTCCAGTTCTCACTTCAGGTGTCCAGGGAAAATCCTCGAGGCATCTGCTCTTGATGCAATTCAGTTGAAATCAGCCTGGTGCTAATCACACCAGAAAGTAAATTCAACAAACAAACAGGCCGATGATCAACACAACATTAACCCTGAGCAATCAGGAGGGCTCACTCCAGCTGAGCCTTGGGCCTGACCCAGGCTTCGCAACCAAGGTCCAGGCACTGAGGTCCCAGATAATGCCCTCCAGTGCCCAAGACTGAAACTGAAGGGCCAGTCTCTCACCAGTCGGGGCCAGCAGAAACCCGATACATTGGGAAGGTTGCCTGCGGAAGTGTTTTTTCAAATGTCGTCAACTCTGCTAACAATTCCCACGTGACCCACTTTAAAAACCCCAACAACATACTTCTGGGTTCCGGCATTTCTCTCCGATGCCTGTCCCTCACGCTCAGCATTACAGGCAGTAGTGGCAGTGGGGAGATGGATTTGTGACAAAGACACAGCACTAAAGGTCAGGAAATCCTGAATTCTGTCCCCAGCTCTGCTGCCCACTTGTGCGACCTCTGGCATCCCCACCTGTGAAAGCAGGAGAACGTCTAATGCCCAGAGAGGAAGTGAGGAGTACCGCGACATGCAATGAGCTCATCAAAAGGCAGGCAGAAGGGTACAGAATTAGTAGATTACTAAAATGTTTGCACAGAGCTGCACATGTGCAAACATAAAGTAAAAATAACATTGATAGTAAAGCATTTAGGCAACGCTGCAGAACCGTGTGGTGTGTGCAATTTTGTTGCTGAAAGGAGCTGGCCTCCTGCTCTTCTGTGCAGCCCCTGCAAACGGAGAGGCATCTGCCTGCTGCGTGCAGAGCAGCTCTCATGTTGTGCTCCGCTCATATGCAGAATGCGGCAGTGAATCATTGTGCTCTCTCTCACACGCAGACTTTGCATTTGTTCTTTTGTGGGTTTGGGCTGAAAGAAGTCACCCCGACTGAGAAGGCTGAGTGGCTGTGTGTGTGTGTCCAGGAAACCACAAGCAGTGTTGCCAACTTGCATGACATTTGGTGTCCTTCTAGAAGCCCCAGCTCCTGGAGTCATGTGCCTATGGGAGAATCTCAGTTTGTGTTTTTGTTTTTTTAAGAAATTAGTTTCTCTCCCTTGTGCTGGCAAAGGAAAGCATGAGCCCTAAAAGCCTGGAAACCAGAAGGCAAATAAAAAAGGACCCAACATTTATTATTTGGCTTTAAAAACGTAAGATTTTTTTTTAACCTCATGATTTTTGAATGCTCAGGGTTGGCAGTACTCAGCATCTAACAATACATCTAAATTGCAACCAGAGGTGTGACTGTAACACGTGTCGACATCTCCGGCTTGCTTTGATCAAGCTACCTCCCGTACCAATAGCACTAAAGCCAGGGCAGCACTGCCAGAAAGCAAAACATTTGCTATTTTAATCTCCTTCATAACCTTTGAGAAATCACGCAAGCAGCTGGGTGTGACTGACTAGTGCCCTTGGTTCTCCCTTCTGTTTATTAATTATTATTATTAATTATATGTGCGATAGTAGCACCAGAAGGCCCCAAAAGAATGTATTATATTAGATGCTGTATTAGCCACAGAGTGAGAGACGGTCCCTGCCCTGAAGAACTTACAATAGGCAAGACAGAAAAATGATGGGAGGGGGAAAACAGACTTTCCCAAGCTCACACAGTAAGTCAGTGATAGGTGTGGGAGCAGATCCTGGCAGGTGTGGGAGCAGACCCAACTCACAGGCTTATCCCTCATCTCCCAGACCATGCTGCCTTTTGTCACTGAGCTACAGTCGCATCTGATCCCCAGTTTCCTGCTTCTCCGTCCTCCTCCGTCTACACCTTAGTCACAATAAAGTGCAGATTCTTAACAGCAAAGGTAATGAGCCATTGCAACAACTTGCTAAGGGATGTGGTAGATTCATCACCTCAAGTCTTTAAATCAAGCCTGGATGTCTTTCTGAGATCTGCTCTAGCTCAGCTAGAAGCTGTGGACGTGATACAGGAATTGCTGAGTGAAGTTCTCCAGACTGTGTTATGCGGGAGGTCAGACTAGATGGGGAGCTTCTATCCTTAAAAATCTATGATCCTCTGAAAGAGTTTTCTCAATACACATTTGAATGTGATAGTGCTTTTCTTCACCAACAGAAGACCCTCTCCTTCCCAACCTGGATTCAGAATGAATTCCAAGACCCAGTTCTTCCCACTGCTGGAATGTTTTCTTATAAAGAAAGTGAACCCGCAATTGCTGCTAAGCAGGTGTGTCAGACTTGGCTTAAAATCAGTTCCCTTTCTCTCTTAAAGTGCAGCTCTATTCTGAAAAGTGATTGTACACATATGGTAACTTTTTACTTAATAGATCATCTATCTATCAGACCATATTTGTGTATTTTAGTGACAAAATCAGTTATTCTACTTTTTACTTCCATTAGCCCTGTAGAGACAATAAATCTATGAGAAAGAGAAAGCTTGATTCTATTCTTTAAAGCCATAAAAAGAAAACTGTTTACTAACTGCCAATCTGTTACAGCCATACAGCAAGGTTGCACAGGTTGGCACTATGTGCATAATTTGGCCTAATGAATCTTTTTACTGGTAATGCTGTTTGAGAAGGAAATAACCCAGCTTGTCTTTCAGATCCCAGGTTGAATTTGCACAGCTGACAATTAAAAAAGACAATTAGACTTGTAAAATGAGCACTTCTGATCTGGAATCATTAAGACTTAATAAATAGAACCCCACCATAGCATTATGACAGAGCCCTTTTTAGAGTAGAACCACATCTTAAATAGATTTAAAAAACCCAACACCATTTCTTCCTGCTAGAGATCAGGCTTTCAGGAAATTTTGCAGGCCCTCTGGACATTTAATGATGCCTTGTCTGTGCATGCCACATAAGAAGTTTCCTCTAATTCCTTTTCAAAGGGAAGGTTATATCTGCTGTAGTAGATGAGAAATTCAGACTCATCATTTTCCTGGTTGAAATCTTCACCTATCACCTAATATAGGAAGTCTTGCAACAGTAAACAGAATCAGTGGAAACAGATTCCAGTCATGTGATAAGGGTATTGGGCTTTGGAAGCCTGGCCTAGATCATACGACTGGGGCCTGATCTCAAATCAGTTTCTTGCCAGCACTCCTGTGGGACAGACCCTTATTATGGGTCCCAGCATTGCCATGCACAAACACTGCCAGGTACTCTGCCTCCTTATTCACAGAGAGTCAGAGTTCAGGGTTTGGTAAGTCTTCCCAAGTTCCTGTCATATAGGCATGACCAGCAATCTTCTCTAAGAGCAAGGTGCTGCAGCCATCCTGAAGCCACTGTCAGCTATTATAAATACCATCTGTGATAAAATCTATTGATGACACTACAGGTCACCGCAACACATGCAGGCGGCTGGGAAACCCCCACCAAAAACTTCATCTTATTACACCACACTGTGGCTTGTGAGCCAGCAGTGGTCTCCGAAGAGCTGGCTGCCCCTCCTGGTTTCTAGATGCATTAAAAGAAGCTAATATATATCAAAAACACTGTCCTGAGATGATTTTTCCATGAGAGCAATTGCTGTAGATGCCATGGGTACGGGTTAGGAGCTGCTCCATGGGAGTGATGATGAGGCTGGGCAATTATGAATGAGAAGGCTAGTGTCCCTGAGATACATACACTCTATTAAGAGGTGATCCAAGCTATGAAATAGCTCAAGAACCCCCATACAGGACCAGCCGTCATTCATGCCGAAAGGGCTCCAGTTTGGTACTAACTTAAAGGTGCAGCACTGTCAAAGGTCTCACCCCCACTTGGAACTGTTGGGCTCCAATGTGGGGACCTGACTTGGTTTCCCTCTAAAACTAAAAACCAGTTTAGATCTAGTAGGCTGCCACCACTCAATCATTAAATGTGGATTGAGAGTCGGAAAGACCAACAAGTCCTTAATAGAAAGAAAAAGAATTTATTAAAGAAAAAAAAAAAATAATCTCTCTCTATGAGCCCAAGCTGCTCACTCAGTCTAACCTTATCAATCTCCTCTGAGAATTCCCCTCCCCCCCCCTCTCAGTCAAAGCAAAAAAAAAACAGAATAAAGCATTTTCTTTTTCACACAACACAAAAAATAAAAATCAAAATATAAAATCAAGACTAAAATTATAATTCCTTATAATTAATAACTCCTAGAGAAACTAAAGAACTAGAGCTTGGAGACATGACTCTCTAAGACTCAAAAGAGTTCTCAAAAGACAACAGGACAGAGACACAGAGATTTGAAAAAATCCTATCTCTGATTGGTCCTCTGGTCAGGTGGTCACCAGGTACTACATGTTAACCCTTTACAGGGAAAACAGACCTTAACCCTTAACTATCTGTTTATGACAAGCACCACCTACAGTTGGAGGCACTGTTTGATTAATCATTACAGCATCCAAAACGAAAAGGATTTTCTAGTGAAAACATCTGCTCTATAGTTTGAGACTTACTTTTGGCACTCTTGCTTAGGTGGCCATTAATTAGCCCCCTTCAGTCTTTTACCAACCACAGACTCTCATTTTTCTAGCAAGCTCCGACTGACCAGTTAGCAAACAAACCTTCTCCCAGCCCGGCATCGATCTAGGACTGTGCGTTTGCTGAATGTCGGCAAAAACGGATCCTTTCAAATGATCGCACACCCGATTCTTAAAGCTGCACTCAAGCCAACATATGTGGGCTGTTCGCAAGCTATCCACATGTTTGCCTAACCTTGGGATCTTGGCCCAAGACCAGGCTTTCAGGCAAGTTCTCAGGCTCTTGAGACTATCAATGGGGCCATGGCTGTGCATATTACATGTGCCAGGACCACAGAGTAACAAATAGCTGAAAGGGACATTGACTAGAGTAGAAGAGGAAGACGGATCCTGTAAAGACATACTGCCAAGAAGACAGTTCTTGAGATTTCCCCCAGGGGATATTTTCTTTCGGATGTAATAAAAGTTGTGTGATGTCTTTTCTTTTCAAACACACCCAAGGGCTGGAGTTAAGGGGACAGGCAGGGACAAAGGGAGGTCACTCCTCCATCAGGACTGGAACGACGCCCTCGTGAAAGCGTTTGCTCCTTTTTCCGCAGAGCGCGCCTGATATTCGCGCTAACTCAGCCCGCTAGAGCCAAGTCGTTCTGGCTGTGCCTCCCCTGCGAATGTCTGGGAAGCAGCTCACTCAGCAGCCATGCAGGGAGTCAACTCGCTGCTCAGCTGATGCCGTTTCCCTAGTGAAGATGTTTGAGACTAAATTAGAGACATGAGTTGCCAAAATATTTGACAACACCAAGCACGTCTTGGCAACTCTCCAGGATCCTGGATTTAAAAGTAAGATTCTACATGCACAAACAGTGGGCGCCTCATTCTTGGAAGCAGCTAAGGAAAACAATGCCTGTGATCGGGGCGGTGAAAGAGAATGAGGAAATAGCACAATTGAGAACAGCTGGAAAGAATGGACGGAAGCTATTGGTGGCCCCACGTGAAATGCCTGTTTCACTAGACCCAATTAAAATACTGGGCAGAAGAGTCTGAGGACACGCAAGCACGTCTTGTCTTTTTTCAATGGCTATTAGCCAGGATGGACAGGGATGGTGTCCCTAGCCTCTGTTTGCCAGAAGCTGGGAATGGGTGACAGGGGATGGATCACTTGATGATTCCCTGTTCTGTTCATTCCCTCTGGGGCATCTGGCATTGGCCACTGTCGGAAGACAGGATACTGGGCTAGATGGACTTTTGGCCTGACCCAGTATGGCCGCTCTTATGTTCTAGCTTTTCTTGTCCCCAAACCATCAAGGGACGTTTAGCTGGGGATGAACGTCTAGGTGAACATCGCAGCCCTTAGTTACGAATGATCCTCTGGTGTCTTGTGCCCTCTTTGTGCCTCACCACCCAGGCACTTTGGGTACAAAAGCTGAGTTAATGGCCCACCAAGGATCACTCCCGAGTAAGGAGGATCCTTCAGTAGCCTGCAACCGCCATGGTTCAAGGGATTGGACATCACATAACCTCCTTGCCGTTGACATAAGAGGAACGTGCATGTATTTACCGAAGAGGAGGCGCAGTTAGGCTGCAAGTGTGCTATGCTGATCCCCGGCTGTGCCTTTGATGCCTGGTGGGCATTACTAAGCAGCACTCAAGCGGCTGTAACACAGGGCATGGCAGAAGATGTGCACCAAACGGCACCACGATCGGGGCAGGGCAAGTGGAGAGTCTGTGCCAGTTTTGCCCACTACCCCCAACAGCCACTCAGTGCATTGTAGGAGGACCCATAAAACCCAGATCTCCTCTGCTTGCTCTCTGTCTTCCCAGGACGGACCACCCTGGCCCAGGGTCTCTCTCACTGTCCCCAGAGATCTATAACCCGCTGCATGCAGGGTTCCCCATTTTTCCTGTCCCCAGGCAGAGGCTGGGGCTTGGGAGGCATTTCCCATTGTTTAGCGCCTTAAGAATTGTCCATAGTGCAAATATTACTGAGTAGTTGTCGCTGAATAACGCAGCCTGTTCAAATCCAGAGAGATGGGCCCATGCACAGCTCTGCTTACCCAGCCAAGAGCCAGGCCTTGGGTCAGTCTGTAGCGTAAGGCAGCCCGGGCGGGGGAGGAGGGGATGGGCTTCGAGCCACATTGAAGGTGAGTAAAAGGAAAAAGTCAAAGTGTTCCAGGCCCCTGCGTCACAGTCCCCACCACTCCCCCTTTGGCACCGTCGCCACCATGTTTCCAAGGGCTGGGCAGCTGCAAGAGTGCTTTGAAGTGAAACCCAAGGAGACGAGCGCAGCTGGGGGGCAGGGGGTGAGGCTTCCCACCAGCTCTGCTGCCTCCCTCAAAATGGATCCCGGGGGGCTGTCTGCCTAGAGAGCAATGAGAGCCGGGCCCTGTGATCCGCAGGGCCGGCCGCGCTGCCTCAGAGATGGCCGTCTCCACTCCTCTCCTCACAGCCTGCTGCCTTCGGACACGGCAAGAAAAAGAAACAGATGCTCCTGCGTGGAGACGCAGCGCTAAGCCAGTGTCAAAGGAAGGGGCCAGAAATCCCCAAGTGACACTACATGCGTTTGCTCTGCACCTTCATGCCAGCGTCTGACAGCTTTACGGGGGCTGAGGCCAGCAGCCCTTTGCTTTGTGTTAGTCAGGAGGGGCAGGGAGGTGTTCAGCCGTTCACATCACCAGAAGCCAGGGGTGGAGCTGGCGGTGCAGAAGAGGCTTGGGGAGGGGGCTAAAGGGTGCACGCCTGGGAGGGGAGGGTTACAGTCCTTCACTTCAGCAATGGCAAGAGGAGAAGCAGCTCTAAGCTGTTGTAAATACCAGGAGGGTTGGGGTGGGGGCAGAGAAAAGGGCCAAGAGGAGCTGTGCTGCTCACTCACTTTACTCGTCACTGAGTCAGGATTTAAAGCCAGGTGAGTTCGACTGTCTGCGCCTCACAGCGCGGCCCTCGTCTCATTCTTTGTGCCGTACAGCACCTAGCACGCTTCGGGGGAGGCTGTAAAACTCACTGATAATAAACCAAGCAAAGCCTTCCAAGAGGAAGAGACTAAAAGCATCCCCCTCCAGGGCGTGGCTGCATGCTGTACAAGTGGGGCTATGTCGGAGCCATGGATGTGTTTGCACACTTCCTTTCTCCTGTCCTAGACCAGAGCGCCCTGGGGCAGGGAGGGGCTCCTCCTCTCTGTGTGTGCAGTACCCTGGCTCTGTTGTACATTTCAACCTAGCACAATGGAGCCCTGGCTGCACAGTCTGCCCCCACCGGCTCCAGCCTTCAGCAAACTCCAGCAGCTGCAAACAGACCCGGAAGAGCCTTGGGGCTGGTTTACATTGGGGGGGGGGGGGCAATGTAAGATAAGCAACTTCAGCTACAAGAATAGCGTAGCTGAAGTCGACGTATCTTATTTCGACTTCCCTCCCATCCTCACGGCGCGGGATTGACGGTCGCGGCTCCCCCGTCGACTCCACTTCCGCCTCTCGCCCTGGTGGAGTTCTGGAGTCGATGGGGAGTGATTTATCCGGGGATCGATTTATCGCGTCAGATGAGACACGATAAATCGATCCCCGATAGATCGATCGCTACCCGCCGATCCGGCGGGTAGTGTGGACGTACCCTTAGTATCATTCCTTGCCAGAGCTGTCTCAGACCCCTGCACACCTTAGCCCGGCCCCTGCTCCAATCCCTGCGCGTGAGGGCAGCCAGCTAGCTGTTGCCTTCTGACTTTGTTCCCAACAAAGACGCTCTCCAACACGCACCACAGCCTCTGCGCAAAGGGTGTTGTGGGTTTGTCCACAACCCAAACAGTCCCTCCATCATGTAAATCACCAGCCTTTCGCCGGACATGGAGAACAATAAAATAAAGCGCACAACACATCAATAAATACAAATATGACACCCACCAATCGCCATCCCCGGCAGCAGTAACACATGGCCAAGAACACCAAATCCCAGCTCGCAAAGGCAGTGCCCTCAGGACACAGGGAGCCCAAAAGGGAATATTCTCAGAGACCCTGAAGTATCATTCCCAGATTTTAGCCACAGGCTGGGGCACTAGAACAAAAACCAACATGTTGATGTTCGCAGAAAGAATAAATGTCTGGAACGAGACCGTCTGCAATTACTGGAATAACACAGTCAGAAAGGAAAACACCACAAATAATTATAGAGGAACGAGGAGGAATGGAAAGCCAGCCCCTCTGTATCTCTCTCTCTTCATGCAACAACACAGCCGTGATTCAGGGAAATTAACGTCTTCTAGAAACACAGCACTTCTCTTCCCTTGACTCAGTAGCCATCTCCTGGGTGGCAGGATAAGATTTACAAAATAATGAGCAGAAGTTTCTAATATCAGAACAGAAATCGGAGATCAATACTCTCGTGGTTAGCTGAAATGAACCACTAAAATCAGGACTCCGGCAATTAAGGGTATGTCTACACTACCCGCCCCAGATTGGTGGACAGCGATCGATCCAGCGGGGAGCGATTTATCGCATCTAGTCTGGATGTGATAAATCAACCCCCGAGCCCTCTCCCGTCGACTTCTGTACTCCAGCGCCGCAAGAGACGCAAGCAGAGTCGACGGAGGAGCAGCAGCAGTCGACTCACCGCAGTGAAGACACCACAGTAGGTCGATCTAAGTACGTCGACTTCAGCTACGTTATTCATGTAACCTGCCTTACAACCAGTGAAAACAGGACGCGGCTCGAGAACGAACAGGATAAAAGGGCCCAAGAAAACACAAATGGCTCACTTCCCAGGGCCTCTCTCTGCCAAACGTCACAAACCCGCGGCGCTCAACTGACAGACGTAGCTACCCTGACAGACTCCCATGGAAGATACTTACATGGAAACCACCTGTTCCCAGGGGGAGAGACAGGGTCAGACATCCAATGTCCTGCTATAGCTTATGCAGAACATACTCTCTGCCAGGGTGGAAGTGTGGAAAGCCTGGCACAGGACAAACTTAGCGCAAAGGGATTGTTAACGACACCATGAACCATTGGGCCACAGGCCCAGCCCTGCTCAAACAGCTCAGAAGGCAGCTGAGGCATTCCCTGGCATAGGGGAATCCTGCCTAGCTGATTCTACAGTGCGTCCTCCCCTGCCTGACCCCCGGAGTTGGGGAGGTAAGGGGTGTATGGCTGGAGCGCCCCTTGGGGGCTCTTACAAACCATGGAAACAGAGTGGCTTTGAACACCCATTAGCCCCTAGGATTTGGGAGACGCCATGTGCGAGAGCACCGGAGCCTCAGTCCCAGACACCACCCCAATCATGCTGGGATCAACAGGCCCACTCTGACAGGGACACACGCCACCATCCGCAGCCACCAGCCCACTGCAAAGTAGTTGAGGAAAAAGTTTCGTCCCACAGCCGCTGCTGCCAGGCCCTGGCCAGCAGGGGAGGAGCTGGAAGTGGGGCAGGCCGTGCCAAGAGCAGCCATAAGACAGGCGCTTGGAAGGTTAGCAATTTTTTGCACCGTCTAGTGACTTTTCAAGGCCCATTCGGCGACCTTAATTGAATGGCAGTTGGCCACGCTGCCTGCTATTGTTATTGGCGCTAGCTAGATCAAAGCTTGCGTGGGTAGGCCGACACATGCGGCAGTCACAGCTCTGACTGCAGCGTACACAAACCTTCAGTAGCTGGATCGCACATGGCTTCTCCTCCTCGATCCTTTGAGACAAACCCAAAAATCTCTGACTCCAGCCAGTCTCTTTTCCACCCTGACATGATCCCATTCCGCGAGCTCCGGAAAGGGGGCCCGACCCTCTGCCGCACCAGGCACTACGAGCTGCAAACACATGACCTCAAACCCCCAGAATGGCGACAGACGCTCCCACGATCTCTTAGTGAGGCTCAGAGAAGAATGAGCAAAATACAGCCCCCCTGGACGAAAAGGCCAAGTCCAGCTGTGGGTCAGACTATCCCGACCTCCCACACCTGAACGTCAATTTCCACCTCGGTACTTGCCACCTATGCGGACCAAGATTATTCCCCCACCATCCGGTGGAAAATCAACCCCTTGCAGGCACTAGGGAGAATCCTCTTCTGTGTGGAGACACAAATTCATGCGCGGGCAGAGGACCGGACTCTGCCCTGCCCCCAGGAAACAAGCACATACTGCACAGGCTGCAGTTTGTTGCCACGCCTCACTGGGGAACATAGTTGGGAGACTGATACTCTGCCTAGATTTTTCCTTTCTTCCTAGTTACAGCCCATGGATGCTTCCTGGGGACTGGCTAAGTTTTCAGGGTCTGTGTAGTGGGGGCGTCGTGCTGGGGACGAGGGAAAGTCTGTAGCCGCTGACAGAGAGGCTGGTTAAGGACTCTGCCCTGTAGTGAGTTCTACATGGGTCTACTTCCCACCCACCCCTCTGTCCTGTGCCTGCCCCCTCAGCAGCACCCACCTTGCCCGGGTACCAGGTGCTGTCCTGCCTTCTACACAGCTGGGCCTGCAGCAGAGGCTGGGGGTGAAGGGAGGAAGGGAGGGGGCATGGACTTCTCAGCATTGAGCCTAAAGGGAAGGAGCTCGCAGTGGAGTGTGGAGAGTGAAACCGTCTGCCGTAGTCATGGCCCCGTCCGTCTTTAAGTGGCCGCAGGATGGACAGCTGGGCAGCTTGGGTGGGAGGCCATTTAGAAGAGGGTAGGCCCGGCAGGAGAGAACTGGAATGGAACGTGGGCTGTGTGTTGGGACGAGTACACTGGCCACACCGCTCAGTATTTCAGGGCAGGTTAGTGAGGGGCCATCAGGGCCCTCGGGTTTCACATGTGATGTTCCTGTCTGGATCTGAATATACACCTCTGGCTGAGGGATTATTTTCTATACATAACCTGAGTGAGTGCATGCACTGTGCATGTATCTACAGTGCACACGCACGTGTGTGCTGTACAGTGTGTGTGTGTGGGGGGGGCAAATAAGCTCATGCACGTGTGTATATATACACACACAACATTATGTGTACACTTAATGTACTTGCTTGGCAGATGGACTAACTTTGTTAACAGACTATTTAAATTCCTAAGGGGGTACCTGTAACTATTAGAAATTGATTTTATGAGCCTGTTATACAAACATTACTCTTCAAGGTCTGAAGCATATTGAAATTCTTCCTGTTCTCTCTCAAACAGATGGTGCTTGGAATTTTTTTGAGCCGACTCGTATCCATAAATAATAACCTCCAATCTTGCTTGCAAGACAGGAACAATTCTAATTAAAAACGGTGAGAAACCCGCCATGTCTAACTCCTCCCCGCCCCTCCCCCCTTTGCACACTTCCTACAAAAACTCCTCGGAATAGGAAGGTTTTGGCAAAGCCGTCCTCAAGTGAGTGATTGTGAGTATTCCAGTATGTTTGTCATCATTAGGCAAAGCATACAAAAGGCTTCAGTGCAATTTGTGAGCCCTGGAATCCACACAGAACAAATATGCAAAAAGAGACGCCAATGTAATTTTTGGGCTGCAAATGAAGAAGCCTCAGATCATAGAGCAGAAAGGTGATCATCCCTCCCGGAAGCCCCTGAGTGACACTGGTGAGATTGCACCTGTAACACGGTGTTCAATTGGGCAACCCAGCATCGAGAATATGTCAACAAATTGGAAGCAACTGAAGGCAGGGGAGGGGGAGACAACAGATTAAAGGGCCTGAGGGACTGATTTCTAAGGAAAGATTAAAAGAGCTGAATCTGTCAAGCTCGACTAGGCAACAACTAAGTGTGCGTTGGGTGAGAGCCATGATAACAGTCTGCAAATATCTGAGGTGTTTACGCACCTCAGAGGGATGGGGGATTATTTAGTGTGGTACCTGGGGAGAGGGAAGGCATTCCAAGGCTGGCTTCACACTGTGTAAACACCGAGGAGAACAGACAGAATTAGAAACCAGGTTTCGATTCCACCGGCTTGCATTGGTTTATTCTTTATTCAAGTGAAAGCTTGTTTGAGAAGAGAGAACTTGCAGCTCATGACACAGATTCATTTAATCGAGAGGCCAAATGTTGTGTGAGGATTACTTTACATTGGTTTGGGGGTGAAGCAGAAGTCGTTTACGGAGATGAGGCTATCCAATCAGGAAACAGAAACAATGCCACATGACCTATCCCAAAGCTTTACTAGACCATTCCGAACATCAAATCGTTGACCAGTCACTTGCTACAAACCATTCACCAACAACCCGGAGCTCAGATATGGTCATAAATTGTATTCACTGAACAATGGGAAAAGATTAATTCAAAAGGGCGGGGGGCTCTTCCCTGACAGCTCAATAACAGAAAGTACCAGCTATGCCTGCTGGATAAATTGTTCACAGTGAATTGTTTTACCAGCTCTAAATGGGATGAAATTAAGCAAAGGAAAATTAATGCCAAGCATTACAAACACATGCCTGTGAGCAGGATGTACTAGGCTGAGGAATAGTCTCTCTGACAGGAAGCTGAGGGGGGCCCGATTGCTAGGACATTTAAAACTAGGCTGGCTAAGGCCTCAAGGAACAGTCTAGAGGGAACAATCCGGCTCTGGCTGCCAAGGAGGGGCCACGGTGGGATCAAATACGGTTTCTCTCTGTTACTCTGTGCCAGAAATTTGGGAATAAGCCCTGCTCTTCTGGATCTCACCAGCAGAGGGCAGATGCTGGCCATATAAACTCCCATTGGAACTGAGCACTTCGGCTGTCTGAGGAGGGAGTTGTGGTCTCTGCCCCTGCTAAACAAGCATCTGCTGCTTTTAACTGCTGTCATGAACTCTGAATAACCCTGCATGCAGGGGCGACACTGCAGAAAGATTCGGGGGCGGGGAGGGTAAAGTTGCATCGGCCTATAGAACGTTATATGGGATTATGTCATATCCTGCAAAGTCGGGGGAGGCAAGGGGACGAACCAAGGTCTGGGGAGCAACTGCCCCCTTCCTCCGGTTCCACAGCATGGATTCCCCGGGGCAGGGGGATCTAGCCATCGGCTGAAGGAAGCCTGACTCGGGGAATGGGGTTCCTCTGCTCTCTCTAGCCCAGGGCAGGGACTGGCTTCCTGAGGTGATGAGGTCATTCGGAGCTCTCCCTAACCCAGGGATGGGGTCCCGGGCAGCATTGCCAATTCTCTTGCCACTCCTGAGATATCGGGCATTTTTCATAAGGTCCCACTCACAGAAGCGAGTGAGCGTCTCTGTTTTGATTGAAAGAAAGAGGATGTTTCTAGCCAGCCTGGTTGCAAAAAAAAGTTTGAAGCAATGAATGCAAATAAAGAGCCAGAAATTTATTTATTTTTTAAATTCCCGGACATTGGGAGGCTAGATTCATGATTTTGGAATGCTCAGGGACTGACAGTACTACGGCCACCCTCATTCCTTTGCTGCTTTAAAAAAAAAACAAAAAAACATTTTCCCATAAACAAATCCAGGCAGTTTCCCTTTCTGACCTTTCCCCAGCTAACTGGAGACACATCCACCTACATGCATCAGGTCCTCTGGGGTCTCTTGTCCTTTCTTGTCCATTGGCAGTGCTGCCACAGCAGGACGGTGCACGTGGAGTTTCCTGTGCACGTGAGGTGAGCCGTTTGCAGGCGGGTGCTTCCCAGCCTGGAAAGGTACCTGAGAAACAGCAGTTTCACTGGAAGTCGACAGGCCTGATGCCAGGAGAGGATTAAACTTGTCAACCAGTTATTTCCTAGGACTTGAGGGAAGGGAGAAGTTCTCGTTAAAACCTCTTCGTAAAAACAAATGATTTCCTTGTTCCATCTGGTGTCTGATTTGGTTAGATCATAAAGTGGGAGCTATCACAGTCTGAGGGCAATTGCCTGGTAAATGGACTTTATAAGGAGATTTGTATTTGGGGAGGGGAGAGGAGAGGAGAGGAGGGGGTGAGTGTTAAATAGCCCATAAAGTGCAGAACAGCCTGAGATGGGCTTTTTGCAAAGCCCAGGTAGGCTGACCAGATAGCAAGCGTGAAAAACTGGGACAGGGAGTGGGGGGTAATAGGAGCCTATATAAGAAAAAGCCCCAAATATCAGGACTGTCCCTATAAAATCGGGACATCTGGTCACCCTAAGCCCAGGACAAGTGGCAACAACTTCATCCCACAGCTCAACTCCTGCATCCCACAGAGAAACAGCTAAATGGAGACAATAAAAGGATCTGCTCTTTACAGCAGTGTCACCTGGGAAATGATCAGGCACAAGCAAGGTGGTGCTTGCATTTGCAGATCTTTCAGTGGAAGGACAGCAGCAATGACCAGAAGAGCCCATTTCCCTCCCCTCTTTGTTATTCATAAGAAGAGCTCAGACTCATTACATCTCCAAGGAGCAGAGGAGGTGGGTGGCGAAGAGAGTTTCTGCAGGGAGATTCCCTCACCCTGGGCCAGTGGGCAGAGGCTTGTGTGTCACTTACAGGGAGAAATGTAGAAAGCAGCCGTGCCCCTAGAGTGATGGTGCATAGCAAATTAGCACAGACAGGCACTTGTAATGCAACACGGCAGGAAAAAAAAGCCAGCGCGATTTTTGGCTGAATGCACAAAATGCATCATCACATCATGGAGCAGGGAGGTGAGAGACCCTTTCTGTGTAGATGTGAGGAGATGCTCTGGTCTGGGCACCTTTTCCAGAACCCTTATCTGAGTCAAAACGACCCTAAAACCTCCAGAGCTGAAAATAAAAAGAATGCAGCAGCACAGAGCTAAGTGTCCCTATTCCCCTGCCTCCTCCCACTATGCTGTCTTGTATCTACACCCCCATCGGGGCATCACAGAGCGGCCAAGGTGGCCCCCTGGGAAACTCCCCTCTGTGCAGCCCCAGCATGCCAGGAGAGGGACTCGGAAGGGCAGAGTGCTCTGGCCAGGCCGGGCTGCAGCTGTGGGGAAGCCAGTGTAAGTGAGAGCCGCTCCTGGGACTGTTGTAACTTTCAGTGCCCCAAGGAGAGCAGAGAACCCCAGAGATGTAAAGGTGGAATAGAGCTCCCTCCTGCTGGGCTCCACCTCCTGAGAGATACAGCACAGGATCTGTGCTGGTCGCTTGTCTAAATACACCCACTTGGCACCCCTCTCTCACATACAAACACAAAACAATACACGTCATTTTTTAAGAACAGTATGGACAACGCCTTTAAACCATCAAGATGGCCACCTGCTTAAGCTGAGCAGCCGCATAAATCATGTCTGTGACCCATGTCGGTCCTCGCTCCTGCCCTCCGGGCGTAGGTGGGCAGGGGCCTAACTTCTCAGTGTTCCTGTGGAGCTCCAAGCACACCTGTGGATGCTATAAAATAAGAACTCGGTACCTGAAAGGCACCATCAAGCTGGAGAACTTGAAGATGGGCCGCAGGACTGGTTAGAAGGTAACTATAATCAGGGGCGGCTCTAGCCATTTCGCCGCACCAAGCATGGCAGCACGCCACGGGGGGCGCTCTGGCAGTCGCCAGTCCCGCGGCTTCGGTGGAGCATCCACAGGCACACCTGCGGGAGGTCCACCGGAGCCGCGGGACCAGCGGACCCTCTGCAGGCACGTCTGCGGGAGGTCCACCGGAGCCGCGGGACCAGCGGACCCTCTACAGGCACGTCTGCGGGAGGTCCACCGGAGCCGCGGGACCGGCGACCGGCAGAGCGCCCCCCACGGCATGCCGCCCCAAGCACGCTCTTGGCGTGCTGGGGCCTGGAGCCGCCCCTGACTATAATGATCCATGCTAGCAGCAGGGTACTACTGCACGTGTTCCTTGCAGTGCTGCAAAACCAGTGCCAAATGCTGGCTTTGTGGTGCTTTGCAGCGCTGACTCTTCGCCTTTCAAAGAGGTGCCCTATTTAGGCTGCAAGATACTGATTTATAATTGCGATCATGGTGGCACCTTGAGGGCCCAGCCAAGATCAGGACCCACTGTGCTAGCAAGAGCCAGCCCTTGTTTGGAAGAGCTGACAATTTATGTGGCGAGATCAGGGCTGGCGCAACCCATTAGGCGACCTAGGCGGTCGCCGAGGGTACTAACATTTGGGGGGCGGCGACCGCGGCAGCCGGACCTTCCGCCGCCTCTGTCGGGGGCGGCATTTCAGGGGCGGGACCTTCCGCTGCCTAGGGTGGCAAAAAAGCTGGCGGCGCTCCTGGGCAAGATAGGCAGATGGGTGGGAGAGGAAAGAGATATACCCAAGATCACAGAGTCACTAACAGAACCAGGTCTCCTTCATGCCAGCCCAGTGGCCCTGAGATTCTAGCACAGACCATTTCCACCACACAGTTCTTCTGATTACAGATTCAGCCAAATGGTTAAAGAGGCTGGAGGGCTGGATTTAAATAAATAATAATAATTTTAACTGCCAAATTGCTCCTGCGCTGAGGTGCTTTAGGCTCTGCACAATGCAATAAAACCCACTGCTAAAAAACAACACACTAAAATGTTATAAAAACCCTACTCATTAAAATTAGCAATTAAACAAATTACAGGGAGCTATACAGGCAGAAAGTGGGAGGGAGAGCAGTCAGAGATTGCTTGGTAATTTGTAGCCACTGATAAATAAAACAATGGTGTCATTTACTAGTGATCCCAGAGAATTATTTAATTTTGCTTAGAATTTTTCCATTTTTGGTTGAAATTACCTCATAATTTTTAATTACCGATGCCTAACACAACGATGAATGGCTGCTATTTACTGGTGTCTGCTCAGAATGACTTACAGTCAACGGGGAATTGTTAAATTGTTCAATGAAAACGATACAAGTGTTTTCACATTAAGAGAAATCGGATCGTCCCCTCCACTTACACGAGCAATGGGAACTCCGCTTTGGTGAGACTTGCTCCGACGCCGGGGCGGGAGAAGGCAGCTGTCGTGCTCTGTATACGTGTTCCCTACCACACCAGTCTCACTCACTGTTACTCTGTGCTCCGTAGACGTACAGAATACGAGTCTCAAGGCAGCAGCCATCTTTGATATGTTTCTACAGTGGCCTGGTCTCCAGGTGCTACCACAATACAGCGTGAACAGGACCCTCACGCCCAGGGGGCTCGCTCCCTTAGAGGGACTGTCTAACTTGACACCCAGCTCTAAGGCCAGGGAGGACATTTTTATCATAGCACAGCAGTGTAGGAGTGGGTGGGTCAAGACAAGAGGATAGATGATGCTCGGAGACTATGGGGAAGGGGTCTATATAGCACTGCGAGTTTGGTTAAACCTTGTGGAAACCTTCACATCGGAAACAATTTAAATTCCTTTATGGAACCGGCTAGCTGAAGCAATTGCAGCCTCTGCCCCAAACACAAGCACACTCACCACACAAAACAAAGGCACATGGGAGCGGAGGGGGTTCCCTGGATATCTCCATGCTCCATTTGTAAAGGAGAGGCAGAAAGAGCAGAAAAGCAGAGAGAGATGGCCACGAGGAAGCACCAGACACAGCCACGGAAGCATGGGCAGCGTGGCCCTGCGAAAGAGGTAAGAGAGAGAGCTCTTGGAGTGAACGGTGGCTAGAAAGGGGCTTGGAGTTGTGTCTCCTGTTGTGTTTGGGGAAAGAAGACTGTGCACCCTCTTTATGAATAAGCAGGATTGTGTCAGAGGTACCCAACTCCAACAATGTCTCCTCACCAGAACAACGCGCAGAACTCTGAATTTTGGCTAACCACTAGGATCAGAGGGGTACAAAATGAAAATGTGGCCGGGGGGAAGCGTTTTAAGAATAAAGTCACATTCTGTCCCTTCCCCACATCCTTGGTCTGCTCAGCTTTTCCTTCTCCGAGAGGCATCAAGATCCAGATTCTTATTTGGCACCAGTGTTACCCTGGCTGGCACACTGTGTCCATTGGCCCACAATTCAAGAAGGATGTTGGTAAATTGGAGAGGAATCAGAGAAAAGCCACAAGAATGATTAAAGGATGAGAAAACCTGCCTTATAGTGATAAGCTAAATAGATTGAGCTCTTTGAGTCTAACAAAGAGAAGGTTAAGGGTGACTTGAGTCTTATAGGCTGTAAGAATCCACATGGAGAACAAATATTTAAGAATGAGCTCTTCAGTCTAGCAAAGGTACAACATGGTCCAATGGCTGCAAGCTGAAGCTAGACAAATTCAGACCGGAAAAAAGGCATACATTTTTAACAGTGAGAGTAATTAGCCGTTGGAACAATTTACCATGGCGGATTCTCCATTACTGACAACTGTTAAATCACTATTGGATGTTTTTTCTAAGAGATCTGCGGTAGGAATTATTGTGAGAAGTTCTCTGGCCTGTGTGATATGGGAGGCCAGACAGGATGATCACAATGGTCCTTTCTGGCCTTAGAATCTATGAATAAGGTCCTTAAAGGCATTTAGGCACCTAACTCCCACTGCTCTCAATGAAAGTTAGGTGTCTGAATATCTTCGATGACCTGGGCCCAGCAAACAGCAGAGGGGAGTGAGAAGCTGCTCCTTGGGTGCAACTCAGGGAAGGAACTCTGCAGGGCTCAGGAACTGAGGTGGAGCTCGGCCCTGCCAATGCCAACAGCTGTGTGCCCATCTGGCCTTGCAGGTATCCACAGGTGGAGTCCCCCAGTGGGTCCTGCATGCTCAGTGGCCTCTTCTCCTTTAGTGTCCTAAACTGGAGAGCTCTGAGTTTGGAAGCTGGGAACCGAGGTATTGGAGAATTTTAAATGTCTTCTTTTCTCCCATTTAAGGGGGAGAAATAACAGGGAAATGCATGATAAAACCCGAGAGCTTTCCTGTTAGGCTCACAGAAAGAGTTCCATGAGCGCTCCCTTGTAAATTCAATTCCAATCAGTTTATTGGCATGATAAGGTGAGACTCGGTGCCAAGATGCATACATCACGGCCAGCATTTCCAAAAGCCTGCAAAGGCTCAAACAGCCTTTCTGGTGCCCGGAAAGGGGCTGTCGGAGGAACTGGGCACTCAGGAGGGGTGGATGAAAGCTGAGAGATGGGCACACCCACCTCATCCTAGGACATGTGCCCTGCTAAGGTGCATGGGTATGTGGCTGGCTTCCCAGGCAGTATTTTCGTGAGCTCCAGGACTATTACAGGGACTCAGAAGCAAGCCAAGCCAAGGGCACAAGCTCAGGTATTTAGCTACTCCCTGCACCCCTACACATACAGAGAAATTCATGTCAATAAACCCAGAGAGCACCAGCTCTGCTCATGAACTGTAGAGAAACAAGTCTCTGGTGCAGATAGGCATTTTAACATTAGACAGGGGATGCAGAGGAGAACGCTCTGGAAGTCACATAGGAGAAGGGTTCACGACCCTCCCTCCTTCTTCTTTAGGTGCACAGCCAGGCCTTCCACCCCCACCTTTTGTGCTCCTGAGGGGTATTCACACATCTCGTGCTCCCAAATCAAATCTCCTCTTCTGGGGTCTGGTTTATTAACAGGCCAGTTATATTCCCACCCTCAGACAGGAAGCCCCACTCCTCTGCCACAGCTTTTCAGTCTTCTACAGCTCTCACACTAGTGTCTACAAGCAGCTCTTCCTCCAGGGTTCACAACGGACCTTGCCCCCTTACTGGTTCCCCTACAGCCTCATTCCTTTTGGCTGCAGGAGGCCACAGTAGTTTCTGGCAGTCCCTAGGCCCTTTCGCCAGCTTCTGGCCAGAGCTCCACTCAGGTTCCATCTCACGCCCTTCCCAGGAAAGATCTAACAGCCACAGCTGTTTCCCTTCAAGTCTCCAAGCAAAGAGTCTGCCTACTTTCCCCTAGCCCTCCCCGACTGGTGCAGGGGCTTAGCTTTTATAGCCTGCATTTTCTCCCAGCAGGCCTTGCCCTCAGTTAATAACCACATGGTCCCTGGAGACTACAACTCCCAGAATGCTTTTTCTTAAAGGGCCAGCTCATTCTGTTCCAGGATCTACAGCATCAATTGGAGCATCAAAGTGCTGTGAGTTAGCACTTTACTAATTAGCTCGTAGGCCTTTTGGCTGACAGCACTGAAGCTGCCTATGGCTGCTGGTGCTGGCAGGTAGGGAACTTGCAGACAGGCACTTGCCTCACACCTGACAGGTTAATAGGAAAGTGGGACTTCTAGGTGGATAGTGTATGGGAGGAGGGGAGTACAAAATCAGTCATGCATTGTGCACCAGAGGTAGTGAGAGATAGTGTAACGCCTGGTGTGGCTATGGACATGGCATCATCAGTCCATGTAGCTACATCTACACCAGCATGACAAGTGTGAGCGGGAGCTCGGGCACACTACGATTATAGGCCAAGCAGCTCATGTGATGTCTTCAGGGAAGATTCTACCCATAGCCTCTGAGCTGATGACATAACATTAGGGCTGCCATTTCCCTCGAAGGGACTCAATGCCCCAAGCTGAGCAGCCGCTCACGAGTTCAGAACAGATTTTTCTGGCAGCATGAGAGTGCCAGCGGCCGGCCCGAATTGCATTCTCCCTTCTCTTTCCCTGCAAAGACGCTGTAACCCCCTGATTCCAGGCCAAGAGGAGCCCCCCCCCACACACACTGTAAGTTGTCTCAGTGGGGCACCACCCTCTGGCTACCCAGGGGTGCACGTGTGTGTGTGTTCTGCAGAACCAGAATGTGCCAGCACAGCAGCAGGGTGGGAAGGAGTCAGAGATGCTGTCTTACCTCCATCATAAGTGAACCGTGATCGGCTGAATGGCGCAGGGAGAGCCAGGGTGAGGGTCATCACTACAGCCAACGGGAGAAGTGCTTGGAACCCAGGATGGAAGCTCAATCGAAGAGGACAGTGGTAGAGAAGGAAGCGTCACTGCCAACCAGCCAGCATTCTCCTCTCCAGCCAATACCAGGTGTTCTCCAGCCTTGGATGTCAACTGGCTGTAGGTAGCCACCCAATCTTCAGCACCTATTCAATCGTGAGAAAACGGTTAAAACCCAGTTCTACTGGCCTCACACTGAGGAACTTCTCCTGCGTGCTGAGCAGGGGTTGTGGTTGTGGTACTCATTGGTATCTAACAAAGCCAGGTCAATGGACACCATGAGTAGAGGCAGTTCAGTGTACGTGAATGCAAGGTAACACTCCCATGGGACGCAATAAGCTTACAGGTAAGTTAACTGTAACTACTCAGGAAAGAGACCTGGACAGCTCAATGAAGACCTTAGTTCAGGATGCAAGCAGTGGTCAAAAGAGAAAACAAGATGCTACAATGCATAATAAATAGGATAGGAAGTGTCATGCCATTGCATAAGTCAATGGTATGCCCACCTCCGGAAGAGTGTATTCAGTTCTGGTTACTCTATTGCAGCAAAATATAGCAGAAGTAGAGGGGTTCTGAGGCAGGCCACTAGCCCTAATAGGAGTCTGGAGAGACTTGGGAGAAGAGAGGATGGGACTGTTTAGTTTAGAAAGATGATGGAAGAGGAACATAGAGGTCCTGTAACAGGATGTTACCTGATCTGGCATCAGACCCTGTGCTACTGCCTCAGTTTCCCCTTCTTGGGCTCCTCAAAAACTGCACACAGCCCATGGTCAGGCAAACAATACCCCCTTCTGGGGCTCTGGTTCATTAGAACATCACAATTCAATGCCAACTTAAATCAAGATGAGCCTTTCCCCTTCTCCACAGTTTCGTTTGTCCCTTGATGGCTTCACCTGATTTTTGCAAAACCCCGGCTCCTGCTAACTCAAGCCTCTTTCTTTTATCTCTTCTGCAGGTAGCTCCAGACAGGCCTTTCTATCTGGCTGGAGTGCAGAGCACCTTCCCTGCTCCTCTCGAAAGCTTTAGCCCCTCCAGAGGAACCTCCCTGCAAGTCTGTCTCCCTCTCTTTTTTACTGGAGCAACCTTCCTCTTAGGGCTTGTCTACACTACAGGACTATTTAATTTGTGTATCCATACTAAATACACAAATTTCCACATTCACTTTGGGCGGTGCACTGTGGGAAATGGGAAGCTCCCACAGTTGGATTTCCCCAATGCATGCTGGGGAAAATGTGTCGTCATTGAACCGTCAATCCCGCCTCCCTCTCTTCCTTGGAAATCTGTTCGCGCCCTTCTCTGGTCGGTTACAGCGCGGACGCCACAGCACTGCGAGCATGGAGCCCGCTGTGATCATCGCTGCACTTATGGTGTCAACTCCTCCTCTTCCACAGTCAGATGCTGAGAAACCGGGTGAGGAGGCTCCGAGTGGCGCAGACCTCTCAGAAAGCACGGGCAGTGGAGATCATGGTGGCAATGGGTCAAGTTCATGGTGTGGAGCGATTCTGGGCCAACAAGCACAGACTGGTGGGACCGCATAGTGCTGCAGGTCTGGGATGACACAGAGTGGCTGCGAAACTTCAGGATGACACTTTCCTTGAACTGTGTGACTTGCTGTCCCCTGCCCTGAAGCGCCAGGACACAAGGATGCGAGCAGCCCTGACTGTGCAGAAGCGTGTGGCCATAGCTCCTCTGGAAACTTTACCCGCCAGACAGCAGGTCAGCAGTAGCCCACTTTGGGCGGGGCAAATCTACGTGGGGATTGCTGTCATTTCCAACGCAATCGCGCAAGAAACAACTGCTCTCAAAGGTGACTGACTGTCGGAAATGTCCAGGTCATCATAGATGGCATGGGATTCCCAAACTGCGGTGGGGCTATAGATGGGACTCACATCCCTATCCTGGCACCAGCCCACCAGGCCAGCGAGTACATTAACCGAAAGGGCTACTTTTCAATGGTGCTGCAAGCTGTGGTGGACCATAGGGGACGTTTTACCAACATCAACGTCGGGTGGGCGGGCAAGGTTCATGTGTTCAGGAACTCTGGTCTGTTTAGCAGGCAGGCACTTTCTTCCCGGACCACAAAATAACGGTTGGGGATGTGCAGATGCCTACAGTGATCCTCGGGGACCCGCCCTACCCTATGCGGGACCTGGCTCATGAAGCCCTATACAGGCGCCTTGGACACTGAAAAGGAACTCTTCAACTACCGGCTGAGCAAGTGCAGAATGGTGGTGGAGTGTGCGGAGATGGCGGACCTTACTGACTCGCTCGGACATCAGCGAAAAGAATATCCCGTAGTTATTGCTGCTTGCTGTGTGCTCCACAATCTCTGTGAGAGCAAGGGCGAGACTTTTTTGCCGCTTGGAGGTTGAGGCAAATCGCCTGGCTGCTGTTTATGATCAGCCAGACACCCGTGCTGAGAGAATATCCCAGCTATGCATCAGGAGGCTTTGGCAGGGTAACCTGTGACTGTCCACTTGATTTTAAGAGAGCCTGATCATAAACCAAGTTTTCCCCACTTCCCAAGGACGTTTTAAAACTAAGGACATGTTTTAGTAATTAATAATAAATCTTTCGTTGACTTTGCATTTCTGTTTCTTCGTTGAAACATGGAAGCATTCTGTGCTGGTTAAGGTGTGCACTGATGGGTGGGTTTGCAGGAAGGTGCCGTCCTTGGATAGGGGTTACCATGGGCTGTGGGTTTGGGCGTTGGAAGGGGTGAGGGTGTGGGGAAGGGTGAGTATCTGCCCCTGGATGAGGTCTCTTTTTGGGGCTCGGGGCACCGGGAGGATCGTGACTACGGTCCAAATGCATGTGAAGGAAGCCTGCCTTTACATTCGGGATGTCAGGCACCAGGACCCTGCACAAGCATACACATCAAGGAAAGACCGGGGCAGCATACACCACACAGACTGTCCCTGGTGCCTAGTGACTGCAGTCTGTGTGCCCTGCAGTTGACCCTGCAGCCAAGTCTGTAGCATGGCACTGTGGGCTATGCAGTGACATTCACAGAACAACAGAAAGTCTTCTGACACCAGAAACGTGTGAAACAGTCAGTAACACCAAACCGCTTTTAATAATGTAATACACAGTGGGGGGTTTGAACTTGGAGTTGGGACTGGTTGATGCTGTAAAGAAAGAGCTTGTACAAATTTACACAGTTGTCTCTAACATTATCGGTGTGCTGCGGTGCAGGGACAGTTCTCACGGCCCCTACCGCCTCCGTCTTGTCACTTTGGGTGAGGGGACAGGACTTCTTGGCGTTGGAGCGGTTGCAGATGCACTGCAGGGGCTCTCTCCTCCTGACTGCGGTCTTGCAGAACATCTACAAGGCGTTGCTCCTCATTAGACCAAGCAGCGTTTGAGTCGCCTGCTGGTCTTCCTGCCGCCACCTATCCTCCGTTCCAGGTGTGTGCGATGCTGCTGACACAGGCTCTCCTCGACTGTCTCTGCTCTGCCGCCTCCGCTCTGGAGCTGGCCATCAGTTCCTGGAACATGTCGTCCCTTGTCTTTTTCTTTTAATCTGAGCCAGCCTCTGGGCAGTCCGTGAAGGGCTGTGTGATGCGAAACAGTAGGTGATTTCCTTGAACAAATACATGTTTGCCAACAGTAAACACAGTCTAGTCATTTTCAGTTAATAATACAAAACAGGGAACCAAGTCTCAGGAGATCTCGGAACTAGTCCGAGATTTGAATACGCTCGGCCTCATTGGCGGCGCGATTGCACTGGATAGCGGAGAGACAGCTGCATCCCTCTTGCACAAAGTCCTGGTAAGCCTTACAGTACAGACTGCTTATCAGATAGTGCTTAGCTGTGCTCTCCTGCTGGAGGCAATGTGCAAAGCAGAAAAGATGCATCTCCCGCCAGTGAAAGACCCTGTATGCTTTTCCTCTGAGGCCTGCAACACGTGGCTGTTAAGCGAGGTCATTCTTATGCAAAGTAAAACTCTGTTAAGCGAGGGTCATTCTTATGCAAAGTAAAAGTCTACCATGCACAATAGTAACAGTACACTAATTCCACTAATTAGATGCAGCACTTCCACAACGACATCACCCTGAGGCGTGTCAGGCGCACACAGAGAGAGCGGATGTTAATAGAAGCCCTGCACAGACCAGGACCCTACGCTGCCATGCTCGTAGGCGATGGTCCCCCTCTACCTGAGGATGGCATGGCGCGGAAGAGTGTGCTTCAACGGAGCACCCAAGCACCTCTCCCAAGAAACCTCTTGCTGAGGCTTTTCCAGCTGCTCTCTGAGAGCTTTTTGAAATATCCCCAGAGGACTATTGCTCCATTGCTGTTTGTGTAGACCTGCTGTTTGTTTAGTTTCATATTTAAAAATGTTTATATAGTATTTCTATTTTTATATAAATCCCTGTTTCTTAAAAAATAAATGTTTCCCTGTTTGTAGCACTTACCGCCTGATCCTTCCCTGATTCCGAGTCCTGGTTGGATCTCTGTGAGGGTGATGAAGAGATCCTGGCTGTCAGGAAAGCGGGAGTGGGTTCGATGTCGCCTGCGCCGTCCTCTAAAGACCCTTCCTCATCTTCCCCATCGGCGAACAGGGAGGGGAACTGTCCCGACACTATTCCGTCCTCGGAGTCCACCGTCACTGGTGGGGCACTGGCAGACCCACCTAGAATGGCATGCAGTGCCTCGTAGAAGCGGCATGTCTGGGGCTGGGCTCGGGTTGCGCTCTGACTTTTGATACCCTTGTCTTAGGTCCTTCACTTTCACGCGGCACTGCATCGCATCCCGGCTGTATCCTTTGTCTTTCATGGCTTTAGAGACCTTCCGCTTGTTGGAGCGCAGCTCGGAGGCACAGACTCCTCGCCCCACACAGCGATCAGATCCTGGACTTCCCGGTCACTCCATGCTGGGGACCTCTTTCTATTCTGGGATTGCCCGGACTCCTCTGCTGGAGAGCTCTGCATCGTTGCAGGTGCTGCGGAGCTCGCCCCAATGTGCAACCAGAACGTCAGATTCAAACCGCCCAGACAGGAAAATGAATTCAAATTTTCGCGGGTCATTTCCTGTGTGGCTGGCCAGAGAATCCAAGCTCGGAATGCTGTCCAGAGCGTCAACAGAGTGGTGAACTGTGGGATAGCTCCCGGAGCTGCTAAGTTCGATTAGCATCCACACCAAGCCTAATTAGCGTTACTCCACCTGCCGGGTGGAGAAGAGCCCTCTAGTTCGATTAAATGGCTCCTGGTGTGGACGGTTGGCTGATAAATTCGAATTAAAGTCCTAGTGTAGACCAGGCCTTAGAGAAAGTCCTGCCCCAGGCTGTTATCAGGTGATACAGGTCACCTGACCCACCCACCCAAGCTCAAGTCCATTGCTTGGGACCAGATAACGAGGCACAAGTATAACTTAGCTCCAACTCCCTTAAAGGGCCAGCCCACCCTGCAGTACAGATCTAAAATAATGGATGGTATAGAGAAGGTAAGTTGTGCATTCCTGTTTACCCTGCCTTCTAATACCAGTGCAAGGGAATAGTCATCTAAAGTCACAGGCAGAAAACTGAAAACTGCTAAGAGGAAACATGCTTTTACATAATGCATAATTCATTTGCGGAACATGTTGCCACAAGATATTATCGAGGCAAAGAGCTTTGTAGGATTTTTTAAAAGATCAGACGTTTATTTGGCTAATAAAAACATCTACGGTGACATTAGTGAAGGAAGACACAATAAAACTATATAGAAGGGATATAAGCCCTTGTGTTTCAGAGCATAAACCAATAACTAACAGCCAGGGGCTAGGAAGAAATTCCCTCTGAGGGGCTGGTTATTCCATAACTGTGTATTAGGAGTTTTCCTATACCATTCTCTGAGGCATCTGGCACTGGCCACTGCTGGAGACAGGATACGGGACTGGTCTGATCCGGTATGGCAAGTCTTACGTTTCTAAGTTCCTACATTTTGTTTTGGTTTTAAATTAGATCCAGATCCCTTAAGCCCCCAAGAAGCCTTTGTCATTAATCCTCTCCACACACAACCTGACCACAAGCCCCAGGTATTGGAAATCATTGCTCAGAAATTGGCTCCCTTCCAGCAGAAGGGTACTGGCTGCTGCTGACTCACAGAGGACCTGACCTGATAACAGCGCCGATCCCTGGAAGCCAACGGGCACAGGACGGAGAAGGACAGTGCTGAATGCTGCTGATGATTGTTCAGAAAGCCGGGAGGCTTTTAGCACCATGAAAAGGGGCTTTGTCCAAGTGAGAACGCGGCACTGCCTGGACTCTGTCAGACACTGGTTACTAGTAACCAGACTGGAATGCAGTAGGTAGATACATCACTGTTTTGGCGAGGGCCCAGCTCCACGTGGAGAATTGCAGACCTCCAGCTGTTTAGATGCCCTCGCCCAGAGAGTGTTTGTAATTGTAAGGTTGAAGACAGAGAGATGGGGTGTGTGTTAGAGAAGTGCATCCGAGACTTGCAGATCTCCCCTTTGTAAGGGGTATGACTCTCTGGAAGGATAAGTATCATATCACCCTTAATGGTGTGACTGCGCTAATGAGATGATGTCATGTTGACACAGGAGTGACCATGCACATATGTTAAACTCTGAGTGGGAACTAGATTTAGCACTGCTCTCTCCACCCCCACCTCTGCGCTCTAGCCTGCACTCGCTGGGTAGTTCAGAGCCAGATGTTACAGCATCCCATTGATTTATCATTCCATCATGTGGCAGTAATGCCTGTTGTCAGGATTCTCTTCCACTGCCAGGCATTCTGGTTCACTTCTTTTTGTTTTAAGTTTCTTACATTTGTATATAGACATTTACGCTAGTTTTGGCCATCTGCCTATTTGTGTTTAACTCCTTAGTCTAACCCCCAGTTACTTTTCCTGAATTCACAGCTGTGATCTCAGCCAGCTCTCCTTCAGTTCATCTGCAATTTCTGTCCTGTCCTATAGTGTATACAGAGCTATCTTTGAATTGCTGACACCTGTAGCACAGAGATGTCCTTGTCAGGTCAAAATATTTCTCAATTCTACTGTTGGCTTTCCCCCAATCCCTAGTTTAATTAATTCAGACCTTATTGCAGTCAATAAATTGGGGTTCTGGTTCTAGTCAGCTTGCAATTTCTGCAGTGGAGAAGGAAGCCAATGTGCTTCTGCGGCATCGTTTAGTGCTGGTGAATTTAACAGGTGGACATTTTAGGGTGCCATGTTTTCAGGTCTGTCTCCCAGAGTCACCTCTTTGACATCACTCATGGTTTGGGGGAGGGGGACCTTCACCACAGTCATTGTGTTCATGTTGCTTGCATTTGGAAAGCTCTTTATAATAAGATATAATAAGATGTCCTAAAATCACCCTTCTAAACTCCTGCATTCTTGCTCTCAAATGCTCCCTTCTCAAGTCACCTTCTTTCAGAGTACCAAAGCCCCCAGCGATTTCTTCAGGTACTCTTTTTATTATAAGCTTAGTAATTGCAGTCAGGGGATGAAAACTCTGAATGATCAGCAGCCCAAGACACGGCTGACCACTCTCTACTTCTTGAATATTGTTTGCCATTGGCTTTCGCAACTCCGTCCTCTCGCTGTTCTCCCCGATGGAACCTTTGGTGTCTCATTCAGCGAACCCGATCTGTAGTGATCATCCCACAGAGCCCTCGTCTCTTCTGCACCTTCTCTAGGGGCTCTGATCCCTTCATGACTCCAATCACCATCTTTGTGCTCAGGAGTCACAGATCTCCCTCCATCCAATCCCATGCATCTCTCTGACCTCTCCTGACAGATGTCTGTTTGGCAGCAGAAATGAAACTTGGTTAAAATGGAGTTCCTCCTCTTCCCCTACTCTTGTTCACCTTTGAGAACATGATTATCCTCCCAGTCACTCAGGCCCCTAATCTGGGCACTGTTTTTGACTCTGCCCTCTCTCTATGCATTCTTGCATCCAGGCTGTATCCAAATCTTGCTGCTTTCTCCTTCATGACATCTTCAAGATCTGACCTGTCCTCTCTGCATAGATGGCCAAAGTTCTTCATTATCATTATCTAAGCCCTGGTCTACACTGGGGGAGGGGGGCAATTGATCTAAGTTACTCAACTTCAGCTCCGTGAATAACGTAGCTAAAGTCGATGTACTTAGATCGACTTACCGTGGTATCTTCACTGTGGTGAGTTGACTGCTGCCACTCCCCCATCAACTCTGCTTGCGCCTCTCGCAGCGCTGGAGTGCAGGAGTCGATGGGAGAGTGCTCGGGGGTCCATTTATTGTGTCTAGACTAGACACAATAAATCAATCCCAGCTGGATCGATCACTGCCCGCCAATCTGGCGGGTAGTGAAGACATACCCTCAGTTACTGTAACTTCCCCCTCTCTGGCTTTGACTGCTGAAAACTTGTCCTCCTCCAGTCCATTCAAAACACCGCTGCTGAAATAACTCTCCTAACTGGTCACTTTCATCATGTCACATCTCCTCTTTGAGCCCCACCACTTGACTCCCCCTTTTCCACCACATTAGAGACAAGCAGCTTGTCTCTACCTTTAAAGCCCTACTTACCTGGGGGATTTCAACTATCCCCAGATTGACTGGGTACATGTTACCTCAAGATGGGATGCTGAGAAAAAATTTCTAGACACCATTAATGACTGCTTCTTGGAGCAGCTAATCTTAGAATCCACCAGGGAGAGAAAATTCTTGATTTAGACCTAAGTGGAGCACAGGATCTGGTCCAACAGGTGACTATAGCAGAACCACTGAGTAAAAGCAACCATAATGTAATTATGTAACATCCTTGTAGAGTACAAAATATCAAAGAAACCCACTATAAAGTAGCATTTAACTTCAAAAAGTGGAACTATGCAAAAATGAAGATGCTAGTTAAATGGGAATTAATAGGAACAGTCACAATAGTGAAATGCCTGCAAACTACATGCAAACTTTTTAAAAATACCTTAACAGAGGCTCAAACTAAATGTATACCCCTAATTAAAAAAAAACAGTAAGAGGACCAAAAAATGCCACAACAGCTAAACAACAGAGTAAAAAACGCAGCTAGAGACAAAAAAAAAAAACATCTTTTGAAAAACTGGAAGTCAAATCCTACTGAGGAAAATAGAAAGGTGCATAAGCTCTGGAAAGTCAAGTATAAAAGTATAACTAGGCAGGCCTAAACTAGCAAATGACAAAAAGCAAGAACTTTGTTAAGTACATCAGAAGCCTGCCAATCAATCAGGGGGGCCACTGGATGATAGAGGTGAAAGAAAACAAAGCCATTGTGGATAAGTTAAATGCATTCTTCTCTGTAGACGAATTGAAGGAGATTGCCACACTGGAGCCATTCATTTTAGGCGACAAATCTGAGGAACTGTCCCAGATTGAGGTGTCAATAGAGTAGGTTTGATAAACTTAACAGTAATAAGTCACCATGACCAGATGGGATTCACCCAAGAGTTCTGAAGGAACTCAAATGTGAAACTGCAGAACCACTAACTGTGGTATGTAACCTATTGCTTAAATCAGCCCCTGTATCAGATACCTGGAGAGTAGCTAATGTGATGCCAATTTTTAAAAAAGGATCTAGAGGCAATCCTGGCAATTACAGGCTGGTAAATCTAAGTTCAGAACCGGGCAAATTGGTTGAACCTATAATAAAGAACAGAATTATCAGACACATAGATGAACACAGTATGTTAGGGAAGACTCAACATGGCTGTTGTAAAGGGAAATCATGCCTCACCACTCTATTAGAATTCTTCAAGGGTGTCAGTGCACACGTGGACCAGGATGATCTAGGGGATCCAGCCAGGTCAGGGAATAATCCACTCTTCACATTTATTCACACAAACAACTAGGTGAACTATTCCAAATAGGGAACAAGTCTGCGAAGATTCCCAACTTGTCGCTAGATATTCATGACCACGAAAAGGGGAGCTAAATTCACAGAACAACTTACTCCATATAACATTGTTTGCAGGGCTCTAATCCAGCATTGCAGAACCATTATGGAGATTGGGACTTTCATTCCTATGTCTTCATAAAGGTTCATCTGGGATCGTTCCCACGCAGCAGCTGCAGAACCAGCTGCTATGGAGCTAAATGTTGGAACCTTGCAACACTGTGGTCTAGCAGCTGGAGCCAATGAACTGTGTAGCTGGGGAAGAATATAGACTACAGCAATCCCAGGACTACCCCACTCATTGCTCTCAAGCTCCAGTTCCAGAGGCCGTGTGTGCAATAATATGTTTTACAAAGGGTGGGCACGATTGGCTCCATATTTATTTGAAAGAAAGTTCCAGGCATAGACACAGCTTTAGGGTTTATTGTTAAACAGATTATTTATTTATGTCGGTTAATAAAATGTGCCTTGAATGGCTTTTAGCTGCATTGCTTCCTAGCAGCTGCCTGTGATGTCATTCAAGCTGCTGGACAATGGTCCTAGGCGCATCTACAGTGCGCAGGTGGCCATACGACTCCATTCAGGGTTTTAGCTAAAGAACTCTTCAGGCTTGGTTATCACTGGGGCCTGCACTCCGTTCCCCTCAGGGGTCCTCAGAGAGCGGAGACGAGACAAAAAGCCAACAGGCAGGTTTGGGGACTTTCCACCATATGCTCCAAGAATTAGAAAACCTAAACCGATGTTACATATTAAGAACACAAACCTTAAGTAAAACATTAAAGGCTGTTGACATAAGAGGCTGCAATTAGGCCATGCACGTTACACTGGGAAGTTTTCCCTTCCCCATGTGCTCGAAGCTGGATGGCAGAATCCAAAACCAGCAATCGGAGGGCGTTTTATTGCATTGGCTCTGCAGCCAAATATGTTAATTCTCCGCTGAACGGCCAGGCTGAAATCCTGAGCCATCCCCCTCTGCGTAGTCAGCAGCACTTAGAGTGCAAGACAGAGGCAGTTTGCTGCTGAGTAGCAGTGTGTGCAGGGTAATGGAGATTCATGCACAGCCAGGACCCAGGCTGTAATTATTATTATTATTGTTATTTATAGAGCACTCTAAATGTGCCTGACTGAGAGCGAGGAGGGAACCTAGCAGTGCATTTTAAACTAACACATACAGTGCCCACAACTGTTTATTGAAACTATCAAATGTGATTTTCCTAATGGTGGTGTTCACCCCAGCAAACGCTGCAGTTAAGGTTATGTACTGAGCTTCGGAATAACTCCTCCTCCCTCGCTCATAACTTTCAGCCTGTAATTTAAGTAAGTTTGAGGAACAGAAATTCAGCCGCCTTTGAGTTATGGGAGAAAATAGTTCGCTTAATCAGAACGTAACTCAGAAATGGATCATCTTGAAACCATCCAACTCAGCCAGAGCACCAAGGGGAGTAATCCCAATCTGTGGTTGGCAGAAACTGGAAAGCAAACATTTTATGCTGGACTGTCTGTTCTTACAGGATTCTGGAGTTTTAACTGGGTAGAAGATACACTTAATAAAATCAAAGTTTCTTCCAGTTACCGAAATTTCATTCTTTGTTTTCAGATCCCTTGGGGTCCAGGTCACCTCTAATTCCTGAAAGCATGTTTAAAGTTGGCTGTGCTCTGATCTTATCCAACTTAAAATCAGACCCTGAAAAAAGGTTCAAGTAACTGGTTTCCTGGGAGGAGTGGGAGAACCTGGTTTAAGATGGACATGTCCTGTGGTTACATTGACTGGGAGATGATGAAACAGGCAATGTCCCTGCAACTGTATCCTAAATTTACTCTATTTATCTGAAGGACCCAAGTTTTCAGATCAGCAAACTTTTGTTGGGGAAACAAGGTGGATTGACTCTCACCAATCCCCTTCCTACTTGTGGACAGGGCGGCCCTGAGAGAGATGTATGGTGTCACCTGAATGAGGCTAGAACAATTATTTTCCCCTGGCATTCTGATGATTACCCCTACCGGGAACTCACCTGTCCCCCCGCCCCCTACACTATGCTCCTCCACCCATAAAATTTGAACTGAGCAGTGTTGCCACCTCTTGTGATTTTCCCGTGAGTCTGGTAATATTTTGGTGTTTTTCTTAAAGTCCCAAGCTCCTGGAATCCTGTGATTAGACGAGACTATCAGATGTCATTAAAAACATATAGTAAGTTTCTAGCTCTCACAGTTGGGGAGAATAGGTTGAAAACATGACCCAAGTGCACCCTAAAGGCTTGGAAAGCAGAAAGCAAATTAAAAGAACCCCAAAGGCATTTTTAGATCTCATTTTTTAGGGCCTGGCTCATCATTTTTGAATGCCTGGGGCTGGCAATACAAGGCCTATAGTGGAATAGTAAGAAGGCTTCTCCTCATTCTTTACTTTAGTAGCAACCCTGATATTTAAGCCCACTCTCATAGAAAAGAGGCTTTCACATTTGGGCTAACAAAAATAGCTATTGCTCAGAGACAGAAGCAGGCAGGGACGCGTCACTAACATCGACGCCATCGTCCCATTGAAGCGGCTAGTAGACAAACCAGTCTTTGGAATGCTCTGTCCAAGTGGTGACAGGGAGATGGGCGTTGGGGCCAAGGGCCTGATTTCCTGCTCTTACTCCAATGAATTCTATGGTGCTTAAGATGCAATCCTGGAGCAAGACAGCAATACGCCTCCCCGTGTAACAAAACTGGCAACAGAAGGGCAGAGAGACAAACTTGTAGTAAACTTGTAGCCAGACACTCGGCTAGTGGCGGCACTAACAGAGCACCCAGTTCCCACTGCAAGGTTCCACCATGCCCTTATCCTTGGCCCTGCCTTTCCACATGCTGAGGAACTCTGCAAGAAATTTTGCTTTAATCAAGACTCTGGGATACTTCCTAGAGCCACCCGGGAGGAGAGGGGGTTGGAGTGGCTTTAACTATAAACACATTAGTGTGTGAGATTGAAAGGTAACACAGTCTCATGAGGCCTTCAGAACAATGGAACAGAGTCTGGGTTTCATTTGCACAAACTGTGCAGTGGGAATTTCGCTAATCAAATAAAAAGAAAATGAAAAACTCTCGCTCGCTCTCTCCAAAACTTTAATTCTCTTAATTGCATTAATTGGAGAAATGCACAAGATCTTTCTTTGTGTGTGTTTCTTCAGGGCAGATAGGAAGTAGGGGGGGATTCTGCCGCAGAACCCAATTGGGTGAGGACTGGATGAATGTCACACATGGCAGAGCTTTGACAGCCGAAGGCTCGTAAATGACAGACGATGGGTGAGGTTAGCAGGAAGAAGGTGCTGAGATAACCTGATGCCGTCATCGTTAAAATAAAAGAGCAAAGAAATAATGGTGTTTCCTTCGCCCTCTCCCAGCCTGGGGCTTTGAGCGAGAGACGCTGCAGTACTCAGGAATGTGGATGGATGTCCTTGCCAAATAGTTTAATGGCTGGAGAATTTAAAGTGCAGTTTCTGCGATCTTTGACAGTTCCCGTTCTTCACTGGGTGATGGAAAAAAACTATAAGATTTTAGAACAATAGCCTCATCCGCCACATGCTTGTAGTACGTCAAAGGCACTTTTAATGCCTACGGCCGAGGGGAAACAGTCCTCTCGTTAACGCTAAGCACCAGTATAAGACTGTTATCCTTAAACTGCCCCTGGCAGCAGTTGAGCCCGACCACCCTCACTACCTCTCTGGCAAGGAACCTGGATCCCTTCCCTCACCTTGCAAACCCACCACTACCTGCAGAGGGCTCGCAGTTCCCAGAGGCCATCCTACCTGCAAACCCAGCCACTCTGTACTGATTACCTGTAAGAGGTAATGTGATACGTCTGAGGGGAGGACAGCATGGATGCCCTGCGAGCCCCGTAGAGGAGTTGGTGGAAAATGCTTCTCCTAAGCAAACATGAAGCAACCCAGGCCCCACAGGAGTCACTCAGTGGGGCAGTTGGCATCGTGTGGGGGTGTGTATCAGTTTTAACCATTCTGGTACCAGCCAATAGGGCTCAGGTGTTCTTACAAGGGTGTGAACTGCCACTGGAGCGGAGACACACCCACTCCCCCAGAACGAGACCGTTTCCCGAGGGGTGGCCGGGTGGGTAGAAAGAGGACGCCGAAGCCAAACAATGAGTGCAAAGAGGTTTGACCGGCAGCTGGAGAGAGGGGAGGTTAGCAGGGAGAGGGGGTGAAGGGGAAACGGCAAAGAACTTGTGCTGTCTGTATTCTGGTAAGTTGCTTGTCTATATCGGTTTGATTTCTGGCCCGGGGTAGATTACGTGGTTTTCCAAAGCGAGCTCATCTCCTGAGGAAAAGCCTGGCTGAAGAGGCCAGATTCAAGACTCACCGTCTTCTTACTCCTGTCCCCCACACCTGCGACTGTGGGGAATTGGTGCTGCCAGAAGGGAAACCCACTCTGGGCACTAACCAGGCAACGGGCACGGTGGGATGATGGCAGAACACCGGAAATGCCACGGGAGGGCTGTGGAATTTGGTCAGTGTCCCTGTGTAGATAGGAGCAGCAAGGTTTAGATGGTCAGACGGACCACAGCGGAGAAGGGTTCCCTTCAGTTTTCTCCACCAGGACAATGGCAGACATATGAGCCCATGGAGCCGTCCACGTGGCCTCAGCATCAGCTGTGGGTTGGTAACAGCATCTGGAGCTGCCTGTTTATGCTCAGGCGGAGGAGAGGCCACTGCAAGCTAAAAGCATCCAGAGTGCACATGGCACTTGGGTATGGGTTAGGCCCCCGCAAGGATATAAATGCCAGAGAGCCCAGCCCCCTTGGCTTGAGGTCAGACCCTGTGATTGGGTGTTCAAACCCCACGCTGGGGAACAGGAGGTTAAGGAGCAGTTCTGGTTACAGGACCACCGGCTGGGCATGCTCTCACTGGGTGGGGGGGGGGGCAGCTTAATAGGGCACAGAATAGCATAGTTCGGGTGATCGGTGCCAAGTAGCTTCAGTTGGAGCCTCACGCTGCCTGGATGCCGACCTCAGGGCCTGGGTCAGGGCCCTGCAGAAATAGCCACGTTCCCTGGAGATCTGCAAAGCCCACCTGCAGCTTTGAGAACCCTTCTCGTTTAGCAGCAGCACCCAGAGCACAGCACCCGAGTGCCTGGCTGTACAGCTGACTGGTCCCCTTTGAATATTGTCCTGCATGTGACTCTGGGCTTTGGTTACTCCACCCGTGAAATGGGAGCAATGGTATTCACTCCTCTTCTGTGAGATGGCCCTCACTGAAGGCCGTGATGTGCCTAGAATGATTAAGGCTGGTCACTGGGGTGGGAATGGAACTCAGGCCTTTCTGGCTCTCCACTATGTGCCCAGGCGAAGGAGGCATTTTGGTGGACAAAGCACCAGATACGGGCTACCTCTCACTAGCGCTAGGGTTTACCAGAAACAGGTCCCATCTGGCTCTGAGTAATTCAGGAGACCAAGCATTTGAGTGCGTACCTAAGTTAGCCTCACACTAACGGGCAGCAGAGCCAGCGTCGCTTAAAAAAACCCTCATTGTACTATCCATATCCTTTGTGAAAGGCCCAGAACTCAGTCAAACCAAACCCCTTTTTCCACAGAACATCCAGGAGGGCGGCCCCACAGGCGCCAACTTTTTTCTGCACCCGTGGGTGCTCGCGCCCCTGCCCCGATTCCACCCCTATCCCAAAGTCCCCGCCCTAACCCCTCCCCAAATCCCCGCCCCAGCCCCACCTCCTCTCCCCAAGCGCGCTGCATTCCCCCCTCCCCCCCAGGCTTGCCACACAAAACAGCTGTTTCGTGGCGCAAGTGCTGGGAGGGAAGGTGGAGAAGCAGGACGCGGCCGTGCACTCAGGGGAGGAGGCGGAGGCAGAGCAGAGGCGAGCTGAGGCGGTAGGGGGCAGGGAGCTGCTGGTGGGTACAGAGCACCCACCAATTTTTCCCCATGGTGCTCCAGCCCCGGAGCACCCACGGAGTCGGCGCCTATGTCTCCTCTTAGAAAGAGTTAGTTCCTGCGGCTGTTCCGGAGAAAACTGGGTTTGATTTGACTGAGTTACTTGCCTGCCAAACATCAGCTCTCAGCTGGCTGGCCACTAGCCACTTCAGTGCTAACGCTGTTCAAACAGAGGTCACAATATTATTTATATTTTTATAATGGGAAAAGTCTGTTGTTCACTCTGCTCTCTCTCCCTCACACACACAAACCATTTGGCTGAATACTTGCCATAAAAAGAAAAAAAAGAGAGCCCAAGCCTGGAAAATTCCAGCCCAAATGATAAAAGTTATGAGCAATGAAAGTGGAGACTATAATGGGAACAAGCCCATTACACGGTGGCCACCAGCACCCTGCTGTAATAGTCAGCATCAGGCTCGCGGGCTTGGATTCTGGGCGGTCTTCCCCTTAGCCCTTGCAAAGCAATAGCCTGTTCAGGGGCCTTATGAAAGCCAAGTTGTAACTGGCCCCCGATGTGGCCGTGCAGAGAAACAAGACACTCAACCACAGCTATGTTATGGTCCCTGCACCATGGGCCGGGGGTGGGCTGGGAGGGGAGCAGGGGATAGGACAGCAGCTGCATGCCCAGCCCCAACCCTCCCCACTCTCCCTGGCAACGTGAGATAAGGGGGCAGAGACGGGCAGGAAGTGAGGTCAGACTTGGCTCTGCCTCCTTGCTCCCCTCCATGCCTGCCGGTGGCAACGGACTGGCATAAGGAGGAAGTCGACTGCATTCAGTGACGGGCTATATCAAATTATTTCCCATTTCCTGAAGAGAGACAGAAGACTGAATCCCCAGGAAGCCTTCCTGACTCATAAGACAAAGACAATCCCTTTGGGGATATAAGGAACACAGAGGATTCCATCTTGATCCTTCACCTTAGAAGACAAAGGAACCAGACGCTTTGATCTCTATGGTGGATCCTGACCAGTAGAAGCTGGAAAGGAGACTGTGGGTGAGACACAACCTTGTACAAAGACTGTATCTTTCTAGATTATGCTTTAATCTTTTAGATGCATGTTTTTTGCTTGGACCCATTTCTACCTTTAGCCCTTTTACCTAGTATCGCTTAACCTATGTCCTTTTGTTAATAAACTTGTTTTATTTTTATTATAAGCCAGGTCAGTGCTGTATTTGAAGGGCAGGGTATATTCCCCCCAATTAAGTTAATAAGCTGTAATTTACTGGCTCTTTAAAAGACCAGCAAACTTAATATCCTCTGTGGATTCACAGTGATAGGGGCTGGGCATTGCACCTGCGTGTTACCTGCTAATTGAAGTTTGGGCCAGGAGAGGCTTGAGGAGTTTGCTGGTGAGGAAGACAGAGTGGGGTGGCAGGGAGCTGACACATGGTCTAATCTCCAGCAAAGGTTCACTCTTTTTGAGGCAAAGAGGTAACCCAGCACTGTGAGCTACTCTGCCTCCCCGGCAGCCTCTTACTGGCTGTGTTTAGACAAGCCCTTAGTTTTCCCAGGGTGGGGCAAGATCCAACCACGCTTCGACCAGCTTTTCAATAGCTGGATAGGAGCAGATGGGGTTGCCATAACTTACCCCTGTGGTTCTCCATGAAGTGCTTTACATCCTCCCCATAAAGTCAACCCCCCACCCCCATGGCCTATGCCAAAAAAATCCCGTTATTCCTCATATCCTTAATCTACACCTATCCCTATGCCTTGTACTCCTGATACCCATAAACTCTCTCCAGTAGCTACTGTCTCTTTTGGAATCTCTCCCTTCTGCTCATCTCTCTTCTTCACTTCCATTCTACTGGGACGTCCTCACAGCTTCGCTTCTCAGCACAGAAAGAGAAGGCAGCATCATGCTGCTTTCGCTTGCTCTGTCACACAACCTTTTGCTTACAAATGGCATTTTCCACCTAGAACAGTGTAGTCTAGAGTCTCTCCTCCTGCCGGCTCACCTGCCACAAAAGGGAGGGGACGAAGTTTGATGAAAGCTTGGCGGGTATTTTCAGGACACATCAGCCTCCTAGTCCTCCCTTTAGCTTCTGACTTTTCATATTCAGCTGGAATCCCATTGTAAAGCCACCAGTTTCTTCTGCTGCTACCGATCTGTCAGCTTGTTCGATGCCAGGCACCTGCTTGGAAGATTAAGAGAAATTCCTTTGGCAGGTGGGAAGGGAGGGGAATTCTTGGGGATCTAATTTATGGAGGGAAACAGTTGTGGGCTCCCTCTGCCTACAATGACTATTGCACCAACCCCTAACCATAGCTCGCCCCCAATTTCTGCTTCTGCTCCCAATCGCCCCTGAGTCTCGTGAACACACAGATTTCCCCACACGGTAGGTTAGGGGCTGTGTATGCTTTCCACCCCATTCTCTGGAGCCATCCACTCTGCTTGGTTGAATGTTCTTTGTTCTATATTGGCACCCAGTACTGTAGGGGTCTTTGTTAGCGGCCTCTCCCAGCAGGATAAAGAGCCACTCCTACCAGGCTCCACCCCCTCATGGCATCACACCCGACGCTGTGTTTGTCCAGTCCGTGTCAAGACCTGACCCCTCCTGGCCAGGTCCTCAGTAGTCTTTGTCCCCGTTAGGATAATGGCAAGCAAGTCTAGTAGGAGCTAACCAGCCCTAGTTCTCCAGGGGTTAGGAGCTTCTTCTCTACGAGTCCCTGGCTGGGGTAGGTCGGGGAACCCAGGCCCACCCACTCCATGGGTTCCAGCTCAGGGTTCTTGTTTGGAACAGCCAGAACCAGTACTTTGCAATCCCCCAACCTGCTTCTAACCTCTGCGATCTTCCCCAGCTTCTTGCCCTGCTCCTGCATTATTGGAGTGTTGGTTTGTCTGGCAGCTTCTCACCAGTCTGCTGGAAGGATCCTCTCTCTCGGCAATCTCTCCGGGAGCCACCCCACCCCCTGCCTTGCAGCCCTTTTACCCTCACAGCTGCTGTGGGGCTGCCAATCATCTCTGGGAGAGCAAGCAGGCAGCTGATTCATTAACCCTTTGTCTGCCAAACCAGCATGTGGCATACAGACGCAACCAACAGCATCATAGACATTTGGAGTAAAAGAAAGACGATCCCTATCCCAAAGAGCTTCCATACTAAGTTACACACAATGCAGCAAGAGTAACAGGACAGCAGGGGGGATGGAGTGATGACAGGGAGAATAGTCATTGAGGGCTAACAGAAAAGGGGGAGTGAAGGGGTTACTTTATTTATTTCTTATTAAATGAATGTTGTCGAGTTTTGCTCACCCTGGAGAATTTAGCTCATATTACAGAGATTTAATTTATGGCCTGTTAAGGTAGCAACAGCTCCTGGAAAGTAGCCCAGTGCCAGTGACTTTTTATTGTGAAAAGAATCTCAAGTAGGAGTAGAGAGGTTATTTTACCTCTCTCTTTGGCAGAGGTGCGACTGCTGCTGGAAGGCTGTGTCCACTTCTGGTGCCTGCAATTCAAGGAGGATGTTGATAAATTGGAGAGAGTTCAAGAGAAGAGCCATGAGAATAATTACAGGATTAGAAAACATGCCTCACAGTGATAGACTCAAAGAGCTCAATCTATTTAGCTTAGCTACAAGAAGGCTGAGGGGTGACTTGATCAGAGTCTAGAAGTATCTGCACGGGGAACAAATATTTAATAATGAGCTCCTCAGTCGTGCAGAGAAAGGTCTAACACGATCCAATGGCTGGAGGTTGAAGCTAGACAAATTTAAACTGGAAAGGAGGCATAATTTTTAATGGTGAGAGTAACTAACCACTGGGACAATCTACCCAGGGTCATGGTGGATTCTCCATCATGGACAACTTTTAAATCAAGGTTAGATGTTTTTCTAAAAGATCTGCTCTAGGGATTATTTTGGGGAAGTTCTCTGGCCTGTGTTATGCAGAAGGTCAGACAAGATGATCACAATGGTCCCTTCTGGCCTTGGAATCTATGAAAATTTGGCCCAGGTCTTCAAAGGTATTGAAGCACCTAACTCCTATTGATTTCAGTGGATGTTAGAAACCTAAATACTCTGACAATCTAGGACACACACAATGATCACAAACAAAGCTATTTGGTGGTAAGGATATGAGAAATCAGGTAGCCTGACCATAGTTCCAATTCTCTGAGTTACTTACTCAGCAGCACGAGACAGGAGCTCTGTCATTGCATTCAAGGGAAGTGCCACTTCTGGATGCTGCTAATGGAATAGGAAACCCCCAACCTCATAAATCTGTAATTCTGAGCTAAATGCTTCAGAGGAACCAAAAATAGTGACAGAAAATGCTGATTAAAAAAAAAACAGAAAAGTCATGTCCTGAAGCCAAAGGGAGGAGAAATGACTTATTGCTTGAAAAGTTACGATCTGCAGCATGATTGCAGGCTGCTATTTAAGCCGCTTTCCATTCAGCCAGATGCAGAAGGGGCGAGGGCAGAGGGATTGGGCTATGAGCGACTCCCACAGTCACAATCAATTCATTTCAATGGGCATTTTCTGAAAATTAAAACAAGCCCCTGCCACCATTCCTAAGTGTGATGGTCTCATTCGCTTCTGAGTTTGTTCCTGAGCAGAGAACATTTTCTCAGCAAAACGTAAGGCCGAACAATAAGGACTGTGCAGGAACTGATATAGACTTTGCTGCTCAAATATGATGTTGTTTATTTGACTATGATGTATATTTAAAGGTCTCAGTTACAATTGGCCTCAGGCAAACTCTAATGAGCTGCAGCTGTCTGGACTCTCATTAGCTTTAATGACATCTTCTCGGTACATTTTTGGGGGGGTAAGACCTTGTCCTTTCTATGCCTCTGCACACACTAAAACCAAGAGACATCTCACCCTAAAAGGGCAGCCAACTCCAAACAGTGGAATAATGATAAATTGTGCTAATGCCCAATACAGACAAACCTTTCCTGGAAGAGTCGTTGTTTATAAGACCAATTGTAATTTACTTTTGGCCAAGCCTTAGGCTGGAAGCCTTTTGCATGTAAGCTTGAAAAACAGGTAACGTAGTTAGCTATGTGAATAGTAATTAGGCAAAGCACGAACTAGGATTTCTCTGATATAATACACACATTCTTTGCAATTCATCTAACTTGACATCTAACTTGCTTCTAAGATGCATCGTTCACTACACAGCAGAAGGAAAGGCATGAAAAAAGAATTAGTGGCGGGGAAAGGAAGGTAACAGTTACAACTTATGTGCAGCACCTCCTCAGCTAAAACCTTGTTGCTCCCATAACGGCCTTAGAGAACTATGGTGGTCCTTCAGGGCAGGGTCTATTGATCCTGCCTTTCTATACGGAGGACAACTTTGCTTTGCTCTGCACATGTCCGCTGGGGTTATGCCCCTCTGGAGCAGTAAAGGCTATATCTCCTCCTTCCATCTCTCCTTCTGAGAATTCAGGGACTAGTCATTAATCATGGCCCGTCCTCTCCGTAAGAATACAATGGCTGCCTTATCCCACACTTCAACATACCTGACACGTACAATAACAGTCAGGCCTGACGTATTTGTATTGCACCAAAGAGGCACTCAGAGGATTCCTTTACAGGTCATACAAAAACATGGGTTTATAGTTAAGAGGGGCATCTCCGAAAAAGTTTCCCTTGCACACCTAACCCATTCCATTCTTGTAACCCAGATCTTAGGCTCCTGCTTGTCCGCCTTTTGCATGGATGGCAGTAGGTGCTTCAAAGGCAATACTCCATGACCCTTTCCAATTAGAATAGGAGGATGGTTGTAAATAAAAGCTGAAGACTGAGAAACTATTGTTAGGAAACGCATCCTGCTCAATGACCAGTTTCTGTGTAATGCAAATTAACTTTTACCTTCCTCAATGATAGCGTAGGCATTAAAGCACCATCACCAAATCTGACAAGGCTGACCAGTGGACTGTGAACAATTAGACTAAACAAGTATCTCTGGCTAGACTTGGGATCAAGCCAATCCCCCAGGAGAAGTCCAGCAGCTCTCTATAAAGCCAAGAATTTGTTCCTTAACAGTGATGCACAAGAATAAGGGCGCGGGAACAATTTGTAGAGTGGGGGTGCTGAGAGCCATTGAACCAACCTGTAATCCCCTGTGGAAGATGGAAACCACTTCAAGTCAGCGGGTGCGGCAGCATCCTCGGCCCCCCTAGTTCCAGCACCAATGCCCGAGAACCAGCAGAGAACCAAAACCTTCATATGCTACTAATGCACAATGGAGTCTCGCTGGGGTCCCTGGTTGGCTGTCCCTTTCTGATGATGTCACAGCCATACCACAACTCCCAAGGGTGCATATCTGGGGCCTTTTTTAAATGAATTACACACACCATATCCCTGTGCCCATTATGATAAATGGATAGGGGAGGGCAAGGATAGGGCACCCTCCGGGGATGTGGGACGGGGGAAGAGTTTGTGGGCTGGGAGAGTGGGGGGCTGAAAAAGAAATGTACCCATCACCCAGAAGCCTATCTGCCCTTTCAGCAGCAACGTGTGGTCCTTTCACCCATTTTAACGTGTTTCCTAGTGTAAAGTCCCAGCAAAAAGCTGCTCAACATTCCAGATTTCGTTTGTCTTCGTGGGGGGCGAGGGCAGAGAACACGGCAAAATGTGTTTAAATTGGCTGCTCCGCAGGGCTTCGGGGTTTAGTTATGGGGGAAGAGAGGTGGAGGAGGGGCCAAATACAAAAGAAGAAGGGTTAGAAAAAATTAAACAAAAAATAATAGAGAACAGGTGTTTTTAAGCCTTTCCTCTAATATATTCCTCTTATTATTTGACTAGGAACTACTTTTCATAGTGGAAGGACACATTGCATAAAACTATTATAAAAGGGAGTTTCAAAAAGGTTTCTCAAAATTAAAATTGACGTGTTTAACAAGGCCCAAGCGATAGCAGTAATTCACGGTGGGAGGTACATTAATAGGTTATTGGGGTATTTTTTGGATGCATGAAGGCACGGAGCCAAAGGCCTCACCCCTCACTATGAAACTGAAGACTAAACCTGTAGCTTACTAATGTGCACTCAAGGCTTTTGCTTCTATAATCAGGAAGTTAGAATTAGAGCTAGGGAAACAACAGATTTTTTGGTTCACTGGCAATTTCTAAAAAATTGAGGGGGAAACGGTTTCAAACAAAACGTTTCATTTTGATCTGGGATATTTAATATTTTAATTTTTTTCTAAACGACATTAAAGGAAATTTCAAAACCAAAAAGTCATTTCAAATCGAAGCATTGAAAGATTTTGTTTTGACCCGTTTGGAATTTCTTTTTCCCACGGTTTTCGAAATGAAAATTTGGCAAAATCAACACAAATTCGTGAAACGTTTTGGTGTCAACAAAGCTGCTTTTTTTTGCCAAAAAAAATCAAAAGTGTTGGTTGAAAAACCTTCTCCCAGCTCTGGTTAGAACATCCAGGACTCAATCCAATTCCACTGAAATCAGCGAGTGTCTTTACATCAACCAAGGGGGAATATAGATCTACCACCAAACAGATTAAAAAACTACAGCCATAGAGGGTTTAAGTGAAGGGGCTTGACTCACCGCTATCGCCTCCTTGTTTCCAGACATGGGATAGCAACTCTTTTCCCTCCTCCTGCCAATGGTCACACTGCCTCTTGGGGCGGTCTCCCTCTTCCTATGACTTGGCCCTCCAGCCAGGTCACTTTAAAGTCTCTCCCCTTGTGGCGTGGTCCATGAACAAAAAGCAAGGAGAATTAACACAAATAAACTCAGTTCACAGGCCATAGAGGGGAATGATTCCCACTTAGGGTGCATCAGCATCTGGCTGTCCCTTCCCTCAAGGAGGGGGCCGGGGTCTCCTGAGAAGCTCCTACCTCTAGTCAGCCCTTTCCTCAGGTGTTGGAAGCTGAAGGTCTCTTCCCTTCCCTCATCTGCCAAGTGAGCTCTCTGCTCCCCCTTTTAAGCTCCTCCCCCAGCCTATGCGTACATTGTGGGTGTGGTGGGGGGCGGAGCTGCCTGTAGTTCTTTAACTCCTTGTTGCCCAGAGTGGGGATTGTACGGTATATCCTCATCGCCACTTGTTGTAGGAAATGCATGAGTTTTCTTAAAATTACAATCCTATGTAAATAAACCTTCATAGAGATCTGATAAATTGGCGTGTAAAACAGAACCAGAGACGTTCGAGGTCTGTAGCTGTGTAGCCCATCCCCTCTGCGGGTTAGTGCAGGATTTTACAGTCTAGTCTCTAGCTAGTTTTAAATAGCATTGATGGGGCTCCTGTCATATGCCAAAGGAGATGATCCAACAGATCTTATGGTCCAGAACAATCCCTTTCTCTCCTTGGTGTTTCCATCCTTCAAACAGTACATATTTGGCTTTCTCAACCTTTCCTTGTAAATCAGTCCCTCAGCCTCCTAATGCTCTTCTCTCTTTCAAATTTGTTTACAGCTTCTGGCATTGAGGTACTTGGAACAGAAGACAATATTCCAGATGTGGTGGCATGCAAGCTGTGTTGAGAGGGACAACAACCTGCCCGTTCTGTAGATGTGGCCAAAAAAACCCCACGCTGCACTTTCTTTTTGCCCTATAACCATGCAAGCTCTTATCTGTCCACTACGGGGAAAGTCCCTAGCCCAAGAAGCCAGACCAGGTGCTGGGCAGAGCAATGATGGCATTGACAGAACAGTTTTGGTGTATCTCCTAGGCAGTGTACCTAACACCATGGCGATATCAGTGCATTCTGGGGCTCTGGAAGCCCATACCCTAGAGTGCCCAATGCTACTGTTGGGAGCAAGGGTTTGGGTTAATTTCCAGACACGAGGTTCTGTGTTATGGGATGGGATTAGAAGGCCCATCTGTGCAATGTTTGTGTCTTCCTGTCTACACTGGGAAGAAACAATGGTGTAACACAGTCGGCAGGACCCTCGACTGGGAATTAGAAGACCTCAGTTCATAGACAGTAAGGCCAGAAGAGACCATCACGATCATCCAGTCAGCAAACACTTGGCATGGAACTGTGCCCTGAGCCCACAACTTCTGGTTGAGCATGAGCCTATCCTCACTGCAAGAATTCAAATCAATTCCATTCCCAGCTCTGCCACTGAGCAACTGCATGTCCTTGGGGAAGTCATTACACCTCTTTGTGCCTCTTTCCCCTCCCACCCTTTGTCTTGTCCATTCAGAGAGTGAGCACTTCAGACAGGAACTGTCTCTTACTAGGGCGCTGTCTAATAAAAAGTGTTCAAGAAGCCACCTTGAAGTCAATGGGTTTTCAGGACATGTGTAATGATAAACACATGTCAAAGTGCTTTGCCGAATCAGGGCCTGACAGTAGTTATAATAAAGCAAGCATGCCAGTCTCCTGATAGCATCTGGCATTGTCTTCAACAGCAGACTGAGTCCTGGAGGGAAAAGAGCATGATGGCTCATCAGTGGTAATCTCATTGTGCTGCTGGAATCAGTCCGGTGTCTAGGATCCTTTGCTGATGGTGTATGAAACTTCAATCTTTTTATTTATGGCCTTCATAAGACTTTCATTTTTCTGTATTAACTGCAGGTTGTCAGAGTCACATCGAAGGTTAAAATTTCCATGGAAATGGTCCTTTCTGCATGAATCATCTTCCCCAAAACGTGTTTATTTGAGCGGAGGGTCAGGTTATTTTACATAGCAGGGAAAGTCACATGGAAAGTTCCTGACTGTTCTTTCTAGTCAATAGTTACAGATAGGGCCCTACCAAATTCACGGCCATGAAAAATGTGTCACGGACCCCGTGAAATCTGGTCTCCATCCGTGAAATCTAGTCTTTTGTGTGCTTTTACCATTACTATACAGATTTCACAGGGGAGACCAGCATTTCTCAAATTGGGGGTCCTGACCAAAAAGGGAGTTGCAGGGTGGGGGCGGTGTCACAAGGTTATTTTAGGGGGGTCACGGTGTTGCCATCCTTACTTCTGCACCCTTACTTCTTACATCAGAGCTGGGTGGCCGGAGAGTGGCAACTGCTCGCCAGGCATGCAGCTCTGAAGACAGCACCTCCCCCACAGCAGTAGCACAGTTCCAGCTCCAGAGTGCCCTCTGCTGGCTGATGTCTGCTGCTGCTGGCCCTGTGTCCTCCTCAGAAATCATCATCTAGCCCCCGCTCCATGGGGCAGACTGCAGTCTGTAAACCGCTCATCATCGGCAAGGAGGGTTGGACCAGCTGCCTCTGCCTACCTCTGGGCTGCCTCTCTGCAGCCCCAATGCCTGCTCCACCCTAGGTACCCTTCCCAGGCAGCCAGGTCCTTCTCTCTCTGAGAAGCTAGAGACAGTGTCCTTCTTTCTTCTGGCCCAAAGCCCTCTTATAAGGGCCAGCTGGGCCCTGATTAAGCTGACCACAGCTGTGGCTGCTTTCCCCGCTGCAGCCCTCTCCAGGGCTGTTCTAACCCCTCTGGGCAGGAGCAGGGTGACCACCCCACTACAGGGTGCCAATAGCACACCATGCCACCATTACTTCTGCGCTGCTGCCTTCAGAGCTGAGCAACTGGAGAGTGGCAGCTGCTAACTGAGGGTCCAGCTTTGCAGGCAGCAGCACAAAAGGAAGGGTGGCAGTACCGTACCATGACTTCCTTACTTCTGCACTGCTGCTGCAGGCGGTGGCTCTGCCTTCAGAACTGGGCTCCCAGCCAGCAGCCGCTACTCTCCAGCTGCCCAGCTCTGAAGGCAGCAGCACAGACATAAGGGTAGCAGTACTGCAAACCCCCTACAATAATCTTGCGACACTCCCCCTCCCCGCACACACACACAACCCCCCCCCCCCCACACACAAAACTCCTTTTTGGGTCTGGACCCCTACAATTACACCACCATTAAATTTCAGGTTTAAATAGCTGAAATCATGAAATTTATAATTTTTTAAATCCTATGTCTGTGAAATTGACCAAAATGGACTGTGAATTTGGTAGGACCCTAGTAATAGGCACAGACTCATAGACTTTAAGGCCATGAGCATGATCATCTAGTCTGATCTCTTGCACATTACCGGACACTAAACCTCCCCCACCCACTCCTGTAACAGGCCTGTAACCTCTGGCTGAGTTACTGATGTCCTCAAATCTTGATTTAAAGACTTCAAGTTACAGAGAATCCACCATTGACTCTAGTTCAAATCAGCAAGTGACCCGTGCATACACTACAAAGGAAGGAGAAAAAACCCCAGGGTCTTGTGCAATCTGAGGTGAGGGAAAATTCCTTCCCAAACCCAAATATGGTGATCAGTTTGACCCGGAGCATGTGGGCAAGACTCAGCAGCCAGACACCTGGGAAAAAATTCTCTGTAGTAACTCAGAGCCTTCCCCCTCTAAGTGTCCCATTTCCAGCTGTTGTAGTTATATCCTAAAGCAGTCCTGGATGGCCCACATGCCATCGTAGGCAATCTCATCAAACCCACCCCTCCATAAATTTATCAAGCTCAGTCTTAAAACAAGTTAGGTGTTTTGCCCCCACTACTCCCCCTGGAAGGCTGTTCCTGAACGGCACTCCTCTGATGGTTATATTTGTCCGTAGAGATCTCAATATTTTCCCCAACAAGCTGATTATTAGAGCATATTCCAGAGAATTTGGTGACTGGGCGTGCAGCCTTGGTAAGGAACGAGCAAGAACAGCAATGAGAAGAGTGCTTCGTGTTGCCCTTTCACTCCAATTCCAGGATTCTCCATTTTACACGTCCTCTCTGCTGGCTGCCTGCCATTGATTTATTTAAATAGCTGACATTTCTCTGAAGAAACGCAGGGACGAAGTGTTTTCGCTTTTGCTGAGCACAATGAACCGGAGAGAACGGCGCGTCCAGGCTCCAGCAGCTCGTTTGGAACCACTACAAAAAGAACGACTTTCATGGCAATAGTTCAGGAGAAACAATTGGTGTTGTAAGATGTGTTCTGGGTGGTATCGGCCCTCAGCAGCTCCGGCAGGAAAAGCAGCAATTCACTGTGACAAACAGTGATCAAATCCAAACCCTCATTATCTTTGTTTGTTCCTCCCTCTGACCCCTTCCACAGAGAAAGTTATAAACACCCTTGGGCCTAGCAGAATCTCTCTGCTTCGTACAGACCCTTCATAGTTGGTTCCTGGGCTCAGGAGATCCTGCTTGCCACAAAACACATGAGGGTGTGTCACAAGCACTGACTTTTGTTTTTGCCAGTGGGAGCTTTCTGCCTTCCAGTTTCATCGTGCGCCATGTATGGGTTCCTGCCACCTACTAGTGGCTTGTGGGTGCGGAGCATCCCCTATTTTTTTTTTTTGGTGGGTGCTTTAGCCCCAGAGCACCCATGGAGTCGGCACCTATGGCTGGGGCCCAACGCATGCTTTTTAGTTGGTCATTTTTTGGAGTGCGGTGGTTTGAAGTCGTTTGAGTGGGTAGAAAAATTCATTATTAATTTAGCCCATTTTCCTGTTTGTGAATCAGTCCTGATTTCCTCTAGTGTTTTCCTTAGCTGTGATTGCTTGCCAGGTCTTCGAGACGAATACATTTTGGCTTGTGAGGTGCCTGACAGTCATATGTTCATGGTGCCTGGTCAGCTAAGTCACATAATATTTTTTCCGGGCCTTGACTGGGTGACAAACTGCATGACAGGAGAACTGCTAAGGATAAATAAAGATCTGCTAGAAGGGAAGATGGTTGTGCAGGGAACGTGCCGCTCAAAGAACTCACCCTGTGGGGCGAGGGGAAGGCTGGGAGGACTTAATTAGCCCCCTCTCCCTGCCACTGTAGCTGGAGCCATGTAATGGCAAATCAAATACTCATCTCTCCAGGTTTTATTTCTTGGTTCTTCCACCAAACAAAGTTGAATCCTTATGGAATTTGTCTGCCTAGATTTAGGCCCCAGAGGCCTTTTACTATTTCAAGGACCTCTGCTGTGCAGCAAGGCTATAGAGCTGAACTGCATTTTTTTCCTGCTGTTTATGTCCGCAAGACACACGCTTGCTGCTTTTCATCTGGCTCTGTTTTCTGTGCTACCCTAAGAGAAAAGAAAAGGGCAATTTCCTCTTTAGTCCAAAATTCCAAGTGAGCAATTTCAAGGATCTGGAGATTGTCACAGACAGGTAATGGACTAGGTGGTCTGAACGCAGGGACGGGGAGGATGCTATTGAGGTGAGACTGTAGCTGAAACTTTTCCAATCATCCTGCTGTCTCAGGAAAACTGGGCTAGAGCACCCGAGCCTGTTAACCATTATTTGGGTGGAGGGGAGGGAGGAGAGTTTCAAGAAAACTTCTAAGAAAGTGTTTAGAAAAATACATAATGAAAATATTAAATTAGTTTCATGGTTCGGACACCATGAGCCAAATCCTCAGCTGGTATGAATCAGTACTTCTTTGACTTCAGTAGAGCTATACCTATTTATAGCAGCTGGGCATGTAGCCTCACGTGTCAGAGCTCACGTGACCTGTCCAAGCACCATCTGAAAGGCTTGCAGAATGTGAACACGCTACACTCCAGCTACTCGACTGTCTCTGCTTACAGGATGGTACGACATGGGGTTAACAGAGGGAGCTAGTGAGACAAGACCAAAGCACCCACTGTTTGTTTTCTACCTATCATACAAGTCTGAGTTTCATAGCCTCAGTCATACCTCCGGTAGGGTGCCTGGATGAACTGGGTTTTATCCCAGAATGCACTATTCTTAGAGGACCCATAGGTGGTCCCAACCAATCAGAATCTCACTGTGGTGAGTGTTCTAGACATCAACATCAAGAGACAGCCTCTGCCCCAAAGAGTTTACAGTCTAATGACAAGACAGTCAGAGTGCGGGAGAAAGCATTCCCATCCCGACTGTACACATGGGAAACTGAGGCAGCAAGATTAAGTAACTTGCCCAAGGTCACACAAGGGGGCTTGAGACCAAGCCACATCTCCTGAGTTCCAGTCCAGTGCCTTAGCCACAGCAGCATCCGTAGGTGCTGAAACTAGGGGGGCTGCCACACCTCCTGGCTTGAAGTGGTTTCTATCGTATTCAGGGTTTACAGTTTGGTTCAATGGTTCTCAGCACCCCCACTATACGCATTGTTCCAGCACCTCTAGCAGCGTCCTTCCTTCCTGCCGCCTTTGTCCGTTAGCTCTGCTCTCCTGGGCCTCTTCTTGGAAGCTCCAGACAGCATGTGAAATATTTCTGTAACCAAAGGGTTGTGATGGTTTTCGGGGTACCCAGGACTGTGAGTCACCCCTTGTTGCCCCTGCCTCTGGCAAGAAGAAGCCTGGCCCATGGGGCTGGGTATTAGCTCCCTAGCACCACCAGCTTAACAGCCACTCAAACACTCTCCTCTAGGCTCTGCCAGCCCTGTCTTCACCTTGCAGATTAACAAGAAGTGCCCCCTCCAGTCCCCTCAGTCCATTTGAATCATTCCCCTGTGAGATCCAGCCCCTGGCACTGCCTACTCACAGAAATACCAGCTACTGAGTGTTTTTCCTCCTCCTCTGTTACACATCTGTTGTCTCTTTTCCTAGCCAGGGCGATCCCATCTGTTGTAATGGTCCTTTTTTTTTTTTTTTTTTTTACCAGAGGTTTCGATTGTTTGCAGTTGTCTCTGATGCTTTTCCATTCAGAGTCTTGAATTGGAGCAAGCTAGCTAGTCACGGCAGGCTGAAAACTCCCACCTCCTTGAATGGGCCAACACCGAGAGATATTATCCCCTGGTGCCTATCTTTCATTCCAAGTCCATAAAGCCTACTTTCAGTGTAGCTACATTATTTCTTAAATATGACTTGTACATACATATCACAATGATTATGAATCTTCACAAGTTCTGAGCTTTCCGGAGATACCTTAAATATGTTACCCCTTATGGATAAATACCCTGAAAGACATGTGCTTGGTGTAGTGAGTTTGCCAGGTCTGAGGCGAGAGCTGTTTGCAAAGAACAGGGCACTCTTTGCCAAGGAGCCTCTGTGTCACTAGGGTTTACAGTGGAGCTGTCCCAGGTGGTCGGCTGACAATGTATTACCACCCTGGAAAGGCCCACACTGTGGCCAGATCTGAGCAAGGGCTAATGAGACGTTTGTTCTGTGCGGTGAAGCCAGGCTGCTATTGCCAGGAGACAGAGCTGAATATATTTCTCAGCAAGAAATTTTGCTCCCTGCCTCCCCCCCTTTTTTGGAGGGGGGAGGCGGCAGATAGCATCAGTTCAGCTCAAACTGGCATGGCTGCCCAGACTCCAGGCGCAGAGCTCACAGCCAGGAGCCCTATTTGGCAGGTACTGGGAAGCCGAGAGCCTGTGGGGGGGCGGGGGGGCAGCCGAACTCCTGGTGGCAGGGAGCAGAGATCCTGTGGGGGAGGGGGAGCCTCTGAAGTTGGCACTGTGGACATGAACCACCGCAGTAATTACTGTGGTGACTGTAAGTCGACCTAACACGGGTTAACTTACGTTTCTAGTGTAGACATGCCCAGAGTTACCTGAGAGTACAGACTGGCGGAGCAAGGAAAGGGGCAGGCAACGGCTGCCCGAGAGAGAGTCGGGAGAGACACGAGAGGGGGCGGAGGGTAAATACCCTCCTCATCCCCCACTAGACAGAAGGTTCTGGGTTTAAAATTTACGAGGAGGATTTCAGCAAGTGGGACTTAAACAAAGGCCAGGGATGGGAGTCTCATTCCTGGCCAGGTTAGAGCGATCAGTAAAATCACAGGGCCTCCATTCCCTGTGCCCCCACTGCACCCCTCCCACACATAGAATATTAGCATTGGAAGAGACCTCAGGAGGTCATCTAGTCCAAGCCCCTGCTCAAAGCAGGGCCAACCCCAACTAAATCATCCCAGCCAGGGCTTTGTCAAGCTGGGCCTTAAAAACCTTTAAGGAAGGAGATTCCACCACCTCCCTAGGTAACCCATTCCAGTGCTTCACCACCCTCCTAGTGAAATAGTGTTTCCTAATATCCAACCTAGACCTCCCCCACTGCAACTTGAGACCATTGCTCCTTGTTCTGTCATCTGCCACCACTGAGAACAGACGAGCCCCCTCCTCTTTGGAAGCCCCCTTCAGGTAGTTGAAGGCTGCTATCAAATCCCCTCCTCACTCTTTTCTTCTGCAGACTAAATAACCCCAGTTCCCTCAGCCTCTCCTTGTAAGTCATGTGCCCCAGCCCCCTAATCATTTTCGTTGCCCTCCACTGGATTCTCTCTAATTTGTCCACATCCCTTCTGTAGTGGGGGGCCCAAAACTGGACGCAATACTCCAGGTGTGGCCTCACCAGTGCCGAATAGAGGGGAATAATCACTTCCCTCGAAGTGCTGGCAATGTTCCTACTAATAGAAGTCACTGAGCCCTTGCAGTGATCGGAAGGATCTCTCTCCCACTGGGACTCCAACTTGCACTCGCCAGACTGGCATAAGGCAGCGGCTGCAGCCTAGGCCTCTTTAGAGTTGTCTTGTGTGCCTAGCAATCTGGAGAAGAAACTGCTGGTTTTATGTGTCACTGAGCCTGAGAAGGAGGAGCTGAGACCCCAGAGCGATGAGGACCACAGTATAATTGCCTAGAGGGACGATCCTGCAAAAGCTACCTCTGGGCAGGAAACGAGCTGTACGCAGTGCTCGCTGGAAGGGAAAGGTGGAGCACCTGATGTGGGGAGAGGAATGGCTAAGCACTTGCAAAAAGCCCACCCAGACGAAGACCACTTCAGAGATCTGGAAAGCATTAGAGCCAAATTCATCCCTGGAACAACGGCTCCAAATTCCCTGCCTATCCTGAATGCAGCCCTCCAGGCTGCACGGTCCAGGGGCCTCAGCACGTGGAGCGCAGAGCTCTCTTTTGAAAGGCAGGCCCCCGATCGATTTTGAAAATTTCCCCGTTTGAGTCCGAGTGGGAAAAGAGGGTCAGAAACACTCGTTCAAAGCTGCACATGGAAGCAGTTCTTGGTAGCTGGGCTCTCTGTACTTTACTGAGTCTCTCTTGCAGAGAGCCTGGAAGATGAAAAGTGCTAATTATTTCTGACTCTGCCAAAACCAATAATATCCTTGGGTCATTATCAGTTTACCCACTTTTCCTGTGAGCCTCCTATGTAAATACACCTTTGGGAAGTGTCTAGTGTTTACATCACACGCCACAGAGCAGCAGTGCCCAGTATCCAATCGGAAGCCCCTTGCACCCATGGCCGTCATGTTTTTGTAGACTCTGGCACCAGTCAGCAGCCCCAAACCATACTGGGATTTTTATTTTTTTTATTTTTGGCAGAGGTCTCGCAGCCTCCCAGCTGGGGCGTGTGAACTGCAAGAGGAGAGCTCCCCCTGGGGGATGCTTACAGAGCTGGGCTCACTTCACTAAGAGGGTCCGGAAGCACTGGAAGGGGTTACCTAGGGAGGTGGTGGAATCTCCTTCCTTAGAGGTTTTTAAGGCCCGGCTTGACAAAGCCCTGGCTGGGATGATGTAGTTTGTGTTGGTCCTGCTTTGAGCAGGGGGTTGGACTAGATGACCCCCTGAGGTCTCTTTCAACCCTAATCTTCTATGATTGGTTTATTGGGCTCTTGTCTGTGGCTCTGTTAGAGGACATTTTTCTTCCAGCAGAAGGACGACATTAGCGAATCAGTGATGTATCCAGTCTTGGTGGGTGAAAAACGTGTGGGTTCCCCCCTGCCGCATCATGTCAGCTCTGTTGCGTTTAGCTTAATATGAGAGTGACCAAAACCCCCATCAAGATGCCCCATAACACATTTGAAGCTCTGGCAGCTGGCTGCGTTTTAACCCAGGAGGGAACTGTTTTCAAAGCCATCTGCCTACACAGCTGCTGCCCAATGGAGCGATGTGTGAGAGGTGCTCACAGAACACCTCCGGGGGAAGCAGTCATGATTACTGGCCTGCCAGGGATCAGAGAACAAATCGCAAGACAAGTGAGTGCTCTCTGCACCATCCCATTCAGAAAGCTGCTTATAAGGGACCGGAGGCCGTTGCAGTTGTCCTGCTCATGCCGTTTGACACTTCAAGGCTGAGAGCACACTCGGGAGTCACGCACACTTCACACTGCGGCTATTCCCAAGAAAGCCGCAGACATTGGTATCTGTTTGGCTCCCCTCTCATACAGTGTCATGTACACTCACAACGCTGTGTAAATAATAATGCCACTGAATTGCTAAAGCCATTGATCCCCGGGCCAATGGGCAGCCTTAAATTCTCTGGCAGACAGGTCCCATTGACCTCTCTCTTCCCATGATTGAATCCGTGTGTTCCTTTCCCTGCTCTGATTAGGTGAAATATGGGTAGAGAGAAGCCAGTGAGGGAGTGCATCTCACTGTAGGAGACCAGAGCAGTTCTCCCTTTCATCACTGCTCATTTATTTGGATTAGAGTCATCTCTCTCCTGAATCCTTTCTTCACTGTTTGTTATTCCACATGCAGCAAGCGCTGCGCGTTCATCTTTATTAGCTCTAATTGCTTCCCCATTCTAATGGGATCTTGCTCTTCACGTACAATGGAAAGGAAACGTATTCATTAAAATAATTCTCCTCCTAACTGCCACTTAGAACGGATGCGGTTCCGGGGGCTTTCCAGGACTGTTTTTTTCCTAGCGTCCACTGGGGACTCCTATTAAGACTGCTAGTTGAAATCAGAATGTAGGCAATGAACTTCATTGCCACGGTCTCTGGTTGCTAAAGAGAAAGCATTTAGTAAAGATTTCATTTCAAATACAAAGTCTAACATCAGTTTAACATTGGAGGGGACGGGAAAACAATTATTCTGCCCTCTTTTACTTACAAAAGCATATATTAAAAATGTTATTGATGGTACCTTTGGAATGAGGTAAATTCCACTGGCAACTGTGTCCCTATAGCACAATGGCTGGTGCATTGTCCTGTCTAGTTGTGGAATTTCCTAGGCACTAGGTTCTTCCCTGGAGGAGAAGAAATCAAATGAAACGGGTCACTTGCTGGAGGATGCTCTGCAGCTTGAGGTCTTCAAACCATAATTTGAGGACTTCAGTGGCTCAGACATAGATCAGGGGTTTGTTACAGGAGTGGGTGGGTGAGATTCTGTGGCCTGCATTGTGCAGGAGGTCAGACTAGATGATCATAATGATCCCTTCTGACCTTAAAGTCTATGAGTCTATGAGAAGTGTAATGCAAAACAGGGCTGTGATGTTGCACTCTATATGATTTTATGAAAATATACTAATGAATGTGACTATAATGTAACTGGAATAGGCTTCATGCAAACGATCTCTTGTAAGGTATCGTTACAAAGCTTATAACTACTGAGTGTGGTCATCCTATTTGTATAAATGTACCACTCTTGTATCTGAAACTAGAACTATGAAATATAACTCTGAGGCCCTGTTGTAATGATGCAAAGTGTGGGCCATTAATGGTGGTTTGGAATCTTGATGGCTCCCATCAACTAGGACAATTGGTTGTAAATGGCTCTGTTTACTTGCAAGCCTTCCTGTGAGTCAGGCCAGGAAGAATGAAGGCTTGGGGGGGGCGGTGTCTCCCAGGACATGTGACCGTGTCACCTGGTACTGGAATCCATCTTAAACCTGGTGTTTTTCCATTTAGAAGGAGGGGTGGGGACCCAGAGAGACAAAAGATTCCCACCTTGTGCCAAAGCTATATCAGGAGGTGGAACAGAACAAAGGAGGCTGTGGTCATGAGAAATCCCCTAGCTACTCCCTGAGCTGGAACAAAGACTGTACCAGGGGAAAGGATTGGGCCCAGACTAGGAAGAAGTCTAGTCTGTGAAATAAGCTTATTGGAACATCTCTGCGGGTGAGATTTCATCTGTTATCAGTTTCTTACATGTATTAGGCTTAGACTTACGTGTTTTGCTTTATTTTACTTGCTGACTTGCTTTGTTCTGTCTGTTATTACTTGGAACCACTTAAATCCTACTTTTTATACTTAATAAAATCACTTTTTGCTTATTAATTAACCCAGACTAAGTAATTAATGCCTGGGGGAGTAAACAGCTGTGCATATCTGTCTATCACAGTTATAGAGGGCGGACAATTTATGAGTTTACCATGTATAAGCTTTATACAGAATAAAATGGATTTATTTGGGGTTTGGATCCAATTGGGAACTGGGTATCTGGGTGCTAGAGACAGGAGCACTTTCTAAGCCATTTTCAGTTAAGTCTGCAGCCTTGGGGGCATGGGTCAGACCCTGGGTCTGTGTTGCAGCAGATTAGTGTACCTGGCTCAACAAGACCGGGTTCTGAAGTCCCAAACTGGCAGAGAAAACAGGCTCAGGGGTAGTCTCAGACGTACCCACACTCTGACTTCTGTGACCCAACCCGTCACAAGGGGAATGCAGAGAGAGGTAGAAATCTAACACTAGAATTAGTAATAAGAAAAGGCTTAAAAAGAAAATGTTATACATCTTTAGGTACCACTTTAAAATAACAACTCTCCCTTCCATCCTCTCATAGCACAAAGCCCCACAGAGTCACACCGCAAAGAACAGGAAATACAACACAACAGCCTTTGGCCAGCAACCTTTGTCCACATTTCACGGTCTTTACACAGACTTGAGAAGTGCGTTGTACTGTATCCCGTCCGGTCAGCCACATGGTCCAACCACACTTAGGGTGACCAGATGTCCCAATTTTATAGGGACAGTCCCAATTTTTGGGTCTTTTTCTTATATAGGTGCCTATTACCCCCCACTCCCTGTCCCGATTTTTCATATTTGCTGTCTGATCACCCTAACCACACTCACCATGGCACCTGTCCCTGCAACATTTGCTTTGGTGATCTTCCTCCACTCATGTGACTCACTGGTTCCACAAACTGAAGTTGTCTTCGTCTGATTGTCTTGATGATGTCGAGCATCGCTCCACTTATGCTATAAACATGGGCGATTACCTCCTTGTTGGCTATACTTTGCTCATGACTACCGTACAGCAATTGTCTGTAGCATTCCAGCTCAAAGGCAGAAAGCCTCTGCCCTGTTTCCTTAAAGTCCGTGTCTCACATACATAGAGCAAGATGCTGAAGACGAGACTGCAGCAATCTGATTTTACACATCACGGTGATCCCTTTGCTTCTTCAAATGTGTCTGAGCACTGGTAGAGCGGCAGTTGCCAGTCCAATTCCCCGTCAGATCTCTAAGTGATGTTGAGCATCCCTTGTAGTCCTACTGCCCAGTGCACTCCAAGGCCACCTCAGATTTACTAGGTTTCAGAGTAGCAGCCGTGTTAGTCTGTATCCGCAAAAAGAACAGGAGAACTTGTGTCAAGTATCAGAGGGGTAGCCGTGTTAGTCTGGTTCTGTAGAAGCAGCAAAGAATCCTGTGGCACCTTATAGACTAACAGATGTTTTGCAGCATGAGCTTTCGTGGGTGAATACCCACTTGCAAAACATCTGTTAGTCTATAAGGTGCCACAGGATTCTTTGCTGCTTCTAGGAGAACTTGTGGCACCTTAGAGACTAACAGATTTATTTCAGCATAAGCTTTCGTAGGCTACAGCTCACTTCTTCAGATGCATAGAATGGAACACACAGACAGGAGAACATACAGAGAACATGAAAAGGTGGAAGTCTGCATACCAAGTGGAAGAGTCTAATCAATTGAGGTGAGCTATCGTCAGCAGGAGATTTACTAGTTACGCTCCGGTTTATCTATCCTACCTCTGTGTTTTTAAAACACCTACTGCTGTGGTACGTAAGGTGCCATTCACACTACACAACACTGGCAGCAGTGTGTGTGGTATGTGTGGTTACACATCACAGTGAAAAGCCTGCTGTAGCCACACTGTGGTGTGTAGCTACATATGCAGCGGGGAAAAGGTTCAGCAACTCCCTGCCACCAGAGCCTTTCACCGTGGCGAGGGGAAAGCCTTTCTTGTGGCAGGAGGAGGCAGCAGGACGACACACTGCTAAAAGCAGCAGTGTACGCAAGGAGACACGGCTCGGTTGAGTAGAGACCGTGTAGAGTAAATATATTTGCCTACGTGCCCAGGTGCATTTTTACTCTGCTCACCTGAGCCAGGCCTCACCGGCTACACTGCTGGTTATAGCCATGCGAGGGGGCACCACGCAGGTACGTACTCCACATGCCACCGAAAGAAGCGTGCAGCGTAGCTGTGCCTTAAGCAACCTTCCTATGAGCAGCCTGACCTCTGAAACGAAAGCCAGCTCCTAGCCAAGCTTCACCGAGTTAGCGCTTCTCTGGCTATTGCTCCACTCTTCTCTCATTCAGACAACTCCCAGCTGCAGCGTTGCCCGAGAAAAAAACGAATGGGCTTCCACTTCAGCTAAAACCCACATCCTTGGACCCCCCTAAACACATGGGTGCTTAATCTCTGTAACCCTTGTCTTCCCCCGTCCTGACGTACCCACACTCTGACTTGCCTGTCAAGTCCATCCTTGAGATTGTAAGCTCCCTGGGGGCAGAGACCGGACTTCAATGATGTCCCTAGCGAGCACGTGGGTACTATAAACTAGCAAGCTCCCCATTCCTTTTCATGGTTCTGGCAACGTTGGTTTCATGTCCCAGCTGGCACAGATTCCCTCAGCGACCAGAGGGGCTTGATCTGGAAGCTTCGTTTGCGTTTCAAACAATTCCATGCTGCATAACGGCAACGCCATTAATGGGACGAGAGCCTCTGCCTCCTACGGGCGGACTGCAGTACTTCTAAAGTAAGCATCTGCTTTGTCTCTGTCACAAGAGAACATTACCAGCGCACAAACTCCCTTCCTATTAATATAGTTGCTTAATTATCCTGTAAGGGAGTCTGCCAGCGAGGCAGACAAACTGCAGAAGCATTGAGTCGTTCTACCATCAATGAACGCGTTCTGCCGAATAGGAGAGCAATGACTTCACTTACTGATGGCATCAACCAAGGGACAAGCACATTTTCCCAGCCTCTTACCCAGCTATGGAAACCCTCCTGCATCTCTTCCCTGTTCTCTAGCTAACCGCTTGTTCCTGATCTTTCTGCTAACCACCAGAAACAGACGCCCCGTCACTGCTGCCCGGCATCACAATCCCCCAACCCCTCGAATAATCCTATCATCTAGCAACCCTGTCCATAAACTCCCTCCCTGCAGGCCTCATCCCCATCCCAATATCCAGCTGCCAAACATTCACTCCCCTCCCCCACAAGGACCATCTCCCTACAGATTTTTAAATGTGCCCGTCCAGCCCAAGAAATGGAGGGCAAGAATGAGTCTTCAGCACACTTGGTGATGACACGACCCCTCAGACCGGGCACCTAGACAGATCTTTCCAAGCCAATGCTCCTAGAGACCTCAGCTGGCTCCAGAGATTACTGCCTACTCTGTTGCTTTTAATCCGTCTTTGGGCTGTAAAATGTAAACTTGAAAACTGCCACCTCTCTAAATGACAGGAAGACCGAGGTATACATGGAAAGCTGCGCTTCCACAACTAGGTTACTACTGAACTCCTCCCGCAACCCAGCATACGCCAGCAGATCTCAGCCGCAAGGTAATCTGCAGGGTATTGCTCCAGGCCATGGTACAGCCTGATGTCAGGAAGCTGCTAGTGCACAGAGCGCTGAGCAATTCAGGAGCACTGCCTCTTCTTGGGAGAAACAGCCAGACAGCAGTTTAATGGAACCATCACCTCTAATTGGGTTGGATGAGGTCATGCAGGTGATCGGTATTTGTAATGAATTCTAAGCAGCAGGCCCCATTCCAAAGGCAATAGATTTCATTCCAACCGCAAAAATCTTTACCTCAAGTTGTTCAGAGGCAGACACCTCAGTGGCACCTCCTGGCATCTGTAACACAGCTCACTGGAGCCAATGCTGATCTGTGTGGGCCAGAGAGAGCCCAGCCTGACTCAGAATCTAGGGTAACTCGCCCGCATGGCACCGGCAATTCAACACTTTTCCCCCCCCAACCTTGTAAACTGAGCAAGTTTGCTGTGGACCCCTGAGATGCAAACAACCCACAGAGTCCTCTGCCATTGTTTGCTGTCCCTTTTCAGGGCAGACCCACACTTCATTGGAGGCACTGGACTGGGACTCAGGAGAGCTGGGTTCTAATTCCCTGCTCTGCCACTCGCTCACTGTGTGCGCTTGGGCAAATCACTTAATTGGCGGATCAAAGTGAGGCCCTGCAGACAAGTGGAGGGCATTTCTCTGTGTGGATTCAACACTAATTCTGGAGCACCACATCTGTGATAAATGAAGGCGGGGGGTGCTCCCTTTTATGGACACCCAGCCAGCCAGTAGCTAAAAAATCCCTCTTAGTAGCTGTTCTCTAATTACTCTGCCTGTAAAGGATTAAAAAGTCTCACTGAGATGCATAGGTAAAAGGAAGTGAGTGAGCACCTGGCCAAAAGAGCCAATGGGAAGGCTAGAACTTTTCGCGATGGAAAAGAACTCCCCTTTTGTCTGCCTGTTGTTGTTCTCCCGGGGAGAGGCAGACAGGCAACAGCTATGCTGTAAGAAGCTTGGGCCAGGTATGAAAAAATCATCCATATCGCACCTAGAAACTATTCACTTAAAACCCCAGATATGGAAGTAGATCAGGAAATGGCTAGGAAGACTCGATTAGGTTTATCCCTTTTATTTCATTATGGCTTGTGGATGCCTCTGTGCTAACCCCAGGTGCTTTTGTTTTGCTTGTAACGTTTAAGCTGGACCTCAAGAAAGAGGTTCTTGGTGCTTAATTCTTGTAGTTGCTCTTGTAAAATCTAGCAATAGCCTGAGTTCCCAGATGTATTTTCTTTCTTTTTATTTAATAAAATTCACCTTTTTTAAGAACAGGATTGGATTTTTGTGTCTTAAGAGGTTTGTGCACATGTTGTTTAATTAGCTGGTGGTAACAGCTGATTTCCTTTTTTTCCCTCCCTTTCTCAACTCTTCCCTGGGGGGGGTGGAGGGCTTGAGGGTACCCCACAGGAAGGAATTCCCAAGTGCGCCTTCCTGGGCTCTCCAAGGGGTTCTGCACTTGTGTCATGGCAGCATCTACCAGTCCAAGGTCAGAGAAAAGCTGTAACCTTGGGAGTTTAATACCAGCCTGGAGTGGCCAGTATTATTTTTAAGACTCCTTGCGGGCCCCCACCTTCCGCACGCAAAGTGCCAGAGTGGGGAATCAGCCTTGACAGCATCCAATCAGTTTCAAAATTTCAGGGAATGTTCTAGGAAACGGTGGGCAAAATCCTATTGATCTGGGTGAAAACTGGACAAATAGAAGGGGGAAGTGGGGGCTGCTTGGAGCCCCTGGCATCTGGTTGGCAAACCCAGCAGTAATTGTCTATAGATCAAAGTACTGGTTGACGGCAGCCATTCCAGCAAAGCAGCCCCCATCTCAGCTCTGCCCATCATCCCAATGGAGTTGAACATGTTGATAGCATGAATGATTTACCTCCCAGACAGAAAGGAAAGAAAGAACAATGGTGGGGAACACAGAGCCCCTGGGATAGGAGGACAGAGCCCAAGCCATGGGTGGAGAATGGGGAATGTTAGTATGAGGGAAAGGGGAGATGGGGTCACACAGCCCCTGGCATGGGGGGATGGGGAGAATGGAGGGCACAGGGGGATTTCAGGGCATCCCTGAAATAAGGGGATGGGTGGACGCTGGGGGTGGGGAGTGTAGGGATGCCTGAAGTCTCTGGTGTGTGCAATGAACTCAGCTGCCAGAAACTCCAGACTGTGCAATCCCCTAGTTTTACTGTGTGTCAGTTCTCCTGGGGAGAACACCACGTCTCTGCCTCACAAAGTACCCCTGAATATCTGTCGATGCCAAATTCCTGCTGGCCAGCTGCCTAGCCACAAATGGCTCTAATGGTCTTTGATGTACATTGAAAACTGGCCAACAGGGTTAACATCTCTCAATTTAAGTGGGAGTGGAGACCTAATTTTTAAAAAAAGCCATTTATTTAGGTGCCTAAATATGGATTACCACTCCCTTAACCTCCATTCCTTCTTCCTCAATTTCCCCAAACAAAAAACTCCAAAAGTAATCAAATTAAAAATGTAATAAGAAATAGATGCTCTAGGTGGGGTGGAGAGGAAATTCAATATTCAGCTGAGGTCTCAGGAGAGAATTAGGGCTTGTCTACACAGGGACAACCCAGAAAGTTAATATGAATTAACTAAAGGTGTGCATTTGAAGTGGATTATTAAACTCGTGTGAACACCCTCACGCAGTGCAGGGCTATACTACAAAATTACTTCGGTATAACTACATTGCGAAAAATCCACACCCGAGTGACAGTTATACTGACCTTGTGTCTACAGGAGAGCTTCTCTCACTGCCATAGCGACGGCGTCTCACAGAGGTGGATTAACTATGCCGATGGGAGAGCTCTCCCCCGTTGGCACAGAGCATCTTCAAAGCGCTACAGCGGCACAGCTGTGCCGATGCAGCTTTTTAAGTGTAGACCTGTCCTCAGAATTAAAGTGTCCTTAATTCAGTTGAGCTTAATTCACTTTCAAAGTGAATTAAACTGAACCAAATTACAGCCTCTTTATTGCCGAATAACAGCGTCCACGCGGGGATTAAATGTGTTTAACTAATCTAGTTCAAATTCACATTTATTTAATGTGGATTAACTTTTCTGGATGTCCCTATGTAGACAAGTCCTTAAGCAACAAGCAAAGACTTAAGAAGGAAAACTATGCTCTAGACTGTAACAAGCTCTAGGCACAGGCAATGGGACATATGGCAGACCTTGCAGACTCTTACTGCTGAGGAGCAGGAGTAGCAGTGCCCTTAGGATGACAGGCTCCAGGACCTATTAATGCACGGAGGATTGCTTTGTAAAAGTCTGATGAATCATCTTGAAATTACCATGAGACCTGGGAAGCTGTCCAAGTGGCACCGTGGCCTGAGCTTGTTGTGACTCAGTTATCAAGGGACATAGATCTGCTGAGACTGTATTTAAAAAATTAATTACGCTGGTGTTTGAGGAAATCAGCTCTTGGAGCTAAGTGCAGGGTTTGCTGAGGACCGACTTCCAGAAAGTAGCAAAGAGAAGAGCAGCTTACAAGCGCATTGGGGTATGATGCACTTACTCCCAGCTTTGGTGATATTTCACCAGTTCTCAGCAAAAGTACTTATTTAAAGCATAATACACACAGAGTAACAGGTACTGTGGCCATGTGAATGCAACACAGTTGCGGGGCAACTGGTGGAGCCTTCCAGCCCAGGCTTCTAGATCACTCAAAACCTTGCTCTGGGATGGGAAAGACGCATGGATTGTGAGGGGGAGATGGAACAGCATGTTACTCCGAAGCATAAGGCGGGATAAGGACAGGATTCTGCTCAAGGCAGAGGGCTGTGGGGACAGGATGCTGCTGTCAGTGATGAGAGAGGAACAGGAAGCTGATTTTGCAGGGGTGACAGAGACATGGACAAGATCATAATAGTCCCTTCTGACCTTAAAGTCTATGATTCTAAGATGCAACTCCAAAGCAGGTGGGGAAGACAATTAGAGAACACAAACCTATTTCTTTTTACTTGCCTTTTTTTTTTTAAAAAAACAGTTTCATGAAGCAGCTCCTAGGGGATTAGAGAGGTTCTGTGTGAAGAGGGGCCTTGCTCTTTTAAATAAGGATGAATCACATGCTCAGCACTAATTGCACTTAACTTGGACAAGTCATTAGACTGTAACAATTCGCCACCATCAGCCTAACGCTCTCCTGCAGAATGCTGCATGCAGCCAAAACCTCACATTGTATCTCGACATCTGAATGAGTGGGTAATAATGACAGATAAGCTGTCCCACTGTTTAAGGGGACACACACACACACACACACCCCATGATGCACTGTGAAGTACTTGGCAATAGCAAAGGAAGAGAGCACAGCTAAGGACCTCCTCAATCATCTAAACAGCATCCACTGGGAGCGCAAAGCACTTCAGAACAAAGGCATAATTATTTCAGTTATTTCCATGGACAGATTTACTATCTGCACATCTCTTCTCTCTTGCATCTTCATCATTAGTACCAGTTCCTAGAAACCCCAGCCAGGGTTGTGCCTCCATCATACTGAGCACTACACAAACACAGGGGCCAGTTTTCAGGTACACTCATAGACTCAGACTTTAAGGTCAGAAGGGACCATTCTGATCATCTAGTCTGACCTCCTGCACAATGCAGGCCATAGAATCTCACCCACCCACTCCTGTAACAAACCTCTAACCTATGTCTGAGTTATTGAAGTCCTCAAATCGTGGTTTGAAGATCTCACGCTGCAGAGAATCCTCCAGCAAGTGACCCGTGCAGTAGAAAGGAGCCTTGAAGTGAGTGCAAATGATCTCCTAAGAAAGTCCCCTATGCAGAGAGTCACTTCAGAAGCTGCAAAGCTGGCATGAAAGCTTATACCCACGATATGCCCTCTGTGCCAGGGTATGATCAGAATGTGCTGCACTACAGCCGCTCTCTACTTGCCAGCACCCATAGAGGGTTAGGGGAAGTACAGTGTAGGTTGGAGCAGCCCTGGGGCTGCTCTAAACTTGCACTAGATTCCAACAGGTCCTTGCACAGCCCCCAAATATAAGGAGCACAAAAGTGGCTTAAACCTACCTTTTGCGCTCTCCCCGACTCCAGAGCCACAGCGACAGAGAATCTGATGGGCATTCCCCAGGTGCAAGCACTTTTGTAATTGATACATAGTCCATATTCCTAACTTCAAATACAGAAATGATACATTAATACAAATAGAATAATCTTATCCAGTAAATCATAACCTTTTCAATGATACCTCACATGACCAACCTTGCATAAAACATCTTAGTTATGCCATATTCATATCATAATATTTCTATGAAGAATATGGGGCGTAATGTCACAATCTTACCTGACACCTTTTAGATACAGATTATGACAACAGCGTGTTAGGTGTAGGGAGTATGTCAGGCCTGACAAGAATAGCTGACACTGATTAGCAAACCACAAATGGGCATTTATGTCACACACACACCCTGATAGTCTCCTTTCCTCTGATCTCCAGTGACCTCAGCCTTCTCCTATCTGGCCAAACGGCCATGGACAAAATAATCTTTCACGCATGGCAAGCCCTTCCCCACCACTGCACTCACCTTACTGGCTCCCCATCATAGCATGCATGAGATTTAAGCTCCTCATCACCAACTCCAATTCTTAGCATAGGTTTCACCTACCTCTCAGCTTCGTCCTTTCGGGCTCCTCCATTCCCCCTCTCTCTGCTTTGCCAGTGCTGTCAACTGACACTTCCTTCATCTCTTCCACTCATGAGCATCTCCATGCCTTATTTCATGCTGTCCTGTATGCTTGGGATGTCATCCTCACCCCATCTGATTTTAATCATTCCTAAAAACCCAATTGTGCAGCATAGCTTATGTAACCCCAATGCCACTGGGTGGGTTGTCGACAGCAGGGATCAGACCAGGGACCGCTGCATCTTTTAACACGGGAGCCTCTACTGCCGGAGTTAAAAGACCCACCTCTCGTAGCCAGGACTGTAGCAGACTCACAAATCTCTAGTTGGCCAAGCCACCACTAAAGAGGAAGAAAGCGCCACACCGACAGGGCACGCTTTCATCTATAAGGACGAGTACTGTCTTACTTGAAACACCATCACCATAAAGAACTCACAAGGCAGGTGCCAGTCAATGCCCTGACCAAACTGTATCTTATTAGACTTTCCATTTGTTCTATGCTTTGTCTTTCTAGCTCCGTGGGCACCTATCACTCTACTGCCCAAAACCACAGCTTGTAAAATCGCTGGAGTAGGGAGAGTAGACTCCTTTATAGTTTTACAACACCCAGCGTAGGTGCTGGAACTAGGGGTGATGCTGCACCCTCAGCTTGAAGTGGTTCCATCATAGACAGGGTTTAGTTTGGTTCATTGGCTCACAGCACCCCCACTATACAAAATTGTTCCAGCACCCCTGACACCCAACACAGTTTGCACACACCTGCATTAAAATAATTAACAATTCTGTACCCTAGACAGTTAGGGTGGGTGAAGGCTACTATCTTGTTACTGGTCTTTTGCTTCCATTTAACTTAACAACAAGGTTTGGGCCAAATTGAGATGGCCGGGATATTCTCCTATTAAGGGAGAAATTTAAACCTAGCCTGCCATAGGCTTTCGGATGTCATTTTCCGTAAATATTAATAGGGAACCCATCTGGTCCTAGAGCTGTAGGGTCTGAGAAACAGACACTGCATTATTATGTAGGATGACACAGTCAGAGGAGAGAGCTTTTATTTGAGTGCTTTTGTTTTCTCAAGGTTACTGGTGGCCTGTTTGAGGCTGTGATTGCAGTTGTGTCAATGTAGCAACCAAGCTGAGTGGCACTGGATTCTGTGCATCATGGGAAATGCCCCGATTTTTAATATTTTTCTGTTCCAAACCAAAATGAAAACAAAAAGTATAAATATCCCTCAAAGTCCAATTTAAAAAAAATTGTTGCGGGATGATTGAAACATGTCGGTTGGGTAAGATCGAAACAGTTTGTTTCAATTGTGACTTTTAAAACATATCTATATTTTAAAATATAAACGGTTTTTAAAAATTGAAAGTAATTTCTAAATGGAAAATCAAAACATTTGGTTCCAAAAAAGTCACTCTCCCCCCTCCCCCAAATTTTTCATTCAACGTTACATTTTGTCGAAATCAATGTTTCTATATAAATGTTTTGCTTTTGACAAAACAGCATTTTCTGACTGAAAAATGTTCCATTTCTGATCGGGTCTATTGGCCAGTCATTAGCCCAAGGGAAGGGGGCTGAGATTGTGGTGCCAAAGTGAGATTTTCATGGTTTTCAACTCAAGGTCATCACGGGTGATGGAATTTTAGCCTGTGCTGGAGCCAGTCTCCCTGTCCAGAGGGAAGCCCCTTTGATTGGCTGCCTGCCCCACTTTCCCACCGCTTAGGGAAGAGCAGCCAATCAGAGCTGCCGCAGGAGGCAGGCAGAGCTCTCCACCTCCCTCAGGAGCAGACACCATTCTCACGGGAGACAAGGAGGGGGCAGAAAGACCCCACCAGCTAGGAGTGGCTCTGCTCCCCCCTCCCTCCCTGCAACACCAGGCCTGGAAAGAGGGAGATGCACCTTGCTGCAGTTGCTCCACAGGCCTGGGAGTGGGAGATGAAGAATCCCCCGTTGCAGGATGAGAAAATATGCAGCGGGGGCAAGGGACAGATGTGGGCATGGGACTAGCAAGGTTGATGTGTAGCTCTGAACTGCACTACTAGCTCTGGTTTAAGTGGTGTGGTTATCCCCAAACGTTCCCATAATTCAGGGTGAGTGACAGAAGCAGTGGTACTAGGTCCTGAGAACTCCTTAAGGTGCCACAGGTCCCCTTCGGTGGAATTCAGAGGAGCAGGCTCCTGCACTTACTTTAATTTTCTTCAGCTATAATGCTCAAGGGCTCTGCTTCTGCATCCCTTATTCCTGCAGATTAGCCTTTCACTCCTCAACAAATCCCATTGATTGCAATTCCACTACTCCTGCAGTAAAGTACTACTCAGCAGAAGCTAGGCTGGCAGCATTGGACCCTTAGCTTACTTGGTTTGCGTGTACAGGAAGATAAGTTGTCATGGTAACACAAGTCTGGGTTCCTCATTAGCAAGATTTGGGCTCTGTCAGATTTAAGAAAAAGTTCTCCTTTTTAATGCCGCCTTGCTGGAGGATGGTCGAGACTCTTCAAGTTACACTTGTGTCTCTCTTCAGAGCAGGCTTTTATTTCGCCTGCAATCTGCCACGCAGCTGAAGAAAGTGAAAATAATTCCAGGCAAACTGTCTGCATGAATTCAGCTCCACCCATGAAAAGAATGAAATGTTAGACGTGCAGCATTCTGCAGCTTGTTTAGCCGAACCCATTTTTCTGCCTTTTCCCTGGACCCCAATTCTATTCTCCAGAACCACAGAAGTCTAGTTCCCTCTACCTCATCATTCTGTCCTAAGAACATAACAGCTTTCATTTCCCTAATGCAAGTTAGAAGCAGTAGAAGCATCTTTGAGACTAGAAAGCCAGTGCAGTACTCATATCGTTACTCAGAGAACACCCTAACCAAAGTGCCTCCCTCTCTCTGAAGCAGAACTGGTTAGTACATTATACTGAACCACTGGTATGTCCATGAATGAACTGAGGGCATTTCCAATATCATACAGCATTTGCTGAAGCCCTACCCTGAAAGCAGAGTCTGTGTGTTCCCGTTGCAAGAGGCAACTGACTGGATCGGCAGGCTCAGACACCCATTTCAAGAGGGGAAAGAGTTGCTGATTTAAAATATACCTAGTTAGAGAGAGTTGCATTTGGCTCAGCAGGATCAACAACCCAGAAACGTTCACAAAGGGGAGAAAATGTCAGTTCACCCAGGAAATTCTTGATTCAACCCAGTGTCCTGAATTACGTCAGCACGTAAATTGTTACCCTTGAGATGCAACATCAGCACCTTAATGTAAGGGGATTGTTGTCCCTTTATGAAAACTCAGTGGAGGCGTTTTGGTTGGGTAGAATCATAGAATCATAGAATCATAGAATTCAAGATCAGAAGGGACCATTATGATCATCTAGTCTGACCTCCTGCTAGATGCAGGCCACATCTGCCCCATGCAAACCTCCAGGGCCACTGCCAATCTTCCCTGGAGGAAAATTCCTTCCCGACCCCAAATATGGCGGTCAGCTGAACCCGAGCATGCGGGCAAGACTCTCCAGCCATACCCTCTGGAAAAGGTTATATCCTATCATTGACCCATTGTACTATTTACCAGTGTGGCAATTGACCTATTGACTAAGCCCGTTATCCTATCATACCATCTCCTCCATAAACTTATCTTGCTTAATCTTAAAGTCGTGGAGGTCCTTGGCTGTTCCAGTATTGCACTCCTGATGGTTAGAAACATTTCAAGCCTGAATTTCCTGACTGACAATTTATATCCGTTTGTCCTCGTGTCCACATTAGCACTGAGCTGAAATAATTCCTCTCCTTCCTGGTATTTATCCTCTGATATATTTAAAGAGTGCAATCATATCTCCTCTTATCCTTCTTTTGGTTAAGGAAAACAAATCGAGCTCCTCAAGTCTCCTTTCATACGACAGGCCTTCCATTCCTCGGATCATTCTAGTGGCCCTTCTTTGTACCCGTTCAGTTTGAATTCATCCTTCTTAAACATGGGAGACCAAAACTGCACACAATACTCCAAATGAGGTCTCGACTAACACCTCCTTATCCCTACTAGAAATACCTCGCCTAATGCATCCCAAGACCGCATTAGCTTTTTAACAGCCACATCACATTGCCTACTCATAGTCATCCTACGATCAACCAGGACTCCTAGGTCCTTCTCCTCCTCCGTTACTTCCAACTGGTGCGTCCCAGCTTGTAACTAAAATTCTTGTTAGTCATCCCTAAATGCATAACCTTACACTTCTCACTATTGAATTTCATCCTGTTACTAATACTCCAGTTTACAAGGTCATCCAAATCTCCCTGGAGGATATCCCGATCCTTTTCCGAATTGGCAATACCTCCCAACTTGGTGTCATCCGCAAACTTTATCAGCCCACTCCTACTCTTGGTTCCCAGGTCAGCAATAAATAGATTAAATAAAATCGGACCCAAAACCGACCCTTGAGGAACTCCACTGGTAACCTCCAACCTGACAGTTCCCCTTCAATACTACCCTCTGAAGTCTCCCCTTTAACCAGCTCCTTATCCACCTCTGGATTTTCATTTCGATCCCCATCTTTTCCAATTTAACCAGTAATTCTTCATGCACTGAAATCCAGATATATTAGATCCACCGCATTTCCCTTGTCTAAAAATCTGTTACTTTCTCAAAGAAGGAGATCAGGTTGGTTTAAATCCATGCTGTAATCTATCCCAGTTGCCATGAACCACTCTCTTTTAAGATTTTTCCATGACTTTGCATACTACAGATGTTAAACTAACAGGCCTGTAGTTACCTTCTTGAATATAGGAACTACATTAGCTAATCTCCAGTCAAAATTTAGAGACTTATTAAAAATTATGCAATATCACTCGCCAATTCCTTAATATTCTAGGATGAAGATTATCCGGGCCCCGATTACTTCCGTTAAGTTGTTCAAGTTTGGCTTCTACCTCAGATACCGTAATGTCTACCCCATATCTTCATTCCCATCGGTCCCTCTATCACTATTCCTTAGCCCTTCATTAGCCTCATTAAAGACCGAGGCAAAATATTCGTTTAAATATTGTGCCATTCCAAGATTATCCCTAATCTCCCCACTTCTTCTTTCTTGGTTTTCTTCCTATTTATATGGCTAAAACCGTTTGCTATTGGTTTTAATGTCCATCTCCACCCGTCGCTTTGCCTTTCTCACTGCTTCCCTACACCCTCTGACCTCAATAAGGTAGGTTTCTTTGCTGATCCCTCCCATTTTCCACTCCTGGTACGCTTTCTGTTTTTCTTAATAACCCCTCTAAGACGCTTGCTCATCCAGCTCGGTCTAAAACTGCTACCTGATACATGCCTCTGACAACTCTTGCAACTTCAACCTGAAGTAACCCCAGGCGTCATCTGCCTTTAGATCCCTAAATATGTTAGTCCAGTCCACTTCCTAACTAGTCGCCTTAATTTAGTAAAGTTAGCCCTTTTGAAATCGTAAACCCTTGTCTCAGATGCACTATTGATTATCCTCCCATTTATTTTGAAACGAATTAGCTCATGATCACAATTTCCTCAACAAGGTCCTCGTTACTCACCAAAATCAAATCTAAAATGGCATGTTCAGCAACCACTTGATGAAGGAATTCATTAGCTATCACGTCTAGGAAAAGCTGAGCCCTATTATTATTACTAGCATTTGTTTCCCAATCAATATCTGGGAAGTTAAAGTCCCCCATGATCAAGCAGTTCCTATTAGTATTTACCTCCTTAAAAACATTAAAGAGCTCTCTATCTGTCTCACTATCCCGGGTGAGGCTCTGGTAGTTTTCCCCAATGTGACCATTGCCCAGACAGACTCTGTATTATCCATTGCATTGCTAGTTATCTCATTACATTTCACCTCATTATTGATATACAATGCTACTCCCCACCTTTACCTTTGCATCGGTCTTTCCTAAACAGCACATACCCTTCCATACCTGTACTCCAGTCATGGCTACCGTTCCACCATGTTTCGTTATTCCCCTCGATATCCGGTTTCAATTCTCGGACCAGGAGCTCCAGTTCCTCCATTTTGTTACCTAAGCTTCTTGCATTGGTGAACAAACATCCTAATTTTTCCTGTTGGGCTCCTCTCACTCTTTTCACCCAACTCGGTAGGGACACAGTACTTCCAGTATGACTTGTAGATCTAGTATCCGTCCCCCCCCTCGTCCTTACACCTAACCGTGCCCCGCTGGGTGTGTGTGTGGTTATCTGGTTGTTCTCACTCCCAATGTATAAATTTGCACCAGGACCTCTCCCAACCGTCTCCCCCCAGTGTCTAGTTTAAAGCTCTTTTAATCAGATGAGCCAGCCTCCCTCCTAGAAGTCTACTTCCTTCCCTACTTAGGTGGAGCCCATCCCGTGAGAACAGTTGTCTGTCCCCAAAGGCCTCCCAGTGCCCATACATCCCAATACTAGTAGCTCCCAGTACTAAAAGAAAGGGGAAGGGTAGATGGGAAATCAGGTCCCTGAGACTGACAGTCCCCAGGAACAATGGGGAAAGGCCAATGCTCCAGATCAGCCTGACTGACAGGGCGGCAGGCTAATCAGGGAGTCAGGAGGCTGCGGGGGGCGGGGGTGTCCTGTCCTCCGTGTGAGCGGGAATTGCCTGGTTTAGACAGAATGGGGCTGAGCTAAGGAGAAAGCAGAGGCCCAAGCTGAGCTGGGGAGCAGAGCTGTGCCAGCCAGAGGGGCCAGAAAAGTAGCTCAGGAAGCAGGTCAGTGCTGGGAGCAGAGTCACAGAAGCAGCCCAGAGAGCAGACCTGTGCTGGGAGCAGAGCTGCAGCAACCAGAGCCAGAAGGGCCAGAGAAGCAGCCCAGGGAGCTGGAGGCAGAGCAGCAGCAGCCGTGCTAAGGCAGAGTGGGGCTGGAGCTGGGACAGAATGGAGCCGGAGCAGTCCGGAGCCGGGTGCGGTGAGCAGCTGGGGAGAGCGAGAGGGACCCTGGGCAGCAGGCCAGGTACAGGGAGATGCCTCCAGCCAAGACACCCTGCAGGTCAAACTTGGGGGGGATCATAACCCTGACGGGGTGGGGGCGACTCTAGGAAGAAGTGTCCCGCCACCTAGAGCCTGAGAGCGTGTGGCCACCGCCAGAGCAAGTGTCCGACCCGCAGCGTCCCTGCAGCACAGCCAGGGCCGGGCAGGGGCCTGGGCCGTGTGAGGGACAGACTGAACTTCACTTACATTCCAGAGATGCTGGTTGTGGTGTCCCCGTGCCACAGAGCGAGGTGATGGGTTTTCCTTGAACCTTTCCCATTTTTTCCCTTTTTTTTTTAATTGGCAGCTGTTTAATAAATTGTATTTGCTTTGAACTGCCTGTAATGATCAGTGGGTCAGGGAAGCATCCAGTGCAGAGAAAGCCCTCCGGAGTGGAGACACCCTAGCCCCTGCCCTAAGTGACCACGACAAGCTTGGGGGTCGAGCCCCCCAGGAATCCTGGGCCCAGCCTTGTTGGGGTTTTGAAGACTCTGCCACACAGGAGAGTGAAAGGGAAGCCCCCCCCCCGAGGTCAGGCAGGCCTCTGGGTAAAGGGTGTGGGAACGAGAACTCAGATCCTTTCACTAGCCCATTTCACCGGGGTCATATATAAGCCAGGGAAGTTACCCACAATAGCGAGACCATTCCCCCGCTTACATTAATCTCCATAGCTGAGCGATCGATTGACACTGGGACAACACTGAAAGAAAGCAAACCTGTACCACTGCTTCCTCATTGACTGAGAGCTACCTCATACTGCAGAAGACCAACTATGGGATGCCTGACTGTTAGTGGGAGTTCACAACATCCATCCGTTCTGTATGTTCAATAACGACCTACCATCTCAAAGCTAAATTCTTTACTTCTCTGTCTTTACCATCACAGCTCAGTGGTTTTCTCTGCTTCAGATCTTGCCCTGCCCAGACACTGAAAGGCCTGTATTTTCAGAAAGCATTTCATGAATGATCCAAAGGCGAAAATTTGTTTGTCCAAACTACTTGTGAATAATGAAAAGATTTGTACAAACTGGGTCAAAGCACAAAGATTTTGTGAAGCAAAAACAGGCCCAAAGCAGCTATGTACATTATTTGTAATGAATAATTTGAATGGCTCGTCTAGTGAATGTCCCATCACAACACCCAGTAACTGCATTTCACCATAACTCCTCAGGCCCATTTCCTGGCACCTAATTCAGACCCACTCTCCATTAGAGTGGTTAATGATGTCTTTACTGTCCCACTCTGGGCCAACAGCCTTTTTCTTCCAGAACTGTAGTCTAGTAAGATCCTGCAGTGAAGGGAAAAATCTGTAAGCTATTAAATCAATTAGTCTGACTGACAATCGTTTGCCTCCTTGTGGACTTTCTGCAGTGAGGTATTTTCTGTCCTGATATTCCAAGGCTAAGATACAGATGCACAAACTCAGGCATACATGCACACCCACACAGAACAATGCAGGCACATCCTTATTAAACATGAATGAATCCAGTCCAAAGGTTGTAAGAAAGGAAATATTTCGTTAGGGCAGAAAGTCACTGAGGAAGCAAGACAACAATTTTTATTTATTTTTTGCCGTGTAAATGGGAAGCTCGAGTTTGGCTGAATTATTTCATAGTGTATCTCCAGCATTTTTATTCAGTCCTCTCAATTACTGCAGCTCACTCTTAGGGGTGCCAGAATGACATCTTTAGAGCCGGCAGAGAGACGTGCTTCTGAATTCTCCCATGAACACAAGGAAGAATATTCCCTTCCTGTTCAAAGGTGTTGAGAGAGTTCGCAGCTCAGGTCAAAGTATGCTAATAAAGCACTCGAGTCTCCATATGGTATTTTGGCACTAAAACGTCAGCTGCTTTTCAGACACTGCACTTGCATCCTTTCAGACAAGCCTCTTTTAACTGGTTTGTTTAGTTTGCTTAGAGAATAATACTTGTTATTTGGCTTTTAGGATGACTAATAAATGAACTGTCTTTGCTCAGAGAGAATAATGCCACTTAAGCAAAACCTACTACTGCAGTTCAGAGCTATTTAATAAGAAATACCTGTCAGTGTCAGAATATATTTACTGTGCATTAGCTTTGAAGAACAGCCGAATGAGTTTTCCTCTTGCTAAGTTTACTTTATGTAAAATGTAACACATGAACTGTGAGTATGTGGACAGCAAACAGAGTGTATCAATGAATTCATCCTCCCCCAGAAAATGCTGACAGTAGCAAGAGGAGCAGCTCCTAACAGACAAAACTGACATCATCAAAGCCAAACGTGTGACAGCTGCCAAAGATTCTCAGCCCACTGCCTCCTTTCCCTTGTTAAAAAACACTCTGTAGTCTATTTATTCTGTTGTTTAATCCAGGAGGGATGTAGCCACATAATTAAACACTTTTAACCTCTTTGTTTTAACCCACAATCAGAATCCAGCTAAAGAAAATTACTATACATGGGAACATAGATCATTTGCCTTACCAATCAGACACTTAGTCCAATACCCTGCCTCCTGCAGCTGTACCCGAGAACAATGCTATATCAGCAAGGGATTGACTAGATGAGACCTAATTCTCTAGGTCTTTCCCCATCTTTAATTTCTATGATTCCAGGAAGGTAAGACAAAGTACAATGCATCTGCTAAATTGTGCGGTACTGAACCTGCAGGAAAGGGGAGGGGAACCCGCACCAGATTCATGGCATGTGAAAACAGCTACTTATGTAAGTATCCAGCCCTTTTCGAAATCCAGCTCCAGCCTCCTGAGTTCCTGTGTAAAGAAATTACCTGCTAAGACACTGTCCCCGTGGCAACGTGACCACCTGGAAAGAATATGGAAATGAGACTCTTGCTGTGCTGGAATTTTCCCGAAGTAAACTGACTGTGACTCTTAAAAGGTATGTACACCTGAGTGAGCGCACACGGTTCTAACGACAAGGCTTTCACGCTTGCATATAGGTACGAGCACATGCAACTGCCTAGACCAGATGCATGCAGAAGTGTACAGGCTCATAGGTACTGACACTTTCAGCCACAAGAGCCAATGAGTAAGAAGTGCAATAGACGAAGGGCACCCATACAGGGGGCTCTGGAGGGAATAAGACCCCGTCTCCGCGTTAGGACTCCCAGGGCCTTGGCAAAGGGGTACAGAGCTATTGCTCACCCCCTAGGAGGGACTGGAGAACAGATGAGCAGAGCTGAGCCAGCAGGAAGGAAGACAGTTGGCCACAACTGGTAAAAGGCTGAAGCAAATTATCTACTTCCTACCCGCTCAAGGAGCAACAGGGGGGAGAAAATGACGCTATGAGTAACAATTCCTTCACAAGCAGTGCAGCCACACAGTGCCCCCTACTCGTGGCACTGGGGAAAAGCCTTATCTAGCCCTTAGCAAGGAATTGGAGAGTGCAGACTGGCAGCCCAACAGGACCAACCATATGCTAATCAAAACATCAAGCCTTAGCCAGACTAAAGTGGACCTGGCTTTCTTGAGTATGAGACACATGGCTCATTAACTGCCAGACCACGGACAGCTGGACAGAAATTGTAGCAACCTGCTGGGACCTGGGCAAATCCCCAGATAGCCCAAGACCTTAAAGCCACCTTTGCCCATCATGTCCCTCTGGTCTTGAGCCCAGGAGCTTGGCCAGGCTACAGCACCTGACCCTGAATTTAAGTGACAACGGAAAGGGAGCCAAGAAATTACCTTCAAAGGGTTCAGGAAATAGTTAATGAGTCTTTCAGCCTCTGAGAGCGGCAGGATGCAAATGCCGTTCTCCCCGAGGCGCCTTGTTCTGTGCGCTTCCAAGCGAGTACTGACCTTTCATCATTTGAGTGAAGAAAATACACCCGTGTACGTGGCCCTGCACCGTCCAGGAGATCAGACCAGATGATTGCAGTGATGCCTTCTGGCATTGGAATCTAGGAACCCAGGCAGGCTAACACCGAGAACAGCCACTAAGGGCTGGACTTACTGCCATTTGAAATGCCATTTGATATAAATAAAGGGTGGATGTACGCAGTCGGTATAACGACCACCTGCTACCGCGTCCCTTTGGCTTGCTAACTCAGGTAAGAGTGGCTGATGTACGTTATCCTGTTCTGCTGTCAATGCCTCTTTACAAAAGTGCTGCATTACAGCACTCAGCTGCTCCGTGGTCCGTTTTCCAGCTGTCCTGGTAAAAAACTTTATCTGGTGCAACCTTAGGTCGATGGGAATCAGAAAAATACAATGACAAATTGGATTTAATATGCAGCAATAGACGAGTGTGCTGTGGTATCTAGCATCAACAAGGGGGCCAGATGGCCCCCACAGCTGCAGACTGAGCTGACAATCCAAGGGAAATCTCCCTTGCTGGTTGCTAAGTCTCCAAAGTGTTTCCTTCTTCCCAGCAGCATTGCCTTCATCTTGGATAGATTCAGCGTCAGCCAGCTGTCCTTCATCCAGGAGCTGATCTCAGCCAGGCACTGGGGGAGCGGAGAGAGCGAGCGCGCTGGGTATTGTATCCCTTAGAGCCTGTTACTTTGTGATCTCTCCCCTCCCCACCCCACCAACTCTCATGGCTTCATGGATAGGCCTCCAAAAGGCAGGCAGCTCTGGAGGGACAGGCAGTGTCCTGCGAAGTCTCGAAAGGACTGGAGCCATCTCAGTAAAGCCAGCTGCATTCCGGAGGGGAGACAGTACGCCGCTATGGTCAGTGTCGTCAAACTGAGTTTCCTTCTCTCCTGCTTTATCCGGGTCAGGTCACCAGAATCATGGGGATCTGCAAGGCCGAAGACAGATTTAGGGTGCCGGGGTATGCAACACTAGAGTTTTGAAATCCTCCGCTCCTTGGTCCTTCGGTTGGGTGGAGTTTTTGCTGAGCGTGCTGGGGATTCAGTTGAGGTTATGGGGGGAGGACCACGGTAGCAGAGCTGTCTCCTTGCTTGGGTAGTTCAGGTGTCCATCTCTGTGCGGAGCAGGCAGTGATCTGACAAGGATAAGAGGGTGCGTCTTATGCCACCCAGATCCATTCCTAGACAAAAGATCAAGTATAGGTGTGACCAGTAGAGTGTGACGGTCTTGCGAGTACACACGAGATCTCACGGTGAAGAGGGCGGTTAGTAGATTTTGGGCCATGGGGTCAGAGGCATCATCAGGGTGGATGTTGAAGCATGCTGGGTTGATAAGCAGGAGATCACCACCACATCAGACTGCTTTTCCGGCAACCTTTCACTGTGACTGAAACTCTGTGGATTGGCAGGATTTCTATGTGGACTCAAAGTTGAGGTGAATACACTCAGGTGTGAGCTGCTTCTGGATGTGAGGTTTGATGGGAGTTGGATGGCTATTCCACGCCTGCTTTTGTGACTTCTGGGAGTGGGCTGTACAGAACAGCCACGCTGCAGCCAGAACCAGGCCTACATGGCATCTGGCCAGGTTTCAGTGATGCAGGCGGAGGAGAAGGGAGGAAATGAGTAAATTACACTCTTGTCATTTGCAACTTTAACTGTTTTTGGTGGTTTTTTAGATTTTTTTTGGTGGGGGGGGCACGTTTGCATTAATAAAGCACAGAGCTCCATTATGCACAGATGACTGACAGTCTGGCAGGAGTTTATGGCAGAATTTTTTGGCCACTCAAGACTGTATACTTAATAGATAAAGACTTTTTTTTAATATAGTCACATGTTGGTGTTAACATTAAAATAGAAAAGTGACTTACTGTCTCGCCCTGGCTTGTTTTTCCCATTCTGCTCCTTCCCTTGTTTCTCTTTCCTTTACCATATGCAATAGTTGTCTTCCTCTGTTTCTTTAGTGACCATTTTCCCTCTGTTTTCTTCCCTCCACACTCCTACTTTTCTCTCTTCCTTTCCTCATGTTGTTCTCTCCCTCCCTCTTCCACCCCCAATTTCTTCCCCCAAACCTGTAGTCCCTTTCGGTGCTTGGCTGTCTCACACTCATGCATGGGCAAACACACATAATGAGCAGGAACAGTCACCACTCATAAGGTTGTGGGAGCTACCCAAGTGAAGCCAATTTAGCATTACATCACCCACTCCTGCTAGACTAGTTTGTGGCACATCCGTGTCCAAGGCTGATGAGCAGTATTACAGAATGAACTTGGATGGCTGAATGACGACCTTGCTTGGGCTGACAATGGGGTTTGACCCCTGGACCCACAGAGCTAAAAGCATCCCCACTTGAGCTAAAGGAGTCAAGTCACTCTTCCAGCTGGTGGCAGTAATAAACTCTTATCCTGTTATTTAGACCAACCACTAGAGGGGGACAGAAACACACTTTGTGCTACCGTAAGCTAGATAAACTCTCTGTCCTGGGCCATGAGATCTCCATTAGTGACAGCAGAGCTGTTTCTAGGTTATATCCCAGTACTCAGTACTGATTGTGAGCAGTCTAGGATAGTGAGAGAGCTCAGACATTGCTGGAGTTACCTTCTCACTATGAGAAACTGGACGGTGGCTGGCAGGATAGCTGGTGTCAAGTGAAGGCTTCTTAAGCATGGATCAAACGTCGTGCTCTTTGTGGGAGCTGGCAGATCCCCCTTGCTGGAGGAGACACTGGTGCTCTTAGTGGTGGGCTCAGGCTCTCTTTAAATGTCTCAAACTGCCATGAACTTTTAGGTGGCTGGTGGAGGTCTGAGATAGGAACTTCTCCCAATTCTTCTCGGGACTGGAATCCACAACATTCACTTTCTAAGATACAAGGTGCATGTTCTAGACACCTCCTTGTTTGAACTCGCCAAGCCGTCAGAGGAGTCTCTGCAAGGACAAGCATTACGTCGGGTTTCTAGGAAGCAGAAAAGAAAACATTTAGTGCAGTGAAGTAACACATCACAGACAGAGCAAGTCTCACTCTAAACATATTTTCCACAATGAATCACTGCTTCAAAGGACCTGCTCGGCCATGGGCGGGGAAAAGCAGCTTTGGCACGAAGAGATCTGGACCTGCACAATTTTAGTAAAGTTTTTGCCTTTCCATTGACTGCTTGATGCAGAGTGAAGGTCACAACGGGCGGACTCCACTCTTATTTGTGGCCTACATCAGTGGCATGCATACCAGCTGGGGAGGTAAAGTCCACATGAACCAACCTAGACTCAGGGCATGGGAGGATGGTGCACTCCTCCTACATATGGTATTCCAGCCTCTGGGCCAGAATAAAGGCTGCAGTCCCACTTGTTGCTAAGGGCACTGAGGTCACTGGATTCACTTAAACACAGAACTGTAGCCCGGCCCCACCTCAGTGGAGCCTTCTGCTCTGGCCTAAGTTACCTAAGCTCTTGAAAATTGTAGTCAGCACCTTCAATGATGCTATCTCATGTAACACGACAAGCACTTGCAGGCCTCATGTTTCATAAGATGACCCCTAACTGTGGAGGGAAGGAGTTTTCCCACGTAGCAGCATTGCAGCTGGCCAAGAACATTGGGGTGGGCGGTGGGCCCTCCACTGAAGCATTTGGTACTAGGAAAACTGTTTAGCAATTCCTGTGTGAAATGCCAGGAGATTTTCAGAGAGTCTCAAAAGGACGAAGAATAGGAAATTTGAGAAAACAACCGTACTCCCCCTCATGGTATCAGGCAGTATCATCCTCCTGGCTAGGGAAATGGGCCTACTCCCTTTAATTTACTGGAGTGACACATGAGCCGTAATCACCTCAGAAGCAGCCCTACCCTGCTTTCCCAACAGGCCTGGTAACGGAGCCTTTTGTAGCTTTTGGCACCAGGAAATGAATTTTTGTCATAGACCAAAAATTCCAGTTCACTGTAAACACCGAGCAAGCGGCCTGTGATTAATCAGTTAAGGTTTGTACAGCTCTTTGAAGATGGAAAAGCACAACATATGCGATAAGTATTTATCATTATTATTTATATGACATTTTGTTTGCATTTCAGTCCAGCTCCCAGCACAAGTGTTCACGTCACAGACTTGCACCATAAATGTCATTGCTGCAAACTCGGCAGAGCACCTAAGGCCTGAGTGAGTGGGCCCACAGACTCCACTCCCCTCACACCCAAGGAGGCTGTGGTTTCAGTTCAGGGTTGACGATGGCAGTTATTTAACCTTTAAGAAACTGTCTAGGTCCCCAGGGGGCTAAGCACGGACAACCAGCTGATTTTTAGGGCCGTGCAGAGGCTCGCTACCTTGGGTGCTGTGCCCGGAATCCAGGAAGGAGGGGGTTGGAGAGAGACTGCCCATCCCTCTGCTTCCCACATGACACCCCATGGCCTCTCCTCACCCGCCTGCTCTGCTGTTGCTAGCATGGCTGGGAGTAGCGTTTGCTGGAAGATGGCCGTCACTGACATTTGAAGAACTGTATCGATTAGACCTTTTCAGAGCAGGACTAAAAGAAAACGATACGTAGCGCTCCAGTGGTCGCTGGTGGCTTGTCCACACTAGGGCGCCCAACGTTAAGGCTGGTGGAGCACTGAACTGCTGTCAACAGAAGAGCGACAGACGTGTTCAGCACAGGTATGGCATGGCCCTTTCCCTCCGGTGCTGAGCCTGCCCCTTGCTGCTTCCCCAGCCCCAAGAACGGGGTGGGATCCAGAAACGGGTGCGGCGGGGGGGGAGGGTAATCTGGCTTGCAGGGAGCAGGCAAGAATTTCCCACAGGGAAGTGGGGCGAGCAGGACACGCTCCTCTGGGGAATCCCAGAAAAACCTAACTTCCATAATGACCAGCCTCTACCTCTCAGCCCAGCACACCCTACCAGCTTGTCTCCAAACCCAAGAAATTAGCTAGTTCCAGGTGACTCGCATTCGGGGGCCCAGTTAACCAAAGGGTTAAGCAGTGGTGCTCATTTGGGACTGAAGTCATTATATTCTTGCTGCATTTCCTACCTCAGTTCTCATAAAGGAAAATAAATGGGTCCCCTAAGCAAACCCAAGTCTGTGCAGTAATGGCATTTGGGGAAGGAGAAAGCGATTCCAGCTCTCCGCTCAAATTTAAACAAAACAAAAAAAAGGGAAAAGTTAAGGCCCTTTGCAAAGGCCTTCCCCTCCCTCCCAGAAGAGCGATAAAGGCCTCTTGGCAGCGCGAGAGTGAGTTTATTTTGGTTTGTGTTGTGTTGCTGCTGTGACCCCCTCAGCTGTTAGAAGGCAAGTGTGACAGCGTGATTGTTTTTACTGGACTACGTAGGAGGTTTTAGTCTTGCAAAACTGATTTGGGAGCCGTTTTGCACTGATTGCTGCTGAGGGCTCTGACCAGAGTCCGTAGACTCTTTCTTTATGGTGTCCAATGCTGGGGCCGTGTGGGCCTGGAATGGGAAAGCAGCCCCTTGCAGCTGGTTTAAATCATCACTTTCTTCTCATTTCATTGCACAAAGCAGCGCTTGAAGATTTTCTTTCTGTTGCACTGAAATGTGAGTCTAATTAGATGATAACGAGGCTCTGACATTTTCTAATTGTAATCCTAGCTGTGCTAGGGATCATTATGAAAATGATGAAAACTGTTGATAAGGGAGGAGAAAGGAGGGTCTACCAAAGAACCAGCTATTTGGCAGCTCACAGCACAGGAGGGGCAGGACAGCGGGTCCGTCCCTTGGGTGAATCCACAGTTGGACCCACGAGTAGGTTGTCCTCCAAGTATTTATGCAAGGTCTTGATCTCACAGTGAGTTCCGCACCTGCAGACACAACACCCAGTGAAGGCAACGGCTCTCCATGAGGTTGCAAGGCTCCAAATCTCCTTGCAGAGGAAGAGCATCAGTCCTTTTGAATTAAAACTGTATTAGTGGCGGCTGTTGCTGGAGCGGGTGTCATGTGCCATGTACAGCATCTAGGTTTTTCTATATAAGGAAACTCGGCCCAAGGTCTGTAGCCAAATTCTCCCAGCAGCTCTGGAGGACAGATCTCCGATAAACCAGGGATCCCTGGAATTCTCCCACGCTCTCGCGTCATGTGGTATCAGCCGCTCTTCTGCGCTGGGCCTGGGGGATACCACCAAAGGAAGCTGCAGCATGTTTAATACAATGCCTCCCACTAAGTTGGATTCTTCCATTTGGACACTGACCTAAAACAAAAGCTGGTTCGGGTGAAAAAAGCTACTCTGGGCCTGAGCTGGAATAACTGATGTGGAGCCTCACCAGACGCGACGCTAAGGAGACGACGGGATTCATGTATTTCCACACCTGTCCCTGCTGACGTCCGAGTCCCAGAGCAAACGTTAGCGCTTCACATTCTATGGATTTGAGACACGCTTTCTGGAAGGTTTCCATTCCCCAAAAGAAAAGAATGAGCACCGAGAGACAAGCAAGCCTGCTCTCCTCTGCTTCCGCATTTTTAAAGGGAGCCGGGCCCACTTCCGTGAGATCAGTGGACATTTCTGAAGCCATGCTTAGCCCAGAAACAGAGATGGGATGGGCAAACTGGTCTCCAGGGCTCTGAAGTTCCACAAGAGAATGGCACACAGGGACAGGTTTTATTTGAACTAGCTTTGAACCCCATGGACGTAACGCATTCGAAATAGTTTTCCCGGCCCATGAGAAGGGGATGCTGTGCCCTGTGGCTTTCACAGTTAACGGAGAGGCATGGCATGCATGCTCGCTGAGTGCCACAAGCTAGCCGTGACAAGCAAGACTGATTATGGCCTTCCCAATCATGCTGCCTCTGTCGCAGGCTGTTTGGCAATGCCCTTCCTTGGCATCAGGGTGAGAATCTCTCCAGATTAGTTAGTCTTCTGGTTGGTTCTACATCTTTACAGAACTTCTGTGGCCTTTTATTTTCTGTTAATGGGCTATTTAAACTTACGAGGCTCAGTCCTCAGCTGCTCTGCATTTGCACTGAGAATTGTACAGTGCTTACAGCCACCTTCCCACTCCCACCATCTCAGGCTGCAGTACATCCCTGACGTTATTTAGAGCAGCCTTAGGGCTGCTCAGAGTTACTCTGGCCACAGTCAACCACTGGAGGATCTGGCAAAGTACTGCAAGCTCCACCCTTAGCCTGCCCCTTCCCCGGAGGCAGTGGTCAAGTAATGTAGAACTGGATACACCAGCTTTGCACCTCCCGAACATTCCCTGGATTGGGTGGAATGCTCAGCGGCTACAACAGGGCCAAGGACTAAGCTGGTTACGCCTAAACAAAGCAAAATCATTTGAACTGACAGATTAAAGAAATACGTGCAGCTAAGTGTCCCAATAGCTAATGAGCCAAGGGTAGCGTACAGTCAGTGATTCAAGTCTTCCGACAGCCATTTCTTAACCAAATTCCTTCTCCAAGGGTATAAAGATTTGTAGTTTTACCAAATGCACTGTTTATAGCGGATCTGCATAGATCCCTATGGCACAGTTCTTGTAATTACGGTAAAGGAGCATTCAGCTGCCACCTGCAGTGTCCACAGTCCAGCTCTGTAAACCTAGCTGTGTAAATCACAGAGGGGACAGATTTCAAGGCATGGGCCTCTGTAGGCTAGTAATGTCTGAGTATGAACTCCCGAAGTATATGCTGTTTAAGATGTCTCTAGCCAGCACCAGCGGGTGTGGCCCGACCACTGATACACCCAGGACTGAAAACGCCAGCGAGCTGTGGTACTTGTCCGGAGAAGAGAACTAGTGAACTATTTTCAGAGAACAACTTATTCATCCAAGTCAGGGCTTTGTTTTGGTTCGTGAGGAGATTGAGCAATTTCATGGAAACAACATTGCTGAAATTCACGCCCTGCAATATTTGCTGCATGATTTCCAGCAGACTGCTTGCTGCCAGCATTGTTTCCATCATCACAATTTGAAATTTGCACTGTTCTGGGAGGACGCTTAGCTTCCATAACATGTTCCGTTCTTTGTCGAGGTCCATCACTCTTAGAATCTCGGACCAACGTATGGAAATTTGTAACAAAAATAAATCTGACAATCAAAGCAACAGTGCAAAGATTCATGACTATGAATGGGAAAAATCACTTCCTGTTACTATTCTGCACTATTTGCATTCAATTTGCTGTTTCAGCATCATTCCTGTCAGTACACATTTGCTTTCTGTGCCTGTTGTAGCAAATGCAAAAAGGTCAGAAAGGGAAAGTGAACAAATTCATTGGAAAGAACTCAAACATATGTTCGACACTGGGAAAATAGGGCAGGAAATATTCATAATCTCCACAATACACAGCCAATGCAATGTGTAGCTTGCATCTGGGAACAGCTTTAAGGCTAACAGAGACCAACTCTGCATTTATACATCTACCGACTTCTGATGTTTGAAAAGTTTCAGCTTTAAAAAAAAAAAAACTCCAACTTTTTTAAAGCCACATATTGGAAAGCCGCAACGGGATTTTTAAGACTTCTCCGCCCCGTACTTTAACAAACAGTTTAAGTTGTAATTTTTTTTTTGCTGAGAACCTTCATTAACAGAAGAGTAACTAACAGGCATGTTCATATAATTCACAGAGGATACTAAATTAGACAATATTGTAAACAGCAGTAAGGACCGAGAACTAGTACAGAAGGCCCCAGAGAGACGGACACATGAGCGGAAAATAAATGAGATTCAATTTGGAAAAATACTGTCTCGGGGCCTTTGGGGGAAATAATTTGAAACACACAGACTCAGCGCGAGAGGGGAACTTGGAAAGCAGGAGCAACTGACACTTTAGAACAACAAAAGACAAAACTAAACAAGAGTTTGCAACACATCATGGGCCCAATCCACGGCATAGTGAAGTCAATGAAGAGATTCCCATTGGCTTCAGTGGTTATTGGAACAGGGACTATGGACAATGTCTTTTTGGGCTGCAGAGGCATCACGAAGCAGGGAGGTAATTGAGCCTCTCTCTGAGACGCACAGGATACTGGGTTCCGTTCTGGGCACCATTTGCCGTGAAGACATTTGCAAGGGAGTTCAGAAAAGAGTAAAACTCAATCAGGGTGGAACAAATGCATTATCAGGAGGGATGAAGGCGGCAGAGCTGTGTGGCTTGACTGAGCAGTGGCTACGGCAGCAGGGGACTCAAGTCTACCAGTAAGTGAAAGATGGAAACATTAAGGAAGGAGTGGAAGTGTTTAGGGGGCGGCCCAGGAACATGACAAGGACAAATGGGATGGAACTAGGACAGGGGAAAATTAAAGCTGAATATCAGACTGTGAACGTTTCCCAAGGGACATCTCATCCGCTGGGATATTTAAAGTTAGACACGCACAAAACTCTAGCAAATGTAGAACAAGACACCACCTTGTCCTGGCAGGGAGATGAACCAGCTGGGGCTTCAGTGGTCTCTTCCCTAATCTTAGGGCCTGTAACTATCCCCCTTTTCTCTCTGGCTGTTGTTCCATTTTCCTCTCTTTGCCTAGCGTGTTGGATGTCCCTTTGCTGCAACCCCCTTCTTAGCACCTCACCAGGTTCTTCTGGAAGTTGTATCGGTCACTGGCAAAGGTATATGGCATGTTGCTCATTCCCTTGGTTTCTCTCCTAACCCAGATCTGACCAATCAAGGGACCCGCAAGGGTGGGTGCAGGGGGAGGAAGCACCATTTAATGCCACTGACTCCTGCTGGAGATTTCCTGAGTGACAGGCTGGGGAATGGCCGTTATTTTGCTCAGAAGTAAGGTCCGTCTCTCCTCACTAGGAACAGTTTGCACCTCTGGCCCCTCCCCTTTCATTAATCACTAGCTTCCTCCACTCCTGTGCCCTGGGATTCTCTGCTATCTCCCTTCTCCCAGGCTCCAGTCCACATGACCGGTTCACGCGCCTGTTTTCCGATGGACCCTTTGGTGGTGTTAAAGCGGCTCGGCGGATAATCACAGGGGGATGGAAAGCTTGGTGAAGATCCTGCAGGCGCTCAGCACCGGCCTAGCTCTGCTCCCGCGGAAGTCAGCAGCAAAACTCCCATTGAACTCGGCGAGAACAGAGTTAGGCCAGCACTGAGGGCTTTAGAAAAAGGTGTCTAGGCTCATTCCAGCTTCTATCTTCCCTTCAGATAACGCGGTTGAATTGTAAAAGTGGAGAGACAGAGGTGTCCTCCTAAGTCCCACCCAGTCCATTCCCTGCCATCTAGAAGTCCCGAGCAATGGAGTTTCCCTTGGGGGGAAAAGGCTTCCCATGTGAGACATCACCCCTTGGAGACAGCGTGGTTCTCTCCTCATTTAGGGCCTGTCAGCCAGTTTAATCCACAGGACAATGGCAAGCCCCAGCCACTGGGTAATAATTGTGAGCAGGATTTCATTCAACACCTGTACACGATATAAAAGCAGAATTGCTCTGAACTAACAGAGGACCCAGTTCAGCAAAGCACTAAGCAGGTGCTTAAGTCAATAGAATTTAAGTGCCTGCTTAAATGCTTTGCTGAACTGGGCCCATAATACACACTGACACCACAGCAAGCCCCGAGCTTTGTGTATGCCCCTCGTTCCCCTTTCTCTGGTCTTTATTTCCCACATGTTCTGTGTCACACTCCCCTTCGGCCCCCATCCTGCAGTCAGATCTGTGCGGAGGGTCCCTTGGCCCGTGTGGACACATGGAAGGCAGTGGTGCTCTGTACTTACAGCTGACAAGCTTTGGCCAGCTCTCTGCATGACACTTCATGCAACTGGTTAACGAGCTGATTTGCATATTTGCAAATCGCCATGAACTTCAGTCTGTGGTGAGTACACCTTGGTGCAACCAGCGGTGGAGTAGGCTGAGGAGCTGCACAAAACTCAGCAGCTGTGGACAGGGGAAGCGGGTGGTCACTGAGGAGAGTCCAGCACTGACGATGAACTGGGGAGTAGCCTGGGGGGAGAAGTCGGGGGAGCTGGGGCACCGGTGAGTGCAGGGTAGCTGTGTTGGCTGAAGTTGTAGGCAAGGAGGAGAGGGGGTTGCTGGTTGCCTGTGGGGTACATGGGGTTGTTTGCAGAGGCTGGGTAGGGAGTAGCTGGCAGCCTGCAGTCTGGTGCAGCTCTCTTTTGGCTGTGGGAGCCTAGGACCGGTCTTGGGCCCTGCAGCTTGTACTGCTGCCACCTACTGCTCCAGCCACACGGCTGCTGCCGCCTCCTCCCGGCTACTCCCTTCCTGGCTGGGATCTCACCGCGGTTGCCGAAAGGGGAGGCCGAGCGGCTGCTCAGCAGTCTCCTGTGACCTGAAGGTGCAGCTGCAGCCAAGTGATTGCAGCTTCCCGGCAGCTCAGCTGGAATGCGTGAGGGCTGCCAAATGCACAAGTGTCACGGGAGACGTGTGACACTTGGGCAGCCCTGTGTGGGGGCACACGGTCTGCTCATGTGGCTCCACTTACAGGATTGAGGTCCTAGATCCAAAGTGCGATAGGGAAGAGAATGGGACTCGATTCACTGGGCGAAGCATCACAAAGGCACCAATATAGAAATACAAAATAACCAGCCGATGCTTTACTACAACTCAGCTATATGTTGTCTATTGCGTAATCATTCACCACGGCTATTGCATAGTAGTAACGTTTTGTATTTCAAACACCAAATCTAACCCCACATACTTTAGATCAGTGATACTCAGACCTCAGCGGTCCAGGAGCCAAATTAGCCAACAACATCACCATTCACAGTCGTATGAACAGATTAGCCAAATTAGCCATCAACATCCACAGTCGCGTGAATTGATTGTTTCATTTACTATAGTGCTATTCATATTTAAACACTATGACGGGAAATATAGATACATTATTCTCACAGCAAATAAGTTAATAACCTAGCGCAAGTTGAGAACTTAATTGGTTCATAATGTAGTAAAAGCATCCTGATTAACAATTAAATCACACCAGGTGCTGCGAAGAGCCACAGGCGATGCATTAAAGAGTCAATTGTGTCTCACAAGCCAGTTGGAGTATCGCAATTCTAGGTGATGCATTCTTGCTACCCATTTTCTTCATTTTTCATTTGATTATTTACACCACAGAATCTAAAAACAAAATCAGCATCAGAAGGAAGAGAGGAAGGTACCAGCAGGACTAACTGCCTTTATATTGATCTTTTAGGGTCTCCATTAAGCATGCTTTATCTCTATGAACTTTTGAGATATCTATAGTGATTGCACGAACATGTTAAATCGTATCCCTCACTCATTCTTAACCTTATCGTCTTTAACTTATCCCTATGCTTGGAAGGATTTCATTCCTACTGGCAAAGGTCAGCAAACGTTGATTTCACTGTACACACACACCCAGGAACTAAAAAATACTTCCACCAATAATAGAAATGAACCGATAGGCAAAGTATGAAAAATCTTGCTTTAAAACTTAGAGTTTGAGGATATTTACTTCATATATTTTGACATACGATATTGAAAAAAAGTATGTTAATGGTAATAAAGCTTTAATATTTTTAATTAATATCTACTGTCATTAATTATACTCCATAATTTCCCACAAATGTAAACATTTAAATTGATAAAAGATGCTTTAAAAACATTCTGTTGAAATTATTTAAAAAAAAATCAAGTTCAGCTAAGCCTACTTATATCTGATCACAACAACTGATCAGGAAATGGAATTTGCAGTCTGTAAGAAATTCCAACGTTATCATCATGAACTAGGACCAAAAAGTCAAATTCTTGAAATATTTCACAGAACAAGATATCCTAAAATATTTTGTTTTGGAAACATCCAAAATGACCTTTTCAAAACCTATCATTTTTGACAAGGCTGAAATCTTACAATAAAAATGTAAATATAATCAACTAAACAAAGAAGTCGGAATGAAACACCCCATTTCAATTTCAAATGGTTTCAAAAAACATTTCATCAGCAATTGTCGAAACTGACACATTCCTGCAAAACATTTCAATTCAAACAGCATTTGCCACGGAAAACTCTTCCATCAAATATTGCAACCAGCTCTACTTACCAAAAGCAGCTGCCTCTAAACGGCATTCATTTCAGGTCGGCTGGAGACCGTTTATTCCAGGACCATATGATATTTAGCACATACTCTTCAGAAGTAGCTCGTATGTGGCTCTTGTGAAAGATGACTTTGGAAATTAATCTTGAGGACAAGGTGGTGGATCTGGAAGAAGGTCTCTCTGAAATATATTGGATAGGGACTAGATTTCCTGACATTTTGTCATGTTGCACAACTCCTGCAACGACGGAAGATTATACTATGTGCATGTCACGGAGTGTGGGGGAGTCAGGGTCCTGCACCCCCGGGCTTCCTGCGATTCACCAGGACTCTCAGCCAGCCAGTAAAGCAGAAGGTTTATTTAGATGCCAGGAACACAGTCCAACACAGGTCTTGCAGGCACAGACAACAGGATCCCCCCTGTTAGGTCCATCTTGGGGCCCCAGGAGCCCCACAGCCCCCATTGGGGAATCAGAGCCCTGTCTGTCCTTCCCTTCCTTCCCCAGCCAGCTCCAGACTCCCCCACACCCTCCAGCCCCTCCTCAGTCCTTTCCCCAGCCAGGAGGTCACCTGACCCCTTTGTCTCCAACACCTTCAGCCGGCACCTTTGCAGAGGAGGGGCCCAGGCCATCAGTTGCTAGGAAACAGAGTGTCAGGCATTCAGGTGCACTGGCCTTTTGCTTTGCTAGATACTTAAGAACTGCATAGGGGACACTGAGGCACCAACACAGCATTCACAGACCCCAGTAAGAACAGTCCCCCTTCGTCACAGTGCAAAAGAAAATTTTCCAAAATATGTTTAGAAGACTCAGTCATTAAGAAGCCCTTGGAGGAGGTTGGCAAGAGGAGAAAGAAAGAGAAACTATTGCCCAGTGGTTAGAACACTGGCCTGGGTTGGGAGGTTTTCATCTTTTATCACTCTGAACCAGGCAGAGTAAGGATTTGAACCTGGTCCCCTCTCTGTGGGTGTCCCAATCCAAAAAGCTCAACTTTCAATTAAAAAATGGATTCACGCAATTCCATGTTTGCAAATATGTTCAAAGGGTTTTGGTTTTATTCCAGTGGAAAACAAAGCCGAATTTCAAAAGCTCTAAAGTTGCTACCCATCAGGAACTGTCACCCTCTGGACAGCTCTAATCAGATGTTCACACATCATCCCTTGAAGTTGGTCCCATCAACGAGGAATATCCGTCGTGGCAGCAGGGGCCAGGTAGAAGCAGGCAGAACTATAAAGAGAGTTATTCTAGAGAGAGGAGTTGAAAGAAGCAGGGTTCTCATTATAGTATTTAGAGATCGGCTCCTAAACCTGGCAAACGTGAGCTGGAATTACTGTCACACTGATAAATGTGAGGCGCCAAGCCAATGGAATTATTTCTTCAAGACTTGCAGGGCAAATTACTGAATTTTGTCATTTTATTTGACAATGCAGTTGTGTCAGGCACCTGTTTCTATTACCCCATTTTACTCATGTTGCCATCCACTTAAGCAGGACAGCTGCCAGGGACGCTAGCCGCGCGGCATGGATAGCGAGTCAAGACCTCCACCAGAAGGATAAGGAGAAGTGCTTGCTTCTTTTCAGTGGGCCTTTCAATTACACGGCTCCAAATGATCTGTTGAGGTCATGGCTCCCAGCTGTCCTGCTAACTCCATGCTTCCCCTTCTGCAGAAGCATCGGCACAGACTTTCTGATTTCCCTGAGGGTGCTTGACCCCCACCCGGCCCCCACTCCACCCCTTTCCCCAAGGCTCCACCCCCTCCCAGAGCATCCCATTCTTGCTCCGCCTCTTCCTGCCCCCACTCCTCCCTCTCCTCGCCCCCTGTGCCCCCTGCCCGCTGCTGAACAAATGATCAGCAGCAGGCAGGAGGAGCTGGGGGGGCGGAGAGATGAGCTGATCAGCCGGGCCCACCAGTGGGTGCTGAGCTCCCACTATTTTTTTCCCCCGTGGGTGCTCCTGGAGCCTCCACGGAGTTGGCACCTATGTGCAGAAGGGAGTTTGAGAAACCATTTCTCACATGTTCCATTACTACCACACCACCCTGTAATTCTCTTGATAAACACGGGAAGGATGGATTAGCCTCCTAAAATAGCCATTTTAAAGGGATGCCTCTATGCCCAACTAATTCCTGGAAGTTGCTTCTAACCAGCCTCCCACCTGGCTGAGATGCCATCACTAAGCAGTCCTCCCTTCCCCTCTCCCTTATACAGTGGATTAAAAAAAGGGATTTTTTTTTCGAAATAAATATGATTTAAAAAAAATAATATATTCTTAAAAATAAACCTGTTTAAATTTGAAATTATGATAATTTATGTTAAGGCCCAAAATTTATTAAAATAAAAATTCTGCATCACTAAGCCCTCAAATTTTAATGAGTTAAAGAGCCTTTTTAACTATAGGTTCAAGAGGAAAAACATCTAACTTTTGAGGTCAACTCAAACTTTATAATACATATGCTACAATGTGACTACTGCATTAAGTATCTGTAACAGTCAGCCTAGCCAGTGGAGCAAATGCTGGTATTTGTCTCTCTCCATATGTAAATACCTGCAGCTTCAGTTGTGCAGGACAGCTTTTGCCTTAATCACTTTTGCTTTGTTTGGTTAACAAATGCACAGTATGGTTTAGCCATTTGGACTATTTCAAATTGAGAAACCAACTGAGAACTGGAAAAGCCAGAAAGCTTATTTTCATCCAAGCTATGTATTAAAACCAGCTGGGAGAGGATGAGATCTACTAATTCTAATTTTAAAAATTTACTTCGGTGCTCTTACAACTTCCACTAGGTGCCTATCTGCGTGTTAAGGTACTTAAATATCTTGACATCCCGGCCCATGATGGCCAGAGACAGAATTAATTTACTACAGTTAAATATTTCCTTTAAGAAATCAGTTTTGAATGCAAAACATGTTTTGAGACTTAGTTTTTTCCTTATGTATTCAGGCATATTTAAGTGAGTTTTATTTAATGAATAAAAACAAATTTCAAATGATAATTTTGTACAGTAATTGAATTCCAATTTCCATCCAAATGCACAAATGGACAAATCTTAATGTAAAAAAAAAAATCTAAGAAATGCATCATTCACCATTTTCTATCATGAACAAATTAAGAATCTGAAAAAAAGTATATTAAGCTATATAACTGATTAAATTAAATGTGTGTGGATATAGCATATCCTCCTGGTTAGCCAAAAAAGCTCCAAATGTAGCAAAAAGGCTATATTTGGTTGCCAATCAACATGTTTTAATGGCCATACCAACCAATGAGAATGAACATCTCTTTAGGAAAGGAACTAGAGTACAAAGCTGTCATGGATTCTTCAGTTTTCAAAGGAAGCGGGGATCATTAGGACAGCTTAGAAAGAACTTTGAGATTTAGGGTTGAAGCGTACTATGCAAGAGCTAAAATATTTTAATCATTTTGCTCTCCGAGAAAGGGTCCTGCTCTCCATCATATTTCGTATTCATTGTTTCCTCAGGTCATGTCAGTCCCAACGTGTTAGGTCTCTTGAGATTTCACAGGCAAGAAGGCCTGCATCCACCTTACGGAGGTGTATACTACTAATAAACCCTGTTGTATACAGAGTTGTAGCCATGTCGGTGCCAGGATATTAGACACAAGGTGGGTGAAGTCATCTCTTTTATTGGACTGACTTCTGTTGTCTCTTTCACCAACAGAAGTTGGCCCAATAAAAAGACATTATCTCACCCATCTTGTCTCTTTAATAACTCGTTAATCCCCACGGCAAGAGGGATAAAGAGTAAGAATTTCTAGTACTGAACTTGGTCCACAAAGACCATGTGCTGCTTCTCCTTTAAAACTCAACACAAAGCCTATTGAAGACTCCACTGATTTTAATTGGCACCGACTGGATCAGGCACTTTAAATTCCACCTCATTTATTTCTCTCTCTTATCGTCTGTGTGACCTGCTCAGTCATGCCAAGGCAAGAAGTGCAGTGCCAGGAGGGAAGGGCATAAGGACACTAGAACTCAAGCTAGAGATTGCAAGGGTGTTACCTAAGAAAATAAACAAAACTGCATCAAAACATGCAACTGATAACCCATGGCCCATTGTCATCTTGATCGATCTGTGAATTTGTTCAGGAACGTGAAAGTATTTCATGCCAATAGGCCTGTAACACCTTATTAATTGCTCTGCCTACATATACAATAACCCCCCACACACACACCAATCAAAAAAAAGAGGAGAGTAAAAATTCAGCTGACCTCCCAAGATTACCCATTATCTTAACTAAAGGGAAACGTTTTAGGGGGGAAATCTTGCAAAGGGGATTCAGATTAGAGTTGGTCAAAAAACAGAGGGAGAAAATTGACTTTGTTTAAAAAAATTAAATTGGGAACATTTGGAGCTGCTTCAGTTCAGATTCCCAAATAGCAAGTTCAGCACCTGTTTGATCTTTTTCCAACATGTTGCACTTTAAAATATCCCAAACCAAACTGTTATCTAAACCTAGTATTGCCTGACACCTGGGATCGGTTTGGGGCAGTTTTCCGAGACACTGAGGAATCCAATTACTGAACTGGAAACAGAATAAAAAGCACAAAGGGACAAACCTACCCTTTGCAATTCACTTACTGGCCGCTAAGTGGATTTAGTCTAATTAATTAATGGAACACTGTACAGTATACAAAGCGTGACGTTTTAGACTAGATAACAGTGCCACCTAGTGTACAATAGTGGGCTCTGCACCTGAATACTGATGGAGGCTCCTTTGCTGAAGCCCTGCTGTAGCCATGGATGTTACTTGAGCTGCTTGAACCTATCAGAGCCGCTCAGCAAAAAGGCTAAAGGAAAAAATGTGCCTAAGTCTTAAGCTAGTTTTTCATGCTGCGATTCCCCCTCCCCCCCCTCAGCTTGTCAGTTATACAAACAAAACAATTCAAAGATATTTTAACATGTATTTTCTGTAGGTCTTGAATTTAAATTTCCCTTTGAGGTGGCCTTTGAGCTATCCTTCCTGATTTCCAAAAAGTGACATGTGGCTTTAAAATTACAGATTGGGTTATAAAGGAATTTATAAAGAGCTGACAGGTAAACACACATTTCTGTTTATAAATTTAGGCTGGAGCAGACCAGCAATTTAATACAAATGCCTAAAAATCCAACCTGGGTGTCATGAGGCATTGCAGGATTCAGTAACACAAGGCAACCATATTCCAGCCCCAAGCGTATGGTAGAGGGTAACTAATTCCAAATCCTGGACTAATCAGTTTTCCATTTTAAGGTCCAACTGTGAGTTAAGACTATAAAAACACAGCAACTATTGAATACAAATTTTTTTAAAAGGAAACCGGGCTGTTTAGTCATTTGCAAAACCATGTTGAGTTATAAGTATCTGACCACAAATTAGACAGAAGTTGCCACTGATGTGGTTTTTCCTTAAGAATTTATGGCAGTGGTAACACAGTGTTGTAAAAAGAACGCTCGTGATCTATACAGAGCAGTGGTTTGTGATTGAACTAAAGCCTTTGGCATGCTAGCCCAATTCCTACCAATCATTTCCCCCCCCCCCCCCTTTGGACACTTGTAAAATAAATGAATAGCACATCTCTGGAATAATTCTCAAGATCAAATGCTTGTGTATTTGATGCATAGGGATTTTTAGTGGGTTTGATGGGGCTGAAAGGACTTTTAAAATACAGTTTCAAAATTGTTGCATATTTTCTTCAGAAACATGTGAAAACATAATTACCAATATGGCAAGCTACAAACATCACAAGATCTTTCTTCTTACATGCCAATACACTAATAACGTGGCCCTAAATCCCCAGCTTATGCTATTTTGATAGTGCTTGTGTGACATCTGGTGGTCACATCATAGATTGCAAAGAAATTGATCCCTCAAAGAACTCAGTTCAGAGAGACCCCTAGAATAAACTCGTTGCAGGGTGGGAGTCATATAGATACCATGTTTATGTAGGCCAAGATTTTCAAGTGACTAGTGATTTTCAGAAGTCACTTGAGCACCTACTCTCTGAAAATCAGACCCCTTTAAGGGGTCTCAGACTGGACCACCAAGAATGGAAGCATTCAAAAATCACTAGGTATTTATGAAAATCTTGGCCATAATGTTTAGATAAGCCACTACTATTTTTTTTTGGTAGCTTAAACAGAGAATATTAAAAAGATGGAAGTTAACTGCTGAAGACGTGTATTTTTAGAAGGCATGAGAAACGCCGTCTTTGAAAAGGTCTAAAGACGGCCACAAAATTCAGGCATAATTTTTTTTATTAGGCCGAAGATTTTGGTATTTTTCATCTGTATAAATCAGACTCAAAGTTTAATAGGAAAAAAGAAAACATTAACTGAAGTATGGACCACTGGTATAACCCTCCCTACAGTATCTCGTTCCAAAACTCTGCATGAAAACATGCCTCCAGGTCTACTCTCTGCCCTGTAAAATGGTGGTTTTGCGACTGGTGCACCAGTTGGCTGAGAAACAAAGCAACACAGGAATGTTACATTCATTTTTCATTAAAAAAAAGTCTCCAGCTATACACATCCCAAGAAGAACAAGAGAAGAAGTTGGTATTTCTTTAAAAGTAGCAAAGTCTCTGCAAGCGGGACAGTTTTAAAACAAGATTTTAAAAGTCATTTGAGTACTTGGAGACTGAAGGGGGAATCTGCTTAGTTCTCTGGCAGGCTCCAGCCCACATGGTGCTCCCAGTAGAGGAGGAAGCTGCTGCAGCCATCCATCCCCACTGGGCTGGCTCTGCAGCAGAGATCAGATGCCCTCACACCACCATGGTAGATGGAGACCAGGTTTCTAACAGACCACGTACAGAAAGCGTCCCCTCTTCAGCTGTAATCAGTGCTGCTAGAGTCCGTTTATTTTAACTGCAAACATTAGGTAAACAGTGAATATTTCACTAGTGAACAGAACTCCTCTGTGATCCAGATGTGCAGGACTGAATGGCAGTGTCTCCAGGCAGTGCACATCTCCCCCTCTTTAAAGGGCCCTGGCACCGGAGCAGCTGCTCCAGTAAGATTCTCAAGTGACCGTAGTGACACAGCAGGGGAGTGCCGTGGTTCAGTGCACTGTTGAACTCCACCATACACAGCTCTTTGTTATAACACTTTACTTCCCAAAAAAGTTTGCGTAGTCAGGAAGGATGGGCTTTATACGCACCTACAAGAGAAACAAATCTGGACTTAGCTTGTACTCTAAATTCTGTCCTTTAGGTGGACAAACAATTCATACATCTTTAAACTCAATCCCCCGGCCCTCCAATTTACCTCGGTGCAACTTTTGTTTAAAGGCTCCATAATGACTTCAAAACCTCTCCCCCACTTCAAGAGCTTCGGTAACTTAACAGAGCTGTGGAAACAAACTTGAGAGTGCAGAGTCTCTTTGGAAACAATTGGGACCTTAAAGCGTGAACTAATGCCATGTTTGAGGAGACAAAATAAGCACTAGTCAGCTGAATCAAATCTGAAGAGGGAAAAAAAAAAAAATCACACGAATGAGCATTGCCCAGAATTGCAGGGGAGAAAATTCCTTGCTTGTGTTCGGAGGAAACAAGTTAAATATCTTGAAAAATAAACTTACTCAGTTTCCAACAATATAATGTGGGTGTTACGTGTTCAGAAGACTAAATTCTATCCCCAAATCCTTCTAGTCTGTTGCTTGCAAAATCCATTAAGTTCAGGCACAAGCAAGCCAGACTCATCTCTTTTGCTCCTGATGCCTATTACATATAAATAGTAATTATTGTTTCTGGCAAGGCTCTAGCGTCTCTTATGATTTTGTATTTTAATGATCTGATTTCTTAGTACTCTCTGCTGAAAGAATATATTTAACAAGCATCCACACTTCCTCCATGAGAGGGTTTTTAAATTATGAATGTAATAAAGACAAGGATGTTGCCAGATGATGAATAGCTTAAAGAGACATTTCTTACTAAGCCGTCATTTTTCCCATTTGCCACACATTCAATCCCTGAACATTTTTATAACATTCAGCAAGAGATGCACAGTTTAACTCTAGAGCTACATAACCAAGTTAACCAGCGGTGCTATTTTTGTTTCCTGTAAAAGCAAGTCAAGTTTTACCTGTTCTACTGACTGATCTACATTGTTTAAGTATCTCCTTAGTATAAGATAGATGTCTGCTATACGCAGCTTTCTTCGTAATGCATACAAGATGCCTCATTTTGTACATTGGTCACAGCTCAAAACTACAGAAAGTTGTAACATTGAACCGTACAGAACATCCTATAAATACATACATTAAAAAAGTCATTGAGCTAATCAAATTGAGAGACTTCTCCAGTGTGATCCCAAACCGAGCTCCTGTCAACATTCCCTTAAAAATCATTTTGTTTTAAAAATGATAATGGTGAAAACACACTGCTCAACAACAACAGGGTCAGTGCTCAACGTTAGGCCTTTCATACAATGCAAAAACATACCCAAATATAGTTATGATTTGGGAAATTTATCAATCTAAGTCACTTCCTAAGGTTTTGGGTTTTTTAAAGTTTCCATCTTAACTTGAACAAAAACTACAGTGGCTGCAACAGCAAATATGCAAAACTCCCAGGAAATAGAGGGGGGATAGATGATATACCAGAGATAAAATGCAAACTAGCAAAAGAAAGGCAGTTTTTCCAGGTGTGCCTAATCACCACAAGGGAAATACAGAAAGTTTGCACGATGTCTCACTTGCAACCCGCAAAGAGGGCACAGTAAGACCGGAGGGGCAGCAAGTTGCAGTCAGTATTACGGCAACCAAGTCCGTCATTTTAAACTAGAGATTCACGCAAACTGAAAATAGGGAATAAAACTGATCGGCAATTGTGGTTTACATGTGTTAAAGTTCGGGTAGTTTGAGTTATACTAACAATCCCAAAATAGGTAAAACCCCCATTTCGTGCTTGTAGTACAATTTGACTGTTGACTGGCCGAATCTTTTCAGAACAAGATATGATATTTGCTATGTATTAGACAAACCAGTTTTGAGTGATTTATGGAACTCTAAAATAACACATTAATGGAATTGCTGACAGCCTTAACTACAGCCAAATAAATATGCCTCTTATAATAAAAGCACTCGCCACAGATCTGAAGGACTATACGAAATAGCAAACTGACTGCAGGTTAGTGAACTCCATCTCCTTTAAGGGACGAGGAGCATTCTTGAACAAGACTTAAACTGCCTACGTTTCACAATGTAAACACTCCAGCGTGTCATGTTCTGAATGCCCATGATGAACTGCAGCCCTACGCTAACAATTACGTAAGTAAAGTGTGCATTTAATATCTTGGTTCAACCTTCCCTGGCATTCCTTTCTCCGATTCCCCTCATTGGAATGTTAAGCTGCATATTTGAGTGTCTGTTTCTCTACAGTGCCCCCATAATCAACTGAAATTAGCATACTTCTCAGCAAGCCACTGGCTGACAAGCTGGCAAATAGATGAGTTTAGAGAAACATGCATCCAATTCTCCACTTCACTCCTAACATCACAAGGCTGCAGATTAAAGATGCAAGATCCATTTTTTTTTAAAAATCAAGAAATGTGCATATATGAAATTTCAATGCATCTGTTTTCCAGTTAAAGATGAGGGTTATAAATGTGCTGTGCTATGGCTGATGCCACCAGTTAGCTGGCTAGAGACTCTTCCCCCTCTCCCATTTAGTGTAATTGAATTTGGGTTCTTAGCAAGTAGGCATCGAGCCACAAGACAGCAGGAAAAGGATCAACTGTAGGCCAGCGTCTAAATCATGAATGGGAAACCCTAAATTCAGAGATCTAGGCCAGTGGTTCTCAAGCCATTTGCGGCCCAATCAGCACAGAGCTGGAGCCCATGGGACATCCTCAGGGCCATACAGGTAGTAAATCTATTGTGTGGATGCAGCCCACATAACACAGAGAGAGCTGCATATGTGGCCCACAATGGTAAAGAGATTGAGAACTACTGATCTAGGCATAGTTTAGATCAGGGATTCTCAGCCTGGAGGTCGTAACCACCCTGCCTTTCCCCTACTGCAAAATGGGGGTGGGGGGCGCGTTCTCAGATGGTCCTGGTTTGGAAGAGGTTGAGAATAGGTTGATCATAAGAAAAGGTTCCGAAACACAGGTCTCTCCGTCCATCAAGTGACCAAAGATTCCAGAGAATTAGGAAATTAAACACTCATGGACAAGGACTCCTCTATGGAAAGGGCTCCATCATTTCTGATCCGAGAACAGAGTTGATGGGAATCTCACATGCTGAGAAGTGTCCCACTTGGCGTACCACCAACATACCATAGATACGCGTTCATAAGCCGAATTTTTTAGTAAAAAGGGGAAGCACCAGAGAAGAGGGTCGGCTTATGAATGGGTATAGAGAGAGGGAGAGGTGGGACACTGCCCCGCCCCCCCAACAGAGGGAGCAAGGAGAGGCAGCACAGCCAGAAGGGAAGAGGCAGGGCCAGAGTCTCTCTGCTTCTGGCCACGCTGCTCTTCCCCCAGCCTCCGAAGCAGCTACAGCTCCGGGGCTGGCAGGCTGCAGCCATGCCGCTCGGCCCCACCCCCCAGAGCAGGCTGCAGCTGCGCCACCCGGTCTGGCTCGCCGGATCGGGCTGTGGCCACACTGCCCAGCCTGCCGGAGCAGCTCCAGCCAGGCCACAGACATCCTCCCCTGGCCCTCCCCAGATAAGGTGAGAAGGGATGGGATGGAGAGTGTGGGGGTCCCGGACTAGGGGTGGGGTCATGTGGGGGGTGCTCACAGGGGTTACTCCCCTGACTCCCAGCTTCTCCCCCCCAAAAAAATGTCCCCACCAGTTGCTGTCCTGGCCCGTCAGGGTAAGCAGCTGATGCGCCGGGACACTTTGTTTTCTTAGATTTACCTCCGTGCCTGTGGGCGCTCGAGGTAAACAAACCATCTCAGTCCACCAGCAGCTTATCCTGATGGCCCAGGAGCCGAAGTTTGCTGACCCCTGAATTATAGGGTCGGCTTATGTACGGGTTTTAAACATTTTCCATTTTTACTTATCCATCTTGGGGGGGTTGGCTTATAAGCAAATCGGCTTATGACACGGTAATGCATTTTTTTTAAAAGTTGCCTCGCCTCTCACCAATATCCTGAATTACAAATGTGGACATCGAAAATCAAAATGACTTGTCACCATTTATGCAATTTATTCTTTGCATTTCACTCACCTTGGACGGCGAAACTAAACTAAATTTCATTTTTGTTTAAAGGCCAACGGATGCAATTTTTGGTCCCAGACGCTAGGACAGGTGTGCTGGGGTTGTATTCACAACAGTAGGGGAATGTTTAAATAAATCCATGGATTTTCTAAACAAAGATGCACGAAGTTTAAATGTTGAGCTTACAACTACTTAGGCCTTGAACTGATAAATGAAATTGTTTTTAATTGTTCACTTTATTAATGTAACTTCTGTTCACCATTTATTACACTTGTCTATATTGTAACTTCTGTTCACTGTTTGCCATAATTCAAACCCCATTTTAAAACACTCACTCCATTTTGTAAAAGCTTCCTCCAACCTTCATTTTTGCAAATCCTGCTGTACTCTTATTAGTTTAGTTTAGATGTGTGACTGAGGTATGTATGGATGATGGAATCAACCTCCAGCCCCAGCCTGTCCTGATGAAATAGAGTTCAAACACTACCGGCTGAAGATGCAGACAAGAGCCCTAACAAAGTAAGAACAGTCCACCCTAAAATAAAAAATAAAAAAAAATGGTGCAGTAGAAGGAAGATCAAAGCCAGGTCTGAGGCTGAAAGTCACGCCTGCAATTGACGGGTGATCAATCACCAAACCCAGAGGCAGCCTGACACAGCAAGACCTATAGACTATAGACTCTGGATTCAAACTAAAGCCTACAAAAAGGATGGGTGAGATGGAAGACTTTGGAGGGTAACATTCTGCTGCCAACATGGAAGGGCATCGGTGCAGGCCCCACAGAGACCCAGCTCGTCCTTGTGCCCGGCTTTCCTGGCCAGTTAGCCGCCACAAGCTACGAACCCAAGCTGCAAAATCAAGCCACGAACTCAAGCTATGCTCAGGACTGGTAACTATGCAGCAGCTGCAGAACATCTGATGGATGTGTGTGTAAATGTTTGTGTATAGGTATTAAGTATATAGGTATGGTATAGGTATTAAGTATAATGTGTATAGGTATTAAGTATAATGTGTGTATAAGGATTAAGATATTAGTTATTGTTCATAAATCAAATTGTTATCATAATAAATGTGGCATCTTTGTCTTGCCCCCTGAAAAGATCCTGTGTAGTTTTGTCTGTACAGCAGAACCAAGTGCCCAATTTAGCGAAGTATTTGAGCAAGTGCCTAATTTTAAGCATGTGCTTAAGAACCTTGCTGAACTGGGACCTAAGGCTTGATGCTTGCGTGGTGTGCGGTTGGGAGCACAAGGCTGTTGCACTATGCATGAGCACAAAATAAGACTAAGTGCTAAGCATAATCCTCTGCACAGAGCAGCCCCTCTGGGCCTACTCCCTGGGAGCAGCAGAGCATGGTGAGAAAGCGGGCGAGGAGATGCCATGCACAGGCATTTAGTTATATGCTCTCTCCTGTTCAGTCTCAAACCTGCTACTAGGGAGTGGTGTGGTGATGTCACCAATGCAGCACCAGATTCCCCTGCATTGTCTTGCACTTAGCTAGGCAACATTCCTACACCACATGGGGCAGCACTGAGTCTCTAGTCCAGGGGTAGCGACCTGTGGCACGTGTGCCCAAGGGGGCACGTGAGCTGATTTTCAGTGGCACTCACACTGCCCGGGTCCTGCAGTTTAATTTAATTTTAAATGAAGCTTCTTAAACATTTTTAAAACCTTATTTACTTTACATACACTAGTTTAGTTCTATATTATAGACTTATAGAAAGAGACCTTCTAAAAACGTTACAATCTATGACTGGCACGCGACACCTTAAATGAGAGTGAAGAAATGAAGACTCAGCTCACCACTTCTGAAAGGTTGCCGACCCCTGGTCTAGTATATCTAAGATCAGTGCCTGGAATTCCCGCCGCTTCCACTGGCTGGGAACGGCGAACCGCGGCCACTGGGAGCTGCGGGCAGCCATGCAAACGTAAACAACCCGTCTGGCGGCCCGCCGCTGGTTGCCCACCACTGTCTTAGATTGTACACTTTGAGGCAAGGACTGTATCTTTTTGTTCTGTAGGTACAGCACCTAGCACAACGGAACCCTGGTCCGAGATGGGAGCTCCTAGGTGCTGCCATGCTACAATTCATAAACAAAAGGGATGAAAAGAGAGTTTCAGATAGTCAAGTACCACGGAAAGGAGAGGAAAGATATTTTTTGACGGAATTAAAGTTATAGAATTGGGGTTGGGGGAAGGAGAGAGAGAAGAGAAATGGGATGGACAGAAGAGCTAGAAGGGAATCCAGTTTCAGAAGAGAGACCCAGTGAAAGGAACTGGAACGTAACACGTCATCTTAGCCTATTTATAGAATTTACCTACAATGTGAACAGTTGCTAGTTACCAAATCCTAGATTAAAACGAAGTTTTGCATCTTCAGAGTCAGCTTCATCATTCCCCGCTAACATTCCAAGACACATGTACAATCATCCAGGCTCCCAAAGCCCATATGAACATACTGTCAATCTGAATAGCTGAATATCTCCACGTTTTATTAGACAGTCAAGTGCCGAAGTTTCATTTGTGCAAAGGCTGCTTTTCAACCACATGGAACAGGGTGAGAACGACAGCTAGATAAAGGTTAACAGAGAACAATTTTTTTTATTAGTGACTTCAACTCTATTCAGAGGGGGTCTCCACACAAAGTCTGTAGGCAGATTTATCCAGCCCTCCCCCCGCCCCCCAAAAAGCGGGCACTCAGTACTACACAGCCACAATGAGAAAAATGGAATAATCTGAGTTTTCAAAAAAAGGTTCTAGCTGCTCTTTTTATGGCATTGAATTTTTTGATACATTCAAAGCATTATTGCATCAGAAAACGGATCATGCATCTTTATGTTGTCAGACAAATTTTTAACCTGTATTCTGTCATTTCTAGCTACATTTCAAAGGTGCACCAAATCTACAGTTTTATACTTTTTTTTTTTTAGTCGCATGCTTTGCCTATACGCATGCGTTGATAATAAATATTAAATACAGGAAAGAACATAAAAGAGGAAACCGAACTGACATTAGGAATATTTTGTGGCAGCTCTGTTAAGTCCTGCCAGGGAAAGAGCAGAAAAAGTTGAGGTAACATCGTGGCCACACCACTCAGCTGAGAGTCATTTGAAATTCACGGAAGTTTTCAGAAATTCAAGTACACGAACACCAGCTGGAACTCTTCAGAAATGCCAGAGAAATAGCTCGACTTTTCTTATTACTGTTAATCTATTAGCTGGCGCTCACACAGCTCCTTGTAAATCCTTTTTCTTACTCGTGGCATATCTTCCTGGGAGAACTGAAAAGGCTGGTCTAAGGCGAGGCACTTGCAGTACTGAGGAAAATGAAAAAGCTTAATTGAAACAGGAAAATTGAGAAGAGAAATACAAAGAAAAAAAAGCCACATCGTGCTTTAAAATTACACTCTTACCTGGAGCACAAAAACCCCACAGTCACTGTCATTTTTCTGTTGTGGAATGCACTGAGGGAGGAAAAAGACGCAAGACGTTAAATGACATCTCTTTAGCCCTCTTTCAATTTTCACTCTAAGTTCTATTTAAAATCCAAAATGAGATTTTGCAAGATTAGTGAGCTCTTTTTATTGAAAACTGGTGACTCTGCAACACTTCCAGCTTGAGCTGCAGTTACTTATTTTGGGTCCAGTCATGCCAGGGGAGGCAAACGCAGCACCTTGTTAGGATCATGCCTAGTATTTAAGAGAGTAGATATTTTATGACCGATAAATTACAGCTCTCCCTCCTATATCTGACCAATTCAGGATAGCTTCCTCTCAATTACTTTAAATAAATATTTGAACATTACTGTCTACTTTACTCAGGTCAGACTTCAAGACTTCATCCAACTCATGCAAGCCTAGAGAAATGTTTCCCTAGGTATTTGTGCCATAGAAGGTGGATCCCCATCCTACCCACTGATCTTGAAGGAAGCAATGGGCAATTTGTGGGCAAGCCAGGAGAATGCAAGGTTTCCATTAGCAGGCCTGCACACTGCATGGTTGCTCGCCTGGAACGATGCCTGTAAAGAGACCGTGAATTCACCCCAAATGACAGCCTTTAATTTCCTGGCTTTGCCAGATCCATCTTTTTTTTTTTTTTTAAATACTTGCAACTTTATCATTTTACCTCTTGCAATGCTGTGGATTTACTTTCCTAGAGCCAAAATCATGCACCTCACACAGGGCTAAACAGAAATAAGGGGGAGACATCATCTGGGATCCTCTCAGCATTGCCCTGGAACCTAGAAATCTCTCTGGTGAGTGGGGAGCCGTTGGGAGACTATCTAATGTTCAGTGACCTGTTTTATATCCTCAGCCATTATGGGGCAGTTATGCAAGTCTCAAATTTCCTCGTTCGCACTTCACACAAGTTGTTCCCTTTTATCACTGCCAGACACAGTTTATTTGTTAGCGAATATAGTGCTGGTGAAATGCGCCAGACTGACAGCCCTGGAGACCAAAGCCCTCTGTCTATCCACGGCATATATACAAAGCCCTGTCTATCCACAGCGGTACTTGTTTTTCACCTCATACCGTCCCCTGCTGATGCGCTTCAACCTTTGGGAGTGGTCACCTCTAAAGAGGAGAGGAGCTGGCCTCTACTGAACACACAGTTCTTTACCCCTGGTGTCTGCAATGAGCATGGCCTACAGTGCTGACTGTAATGGCTTTGCAATGTGAATAACTTCTCCACCAGGGTCTGGGCAGAGGCCACCAGCTCACTTAACAGGAGAGAGAGGCCGGGTGGGATCTGAACGAGCAACAAAGAGCCCATTAGCAAGCCCAAGTCATCCAGCTTCTTCCTTTTCCTTCATTTAAAAATAAATATTTACTGCTGCTTTAAATAACATGGATTTAAAAGTGAAGGCGGCACACCCAAGAGACTCAGCTTGTAAAGGATTCACACCGGGGTTTAGAGGGGCTGGCACTAACCTTTGTAACAGCTGTTTGCCATCCCTGAAGAAACTCAGGATGATTCTTCTCTCTTGCTTCAGTCAGTAAATACTTTCGTATGTTCTTAAAAAGAAAATCAGATCCTTCCCGTTACACACAGATTAAAGCCAAGGAGAAAGGCATGCGGGTACGTTTAACCAGGGTGAGTCTGGCCCTTGTGCTTAACCCAGCTCTAGCGGTTAAGGAGAGAACTAACTGGCTCCATTGAGCACGAGGGCTGGATTTGGCCAGCCAGTCCACACAGAGACGCAGTAGAAACCCCACCACACTTGGGGCAATTAAAAGTAGATTGGGCAAAGTGCTAGAAAATGAACTGTAGAGAAGAATTTTGTACTGGCCGGAAGATGCACTAGACGGGCTCACGTTGTCCGGTTTTAATTTATTTGATTGGCTGAGCTTGTGGGGCCCTGACACAATTTGATTGGCCCAGCTTGTGGGGCCCTGACACACAATTTGCATTTCTCGCTTTGAACATCACAGGATAACAACTTTCGACCACTGCATCCGATCAATTCCAAAGTTTCGGGGCAGGTTCTTGGCATCAATACATAGAAGCCTATTGATTTTGGGGGGAAAAAAATCAAAAACTCCAAAAGGGGGGAGGGAGACAGCATCTGGTTAGCAGAGCCACAGCTTCAACCACCTCTGTAATTCTCTATAAATCAAAGAACCGGTTGTTGGCAGAAATGAATACAGTCCAGCATAACAACTTCACTCATTCTACCATGTCCCAATTAAGCTTACAGAGTTGACACCCTTCAAGAGAAAGAAAAGAAAAATGAGAATAAAAATGGGGGGGAAAATAGGGAGTCATACGGAACCCCTGCCAGGGGAAAACGGGGAATTGTGGCATGGTGAAGATTGCAGAAAGTCCCTGAAATATATGGGAACGGGAGAGTGGCACACAGGGAGCGTGTGAACAATGGGAATGGAGGGATGCAAGAAGCCCCTGGTGTCTGCAATGAGCATGGCCTACAGAAGCAAAGTGTGAAACACTCTAGTTCTATAAACGTCGGGGTATGTGGACACTGCTGCAGCTGTGCTGTAGATGCTCCCTAGATTGACGGAAGGGGTTTTCCCATTGATATAGTTAGTCTACCTCTCCAAAAGGTGGTAGCTTGGTCAATGGGGCCTAACTGTGTCTATAGGAGGGGTTAGGTCAACCTAACCACATCGCACAAGGAGCTACATTTTTCATAAACTTTGACTGATGTAGTTAGGTCGACCTAATTTTTAGGAGTAGGTGAGGCCTCAGCTTTATCTTTGGCAGTTGCTGATGGGAAACTTATTTTAATTCTGACGTCCTTTCTGTGAGCTCTCTGTAAAATAATTGCTACTCTGCCTTAATACACACTTAAAAGCTGCAGCCTGCTGTATTAGCAGGCAATTAGGTCAGCTCGGCAAAACAGACACTAAAACTGGTCAGTCCAGGCCAAACTATTTGCCTGTGTTTTACCGTCATGACTGAATTATCATCAACCGACCAGACATTTAAGAAAAAAATGCTGGTACCTGCACTCCTCAAAAAAATAAAACAAAACAATCTTTGGTTCACAAGATGTGCAAACGGGTATCTTATTCCTCTTTGAACAATGGATTTCTCTTACTGTACGAGGCTTTAAGCATTTGTTTTTATGGGAGTGCTACAGAAGAAGAGAACACACAACAGAAAAGTTTGCTAGACACAGACTGGTTGTATGAATATGGCAATGGAAGACCTGGGCTTTATTCTCAGGGCTGGTACAGAGTCGCTGTGACCTTGAACAAGGTCCATGTCTCAGTTTCCCATCTGTCAAAGAAGTTAATAACTCTCCTGCACCTTTGTAATCACGTTGAGAACTGGATGAAGGCAACAGAAGTGCCAAGTATTTATTTTATTTTTAGTACATGCACAGAGATTACATGAAGCACGATGCCCCCAAAACGTAGACTTATTTTGGATAGGATAAAAATTTAGTTCTTAAAGCAAGGATCCAAGCACTTTAAGCGTAACTATAATAATTCCTCTTACCTCTACACAAAATTTAAAATGAATGCCTTGGGAATCGTAAAATGAAATAATTCGGTTAGGGATGTTCACAGTAATGAGGGACCAGTGGACTTCCAGATGAATAGGAATTAACAGGAGAGTCTTTTTGAACAAGTCCACCTGACAAACAAAACAGTAAGTAAGTATTACCAAACAGGGGAACAGACCACGTGCAAGTTAAATACGCTTCCCACAACATTGTGTTTATTTTAAAACAGAACATCTTTGCCCTCTCCTGACCCTGAAAGTTCTCTTCTTTTAACTCCCTCCAAGAGCTCTTCACGCAGGTATTTCAGTCACACGTTTGTGTCTTGTACTAGATGCAAGACATTGTTGCAGTAGAAAAAACTATGAACACTGTGGGGGTTCCACATTTAGTCTTCACCTGCAATTGCAACAAAGCACGCTCGATTTACGTGTTAGAACGGAGGGTGGCGTGGGCACTCCCTTTAACTAACATGGCTAACACAACCTGCAATCAAGCTAGGCCATTTATACATCTTCAGCAATGACATTTCTGCAGTGAGAACTCAGCTGATTTGTACCGACTCTGCAGTGCTGATGGTGGTAAAAATGGGTCAGCAGATTAAGCAATCAGGACTCAAAGAAACCACACAGAAACAGCAGGCCGAGGCACTTTTCTGACCCATATTCACTGTAACATGGCACTTTGTTCTTGCCCAGTGAACTGCAGCTCGGACAATAAAGAGGCAGAGACTTTCCAGGGCAAAGATTGTCTTCCTGTGTCTGCACAGTGCCCAGAACATTCAGTGTGCTTCTATAAAGTCCAATAAGCAATATAAAACAGGGCGCGACTCTCCACTGCAAAGTCAACGAAAGATGAGGCTAATATACTATACAGTGCCTAGTACTAGAGCTCTGCAGTGCTACTGTAATACAAAAAAAATCAACAACAGATCTAGTCCACAAGCGAGAAATCAGAGGGCATAGGGAGCGACAACAACAAAGTTTTGGGTAAGGGATGACGGCATCTTAATGTTGAGGACAAACAGTTCCTTAAGGAAGGTTTTACGTGCTTAGGTTGTTTAATTCCTAGTGCTGGGAACAGTAATGGAAAGCAAAAGTGGATTTCCAGATCCCCATGCACTAGATTTTGGTTTATATCAAGAGCCATTACACACAATGGAACATTCGGAAGGGACAGTGGACAACTCAGCCTGCATCATTAATGTAGCACAGGCAATTACTGGATTATGATACTTTACCCAGCAGCAGAGGTACTGCAGTCAGACAGGCAAACAAGGGAGAAGGACTAATACTACCTTAAAAATCACGTGGAATGGTGAGATCTGAACAACGTGGCAAAGTTTAGAACACTTTTTTTTTTTTAAAGAGTAGATCAGGAATTATTCTTTTGCAAGTAAGGCGTTGGAACTGCTTTGGTCTTCAACTGCACTGTCCCCCTCAATCTTCTCTTGTGTCCCCCAAAAGCACGTGATATTGGTAGGATCTTGTTGCGTACACCAGAAATGCAGAAGAAACAGGACACTGGACTAAATGGACTGGTCTGATCCTGCAGGGCAATTCCTATCTATTTTTAAAAGCACTACGCAATTTGTACAAAGCATAGTGTCCATGCTCTAATACGAGTGGGAGAGGGGCGGGTCACATCTGTCGTAAGGAAATAAAGTGCCCGTATGAACATTAATGGGTAACACACATGATGCAAACAAGAGGTCAGACATATTTGGAAGTGCTCTGCACCCAGCAGCTACAGCAGTGCCTCACGTTCCTCTGTAGGCCAGGCTGCATATCCCATGTTGCACCACAGTCTCCCCTCTTGTAATCCAGACAGGGGGCCCAGCCTACAAAGGAGAACGGGGCCCCCTGAGCAACCAAACTACAACTCCCACGAGGCGTTGCACCAATGTCTGCAAACTGAAATATTCGGGTTTTCAGACAATTTGTGCAGAAAGCAGACACTTTTCCTGAAAAATGTTTAGTCATAAACCCAATTTTCAATGCTAAATGCTTAACAGTCCTTGAAAGTCAGGCCTTCTGCCTTTATATCTGTACTTGAATTGTGAGAGCTATTAGTATCAGCATTTATATAACAATCTTTTGTGACAGCCTATTGCTTTTATTACAAGGGAAATGACGTTTCCCCTCAGTGCAGCGGTGCGGTAAAAAAAAGGGATCTACTTTGGAAGGGACACAGAACAGTTTAGGGCCTGACTTTCGGGATTTTTTTAACAAATATTTTCAAGTCACTTTCATGTAATACAGTCCTGTCCCCATCTGAACACTCCCCTACAATGATGTGAGCATAATAAATAGTGCTCTAGAAAATGAGAACCAGAAAGCGACCAGTCTAGTTTCACTTACCGAGCTTTTGCAAAATGTATGAAGTACACCACTGACAGTAGTGAAAAAGCAAATTAGAATTTAGTAAGTCCAGTTTTAATACGCTCTAGTAAAAGATTTGGATCATCTAAAGCAGTGGTTCTCAAACTGGGGCCACCCCTTGTTCAAGGAAAGCCCCTGGCTGGCTGGGCCGGTTTGTTCACCTGCCGGGTCGGCAGGTTCGGCCGATCGCGGCTCCCACTGGCCGCGGTTTGCCGCTCCAGGCCAATGGGGGCTGCGGGAAGTGGCGGCCAGCAAATCCCTTGTCCTGCGCCGCTTCCCGCAGCCCCCGTTGGCCTGGAGCGGCGAACCTGCCGACCCCGCAGGTAAACAAACCGGCCCAGCCCGCCAGGGGCTTTCCCTGAACAAGAGGCGGCCCCAGTTTGAGAACCACTCATCTAAAGAGTATCCCCTTAAAGACCACTGGTATATTAAAAAAAAAAAAGGTCACATTTCACCAGATGGGAGGTAAACAGAAACTCGATAAAGGAATTGAAAAGATATCAAAGTACACTACAATTCCTATTTGAAGATGGGCTAGCCTGATTTTTTGTTTAATACCTGTGTTAAAATGTGGCTCTACTATACACACAGTCTGTAAAAATGCTTTGTGCGGTTTCTTGTTTGTCATCTCTAAATTTCCGTACTAAATGTGCAAGCGTTTACAAATAGAGATTTTTTTTTTAATTTCAGCTGACAGCCCCGTACAAACCAACTTGACTTCAAGAACCCAGGCTGAATTCTTTGCTTCTCATACACCCTCACCAGCAAGAAGGGGTTTTGCCATCCAAACTGAGTTGTTAGCTACAACCTCTTTTTGCTAAGCTCCAAATGATAATGAAACTTTAAAAAAAAAAAAAAAATCTGTTGATGATGCTGAAGGAGGAATAGAATGCAGCTTTCCCACAGGCTTGTCGGCTGAGCAGTACGGAGAGAAGTAACAACAGTAAAAACTTTCTTTTGTTGCTTGGTACTAACGTAATTTCATGTTAGCATTTCTCCCCCGCTCACAAGAAAATGTTTAAGTATCAGCATCCGGTGGTCTATCCTATACAATTGATAAGCAATAGATAGAATTAAATGGTACCTTTTTAGTCCATCGTTTTACACCATTATATCCTTTGGTTACCAGCTGTCTATGAAAAAAGCTGTTAAAAAAATGAACCTAGAAAGACAAATTAAAAAAAGAAATGAGGGCTGAAAGTGTGCATAAATTCTTCCAGTAATGCCTAACATAACTTCTACATAACTAAACAGCTAGCTGGCTAATAAACAAGAATTGAAAAAGCAAAACAGGAAAAGAGACAAGCAAGTCTACAGATGTTTTAGCAAACCTTAAATAAATACTGCTGTTCTTTAGAATGAAGAGAAACTCTATATTTCCCTAGAACATGTGATGCGAAGCAGTTTATTTTTTGAACTTGGCATTCCTAAGCCTACGACATGCAGCTGCAATAATTTGTTTAGGGAGAAGAGACTAAAGAAGAGTTACAGATATTATTCTCCTGCATTCCAGGGATTAAAATCACTGGAGGATGGGGGGAAATCATATTTTCCCATCCTCCCTACATAACTTGCTGGAAACTCCTTCCATTTTCTGCTCTGTGACTCAGAACCAAATAATTTGATTGTTAAAAGTTATAAAGTTTAAGACACAAAAACATGAACATCAGCGTTCAACCCTCTGGCCAGTTACAGATTTCACAAAAATGCTTCTGAATTACATAATACTTCATCTATCTGTCACATCTTTTGCAATTAACTACAACCTATTGTTGTGGCAAAAGGTTGTAGATTTTTACAGTTAAAATAATTCTTTAGCATTAGGTTAACACTTGTGTTAGCCTCTCAATTAAAGGAAGAGATTAATACAAAATGACAAGCTATAAGTCACATCTTATGCAGTTTTACAACATCTGTATTTAATAATCTTGCTAGTATTGAGGAGGTAGAAGTTATTGCTGGAAAAAAGCTGGATAGTTCAGCATTTGAAAATGCTGGATAAAACCTATTAGTTATGCCAACAGAAACTTCTAACTGCATTCTACAAAGTACTAGAACAAGATCTCCCATGAGGATTTAAATTATGCACTATAAAAGTGGGCACAGGCAGACACATACACTCTCCAATACCACAGCTCTGGTTCGTGCACTGAAAAGCAGAGAGAATACTAATGAGGAATCACTACCACCACCAATCAAAGAAGCAGTGCTCTACATTCTGAGCGAGAACATTAAAGGGTTGCTATACTCTGTGCAGCCTGCCAATCTAAAAATGGCATTGTGTGGTTTCTTTGTGGTCTCAATGATTCCATATTCAATTTGTTCAGCTTACAAGTAAACAGATGGTTCTTCTAACCGTCAGTGCTATAACCAAACTCAATCCAGAATCTGAAAGTCAAGATCTGAAAGTCAACACCAACAATGAGAGACTACAGCTGGAAAGTAGTTAAGAACTCTGTTGATGATGCATGAGCCAGAAGAGAATCCAGTTCACTTTCATAATTTTTGTGGCTCTGCGAGCTTAAGAGGAGTAAAAATTTGTACCGGTAAAGCGAACAAAAGACTGACTAAAGGCAGCAGTTCTAGTGAGTACAGAGGGGCTATTTTTACACTGACACTTTGAATCACCATAATGGTGTTTTAATCTGCATTAGACCTCCTTCCTATTTGACACATGTACCTGCGGTCTTACACCATCTCTCCCTTTCTACCCCATAATTGACACCTTTTCACAATGCTCACCTTGTCAGGGACTGCATCCATTATGAGTTCACCATACATATTAATAATCTGCAAGAGTTAGTAAAAATTATAATTTGCACAAAAATAACATTGTATTACTGAAAGTAAATCCAAGATTTGAGAGGGCATCTAAAAAAGCACACATCTTTTTTCTGACAAGAAGTTGACTAATTAGAGTAACATTCTATTATACTCTGATGCAGGTCAAGAACTCTGGAATCAACAATGGGCTGCTAGAGCAGACATAATATAAGCAGATGCTTAAAGACTGCCTCAGTGTGAAATGTTGGTTTAATTCAATTTAAGTCTACTGAGGCACATCTGGAGGACTGCTACTCTCTCTGGTTTTTTGGCTATGGGTCTTGCATTGCTGTTACTTTCTCCTCTTCTAGCTAAGTGGGAGGAAATACTATTTTCTCGCACCTGCAACCACTGTCTTCTTGAAGAGGAAGTACAGCGTAGTTGCATGAGAACAGGTCTGGGAGCCAGAAACTCAAGTTCTATATTACTGAGTCTGCCAATGAAAAGCCACTCAACCACTCTGCCTTAGTTTCCCATCTATGAAGCGAGGATAACAGTGACCTACCTCACACAGGGGGTTATGAGAATTAGCTAATATTTTTTGACACTTTGAAGAGGTAAACATAAGCATCGCTAACCTGGTCATTTAGCCAGTTCTGACCATCCAGTGTAGCCAGATCATCCATATCTAGCATGTGCTTATTATAGAAGACCCGGAAATTGCAAGTGGAAGATTTTGGATGCCTTGTCCGATACTTCATGATTTCCCTACTGATAAAAGGCTTTCTGAAACAGAATTGAAAAGGTAGAGACATGGATAAAGATATTCCAGGTCATACCAAATGGAGCTGTTCCAGCAGGTGTCAGTTTCAATCTGAAATGCAAATTAGTGTGTCAAATAACTTTTCCTTTACAAGTACTAGAATATATTACAGCTACAAACCTATGGGAGAAATCTTCATTAAAGACTTCCTTTAATCTTGCCATGACATCTTTTTCACAGAGTGGAACTAAACTGCCATATTTCTTCATCACTTCATCTAGGAATCCTTTGAATACATCAGATAAATGAAAAAGCAAACATGTAAAAAGTTGAGTTCTCTAGTCCAACAAAACCAGATATTATAAATATTTAACAGCACAGTGTCCCACCCACCCGGTGGCAAATTCCTGCATGCAGTTAATATAATACAAGAGTTAAAAAGCTCACAGAGGCACCATTAAAGAGGGGGGAAGTGACCCCAGAACTGAAAGATCACTTAAAAGTCATCTACATAAAAATGTTAAACACTTTGAGCCCAATTTTCGTCATTTATGCAGAATTTATACCCAGATATCCCACTGGAGTTACTCACAATTTATACCTGTGTAAGCAAGAAAAGAACCAGTCCTTTTGCCTATTTCTATTAACATTTTACATACATGTTATTCAAACATTGTAAATTCAGGGTGCCATCAGTTCCTGCAAGAATTAAAGCATTCACTAAAACTAAATTTCTAGCCCTTGGGTTCTGAAGATAGCCTCCCACATGCAAAAAGAGTCAATGCAGTACTGTCTGCTGACAGCTACCATGCCTCCGCTGCTGCTCACTGTTCTCTTGAACTGTAGTACAGTAAAAACATCTCAGAGGCTGATCAATTTCTACTAACTATTCAGCAGAGAAACTCAAGAATCAAGTCAATTTCACCCTGCTGTTGCTTGGGAAAGCTCTAAGCAGCAGTGACAACAGCAATTGGAGATATTCACTGGAAAAGACCAAAAGATTGAGTCTAGCGGGAAAGTCTAGCACACAGATGTTTTCTGGCGGCTAAGAGAAACAGGAGTAGAATGGTGGAGATGTCACCCCATTCCAGCATCAAGAAGCAGGGTAAGTAGGAGGGAAGAATCATGGAAGAGAAGACTGGAGTAACAGATCGCTGAACAATGTTGACAGTTCAGGAGGAAGAGACACCAAATTCTGCAGCTCCCTTCCAGCTGCCAGAGGGCTTTTTGGAATCAAGGGGAAAACTTCCAAACATATTGGACGCCTGCTAACCAGACGCTTATAAAAAAGATGGAGCCCCAGAACAGGGACCAGGGACATCACCCCAGTAGGAATTCCAGCATCTTTCCCTTTCCCAGGAGATGGGGGAGGGGACAGATAGCTCGCTTCTCACCTGGACATGGGACCATTGCACTGGGGCTTCGCTATTTTGCATTGGCCTTTTGGCCAGTCCTCCGATGGGGCGGGGCAGGGCAAGGCAGGAAAAAGAGAGACTGGTTGGATAAGTTGTTAGAAAATAAAATCATGTTATTTTGAGAGATTCTGGGGGAGAAACAGAAGAGAGAAAAATATAGGAGAAGAGATTGAAAACACAATGAAAAGGAAGATACTGGGAGAGAGAAAACCAAAGAGGAAAACAGACTGAAAATAATGTAGAAAGACATATACCATAATGTATTACTGGGGAAAGGTGAAGTGAAGCCAAGAAAGGAAAGAAATTATATTAAACCAAAGTAAGAAGAAACATGAACCACACTAAAAAAAAAAGTATTGAAGTTCATTGCGGACTGTCCTTAATCGTAACTTTGTCAAACACTAACAGCACAGCTTGTATTCCTTTAAGTTGTAAAGGGTTGTGATAACAAAAGTGTTTTTCACCCTGACTAGGAAATACTGTCTTCAGGTTAGATGGTGTTTGAGAAATTATTAAGCCTTATGCTACATATATGTTCTTATGCTTCAGAGAAAGGACTGAGGAGTCCTTAGGTCTGTTCCTCGGTCTGGCCGACTTCTGATCTCACTTATGCCGGTGTAAAGCGAGGGTAACTCAAAGGGGAAAACAATCCCAAGTTCAAAACTGGCACAAAGTTGCAATCTCTCTGTGCCAGCTTCCTCATCTGTAAACAAAGATTCTATTGCACTGGGGTGGGGGGGGGAGGAAGTTCTTTAATGCTTGAAAAGAACGTTGAGGCCCTCAGATAGGCAGCACTACAGACGCGCCAAACGTTACTTTTTGCAACCCCTTTGCACAATAGGGCAAGATTTAGATTAATCTAAAATCCTGGAGAGAGATTAAAAGGACAAACAAAACCACAACTATCAAAGCGGTTGAGACCCCATCTCTATCTTCCCTCAGTCTGACCTACCATCACATCGATCTCAGGCCCTCGTGTGATATTCCAAGGCTCAAAGAGAACAAATGTGCACTTATTACACCTTCCATCTGAGGCCCTAAGGTTTCTACAAACGCTGTTAGTCTAGCTAGGAATGACTGTCTGGAGCCACACGGATTGGCTAACTGGGCCTTTTCTGATGTCACATGTACCAACACAGCTAGGATCTCTTTATTGGAAAACAAAAATCCCTTCACCCATTCTCTTAAATGGATCGGGGAGAACGCTATTGAGGGGGAGACAACATAAGGGACCTGGAGACCTAAAAAGCAGCCTGATGGACCCTCCTATCAAAATACCGTCTCTGCAGCACTTCGCGGTCCCTGCAGGCACTTGTAACCCACTGAATATCCAAACTCAATTGGGAATTCCATATGCCAAAATTTGTGTTTCGCCACTGACTACCAGCGGAGCAGGATTTGGTCCCCAGTTGTAGTAAGAGGAGGCCCTGGGATATAAACCTTGGTATCAGAGGCCCGGTATGAGGCCTAAGGCCTGAACTAAAGTAATGGTCAAGACTTTGCTAACATAAAGCAAAGTTAAGCTGTGAGCCAGAGGTAGGCCCTGCTCACAGAAGCTGGCAAGTAAAGAGCTGATGCTGCAAGAAGATACGTACCTAAAAGGTACTGAACATTCATATACTTGCATATTCCACACAGATAACAAGGAACAGGCTGGCCCATCCCAATGACAGGGCGAAAAGGGTAATATGATGGATAGAGTTGTTTTGATTGAACCAACATGTACAAGGTGAGAGGCGGCACCTTACTACGTAGAGGGTTGTACCTTGCTACGTAGAGGGGTTGCACCTCATACGTCAGGAGTGATGTGTAACTTGTTTGTACCTGTGTATAAGAATGCATCCCTGGGGCGGTGTCTTTGTCCGGCCGAGGGGGCAGTGGAAAGTCCGGCCACTGACTGAGACGGGTCCATTGCCAAGAGGCACTTTCTCGTAGTTTGCCCTGAGTTAGGCTAAGAAACCTACAGGGAACTGCCATTGTGTCCAAGATCGCAATAAGCCTAGTCGACGTGACTTTGCATCTTACTAGACTCTGTGGTTATTGGGGGTTCTCTTCGGGTCTGCTGTGTCGGCTAACTGCGCAGAGCTGGGACAGCACACAGAGGGAACACACGCACGCAGCCGAGTGATACCAACATTGAACAGAGCAGAGCACCACACCAGTAGTACTCTGACACAACCAGTTAATAACAAAGCATGTTCAAAGTGGATACTGGGTCATAAACTGCTTATGAAAGCACAGCTGGGTTTCTGGGAATGGAAAGAGGAGTCCAAAGAGCCCAGAAACTCTTGAGAAAAGAAAGAAAGAAAAAGAGGAAGTGAAAGCCTGCTTTTTGTTTTCCTCTTTTACGAGATTTCATATGCCACTCCCCACTCCCCAAAAGAAAATTAAATATGAATGAACCAGAGTATTAGCAATCAATATTGCCAAGGTGTAAATCAGTAACTTAATGGTGTACTTCCTACTTGGCAGAAGGCATTCACCTTCTATCTTTGTGCCTCACAACATACCTGAATACCACCCCCAATAGGGTGCTAATTCACATCCAGCTGGTGCTTACTGCTGTAGTGAATTAAGCTTCAAAATATCCCTGAGAGGTATAATTATACTAATTTTTTCTAAAGTAGAAACTGAGGCCCACTGTTTAAGTGACATGCCCAGGGCCATTTAGCAGTGCCAAAATAAGTGAACACAAGCCAGATCACCTGATTTTGCCTGTGCTTTAGCCACAAAGCCTCCTCCCCCATCTACAACATCAAGGGTGGAATTTAGTTGAGCCCTATTTAGATACTTTGGCCATGTATACACCACAGGAATTATAGTGGGATAGCTACGGTGATGCAGCTATGTCAATTCAGCCCCATAGTGCAGACAGCCTACAGCAATGGATAGAATTTTTCCATTGCTGTAAACACCGCTTCTCCAAGCAGCAGCAGGTAGATCAACAAAAGCATTCGTCCGTCAACCTGTGTCTACACCAGGGGTTAGGTCAGGATAGCTACAACACTCAAGGGTACGGATTTCACACATCGGAGTTCTGCAGCTATGTTGGCCTAAATTTTCAGTATAGACCAGGCCTTAATTTTGCTTCCGAGTGAACTGAAATGTTATTAGCCAGCTGACACACCCAAGTTCAGGGTTCTCAATTTCTCTGCATGGTCTGAAGGAGAGAGAAGCTGGATGCCGGTCTTTTCCTCATTTCCCTCTGGCTTGCTTTCCACAGAGAACTGAAAGTAGAGGAACAATGAATATATATTCACTGTGTATGAGCAAATCACTGTCTCAATAGGGTTTAAAGGAATATTTGTTCAATGCTAGACCATATTTTGCATCCAGCTTCTCTCCCCTTCACACCATGTTTTGGAGGATTGACCATAAAAAGCTTCCCAATAGTTTCTCCAGACAGGGAAAGTGGAGAATTGGGGCAAAATCTGAGTCTGTCAAATTTAGTTGCAATCCTTTAACACTCCTTGTCAAAGGGAACATATAACAGGCTGTATAATCTACTGAAAATAGGCTGTTCTAATGAAAACCAACTGACCCACAGTTATCGGAGTGTTGCTGGACTCTGTACCAGTATCTGAATGGTACAGTACAAAAGGGAGTGATAATTCTTACTACATTGTTTTATATATAGATAGATACACACACACACACACACATCTATCCTGACATCAGATAAGGTTGTATATACAATACACTTCAAACACAAGTATTTGTACCATGCTCCACATTAAAAGAAACTCCATCAGGCAAGGTTGGTTCATCCTGTATTATGAATGTAATTATGAATATGAGTGTTCCTTTTTTTTTTTTTTTTGGAAGTTTCAACTACAACCAATTTTGTTTGGATTTAGACTTTTCCCTATTCAAACATTTAGGGTATGAAAACCCAAAAGTGAAATTGACTGGTTTAGTCTCCTGTTTAAAGCTAAATGAAGCCGAGAAATTACACAGGCAGTAAGCCTAGGGAAAAGCAAATTAGATCACTATCTAAATTGCCAATAATATGTGAGATTACCTGATTTTTTTTTTAAAAGGCATTTTAACCCTATACTGTCCCTTTATAACCTCAAGGTAAAAACATTTTCTAAATTTAAAATGCTGATCCATATTTTTCACAAGCAGCCCAATTCGATTGTATTCTCTAAAGCAAAGTAGAAGGATGTACCATTCAACAATTTTTGAAAAATAAAAGCCGTGTGTCAATTAAGCATTATACCCATACTTCAGAAGGTACCATTCTAAAGCTAGCATAAGTGAGCCTGCCAGGTGAGGAAAGTTCTGCCCCATTTCCTTAAAACAACCCTCCTCATCACAGCTTCTCATCTCAGTTGGAGTATTAAGCTACACACTTTTTGAAATTCATAGTGTGTTACCATTTTAATAAAGGAATTAAAGTGGTAAGGAAACTTCAAATATTCCCAACTTCATATGCTATGCTCAGCTATTCTCAAGAATGATTAGCTTTATAACGTGTAAAGAGTATACCACAAATCCATGTTGATAACTGCTCATCAGCCACACGAGAAACTTTCTGACTGTTCCTTCTGCCTCCCTTTCGAGCTCCTGATTTTAGTCCTGTGCTTTCTGGCAAAGGCTCCTCTAGGGGGCTTTTACAGTAAGGGTGATCTAGTAACTTTGCACTAAAAATGTCCAGATTTATGGAGCCTTCGACTTCCATCTGGGAAGAGCTGTCTTCATTTTGTGCCAGCTCCACCAAAAAAGGTCCATTTGCAAGGTTATTGTTCATATTTGAATCCCCCTTGCAGGATTCTAACAATATCATTTCATCAACGCACATAACCTGATTAGATTCTGCATCTTCTTGACCTGAAATTGCAATTTCTCTCTCTGTTACTGAGAGGAAAAGATCCTCATGGCAACTGTCCACTACAGGAGCCTCGTTTGTTTCCGTCCTGTGCAAGGGCTCTGTACCCAAAGGAGCTGTTTTGTGCAGCTCTGGTTGGCAGATTTTAACACTGCCGTCTCTGGATGCAGGTTCCTCAGAATGTAGCTCATCATGTTGTAATGCATCGTGGGTAAGGCAGATGTCGGATGCAGGTGTCTTATTCTCCTCAGCTACAGGTCCTGGTGTATTATTGTTCATATCTGATGAGCTACACAGGTTCCAAAAGGAGTTATTTTTAGATTTCCAGCAGGAAAACCAGTTACAAAATCCACCTTCAAAATCTCCTTGAAGATTCTCTTGACAGTCCCTCGTAACTTTCTCCACCCAGCTTGGCTTGATTTTACTTGATTTGCACGTTTTGCCTCTTGCTCTAAGTTTTGGGGATTTTATGATTCTATCCCGAAACCTAATCATAGAAAGTTTCTTATGCATCATAAATGCAGGGATCTTTTTTACAGTGTACTGGTTAAATCTGGACCTCTTTCTAGTAGTCAAGGGGCCACAAGTTCCATTCTGCTCTAGCCCTCTGCAACAGCACCTTCTTTTACTATTGTTTAAGACTACTAAGACTGCATTGCCTTCATCCTTATTGCGTTCCTCTCCACTGGGTGTGAAATCATTCTTCTTTACAGGTAAGATAGCGTCGCACAGCCCACCACAAAAGGCACTGTGGTCATTACCATGCATGCAGCCAAGGTTAGTGTCTGCTTGTAATCCAGTGACTCTGTTCAAGAGATCTTCACCCTGAAAGGATTCATTGTCCAACTTCTCTATTGCCTCTGCACATGGGCTTCCAGTTTTGCCATCAGGAAAGGGCTTTTTTGCCCTTCTGGACGTTTTTCTAGACAAGGTGCTGTGTTCAGCAGTTGGTTTTTTATTTTTTTTTGCATTTAGAAGCACTTCAGGAACCCACTCACTCTGGAGTCTGAGTGCCTTTCTTCTGCACTGGAGAGATCGGGACGCTTTGTTCCGGTTTAGGCTCACAACTGATTGAGCACTTTGTCTTTTTCTCTTAGCTAGGAAAAAATGCTTCTTTTGTAAGCAGTATTTCCTGAGCCCCCAAAATCCAGTGGTCCATCTTCTAGAAAGGAACAGCAATCGACTTCTTTTCCAATTTAAATTTCTTCTATGTTCTTTCATTTTTCTGCTGCATTATGATCTCGAAGGGCAGCTGTAAGAATAAGGAACACAAGGTTACATTTCAGATAACTTTGAATTCAAAGCCATGAAAACACAATTCACATTCCTCTGGGAGTGTGTCTGTCGAAAATTCCAAGAACCTCCCAAACCCCCATGCTGCATTAGAAGTTCAAGCATAAAGGCTGCAATGGCTCTCTCACCAATGTGTTACATGTCTCCCTTCCCAGTTCTATTATTCAGCTGCTCCTCTTATTTAGATTAAAGAGCAGGTAACCTCTCACTCAGATCACTCTCTCCTAATCTTAATTTTGACCCAACTTGGGCTAGTGAATCTGTAAAGCATAGATAATATTTAACTTCCATCTTAGGAGTTTTAAACCACAGGCTTAAGTCTGAAAGTTAGCCACAAGCATGCCTCACTATCAGATTCCACCAGGGACACAATGAAGCCTGATTATTGCATAATAAACCTTAATTGGGGAGCCATCCTCTGGTGAGTCAGTTCAACAGAAACTCTTCCATTAAAAAGGAACTAAAATGTTTATATTCCAGGCAAGGAGATTTTTTTCTTCAAAATAAATGACGTTTCACTATAGCCAAGTCGACTGTAAAATGGTTCCTCTATATTTAAAGGGCAATGCTATAAGTTGTCATAACCAAAATTAACCCTTACGCTAACAAAATAGTGCCAGCTCAAGACACTGACTGAGCCTTCTAAACAAATCCCTTTCCCCATTGCAAAAACAGGGAGGATGTGCATTTAGGACAGGAGTTGGCAACCTCTGGCACGTGGCTCGCCAAGGTAAGCACCCTGGCGGGCCGGGTCAGTTTGTTTACGTGCCGCATCCACAGGTTCGGCCGATCGCGGCTCCCACTAGCCGCGGTTCGCCGCTCCAGGGCAATGGGGATGGTGGGAAGCCGCGGACAGCACATACCTCAGCCCACGCCGCTTCCCGCAGCCCCCATTGGCCTGGAGCGGTGAACCGTGGCCAGTGGGAGCCGCGATCGGCAGAACCTGCGGACGCAGCAGGTAAACAAACTGGCCTAGCCCACCCGGGTGCTTACCCTGGCGAGCCGCGTGCCAGAGGTTGCCAACCCCTGGTTTAGGATCACACAAGACTGTCAAATAATTCAAAAGTTAAGGGCCACATAATACTATCAATTCACCCACATTACATGCTCTCTGCTTAGGCATAGTTATCGGCCTAACTAGTAACGTCAAATATATGTACTGCCCAGAGAAGTAAAGGTTATTCCAAGAATCTTCTGGGGAGCAGAGTCCACCTTTGACAGACGTGAATGGGATATGCAGAAGGTGGTTCACATCACTGTTGCTATGTTTGGCAACAGTCATTTTTCTGCCAGGCTGGATTAAAAGAATACCAGAATATTTGAACAAGCAACAGAGCAGGGCAGCACCAATGGAAAAAAATGGATGATTGCAAAGGTGTCACTCCAACTCTGTCTGCTTTATGCAATTTGTCCCAGGGCCTGCGGAGGACACAGTATGTTACAAGTGGGGCAGGGCTTCCTTTGCTAAACTTTTTAGGAGATGACACCAAGCATGCTCAGAAGTGATTTGTCACTCATTCATTTTGACTTGTTTTCCCCCACTTCACCAACTGAAAGATCTGCTTCTCAATAACGATGATTACTACAAAATTTGGAGTTTATCCACGGCAGCATGAGGTGCAACTGTGACACCAAAGGTTCTTCCACACGTTTAAAAACCAGAGAGAGTGGTGTCTAAACTGAGATCAAGCACGGAGATGTCAGCCTTAAAGGAGAATTTCAGTTATGAACATGTGGAAACAGACGTTGACAATGGGAGTCCTGACATAACCCTGGCTATAGAGTTCACAGTTGAAAAATCTATTAGAGTGAACAATCAGAACAATGGACAGGTTTTATTTTGTTAGGATAGGAATGCAAACAGAGGGTAAAGAATTTAAAGGTTAGTACTACTTTCTTAAAGCTACTCCCACTGTACCATGAAAGATCAGCTGCTGACTTGCAGAGAGTTGTGAATCACGCAGTAATAGACTGGGACACACATTGGTAAAAACCAGCACAGATCACCAGCACAATGGTGAGCAAGTAGTCTATTTTTTGTCAGCCTTATTAATAAGGCAGTCATTACTGTTCTCCTAAATGGGATATAACAGCAACTCCTATAAGGGTGATTTCCTCACATTTCCTCTCCTGGCTTTCGCCTGTCGCTCTTTAGGCTAGTTCCTCTGTAAGAGTATATCTTACCTGCAGAGTTAGCCTGGGTGATCAGCACTCAGGTTAGCACAGCCCAGGTAGAGCATCCTTACTGCAAAGCTCTACTCATGTTACTGTGTCCACACTGGCGCTATAGTCATCAGTGAGAGGCACTAGGACTTCTAGAGGGTTACCCCATGGCTCTTTGCACTGCATCTCTATGAATTGTTTTGCAATGCACTGTGGACAACATGTGTGTGTGCTGGATGGCATCTCTGTTCGAGTATGTCGAAGTGCAGTAGAAATGTAGCAGATCACATGAAATGTGGGGTTCAAATGCTGAACCCATGTATACAAACTGGAAGATGACGTCCAGTACGGAAGAAAGGAGTAGGCAAAGGGCAAGAAAATACAGTCCCTGGGCAACTGCAAGAAGGCACTGGAGGATTATCAGAACTTCTGTTGATTAGCCTGCAGCCCATGTGGGTGGGTTACTAACCCCAGTTAAAGTGGAAATCAGGCTCAAGCCTATACCTCCAGGCTGGGCCAGACCAGCCAGCCCATGTTCAAATAGATAAAATATATCTTTTAAATTAAGTTTTATTTAAATATTTTCTTCGTTTTTAAAATAAATGTATTTAAAATTAAACTTGAAATTATGACTGCCTATATTAAGCCTAAACTTCTTATAAATGAATATTTTTTAAATTTAATTTAAATTATTTTAAAGCACTACAAGTTTGCTGCTGAAGTTTTAAAGAAAGACCACTTCTCTGGTAGAAGTCACTGGCTAAGCACCTGGAACTAGAGTTTACTGGAGCGCTACACCCACTTTTGACAGCAGTAGCCTCTTCTGCCAGTACAGAGAGAATATTTTCTTCTGTTATTCAATAAATTCAATTCAGTGATTAGTTCATTCAAAGTTAAGAAACCAAGGGGGAGCTGAAAAGACAGAAGGGCTTGTTTTCCCTCTTCTAAACTATGAATAAAAACAAGGTATGGGGGATGAGAAATACCAGTTTTGAAAACTTGAAGGACATGGTGAGCAGAAAAAATCAGTTTAATTCACTAATTACAGTTAGTATTCCTATGTTTAATAAATCAGTTTTAAATGCAAATCATGTTTTTGATAAACTTTATTTGAATAAAAACAATTTTCAAATGCTGTATTTGTGCATTTCATTGAATTCCAATTTCACTCCAAATGCAGCTTAACTTAAATCAAATAAAAAAATTAATCTAGTAAATAAACATGTCATTCGCCATTTCCTAAAATATCAAAAAAAAAAAGAGAAAATAGGAATATGAATACAAGTATGTTTACATTTATGTAAGCAATTATATAACTTGAACATATCCTCCTGGTTAACAAAAAAAACAAAGTTTAGTGTAAAAGGCTATAGTTAATTGCAAATGAACATGTTTTAATGATCAGAGGGGTAGCCGTGTTAGTCTGGTTCTGTAAAAGCAGCAAAGAGTCCTGTGGCACCTTATAGACAGACGTTTTGCAGCATGAGCTTTCGTGGGTGAATACTTGCATCCGACGAAGTGGGTATTCACCCACGAAAGCTCATACTGCAAAACGTCTGTTAGTCTATAAGGTGCCACATGTTTTAATGGTTACCAACTAATGATAATCAACCTTTCTTTTGGAAAGTAACTAAAAAGTACAAACGCAAGACAAGATTAAAATTGCTGATTTAAAAATCAGTCCATCTGCCCAGGTTTGAAGCACCACCAAATCCAGATCACAATATTGTCTGTGCGGATGGCAGCAACAATAGGGGATTGGCTAGCTGCAATGAAGCCATAGCCTCAGACTCCAGTTAGGGTATGTCTACACTACCACGGTAAGTCAACCTAAGTTACACAACTCCAGTTACGTGAATAACGTTGCTGGAATCGACACAGTTTAGGTCGACTTACTGCAGTGTCTACATTGTGCTGGGTCGACGGGAGACACTCTCCTGTTGACTTACCTTACTCTTCTCATTCGCGGCAACCGAAGAGCGATCTGTGGTTGATTTAGCACAGGGGTTCTCAAACTGGGGGTTGGGACCCTTTAGGGGGTCGCGAGGTTATTATATGGGGAGTCGCGAGCTGTCAGCCTCCACCCTAAACCCCGCTTTGCCTCCAGCACTTATAATGGTGTTAAATATATAAAAAGGTGTTTTAATTGATAAAGGGGGGGAGAGTTGCACTCAGAGGCTTGCCATGTGAAACGGGTCACCAGTTCAGAAGTTTGAGAACCACTGATTTAGCAGGTCTTCACTAGACCCGCTAAATCAAACCCTGGTGCATCGATTGCCAGAGCATCAATCCAGCAGTAGTGTAGCCACAGTCCAGTAGTGTAGACACAGCTCGAGGCTTCAGAGATCCTTTCTGGAAAACTGCAACAGGAGCTGACTGGGCCTTTCAAGTAGCAGCAGCAGCGCTCCTGAACCTTCTCAGGCAACAAAAACAGACTTAGCAAGCTGCACGGTAGTGATTCAACACAAAGCCAGCTAACACCTCCCTTCACTTCGCTCTGGTTCAATAGCTCCTAACTCACTGCCCTTTTTGTCGTCCTAGTTTCCCTTTAACTGCCATAGAACTTTCCAGACCCTTCCTTCAGATCCCTGTAACATCACTTACTGGCAATCTCAGACACTCGGATACCAAGATCAGCACAGCCTGAGCCATAAAAGTATCAGTCTAAACAACTTCATGAACATACCTTCCAATATCAGAGGGGTAGCCGTGTTAGTCTGGATCTGTAAAAGCAGCAAAGAGTTCTGTGGCATCTTATAGTCTAACAAATGTTTGTTAGTCTATAAGGTGACACAGAAGTCTTTGCCGCTTATACCTTTCAATGTTTTTTAAGCACAGCTCTCATGCACAATCCCATTTGGAATTATTGGTTCATCTCTAAACCTTGCAATTTTCTAATATGGTGTTTGACACTAGCCTTTCTCCACACTGATGCAACCTCACCAGCGGAAACACTAGCATTGTCAGGACTCTGGATTGCTGCTGGCTTTTTAACCTCCAGCAGGCCGAGACAACTGTGGCAAAAAATGCCTGCAGCTGCCACTGTCTTGTCCACACTAATCTCAATTAGTTATAGCAACAGAGGGAAATTTCTAGGGAAAACGACCTAGTGAAAATAAGACCGAACAGTAAAAAAAGACATGATGCTAACTTGAGTTGTTCTCAAAGCAGAAGTGTCACAAAGCTGAAATGAAATTTGCAATATTGTTGCAAAACTGTGTCACTAACTGTTGGACATTAGTCCCAATGTTCTTAAAAATGGGACATCAACTTAATACACGCCTGTACAAAAAAGCTGACTTACTATTGTTATAATACTTCATATTAGTACAAAGATTAACGATAATTTCCCTATATTTTAGTTCAGGCATTTGGCACACACAATGTATAGTCAATTTCTCATGCTCTGCTAGTCAGTTTCTTCTGTTTGCCTGAGTCATTCACACAATGGGGAGAGGAAAACATTTTTTAAAAAATACGAAAAAGTCTATCCGCAGATTTCAAGATGGTGTCCCTTTAAAAAAAAGCCTTCCAGGGAGTGGTTAAGTATTATTTTAACACTCTGAAAAGTTTCCTCTTTTCATCATTATTAGTAGAACTGAAAGCTGCAAAACAATATTCTATATGAAAACTTTTAATTGAAAAATACTAGAGTAGAGGTTTCCTACATTTAATTTTTTCAGTGCTGCAAGAACCACCACTGGTTTTGCGTGCTCTCTCAACTTAAAAAAATATTTGGGGTAAGGCAAATATTTGGGGCAATAGCTAAAAAATGCACTAATGACAGCAGAAAAACCGCACTGTGCAATATATTTCTCAAGAGAGTTGTACACGTGCCTTAAAAAAAAAAAGTACTCACTACTTTGCCACTACAAATAATAATGTTACATTAAAACAGTTGCATGAAATCAAAATTAAGATTTTGGGCTTAAAAATCAAAGAAACTTCTAAGATATAGCTGACACTACATCCTTAAATCCAATGCAATACATGGCATACACTGTCTAGGATCACTCACAGCCTGGTCACGTTTTCTTAGCTGCAGTAAGAAGGCACAGCAGGCTGATAGCACACAGTTTGCCTCACCTCTGAGAATACTCCCACTCTTTTGGGATGTTAAACTCTACTATATTTTATTTACATTTGCAAATCCTGATTAGTGTAAATGTGAGATAACTTACAGATTACATATGGTATAACGTTTGTTGCATCGGCACATGTGGACTCTTGTTTTAAGTACAAACTTGGTATCCAAAATTGTACCTTCAGAGCAATTCAATATTAACTAATTTTGAAACCAAGGTATTTGAGGTATACACGTTTATTGTGCAGAGGCATCATGCACCCCTATAAACGCAAAGAAATTTAATTTTATATAACGTTGGTATGAATAATTAGTCCTCGTACAATAAAATTATTCTGGCTGCCATCTTAAAATTACTGCCAGATTACTTAGGGCCGATTTTGCCTCACATGTGCATAGCTAGTACTTCCTCCAGTAAAATTAAATAGTTATATTCAAGTACAGAAACTCATTTTAACACCAAGGGCCAAATTCTGCACAGGTGCAACAATTTTTAACCCCAAAAGGTCCTTTTACTTTGTTAGTGAACATAGTGCATAAATATGCCATCCCAGCTATATTTTAGTCAACACATGACATTCATTGCTAGAGCAAAATTAACTAGCTATGTCACCATCCTCAGTGAAATGAAGTACTGGAAAACATACGGCACATTTGAATCCTTAACTGTGAATATTCTTCCTTTTTCTGTTCAGTTACAAGCTTGCGACACTGTAAAGATTTTGTGCATTTCTGGAAGTTATTAGAGAATTTTCACAACTAGCTTAATACGAACAGAAGACCACCCTATGAAAAGTTTCAAAAAAACATCTAAATGATTGAAATATGGAAACAGAAAAATTTAATTTATACACACAATGAAAACGGGGGATAATCGCATATCACTGCATAAGCAGCTACTGATGTTTAGCTCACATTTGATGTAATTCCGTTTGTACAGATTAAAATTTACAGTACTGGATACAGTATCTCTTCACTTCCTGTTCTAAACCTTTGTGCAGTGTTTTTGTGGACCACTGAACAATTGCCGAGTTTCACCGAGTAGTGAAGTAACCCTCCAGTGGTGAAGTAACACCTAGAGCGCATGCTTTGGGATGAAAGATACTATACACATGTAAGGTATTACAAACAGTGACTGGAAAAGTCCAATAGTACCAAGTTTGTATATCAACAAAAAATAAGCTGAAAATTATTGCCAATAAAGGGATGGTGTCAGGCACGTTTAGCCCAAAAATTAGGTTTTGTACAAATAAGGTCTTTAGTAGAAATGTTTTAATTCCATTTTTAAATTTTTAGACTTGAAACTTTTAGGTTGGTTTTATAATCACATGAAGCAAACTCTGAAACACCATCCCAGTCACTATATCAAACCAGGAACGTGCAACTGACAAAGCTATAGTGAAATTTGTCTATTTTCATTATCCAAGCAGAGTAAAGAGCAGAGGAACTAGAAATTTATATGCACAGTTTCTGCATTTATCATGGACTGAGGGGCCTCCCTGATGTTTTTGCAGAATTTAAGCTTTCATTAAAAAATTAAGAGCCTACTTTCAGAGCTGTTAAGCACCTACAGCTTCCATTGATTTCAAGTGAAGTTGCCTGTGCTTCACATCTTTTGAGAAAGTTTTCCTGTCTTCTGAAGCATGCAGAGAATGAAAGAGTAGCTCCGAAAGGTGCAAACTTCCTTACTTATGTCCATGGTTTTAACTCTCAAGACAGTTGAGAAATTAAATGCCATCAAAACCTATTGGGTGAGCTGGAAGTTTCAGCAACAACAATGTGATTGTAAGACCATCCATTTGAAGATGCTCAGTTGGAACAGGTGTCCACGTATCCATGTATTTGTGTTTTTATCTCTCCGGCACACAGGACTCTCTGTTCAGCTTCCCTCTGCCTTGCAACTCAGGTCCCCAGTGACCGTGCTGAGCACCAGTGCCATGCACCAGCTGTCAGCCTCTGAACTGTTTCATGTGCTGGCATAACCCCATAGGGCAGAAGGGCTCTTCCATTGCTATAGGAACACCACCTCCCCAGGCAACAGTAGCTGGTTAAAGGAAGCATACTTCCATTGACCTAGCCAGGTCTACACTGGGAGTTAGATCAGCATAGCTACAATGCTCCGGGGGTCTGGATTTTTCGAACTCCTGAACACTATACCTATGTTGATCTGAAAGTATAGCCCAGGCCTTAGGAACTGGTGGTCTTAGGCAGCTGAATCTTTAGTTTATTGAGGGAGAAGCAATGCTGGAAATCTCTTCAAGAGAAGATCGGAAGGCCAGGAAGGGGGTTCGACAGCACAGTATGGCTGAGCACTTCCTACAAAGAAAAATGATTCCAAAGTCCTCCTCTGCTTCTGAAGTTACCAAATCATCCCAAGCCCTATATCAATTTCCAGCCACCAAAATTCTTCTTTCTTCTGCACATCTAAAAATCCTCACACTCCAAGAAAGCGCTCGCTTGACCCTACATATCCAAGACTTTACTTGGCCTGTCATCTGAGATGGGTATGTCCTCATGGTGACCAGCCCCTCTCGCTGACACAGCTACAATCAATTTTTAGTGCACCAGCTCGAAGTGAGCACATTTCCTTAGTGAGTGAGAAACTGGAACAGGGAGAAGGACCCTGCTGTCAGCTGCAAACAACTAGACTCCTCTAGTAAAGTTTGCAAGGTTGCTCTGATTGGTCCAGGAGCACCTGTTCACTTTGATACCTTACATGTGAGTGACTCCTTGCATTTTACACTGACATGGGATAGCAAAGAAAGGAATAAGCCAAAATAGAGATGCAAACTAAACAAAATATCTTGATCCAGGCAAGGCTTCAGTGTTTTTTGGCAAAATTCCCCAATGAAATCATATTGCTTTTTTGGGAAGTGTATACCAATGTCTCTGAAATTTCCCTGCATGTTTTCCATGATCCTGACAAATACAGCAAAAGCGCAAACGCCATAAATAGTTAGAAATCTTTAAAGCTCTTTCAGTTATAATAATTTAAATCACTGGTAACCTAAACATCATAAAGACAATGTAGATTTTAAATGTGAATTTTAACCAATAAAGATCCTTTTAATCTGTGCGCTCAGACTAGTCAGATTTTCCTTGGAAACCAGGAGAGAGAATGCATGTCACAGAAAGTGTTTAAAGAAAACATAGAAACTGAGACACGGGGAATAACTCTGGGCCCCACAAAAACTCAACCCCTTCTCTGGGGAGCTGGCAAGCAGCTCTGTCCCTGTCCTGGGGGGTCCTGCCCTCCAGCACACAGCAAAACCAGGGCCTCAGCTTCCCTCTAGTCCCTCCCAGCAACTGGTTACCAGCCTCACACCCCAAATGGGGGCGGGGGCCACTCTGCCCATACCCAGCCGGCCCCGGGCCCCGACCAAGCAGACCCCCCCCAGCCCCAACCGGGCCCCCACGCGCTGGCCCCATCCCGCCCCCACCCTCCGGGCCCCCCACGCGCTGGCCCCCCCCCGCCGGGCCCCCCTTCCGCTCCTCAAGCTCTGCCCCCCCCGGCCCCAAACCCGCCCCCCCCCGGCGCCAGGCGCGCGGGAGCCGAGCCCCGGCTCCTACCTCTGTCCCTCGTTGTCGTCCGGCGCATCCCGGCCGCAGCCAAGCGCCCCCGGCTCCGCCTCCCGCCGCCGCCGGCACCCCCGGCTGGCGCAGCGCCTCCCGCCAGTCACTGAGCGGCGCCTCACGTGGGCAAGTCCCTGCGCACTGCGCCGGCGCACACTGAGCCCCTCACTCTCCCGCGACAGGCCGCGAAGGGCGGGAGGGAGAAGCGCTGAGAGAGCCGTTCAGCTAGTGCGCATGTGCTCGAAGGAGCCTGGTCCTCAGCGCGCCTGCGTCACGTACGCTAACGTGCTCTCTCCCCTCCGCCCCCCGCAACAGGAGAGCCAGGACACAGCAACACGCTTTTCCCACCATCGAGGCCCTGGCTGTCGATTTAAAGGGACAGTCACCGTTAAATCCATCTCTGTTTGCAAGGACCTGTGTGTGTCCTTTCCACCCTCCATGCCCCTGAGGTCATTGCCCGTATTAAAGCTCCAGGATCTCTACACACCTCCCCGCCTTTCCTTCGCCACACACCTGGCAAACCCACCCCACCCCACTCATCTCCCAGAGACCACCCTGATTCCCGCACCTCTGCTTGCCGGACATTCATTGCAAAGCCCCCCAGCAGCAGCTTTCTGCACCCTTCTCTGCCCCCACCATCCATCCTGCGCCGGGTGCTTCTATTGCCCCTCCAGTAGATTTGGTTACAGGGTGGCTATTTTAGAGGCGAGCGTCTGTGAGCGTTTCTAATAATCCCTGGCCACTCCAAACTTCACAGGGACAGAGCCAGCACTTCTCCCTAAATCATGGGTCTCAGCTAAAGGAGAACCCCCCATGGCACTAGTGCCAATGCCAAGTGTTCAGGAACCAGCACTTGGAACCCAAAGCATCACTGGCTTAAAAATCATGCGATTAAAACAAAAACTTCTGGTCTGTCTTCTGACTGTTGAGGGGTGTGTGGGCAAAATTTACTCTTACCTGCACATACAAAAATGCATAACTTCTCACTTAGCTGTCCAGAGGGAACTTATGTGCACCTCACTTTTAGGTTTGTGGTTGGAGGAATTATCATTCATCCATCTCCCTCCCCACCTTCCTGCTCGACTCCCTTCCCCATCTCTCTCCCTAACCCTCTTAGTGTCTTGCTCCACCCCCATTCTCCCTCCATCATTTTCTATCTTACACCTGGTCTTTGCATTTAATCCCCCCATAGTTCCTTCTGTTTCACTTTACTGTATCCTACCCCTTACTATCTGCCACCTCCAATTCCCCTGCACCCATCCTTCTCTTATCCCTCACATTCCTGTTAATGCCCACACTCTCCCTCCTGCACCTTTTCAGTCTCTTCTGCTCCACATATTGAAATTGAAATAATTGGAGATATACCTATCTCCTAGAACTGGAAGGGACCTCAAAAGATCATCAAGTCCAGCCCCCTGCCTTCACTAGACAGGACTAAGTACTGATTTTTGCCCCAGATGGCCCACTCAAGAATTGAACTCACAACCCTTGGTTTAGCAGACCAATGCTCAAACCACTGAGCTATCCCTCCTCCTGCAGCCCTCATTCTCCTGAACCCCCATTTCTCCTTCCTGCCAACTTTACTCCATCTTCTCTTCTGCCCCACATCCCCCTGCCCCTTCTCATCCTCTTTCCTGCCCCTCTCCTTTCCCCAGTCCCCCTGCTGTCTTGGCTTCACTTTCCTGACCCTAGGAGGCACCCATCTTTCCTGAAGGCAGCCAGAGTTCTGTCTCATTGGAAACAATGGGAGATGGCAGCCATTTCTACTGAAGGCACAAGTAGGGTTAGCATATTTCAGGTTCCCAGAAAGAGGACACTGCAGCAGGGGAGAAGTTGGGTGGGGAGTTGGAGGGGGTATCTGCATCAGGAGTACTCACTGGAAGTGGGGGGAAAGTGCCGCTCCCTGTCACAGTGGTAGGGCAGCTGGCGCAAACCCCAGATGCAGCAACAGCTGTCAGTCAGGGCCTCCCTGCAGGACTCCCTCCCCAGGGCCTACAACTGTGGCTGCAGGGGAAAGGACCAATCAGCTGCGGATGCAGGGGAAGCAGCCCAATCATGGCGCTTTCTGAACTACAGCACCTGCTCCGCAAAAATCCAGGCCATTTCCTGTTATTTGAAAAATCCATAGGACAAGAGGACAGAGGCTCAAAAAAGAGGCAATGCCCTGGAAAGCCCAGACATGTGTGTAACCCACATGCCATCTGGGTGTGTTGCATCTAGTGGCATCAAGACCACTTAGAGCAGTGGTCCCCAACCTTTTTCATCTGGCGGGTGCCAGACGACGAGCCACGTGGCGGCGGACGAGCATCTACCAAAATTCCACCGACAAGCAGCAACGTCAATAAGCGTCGCTGCCGAAATGCCACCAACAAGCAGCAGCATCCAGAGGCGTCGCCACTGAAAATTGGAAGCATTTCAGCGGCGACGCCTGTGGATGACGCAGCTTGTCAGCGGCATTTCGACAGATGCTCATCCGCCGGCCAGTACATGGGCACACTTAGACACCCTGGCATGTGCCATGGCACCCACAGGCACCGCGTTGGGGACCCTGACAGATAGAATGAGTTTGCTAACAGCCAGTTGGCTTTTGGCTCATGCATTTAGCTCCAACGGTCCAAGGTTCAATCCTGCCCGCCAACGACCGGGGTCTGTCAGTGTTACATATGCACAACCCCCTGAAAAAAGGCTGATGGGAAATGCCAGCCATCTTGACAGAGGACACCCTCTGGCTTTAACTAATAACTCATTGCAGACATTTTAAATGGGAAAAAGTGAGTGAGTTTGATGCTGGGAATTGGGAGATCAAGAGCAACTAAAAGCGAAACATAGTAGGAGAATCATGATAAAATCATGATAGCTGACAACTCTGCAATTAGTTAACAGTATGGAGCCTATGACACACAGTTAAGCAGTGCTAATCTCATCAAGTAGCAGACAGTGGTACATACATGTTAGTTTATTACAACACTTCCTCTTCTACAGACCCTATTACCCAATGATATCAAATCATTTAACAACCATTCATTCACTTTGAGAAATTATTGTCATTGTTTATTTAGGGGAGCACCCCAAGGCTACAATCATGAGCCTTTAGAGGCTTGTCTTTTGACCTACAGTGCCCCAGGGCGCATTCCAAATCCTCTCCTCCTGTGGTGCAGCTACAGACAGGAATTTCCTCGGCTGCAGCAGAGAGGGCAGGGTTTATCCCTCCCTATGTGATCTTGAACATAACCTCGTTGTGTCTCAGTTTCCCTACCCGTGAAATGGAGATAATACTGACCGGCTTCCCAGCTGTGCTGTGAGAATAGCTGCACAGCATTTTGGAAAGAGGAAGTTCTGTATCCGTAGGGAGGGGAAAGGGTGCATTTTCTCTGGCTTGGTAACCTTTGTGAGAAGAAGCTACAATAGCTCCTCCAAGCAGAAGAGAGTCAATGAAGCAGGGAATGTTGGGAGGCAGCCAGCCCACATGGACTTTGCTTCAGCTTTGTGTGGTTGTGGCGTGAGGCGAATATTTTGAGATTATACAGCATCTACCAGTGTCCGTGTTCCTCTGGGTATTGAAACTGGATCGTGAAATATTGTAACAAAGGAGCGTGGTACCGTGATGGGGTAACGCTGCAAACGAAACAGTGGGTTCAGTGCCAGACTGAGGGCTTGTTGCTTTTTTGCTGTTCTACTAGGCAAACTGGAAATTGTCCAGCCCGGCTCTCTCTCACGAAACACTGTGCTGCCCTAGGCAACCATTTGCTCTTCTGTATGGTAAGTCCAGCCCTGGAATGGTTAAGTGATCAACATTCTGGTTTACACAATCCTCTGGCTTTCATTAATCCATTAAACAGCAACCTCAGAAAGGAAGATGGGCCGTGCAGAGTTCAGGGAGCACAATAGAACTGTAACTTATAGTGAATGGAAAGAGGACTCTTTATCTAGCTGCTTGCCTCAGACAGACCCTGCAATTCTCCCTGGCTCTCTACCTCACTGTAACATGAGCTTGGCCGCTAAATCCTGGCCTGATCTAAGCACTCATTAGTATTATCAATCCCAAGCATTTAACAGTCATGAGTCAGACCCCAAAATCATGAGATTTAAAAAATAATAATAATCCATTTGGGGCTCGTTTTATTTGCCTTTTGAGCCTTTAGGGAGTGCTCAGGTCACATTCTCAAGCTTCTTCTGCATCCACAATGGCTAGTAACACACTTAAAAAACCAGATTCTCACATAATCATATGCCGCCAGGCAATGGCGCTTTAAGAAACTCACCGAAAGGAACGCTGGCAGCCTGACAGCCTTTGAGAATTCAAACTTGAAGCCCTAATGTGATCATGAGTATAGGCTTCATTGCACTGAACATAGGCTGGATTCAGTTCCTTCAGGAATAAAAGGGCTTTGAACTCCATATAGATGAAATCCCCGACCCCCATGGGTCATCAGTGAGGGCTGAACCATGCAACCTTCAGCATAAAAACCTCTACCACTTAAGCTAAAGGAGTAGCTCCAGTGGTGAGCTTGAGCCGGTTCCCACCGGTTTGCGGGAACCGGTTGTTAAATTTAGAAACCCTTTTAGAACCGGTTGTAAAGGGCTTTTAAATTTAACAAAAGCTCCAGCAGCTCCCTGCCCTGCCCTGCCCCCGGCCCCAGCTCACCTGGCTCCAGCTCTGCCTCTGCCTCCTCCCCTGAAGGCTCCCCTCCGGGCTTCCCGCCAATCAGCTGTTAGCGCGGGAAGCCGGGGAGGGCTGAGAAGGAAGCAGCAGCTTCCTGCAGGTGAGCTGGGGAGGGGGGCACGAGGAGGGCTCTAGGCGCCGCGCATCTCTGGGCCGGCCCCCGGCCCCGACTCCGACTCCGGACGGCCGGGCGGCGCGGCTCCGGGCCAGCCCCCGGCATTGGGCCAGCCCCCGGTCCCCGACTCCGGCCCAGCCCCTGACTCCAGGCCGGCCAGCGACTCTGGTCCCCAGCTCTGGGCTGGCCCCCAGCCTCGGGCCAGCCTCCGATCCCCGACTCTGGCCCGGCCCTCGACTCTGGCCTGGCCAGTGGGTCTGGGCCGGCCCCCGACTCTGGGCCGGCCCCTGACTCCGGCCCCCAGCTCTGGGCTGGTCCCCGGTCCCGACTGCGGGCCAGCCCCCGATTTCGGGCTAGCCAGCAGCTCTGGCCTGGCACCCAAACTCCGGCCCGGCGCCCGCGGCTCCCAGCCCCGACTCTGGGTGGCGCGGCCCCCATCTCCAGGCAGAGCAGTAAGGGGGGCAGGGAGCAGGGAGGGGGTATTGGATAGAGGGAGGGGGGTGGATTAGGGTCAGGACTCAGGGCGGTCAGAGGGCAGGGAACAGGGGAATTGAATGGGGGCAAGGGTCCTGGGGGGCGGCAGTCAGGAAGGACCAGGGGTTGGATGGGGTATTGGGAGGCAGTCAGGAGCAGGGGTTCCAGGGGCAGTTGAGACAGAGAGAAGGGGTGGTTGGATGGGGCAGGGGTCCCGGGGGGCCATCAGGAATAAGAGGAGGGGTCAGATGGGGCGGCAGGGGGCCGTTAGGGGACAGGGAAGGGGGGTGGATGGGGCAGGGATCCTGGGGGTGGGGTGTCAAGGAATGTGGGAGGTTGGATGGGGCAAGAGTCCCAGGGGGTGGGAGGGGACGACCCCCTCGTGGGGTGAGGAGGAGGGAACCGGTTGTTAATATTTTGGCAGCTCATCACTGAGTAGCTCCATTATGTTGTAGCAGTGGTGGGTTCTTATGTGGAGCAGCTAGCTACGAGAAGGGGAACCATAATACACAGTGAACCAACTGGTTGCTGAGCCTCTTAAGTACAGACAGCCAAGCCACAGTAGGTTCTGTTAGGTAGAGGTCAAGTTTCACATAATCATGTTTTATTTGGAGGTTTGCTTACAATCAGCCTGCATTCGCTAAACAATGGAAGAACAGTCAAACAGGGAAACTCAGCCACAAATAAACATTATTACAACTGAAATAATTTTAAGAGGCAAATGTACTTTACTCCATTTCACCTCAGAGGCAGACTAAAGCTGAAGATATCGTCAAAGGGCTAGCATTCCATCGTTCCTGGATGTTAGTGTACGGAACATACAGGTACATATAAATATCTGTGCATCTCACTTCAAACTTAGAAATACATACATTCACCGAACATAAGAATATAAGAATGGCCATACTGGGTCAGACCAAAGGTCCATCTAGCCTAGTATCCTGTCTTCCAACATTGGCCAATGCCAGGTGCCCCAGAGGGAATGAACAGAACAGGAATCATCAAGTGATCTATCCTGTCACTCATTCCCAGCTTCTGGCAAACAGAGGCTGGGGACACCATCCCTGCCCATCCTGGCTAATAGCCATTGATGGACCTATCCTCCATGAACTTATCTAGTTCTTTTTTGAACCCTGTTATAGTCTCGTCCTTCACAACATCCTCTGGCAAGGAGTTCCACAGGTTGACTGTGCGTTGTCTGAAAAAATACTTCCCTTTGTTTGTTTTAAACCTGCTGCCTATTAATTTCATTTGGTGGCCCCTAGTTCTTGTGTTATGAGAAGGAGTAAATAACACTTCCTTATTTACTTTCTCCACACCAGTCATGATTTTATAGACCTCTATCATATCCCCCTTTAGTCGTCTCTTTTCCAAGCTGAAAAGTCCCAGTCTTATTAATCTCTCCTCATATGCCAGGTGTTCCATACCCCTATTCATTTTGTTGCCCTTTTCTGAACCATTTCCAATATATCCTTTTTCAGATGGGGCAACCCCATCTGCATGCAGTATTCAAGATGTGGGTGTACCATGGATTTGGATACAGGCAATATAATATTTTCTGTCTTATTATCTATCCCTCTCTTAATGATTCCCAACATTCTGTTCGCTTTTTTGACTGCCTCTGCACATTGAGTGGATGTTTTCAGAGAACTATCCACTTTGTATGATTAGTGCCCTTAGAATGAATGCATGTCTATGAGGCCCCATCTTGCAAACATTGAACTCATGCAAGTAACTCCACTAATGTGAGTAATCCCATTGGATTATTCATGTGCACCAGAGTTTGCAGAGTTAGGCCCCAGGTGACTAACTAACCTTATTAGCCTGCAGCTTCAGCCTCTGGTGTTTGAAAGGTTCCCAGTGTGGCTGCCCATGACCAGTGGCTGAGAGCACTTGAACGTCAGTTTGGTAAGTGGTTGCCGTAGTGCTTTGAAGCATTGGCTGCGGCCAACCCCCATTGTGCCAGATGCTGCACACAGGCAGTGACAGACACTATATCCTGCCCTAAATAACTTAAAATCTAAATGGACAAAGGATGGGAGAGGAAACAGAAGTGACATGGCTTGCCCAGAGTCACACAACAGCTCTGTGGCAGGGCAAGGGATTGAATTCCCATCTCCTAGCTGAGTCCCCTGCCTACTAGGCCACACTGCCGCTCTATAATAGCACCTAGACTCACCACTGTTCAAGAAGTATTTTACTGCACTTTAGAACAGTATCTGCCCAGTGTCTCTCACTAACCCCTTCATGTTTTTATTATTTGGTTTAGCTAGATTTATATTCTGGCACTTGTGCATTGTAACAAACTGGCAGCGTACGCCCGAATCATCCAGCCCTATTTGCAGGGTCTGAGCCTTCCTAGGGAATGCTAAGTGGGCAGATCAGTAGAGAGTGGACCAATTCAGCTCCCATTAGTCTTGTCTAGACTACGGGAAAAGGTCTTCTTTTAAAACACATTTTACATAACACTTTTAAAACATCACTTATGACCTAGCCGAAACAGGATTCAACACCTTTAAAACCATGTTAGCTGGTCGTGGCTGACTCTAAGGCAGAGCCTAGTGTCTATCATGACCAGTTAACGTGTTTTTAAAGGCATTAAATCCTGTCTACATGAGTGTTAGTTAAAATCTGGTAGCTAACATGTTTAAAAAAATACCCTTCTTTTCTCCCAGTCCACAAGTCCATTTAGAGCCTGATCCAAAGCCCACTGAAGTCAGCGTGAAACTTCCGATCCACTTCAATGGATTTACACTGGTGTAAATCCAGATTAGCTACTGTGATGACAAGATTTACACCAGTCTAGCCAAGAGCAAAATTTTTGCCCAATAAACATTTTAAAGGTGATTGCATTAATAGCCATTTAGCAAATATCCCTTCCCTATTCTGTAGGAAGTTCTGCACGTTCCCCTAGCCAAAGACAAATGACCACAGGTAAAGGAAGGAAATTAAAGATCTGAGCTGAATGTCTGAGCAGAGTGTATTGATGATGATCTGTCTGCAGAGACACTGCACCAATGAGCCTGGTCTTATAGCTCCCAGCAATAAATACCATATTACAGAAAATTCCTAATGCGTTCTAATAGAATGTGTCGTATGACTCCTTTAGTGGACTGAAACTGATTACCCTTACAGGAGGAAGTATTAGTCTCTGGGAGGCACGACAATCAGGGACAGCAGCTTTTTGACTGATGCTAGAGATTTCTGTCCAGCTAAACTGATAGCCAGTCACTGGCAGGCGTGATCGGTGACTCTGCAAAGCCTGCTGGTAAAATTCTCCTTCGATGGAACCATTTACACTCCTGAAAGCCATTAGCTTCTCAGGTTTCAACATCATTTGCCTAGCCAGCTGGTGATGCCCGGGTTTAAAAGAACAGGACAAATAGGGAAGCAGATATTGTCGTAAAACTGTCCATGTTGCACAGGACAGTCAGAAAGAAAAACAATGTTATATAAATATACTTCTTGTAGCTTGAAATTACAAATCCAGACATCTGTAATTCAGGATGAATTTAAGTACTGATTACTATAGAACACACGTGATATGAATGAATGGAAGCTTTTTTTTTGCTAAAATACTGATTATATTTTATTTTTAGGAAAAGGAAGCCTCTTATGGACAGGGCACAGGACTAGGACTCAGGCGGCCCAGTTCAGTTCCTGATTTAGCCACAAACTTCCTGTGTGATCTTGTGCAAGTCACTTAATCTATTCTGTGCTCAGTGAGATGGAGATAGTCCTTCCCTACCTTACAGGGGTGTGGTGAGGATAAAATGCATTAATGATTCCAGGGTGCTCAGTCAGTACAGTGATAAGGACCAGATAAATACATGGATATATACATCTACAGCTGAGCTTTAGGTAATTCATAAATAAGAAAAGTGACCCCAATTATTCCCTAAATAAAACTTGGGCCACCTCACTGAAACCCTTCGAAGTGCTGAGTGCCCCCAACTTCCATTGAACTCAATAGGCATTGAGGGCACTCAGCACCTTGCAGGATCAGGCCTCTAACTTTGCAGCTTGCAATGGGATTTGTTGAACCATTTGCAACACATTCACCCTCATCCCAATGTGAAAACTCCTAAAATGTCAAATCATGGGTAGAATGTATATTAAAAACTAGGCTGTCAAGCGATTAAAAAATGTATCACGATTAATTGCGCTGTTAAACAATAATAGAATACCATTTATTTAAATATTTTGGATGTTTTCTACATTTTCAAATATATTGATTTCAGTTACAACACAGAATGCAAAGTGTACAGTGCTCACTTTATATTTATTTTTTATTACAAATATTTGCACTGTAAAAAACAAAAGATATTTTAATTAATCTAATACAAGTACTGTAGTGCAATCTCTTTATCATTAAAGTTGAACTTACAAGTGTAGAATTACGTACAAAAAAACCCTGCATTCAAAAATAAAACAATGTAAAACTTTAGAGCCTACAAGTCCAATCAGTCCTATTTCTTGTTCAGCCAATCGCTCAAACAAGTTTTTTTACATTTGCAGAAGATAATGCTGCCTGCTTCTTGTTTACGTCACCTGAAAGTGAGAACAGGTGTTCGCATGGCACTGTTATAGCCGGCCTCACAAGATATTTACATGCCAGATGCACTAAAGATTCATATGTCCCTTGAAGCTTCAACCACCATTCCAGGGGACATGCATCCATGCTGATGACCGGTTCTGCTCAATAACAATCCAAAGCAGTTCTGACTGACGCATGTTCATTTTCATCATCTGAATCAGATGCCACCAGCAGAAGGTTGCTTTTCTTTTTTGGTGGTTTGGGTTCTGTAGTTTCTGCATCAGAGTTTTGCTCTTTTAAGACTTCTGAAAGCATGCTCCACACCCCGTCCCTCTCAGACTTTGGAAGGCACTTCGGATTCTTAAACCTTGGGTCAAGTACTGTATCTATCTTTAGAAATTTTATATTGGTATTGTGACGTTTCACTCCATGTTCCTTATGAAAATATGCTTATGATATGAATATGACATAACTGAGATGTACTTTATGCAAGATGGGTCTTGTAAGGTATCATTGAAGAGGATATATTTTACTGAATGCGATTATCCAATTTGTATGCCTGTATCATTTCTGTATCTGAAGTTGGGAATATTGACTAGGTATCTGTATTTCAACTATGCTACTTTGGGTGATGCCCACAGCTAACACTTCAGGTACAACAACAGAAAAGCCAGACAGGCCTGATGACCCAACAGCAAGGACAATGAACCGTGAAAAGGCTTGGCCTTCCTGCAGACGCTCCATAATGCCACTGCCACATAGACACTCAGATACGACAGAGTCAGGTGGTCTTGTCACCTAATACTAAACATCACCTAGGACTTCTTGTAACTCTCCACTGGAAGGGAGGGGGGTCAAATTTGGGAAACAAAGGATTCCCGCCTTATGTAAATCCTATTTAAGGGTGGGGAGGAAGGCAAACAGGACTCCTCCTGTCCATGGCCGGTCTGCCCAAGAAGAAAGACTGCTAAAGCCACCTGAAGGGAAGGCAGAGGGTGAGTCCAGACTGAGAGAGGGGGTCCACTCCGAAAAGGAATAAAACTAGAACTCTGAACCACAGAAACTTTGCAACCTGCCTAAAATAATATTTAGGGTAAGAAATTACATTTTGTAACCTGTTTCTTACGTATATTGAGCTTAGCTTGCGTATTTTGCTTTATTTGGTCAGTAATCTGCTTTGTTCTGCCTGTTATCTCTTATATTCACTTAAAAATCACCATTTGTAGTTAATAAACTTATTGCTTGTTTATAATATAACCCAGTTTATGTAATTTCTAATGGGGGGAGGGCAAGAAGTTGTGCCTATCTCCCTCCACATTGAGGGAGGGGGCAAATTTCATAAAACCTTTGGGTTTGTACCCATTAATGGGAATGGGCACCAGGGTGCTGGGACAAGCCCCTAAGGCTGAATCTTTCCAGAGCGGATCTGTCTCTGTGCAGCTGGGTGTGGCCCTGCCTGTGTGCTTGGCTGGAAGAGGCTTGTGAGCCTAACTCGGCAAGGTCAGGTAAAGGGGACTCAAGCTGGCAGAATAGGCTGACTCAGTGGCATACCAGCAGGGCCAGCTCCAGGCACCAGCTGAACAAGCTCGTGCTTGGGGCAGCAGATTCTAAGGGGCAGCTTCCCTCCAATCCTTTTTTTTTTTGCTTCGCCGCTCCGCAGGTTATTTATTTATTTATTTTTCTTCGCCGCTTCAGCCGCCCCGCACTTTTTTTTTTTTTTGGTTTGCCGCTCCAGCCGCCCTGTAGGGGGCGGTGGCACGGAGGAGGGGAGTGCCCTGCTGGGAGCAGGCTGTGCACTCCATCTGCAGGCGGCACAGCAGGAGAGGCCGCGTGGCGAGTGCCCCAGCTGAAGGAAGCCCTTCTCTCTCTCCATCCCCCACTCCCTGACCCTCCCCCTGCTAGCCGGGGCATGCACTCCGCTGCCCAGGGCATGTCTGCATTGCAGGGAGTCTCCCTGCACCCTGGCTTCGGCCGTCCTGCAGTTTTTTTGGTTTTTTTTGCTTGGGGCGGCAAAACAGCCAGAGCTGGCCCTGCATCCCAGTACATCAGGTGACGCCCCAAAGGGCCCAGCCTGTCACAAGTATCTTCTCTGTATTTTGTCAAATCTGCAGTGAAAGCGTTCTTAAAACAAACAACATGTGCTGGGCCATCATCCGAGACTGCTATAACATGAAATATATGGCAGAATGCAGGTAAAACAGAGCAGGAGACAGACAATTCTCCCCCAAGGAGTTCAGTCACAAATTTAATAAACACATTATTTTTTTAACAAGTGTCATCAGCATGGACGCACATCCTCTGGAACGATGGCTGAAGCATGAAGAGGCATATGAATCTTTAGCGTATCTGGCACGTAAATATCTTGCTACGACAGTGCCATGCAAATGCCTGTTCTCAACTTTCAGGTGACTTTGTAATTAAGAAATGGGCAGCATTATCTCCCCTAAATGAAAACAAACTTGTTTCTTTTAGTGATTGGCTGAATAAGAAATAGGACTCAGTAGAAGTGCAGGCTCTAAAGTTTTACATTGTTTTGTTTTTGAGTGCAGTTATGTAACAAAAAACTACATTTGTAAGTTCAACTTTAATGATAAAGAGATTGCACTACAGTACTTGTATTAGATTAATTGAAATTTATTGTGTGTTTTACAGGACAAATATATGTAATAAAAATAATATAAAGTGAGCACTGTACACTTTGTATTCTGTGTTGTAACTGAAATGGATACATTTGAAAACGTAGAAAAATATCCAAAAGTATTTAATACATTTCAATTGGCATTCCATCGTTTAACCGTGCGATTAATCGCGATTTTTTAAAATCGCAATTAATTTTTTTGAGTTAATCACGTGAATTAACTGCAATTAATCGGCAGCCCTATTAAAAACAAAAGATAACAGCATCTAGCCCTCAGCAGTGCGACAGAATACTGGACTTCCAACCACGGCTGGTCCCTTGCCTGCCCATTTTGATGCTATAACATTTTATAGAGATATTGTAAAATTGCTCTTATAATTTCCACTTTCCAGTGTTCTCTGATGTGACTGAGCCTGACAGCAGACAGGCACAGCTGCTGCCATGAACTGTAGGGTCAAGTCCTGCCTGCTTCTAGCTGCTGCTTTCAATAGCTGCTCAAGATGAAATTTACACACAGGCATTCTGCCCACATGTAACAAATGCAATGTGTGTCTGGAATAGCTGGACACTGCTTATAGCAGGTAGGATAGAAACCTATGGGTGACAATTCATAGATCTCCTCATTCTAATTCATAGACAATTGAAGAAAATATGCATGAACCATCACTCACCACAGCTTTTTTCATAGGGGCAATAGACTTTGTCAAACTAAAAGCTGTTTCAAAACCAGCCACATCTCCATTGCCCAGAGAAGCCGTAAGCCCTGTGCATTAAATTTAGAAGTTAATGTCCTGACGGCCTAAGAAATATTCCAGCAATTCTTTTTGCTTCATCCAAAGGGAATAACTGATCACAATCTCTGCCTTGCTGCCAGGCTAGAAGGAAAAAGTTGCATGCATTAATTTGTAGAAGGCTGGAGTGCAGTGGGGAGCAGCCAGCTCCGGGTAGAAGAATGCGGCAAGAAAGCTTGTTAGAATTACTTTTCAGCTTCTATAATGTATTATTGAACCTTTTTAACAAGCTTGCTATCAATTGCTTTTATTATCTCTCCCAGCAGACAGTCAGGGTTGCTGGAAAGCAGCCAAGCCCCATCTACACTAGCTTCACTGCTGTGTTTAAAAATCACATTAAAAACAGGATTCCTGATCAGCCTGTTTAGAACAGTCTGTCCAGCTAGCATGTGGATGGAGCAGAGCATGTTAAAACCCTTTCTCTAAAGCAGTGTTTTAGCCTGGCCCAGCACAGAGTTTTTCAAAGTATTGCTTGGCCCTCCCCATTCTAAATTACAACACAGGGTAGTTGCAAACAATGCTCAAACACAACTCTGAAGTCAGCACAGATAGTACCTAGGACGATGCAGTCCAGGGAACCTGCATTGGCAGCATTCTGTAGAGAGAAGAATAATGTTGCCCTTTGGAGATGATTCCTGTAGCAACGACACATTAAGGTTTGCAAATGTAAACAAACTTGTTTGTCTGAGTGATTGGCTGAACAAGAAGTAGGACTGAGTGGACTGAGGTGAATTGAAAAATCATTTTTACAGTGCAAATATTTGTAATAAAAATAATAATATAAAGTGAGCACTATGCACTTTGTATTCTGTGTGGTAACTGAAAAAAATATATTTGAAAATGTAGAAAATGTCAAAAAATATTTAAATAAATGGTATTCTATTATGGTTTAACGGTGCAATTAATTGCAATTAGTTTTTTAATATCTTGACAGCCCTAGTTTAGATCCAGGGTTCTGGTCCAGACCCATCTGTATTTTTATTTAAATTTTTTAATAAAAGAATTCTGAACAAACTTAGCAACACGTCTTCCGAAGCTCCATATATCTTAGGAAGACGTCTTAGGGGAAAAAAACTTCCACTGAAAAGAAAATGTTATTTCCCTCTACCCCTACTCTTATTTCTCTTCTCTCTCTGGCTATTATCATATCACTTTGCCCCAGGGTAAAATTGTTAGCTCAGGGTCATTCCCTGACCTAGCAATACAAGGAATTGCTCCCTGCTCATAGGAGATTGTTAATAATCTGCCTGCAGCCTAGGACTGAATGTCTGCTCCCAAATTGGACTCTCTGGCGGTTAATAAAATCTGCTGCTTCTGTACTGACAGGAAGCCTCTCCAGTAGGTGAATCATGCGGTGCACTGAGACCAAATGAACAGAGACGCTATGATCTACAGCACAGCTCCTAAAGTAGAAGTAAGGACTGCACCTGGCGCCTACAGCATTCAGCACTGATTCCCCTTCACATAAACAGTTCACAGTGATGCTTTTAAACACAGCACAGTGGAGTCCAGGACTTACCTGAACGGCTGCCTTTTCTTCTGCTGCTGTACTTGGCAGCACATACTATTGGTTTCCATTTTAACAAGTACGTGCTAGACTCTTTGTGGCTCTCTGGAATAAAAACCAAAAACATGTTACTCTTGGTGGAACCGCACCTCCGGTGAAGCAATGAGACACACAACTGCCACTTTTTTAAATGGGCCATTGGCTTTAAGGATGCATTGGTACCTCCAGATAAAGACCCACACAATTCCCTCCTGCTGCAAAAGAAAAAACTCCATGGATGAAATCCTGGTCTGACTGAAATCAATAACAACACTTCCCTTGACTTCAATGCAGCCAGGATTTTACCTCTTGGGGCAAACCTCGTTCTCGGAAGCTGGTTGGAATTTTCTATCAAAAGATTTTTTACATGGAAAATGCAGTTTTGACAACTGAAATTTTCCAGTGAAAAATTTTGGTATTGCCAACATTTTTTGTTTTTTTCCATTGGGAAAATACTTAATTCTGGGTCAGGTAAAGCCAGACTGAAAGATTTTAGTTTGTCAAATTGAAACATTTCATTTCTGGCCAAACATTAATCTGCATCTGCCCGAGCCACCTTGTGGGAGATGTAATTCAGTTGTCTCCTGCCTTCCTTCTCCTCTCCCTTAATGTACCAGTCTCCTCTCTGGCTGAACTACCACAATGCATGATGGGAGTTCCATCACCAAGGAGCACTATTAGAGATATAGTCTAGCCTCAGAGCCCAGTTCATGGAGAATTGTGGCTTGAAACACCAGAATTACAACTCCCATGAGGCATTGGGGCAGCTCAGGCAGTCACGGTTCAATGCTATACTGAGCTGAAATGTAGCCATTCGACATTTCCAAATCAAATTATTTTGGAATTTTCTGTCCTTTAAAAAAATCCAGTATGTCAAATTTTTGTCTCAACTTGGGATAACAACAAATATTGAACTAGCAGAATTTCCTATGGGATGAAAATTCCAATTTTCTTCCAGCTTTACTGTTCTCATTTACAATGGGTTAAACCCTGCACAGCTCTATTGAAGTTAATGGAGTTACTCTGGATTTATATGGTGTAACAAGGAGCAGAATTTGGCCCTCTGAATTTGATTTCGCAAAGAACTCAACATAAACACATCCCCCACCCACCCCCCTCCGGTGCCTCTACGCCAACCCCTCTGGTGGAGAGGCCAGCTGGAGGTCGGGAAATAGAATAACCAAATAGCAAGTGTGAAAAATGAGGATGGGAATGGGGGGTAGTAGGTGCCTATATAAGACAAAACCCCAAATATTGGGACTGTCCCTATAAAATTGGGACATCTGGTCACCCTAACGGGACGGCAGAGGATGTGAGCTGCCCATAATGCAGAGCCTGAGGACCTATAAGGAGTCATGGCCCAGATTCTGTGGATCTTGGGTCCACAATGGAGGACTCAGCTGGAAGTGCTCTTCTGCTGGGCCCGACCAGCGCCCCCTCTGCACTAGCATGGCAAGGAGCCCTTAACCATTAGCTGGTCAAACAAAAATATTATTCCATAGCACAACACAGGAAACTTTCATTATAGACCCAAATGACTTCAAAAGCAATGAATACATTTTAAGCTGATGTTTACGGCCTCGACTTAAAACACTGAAGTTAAAGTGACTTCAGCATGGGCTTAACGTTAAATCTATGCTGAAATACTTTGCTGAATAGTGATGGACTTAAGCATGCGTTTAAGTGCTTTGATGAATCAGGGCCCACTTACTGATCAGACTTATTTCACAGGATAAGATCGCAGTGATGCAGTTTATTACTCGCTTAGCCAAGAATGCAGTTCTTATGTCAAACATTACAAGCTCTGTCCCTGCTGCCAGAAGCCGAATGACCTCTTTTAACCATCAGCGTATCCTCATTTTCAAACTTAAGATGAGTCCACTTACTCCTCACGGAGTTACTGATTGTACATTATTTCATTCCTGTGTTACATTACCTTTTCCTTTCTTCCACTGCACTTCCACTTGCAACTGACAATCATAATAATAAGAGATGCTGCTTCTAGTCTTAAGTGGAGTACTTCATGGGATGTTGGCTATTCATTAGATACCTCTGCAGTGAGACTGAGTGGATCAGACCTCGAATCTGAATGCAAAAACATGGAGATATCACATATTTATAGTAACAGTCTGCTGTAAAATTGCAACAGGAGATGTAAGGGCCTGATCCTGGAAGGTGCTGAGCGCCTCCTAGAAATACTGATTGATGTTAATGCCCATCAACTTCAGTGGGAGCTGAAAATGCTCAGCACCTCCCAGCAGGCAAATCAGCACTTTGTAGGACTGACCCCATAGTCATGGAACATGGTGGTGCAAATTTTTATTCACATGACTAGACTTCACTTGTGCCAATAGTCCCATTGAATTCAGTGGAGCTATGCACATGTGTTTGGGTTTACAGGGTCAGGCACTATAGCTATATTAACAGTCAAAGCAGTATGAATAAAATACAACAATATCAGACTTCCAACCTGACATAAATATCAGTAAATATAAAAAATAATCTTCAGGAACATCACCCTGGAAAGGTTTCTTTTAAAATCTATTGATTCTGAATATAATATATATATTATGAGATGGGGCAAGGCCAGATGGCTACAGTAAAGTAGTGAGGAACAGGTATGTTAGCCCCAGGCGAAACAAATCCCTGGTACCATGGTAACCAAATGGCAGTTGCTCCAGGTTAATCAAGACACCTGGGGCCAATTAAGATCTTTCTAGAAGGCAGTGGAAATAGCTACATTGATTGGGACACCTGAAGCCAATCAAGGGCTGGCTGGAACTAGTTAAAAGCCTCCCAGTTAGTCAGTGAGGTGTGTGTGTGAGGAGCTGGGAGCAAGAGGCACAAGGAGCTGAGAGGAAGAGGAAGATGAGGGAGAGGGAGAGGGTGTGCTGCTGGAGGACTGAGGAGTACAAGAGTTATCAGACACCAGGAGGAAGGTCCTGTGGTGAGGACAAAGAAGGTGTTTGGAGGAGGCCATGGGGAAGTAGCCCAGGGAGTTGTAGCTGTCATGCAGCTGTTACAGGAGGCACTCTAGACAGTTGCAATCCACAAGGCCTGGGCTGGAACCTGGAGTAGAGGCGGGCCCAGGTTCCCCCCAAACCTCCCAACTCCTGATCAGACACAGGAGGAGTTGACCCAGACTGTGGGTTCCACCAGAGGGGAAGATCACTGAGGTGAGCAAATCCGCCAATAAGCGCAGGACCCACCAAGGCAGAGGAGGAACTTTGTCACACTATATATATATATACACACACATATATACACACACATATATACACACACATAGATAGATAGATAGATAGATATAGATATACACACACACACTCGGACCAATGTGTAGAGTCTAAATAAACCCACGATTTGGTTGTTTTAAACTACAGTATGTAGAATAAGGTAAAAAAAATTAAGCTTGCCTTCAAAAATACCACAGAATCTGAACAGTCGCAGCTCAATGGCTGGATAAAGACCAACATTAGAACTAACTGAAAAACATCCTAGTGTAGATTGTATGATTGGGGACAGGCTGGTAATGAGACACGGAGCCTTTTACTCCAGGTCACGGGGTTCAGTTTGGCCCAGGTTGGCAGTGACTGAAGGCTGTTGCTTTCTGATGGCTATGTGAAATGAGTTGGGGGAGGGGTGTCAGCCTAATTCCTACTGGACAGGTGGACACATCACATGCATTTTCTGGTAGCCATAGTAGCAAAGCTAAAGACTAAGGGCCCAACCCTGTTCCCACTGAAGCCAATAATAGCTTTGTTGTTGCCTTCGATAGGAACAGGATTGGGCTATGGATGGACAGGCAAGTGGAGACTGAGTTACCTTTTCATCCCTACAGGTCATCACCCTCCGTCCCAGTGGCAGCCTGGAAAAACAGGGTGAGGAAATATGCACTGCTACAGCCCATGCCTCTGTCTGTCCTGTGAAATGACAGAGGACACCAGTTTGTTGGTGGTGTGATTTCCTCCGAGATCTTTTCCACTTGGCTTATCCAGAACACCTCATTCTGCAAGGCCTGCAACGGGCAAGATGCTCAGGGTACGTAAAGTCGAGTGTGTGTCTGAGGTATTAAATATCAGCATGAACGAACAGCAACATGTTGATGACATCAGACTTCCATTCATTTAAACCCTGAAAAGAGGCGGAAAATACACATAGAACAAGGAGATTGTGGAGATGCAGTTTTGCCTTTTATAATGCAGGGCACAGGAGTGATATTTGTGCTAACCCAGCAGTGGTAACATTCAAAGGGCACGATTAACAGAGTTGCAGGAATAGCTGTGTAAATTCTGCTTTCCCAGTAATCTCTCACAAAGAAAGACGGTGCAGCAAAGGGCACAGCTGCAATACACATCCAGCATCCACACGGCATACAAGATCTGCACTCTGACAGATGGTCAGGCAAAGGATTTCTTCTTTTGCAGCGCACACAGGAACAGGCCAATCCCTCCTGCCAACTCTGTAGTGAATGCACAACATCCAGCAGCGAAGGGGGTGGGGTGGGGACCTTGATCAGCGTGTGGTGAACAGAAACCAGTTACTTTGCAGGGTATAATGAGGTAGAAATTCTTTGTCATGGTCCACTGATGCTCCTCGTACTGCCTTGTGCAATGTCCTAACAGCTGCTCCTTTCACATACTCTGCTCTGGGTATCACCTACCCTCAGGGTAAATGTACCAACACTGTACTTCTTGCAGCTTCAAGCTCAGCACGCCACATAAAAAAGTCTTTGGACTTCTTCTAACATATAAAGGTCAAGGCTGTCATCCTTTACACTTAGTAATCCAGCCTTACCTCTTGCACTAGAGCACTCTAGTTTGTGTCTGGGTGAGATGAAGTGTAAATGTTTTGCTTAGATTTTTATGTTCTTTCTAGTACTTTAATAACAATCTTTTTAGCATAACTATAATTTGTTCTGGACTGTTGATATTTAGGGGGGAACACGTGGTAACTGGCCATCCTGGGAGACGAGAAAGGATGAAGTCAATGGCAAAACTGCCAACCAAGATTTTCACCCAAAGATTCTGCTCCTTTGGAGAGGAAGAGAAAACAAGGAGGGTTAACTGGACCACAGGCACTTCAGATCACAAGGCTGTGGCTTGGGAAGGGCTGTAATCAATCCACAGAGGGGCTGCTGAGGATGGACAGCGGTCTGTGTTGGCACTGAAAGAGTCCTCAAACCTGATGGGCGCTGGAGCATAGCGATCCATTGTTACTGGTTTCAGCCGAGGATAATTGTAGTGGTGGCTGTGTGACATGCACCTTCATCTAATTGGACAGAGAAGTACCGAATTCATTCCACACAGGCATGGAAAGTTAGAATGCGGCAGCAGAGGAGTTAGGGCAGATAAGAGGGCAGCAGTAAAGGAAGCAGAGAGAGCAAAACATGGAATTTCCCTACTAATTCAGGGTAAGTCAGAGTCTTCATGGGAATCTTCACTCCAAGAGGGAAAAAATTCACAGACAATAAAATGACCGACAGAGCTGGAAGCAAAATTCACTAAGGGCTGATGATGCACCAAGTGGGGGTGAATTGAACAGCAGCTGAGACTTTGCACTCTTCAGACATTTCTGTGCCCAGAAAGCTACAGCCTGTACCTCCATCGGGTACTCTGTGTTAGCCGGGAGTATCCTAAGTTCTATTTCAGACTTCACCTGGAACAAAGGATACCACATATTTAGGATCTTAAAATATCTATCTATATATAGTTGTCATTAAAAAAGTGAAACATCTTCTAGGCTGCATGATTGGTTAGCACCTACCCTCCTGGTTATGCTCACGTGCATCATTTTCTTATAGATCCACCTCTGAATAACTGCTTTTTATTTCTATGGTGCCATAAGACACATGGCACTTTACAGACCTGTACGAAGACAAGGAGCTTGCACTCTTACTAGGGTGTAATGACACCAGAGCACAAATAGGGATCGGGTAAGGAAAGAGAAAGCAAAGGGGCTTGATGGAGCAATTTTGATGGCACAGGTAGGTTTAGTTTTAAGTGTCTATTTCCCAGTAGAGTATCTGTGATTGTTTTTTGCTCCCTGCACTAACAAACATATATTAAAACTAGAGGCAAGCCAGATACAACCAAACTGGGGAAAAAGAACAAATAGTGAGAAGGAGGTGGCACAAAGAGGCATAGATGTACCCAAACGCAGAGCTAGAATGACTGCCACCGATGGACTCTGGGAGACGTCACCCGGGAAGGAATTCTTGGCAATACATGCAACAATATCACGTGCACTCTTCTCATTTTCCAGTTATCCTTCCTTGCTGCCATCATGGGTTTCCTGGGTACCCGTAGGCTCCAGTAAATTTTGTAATGGTGGATTTCCAAGTTTCCTTTGGGAGGGGCATCCCAGCTAATGATGATACTGAGAGAACCATCGTGACCAATAGTAAAGTTGCCCTGTCTGAGGTTCTTAGGGGCTTCTGGAGGAAAAGGATCTGCAGGAAAATAGAACATGCAATATTCTGGGTTATTTTAAACATGTCATCCAAATATGAGAATAACCACTGGAAAAGAAAGGAGGCCAACTGAGATATTTCACATGACAGAGAAAGAATACTGGCATAGAGGTTAGGCCTGTGTTTAAGTCTTTACAGAATTAGGTTAGGCCTAACTACCAGCATAAAACACATCAGTATTGTAAATCCTAACTATATTTTAGTAGTATTTGGATCTGCAACTTTGATCCACTGTCATAACTATAGATGGGCTTGGATCCAAATTGCAGCTCCAAATACTACTGAAATTTTGGACCATTTAGACCCACATGTGAACTTTGCAGATTGGGACCACCTGTACTTAGAATTCCTCTCACACCTAGACTCTGTATGAGAAGAACAGCTGTTAGCTGTAACAAAAGAAACAAGGCAACAGATGCATAAGGCAGGGGCAAGGCATCTTAAGAAAAGATGGATGCGAACGACTTGTGATGATTGCTAGGAATGAGCGAAATGGGACAAAGATGAAAGAGTGATCTTGCATGAGGTGAAACATATTAAAGTGTGGTAACAGTGCTAATATGTTCCCCAGTGAAAAAACCTGTATAATTAACAGCAGACAAAGAATGGAAAGGTCGTTTTCCATTGGAACGCCAGCTTGACTCATTAAGCAGCTGCTTTACTACCTTTTTTTTAATCCTGTTCATCTCTTCACCTCTAATTCTCTACAACCTGCCTAGGCTGCACGAACAGCAATGCATAGTTGAAAGGCACAGTACAGACTCCAGTCATCTGCTTACAATGACAGATCAATGGGGTGAACGGTTTGAAATTTTTTATTGTAAAATGATGGATGACCCACGGTGGATGGACTAATGACTGTTTCTGGCCTTCTTTGCTTTAAAAGAGTTGGAGGAATCTCAGAAGGAAAAGTAGCAGATGAGTGTCCACATAGGAAGGAAGGAATTGCCACAGTATATCAGGCCAACAGTATCCTGCTTCTGAAAGCAACCAGGAATGGATGCTTCAGAGAATGGTTCAAAACCCCAGTCATCAACAATTATGCAGTAACATACTGGGACGTGTGGGGGAAGCTTTTGTCTAATACCAGGCAATTAATGGTTAATCTATGGCCTGATGCAGGAGGGTTTAAACTTTTGCTGATGACTTTAGGTTCCGCAAATTAAAACTACCTCATCCTCATGAGTGATGATAAAACACACACATGGTAAAACCAGCATTATTGGCTCTAGGGAGGATTATGCCAGTGCATGGGGTTGCATAAAGACTCCTAAACTATTTCATTTCCAGATGCCAGAGTCGGAAGCACTGAGGGAGCAAAGGCGGCATGACTGGAGCTTCCCCCTAATCTTGATCCCCATCTTGTCATTCTGTCTCCTTGGGTCTGTTGGGAACCAGCATAATTTAGAGCAGCCTTCAGGCTGCTGAGACTTATGACTGGGACTGCACACAGCCAGCCTGGGATTCAGGGATTTCAACAGGGAGTTTTGCACCTCCCTCTGGACCTGCACAGTGTGCTGCTTGGCTGCAGCTGAGAACCTTGCCCTGTAGGCACCTAATGGGACTTGGCCAATTAATCCTCCCTCAGATTATAATGTTTATGGGTTAGGGTAAGAATAATAATGAAAAAAAACAGCAGAGAGCAAGTCTCACCTGTTCCCACCATGTCCCCTAGGTGGGAGGAGAAGAAAATAGACACCAGGAAGGGGACACTTGTATATTTCATCTTATGATGACCCAAAACTTTTATCTCTTCACCTACTCCACAGGTGATGGGTTAGCGGTCCTGGAACAGGTGAAAAGGAGGAAGTTTTAAGATTTTCTAACTGGAAGGAGGAGAGTTACTTGTGGCACCAAACTGGGATCAAGGAGATCTGGGATCTATTCCAATGTCTGCCAGACTTCTTGGGTGACCTTACATAAGTCACATATAGCCTGATCCAAACCCATTGGAGTCAATGCAAAGACTCCAACAGGCTTTGGAGCAGGTTCTTAATCTCTCTCTGCCTCATTTTCCCCACTTGTGAAATGGGGATAACAACAACGCCTGTTCATAGAAGATGTCTTAAAGTAACTTTCTGCAATAATCATGTCTCTTTAAAGAGCCATTCGCAGGCTGTGCCAAGTCTGATTCCAAATGTTGTGTTACTTGGTATAATATATCCCTTTTAGCCAAGGACCTATTTCTGGCTTCCCTAATAAGATGAGTATAGCAGGAGTCCAGCTATCAGGGGGAATGCGTATGGGAAATGTCTCATGTTTAGTCTGCCTGTCCCTTTATCTGCTAATGATCGACATACTCCATCCCTGCCTAAATGCCACTTTTAAAACAATGGCCCAATTTTACACTGAAACCATGGCCCCTTTGTCTTTATGTTCACTGATTAAGTAGCTGTCATGTAGGCTTCCATTCTCCAGCCTGCTATCAGCGCTGAAATTCCTTTCATCTAGGGCCTAAGCTATGCAATGGCAGCTCAGAGCAGTGACCTATGACTTGCTACAGTTCTTAGCTAAGGACATTTGGATTAATTTAGAAGCACAGGTAATTAGTGAAAGATGTTCCCTGCAAATTAGACTAATGGAGTCATAATGGTTAAATTAACATCTACAACTGAGTTTTAAGGTCCCCTGCTATAATGACTATGCAGAAAAGTATCTTACGGTTTTGTTGTCGGTTTTAAGTAAGATGCTTCTTTTGCATGTTAAAGGGCAGGGAGCTACCTACTGAAATAGACCTGATCCTGTGGATATCTTCTGGGCAAGCCATTCCCCTTCTCATCAACCTTTAAGCTGCAAAGACTGGCTACATGAGGAGATAGTCTGGCCTACCTAGGGGAATGATCAGAGCCAATAGTAATGCATAAGAACATGCAAAGACAATAATACTAATATTTTGCTCTTCTGTAGCACCTTGTGACAGAAGATCTCAAAGCACTTTCTCCAAGGAGGAGTTTGTTTCTCAGAAACAGTCCAATATAAATGAAATAGATAATCCAGATACTGGCGCCTGGCCTCCTTGCAGATCTTATAGGTATCTACGTCTTCCCTGAAGGTCTCTCTACCAACCAAGCTGGTCGTTGGCCTTGTATTCCAGGTCGAGGTAATCTAAAGGCTCTCACCTGATTCCTGGCCTTAGCCCCATCAGGTGAGAGGCAGTTAATTAGTCACAGCTGGAGCTAAGCCCACCTTTCTTTAAAAAAGAACAGGAGTACTTGTGGCACCTTAGAGACTAACAAATTTATTTCACCATGATGATGATAGCTCATATCAATTGATTAGACTCTTCCTGTTGGTATGCATACTTCCACCTTTTCATGTTCTCTGTATGTATAAATATCTCCTGTTTGTGTGTTCCATTCTATGCATCTGAAGAAGTGGGCTGTAGCTCACGAAAGGTCATGCTGAAATAAATGTGTTAGTCTCTAAGGTGCCACAAGTACTCCTGTTCTTTTTGCGGATACAGACTAACACGGCTGCTACTCTGAAACCTTTCTTAAAAAGTGTTTGCATCCTGTGACAGGCATCTAAATAAGTGGCCTCTTTTCCATAAATGCTGAGGCCCCATTGAAGTCAATGGGACTGGGTGCATCAGTAAAAAAAATACATGTGTAATTAAGGTTGGGTCAGATCAGACTTACAATTAAGGACCATCACAAACCACACCACCTTCTGCTTCAAGTGCAAGGTACACTTCTTCTCTAACATACACAGAGCAGCAGATATATATCTTAAAAATCCTGACCAAAACACTCCGCTGCAGACATTTCTCACCCAGGCAGAGGATGAGAGAACACATGCATGACAGATGTGAGTCACGTTAACTAACACGCAACTTGAAGGTGCTGAGATACTGCAGTGATTAGTGTGGTATGAGAAACCAATATAGAACAGAACACAACAGGCTCCCTACTCAGTTATCAGGCTCAAGAAGTACAGAATGAAGCCAATCCTGTCTATTCCAGCTGAATGGAAATACTGCTTAGTTAAATTGTCTCCAGGTGCTTCATAAGGTATGTTTCTGCAGCTACTCAGTTACTAATGGTGTAATGTTTGTCATTAGAATTTGCAAATATCACGCCTTGCAAAGCTTCACCACCGTTAGGGCTATGGGACTTCAGGCCCTGATTGTCACAGTTACAGGGCTTGCTGCACCTCTCATCCCTCTCGGGTCTCTCTGAATGTCCCCCTCAGGCATCAAGCCTTGTGCCTTTACCTTAAACAAATAATGCTGGTTTGACAGAGAAAGAGTCCATCGGAGGAAGAAGGTCCAAACCTTCACATAAAACAAACAGGTCCCTATGCTACAGACAAGGAGAGCGCAGTCTTTGGTTTCTCACCTCTAGAGGAGTGGAAATGTTTGCTTGGAGCAGCAAAACCACGTGTGCTGTGGACACTGATTGCAGCTACTCTGAACTGGTCCCATCTGTTTGGTCTTAGGCCGTCTAGCTGCACATTGTCCTCCATCATCTAGAATGTCCAGAATAGAAGATATAGGGTTGGTGCAGCAACCTCCACAATCCAGCCAGGTTTACAAACCCTACAATGGTGACTGTGTGAGTTTGTCTCCTTGTTAGAATAAAGGAATGAAAGTGTCCTCTCCCAGGCGACCTGGGATTGTTCCAGGCTTAGATTCATCCACTTGTAAAGCGGGACATGTGTTGCACAGTTCACACAGTGGAAACTCCATTAGCATAATCCCACCCGCCTCCTTGGACCATTTAGGTGCACAGCAGAACATGTCCCCCACATTGCTCCTTAGGATGGTGCCCTATGCACACCTCCCTGCACCTAACTACCTCTACTGGCTGGGAGGCGAAGGGGTAGGTCATGGCTCTGAGCCCACTGGTGAGTGTGTGTTTCAGGGCCGCTCACTGTGCCCGATATGAGTCTGCTAGACCCCCAGCTAGGGAGCCTTGTCTCTTTAGCTCACGCAATAGCAGCTCATGCTTTCGGCTCTGGAGATCCTCGGTGTATAGGCCAAGAGGGCAGCCGTCACAGGTCCAATTCTCTCCTGCCTCCTGTGGGTGGCCACTAGGGGGCACTGTGAATGTGCCTGGCCAGTACACAGGGGGAGCACAATGGCATGGAGAGGTTTCTGTCACTCTCCCCCATATATGGATCCACGTCGCTGCCAGGTACCAGCCAGGCCTTCATGCTTGAAAAACACATTGAAACCCTCAGAGGAAAGAGGTGGCATCAGAGCAAAATACCCCTGATTACACTTCTTCTCTAGACCAAGCAGCAGGAATAGGAGTTTTGGAGTTTGACCGACACAGATATTTCGGTTAGTAAAAAAGCAGGTTAATAGGCTCTGACAAGTAAATATCCGCTCAGCATCTTGGATTTCTGGGTCTTTCACGGTCCCAATTTTTTAGCATTCTTTGTCATTTCTGCCTCTTACGCAAATGTAGCAGGACAAAATGATGCCACCAGAAGCAGTTTACATCCACAGACAAAGCCAGAGGACTTTAAATGGCGAATGGAAGAGTCACCCAAAATGAGTCAGTCAATTACAATGTCTACCCCATGATTCTTGTGTGTATATGATCTCTCTCCCTACAACATCTGAATGCCTTACAAACATCACTGAGCATACCCTCACCACTCCCCTGTGCTGGGGAAGTGTTATTAGCTCCACTTTACAGAAGGGGAAACTGAGGCATGGAGAGACTGGGATTTACCCAAGGTCACACAGAAGATCCACAGCAGAGCCAGGAAGTCACTCCAGATTTCTCAAGTCCTAGTCTAGTGCTTTAACCACAAGGCCAGCCAGCCTCTTTCTAGCCAGCCTTCCTTCTCCATTAGCTACTGTACGGATAAGGTTCGAATAGGCAGAAGTAACCATCTTGCTGCAGTGTCAGTAACTGGAATAACCAGCTCAGTGGCCCAGAGTTCTACAGTTGCTAGTGAAATGACCCTCCCTCAAGTTGTTTAAATAATGTGGGTATCACCTGTCGAGAACACGCTCATAAACAAGTTGTTTCATAAACCCTTTTCCTCTCTAAAAGAGTGGAGATAAGTAGATACAGCAGGCACACGCCCTTTGGATTCCCATATGTTCTACTGCCTATGAAGATGCATTCTGCATAAATAATCATATATATGGAACTAACCAATCTTTCCATCTGCCATTCTGTAGCTTCGTCTTCCCTGGGCTGAATCCTGTAGTTCCACCTTTTCTGCGGGATATAAAATACAGGCTCCACAGACATGTTGCATTTGGATTCTATGATACTTCAAGGGTCCACTGGAGTCCTCGAGAAAGGCGAGGTCTAGGCTTTAATGGGACACCTGAAAATGACAAACAGGCAGAGAGAACACAGCTGCAGCAGCGTATGTGGAGGAGGGGTAGTAATCAGGTGGGCTCAGAGGTGGATTATGGTGTTTTGGGGCCCTGTGCCAGAGCAAATGGGGGCCCCTCCCTGCCTCTTTTGCCTGCAGTCCCCCCCCCAGTCCCTCCCCTGGCTCTCCTGCTGGGAAAATGGGGTCAGGGCACAGGGGCTTGCTCTGCCCCCACCCAGTGCTCCTGCTGGGGAGTGGAAGCAGGGCATGGGGGCTTCCCCCTGCTCTCCAGCAGGATTGCCAGGAAGACGGGTGGAGTGGGGTCGGGGTGCGGGGCCCCCCAATTGGACGGGGCCCCTAGGCACAGGTCCTGTTGGCCCAGTGGCTAATCCGCTACTGCGTGGTTGTGTGAATTTTAGTTGAAATGCGCCTGACTGGGAGCCCAGGAGCCTCAAGTCCTTTGTGTTTGCACAAAATGGCATGACACGTAGCAGCGAACGTTCCCACTGACAGTGTCGACTCTCAGCCCTCACCGAAGGACCACCCAGGAGGCAAGAGGATAGTTGGGTCCCTGAGGTCAGTTCCTCCCTTGGCCTCTACGCAGAGGTGCCACTTAGTGTTAACTCTGGGAGTGTGCTTTGTGACACAGACACGAGAATGAAACAAGACAGGCCACTTCACATGGGCCACCTCAGAGCCAGGAGCGGGGTAGGCACTGCTGACCTGGGGTGCACTCAGACTGAGGACGTGTGGCAGGGTGCCACCCTGGAGCATGCCCGGTCCGGCCCCAGCGTGGCCTGGCAGGCACACCACCCTCAGTTCCCTCTTGCTTCTCCCAAATCACTTGTTCCCAGCCCAAAGTACTGAGTCAGATTACCCTCCACAGGTCCAATTTATTATGTCTTTACATAAGAACATAAGAACGGCCGTACTGGGTCAGACCAAAGGTCCATCCAGCCCAGTGTCCTGTCTACCAACAGTGGCCAATGCCAGGTGTCCCAGAGGGTGTGAACCTAACAGGTAATGATCAATTGATCTCTCTCCTGCCATCCATCTCCACCCTCTGACAAACAGAGGCTAGGGACACCATTCCTTACCCCTCCTAGCTAATATCCATTAATGGACTTAACCTCCATGAATTTATCTAGTTCTCTTTTAAACCCTGTTATAGTCCTAGCCTTCACAACCTGCTCAGGCAAGGAGTTCCACAAGTTGACTGTGCGCTATGTGAAGAAGAACTTCCTTTTATTTGTTTTAAACCCGCTGCCCATTAATTTCATTTGGTGACCCCTAGTTCTTGTATTATGGGAATAAGTAAATAACTTTTCCTTATCTACTTTCTCCACATCACTCATGATTTTATATACTTCTATCATATCCCCCCTTAGTCTCCTCTTTTCCAAGCTGAAAAGTCCTAGCCTCTTTAATCTCTCCTCATATGGGACCCATTCCAAACCCCTAATCATTTTAGTTGCTGTTCTCTGAACCTTTTTCTAGTGCCAGTATATCTTTGCGATGAGGAGACCACATCTGTACGCAGTATTCAAGATGTGGGCATACCATCGATTTATATAAGGGCAATAATATATTTTCCTTCTTATTCTCTATCCCCTTTTCAGTGATTCCTAACATCATGTTTGCTTTTTTGACCGCCTCTGCACACTGCGTGGACATCTTCAGAGAACTATCCACGATGACTCCAACATCTTTTTCCTAATTTTATAGTTGGGGTTATAGTGGTTCTTCCCACCACTGGGATGTTAAATGTTATATTATGGTCACTATTTCCAAGCAGTCCTGTTATAGTTACCTCTTGGACCAGCTCCTGTGCTCAGGACTAAATCTACAGTTGCCTCTCCCCTTGTGGGTTCCCATACCAGCTGCTCCAAGAAGCAGTCATTTAAAGTATTGAGAAATTTTGTCTCTGCATTTCATCCTGAGGTGACATGTTCCAAGTCAATATGGGGATAACTGAAATCCCCCACTATTATTGAGTTCTTAATTTTGATAGCCTCTCTAATTTCCCTTAGCATTTCATCATCACTATCACTATCCTGGTCAGGTGGTCGGTAATAGATCCCTAATGTTATATTCTTATTAGAGCATGAAATTACTATCCATAGAGATTCTATAGAACATGTGGATTCACTTAAAATTTTTACTCCATTTGATTCTACATTTTCTTTCACATATAGTGCCACTCCCCCCCGCCCCCACATGACCTGTTCTGTCCTTCTGATATACATACATACAGTTTATAAATGTAATCCTTCTGCCCATCTGAGTTGGCAGCAACAAGGGCTGGGTTCAGTATCTAAGGGTTCCATTTCCATAACGCGATGCAAAACCGGCTTGAGCCCCCACCCAGTGACCTGGGACAATTACATACCACCCCCCGGGCACCTCTGAGGCAATACTTCCCCTCTCGCAAGCACGGAGTCTGAGTGTAGCAAAATCCTTTTAATAAAGGAGGGAAACAATGCAGCATTATGTTGGGGAAACACCACAAACAGGATTCATAACACAAACCATGAGCAAAAGACACACTCCCAAGTAAGTTTGGCAGTATCCTTTTCCCCTCAGGGTCTTAAGTCCAACAACCCAAAAGATCACCCCAAAGTCCCAAAAGTCTAACACCCCCAAAGTCTCTTGAGTCCAACAACCCAAAAGTCTCTGTCCCTGGCCAGTGCAGCCCCAGAGTTAAAAATTTTATCTGCAGAGTTTTACCCCCTGGCCTGGGTGGAAATGGGGGGGGAAGAAGGGGCACACAGGGTGTTAAGGGGCACCTTACATGGTCCAAGGCTGACTGCCCCACCTCTCTGTGTGGCTCTGCTGCAACCTTCACCACGAGTCGCTCCACTCCACCAGCTGTCCTGTGAGCCGCTCCAGCTGTCCCACAAACTGCTCCGCTCTGCTCCACTCAGCCCCGCTCCGCTTCACTCCACTCACCGTCCCCTGGGCTGCTCCAACTGTCCCGCAAACTGCTCAGCTCTGCTCCACTCGCTGTCCCACTCCAACCATCCTGCAAACTGCTCTGCTCTGCTCACTGTCCCATGGGCCACTCCAACCATCCCACAAACTGCTTGGCTCCACTAGCCACTTAGCAATATATCTTCAGGCTCCCCCACTAGTTAACACAGCACTCAGTGATCTCAGCTCTTAGTAATCATAGCTCTTTAATGATTTCAGCTAATAGTAGGGGAGCCCCACTGCTGGTGCACCATTGGCCCAAAGCAAATTCAGCACAGCAGCCTGTAACTAGACTCTTAATAGAATCAGAATTAGCTCTGCTATTTAACAGCAGAGAGAGAGAAGAAGGTGCAATTGGTGCCCTCAAAGGGGACCCATCCCACCAGGTACACATTCCTATCCTGCACCTCTCTCCATTCACTGGGGTTTGGAACCCATGTCCCTTGTCTAGCAAGTGCTACTTAGTTGATGGTGAGTCCCTCTGTCATAAAACAGTTCCATTGGCCTTGATTCACATAATCAGAGTAACAACACTTTATTCTTCCTGCCTCAATAACAGAGAAACTGGGGACCCCACTGCAGCCAAAGTGACCATTTGGGCAGCTGTGGGCTCATGCTAGATGGGGTGGGTGTCCTATGCAAACAAGACCAGCCCCTGAAGTTCTTTTCCACAACTCACCACAATTCACCACCAGATGTCAGGGCTCATCCTGACTCTGCTTACATCAACATACAGTTTCTTTTGGCTCATCAGGCCCACACCCTTCCCTCTGGCTAAGAGAGTCCACCATCCTCCGCCCTGGGGCTGTGCCTTGCTACCCCCACTCCCCAGCTAAGGGATTCCACCATCCTCCGCCCTGGGGCTGTGCCCTGCTACCCCCACTCCCCAGCTAAGGGATTCCACCATCCTCTGCCCTGGGGCTGTGCCCTGCTACCCCCCCAGCTAAGGGATTCCACCATCCTCCGCCCTGGGGCTGTGCCCTGCTACCCCCCCAGCTAAGGGATTCCACCATCCTCCGCCCTGGGGCTGTGCCCTGCTACCCCCCCAGCTAAGGGATTCCACCATCCTCCGCCCTGGGGCTGTGCAATGGTTCAACCCAGCTTCCCCATTTCACCAGTAACCAGGCTGCACTCCAGCCCTCTTTCACAGATCCTCTCTTGGTTCTCAGAGGCTTCTGTTTTTACCTCGCCCACCCCAGGAGGCCTGTATGTCACATGACCACCTGGAGGTGAGCTGAGTATCACAGGTGGGGCTGGACCCATCTCCCCTTTAAGGACCAGTCGCCTTGTGACAGGCGGATTGGTGAAGGGCTCTGTACTCTGTTCCCAGTAGCTAAGCACACACCCAGCCCCGCCCCACCGTTAGCAGATCACACAGCGCCCACTCCCCTGCATCAGTGTGAACATTTACCAAGAAAAGACAGTAAAATGTTATTCAACACAAGAAGATTAAGCCGTCTAGATTTTTCACAGGCCGCCACGTTCTTTAGCTGTCAGAGAGCTGCCACAGAATAACGGCTATTGTTTCTGTAACAATAATGACCTCTGATTACTGCAGAGAACACTAATTCATCATGATGCAGAACGACAGGTTAGCCCAGAGCAGCAGAGAACTCGGCCGCTTTACCTTTGAACACGTTTGCTGAAGCTGACAGGTGTATCCACACCAGTTTGAACAGCGCTTCTTTGTCACCAGGCATTCTACATCAAGACCGCAGCTCTGCACACAGGCAGCGACAAAGCCCCAAGCCCAGTGTGGTGGGGGGCATTTCTCCTGCTTCACTGTCCGAAGAGACCTCAGGAACCCGCAGCTGGCCAGGCACTCGGGATGGCTCTGGGCACATGAGAACAAACGTTACTGAAGAACACGGAAGATGGGAACAGGAGTTTTCATAAGGGGTCAGCTAAGCTGTGTGGGCAGATGAGCTCTAAAGTGACAACTTACCCTGTTCTGTTCTACTCTGGTTCTTATACAGCCCCCATCACATTGCTAGCGGAGTGCCTGTCCTGTGCACCGGCACTCCATGAGGTGTGTGGACAATCGTGCCCAAAGGAGGGAGCAGTAATAAGTGAAATAGTTGGGCTCATACGTATTTGCACTGATTCGGGGGCGTCAGGAGCCCACCTACACTAACATGTGGTGCTCTCTATATTAACTCCCAAAAACGAGTATTTGTAAAGGGAATTGTAGCATGTGCTTTGCACAGCTGCCCATCATGCAGCTTATGGCCCAAAGTCTGGCGGCCATCAGAAACCCTGCACACAGCCTGGGGGCACAGGATGGACCACTGTGCCCTAGTTTGGGTACCCTCTAGAATCCACAGAAGCCCCTTTACAGGCCTCATGAACAGCAGCACTCATTTTCTGAGGGGGCAGAGAGGAATGATCCACCCCCCATTCTGACCCACCAATGACAGAACAGCAACTTCCCTCCTTGCCCTCTTCCTCCTCCCCCCCCCCCCCCAGGTTATTCCTGCTCCCAGCTGTAGATGGTGGTTCCAGAGACTACAGGTAGAAAATATTTGAATTTGGGAGTTTGAATGGGGTCTCCCCATGTCTACAAACTGGTGTGTTTTTTAAATAGCCCTGGATTCTGAAATCTCTCCAACGCAGAGGAAATCCTGCATGAATTTTGAAACCTATCCCAGATCTACAGCAACCTGAGAAGAAACCATACTTTGTGCTTCCTGTGACACTGGGCCTTCTGTGCATCCCATGGCTCTGTGCATGGCTGCAGGCACTGCACAGGGAGATACAGTTAGTGAAAAAATGTGCAGCCAGCTTTATATTTATCTCTAGGCATCCGTATACCACCCATCATAGCGTCTGAGCTCTGAGTAACTGGACTTCAACCTGCGGAACTGTCAGCTCAGGACCTGTCATTAGCACTCAGTTCATTCAAACCAATTTAAAAAAACCAAACAGAAAAACACAGCCTGCTGGGAACTTACATGGCTGGCTGATTACAGGAGAAAATGGATGCCACAAGTGATCATATATAGGGTCCAGACCTGTGTTCATTTCTCATACACTCAGAACTCTCATTGACTTCAATGCAATTTGCAAATTGAAAGCCTATTCCGACTGAAGTCAATGTAAGCTTTGCCATTGACTTTAACTGGCGCTGATAATATTATGTAATGCCAACAGACCCCAGGTGTCAATGAGCAGGATCGAAACAGGGACCTCTGGAGCTTAGTGCATGAACCTCTACCTCATGAGCTAAAAGCCAATAACCTGTTAGCTAAGGCTGTAGATCTGACTCATTAATTGCTCTCTAAATGGTCTTGGTGCCACTAGATGGGACAGAACATCACACCCAGGTGGTGTGTGGGTTACAATTACATAGGCTCAATTCTCCATTGTCCAGCAGCATGTGAAAGTCACACCAGTGCAAAATGCTAGTACATCAGAACGCGAGCATTTTTACACTCACTTGGCACTAGTGTAACTGACGACACAAAGTTCAGGGAAATGAAAAAAATCGGACCCTTTAACTTTTGGCCAGGTGAGATTTTCCCAGAACTAACTTGTTTGCACATGGAAGCAGGAATGCCATCAAACCAAATAATTCTAATTACAATACAAACACCAGCCCAGTGTGTGACATCCACTTAAACGGGGTGAAAGCCAAAGCAAATATTTCAGAGTGACTTAAATTATTTACAGTGAAAACATTGCTAGGATGCTGCTCGGCACAGAGAAGAGCCTACTGCATAGTTTCAAGTCAGCATTTATTGACCTAATTCTGTTTATCACCAATGCATGATGTTTTCACTTAATCTTCCAATTTTCCATGAATTCAGAAAGTTTCTTGAATTTAAAAATAAAAAGAAGAAAAGCCCAAATGGGACAATTTCTTAAAATAATCCATTAAAGAATAAAATGTAGAGAAATGAATTTAAAATAAATGTGTGTTTCCTCAGGAAAAACATTCCCAGACTTGAATTGTGCACTGAAAAAATAAAAGAACACAATAAATAAACGTCTTTCTCTTGTTTGTGTTGGCTTCATGACATAAGGACTGATAAATAGGTTGAGATAAAAGAGCAGCTGGAAGACGTCTTTTTATTTTTTTATTTTTTTGCTCTTTTAAGTATGAATAAAACTAGTGTATCAGTATTAACATCACTACATCCAGTTCTTCTCCTCCAATGGTTCTGAATTGCTTCGTGAAAGTGATAAAGGGTGTAACATTACAGATGGCATTCTCCTTTTTGAATCAACCCTGAGGTTATTCTGTTGATTTCAATTGAGTTACCCAAGGATAAATTCAACTCATGTCTATTTAAAAAAAACCCAACAGATAGCACTCTTCAATCAACTTCATGATATCGCTGCTGTTATTTAGCAGCTCTAAGTGCAACCAGACCATAAAAGTTATTTAGCGGCTTCTTACACTGCACTTTGCCACTACAGTTGTTACTCCCTACACAAGTTGTTCGAAATCATCCAGCTGACAGCTCAAGAGATCCAGTACCTTGACTACTGGTGCTGCTGATGCAATCAAGGCCCAAGCCAGCCTCCTATAAAGCTTTCCTTTAATCAGTGCTGACACGCACCTTAGATTTCACTTCAAAAGGTGCCAGAAGAACTACTTGGAGTCTGTGGCTTATCATCAAGAGGACAGAATATTATTTTGTCAGTGGGTCAGAGCTATGACCTCAACAGTTTACATGATTCTCAGAACTTGACAGAAGTAACAAAGGGACCCGCTGTCACTATCAAATCCACATTTACTCCTTGAATTCTGTACCAAGTATCTGTGTGTAGAGGAATTGCGTCTGTTCTGCTACAAGTGAGTAGCAAGGGCAAAAATTCTACAGCGCTGGCCAGAGGGCATTCAACTTTCATGGCATTCAGCTTTCCATATACACCACTGTAACTAAGGCCTTGATTCAGCAAGGCTCTTACATAAGAACATAAGAACAGCCATACTGGGTCAGATCAAAGGTCCATCCAGCGCAGTATCCTGTCTACCAACAGTGACCAATATCAATGCCCCAGAGGGAGTGAACCTAACAGATAATGATCAAGTGATCTCTCTCCTGCCATCCATCTCCACCCTCCGACAAACAGAGGCTAGGGACACCATTCCTTACCCATCCTGGCTAATAGCCATTAATGGACTTAACCTCCATGAATTTATCTAGTTCTCTTTTAAACCCTGTTATAGTCCTAGCCTTCACAACCTCCTCAGGCAAGGAGTTCCACAAGTTGACTGTGCGCTGTGTGACGAGGAACTTCCTTTTATTTGTTTTAAACCTGCTGCCCATTAATTTCATTTGGTGACCCCTAGTTCTTATATTATGGGAACAAGTAAATAACTTTTCCTTATTCACTTTTTACACACCATTCATGATTTTATAGACCTCTATCATATCCCCCCTTAGTCTCCTCTTTTCCAAGCTGAAAAGTCCTAGCCTCTTTAATGTCTCCTCATATGGGACCCGTTCCAAACCCCTAATCATTTTAGTTGCCCTTCTCTGAACCTTTCCTAATGTGTATCTTTTTTGAGACGAGGAGACCACATCTGTATGCAGTATTCAAGATGTGGGATTACCATGGATTTATATAAAGGCAATAAGATATTCTCCGTTTTATTCTCTAGCCCTTTTTTAATGATTCCTAACATCCTGTTTGCTTTTTTGACTGCTGCTGCACATTGCGTGGACGTCTTCAGAGAACTATCCACGATGACTCCAAGATCTCTTTCCTGATTAGTTGTAGCTAAATTAGTCCCCATCATATTGTATGTATAGTTGGGGTTATTTTTTCCAATGTGCATTACTTTACATTTAGCCACATTAAATTTCATTTGCCATTTTGTTGCCCAATCACTTAGTTTTATGAGATCTTTTTGAAGTTCTTCACAGTCTGCTTTGGTCTTAACTATCTTGAGCAGTTTAGTATCATCTGCAAACTTTGCCACCTCACTGTTTACCCCTTTCTCCAGATCATTTATGAATAAGTTGAATAGGATTGGTCCTAGAACTTGACCCTAGTTACCCCTCTCCATTCTGAGAATTTATCATTAATTCCTACCCTTTGTTCCCTGTCTTTTAACCAGTGCTCAGTCCTTGAAAGGACCTTCCCTCTTATCCCATGACAACTTAATTTACATAAGAGCCTTTGGTAAGGGACCTTGTCAAAGGCTTTCTGGAAATCTAAGTACACTATGTCCACTGGATCCCCCTTGTCCACATGTTTGTTGACCCCTTCAAGGAACTCTAATAGATTATTAAGACACGATTTCCCTTTACAGAAACCATGTTGACTTTTGCCCAACAATTTATGTTCTTCTATGTGTCTGACAATTTTATTCTTTGCTATTGTTTTGACTAATTTACCCGGTACCAACATTAGATTTACCGGTCTGTAATTGCCGGGATCACCTCTAGAGCCCTTTTTAAATATTGGCGTTACATTAGCTATCTTCCAGTCATTGGGTACAGAGGCTGATTTAAAGGACAGGTTACAAACCCTAGTTAATAGTTCGCAAATTCACATTTGAGTTCTTTCAGAACTCTTGGGTGAATGCCATCCGATCCCGGTGACTTGTTACTGTTAAGTTTATCAATTAATTCCAAAACTTCCTCTAAAAAGAACAGGAGTAATTGTGACACCTTAGAGACTAACAAATGTATTTCAGCATGAGCTTTCGTGGGCTACAGCTCACTTCTTCGGATGCATAGAATGGAACACCTACAAAGGACAGCTCAGGTTTGGGAATCTCCCTAACATCCTCAGCTGTGAAGACTGAAGCAAAGAATTCATTTAGTTTCTCCGCAATGACTTTATCATCTTTAAGTGCTCCTTTTGTACCTCGATCATCTAGGGGCCCCACTGATTATTTAGCAGGCTTCTTGCTTCTTATGTACTTAAAAAACATTTTGTTATTACCTTTGGAGTTTTTGGCTAGCCATTCTTCAAACTCCTCTTTGGCTTTTCTTATTACACTCTTGCACTTAATTTGGCAGTGTTTATGCTCCTTTCTATTTACCTCACTAGGATCTGACTTCCACTTTTTAAAAGGAAGTCTTTTTATCTCTCACTGCTTCTTTTACATGCTTGTTAAGCCACGGTGGCTCTTTTTTAGTTCTTTTACTGTGTTTTTTAATTTGGGGTATAAATTTAAAATTGGGCCTCTATTATGGTGTCTTTGAAAAGTATCCATGCAGCTTGCAGGGATTTCACTCCAGTCACTGTACCTTTTAATTTCTGTATAGTTCATTTTTGCATAGTTCCCCTTTCTGAAATTAAATGCCACAGTGTTGGGCTGTTGAGGTGTTCTTCCCACCACAGGCATGTTAAATGTTATTATATTAATGTCACTATTTCCAAGCGGTCCTGTTATAGTTACTTCTTACAAACCACTGAAGTCAATTATGTGCTTAAAATTAAGGGTTTGCTGGTACAGATCTAACAACAAACCAGCAAACTCTAGACAAGGTCTAAGGCCTGATTCAGCAAAGCACATGCTTAATTTTAAGCACATATTTGACTTTAATGGGACTTAAATGTTTTGCTGAATCAGGGCCTTCGTTATACTGGGGTATATATGCAAAGTGGCACCTTTGATTTCAGTGACATTGACATGGATTTATCCTGGTAAAAGTGAAAAGCAGAATCTGGGCCCCTATTCTTTGTCTGGCACTTTTTCCTTATCATGAAAGACCACATGCCCATAAAGTGCTACGCTGATAATGATTAGAGATAGTCCAAAAATGGGCTGTTTCTATGGAGAAATTTGATTTTTTGTTCGAAAAGCAAAAACTGGAAGTTTGTCCAAAAATATCTTGAAATATTCCCGCTGAAAGCAGAACATCCAAACAAAAATAAAATTGTTTTGTCAAAACCACAGGTTTCCATTGAGAACCAGATTTCACCAGCCCTAATACTATACTATGGATTTCCCTGTGTGCAGTGAAACAAGGGCCTCAGATCCTCTGCGGGATCATGAAAACTGACTTCTCTGTAAGCCATACTTCCACTGCACCGGCCCTTTCAGTTGCAGGAGCTTAGGCCCAGCCCTGCCTATGTTTGACGCTCGATCCAGCACTCCACCAGTGTCAATGCAAATATCAGCTGTTAATCTGTCTACAGCTGTGTTCCCCTATAGAGTGCTACAGCTGAACCAGAGCACAGCAGGATGCTTTTCAACACCTTCACACTTTTTGCTGCTGGTGCTCAGGAAACTGCTGAGAAGGAAACCAACACACTGCAGGAGGCTGAATGTTTAGTTTCATTTTTTGACTGTCTATCAGAAAAGTGCAAAGGACTGATACAGAAGCTGATTTCCCTGTTTTGGAAAACACCTTACAATCTCTATGCTCTCTGGTCCTTACTCAGGCAAATTCCCACTGATGCCATCAAGAGGTTTGCCCAAGACTGCAAGATAGGAGCTTTGGACTATTTTAACTGCTTAACATTTAAGTACATTTGAGATAGAAAATCATTAATGACTGTGTATTGAAAAGGCTGTTTATCAGTCAGGGAGGATTCTATAATTACTAGCAACAACTGTGATTAATTATGGCTATTGCCTGTTGGCTTCAACCATCAGAGGTTTAGACTTAAACTGTCCTGTAACTTGTTCCAGCTGTTCACCATGTCAATACACTGACAATCACTGTCCATTCTTCTTACTAGCCTGTGGCCCTAACCAGGTCTCACTGAAGTCAGCAGATGTCTTTCCATTGGCTTCAGTGGGAGCTGGATTGGGCTGCTGGGCAGAGCAGGTGGAAAGGAAAAAGCAGATCACCTGGTCTGCAGGATACATACGTGGCTTCCAAAAATGCCTCCACTCTTGTGCCCTAGGGCAGGAGCAGAATCTCATTATCTACACTTTACAGATGGGGAAACTGAGGCACAGACATTAAGTGTTACCCACACAAAATTCTCTGTTACACACCCTCTAGGGCATCCACCTTTACCCAGTTCCTAGGGCTCAGGGTGTAATTTTCTGCAGGTTTGCAGGACCTTTTACCTTACACACTAATATCCTTATCCTCTCTGTATTGACAATTACCAAGCAGAATACACATGCTAAGCATACAGTGCTACGCTCACCAATCCTTATCGGGCCAGCGAACTTTCCCCGTTGGCCAGGCAAGGTCAATCTCATCTGGATTCTGGTTGCTGCACATCTTGGTCGTGCAGAGGATTCTTAGCAGCTCTGATTTTAGGCTGTGTCTCGGATGTGAGTTCTTCTTCTTCCAGGTCTTTCCTTTTCCTTCTTCTTCGTTTTCTGTTCCTTCTCTGCTGGTCTCCTTCTTGGACCCCAGTCTATATAGTGAAACCTGAACCCTGCTTAGCTATGTCCTTAACCATTTATTTTACTAAAATTTTACTAGCCAATCCTAACAAAATTCTCAAAACAATCATACCCCACCACCTTAATTAATTTCCTAGCAAAATTAATTATGTAACAGAGAGAAACAATCAAAGAACCAGACAGAGATCGTACAGACAAATAATAGAGAAGTGAGGACCATAATGACAAAACAATAAAGAAATGAGGATTTCACAACCACAACTATTGAGAAGTGGTTTCTTGCCAGACAGGCTGCTATCAAACTACGTTTTCTTTAACCAACTTAAGAGCTGTTTCTTTATCTGGTGATAGTGGGTGCCATTAAGACTGGGTGTCCTTCTTACCAGCCTGATATTACATTGTTTTAATGTAATTTAGATGGAATGGGAGGATGTGACTTACTGCTTCTCAGTTCATGGCTGCTGCTTTTTTAATCTGGCTGCGGATGAAGGCCTTGGGCTTTAGGCCTTACAATCTGGCTACAGGCCTTACAATCTGGCTGCAGACAATGGCCTTATCCTTACATAAGGACCAAGCTTTCCAACTTTGGTGTCTACAGTCAGGCATCAGTAGTAAACTTCTTGTGAGGCACCTAAAATGTAGGCCAGATTTTCCAAGGTGCTGACCTCTCACAGTTCCTACTGAAATCAATGTACTTGTGCAGCTGGGCATGATAGCCGAATCTGGCCTATGGTCTTCTTCCCAAAGCCAGCATGAGTCATGGGCTGGAGCTGCAATTAGTACTCAGGTGGTATGATGTTCAGTGCAGTGCTGACTCCACTAGATGCAGAGAAATACAGTTGTTGGTACTTCTCAAAGTGGCATTGAAACACACAAATTCACTGCAGTTTTGGTATGTGGAGAGACCCAGACAATTGCCACCTGCAACTCAGTACGAAATCCTGACCAGGAGGAAAATGACTCATGTGAAATCTGGAGTGAGACATCATGTAATGCTCTCCTATGGCCACAGACACATTTATATTTCTCCCCACTAGTTCTCCCAGCTGACGTCAGCTTTTCCATCAGTTTGTCCTAATAATTAGAAGAGTTTTTAGAACCTAAGTAGAATATAATTCCAAAAGAAAACATCCCACTACTCCTATTTTATTGCTGATTTGGCTTCGCTGAGCTCCAGCTCAGAGCTGGGTTTTTAATGTACTTTGTTTTACTGTGCTGGCTTCACCTGGGTACCTCCTGCAGCTTTCAAAATCAGCCTGAGAAAACAGACCTTCACACTGAGTGAGAAGAAAACATACCAGCAAACCATCCTCCAAGGGCAAGCAGGTGGGTTCATACCCCACAGCATAAATGGCAGGGGAGGGACTCTCCACACAGATCTCCCTGCTTCCTCTGAGAGCACATGTCTTTGTGGATGTGTCCTCACTGCAATCTAAGCCGTGATTTCAGCTAGGATAGACACACCAGCACTATTATGGCTAAAAGTAGCAGTGTAGATGTGGCGGCATGAACGTCAGTGTGGGTTAACAACACGAGTTAGTACCCAGGGTTGTGGGTGGGATTGTACAGCTTGTGCTGAAGCCCATCATGCCATGTCTTCCCTGCCATTTGTAGTCACGCTAGCATAGGTGTGTCTACCCTGGCTGCAATCACACCTGGGATTGCAGTGTAGACATACCCTGAGTATGAAGATGCCAGTGGGTAAAAAGAAGAGCGATACGTTAATGCCATCAGAGGCTGCATGAACTGTTCTGATGGCCCTTGTGCATGGAGTGGGGAGAGAGGTCTCAGAGGCAGCAGCAGCTTAGCAGAACCATTCCAATGGAACCGGGCTGACACAGAGCCAAGGAAGGGGACAGTGTCCCAGGCCCAGCACATGGACAGCCCTAGCTTTCTGTGGATATCAGGGAATGGGCAGGTTCCTAGGGTGGCAGTTCCGCCCATGCTGCAGGGCGATACAATCACAATTCATCCGTGGTGGAAGGATTTGGGGCAAACTTCCCAAGGGAAAATGCACAGAGGTTTCCACCTCCACCCCCTCCCCTGAAGCCTCCTCCTGTGGATTCTTTCCATTGGATGGCGTGACTGTGTCCACATATGAAAACCAATACAATCTGACCTCACTGGCACCATTTAGGCAGGCACTAAAAATACAGCAGGCTGGATTCTGCAATCATTCACACCAGAGTAAATCCAGAGCAGCTCCACCAAAGTCAGTGCAGTTACTCCACACTTGCACCTACGTGAGAAGAGAATTCGGCTCAGTGTTTCTGCAAGAGGGATTGGATATCTCAGAAGCTTGTGTTCGCTTCCCACAGACAATGAATGGCAATGTATGTCCGTTACATTGACACCCTCCCTCCCCTCCGGGGTAGACCAATTAGATGATCTGGCAACTTGCATGATGTTAACACAGTTTTGCCCTCAGGGCTTGTCTTCTCTAGGCCAAAAAGGTATGTTTTTAAGGTTAGCTGGTCAAGCACCTACTGTTTATATTGACCAACCAATCAGACAAACTTGCTTTGTGGACACTAGGAGTGTAACAAGTTAACAAACAACTTTTTCTCCACTGCACCTTAGTGAGGACAAGTAGAGTTGTGTTTAAAATGTGCTAGCTGAATTAGGGTTAACTCCGACAAGCCAACACCTTTTTATATACAACGTGTCCCTGTCTATACTCAGGGCTAAGTCATGCTTAATGTCATGTTAGTTAAAACGTGTTTGGGAACATGATGCATTTTCCCAGTGTAGACAGGGTCAAAATATCGTTAAGTCTAGGGATACATATTACCATAAATATGATATCCCTGATGCTCTCTCAATGCCCCAAAATAAGCTGTTAGCATATTTAGGAATCTGTTCTGCCCTTGACTTGTGTCTATAACTCCTGCTAATGAGCCAGTACTCCCTGCTCAGTTGTTACTCAGGCAAATCCCCCACTAAGAACCCAGGAGTCTGGCTTCCAGTCGCCTGGATGATAAAGCAGTTTATTAGTCTTATAACACCATTGTAGCAGGCTTGACTCACCTATGCAGAGAAGGTTTTAACAGAGAAGATGAAAGCTCCTCGTGTACTCACACACAAGCACATCTCCTGTGGCCCTCACACCATGTCACCATCCCAGAATTCTAAATAGAAAAACACACAGTCACCATGTTTTCCTGTTGGTAACTATCCATCCATTATGCCTCCTTGAGTTTCATTTATCTTTAAAATAAAATGCTGCCCTTTGAAACCAGGTGGAATTACTGTGCTAGTAACTCCTTGGATGTCCTCGGCCATTTGTAAGACTCTGCCCCTCCACACCAAGAGGTCCCTACCAGTCCTGTGTTTTTATGCTCTTTGACAAGGCCGGCTCCAGGCACCAGTGAAGGAAGCAGGTGCCCGGGGTGGCCAATAGAAAGGGGCAGCACTCCGTCCATTATTGGGGCGGCACGTCCGCGTCTGCAGCAGCAATTCGGCAGCGGGTCCTTCTCTGCATGTGCTTAAACACTTTGCTGAACTGGGACTTTATACGTTAGTTTTACATCAATTCTCTTTCAGGCCCTGGTTCAGCAAAGCACGTGCTTAACTTTAAGAACATGGACAAGCCCAATCCAAAGCGAGGTCCACATCGAAAAGGCATCATCCTTTTCAATCTAAAAACTGCTAGGGAAATCACTGGTTTCTACTATTACTCCACAGGCCAGGGATCTGAGGGGGTTTATGCTTTGTGCTGGTGAACCTTCCAACTACCTTAACTTTATCATCTGTGAACAAAAGAGGAATCTGAGAAGCTTGTTCCATTTGTATTATTGTGGATCATCTCTGGAAAAAAAATCAGCTCACACTAACATGTAATCCAGGGGCAACCGATGGTACGGGTGCTGAAGGCGGCACACAAGCTGATTTTCAGTGGCACTCACACTGCCCAGGTCCTGGCCACCAGTCCGGGGGGGCTCTGCATTTTAATTTAATTTTAAATGAAGCTTCTTAAACATTTTAAAAACCTTATTTACTTTACATACAACAATAGTTTAGTTCTATATTATAGACTTACAGAAAGAGATCTTCTAAAATGTATTGCTGGCATATATAATCCTTAATTTAGAGTGAATAAAAGAAGACTCGGCACACCACTTCTGAAAGGTTGCCGACCCCTGATGTAATCAAACACCAGAAGAGCCAGTGTATACAATCTATTTCTGTACAATGACATCCATGCAGGGACAGTAAAAGGGGCTACATCAGTGGTCCCCAACCTTTTTGTGGCCAGTAGCACATTCATGTTTTCAGAAGAGTGTGGCGGGCGCCAACAATTTTTCAAGGCTTATTTTGTATTTGTACCTTAAATAATACGAAAAACATCACATTTAATATAACATAATATATGAATCCAGAGAGAAGAGAGAAGCCGGAGAGAAGCTGTGAGGACAGAGAACACCGGCGCCCGCAGCCTGCAGCCCCGGAGTTCTCTGTCCCCGTCAGGTGCAGGGCTGGGGCTTCTCTCCCCTGCTGGGCACTAGGTGGGCGCACATAAATGCCTCGGTGGGCGCCATGGCGCCCACGGGCACCACATTGGGGACCACGTTGGGGACCACTGGGCTACATTTTCAAATGAGCTCAGCTTCCTATTAGGCACCAAAATATGTGCCCAGATTTTCAAAAGAACCCAGCACACTGGGTTTGGAGAATGTCTGCCCATGAGTGTCACAACAGGAACTGCTGGATGCTGAGTGCTTCTGTAAATCTGGCCCTGACTGTAAGCTGCACAATGTGTTAATCATAATCTTATGTTCCACCCTCTTGCTTTACTCTGCCTAAATTTCGCTACATCACTGAACCTGCAACACACGGATAAAACATTTTTCCATTGTCATCTGAATTCACACCTGTGAACATCTTGAACAGAAAATGATTTTCTGCCTTTGAAAGCTGTGTCCACTATCTCAATGGGTCACTCATTCCAATCTAGTGAGTAAATTTACAACTGTAAATCTTGATCTGGCACCACTGGAATAAGGAGTTTAGTCATTGAGTTCAGTGGGAGAGGGAAGAGACCCAGGGTTAGCTTCAGGCCTGCAGGAAAATGAAATAGCATAAATATTACCAGCTGAGCACGCCGTGCTCTGGAATTTGTGACCTTTCAACTAATGTCAAACACACACGACACCGGGGACTCTGTAATGGATACTTGCTTTTCCTATATTTCTATAGACAAAGTCCTAGGCCAAGTTTTCGGTTCCAGCAACTGAAGCAGGGATTTTCTTTCTACAGCTGGCTGTACTAATAAGCATGAAATAGGGACACATATTTCATCCCATGCTGGGTTGCTCTCCATGCTGTCATAAGGGCAGCAACTAATTGAAGATGACAGTACCTTGTCGCTCGCATTTATTTACCATCCTACTCATGCCCTCCAAATCATGGCTGTGGGACCGAGTTAGCTGTCCCTCCTGACCCCCACCACCACCCCCCTGCATTTTTATTGTGCTTGTTCCTATGCAGCACAAAAGTTAATTGCAGCCCACTGAATCTGTATTTGGCATTGAGCTGAAACAAAGATCTGTCATGTTTCTTCGTAGACACAATGGCAAACCTACACTCACACACACAGCCCAAATATTCAGCTTTCATTGTCTTACTGGGGAGGTGTGGTCGTGTCCACGTAGGGGTGAACAATCACATGTTTGGTGGCCTCCTTACAGATTTTTGATTCCCTGGTTCTCCTCCTGTCAGGCACAGAGTGATCGCCGGCTCCCGGCACTGTAAGCCAACCACCATCATTCTCCAGATCCTTTGGCAGGCCTCTTGCCGCCCTGCCCTAGAATGTCACCCTCACGTCTTTACATAGCCAGAAAGCTTGAGGCCTGTGACCGGTCACCTTTCCCAATGGGCAACAGGTAATTCCAGAGCCTTGTGATGGACCCTGTAAACTTCTCTTTTCTTCAGTTAGAATTTAACAACTTTCTCTCCCTCCCCACTCCCCCGGTTCCTGACACCCTCAGGAATGGCACAGAGATGGGGCGCCCCCACCCCAGCCCCTGGCAAGGAGCCAAACCCAGCCAGAACTGAAGCAGAACATCTGCCAGCGCATGGAGGCGCCTCTCCAGGGGTACGGGGGGTGATCATACAAGTGGGCTGCGTTACAGCTGGTTCCTCCTCTGCTCCGGGACGCAGCCTGCTGCTGGGGAAGTGCTGGGCGCTGCTGGAGAAGAGGGAAAGGAGAGGAGGGGATAGGTTGGGGGGAGGAGCTGTAGGTGGATGGGCCTGGGGAGAGCAGGGCACCCCTCACCTGCAGACTCCGGAAGGCAGCTCTCAGCTGGGTGATGTGCAGCGCCAGGCACTGGGAAGCACAGTGAGCAGTGCTCACCTTCGGGCTCAGCCGCAGCAGTTGTTCTGCCGGGACCTGACTCTTCCCACCAGGTGCACTGGGTGCTGGCAGCAGTACCGAGAAATTGCCTCCCCCAGCCCGTATCTAAAGCCACGAGCTCCAAGCCCATCTGTCCCCTTGCACTGGGCGACTCCTGCGAGCTCTGCTGTCCCTGCATGGCGAACTCTCCCTGGTGCTGCGGGCGGGCCTGTGCTGGGAGGAGCAGGCAACAGCAACTTGTAGCTCACTGCCCACGTACTAGGCGGGCAGGGGGCGCGCTGAAAGCAGGGACCCTCCCCAACGCAGCGAGCCCCTGCAGCAGGGCAGAGCCCTGTCCCCCTCCCAGTGTCCCGGTGCCTCCCAACGTCCGCCCGGAAAGCAGCCCCTGCATACAGTAACGGGGAGGCTGTGGCGTTTTCACCCGGGACTGTGGCGTTTGTCCCAGTGCTCCGAGCGACTGGGTGCAGGCCAACTCCAGGCAAGCTCTGAGCAGCACCCCAGGGAGCTCAGCCCATTGAGAGCCCCACCCCCAGGGCAGAGCTGGGCTGAGCTCCAGTTATCCCTCTGGCAGGGTAGTGAAGACTGCACTTTGGTGTCTGCATCCAGAGCAGGGGGCAATGTGGGTGCAAGGCTGGATTCCTTGCCACTGCCAGGGTTTGGTTACTGGGACATTAGGCTTCAGCTTCATGCTCCCACCTGCCCTTAAGAGACTGGCAACAGGTTACCCCTTCTCCAGTCATAGCCGCTGTTGAGCAGAAGAGGTCGGGCATGTTGGAGACAGGCTCTTGCCATGAAGTGGGCAGTGGAGGGTTTGAAGTGGGCAATTAATGGTAGCAGGCAGTGTATGGTGTGTTACAAATTGTGCTAATGAGCCCACAAGCTGCTGTCCCTGTTAAGTCCCTGGCCAACACTTTTCACAAATGATCCCGTCTCTGATCTTTCAATGCTTGTCCTCAAAGGAAACCTGCACAACTCTCAAAAGCCAAGCCTGGGAGCTTAAATTCATAACTCTGCTAGACACCAACAACCTTGGACTTAACAGAGATGCTGGTTTTATGGCTTGTTACAATAACGTATAACAGACCACACTGCCTGCCACCCTTAATCGTCCACTTCAAACCCTGTCTGCATAACAATCAACCCAATTGTCCATTTCAACTGAGCGTCTCCAACATACCTCACCCCTTCTGCTAATCTGTCCCAACCCACTCTGACTCCTTCTCCAGACTTGAAGAAGAACTCTGTGGAGCTGGAAAGTTTGTACCTTCTGTGCCAACAAGGTCCCCATGCCTCCCTTGAATACTGACAAACACATAGCTGGAATCAGTCTGCTTCACCTGCATGCTAGTATTGTTAAAATAGGTATTCGAATTATACAAATGTGCTTAGTGTTTAGGGTACGTCTACACTACCCTCTGGATCGGCAGGTAGTGTTCGATGTATCGGGGATCAATTTATCACGTCTTCTCTGGACGCAATAAATCGATTCGCTAATCGACACCCGTACTCCACCTCCGCAGGAGGAGTAAGCGCAGTCGATGGGGGTGCCACAGCAGTCGACTTGCCGCCGTGAGAACGGCCAGGTAAGTCGAACTAAGATATTTTAACTTCAGCTACGCAAATAGCATAGCTGAAGTTGCGTATCTTAGTTCGAACCCCCCCACCCACCGTGTAGACCAGCCCTTATAGACTTTATCAAATTTTTGTCAGTGCCCCATGCATTAATCTCACTTATAATATCTGTATCCCATGTTATAAGTTAGTACTTATAAGCCTCTGTAACTGTAAATCCCCAGACAGGAGAGAAGCACTAAGTAGCGTGAAATACTAAACTCCAGCAGGGGGTGTTAGCTCCTGTCCAACAGAGAAGGTCCATGGACACCAGATGAACTATTGTGGAACATCAGAGGACAAAAGACTTCACTGATTGTTCGAGTCCATCCTTCCCCATCCCCCGATGAAAAGGAGACCTGCTAGTGAATTCCTCCCATCGGCTGAACTGGCAGCTTAGGGCTTGTCTTCACGTACAATGGTGCAGCAGCACAGTTGAACCAGTGCAGCTGCACCATGATAGCGCTTTAGTAAAGACACTACTACACCGACGGGTCAGCCTAGTTAATCCACCTCCCCGAGAGACGGCAGCTTTGTTGACGGGAGAAGCTCTCCTGTCGACATAGCTCTGTCTACAGCCAGGGGTTAGGTGGGTATAACTATGTTGGTCAGGGGGTGTGGATTTTTGTAGTGAGACCTGTCCTCAGAGAAAGGGGAAGGGAATAAAAATCCTTGACAAGGAGAAACTGTATCTCTATGCTGCTTAGGTTTTCTAGGCATAAGCAAGAGATCCCCAGTGGTTAGCCTGGGTTAGTCTTGAGGGACATATGGAGCTTTCTTATTAAGGAATCTTCTATTACCTTTTGAAACTTAAGACTAACTCATTTGTATGTGTGTGTGTTTACCTGCTTGTAAATAACTCTTATTTTCTTTTCCTAGTTAATAAGTCTTTAGACCGTTTAGTATAGGATTGGCTACAAGTGTTCTCTTTGGTGTGAGATCTAAGTTGCAACTGACTTGGGATGAGCAACAACTTGCATCGCTCCCAATTTCTGCACACACTTTTGGACATCATGGAGTGGAAGGTTTGTGCAGTTTGCTGGGCAGAATTCTGTTGAATCCCAAGGGAAGTGAGGAAGTGGGTTTACTTCTGTTTTTAATACCAACAAAAACAAACACACAGGCAGTGCATATCTAATAGCAAAGTTTGTCTCTTAAAGAAGTGTCTGCGAAATTGCCCTGACCACAATATAGATGAGCCAAGTGGATTTTGTGCCTGGGCTGGCAAATTTTCATGATCATTTGTGACATTTTTGCAGTGTATCTTACTAGCTGTGTGCAGTGCAGCCTTTAAATGGAAGTGGCAGTTAGCATTGGTGCATGTAGCTTACCTGATCACCTAGAGAGGAAGAATGGTTCAGCAGCAAGGATGCCTCCAACTGTTTGACCTTTTGGTGACCCGTGATAAAAATGGTCAAATGTGGCTGGCTCTCCACCTGTACTCAGCAGCCCATAATGCTTGAATTGACCAAATTTCAAAGAGTGTCGCTCACAAGGGTACCTGCCGGGTTGAAATCCAACAAGTAAGACTGATAAACTTTGGTGACCTCTGATGAAAAGGTCAAAGGCCAAATCCTTCCCATCACCTCTGACTCAGAAATTCATAATGAATGAGTGTACCAGATTCCAGTAGTCTAGCATAATGGCAACGCAGTCTTAGTTATGCCACTTCACCTGTTGCCTCTTTGACAACAGCTGTATATTAGTCACATGCCCAGAGTGTATGGAATAGCTCTCTGTGCCAGCCCTGTGCAGTGGAATGATGCAGTTTCTGCTGTTGGAAGGACCTTGAATGCCCAGAGAGGAAGGGGTAAAATTTGCTGAAAAGAAAATTAAAAAAAAAAAAAAAAGGCTGGGGGAGAGCTCAAGAGGATCAAAAAAGGTAAAACAGCAAATAATCCCTGTGCTCCTTCTATAGCTCAGAAATTTCCAGCCTGCTCTTTCAAATCATGGCAATAATTCTTCAGAGTGCTTCTATGATGCAGCACAGACCAGAGAGAATTTTTTATAAACTCAGGAAAATAGATTTAAAATTCACAAAGTCTCTTACAACCTGCTGCTTCCTGCTGCTCTTCTGCATGGTCCTTTTTCAGCAGATGAAGAGAGAGCACAACAACGCCCAGTGGACAGGGGCAGGGCTGTGACTGGGCTGCTAAGCACCTGCTGATGTTGAGGAGATGCTATTCTACTGCTCTTGGCTTGCTCAAGATTTTAGATCTTCAAATCAAGCCAAGCCTTCATTTGTACTTTTAACTTCTCTCTCTGCAGTTCAAAAAACCTATCAAAGCAAAACTACTAGAGTTGCATTGGCGCCATCTACTGTTAAGTAATCAAATTTAAAAATTGTATTAAGATGTTTTAAAAAAAGTGAACGGTATAGAGTTTAAGCATAGACGTTTCTGGTTATCAGGGAATAACGTACAGATTATCGAGGGGTGCTAAATTCGGTTTAAGATCGGGTGGCATAAGGAATACATAATCTGAAATATCCCCGATTGGGGGTAAAAGGTTGATGGGTGAAAGTACAGACATTGAAATATGAGGGTATGAAGTTCATATAATGGTTATGTTCAGATGTGGAGTATAAAGAGTGGATATGATGATGAGGATGGATTGACCCTCATTTGGTGAGATTTAATGTTCAGGGAGTTTATGGTTCCAGTTCATATGATCCAACGGAGAAAGTCTCTTGGTCCCTGTCTCGTAGTCGAAGAACGTTGTGCAGGAGGTCAGACTAGATGGCCATAATGGTCCTTTCTGACCTTAAGTCTATGAATCTAAACGATGTCACTCCAGCTCACGCCTCCTGGTACTGTCGCTGGCCAGTGTTGTGTTCAATGTAGATGTCCCTGGACCATCGGATGGTGTCTGAGATCATGAGGCGCTGCATGAGCCGTGTGTAGCGTCGACCGATCCTGCAGGTCTGCAGCACATGCTCATTGCAGGGGTCCCAGGCGCCCAGTGCTCCGATGATCAGGGCATCCATCTGCACCTCATGGCCCTTCACTCTCGGGATGTTGGCCAGGGGGGCGTACTTGCACCTGAGCTAACTTTCACATTTCTGGTTACCTTTCTAGTTATCTTGTTAAACGTAGTACAATCCAGTTAAACCAACAAGGCAGAGGATGCCCATGTGTGACTTCTATACTATCGATCCCACTTGAACAACTGGCGCAGTAGTTCAAATGAAATCCTACCAAGGAAACCATGAAAAAAAAATCAGGGTCTCTTGCCCATAAGGGGGTGGGATTGTACTTGGATGTACACTTTTCTCTTGCTACAGTGTTGCTGTCCTTGGTAGGGTTCCACCAACTGTAATGCAACAGGGAGAGATATCCACTAAATTGCTAGTGCAGAGAAGGCATCTGGGTTATACCATGCTTGCGCTCCCTTTTATTCACTATTCATAAACACTCACACGATGGGTGATGGTTGGGGAATGGCTGTTTCTAGGGCTGGTGCAAGGATGTTTCGCGCCCTAGGCGAAACTTCCATCTTGCGCCCCTCCCGCCCCCATCCTGAGGCGCCCCCCGCCTCCCGCGGCAGCTCCCCCCCTCCGCCCTGTGGCACCCCCCTTGCAGCAGCTCCCCACCCCCCACCCTCTGCCCTGAGGCACACACCCCTGCCCCTGCTCACCCCTGCTCCGCGCATGAGCACCCCGAGCACGCCCTTGCTGCTTCACTTCTCCTGCCTCCCAGGCTTGCGGCGCCTAAGCTGATTGGGTGGGGAGTTCCCCTGCGTGCTGCCCGCCCCTTACTTGCTGCAGGCGGCCCTCCCCGCGCTCCCCTGGCCCAACTCCCTCCGCCTAAATGCCAGCGGCGACTGCGGTAGCCGAAGAAAATGGCGCCCCCCAAATCCCAGTGCCCTAGGTGACCGCCTAGGTCACCTAAATGGTTGCACTGGCCCTGGCTGTTTCAGAGAAATACCCACCGCACAAGAGGATCTGTTTGTTTGCAAATGAGAGAATTCATTATTCAGTCATCTGGTCAGGGAGCAGAAACCACATTGCAGGATTCTGTGACAAACTCATATGCAAATAGCAACGCATCAATGTGAATGTCTTGGGATCAACCCATAGCCTGAAAATTGCTCACCCTAACTGTTCAGCAAACGCTCACAAATAACTAAGACAATCCCAGAGTTTGGGACTGATTCATGAACAGAACAGAAAGGGCTAAATGTTGCTGATAATGTATGCCCAGTGAAGAATTTGACCAACTCTGTTATATAAACACATTCCTCTTAATGTTAAATGGAAATTAAATACCTGACTTGGGATGGGGGGGGGGGGGGGCATGGAGATTTCGGTAGGTTTGGAAAGTTCTGGTTTAGCAGCTCTGACTTCATGTCAGAGGGGAGAAAAGTCAGATGGAATCATTCCACTAGGCCAGAACCTCAGCTGATGTAAATCAATATAAATAGCTCCATTGACCTCAGCTTTGGCCCAGTTAACTTTGCCTTGTGTACAGAAGTACGTTAAGTATGTCTGTACTGTCGGTTAAGTCATCACAGGGGTCAAAGATTAGGACAAAACTTTTTATCTGCTCTTATTTGCTCCTAAAAGTCCAAAGATAAATGACCAAACAAGCCCTTAGATAAGAAACGTATTAATCTGAACTATTGCAGAACATGGACCAGATTCTGATTTCCTTTGCACTGGTGTAAATCCAAAGTAACCCCAATAACTTCAATGGAGTTGTTCCAGACTTAGACTGGTATAATTGAGGCCGGAATCTGGCCTCGTGTCTGCATTTCAGAGTCTATGGATATAGAAACATAATGTTCTTAAGGATAGCATAATGGAAAATTGCCTGGCCACTGTATCCACATACAACATAAGAGAAATGGCCAACCAGGGTTTAAGCCTAACTTTTACATTCATCTGAACACATGTTCATTTGTATTACCTGTTGTGGTAGATTCAGAAAAAGCCTTGGCTACAGTCCTTAAGTCCTAACCCACTCTTCTCCTTCAAATCTCTCCTTAAAACTCTCCTTTGCCATGATGCCTACAAAAACTTGAAAGAGTTAGGCAGGTGGTGTGGCCAGACCACTATCAATCCTGTTGACCAGTTCATTGTCTCCTTGTTCTTTTGTCTGCATTCCCACCTGTTGTTTCTTGTCTGACTTTTAGATTTCAAGCTCTTAGGGGCAGAGACTGTCTTTTTTGTTCTGTGTACTGGTCCATGACTCTCTGAGATGCTATGGTAATACAAATAATAAATCTAGAGGTGGTAGTGAAACCTAGAGCAACCTACCCAATAGTCTTATTGTGGCTGGCATTGTTTGACTAACATTCTTTCCTTAACAAAAATATCATTCAATCGGCAAGCATCTTTGTCTACACTGGGCACGAATAGAGAATTCTTAACTCACCACCTCCTCCACCTCAAAAGCCTCCATTGATTCAGATTTGAACCCAAAACACATGCATTTCTCCTCCCAGCAGCTTACCAGCATGGAAATAACACAGTGGGCTAAAATCCAGCAAGTGCAGCTCTAATGATGTCAATGGAATTGCATGCACCTACTCCAGGTGAAGGTGGCCCATTACTTCAGATTTACTGCATGTGCGCTGCTTCCGAAATGGCTGCAGTAGATTCTGCTAACCAATCTAAATGTCATTTACAACAAGACTGTCAAATCTCACACCATGTTTATTGTAGACCTAACATTGGAAATGCCATAATAAAATAGCAAGCTCAATTTTAATCAAAAGCTTGTTATGTTTTTCATACTCCTAAATCTTCACTTTCAACATTGACTCTCTCTCTCTCTCTCTGTATATACACACACAACATCTGGAGCCACATCCTCAGCTACAGTAAACTGACATAGCTCTATCGAAGCCAATGGAGCTGCACCAATTTACACCATCTGAGGACCCAGCCCTTAGAGTTTATGAATTTGTTTAATCAATTCATAGCATGTCAATTGCAGTAGCAGGTCCTTGTTTATTTTTAAGCAAAGGAGCCATAACTTATGTAAAACTATCCGTTAGCATTACTCATTGCTGCTTCCTACAAAGATGCTGGTAACCATCATATCACTTCGCCATGGATAAATAAGATAAACTCTTTTAAAAAAGCAACAAAGAATCCCTGGCCTACTAGACTAGACTAACAGATGAGCTGCAGCATGAGCTTTGTGTGGTTTCGCCCACTTTCTTCAATGCAAGTCTATAAGGTGCCATTTTTCTTGTTGCTTTTAGACAGACAGACTAGATCTTTTAAAAAAAACAAACACCCAGAGAATACCAGAGCTAACCAAGTAAATAAGTGTTGTGCAGCAGCATTCTGACCCTCCCTAGACTTGGCCCCTGGCAAACGTCAAGGATCTGCAAGGTACCTTGAGTGAGAACATCCTGCCAGGGGGAGTAGATGATTCCCACTCACACACACACTTGCATGGACACACACGTAGACCCCAGAGCAGGAGTCTATTGGCAGACTTCAACTTCTATAGTAGGCTATAGAGCAGGGGTCAGCAACCTTTCAGAAGTGCTGTGCCAAGTCTTCATTTATTCACTCTGATTTAAGGTTTTGCATGCTAGTAATACATTTTAATGTTTTTAGAAGGTCTCTATAAGTCTATAATATATAACTAAACTATTGCTGTATGTAAAGTAAATAAGGTTTTTAAAATGCTTAAGAAGCTTCATTTAAAATTAAATTAAAATGCAGAGCCCCCCGGACCGGTGGCCAGGACCCGGGCAGTGTGAGTGCCACTGAAAATCAGCTTGCGTGCCGCCTTTGGCACGTGTGCCATAGGTTGCCTACCCCTGCTATGGAGTGAATGGCAGTTTCAGATCATTCAGGGCCAACAGTCATTTCCCACACTTTGAAGAATACATGGAAGCAAAGAAGAAGCCAGGTGTTATGTGTTCACAGTGGCACACCCTGCTGGAGCTGGGCAGATGCATTCTGCACTAGCTGGAACTTCCAGCTAGACTTCAAGACTAGCACTACGTAGACAGGGCCGGCTCTACCGTTTTTGCCATCCCAAGCCAAAAAAAAAAAAAGCCACTCAGACTGGACTGTGTCACCCCAAAAATGGCTGGAATGCCACCCTTTCACATGTGCCGCCTCAGGCACGTGCTTCCTCCGCTGGTGCCTGGAGCCAGCCCTGGATGTAGAGCACAGGATAGTGGTCTAACCTGGAGGTGACAAAGGCATGAATGAGCATTGTGAGGTCTACATTAGAGAGTACTAGTCACAATCTCCAGAATAGCCGTAGATGTAGGGTGACCATATTTCTCAAAGGCTGGGGCTGGCATTGCTGCTCATCCTCCTCCCCCACGTGTTCCTCCACACCCCACTTTTTTGACAAAAGTGGGCCTCTGTCCCGTTTGCTTTTGCCAACTGATCAAGTTGGCAAGAGCAAATGGGACAAGGGCCCACTTTTGCCAAAAATGTTGACATGGCCGGGACAGGGCTTAAAGAAAAGGACTGCCCCGGTCAAAACAGGACGTATGGTCACCCTACATAAATGGTGAAAGGTACCAGAGGCTACCCAAGAATCCAGGTGTAGCCCTGGTTCAAAGGGGATCAGCAGCTGCAACCTACGCCAGTCGGAAGCAGGCCTGCACCTTCAATAGACGGTACAGATACTAACTACAACTGCTCCCGGTGTTTTCCCATGCCAATAAGTAGTACTTCTGTTTTCTCCGGATGGTTTTGCAGCCAGTTTGCTGCCGCTCCCTGCATCAGCCAGAGCAACGAGGCTGTAGAATCTGGGTTTAAGGAAAAGGAGACATACCCCAGAAATATTGTTCAGATTTTCAGTGGAATAAACTGGCCATGAACTTTTAATTATTACATCAGAAAGCGTTGGTTTTACAAACACAAAGAAAGAAATTGCTCTGTTGATTTAAACTTTGCCCATTAACCCATTTTCTCTTACAGTATTTTAAATTAAGCTCTTATAAACCTTTGCTGGCACATGGCCCATGTTCCTTTCAAAAATATTTTTTTTGTAAAATATTGACTGTAAGTACATATTTGTTTTTAAAAGTACTGTTTGCTTCTGATGCAGGCTGAAGCTGTTTTTGTACAGGGACGGACGTATGTTTTCCTTTTCTTAGATACCGCATGACTGTGTAGGCAAATACAACAGCCATTATGGCTGCAATAATAGCTTCCAGGTAACCGTGGGATTAGAAAGGGATGGTTGGCTACGAGAGTGAGTTTATCCCATCTGTAGAGGCTCTAGGGCAGAGGTTTTGGTAGGGGAATACGATCCTTCTTAGCTGTGTGAATACTTGAACACATCTGACCCTGCACCTAAATGCTACCTTACAAACCACACGCAATGGATGGCAAAAAATCCTACACCAGGAACGCAGCAGTTGGGCTCGGTGGAAACACTTTGCACTTTCCATTTAAGAATCTCATACCCCTTTACAAATTTCCCAGTACCCTTGTGCAGAAGGTACCAGCAGGCCGTCGCAGAGATCCAGAGAGGCCCAGGCCACTTCCGGATTTTGAGGCCCCTAGCCATAATAAAAATTTAAAAATGACCTCACATGAAAACAAAATAAGGCACCAAAAAAAAAAAGAGTGAGACATAATTTGAATATTTTTTTTATTTAACAAATGCTTTTCTAGCCTTTTTTCTGTGCAAATGCACTAATTATTGAGGAAAAAAATATATCAAGTGTCTAAATTTGAGGCCCCCTTTGAGCTTGAGGCCCAGGCCAAATGGCCCTCCTGGCCCCCCCTCTGATTGGCCTTGGGTACCAGTATCCCCATTTTATAGACAGGGAAAGTGAGGGAAAGGAAGGTTTAGTGACTTGACTAGAAAGCCAGATAGTGACTGAGCTGAGACCAAAACTGACCCTCAGTTCTATACTGGAACCAATAAGTCACAGTGCCTCATTCCCATCTCAGTTGGCCACACCATGTCGTAACTGAGAAGTTCTATGTAGAAATCAGTGGTATAACATGGCCTAGTAGCTAAACAAAAATGTAGGCATGACAAATGACCCTGTTTGGGAGAGGCAGCAATTAATTCTTTTATTCTGAAGTAAAATATCTGTAGCGCTTCCATTCTGTCCCTCCTGTATGTTCTCCTGGCCCAGGATATTTCAATGGAGTTAAAAAAAGCCTTCCTGTTTCTCCGCCCCAGTTACTCTTATTCACAGCTTCAGCTTCTGAGAAGTGTGAAGTGGGCAACGCTCACCATGATAAAAATGAGCCAAACATTATCAAACCCTGTCTCTGCTCTGCCAGTGACGCCAGCCTCTGGAGCCCCGTAATTAAATAGTTTCCCACAAGTATCTTCGTGCTTTCTCCAGTGCCAATGGTAGTAACCGGCAAACTCACAATACTGTCCCCCTTCACCTTCCTCCTTAAAGCTCACTTCTGCTGCGATACCTCCAGATCACTCACCAGTGGCTAGACAGCTGGAGTGCGCGACCACTACTTAGTGCACTAGTCATGAGCATCTTGCAGCTACCTTCTGCTCCTGCAGTGTGTCTGACATATCTATTCCCATCATACATTGAGGGCTTGTTTGACTTGAAAGTTAATTCGGATTAAGATAGGGGGTGAATTTAAACTGCAATAGCTATTTCTGAATAACTCTGTATTTGGACACTTTTATATGTAGGGCCCTACCAAATTCAGGGCCATGAAAAACGCATTATGGACCGTGAAATCTGGTCTTTTATGTGCTTTTACCCTGTACTATAATGATTTCATGGGGGAGACTAGAGTTTCTCAAACTGAGGGTCCTGACCCATAAGGGAATTGAAGGGGGGGTCCGCAAGGTTATTTGGAGGGGGCAGTTGTTGCCACCCTACCACACCATGCCACCCTTACTTCTGCGCTGCTGCCTTCAGAGCTTGGTGGCCAGAAAGTGGCAGCTGCTGACTGGATCATCCAGTGGCCAGAGTTTATGGTCCTTTCTGTTTTCCTCACTAGGACTTAACTTCAACTTTTTAAAGAAGCCTTTTTCCTTCTCACTGCTTCTTTTACTTTGTTGTTTAGTCACAGTGGCACTTTTTTGGTTCTCTTACTGTGTGTTTTAATTTGGGGTATAAATTTAAGTTGAGCCTCTATTATAGAGTCTTTAAAAAGTTTCCATGCAGCTTGCAGGGATTTTACTTTTGGTGCTGTACCTTTTAATTTCTGTTTAACTAATCTCCTCATTTTTGTGTAGTTCACCTTTCTGAAATTAAATGCTACAGTGTTGGGACACTGTCGTGTTTTCCCTGCTACAGGGATGTTAAATTCAATTATATTATGGTCACTATTACCAAGTGGTCCAGCTATATTCACCTCTTGGACCTGATCTCCACTTAAGACTAAATCAAGAATTGCCTCTCCAGGACTAGCTACTCCAAGAAGCAGTCATTTAAGGTGTCTCTAGTTCACCCATCTTATTATTTACACTTCTAGCATTGGTATATAAGCACTTTAAAACATGTCACTTTTTAGCTGTCTCCCATTACATGATGTAATTGAATGAGACTTTTTCTCATTTGATGGTTTCTCATCAGATCCTACCTGTATTTTATCATCTTCCATCCTCTCCTCCTTACTAGGACATAGAGAATCTCCATTTGTAAATCCTCCCCTAAGGGATGTTTCTGTCTGAACCACATGCTCCTCTGCACCTGTCAGCTTTCCCTCAGCCCTTAGTTTAAAAACTGCTCTATGACCTTTTTAATGTTAAGTGCCAGCAATCTGGTTCCATTTTGGTTTCAGTGGAGCCCACCTTTGCTGTATAGGCTCCCCCTTTCCCAAAAGTTTCCCCAGTTCCTAATAAATCTAAACCCTACCTCCCTACACCATCGTCTCATCCATGAATTGAGTTAGACAGTTCTGCCTGTCTAACTGGCCATGTGCCTGGAACTGGAAGCATTTCAGAGAATGCTACCATGGAGGTCTTGGACTTCAATCCTAACAGCCTAAATTTGGTCTCCAGGACCTCTCTCCTATCCCTCCCTATGTCATTGGTACCTACATGTAACACGACCACCGGCTCCTCCCCATCACCAAACATAAGTCTACCTAGAAGCCTCGAGAGATCTGCAATCTTCACACCAGGCAGGCAAGTCGCCATGCAGTTCTCCCGGTTATCGCAAACCCAGCTATCTATGTTTCCAATGATCGAATCGCCCATTACTAATACCTGTCTCTTCCTAATAACTGGAGTTCCCTCCCCCAGAGAGGTATCCTCAATGCGAGAGGATACCACAACATCATCTGGAAGGAGGGTCGCAACTATGAGATCATTTCCCTCTACTCCAGTTGGATGTTCTCCTTCCCTGAGGCTTTCATCCTCCTCAACAGCACAGAGGCTGTCAGACCCCCACTCTCCTACTCCCCCTCTGTAAACTCCCTCGCAAAACTCCCCTGTTCGCTCGCTCCTCTGATCACTTAGGATTGGGTTTTTTACAGCCCTGGTCTTCCTGAGTGGCCCCACCTCCTGGATATGGGTTGATGAGTGCGAAAAGGGCTTAGGGATCAAAGCCTCATTAAGAAGCTCTCAGCCTTGCCTAGCAGGCCGCTAGCTCCGCACCCACACAGTCAGCACACAGTCCTCCAAACAAACAGAGCACATGGTATCTTTCAGTCCAGCAGCAAGCACACCACAACAAACACACCCCACACCCCACACAGAAACACAAACCACAGACAAACTTACCCCAACGGTCACGCCAATCACTCCTCCTTCACCTGGAGAAGTCCCTCGCAAAACTCCTGTTAGCCGCTCCTGTTTGTTAGCTCCTCCTGTTAAGTTTTTCAAAAACACTATGGAGAGAAAAAGTGACAAATAAATACCTACTGTGATTATAAACAGGCTGCTCATAGTATTATAAGGCTACTTATTACTTGGTTTACTTTTAGAGAAGCAAGGCGGGTGAGGGAATATCTTTTATGGGACCAACTTTTGTGGTGAGAGAGACACTTTGGAGCTTACACAGAGCTCTTCTTCAGCTCTTTGTTTACTTTTGACATCTCTCTGATTTGACTCTTGGATTTACACTGGGGCTAACAAGCTGTACACTATTCGCTAGCTGCTTAGGATGGATTGTGATGATGATTTATTATTTAGGTTGCAGTCACACCCAAACTGTGCTAGGGCGCTGTCTAAACAGATGGTACAGGACCTGAGGAGGGCGCAACCTAAAAATATCTTCCATCGTGTTTACTGCCTGTTTCCTACCTTTCCAGGGGATGGCAGAAAATGTGTTCTGTGTGGATCTGGCTGTACTAGAAAGCAAGTATTACACCAGGAGCCATCCACCATGTGGGGACGGTGAAGTTGGGCCTTTCGCCGAAACGGTAAGATACTTTCATATATTATACACAATACACCTGTTGCTTGGATTTTGCTTTAATCCTTGATTGTTTAGGCAGAACTATTCAGGTTAGCAAAGCCACATACGATGACAGGCCTGATAGCTGGTGCGGTCTGAAATCTACACAGGATGCAGGAGGGGAGGGAATCATGAAAAGAAAAATGTTTCTCGCCCTTCCTGCACAATGGCAAATAGTCCAGGTTTATTCTTGTTGAAAGGAATGTGATGTCTCAGTCATTGCGTTGTCTAATGAGCTACCAACGACGTCCATCTGTCAGCAGCCGCATTATTTGAAATGGCCTTTAATGACACTAGGTATATTAACACCCTGCCCTTGGCATTTGAGAGTTCAAGTCCTGGCTTAATTACACTGAGAAGGAATGTGATTTGGTGGATCACAGCAGTGAAGTCATAACAATCTGTATCAGCGCTGGCTTCTTTCTTTCTGAGGGGATGCAGAAATCCTGGTATATGGAATTTCACCCTCCACCCCACCCCAGCTGAGGATTGCCTTTGACTAGGGAGTGGGGAATAGGGAAGATCTCAGTCTCTTTCACAGGTGCCCTCTGTATGCAAACAACATTAGCACTTCCGTGGAGTGGTGCTTTACATCTCCAAAGCCCAAATAACTCATCTATTCATCTAGAGGTCATCAGCCTGCCCCCTTAGAAGTCAGAAGATGGACATTGACAATAGCTGGCGAATAGCCTTTTACTCTACCACCTCCTTCCTTTCTTTTCTATAATGCAGGTCAATGGAAGATGTCCGCTAAATAAACAAAATGTTTGTGGGGTGCTTTGTCATGGAAGCTACGGTAACAAACACATATATATTTTTTGCCTGTCCTGGTCTTTGATACCTACCACCCATGGTACAGAAGTCTGCTGCACAACCATGCCATTATAGATACTCATAGGCAACATGATTAGAGGCGGGTCTTCAGGAGGCATCTGAATCCAGACAGGTTAATAATGGCCTTGACATGCTCTGTGTGTGTGTTGGTAGGGAGAGGGGATGTTGTGTTGAGAGAGAGACAAATGATAAGAAGAAGGCATCAGTGGAGAGGAGGAGAGAGAGAGGAGGCGGAACAGATGAGTGCAGAGAGGGTGGAGAGGAATCATTCAAAGAGAGGGAGAATGTGGCTACAGTGACAGGCTAGGTCACCAGTGTCCGTTCAGAGTGCCTCATGTTTATTGCTCCAGACAGCGTGGAGTCCATGTCTGCTAAAGTCAACATGAAAATTAAAAGTTATACTAAGCAGAAAAGACTCACTTTCTTTAACCCAACATAAGGAAACTAAAATGTTCCTATAACTTTATTCACCCACTCTGCACATTGTTCCATCGCCCTAAACCAAAATCCCACTTCTGAGAACTGTGTAAGTCTTGTACAGGGGTTTTCATTTGGGTTTATCATATTCTGCATCTGGTTCCCCAGACTAAGGTGTTGCCTTTTTCCGGGTGGGAATCAGGAAAGAGAAAATCCAGTTTCGCCATCCTCCCTGTGGCCATCCAACAGCATTGATGTCTATCCTGTCACCACGGACTTTAACAGGATGGGACCTCCCATCATTTGTATGTGCAACTCTGTATGTGCAAATTGAGAAGTTTGCAAAAGAGCCAATTGTTTCTAAGCAGCAACTACGTATTCTTATGAGTAGTTTATTTCACGTAATAAACTAAAGATCAAATCCAGCCCAGAAGTAAAAGTACATTTCTCCTCCCATTGACCTTAGTGGGAATGACATCTGCTCACACCAATGTTGAACTTGGTTTCAGAGTCTTAGCAACAATGTACAGTTTCAGTACAGTGTTCTAGGTTTCCTAAAACTTTGTAAATTTCAGGCTTTTGGCTCACATTATCATGCAGAATCATGTAAATGAGACTGACTGACTGACACAAGCATCATAAGACACGAGCCTCCAAATGTAATTTTTACTCCTCTCTTGAAAAACCTTTAGTAGAAGAAGAATCTAACGTATTTTCAAGTGTCCCGAACACTAATCTTCCTCTTTCAACTGGGGAGATGAGTCAGTGATCTGTGGCTAGTCATGCAGTGACAGCATGATCAATAAGCCTTGGGATGAGTGGAACTTTGGAAACCATCCATATCTTGAAACAGGGTGTTTCAATTTAAGGAACTACAAGTCTCTTGGGACATCACAGCAGCCAGTTTTGTTCCTTTCCCCTAGTCAAAAGTTGTGTGATTTTCCACATTTATAGGTTGTCTTGCATTTTCTTGGGCTGCTATGTTGTTCAGTGGGAGGGGAACAGTGCAGTTTCATCCGTGGGTGTTTGTTTACTTAGCTGGTAGGCATGTTTGGTTTGGAGGGCTTGTTTGTGTAATCTGAAGATTCGCTGGATTTGTTTCAGTACCTGCTGGCCTGCAATCCTTTTAAAGTCATTAAAAATGTAACTCATGTAACTGTGTGAGCAACTGTCAGTATTGAGCAACTGTCAGAGCTGGCAACCCCAAAACCAGAAACCCAACTGGAGAATAAATGGAGTCAATGGTCACTAACTTCAGCCACAATAGGTAGACATGTGTGTCCACTGCCATAATTGCCACTCATCCCATTATGGATGGAGCTTGCCCTCTGTTCTTCTAGTTGGACCAGCAAGACCTTATAGTCCCCTGAAATACCTGCAGGGCTGGTGCAATAGCCGTGGTGATGGTTGCTCTGCAACGTGGCATCAATTGCATGGCAACATATGCCTCGAGGTTTTGCATCCGAAGAAGTGGGTATTCACCCACGAAAGCTCATGCTGCAAAACGTCTGTTAGTCTATAAGGTGCCACAGAATTCTTTGTTGCTTTTACAGATCCAGACTAACACGGCTACCCCTCTGAAGGTTGAAAAGGTTGCATTTATAGTAAGGAAACCAGAAGGACAGGACCTACATGTCAGGACAGAACAACATGTGGCAAGATTCAATACGGGGTTGGAAACCTCCAAATCAGAAAATATGTTATTGCTACTGGCTGCAGAATCAACACATGCCAGAGAAAATGAGGAAATGGGAAGAAAAAAGTCAAAATCAAAACCCCCAAACCAGACAACCTCATATAATTTTCTCCCTGGGAAAAAAAAAGAGAATCATGCAGGACGAGTGCCAGTCATGTTGCTCAATGCCCTTCTGGAAGGTACTCGGATAATTCTGATGATGATGAGGGTGGGATAAGATCAGGAATTGAATCTAACGTAACCAGACAAAAACCACTTCTCCCACAGAATGGCTCCTAATCATAAGGACATGTATGAAATTCTGAAATTATTTTATGTATTATTTTTAAAGCTCCCAAGTCACTTGGATCTAAAAATGGGAAGATGACGTCCCCCTTCCCCCCTCACACACAAATACACACAGTTTAAACCAAAACTGCACTAGGCTGGATACAAAAGGCCAGCAGAATCTGGTAAGGAAAAAGCAGTCTCTAATGCAGGGACTGGAAGTGTTCTGTAGTGCAGGAGATGGTCCAAGTAGTTGATTAAACACTTAATGTGCTGTTGTTAAATTTCTTTCTGGTGTACACACTATTGTGTGTGCCTGATTTATAAAAAGCTACCGTACTTGAGCTAGGAAGCATCATCTAATGATTCAAGCCTAAGGGTATGTTGACATTGCAATAAAAGACCCATGGCACAGCCCTGGGTCACCCCACCAAGCAGCAAGCAAGCAGCCTTCCCCAGTGTCTCAGGGTCTGCTGCACAAGCCTCCCTGCCCTGACCTCTACTTCATCCAAAGTCTTCCCCTGGGCCTCTCCCTTATCTACCCTAGAACTCTACCGGGTCATATGACTCACTAGAACCATGTGACCTTCTTCATTTTCCCCATTTGGAGAGGAGAGCTGGCTGTCACTGGTGGGACTGAGGCCCGTCTCCCCTTAAAGGACTAGCCATCAATACTGACATTTTAGAAATTTGAATAAAAAAGTGACTTGTAGAACGGACAATGCACTGAAGATATAATGCATCATATGAGTGGTAGGGGCTTTATAATTTTAATTATATGGGCCCATAATATCTGAGATAATATTTAACTTACATGGGCAGCATAATATCTGACAACTTCACAAACTTAATTGACTTTATCCTTGCAACATCTCTGAGAGAGGAACTGACACACAGAGACCAAGTGCCAATTCCCACCTATTTCAATACCTTGACAAATCTGCCCCAGGTAACTTAGCCAAGCTCAAACAGAAGTCTGGAGCAAAAGCAGGAAAAGTCAAATCTATTGAGCCCCAGTGCACTGCCTCAACCACAAGACTATCTAGTACTTCAGACACAACAGCTGTTTCAAAGGGTGTTTAGAATAATGTTAGTTTGCTGTGTGAACTATTTGTTTTATTTCTCCATTTCAGTTTCAATCTGTGAACATCAAAAGGAAGGTCTGTCCCAGGTTCTTGGTGCCCAACAGAATAGCTAAAATACAATTAAACCAGGACAAAAACAGCAGTAGCTACTGCTGGGGCCTTTCTTTGCACAAAAACAAGGTACCCCCAAACATTCTCCCCCTTAGTTTCTCAAATGCTTTTCTCGCCATTAAAATTCCCCATCTCTATCCAGCCCCAGCAAACCTCAGGCCTTCACCAAATGCCTGCCCAAATATATGGGCTTTACAACATGCAGGAAAGGCCAGCAGATTCAAGCTATTCAGACCAAGGTGGGGACTGAAATTCAAAGTCCAAAGGACCCTCACAGACAAGGGAAGGGATCATGAAGAAGGAGCCTTGTCACTCAAGCACCTCCACTGATCTCCACTATAGCAGTATCAAATGGTAGAAAGAGATATGTCTCATGCAGATAGCTCTCAAGCCATTAAAGGGTGTACAGGTCAAAAACAATACCTGAAAGGTAACCTTCAAGAAACCGGCTGGGACCAATGCTCTGTGCAATACCACCCACATGCTGTGATCCTCCTGGACTCAAATATTTTCCCATTTGACTGCACATTAGTTGTTATGTGAATATGTTTGCACTCTGTCTCAAAGTTTGTTTTATTAAGTTGGGTACATTACTGTACAGATGGGGCAATGTGGATTGCAAAATGTGGGATGAGTTGCATTCTGTATGCTAAGGAGGGAGTTGTTTAAATTCTGCCTGTTGGGCACCACGGACTATGACAGATTAACAGATATGGCAAGGTTAATTCACAAGACTCACAGATTCGAAGGCAAGAAGGTGAAAGTAAGCCGGTACGGGCCGGTATGTCATACTGGTAAAAAGTGGCCACCGGTACCAGCCCGTACTCAGCTGACTTTAAAGCGCTGCTGCGGCAGCACTCTAAGGACCCTGCTTAAAACGCCGCCACGGAAGTGCTTTAACGTCACTGCCCCTTTTGTCTCCCCCCCACTCCGGGCTGCCAATGGGGGGATGGCAAAAGGAGCAGCTGCCCCTGGGCCATGATTTAAAAGGGCCCTGGGCTCCGGTTGCTCCTGCCACTACCGCAGCAGCAGTCAGAGCCCCGGGCCCTTTAAATCCCCACTGGAGCCCTGGAAGGCACAGGCCAGGCAGTGCGAATGGGCTGGATGGGGTACGCTGATCCCCAGTCTGCCCCTTCCGCCCAAGACCCCGCCCCTTCTGGGGCCCGGAGCCAGGCCCCGTACTAGTAAGTGTTAAATGTTACTTTCACCCCTGTCTCCAGCCCAGTTTTACAGACCTAGCAAATTCAGCTAAGCACTCAGAGAGATTTATCTGCAGATAACAGAATTAAATTTTTGAACCTTTTGAAATCCACTCCTCATTTATTTTGATTCTGAAGCTAATTACCTAACTCCTTAAAAGGGCTTAATAGACATATAGATTAATACATTTTAAAGCCAGAAGGGACAAATTTGAAATAGTTGTGTGTGAGGAATTTGATGACAATATATATCTCCAGATCAGTGGCACCGCTATGAGCACCCGCATGGCCCCACAATATTCCAATATTTTTATGGCCGACCTGGAACAATGCTTCCTCAGCTCTCGTCCACTCACGCCCCTTCTCTACCTACGCTACATTGATGACATCTTCGTCATCTGGACCCATGGGAAGGAGACTCTGGAAAAATTCCACCACGATTTCAACAGCTTCCACCCCACCATCAACCTCAGTCTGGACCAATCTACACGGGAGGGCCGCTTCCTAGACACCACGGTGCAAATAAGTGATGGTCACATTAACACCACCCTATACCGAAAACCTACCGACCGCTATGCCTACCTTCATGCCTCCAGCTTCCATCCCGGGCACACCACACAATCCATTGTCTACAGCCAAGCACTGAGGTACAACCGCATCTGCTCTAACCCCGCAGACAGAGACCAACACCTACAAAATCTCCACCAAGCATTCTCAAAACTACAGAACCCACACGAGGAAATAAGGAAACAGATCAACAGAGCCAGACGTGTACCCAGAAGCCTCCTACTGCAAGACAAACCCAAGAAAGAAACCAACAGGACTCCACTGGCCATCACATACAGTCCCCAGCTAAAACCCCTCCAACGCATCATCAGGGATCTACAACCCATCCTGGACAATGATCCCACACTTTCACAGGCCTTGGGTGGCAGGCCAGTCCTCGCCCACAGACAACCTACCAACCTGAAGCATATTCTCACCAGTAACTGCACACCGCACTATAGTAACTCTAGCTCAGGAACCAATCCATGCAACAAACCTCGATGCCAACTCTGCCCATATATCTACACCAGCGACACCATCACAGGACCTAACCAGATCAGCCACACCATCACCGGTTCATTCACCTGCACGTCCACCAATGTAATATACGCCATAATATGCCAGCAATGCCCCTCTGCTATGTACATCGGCCAAACTGGACAGTCCCTACGGAAAAGGATAAATGGACATCAATCAGATATTAACAGTAAACAGCAGATGCAAGAGAAGACCAACGTAGTGGCAGCCACGTCATCACAGGTTGGCCTCAACATCCACAAGGACAAGACCAAGATCCTTAGGATCAATTCCATCAGCAACGACCCAGTCACACTGAATGGAAGCCCCCTGGAAGAAGTGCAGTCCTTCACCTACCTAGGTAGCATCATCGACCAGCAGGGTGGCACAGACGCAGACATCAAAGTAAGGATTGGTAAGGCAAGAGCAGCCTTCTTACAGCTCAAGAACATCTGGAGCTCCAGAGAGCTGTCTTTGGCAATAAAGATTCGACTGTTCAACTCCAACGTGAAATCAGTCTTACTGTATGGAGCTGAAACCTGGAGGACAACCAAAACAACCACCAGGAAGATCCAGACCTTCATTAATAGCTGCCTCAGAAGGATTCTCCAGATCCGCTGGCCAGACACCATCAGTAACATCCACCTCTTGGAGAGGACCCATCAACTCCCAGCAGAGGAAGAAATTAGAAGGAGAAGGTGGGGCTGGATAGGACATACACTACGCAATCAGCCAACCAACATCACCAGACAGGCACTGCAGTGGAACCCACAAGGCAAGCGGAAAAGAGGCCGCCCAAGAAATACCTGGCGACACGACCTTCAGGTTGATAGCAAAAAAATGGGCTATACCTGGAACCAGCTAGAGCGAATGGCCCAGGATAGAAGACTATGGAGATCTGTGGTTGGCGGCCCATACCCCGGTTGGGGTGACGGGCATGAATGAATCAGATATTAGGAATGGCAATATACAAAAACCTGTAGGAGAACACTTCAACCTCCCTGGCCACACAATAGCAGATCTTAAGGTGGCCATCCTGCAGCAAAAAAACTTTAGGACCAGACTTCAAAGAGAAACTGCTGAGCTTCAGTTCATCTGCAAATTTGACACCATCAGCTCAGGATTAAACAAAGACTGTGAATGGCTTGCCAACTACAAAACCAGTTTCTCCTCCCTTAGTTTTCACACCTCAACTGCTAGAACAGGGCCTCATCCTCCCTGATTGAACTAACCTCGTTATCTCTAGCTTGCTTCTTGCTTGCATATATATACCTGCCCCTGGAAATTTCCACTACTTGCATCCGCCGAAGTGGGCATTCACCCACGAAAGCTCATGCTCCAAAACGTCTGTTAGTCTATAAGGTGCCACAGGATTCTTTACTGCTTTTACAGATCCAGACTAACACGGCTACCCCTCTGATACTTGACATCTTTGAGAAAGATGCCCAGCCTTGATTTAAGGACTTCAATCTGCTATTGTAGAGGATCCACTACAATCTTTGGTGAATTGTTTACAAGTTTAATTACACTCACTGTTAAAAATGTCTTCCTTATTTCCAGTTTGAATTTGTCTAGCTTCACCTTTCAGTCATTGGATCTTGTACCTTTATCTGCTAATATTTTAAGAGGCCCAGTATGTCCACACCAAACCACTGTTTATGGTTTTTGTTTGCTAGAATTACGTGCCCTTTGCTGCTAGCATATAACACTCTGAACAATGCCAACCAATTTCTTCAAGGAATACCTGGTTCACCTCACCACAAATAACTCCACGCCTCATTTTACATCTAAAACTATTTGTCTAGTTCAGGGATTGGCAACCTTTGGCATGTGGCTCGTCAGGGTAAGCCCCTGGTGGGCCGGGGCGGTTTGTTTACCTGCCGGGTCCGCAGGTGCGGCTGATCCAGATCAGTGGGGACTCCAGGAAGTGGCGCAGGCCGAGGGATGTGCTGGCCCAAAACCACTTGGGCCACTTCCCACAGCCCCCATTGGCCTGGAACGGTGAACCGTGGCCAGTGGGAGCTGCGATCGGCTGAACCTGCGGACGCTGCAGGTAAACAAACCGGCCCAGCCCGCCAGAGGCTTACCCTGACAGGCCATGTGCCAAAGGTTGCCAAACCCTGGTCTAGTTTATTATTCTGCCCCTATTACTGTATTATCTGGGCTTCTTCTTACAGTGTTGATAGCGTCGTGTTTTTGTTTGTCTTGTGTATCTTGGGACTTGATCCTGGCATCCTTATGTGTTTAGTACCACTAATTTAAATGTGACTGTAGATGCGAGGAATGGTTACAGGATTTTGCCCTTGGCTTGTTAGCACAGAGGAAAGGGGAACATGTCTTACTCCACTGGCCAAATCCCCAATCCTCTGTATTCCTTATTCCAATAAAATTTCCACTGAAGGCAGTTGGCTGCACTGACTTGGGATCAAATTCTGCTTTCATATACAGCAGAGTAAATTTAGAGTAAGTGTACTGAAGTCATTGGCATTATTCCAGTTTTACCGCAGGATAACTGAAATCTGAATAAACAACGAGAAGTTCTTGTGGCATTTTAGAGACTAACAAATTTATTTGGGCATAAGCTTTTGCCCAAATACATTTTTTAGTCTCTAAGGTGCCACAAGGACTCCTCGTTGTTTTTGCTGATACATACTAACACGGCTACCACTTTGAAACCTGAAATCTGAATGTATTGTAATCCATAGAGTTAGGAACCTATGTACCCACTGCTACTGCCATTGAAGTCAGTGGCAAAACTCACATAATAATTAGTTCACTGATTTTGACCCCATGGAACTGATTTTGATTTAATTTATGGCAGGCTAATTCCACTGATCTTGTTGGACTTACTCCTGATTTACAGCAGAGTGAGATGAGCCTCACACCTCAGGATTTCGGTGGATTGGGCCCATATACAATACTTCTGAATTCTGCAATATAACTCAGCAGTAGGACTTGTTTCTCTCATGCACTGCACTTCACGGTAAACAGAGTTCCTAAAACTGTCTTACATTTTGCTGATGCTATCTTCTTTTTAGCAGATTTTGCAATGTCCTACCTGATAAAATTTACTTTGGCTAATATTAATCAGCAAGTTTCATGTTCTAACATATTTACTTTTCTTTTTTCATTGTTTGCAGTAGCTTCTTGGAACTGGGACAAATATTAATCCTGCACTTATGCAAATTTTTGTTGTGGTATATTATATAAACGAGACTTTCCTCTAGCTTCTTCCATCTTGGCATTAGAACATTGTTCCTAGCTCTGTTATACTGAAAGGGAGCAGCTGTTCTCATTGTGCCATGAAGGTGTTAGTAGCTTTACTATTGCTTGTGCAGCTCCTAAGCTGCAAAGCTGTACCCTTTGATCCCTCTCATCCCCTGCATCTACGGTTCCTTGACTGTGATGACCCAGAGTCTGAAGAAGCAGCTGCCATAGCTGTGGACTACATCAATGCCCATAATCATCATGGATACAAGTATGCACTGAACAGCATTGAGAAGATCAAGGTGTTGCCCAGGGTAAGTGCTACATTAAAAAAAGGAAAAATTGCAGTGAGGTTGTCTGGGAAGTCGAATGCTTCAGACACAAAAGGCTTAGAAATGATTGATGAGATAAATGTAAGTGAGGGCGTCAGCTGGTGTAAATCGGCCTGGCCTCATTGATATCAATGGAGGTACTCCGATTTACACCAGATGAGAATTGGGCCCATTATCTTTAGGATGGAATGTGTCTCTTTAAAAAGAGAGACAGGTGTTGAGCAATATTAATATAGTAATATGAGGGGCCCAATTTACAAATGTGATCTCCTTGTTATGGCAGATTGGCCTTTAGACACATAAAATGCTCATTTATGTGCCTACCAGTGAATCTGGGCACCCGCATTGTGAGGATTACCCTTGCGAGGTACGTAAATGTTGTTTGGTTAAATTTATTCCTAGTGTAGCTCCACTGACATTAATGGTGTTACACCAGGTCTGAATTTGGCCCAGTATCCTCCCTGTGCAGATGGGGAAACTGAGAATAAGCAGTTGTGGCCTGAATTTTCATTTATGTGACGAGCCTTTTACATCACTGTAGCAATGTCCACTCAGGATGTAACTGTGCAGCAAGCTGGTGCCCTGTAGATTCACACTCTGGCTTGCCACACAATAATTCACCAGGCCAGCAGGGCCTAATTCTCCTCTTACTCATACTCATTTTACACCAGTATAACTCCATTGGCTGTAGGGGAATTATTCAAGTGTAAACCAAGAGTAAGTGAGAAAAGAATCAGACCCCAGATATGACCCCCAATGCCACAGACAGAATCAGTGACAGAGCCAAGCTTAGAACTCAGGAGTATCTGAGGCCTAGTTTTGTGCTCAGATGACTAATGCTGTAGCTGAAAAAGTGTAGGTGTAGCTGAAACAGGTCCTGCAGTCCTAAGGCAATGGGGGCGTCTGAGCCAATGCTCAGCAGCTGTAATTCAGCATATCTCCATTGAAGTTAATGGAACTAGCTCAGTATTCACCAGCTGATGATATGTTCTTTTGCCTAAGTGAACCTATCCTGGCAAGCAGTTTGTCAGGTACCTTGCCTAACACTATGGAATTACTCAGCTGTAGTTTTCGTGCCAGCAAAGCTGCATGTCACTTTTAAAGGACTGTCAGACAGTAGGAAACTAAATGACTCAGGAGAACTGGGTTTGGTTTCTGATTTCTTCTTCTTACAACCCACTATATTCAGATTGGTCACTTTAGACACTTGGGGCCCATTTCTGAGCTGGTGCAAATCAATATGGCTCCTCTGATGTCTATGCACCTATGTGGATTCACACCAGCTAAAGATCTGGCGCGTCTTTTTTCTAGAGTTCAACATTATGGAGCAGTTCCTGGTCTCAGCTACCCTAGTGAAAACCTAGAATTATTCAACTAAAATCAGCAACAGGGACTAGAATTTAGCTCAATGGGAGAAATCCGGTGATGTTTACAGAAGTAATTAGTGAAAATAACTTTTTTCCTTCCAGAGGCCTACTGGAGAGATATTTGACCTCGAACTTGACTTATTAGAGACTGTATGCCACATCGTGAACCCCTTGCCCGTTGAAAATTGTACCGTAAGGCCATTGACAGATCACGTAAGTGTCTGAAATTATCATTAGCTCTGTGGGTAAATGTGAATTATATGTGTTGATTATAGCAGAGCAAGACAAGCTTTCACTGGGTATTTCTCTTCTTCCAGGGCAAAAGTCTCCTCTGAGATCAGCTTTGTAAAGCTCATATCGTAAAGGTCAAAGCTGATATTCTGCTCTCCTTATATGCATAGATAATAATAATATTTGGCATTTTACTTTTCTCTGATGGCTTCCATTCAAGAAGATCGATACGCTTCCCAAATACTCATTAGTTAAACCTTCCAATACCTCTGTGAAACAGATTAACATCATCCTCATTTTACAGGTATGGGAAACTGAGGCACAAAGAGATTAAAGTGACTTGCTGAATATCCCACAATAACTCGGTGGCAGAGCCAGGAATAGAAGCCAGCTATTCTGCCCTAAAGAGCTGCCCTCCTTCCTCCAAACAAAGGGAAAAATCAATGGCAAATCCACACACATCATAGGAAAAAAACAGCTAATTAACAAATTTGACCACTACCATGCATATCAGACAGGAGGCCAGTGTTCTAAGAGAGCTAGTGCAAAATTAGAGCCTTAAGAAAGACATTTACATATCTCCACACCACGACACTGATACAGAGTGAGGGGAAGCTGGCTTTCTTACTGCATGGATGGAAAAACCTCTAGTTTACTTCCCAAAGTCAGCAGCAAAAGCCGTTGATGTCCTTGACGCGCACTGTAACCATCCAGGGAGCCCATTCTGTTAATCTTTTGTTAAGTTCCTCACTTACATTCTTTCTCCATCAGTCTCCATGGGTATACACCTATCCTGCAGCTGGGAGGGAGCCTCGCTCCCAGCTTGGCTAGACAGACTCGCTCTAGCTGGGCTCAAGCTAGTGCACTGAAAGTAGCATTGTGGATGTTCTGGCTCAGGCCTTCGAGTCCACCCAACCCCCTAGGCTTCATGGCCCAAGCTGCAGCCTAAGCCAGAACATCCACACTGCTATTTTTAGTGCGCCAGCTTAAGCCCTGCTAGCGTGAGTTTGTCTAGCCAGGCTGGGAGGCTTCTTCCCAGCTACAGTACAGAGATAGCCTAAGAAAACACAGACTGGCCCTATCCACGTATGGTTACAATTGTGAACGCAACCAAAATGTTTCTAGCGCCCTTCCCCTGAAGGACTCTCCCCTACCCCCCATGTTATAACTGTGGAAGTGTCTAGGGGTGTGGAGAGAGGTGGAGAATAGATGGCTAAACTATAACATAGTTCTCAGGAAAGGATCTCTGTTTGCACAGGTCAGGGAGTCGGGGCTGCTGTTGTTTCTGGAATGGTTTCAACCACAGCCTGTTCCAGGCCAAAGAGTTCAGTGTGTTGCAACGCTGGTGGGGAACCATGAAGGACTGCAATGCAAACATCACTTAAAAGCGTGGTGCCCTTTCTTTCTCCCAGCCATTCAAATATGAGCAATCACCACCTTCATGCTGAGACTACCTTCTCACCCTCCCTCACCCCCTATAGTTCCACCCCCACCTCACCCCCTGATTATCTCTTGGATTTCCATCTGGTCTTGTTATGCCACCTTTCAACAGGAGGGAAGGGCACTAGAGTACTTTTAATCAAATATCATAGAATTCAAGATCAGAAGGGACCAAATATCGATCCGATCTGGGTAAAACTTTCCACATACACAGCCTGTGCACATTCTAAGGCATGTATGCGCTCAGGATTCAGCCATCAGTAAATCCCAAGTTGTAGACAAGGGAAACTGTGATTTGCACCAGCTGAGCTCACCCTCGCATAATACTAAGGTAAGCTTCACCAGTGCAAACCACAGCTTTCCTTGGCTGCACCTGAGGCTTGTATTGGTGCAGGTACACCAGTGGCTGGCCACTAGGGTGACTAGACATCCCGATTTTATAGGGACAGTCCTGATTTTTTAGTCTTTTTCTTATATAGGCTCCTATTACCCCTCACCCCCTGTCCTGATTTTTCACATTTGCTATCTGGTCACCCTACTGGCCACCCATGGTGGAATCAGAGCAAATCCCAAGTTCAGACAAGGCTAAAGTCCTTAAGTAAGGCTTAATGGAATCTTAAGTGACCCTCTGCATAGGGGTGAATTTCACCTCTTATGACCATTGGGACCAAACTGAAAACCTTTCTGAGACAAAACAAGTGAATGGGAGTTCTGCCTGAGTGAGGGCTGAGTGGAAAACAGAGCCAGAATTTAGCTTGTTGTTTCTAGTGATGGGCCCAAGCAACACAGTTCAGGGCTGGGTCTGAATCCACAGTCAGCACATTACGTTGCCACCATACCAATGACTAGCAAAGGGCTATGGGAGCATTAGTGGCGGCTCTGCAGGAAGCCTTTGTTTACAAATAAGTGTGTTGAAAGTGTTTGCTTTCTTGGAACATGTTTATTAGAGAAAGACTTGAACTAAACTCCTGGTCCTGGAGACCTCTTAACTACCAAGAATTTTGACATCCAGATTTGGATCCAAATTTTGCAGCCCAGGGTCTACCTCTGCCTTTTATAAACCACACACCCTGGGAATGGTTTGGCAGGCACTCAAGCAATCAGACTGGGTTTGCCAGGAAAACACCATGCCAAGCCTCATTCCCCTTCACTCACTAATAAAATATTTGTCCCCTTCTAATCCTGCTTCCTTTCTGAGAAGTTGTTACTTACATGAATGATGTAACCCTTTGCTTTTGTACCTCCAGGTTGTTGAAGGTGACTGTGATGTTAAATTGCTCAAGTTGGATGGACGCTTTTCTGTATTATCTACCCAATGTCACTCAACTCCAGGTAAAGTCTTTGTTCTTTGTCAGGGTTTATGCTTGGCGGTGGTGATGGGGAAACAGGAATATTATCATCAACTCTGGGGGTGTTTATGGTTCTCTAGACCTTCTGCTTCTAACGTGTTGCAAAGTGAGGTGTATAAACATTCTGCGATTGAAGTTAATGGGCTTCCCAAGACTTGCTGTCTTAGAAGTCCTTTTTCTCCCTGGTAAATCCACTAGCAAGGAAGGATGGTCTCAGGCTGTGAAAGACCCACATTCAAGTCCCTGCTCTCCAGTGATCTTTCTGAGTGACCTCAGGCAAGTCACTAACCCTCTCTGCACCTCAGTTCCACATCTGTACAATGAGGCTGATAATGGTTCCTTACCTCAGGAGATGGGCACTGCTAGGATAGCTTGAACTGACGCTCTATGGACGAGGTAATATCCTTTAATGGACCAACTTCTGTTAGTGAGAGTTTCAAGCTTACACAGAACCTGAAGAAGAGCTCTGTGTAAGCTCGAAAGCTTGTCTCTCTCACCAACAGAAGTTGGTCCAATAAAAAATATTACCTCCCCGACCTTGTCTCTCTAATATTCTGGGACCAACATGGCTACAGCAACACTGCATACCCTATAACCAAATTGGTCATGGGATATGTGGACAAGGCCATTATCCTATGAATTTATCCCTCTCTCTTTACTCGTGTTCATCCTGAGAGTTGAGATCTGCTCGGGCCATCTCTGGAGCAGATCCCAAGTTTGAGCTTGAGGTGGCTGACAGCAGGGCATTTTCACTCATGCCTCTGGAATTTGCTTCCTTGTTAGTCTGCCGTTGCCTGCGTTTGTTGACCTTCACAGCACTTTGCAAGGTTCAGCGTATTTTCTAAGCTCAAAAATTTCAAAAGGAGCCATTGAAAAGTGTCTCCATTTTGGGGTGTTCATCTTAAGACACCTTGGGCCTGATTTTCAGAAGTGATGAGAAGCATTGCTCCAAGGAGCCCCTACAGTGTTGCTCCCCTGTATTAGAACTGGGTGTTTTGTGAGAGGGAGAGAAGAGCTAATAAGCTGCTCTGGGACTGGGTGTTGAGCCAGAAGGAACAGAGCAGGGTCAGAAGCCGCAACCAGAACAGCAGCATCAGGAAGGGGAGTAGAGTAGGAAAGCAAGTTGCTCCTTGCTCCCACTGCCTGGGGTCCCTGGGGTGGTTCTAGTTACCTAGAGATTTTGTTGCTTTCTCAGCCAGAGGTGTACCATCGAACTGCTGCCCCAGAGTGACCCATTACTCACGTAGACTTGTGCAACCCCAGTGAAGTCAATGGAATTGGACAGCTGTAGTTATAGACAGTATCTAGTACCTTTTTTCCCATCCACTCATTCTCCCTCCCTGGCAAATTTCATAAGAGAAGCACTAATTTTAGTCAGAGAGAAACACACACTCACACACAATCCGAATTCCAGTAATTTAGAATCTCATTTAATTTCTCTCATATTCTTTCAGCAATAATAATGGGCTAAATGCTGAAGCCCACTCATTTTCACTTAGACAAACTCTCATTGGTGTCACTGGTAGTTTGTCTGAGTGAGGATGGATTAAAACTGAATAACAACCTGGAGAGCTACTGAAGATCAGGAGAAATTTTTTTAAATAAAGACTTCAGGAGCTGGCATGCTAAAGCACACCCCACCCCCAATCTGTGCAAGGCTGCCATCTCTGGGCCAGAATTCAGTGATTCTTTCCCATAACACACCACCACCAGCTGCACAGTTTGGAACAGGGTATAAAAATAATACCGTATCCCACAGAACAGATCTACAACGCATTCAAGTATCACCTGTAATCTTGTCAAAACATAACCTGTCTTGTTTCATCTACAGACTCAGCTGAAGATGTTACTCAAATCTGCCCCGACTGTCCAACATTAGCACTTTTAAATGACACTCAGGTGATAACTGCGGTTGACCTTGCACTCGCTCAGTATAACAGAGGACAGGATGGTGCCTTCTTTAAACTCCTTGAAATTGGACGAGCTCAAATTCAGGTAACTGTTGAAGCTATGATCCTTGCTATATTACAAACGAGAACATCCCTCCTGCAGTTATTATGCAACGCACATTTGCTTGTGTTTGCAAACAAGTTTGGCTTGCACTAAACCTGGTGTTATTTTCCCAAGAGTTCTGTGGCAGCTAGCCACGTGATTCCCACAGACTTCAGAGGGAGACACAGAGCTAAAACCTACATGGATCTCTTAGAAAATTCACCCCTTTATATTTCCTTGGCAGTTCTGTAGTTCCATGCTTCAAAGACAATTAAATGGTATTCATGTTTTATCAGCATTTCCCAGACATTGTCGATGTCGAGTTTGCCATTGTTGCCACTACCTGCTCAGCGAAAGATGCCCAGGAACATGTGGGTGACTGTCAGCTGCTGCCTAAGGATCAAGTTGTAAGTATGCTGAGACTTTAGCCCTGATCAATCCAACTCAGAAGTTGAGATGAGCCAGCTTATATTGGACCTGATTCTGTAAAGACCCTACATGGATATAGGGTGCAAAGGGCGTATCCTGTCCATGACATGATTTCCAAGACCATGTCAAATCTTTTCCCCCCTTTATCATACAGGAGTTATACTTTGATGTACTCTAGTGGAGACCGTTTTAAAAGGGTGAGGCCAGGGGAATCGTTTGCACAGAACATTTTATTAAACATGGTGCGTGTTATCCTTTATTATCTGTACTGCACTAGCACCCAGAGACCCAGCCCTGTTGTGCTAAGGCACTGAACAAACACACCACAAAATAACAGCCCCTACCATAGGTGCTGACTCCGGGGTGCTCCGGGGCTGGAGCAGCCACAGAAAAAAAATAGTGGGTCTCAGCACCCACCAATCACCCGCTGACCAGCTGCTTGGTGATGATTGGGAGGCGCTGGGGGGAAAGGGAGGAGCGGGGTGGGAGGGAAGAGGCAGAGCAAGGCTGGGGCCTGGCAGGAAGGGGTGGAGTGAGGGCAGGGCCTCGGGGCACAGCGGGGGTGGAGCACCCACCTGGAAAGAAGAAAGTCGGCGCCTGTGGTCCCTACCCTGAAGTGCTTCAGACTACGTGTTGTTAGTGCACTTTATTTTGATACCTAAGCTCTATAGCACCTTACGATCAAATACTATATGTACTCAGCTCTTCATCTTTCTCATCTATAGCAATTAACTGCAGTTTTACAGTGTGGGTCTTTTAGCTGGCTGTCCATGCAACCCTCCTTGCATGCACACATGGACAGTTGGGCACCGCACTGGAAGAGTGCTAACGGGGAGTTAACACATACTCACTGAGGCCTGGTCTACGCTGGTGGAGGGTGGGGGACGAGCTAAGTCTAAATTATGCTACTTCAGCCACAAAAATAGCGTAGCTGAAGTCAACATACTTAGAGCTACTTACCGCTGTGTCTTCACTGCGGTAGGTCGACTGCTGAAGCTCACCCCGCTTTTTGCTCCGGTGGAGTACCGGAGTCGACGGGATAGCGCTCAGCGGTCGATTTATTGTGTCTTCACTAGATGCAATAAATCGACCCCCGCTGGATCGATAGCTCCGGAGGTAAGTGTAGACATACCCTGATTGTACATTTAAAGACAATTATGCCATTCACTTCAATGGGAGCAGAACTGGCCTCAAAAGGAAGCATTTTACAGCTTAAATATGTAAACAATGTTTAGGTGTTAGGGGTTTTTTGGAGACTGTACTATCCCTTAGGTATTGTAATGCAACTATCTTCCACTTTCTAACTATGGATTCTTTAACTAATTGTCTTCTCATTTTGACAGCAATTTGGCTTCTGCAATGCAGCAGTTCTCACCAAAAACAACATCACAGTGTCCTGCACAATTTATGAACATCAGGTAACAAATCTAAATACCTTCTTCATTTTCAGAATATTTCCACAATCATAAAACTGTTTGGCGCACCTGTCCAAGAGCAAGCTCTTCCTCCATTGATCGCACTAGTGTCTAGGTGCAACACAAGGGGTTAACTTTAATCTAGAAAGCTTGGTCTGAATTCCTTCCCGGCTGCCTTAAGGTGATCTGTGCTGGCAACTGAGCCATGTTTGCCACCTGACATCAAACATAGTCCCACTTTGGTCCCTTAGCCATGATTGAATATGGTTATAATTATGTGCCAACTGGGCCAACTTGTGCTCAAGGTCCATTGTTACAAAGCATGTCAGTCCCTCATTCTAACACGTGTCTGTCACGCTCTCTGAATTAGCTGTTAAATACTCTTTGGTCCTGTCCATACCAGTGGACAAATTGTGTTCAACTTGGGTTGAGGGTTAACTAGCAGTAAACCATATTTGACATTAAAAGGGCCATGAGATTGACACTTCTACTTGGAACCATCTCAGGAGATGAGATCAGCTGGGGCTCTTTTGGTAACAGTCCCTAGATTTGGTTGAATTAAATTTACATGTAGACATTTTGCTTGAAATTTACCATCACTGCTAAAACAGGTGCAGCTCCACTGGTGATAGCAATAGCAAGAGTGCCCATGTAGACTGGGGCCCAGGCATCTGCTTGTGTTTTAGCCACCATGTTGCTCTGAGCAGGTCTAGATGACATGGCAGTCAAAATGCTGGTCTCTAGCCTAGCATCCCCATCATTGATACCAGAAGTAGAGCTGTACCAGTGGTAGCAATGATGGAAGTTTTATTGGGTGTGGGAGAAGTAACATGCAAGTTAGGGCAGCATCTGGATCCGAGTATTTCACTGACTTCGTAGGAATTGCTCAGGATTTATTCTGGTGCAACTGCAAGTAGACCCCACAGAGCTACTGATTATTAAAGAAAAGAATGTGCAATAGCAGGTCCTGTCATTGCATTCAAATCTGGAGCCAACCTTTTCCAAAGTTCAGAGATGTTTTGGATCTGGGGCTTTGCTTCTGGGTCTATCTCTAGTCAAAACCGTAGTACCTATATATGATAAACTCCAAGTCACAGAGCACACAAACAGGACAGATGGCTTTCTTTTCCAGCCTGGAGTGACCCACCATCACCTGACTCACGATCACTTGGGAGGACAGCTTCCCACCGTGGTAAAAGGCTTCAAGCATCATGACCTCAGGCACTTCCACCACGGCTCAGTCCATGGTAAATCAGAGTCCAGCTCTGCAGAAGCTTTTGTTGGTCTACCACCAGCAGTTCCTGTGGTCAAAAGATCACTGGTCTACCACCAGCAGTTCCTGCGGTCAACAGCCATCCCTGCTCCCCCTGTAGGTCCAGGTCCTAAACTCCCAGTGTGTCCCGGGAGGATACGACATTTCCAAGTGTAGGGTAAGATACATTAGCCAGCTGATGAAGGGTTAGCTGGTGGCATAACCCACTTGCAGAGCATACTGCCAAGTATAAGCGTCTGAGAGCACTCAAATCTCTGAGCGCCAATGGGTTTCAACCCGATATATGAAAGTGATCGAAAGCTCACAATAATCTGCTTTGAAAAGTAGGTGACCACATACTGTGGCTGCTGTAAAACCCATAACTTCATGATATGAAAACCAACCAAAGGTGCTTCACAAATAAAACTTAAACATGAATGCCTCTTTGCCTTATTTCTATCCATATGCATTATCTGCATCACCGCTCCTAATTGCTCAGTAATCTGCTTCATGGGGTGATGAGTCATATATTGGGCCTGATTTTCAAAGGCGCTGAGCACCTGCAGCTCCAATTGACTTCAGTGGGATATGTAGATGCTCAGCACTTCTGAAAATCAGGCCAATACAGCTCTTAATCCACAGGCAGAAAAGACTTTGGGGAAAACTGGAAGTGTGGTCTTCTGCTTTCCCTCCCATCCTTTGTCTATTTTAGTTCACAGGTTCTTTGAGGCGTGTGCCTGCCTTTAATATTTGTTTAAAGCACCTAACTCATTTTGGGGCATGACATCATGAGTGATAACATCAGTGTTCATTTACAAAGACAAAGAGATGGAATATGAAGCCGAATGCACATAATGTAACAATACGATGGCCAGGTTTCCTCCTGTTCCCTAGTTAAATAAATAAAAATGCAAGGCCTTGAGTCTCTTAACCACATCTGACATTTGCTGCAGGCTGCTCTGTAGTGGTGCCACATGCTGGCAGCATCTGCAGCTCAGGACCAGGCACACCTGATGGCGCTCGCTCTCCTGGCAGGAGATGATGATGTGCTGTGTATGTGCATGTATGCAAAGGGATATCTATTTAAAGTAAATGCTATGCACGCAGCTCCATGCGACTGTCACAGGATCACGCTTGCCATTTACTCTTGTGTTAAAAGACAAGGTCTCTCTCTGCCTCTCTCGCATACGTAAGGGCTAAATTATACCCTGGCTAGTGCAGTGACGATGATCAGAGAAAATGGCCAGTGTGCAATTTTCTGTGGCAATCCTGCCAGCCAGGCCAGGATTCCACAGGCCGGGTGGTACGTGCTGGGCACACACTGGTGCCCCTCTGAAGAGAAGCAGCACTGGCTGCAGCATACATGCTAACCAGTTGGACCTGCTGCCAAATCTGCAGACCACACGTCTAGTCCATTCTATACTTTGCTCAGAGTCATTGCCTTGGTAGCCGAGCACCTTCCAGTAGAGCATTAAGCAACACAACTAACACCTGTCCTTGGTGACGTGGTGCACTAGTGAGTGGACCAGATAACCATGTCGCCTACTATGTCCTTCAAAGAGATTCTGCCCTGCTGGTTTTTGGGGGCGGGAGGATTCCATATGCCCTCGTCACACTCACTCATTTCTTGCACATCAGTGCAACACAATGCAGGCCCTATCTAGATTGTTACTGTTTTATTTGCAGTCACATAACCTCAGCACACAAAGACTATCTTATTGTATTTTTACATTCTGGATTTCCCTTCACTAAACTCCAGTGAGTGTCCTGAGCATGGTGCAGTGTGTGTTAACCTACCGAGGGCACATATGATGCTCCCCATGCTCGGGAAAAGCTTCCCTTCCACAGCAGGATGGAGCACGTGTTTGTAGCTGGAATCTCTGAAGATCCCTATGCAATAACATGGTAGCAGGAATCATTTTCTTAGTAACACAACAAGGGCACAAAGGAGGAGATCTGCTGTTTCCAGGCCCTGAACCGCTCCCCTCCTCCTCTTGACGTACACACTCACTCTCCTTCCTACCGATAAAATGGAAGAATCAGCAAATGGTTTCTGTTGAGCTAATGCAGCAAATAATAACCACAACTCCCCTCCCCTCTCCCTGACACCTGCCCCTTTTAAAACCACTGGCTTTAAACACTGTTATTCTCTCCCTCGGCAGCATATTGTCCTGCGTGTACGCACCCCAACGGCTCTAGCTGATGCCCTTGTGCTTAGCACTCATGTTATGGTGATGAGTGATCTAGAAACGACAATTAACAAATCAACTAAAAATGTTCCCTTTCTTTGAGTGACAAAGCCAACAGCCGTGTCAGATCTGCATCGTTAACTCACTGCACTTTTCGCCAGTTTCGATTGCCAGGCTGCCTGGGTATTCTGTGTGCATTCCAGCAGGACATGCTGAGCTTTGCTGGCTATGTCCATGTTTTGGTTGGTGCCCTAAGATCAGTTACTTAACAGAAAGGAAGCTGTTTATACCCAGTTAAGTTTATACCTAGCTAAGTTCATGGAGGATAGGTCCATCAACGCTATTAACCAGGATGGGAAGGGATGCAAAACCATGCTCTGAAGTGTTCCTAGCCTCTGTTTGCCAGAAGTTGGGAATGGGTGATGGGATATATCACTTGATGATTACCTGTTCTGTTCATTCCCTCTGGGGCACCTGGCATTGGCCACTGTCAGAGAGGGAGACAGGTTTAGATGACCTTTGGTCTGGACCCCCAGTATCGTTCTTATTTTCAGTTGAGGAGAGAGATGAGAAACAAATGTAAGCATGTAAATATTTCCCACACCAGCACAGCCAGCCAGCACAGCACACACAGGGCAGCAAGGCAGGCAGCAGGCAGTGTCAGCAAGGGGAGAGATGAATGAAAATGAATTATATGAGGAGCCCATGAGGGGGGAGGAGGGAGGCAGGGGGCAGGGGCAGGAGGCAGGAGCAGGAGGCAGCTGCTGGGAGTTTGCTGCACTGCTGCTGCTGCCGCTTGCCTTCTTCTCTGGCACTTTTCACAAAACTAAAATCATTTAAAAACGTTAAAATTTTTTCTTCTCCTCCTCTCTCCTTTTCCCCTTCCTTCCCAGGCACACCTGAACAACACCACACACCACTCAACAGTGCACACAGTGCTAAATGTAATCCAAAGCTAAGGGGTCCACCACCCCCTTTTTTTTTCAAACAATTTCTGTGACCTTCTTCTGTTAGTATTTTGAAACTCACCTGAGAGCTAATAGGTAACTAGCGAGCAACTTCTTAGGCTGATCATTTCTTAGGTACATTGATCACTGCTGACACTTAAAACTAAAATAGTGGCATTGCAACAGCAATCTACCTGATCCCTTGGCTTGTAGCCTTATAAACACCATGAAGTTGTGATATTCCTGTTGCATCCTTGAGCCTAAACTGGGATAGGCTGTGTCAGGGCATGGGTAGATGTGAGAGTCCAAAGAGCTAACGATTCAGTAGATAATGGTCCTTCCTCTGAGCCAGTCTGCTGATGGTGTTAGGGCAGGGGCGGGCAAACTTTTTGGCCCAAGGGCCACATTGGACTTGTGCAACTGTATGGAGGGCCGGGTAGGGAAGGCTGTGCCTCCCCAAACAGCCTCCCCCCCCACCCGCCCCCTCCCACTTCCCGCCCCCTGACTGCCCCCCTCAGAATCCCCAACCCATCCAACCCCCCTGCTCCTTGTCCCCTGACTGCCCGCTCCCGGGACCCTCGCCCTCTATACAACCCTCCTGCTCCCTGTTCCCTGACTGCCCCGACCCCTATCCACACTCCTGCCCCCTGACAGCTCTCCCGGGACAACCACCCCTATCCAACCGCCCCCTGCTCCTCGTCCACTGACCACCACCCACTGGAACCTCCACCCCTAACTGCTCCCTGGGATCCCACCCCCTTATCCAACCCCCCACGATCCCTATCCCGTGACTGCCCTCCCAACGCCTATCCACATCCCCACCCCATGACAGGCCCCCCGGGACTCCCACTCCCAACCCTCCCTGTTCACCATTCCCTGACTGCCCCCACAGAACCTCCGCCCCATCCAATCGCCCCCTCCTCCCTGACTGCCCCCCATTTCCCGCCGCTCCCTTACCCAATCGTCCTATTCCCCACCCCCTTACCAGCACCAGGAGCTCGCAGCTGCGATACCCAGGCAGATCCAGCTGCGCTCTCCATGCTGCCCAACAGGAGCGGCGGGCCAGAGTGCAGCCCATGCGGCGGCATGGCTGCAGAGGGAGGGGGGACAGTGTGGGAGGTGCCAGGGACTAGGCTCCCTGGCCAGGCGCACAGGGGCCGGGCAGGACGGTCCCGTAGGCCGGATGTGGCCCACAGGCCGTAGTTTGCCTATGTCTGTGTTAGGGAGACAGTCATGCTGTCTTTGAACACCAGACCTGGTGTAAGGAGCTGCCACTCCTATTTGGCCTGTGGGCCAAATTTAGTGGTGACATAAATGGTGGTGTAAATTGGTCAGAAAATGGGTTAAAGTGCAAAGTCATGTTTGTTGCACCAAGAGGGCATTAAATGAGTGTGTAACACAAGTGTAATTTCCACAGACACCAAGGGGATGTGTTAGCAGGATGCCTCTGCCTAAAGGCTGTAAGATAAAGCATCCCCTCCCTTTAGTTTATCCTATGCTCTCCTCCCCAGCAAACCCTGAGCATGGAAGTTTACATTCATCAATGCCAGTTAGACAGTTTACCACGTACACCCAGTTTCTGGCCAGCTCACACCTGATGTGTTATTTACAGCGGTATCAGCGCTGGGTTTGGCCCATGGTTCACAGAAATATCACTTTGTGTTTTTATTAGTATAGGGGTTATCTGGTGTCCTGCTAATAGGCACTTGCCTCCACCTCAGCACCACAATGAGACAATTCCAGGTATCTGTTCACGTGTGGGGAAGGGAGAGGAGGAAATGGGAGCAGCCGTCGCAATCAGCAGTAATGTGGAGGGGAGGGGGACTTGTGCTGATTGTCAGGGGTAGGTATGGCATGTTTGCAGGATGAATTGCCTGGGGTGTCACTGGAGTGAGGGTGGAGAGTCGGATGGCAGGAGAGGGTGGGGTAAAGCTGGAGGTTTGCATAGTGAGGAGAGGTGGATGGATGATGACAGAGAGGATGAGGGATGAGCAGGGAGTCTGGGTCAGGTAGCGGGTGGGTGTCAGACAGTGAAGAAGGATGTGTGGGCTAAGTAAGAGGGCAACAGCCCCAGGAAGGAGACATGAATGGGTTGGGGAGAAGTTGCTTTGTAACAACACACGTAACTGCATGACCTTATTTGGATAACCTTTGTCCACTCATCTTCCTATCTTCTCCCACCTATGGCAGTAGCTCGCATTTTGCGTTAAGTCTACAAATAGTATTTCAGTTTGTTGGGGCAGGGACTGTGTCCATCTATAGGTTTGGGAAGCACTTTGCACTTCAGGCTCACTGCAATGAATTATCATCACAACTCCCCACCGAAGTCAGTGGCGAGTTCTGCTTAAAAACAAGCAACATGGTATGGCTCATAGGTCCTTTTAGGCCAAGTCATTATTATATTATCTCTTACTGTGAGGCAGGTCTGCATTCTCCATCTCACACGCAGATGGCTCTGTACGTTTTACGAAGGCTTGTTATTTTATTTTTTCTATATATATTTAATTTATAAAATAAAAAGTGTAAATTCAGTGCCCCAAACTTTGGTCCTGATCCTGTTTCTGTTAAAGTCAGTGGGAGTTTGGTCCTTGGTTTTATAACAGAACTTGCTCTCAGAGTACAGCATACAGACCGATTTTAATCAGCGAGGTTAAATGTATGTGGCCTGCCCAATGAAATCCACCTTGGACATGTGAAACCAAGAGCAGAATTTGGCCTTGGTCTCCAAGCAGCTACACTGAATGTACAACCTTCTAATCATTGACTTGGTGTTTGCAGTTGCCATATATGCAGGTTTAAAGGTGATGGTCAGTGTGTTGTTTAAGGAGGACACAACAAAGCATATAAAGAGGCCTGATTCCACTTCAAAAGTTTATTTGCAGGCTGGCCCTGGCCTCTCTCTCGTGGCTTGCTAGAGGTTAGAGCATTTCTGATCTGCCTCACTGATTTTCTTAGCAGAATGACCCTGCTCGTTTTGCTTCTCTTGGGCAGTCAGTTGCTATGCTCCTGGGCTGAGTCTCCTCCAGTCGTGGAACTACTTTCCCCTGCTTGTAATGACTCTGCAGTGGAGGCAGCTGCAGATCTGGCTCTGCGCCAGATCAATGCCAACCAAAGAGAAGGCTACGTGCTCGGACTCTATCGAATTTTCAGCGTCCAAGAACATCCCCAGGTAAGGAACCCTCTCATTCTAGGGTAGTGTTTGTCCTGGGGAGGGGGGGTGTACTTTGTGCATACTGTCCAGTTGTCCTATCAATGGGGGTTTGAACCAGGGAATGCTCAGAAAGACATTTCACAAAGGCTGGGAATTAATTCTGATGTGTAGAATACGTGAGGAGCTAAATTTTCCTAGGACTCTCAGAGCAGTGGCAACTTCACCCACAAATGAATGGAAATAATTTCACAAGAGCAATTTAAAGCAAGTAAGACAATTGGAAGCAGGAGGATCTGATTCTTTCTGGCCATGCACCTAGTACCATCATTGGCATCTGTTCAGTGAGAGTGAAACACCACCATTGTCATTTAATAACATTGTACACCCACTTGACTCAGTTGTACTTGCTTATACAAGGTGCAAAGCAATAGTGTATTGGGCCCTGGGAATTTTTTCACATACAATTGGGCACCTCACTGAAGACTGACTTGCCAAAAGAGCTTTCAAACCAGGGCACAGGTAATAATCAGACAGGATTTAAAAATAAATGTAGATCTAAGGGGAAAGTATATCTCTATGTGACTATTTTATTTATTATTGTTTGTATTGCAATAACATGTAGGAGGCCCAGCCAGGATCAACGTGCCAGGCCCCGATATGTAAGGCACTGTATAACCATGGTAGTAAGACCCCCTTCCTCCACTGCACACTGATATAATATCTGTGCACTCACTTGCATTGTTTAATGGCTATAGTGCTGTAACTGAACAGAAATTCCATTGCCAGATATTTAAAGATCTCCCACATTTACTAGGACTTGTCACTGTTTCCTACCCGCCAAGACACAGCTTCTCCAGCAACCCGCACAGGAAAATGCCATGGTTAAATTTATTCGCCGGTGATCAGGAACTGGGTCAGTAAAGTTGCACACATATTCCACTGCTCTTTGAGCCAGATTCTCTACCCTTTGCACTGCTCAGGTGGCTCAAAGTGACCAGAAAGCAACCAGAATAGGTCAGCTGAGAGTTCCCACATGGAGTCACTCTCACCTGGCATAGAACCAGCACAGCCATTACCAGTGCTACTCTCTGAACTGACTCCATCACAATGGGGTATGGTGCGGGTATGGCTAGAACACAGTGCGCTCTGGCAATCCTCAGCTAAAGAACGGTCCACTGGGGCCTACTGCCAGATGACATAAATTAGAGCAGCCCCTAGGCTACTCTAATTTATGACAGGGCTGATGCAGATGTGCACTTGCTCCCTGATGGGTCCATCCCCCTCCTCCTGTGCCAGGCATGTCTCAGCAGAGGGGAGAATCTGGGCCTCTTTTTCAATATTGTCTCTCACTCACTTCCATTGCCTCTTCACGTTTTACCTTTAAGGCATAGCTTGTGTCCTGGTTTGTTTGGTTATTTTTACTGATTATTACTCTTTTATTTCTAAAAAATGTACAAAACCACAGTCTATAACAGCAAAATAGATCAACTAAACCCAGCAGCTGAGCCAAAAGCACAAACAGCACTACTGAGACTGTATCACATTTGTGTCGCTGTGAAAATGGAACATACAGTGGGCATTCAAATAGGCCATGTTATTCAAAAATGTTAATAGATCCCATTGACACCTTTGTTCCTCAGAAAGGGTTGAGAAACTTTTTCTTTGCCTGTGTTTTAAATCAGTGGAAAAGCCACACTCTCTCTTTCCCCCTCATTTTTGTGATCACTACCTATGATGAAAACATTTTCAATATACCTTCAGATTCAAATCTGCCCCTAACTGATTTGTGGCTTGATCCTACTCTAAGACTTTTGCCATTGACTCAAATGGGAGTAGGACAGAGCCCTTCATTCACAGGAAATGATGATCAATGTACTTCAGTGACAGGTTTTTAACTAGATCTTGTCATCATTAGATATTGGAACATATTTACTTTCTTCTTTTACTGTTTTTAATAGGTCCCCTGTCCCCCACAAGAGTTGCTGACCTGTGGTTGCCAATTCCCTTCTGGCTCCAAGACAGGTGGTGTCAGAGGTGAAAGTAAGTCGGTATGGTCTGGTATGGTGTACCGGCAAGAGCCAGTACACAGCCGACTATACCAGCAGGGGGCAGCTTCCCCTAGACTCCCGGCAGTGGCCAGAGCCCCTGGCTCTTTAAATTGCTGCCAGAGCGCTGGGTTAGTCGCAGGGCTCCAGCAGCGATTTAAAGGGCCCACGGCTCCTGGCTGCCGCTACCGCAGCTGGAGCCCCAGGCCCTTTAAATCACTGCCGGAGCCACGGGGTAGCATTGGCGATTTAATGGGTCTGTGGATTTAAAGGCCCCGCCCCCCCTGCCTGAGGCCCCGCCCCTTCTGGTTGAGACCACCCCACCCCTTGCTCAGGATTCTGGCCCTGCATATGAGTAAGTCCCTTAAATTACTTTCTCCCCTGGGTGGTGTTAGTGTCAGCAGAATCAAAGCAAGGGATATGCCTGTGTAGAAAACAGAAATCAGATGTTATCCAATACTGAACAGATCTCAAAAGGTTCCTTCTTAATAATCTTATTTATGAGATAAAAAATAAGGGTAATGAAATGCTCTGTGATCTGCTCACCACTGAATAAATCCTGAACTAGCCTTTCCCCACTGGAGGCTGATGCATCTGAAAGTCAGTACATAAAACTGACATGGACTGTACAGAATACTCATAGCCCTTCTGTCTGTTAGAACTGGTCCAGTACTGGAGCTTGGGCAGGGTAAGAGAAGGATTATGTTTCAGTTTGATTGTATTTAAGCACTTAAATATTCCTGAATTCCCCAAGCTTCAAAACCAGTCTGTGTGATTCAGCAGAATAGACACATCTGACATCGAACATGTGTTTGATCGCAAATACACCTGTTTGATGCAGAATGTATGTGCTCCAAAATACTTGGGTGACTAATTTGGAAGCTCAAATACCAACTTCAGATTCTTTGTATATCCCTCCATTCCTATCTGCTCACCTGTGATATTCAGAAGAATGTTTTTCTAAGACAAGATATATTCAAAAATAATGAATCTGGCTCCCAAATGCTGCACACAGAGACAAAAAACACTGAAATTTGCAGAACCTGACAAATACTCTTTGACTGGTTCTACTGTCTGTCTAATCCAGTGGTTCTCAACCTGCAGCCCAAACAGCACACAGCTGCGGCCCATGTAACATCCTCAGGGCCATACAGGTAATATATATATTGAGTGGATCCGGCCCATATAACATATAGAGAGCTGCATATGCGGCCCACAAAGGTAAATTAGTTGAGAACCACTGGTCTAATCTGTAATCTAAATTAGCCACTAGCCATTACATTTTAAAGATATGTGTCACTGTGCAGTGCCTAGGTGCCATGCACAAAGTAAAAGTCACATCTGATTTCATCCACAGAAGGACCAGCATTTTCTAACACACGTGCGCTACATCCATTGTCCTGAGGCAAACCATTGAGATGGTTTTCTTCCAGTGGAACATTTATAGCAGCAAATAAACATGATCGTGTATCTGTACAGTGATGGCAAAGCACAGGAGATGCCTGCAGTGCCTCTTTCCATAATAATAATAATACCTAGCTCTCATGCAGCACTTTCCTTCAATAGATCTCCAAAGCACTTTACCAGGGAGATCAGTATCAATATCACATTTTACAGATGGGAAACTTGGGCACAGAGGAGGGAAATGACTTGTCCAAGGTCACCCAGAAGGGCCAGGACCAAGCAAGGAATAGAATCTAGGTCTCCTGAGTCCCAGTCCAGTGCGCTATCCTGTAGCGTGCTTCTGATGTCATATGCCCCATGCATGCTAGGAAACTTCAGCTTCAACAATGTACATTCTTTATTTACTGACACAACATACCTGTAGATAATTCTTTTGTTTTCACTAAAATTAGAAAAGACCTTTATTTCAACCAAACCATAAAGTTCTGTTAACTATTTTAAAAACAATTTCCCATTACCATGGTTCATCCTCATTCTTGGGTTCTGGCTGGCACCAGAACAGGAAGTGTGAAAATAACTCAAAGAAAGGCTGTTCTTGCAATAATTCTGACCTCACTGAGGGCTGGAAGCATTAGACATATTTCAAGACAGCATGTTTTACAGGCCAGATCCTCAGCTTGTTGCCGGCCCAAAAGGCCTGAGGCAGCAAACAGTGGTTCGTTGCCCGGTGTGCTTCGTTCCGATAAACACACCAAGGTGGAGAATGCAGAAAAAAGTTTATTTGAGCCCAAATAAGGTGCAAGGGAGACATAGCAATCTCAAATCCTGCACACAGATGCAAGCTGTGTTTTCCTTCTTATACATGATTTTAGTTAGACATTTTTGTTACCGCCCACTATTCTCCTCCCTCCTTTACTCCCCTCCTATATAGTAGACATATTGTATAGCTAGTGATTACATTAAACAGGTTAAATCATCCTTGACAGCAAACAATTTATCTTGTAACTTTTCAAGGCTGTTACCTTGGTTTACTTTCGGATTTATTACTTTGCTCCCTCTCCCCTCCTCCTCCTAAGCCAGATACAAGTAGTAAAAAGGGGCCTATCTCCTGGTGCCAGTGTTGCACTGATAAGGAGCAGTTACACATTCCATTCTTAATTCTGGCTCGCAAGGTCAATCAGAGTCCAACATGGAAACAGTTTGGACAAGCTTAGCATCAACCCTGATTCATTCAGGCCTGGTACAGAAAGGCTTCATTAACACTGTGGTTTTTCACCCTCCTGAGTTACCTAGGGTTATGCTTAATGACACCAACAAGCTGGCATATGCTGATTTACACTAGCTGAAGATTTGGCCCACAACATTTCCAGCTTTTTGGGGGGTGCTTGTATGAACTTTTTGACATTTGTCCATCCCTCATTGTTATTCTCTTTTCTTTGTGATGGGTGAAATTGTGACATAACCCCTTTTCTGCTGTGTTTAGAAAATCACTGGTTCTGTCTTCTATCTCACCTTGGATGTCGTAGAAACTGAATGCCATGTACTCAGCAGAAGGTTGTGGAAGGATTGTAAGAACAGAGCTACGCATGAAACTGTAAGGATTTGTTTTATTTATTTATTTCTAGATTTAAGTGTACATGGGAGCGTATGGCTCAGGTACTACTGAAGGAAGCAAAGATCCTTGCATAGATGGTTCTTATAAATTGTCAGCTGGTTAAAAATTTGAAACTTTTTAATACAAAATATTTGTAAAACATTTCCATGAAAATATTTCACTGTTTTCCAACCAGTTTATAAGAGTTCTCAAATTCAAAATTTCAACAATTTTTTTCCAACCAGATCTAATAAGCAGCTACTGGTAAATATGCATGTTTAGAATCCCTGTAAGGGTTTCTCTGAAAATAGCCTGACAAAGGCGGAATGAGAGAGACTCACTTTATTCATCTTAATGCTTTTTTTTTGTTCTGACAATCTAACTAACTAACTAAAGGCCTGAAAAAGTAAAGAGAAAGAACAAACAACGAGCTAAGCCTCACAGATGCAGCAAGCAACCTAGGCTCACTGCTAGAGCCAGTCAACACATTTTTGACAAAATATTTTCATGGGAAAGGAATTTTGCATGAAAGACTGTTTTAGCATCTGATGAAAATATTCAGGTTTTGGTTAAAAACAAACAAACTAAAATGTTTGTTTTTTGTCAAGCGGTTTTTATTTTTTTAAACAAAAACCTGAAATTCAAAAATAAAAATTTCCTGACCATCACAGCAGCTCCTTTGGCAGTTAGAAGGAACTGATGGGCGGTTGGGTTCCACCTCTTTTATACCTCTGGAGCCCTCCACAAAGGGAGAAACAGTGAAGGGTGAGTGGCCCCCAATGGACACTATTCATCAGAAGATTTCTGAAGCTTCCAGCACATGTGCCTTGATCCCACAAGGGGAAATTCTGAAGAGGCCACCTGAGCATTAACATTTAAAGTCACTGATAGGATGAACATACTGGGTGAGATTATTTTAATACTGCTGGTATAAACTCATGCTAAAGCCAGCATAATCAACCCAGGCTCACTGTAGTGTGAGGGTGATCCTCCAGTGCCATAGAGCTGATGTACAGACTTTTATGCCATTCTCCCTCCTTGCTACCAACACAGCATGGAAAAGGGTCAGACTCATGGCTGGAAGAGAGCGGGAGTGGGTGGGACATTTCCACTGTGCTGAGCTCCAGCTGTTTTCAGATGGTTGGGCTCTGTCTATACACCCCTCAAGGTCCCCAATGGAGGGGGCAAAGCCCGGAAAAAGGAAATGTGCCAGTGCACCCCAGCAATCCCCAGTTGCCAGAAGAAGTGGGGGAGGCTGGGCAGCTAACTGGCAGTGTGCAGATGTAGCACCAGCCCTATGATCAGGGAGCTCCTTTGTGCTCCCTCTTCTCAGCTATACTTAGTGGCCAGCTGAGAATCTGAACCTACTGGTCAGATTCTAAACTGGTGTAAATGAGCATAGCTCCCCTGAAGTCAATAGAATTATGTTGATTTATACCAGCTGAGGATCTGGCTTTTTATTTCTCAAAAGTCTTTTCAGGTGATAAACGTGTTAATTCTCAACTGAACACTAATGCAAAATCTCTCTTTGTAAAGAATTATATAACTGTATGAAGAAGAATGCACTGTTTAGAGGCTCTATGGCTACTGTCAGGCTGCAAAACTAAATTCCGCCTACAGTCACAGCACATATTTATATTTCTTTAGGTTTTTGGGCAGTGTAAAGCAACCCTCTACATTAACAAGCCAAGGAGAATTGTTCACCTACATAGCTATGAGTGCACTTTACAGCCAGGTATGTTATTCTTAATATGTTTCTTATAATAAAATATTGGGGGAGCATGGAAGGACTGCATGGAAACTTTTTAAAGACACCATAATAGAGGCTCAACTTAAATGTATATCCGAAATTAAAACACACAGTAAGAGAACCAAAACAACCGTGGCTAAACAACAAAGTAAGAGAAGCAGCAAGAGGCAAAAAGGCATCCTTTAAAAAGTGGAAGTTAAATCCTAGTGAGGAAAATACAAAGGAGCATAAACTCTGGCAAATGAAGTGTAAAAATATAATTAGAAAGGCCAAAAAAGAATTTGAAGAGCAACTAGCCAAAGACTCAGAAAGTAACAGCAAACAATTTTTTAAGTACATCAGAAGCAGGAAGCCTGCTAAACAAGCAGTGGGGCTACTGGACGATCAAGATGCTAAAGGAGCACTCAAGGATGATAAGGCCATTGCAGAGAAACTAAATGAATTATTTGCATCGGTCTTCACAGCTGAGGATGTGAGGGAGATTTCCAAACCTGAGACATTTTTTTAAGTGACAAATCTGAGGAACTATGCCAGACTGAGATGTCATTAGAGGAGGTTTTGGAACAAATTGATAAACTAAACAGAAATAAGTCAAATGTGAAATTGCAGGACTACTAACTGTAGTCTGTAACCTATCATTTAAATCAGCTTCTGTACCAAATGACTGGAGGATAGCTAATGTGATGCCAATTTTAGAAAGGGTTCCAGAGGTGACCCCAACAATTACAGGCCAGTAAGCCTGACTTCAGTACTGAGCAAACTGGTGGAAACAATAGTAAAGAACAAAATTGTCAGATGCATAGATGAACATAATTTTAGGGAAGAGTCAACATGGTTTTTGTAAAGGGAAATCATGCCTCACCAATCTACTAGAATTATTTGAGGGTGTCAACAAGTGTGTGGACAAGGGGGATCCAGTGGATATAGTGTATTTAGATTTTCAGAAAGTCTTTGACAAGGTCCCTCACCAAAGGCTCTTAAGCACAGTAAACAGTCATGGGATAAGAAGGAAGGTTCTCTCATGGACTGGTAATGGGTTAAAAGATTGGAAACAAAGGGTAGGAATAAATGGTCAGTTTTCAGAATGGAGAGAGGTAAATAGCGGTGTCTCCCAGGGGTCTGTGCTGGGACCAGTCCTATTCAACATATTCATAAATGATCTCAGAAAATGGAGTACACAGTGAGGTGTCATAATTCACAGCTGATACAAAACTACTCAAGATACTTAAGTCCCAGGAAGACTGCGAAGAGCTACAAAAGGATCTCTCAAAACTGGGTGACTGGGCAACAAAATGGCAGATGAAATTCAGTGTTGATAAATGCAAAGTAATGCACATTGGAAAACATAATCTCAACTATATAAATAAAATGATGGGGTCTAAATTAGCTGTTACCACTCAAGAAAGAGATCTTGGAGTCATTGTGGATAGTTCTCTGAAAACATCCACTCAATGTGCAGCGGCAGTCAAAAAAGTGAACAGAATGTTGGGAATCATCAAGAAAGGGATAGATAATAAGACAAAAGATATCATATTGCTGCTATATAAATCCATGGTATGCCCACATCTTGCATACTGCATGCAGATGTGGTCGCCCCATCTCAAAAAAGATATATTGGAATTGGAAGAGGTTCAGAGAATGGCAACAAAAATTATTAGGGGTATGGATGGCTGCCATATGAGGAGAAATTAATAAGACTGGGATTTTTCAGCTTGGAAAAGAGGCGATTAAGGGGGGATATGATAGAGGTCTATAAAATTATGACTGGTGTGGAGAAAGAAAACAAGGAAGTGTTATTTACTCCTCATAACACAAGAACGAGGGGCCACCAAATGAAATTAATAAGCAGTTCTTATGTTCTTAATGCTTAAAATAGAGCCCAGCAAATCTACAGATATCCAGGGACCATTTTTGTGGATCATGGATCAGATGCAGATACAAATTTTGTATCTGTGCAGGGCTCTACTTAAAATGTGGCTCTACTCTGACAAGTGACTGTAAAAATGGCATCATGGTGTTTCATGGTAATTTCCTCTCAATGGCATCTGCCCTACCTCACTTTCTCAGGGCAGAAGGATACAAGCTGTTGATATTGAGGACTTTTAGGACCAACATGGCAGAGCCGTAACAAGGAATTTTTGCACCTGAGGCAAGGGCCGGCTCCATGCCCTTCTGCGGCAATTCAGTGGCAGGTCCTTGAGTCCCTCTTACAAAGAAGGACCCGCCGCCGAAGAATGAATGAAGCAGCAGCGGCAATTTGGCGGCAGGTCCTTTTGGTGGTAGGTCCTTCCCTCCGAGAGGGACTCAGGGACCCGCCGCCGAATTGCCACCGAAAAAGTGGCGGCGGTAGAGCTGCCACCGAAGTGCCACTGATCACGGTAGAGCTGCGCCCCTCCGCTTTGCACGCCCAAGGCAAGTGCCTCACTCGCCTCGCCCTTGTTACGGCACTGCAACATGGGTACACAGAACTAGACAGCTCCTGACTTTGAACTGAAAAGAGGATGAAGGACTTTTTACATGTGCATTTGGCATGGCACTTTGAATATGATGCAATTCCTTTGCATCGACACAGTTTCTTTCATCCAAGGACCTCCAAATGCTTTACAAAAGCAGCTAAATATCATAATCCCAATTTTACCATTAGGGAAAGAGACTAAGCAGGGAGACAAAGCAATTTATCTAAGAGCCTATAACTAGTTAGTGACAGAGTTGGGAGTAGAACCCTGTTCTCCTCACTCTCAGTTTCCTGTTTTAACCACTAGACGCATTGTTTCTCATATTTCAATTGAGATTATTGAATATTTCTGAAAAGCACCTAGCATGCAGCAGAAAAATGAAATGTATTATTATTATTTCCAGCATGTATCCTCTGGTAATCAATATAGCATGGGACAGCAATGGACATGGGATAGCAAACTCCCCCCAAATTATTAGTGTTATTTCATGATGTTTCTGCTAAACAAAAGTAGGTGGGATCCTTCACCCATATTCAGGCAAAACTTCCATTTATGTCACTCTCTTCAGGGGTGTTTTTCACATTTTCATTTTTCTGCGGGAAATCCATCAGGATGATGCCACAAGAGCCTTTGGAGAGACCCACTTCCCAGTATCTCTTCGTTCCCTTTGGAGCATCTGCCCTGATAGACTTTTCACACTAGAGATGAGTCCAAGCCAAAACCACAGATATAAACACTCCTGATCTTTGCCAGTGTCTGTATCTAGATCTGACCTTCATGACTGACTCTTACGTCTATAATGGGCTGAATCAAACACCCAGATTGGAACATTAGGGTTTGGGCTCATCTATTGACATTTCTCAATGTTACAAACTCTGGGTTTGATATGCCCCCATTGATGCAGGGGGTGCAAACTGCCAACAGGGACCACAGCCCTCTGTGAGGGGGGATGATGTGTATGTGTGGGGTGCATGGGAGGCACCCCTAAGGGAAATGCAAGGGGTGTTGCACCACTATCTTCTCTGCGGTTTCCAGGAGGAGAAATAAACTTTAAAGTGCATCTGGTGCTCTAAGGGAGCCTTGGTGATGGAGATTGCCAATTAGATCCTCTGGGTGCTCTGGCTATATGCCCCTCCCTGGCCAAAGCTGAACACTTTAAGAGCTTTCTCTGGCTGGCTGCCAAGCAGAGCAGGGATTCTGAGCCCTTTGTGCCATTGCAACCTCTCTCTAAGCAGTGGGGTGGGGAACTCTGAGGCAAAAGCCATCAGAGTCTCCAGAGTAGTGGTTCTCAACCCACAGGCTGCTTGCAGCCCAATCAGCACACAGCTGCAGCCCATGTGACAGTCTCAGGACCATACTGGTAGTAAATATATTGTGTCGATGCAGTCCACATAACACACAGAGCTGCATATGTGGCCCACAATTGTAAATAGGTTGAGAACCACTGCTCTAGAGTGACAGTGTTTGGCGAGGGGGCAAGCTGATGAGGTGGATTTGTGGGGGTTGATTCGTGGGGGGGGGGTGTCACATGACAGTTCAATTACTAGGTCAATGGCTATAAGCTTTGTATCAAATATAGTTGTTTGAAATGCCAAGGGCATATGTGGGGCTGGGGCTTGAAACCCTAAAGAAATAAATAAGCACAAAATATGCACACCAACCTGCCTACCTACCTATAGCTGTCAATGGAACTGTAGTGTTTTGAAACCTATCTTATTAACGTGTATTTGTTATTTTCTACAAAGTTCCATCAAGCTCATTTTTAAGGATTTGCCCTGACTGTCCAGTCCCTGGCTGTCCAACGGAGCCCAAGTATCTGGAAACTGCTGTTGTGAGCCTGGCCAAATTCAACAAGGAAAGTCAGCAAGCTCATCATTTTTCTGTCCTCAATGTTACCAAGGCTTCAATGCAGGTAAGGCTGAGATTCATATAGCCCACTTTAGGCCCTGGAAAGCATTGATACAACTGCTGCACTTTTTACAAGTTGCTCTATCAGGTGCAAATATGGGCTTGAGCACCAACAGTTGGTTCAGGATAGGATTCTGAACCTTCAAAGTTTGAGTCTGTGTAGATCTGTGGCTTTGATTCATCTTATTATAGAGGGAAGAGCCATTTACAAAATTCAGAGCTAGATTTGAACTCCATAGTTCATTGTCCCTGCTGGCAATTTGCCCCTGGGCTTTTGATTCAGGCCTACCTCTAACAAAAGGCCCAGATGATAAAGTATTTAGTGTAGCATAGAGGTCCCTTTCTGTGCACACCTGCAACTCACCAAATTAGCTTAAACATAATTTAAAATATCATTGCACAGTGAGGAGGTGCTAATTATCAGTGTCCTGGCTAAATTCCATGTGTTCCTCACAATTATATCTTGCCTCTCTAAAATTCATTTCAACTGGATAGTCTTCACTCTCTGTCTGTAACTGTTGTGTACTGTTACTCATAGACTTTAAGATCAGAAGGAACCATCATGATCATCTTAGTCTGACTTTTTGCATATTGCAGGCCACACTGTGTGCTGTTTACATTTTTCCATTTTCCAACCCAGAAGTGGCTGCATTTCAGGACAGGGTCAAGTGATATCTATAGATAAAAAGTTGGTTGAGCCACAATGAGGATCTTTGGATGAAAGTCTCTGTGTAAATATCAAGTATTAATAGTATTTTAAAGAAAAAAAGCATTTTAATCTAGTTTCAGCTTTGACTGATGCATGAGCTAGAGTGATACTTCAGTGGGAATTCTGTATAAAAGATAAGGATCAGGCTGTAGGGCAGCATTCAGAGAATATGGAAAATATATTCTCCTGCAATACAGCTAACAAACTCAGAAGTCTAACCCTACTCCCTCTGATGTTCATGGGAATTTTGCATTCAACGCAAAAGGTGCAGGATTGGGATTATGAATTTCTTTTCCTCTTGCTGGCAAATTTGCAAAGGCTAAAAATAACAGTCAGTGCCCTCTCTCTCTCTCTCTTCTCATACAAAACTTTGACAGTGGGTCGTTGGTCCTTCACACTTTGTAGAGTTTACAATTCAGGAGACATCCTGCTCCAAAAATGAATCCATTGCTGATGTCTCCAAGTGCAAGCCCCTCTCATCTGAACTGGCTGTAAGTAATTCTGTTTGCAAAAAAAAAATAACTTTGTGGATATTATGATTTTTGCATTAAGCATTTTGCATATCTTCTTCTGTTTTTCTTCTTTATGAACATGATCCAAAGCCCACTGAAGTCAGTGGGAGTTTTTTCATTGACTTCACTGGACTTTGGATCAAGCCCTATATATGATTATTATTTATTATCTATATTAATGTAGAACCTCAGAGCTCTAGTCATGGATTAGGATCCCATTGTGCTAGGGGCTGGACAAACAGAACTGAAAAGAGTTTCTGCTCAAATTGTTTACAGTTTAAGACAAGTATCCCAGATAAAGTTCTGGATAACTGTCCAGAAGTGTATGAACATGAATGGCACAGAAAAATACAGTACAGAATGAGCAGAGTAGCTAGTGCTTTGCAAAAGTTATTAGTTCTCAAGGGCTTCTTCAGTACAAGCAGCCACAAATAATGAATTATAAAGAATACACACAAGTATTTGTACATTGTGCTCAAGAAGTCAAATATAGAAAACCTTTAGAAATTAGAAGAAGGAACTTGAAGACATCTGAAAGGTTAAATTAGCACATTAGCCAATCGGTTCTGTTCTCTTAACCTTGGCCTGCACTGAGATTAGAACTGTGCTGCCTATCAGCATGTGTAAATCTAGGGCTTGTCTACATGGCACTGTAATTCAGACTACAGGGGTGTGAACTGTAGAGAGCTCTAACGTGTTGCGATCTCATTGCCCCAGGTAGACCTTGCTGGCATGAACTAAAAGTCAGCTAGTTTGCATTGATGTAGTCCCATTCCAAACAGGACTACATTCACATGCACTAGGTACCTTTTAGTTCACACCAGCAGGATCCACATGAGGAAGTTAGAGAGCAGCACATCAGAACACCCTACAGTTCAGACCCCTGTAGTCAGGACTGTGGCACCATGTAGACAAGCCCACAGTTGTTACTATCAGTATTCTACCGAGTATCAGAGGGGTAGCCGTGTTAGTCTGGATCTGTAAAAGCAGCAAAGAGTCCTGTGGCACCTTATAGACCAGGGGTCGGCAACCTATGGCATGGGTGCCAAAGACGGCACACGATCCAATTTTTAATGGCACACTGGAACCTGCCGGGACTCCAGCATGCCATTAAAAATCCTGCCCAGCCCGGCCCGCTCTCCTCTCCCTCTGCTCCCCCTGCGGGGGCAGTGAGCAGAAGCATAGCCATGCACACAGGGTGGGCAAATGGCCCCATTCTCCCGGCGCGGCAAGCCGCGGGGTCTGCGCTCCTGGGCCGGAGCGCTGGGCCAAGTGCAGCAAGCTGCCGGCCACTCCTCCGCCTTCTCCGCATGCACAGCGCTCTGGGGGTCGGGGCTGCACGCTCCCGCAGGGAAGTGTTTGGCTCTGCGGGGAGGCAGAAACGCTCCCCTCTCCATCGGAGCTCTGCCGCCGCTTGCACAGCACTCTGAGGGGCGGGGCTGTGTGCTCCCACGGAGCAGCGTATCTGGCTCTGCGTGGAGCCTCATGGTAAGGGGTCCGGGGCCAGGGGGGGTTGGATAAGGGGTGGGGGCAGTCAGGGGACAGGGAGCGGGGGTTGGATGGGGTGGGATCCTGGGGTGGGATCCCGGTGGGTGGCTAGGGGCGGGGTCTCTGGAGGGCAGTCAGGGAGCAGGGGTTGGATGGGGCATGGGAGTCCGGGGTTTGTGAGGGGCAGGGGTGGCTAGAGGTCAGGGCAGTCAGGGGACCAGGAGCAAGGAGGGTCCTGGGGGCAGATAGGGTGGGGTCTCTGGAGGGGTGGTCAGGGGACAAGGAGCTGGGGTTGGATCGTCGGGAGTTCTGGGAGTCCAGTCAGGAGGCAGGGGTGTGGAGAGGGGTTGGGGCAGGCAGGGAGCAGGGGGGGGTTGGATGGGTTGGGAGTTCTGGGGGTCCTGTCAGAGGGCAGGGAGTGGTTGGATAGGCATGGGAGTCCCAGGGGTCTGGCTGGGGGTGGGGGTGTGGATAAGGGTTGGGGCAGTCAGGGGACAAGGAACAGGGAGGCCTAGATAGGGGGTGGGGTCCTGGGGGGCAGTTGGGCGCAGGGGTCCCAGGAGGGGGTAGTCAGGGGACAAGGAGCAGGGGTTGGGAGTTCTTAGGGGGCAGTCACCCAGCCCTCTGCCCAGCCCTCTGCTTGACTCCTTCATCCCTCCCACCCGTACAACCCTAGCCCTGACTCTGGCACCCCTCACATACCCAGCCCCCTCTGCCCTGACACCTGCACCCCCCACATACCCAGCCCCCAGCTCTGACTCCAGCCCTCTGCCCCCAACCCTCTGCCATGATTCTTGCACCCCCATCTCCAGCCCCCACATCCCATGCACCCCCCACATCCCCACCCCCACCCAGAGCACCAAACGGGAGCTCCTGCACACACCCCCCCACATTCCCACCTGCACCCCTCACATCAAATGGGAGCTGCCCAGGTAAGTGACCCACACTGAACCTCCTGCCCCAACCCTCAGCCCCCTCCCTCATTTTAGCTCCTGGCCCGATCCTTCACCCCCAGGTACCCACTGTATGTGGGGAGGGCCGGGACCCCAGACTGGCAGCGGGCTGAGCGGATCCGGCAGTCAGGATCCCGGCTGGCAGGAGCCGGCGGATGGAACCCCTGAGCGGCAGTGGGCTGAGCCACTCAGTCCACTGCCGGTCTGGGGTCCCGGATGCCAGCCCCGCACAGCCCGCTGCTGGTCTGCGGTTCTGGCTGCCAGACCCTTGCCAGCTGGGGTCCCGGCCACAGGCCTCACTCAGCCCGCTGCCGGCCTCGGTGAACAGAACCCCAGACCAGCAGCGGATTGAGCGGGCCGGCGGCGTAAGATCAACATTTTAATTTCATTTTAAATGAAGCTTCTTTAACATTTTGAAAACCTTGTTTATTTTACAATACAACACTAGTTTAGTTATATAATATATAGATTTATAGAGAGAGACGTTCTAAAAAATATTAAAATGTATTACCGGCGTGCAAAACCTTAAATTAGAGTGAATTAATGAAGACTCGGCACAGCACTTCTGAAAGGTTGCCGACCCCTGTAACAGACTAACACGTATTGGAGCATGAGCTTTCGTGGGTGAATAACCACTTCGTCGGATGCATGGTATTTTTTTCTCTGAGAACTGTAATCTAATACTCTTTTATAGGCCTGGCCTCTAATGGCATTTTCTGAAAATGTCCCCTATCACCAAAGCATTTCCACACTGGTAATAACAACAGAGTTAGTGTAGATGGTGCACAGGCAGCTGTCAGCATTTTTACCCTCATGTCATCTAATCCTACTCAGAGATTAAAAAAAAAAATCATCTGGGAAATCTGTCCTCCTAGGTAACTTTGCCAGCACAAAAATCAAAAGTTTGCACTAGCTATACATCTGTATTTGTGGCGCTAAATCTGGTTGGACTTTCATAATCTCCTATTTTACAATCTTAAAATCTAAATATTAGTGATGCAATGTGGTTTGATGCTCACTTGTCCTAATTAGCCATTTCTTTTTCCAGCACACTGGGCTCTGCAAAGGCACTGTAATGGATAGTCAAATTGATCATCATCAGTTTGTCAGCATATCCTGCGAAATCTATGATCCACAGGTATGTCTCCATCCAACTAAAAGTTTGCGAAAAGGTCCTTTATAAAATAAAATTGGAATGAATAACGTCTGATCATTCTGTGTTAGGATTATTCACAAAGTAATGGACTGCATGCATGCGGGAAATCAGAAAGAAACTCACTTGTGATAAGAGGATCATTTCATTGCCAGATGGTGAAAAAAGGCAATACAATACAATTTCATCAAGCCTTCGCCCAGGGTCCTAAGCAGGTTTATACAGTCCATGTGCCCGCAACCTCACTGCTATTGTTATTCAAGCTAGCTAGATCAAAGTTAGCTCAGATATGTTTACCAGTGCTGCAGTCACACCTCAGATTGCAGTGTAGACATACCCATAGTCATTAAACCAAGCTGTATCCCAAACACTTTACAAAGCAAATACATTTACAGAACTAAAGCAAGCATCATAATAATAATAGAGGGAGAGTGAAATTAAGAAATAGCTGAATTACCCTGCTTCCAAACAAGAGTAATCTCCCCTGTGTACTGCAGCTGCTTTGCTTGTCTACCACAGGAGTTTTAACTAGTGCATTTGCATCAATGGCTGGCACTGACCGCTGGAATTCAGACTGATCCTGAGTAGAGACTAGGTCTGAGCCTTTCTTTATATCAGAGAAAGGTTTTTACGTAGCTCTAACATATGCATGTATTTGCTGTTTGCCAATTTAGGCTCCTGCCCTTGGAGAACGGGAGCAGCACCCTGGCCGTAGATCTCAAAAACCTGATAAAGATGACGATGAAAGCCATGAACATCATCACCACCATGGAAGGAAGGAGAACCGGCACCCCCACAAGCATGAGCATAAGCAAGGGCACAGACATGAGCATCGGCATCCTTCCCCTTCTGAAGCCAGTCACTTCTCCCCACATCTGGAAAAAACAGTGGGTTGGGTTAAAGTTCTCCCTCCTAAAGTGGAGCATGTGTCTCTCCACACCTTACCAGAAAATCAGAAGGAACATATAGATGGAAAGCCTGTTCCCCCGGAGAAGGCAAACCCAGTGCCAGCCCCTCCAGACACACATGGTGTCGCTGATGTGAAAAAGCTTCAGACAGACACGTCAGAAGGAAAGCCAGGCTTGACCAAGCCCGCTACTGGCCCAGCCATTCTCCCTTTCCCTGAAGGTCCTTTGCAATCAGATGCGTGCCCAGGAGAGCCCAAGTTTGTTAATGTCATCATCCTCCCTTTGCTTCCCAACCCTGTCAAAATAGCAGTATCACCAGGACAAACTGTGACTGAATAAAGTTGATGTTTCCCATTGGCGTGTAAAAACTTTCAATAAATAAAATGTTCTTTACAATTATGGTCTCTGGTGTTGTGTTGGCTTACAGTGATCTTAGGGACTGGTTTTGATAAGGAATTTTATTAGGCATTTTCCAGCAAGAGAATTTTGGGTCAAACTCTGGCTTTTCCCTACAGGGCAGAGCGTTAGTGAAGGGCAGTTGTAGAGCAGCGACCAAGGCATGGTAGCCTGAAGAAGGCAGAATGCTGGAGAGACACAGTCCGAATGTCTCAGGGAAGAGCATACTAAGTAGCAACATCTATTGCCACCTTGAAAAGGTGCAGGTTGAGTTTCCCTAACATCTGTTAGTGGATGCTAGCAGGAGTCCAAGTTGGACGGCACCCTGGCTAGTCTCAACATTACTGCTCACAGATCTTTGAGCATGTGAAACCTGGGCATGCTAGCTATTCAGCGTTCCAGAAACACTAGTGGCAGAACACTGGCTGAGTATGGCAATAGTCTGTAAATAGAGAAGAAGATCCTGTTATGGTGTATCATCTGGTGCTAAAAACTAGGGTTCTTTTGATGATTTCCAGATTAACTCCTCCATAATAACACAGGGAGTCCAGGTTGAGAGTTTCAAAGCAATCTAAGGGATTTAGACACACATTTTCTATTATACTCGATGGAAGAGATGTGCCTAAATCCTTTAGACTGCTTTGAAACTCATAACCCCGATTCTCCATTGCCTGGCATCTTGTGCCACCACTTACACTTGGGCAAAAGAGTGTAAAACGTTATATTTGCACAGATGTCATGACACAAGGTTCAAGTTGGTGGAGGATCAGGCCCTAAGTATTCAAAACTTTTGTGCTTTACTAACTTTGTCATGCAGAAAAAATGGTTTGTTAATCAATTTCACCAAAGGCAGACACAGCCAATGGACAAATATAAATGAAAGAGAAGACAGGAGAAAGAAAAGGAAAAATAAAAGACAGAACTCTTCTTGTGGCCAGGTAGAAGGGAGATGGTTTTGACTGCTAATAGATAAGAGGAAAGCCACCGTTTCTTTCTCTAGTTATAAGCAGACCTTTGTGTATTTCCCAGAAAAAGCAAAAATAGCAATATTTTACCTTTTCCCCAGTTTTGCAGGCTGCTGAGTCACCAGCACTCCTCAAACCTAAGTTGTTTTGCTATTTCCCTTTTCCCTGAATCATCAGGCATTGGCAGCATTTTTTTCTGATTGGTTTTCAAGTTTATCAACATGATTGACCCAATTTACCAGTTGATCAGTTTGTTCTATTAAAGTTTCTAAAGGTCACTGTTCTGAGTAGGGGCTGCAAGATTAGGCTCTAAGTTTGGACTCTGGTGATGTGAGGATTCAGTGCATGTCCTCAAACAGAATTCCATTAGCTCCTGGGGAGAGCTTGCCAGCTTTGCTGAACCAAAGGACAATGGCAGTGGAACAGCAGCCTGTGATGGGGACAGTAGTTTGCAAAAGGGTTTTTTCTCCCTCCTCCCTATTCTTCCTTATATCCTTTCGCTTTTGCTATTTTTAGGATGTAGCCTATTTCAGGAAACATTTCATCAGCTGAATGCCTAGGGCCTGATTCAGATCTGAACACAAACAAGGACTCTCAATTGAGTCCAATCACCTCTGTCTTTAAACACTAGAAAGGAGGATTAAATGGTGTCAAAGCCTCTTGGGGCAGCAGTAACACCATCAGCTAAGAACACTGTTCCCCACCCCCTCTTATTTTCACTGGGATTTAGCCTAGTAGCAAATGATGTTCAGGTTAGGATCAGGGGAGGCTCTAGCCATTTCGTCGCCCCAAGCACGGCAGCACGCCGCGGGGGGCGCTCTCCCAGTCGCCAGTCCCGCGGCTCCGGTGGACCTCCCGCAGGCGTGCCTGCGGATGCTCCACCGAAGCCACGGGACCAGCGGACCCTCCGCAGGCACGCCTGTGGGAGGTCCACCGGAGCCGCCTGCCACCCTCCCGGTGACTGGCAGAGTGCCCCCCGCGGCATGCCGCCCCAAGCACGCACTTGGCGTGCTAGGGCCTGGAGCCACCCCTGGTTAGGATGACTCTCTCAGTCAGAGCATGCTAAATACAGTTCTGCTGCCCTTTACTCACACAATACAGATAACATCTCATTACCCCTGTATTCAGTAATAAAGTGAATCGTAACCCCAGAACAGACAAAACTGATCCCTTTGGCAAAGCAGCTTTGTCTCCTGAACACCTAGTAGAATAGGCGTGTGATGTCCGTACAAATACGGAGTGATCCTGAAAGCTTTTCTCCCAGTTCACCACTAGATGTCAGGGGAAAGCTCATTCAGACCCTGCTTAGATCTGTAAAAACATCAGGGGGGTAAACACCAGGGATGGTGAAGAGCTATTTAAGCTAAAGGACAATGTTGGCACAAGAAAAAAAGGCTGTAAATCAGCCATGAATAAATTAAGGCTGGAAATTAGAAGAAGGTTTCCAACCTTCAGAGGAGTGAGATTCCGGAACAGTTGTCCAATTGGACTCCTGGAACAAACAACCTAACTAGTTTTAAGATGCAGCTTGATATGTTTATGAACAGGATAATATGATGGAGTTGCTTGCAATAGAGGACTAGACTTGGTAACCCAGGAAGTCCCTTCCAGTCCTATGCCTTATGTTCTTATGTGGTAAGGTGTTTTGACTGTCTATGATATTTTGGATAAACAGATAGGAAATACACACATTCCTCTCAATACATCAGCCACAGCCCTCTGTGTCTTGAAAGGTACAGAAGAATCTATTCCTGCAGCAACTCAAATAGGATGGGGTTACTGACTGGACTGAACTCTACCTTGCACACGCGTCTCTGAAGGTTACATGGGGTTCTGCAGAAATGCAGAAGGGTGACAGGGAGTGCTATTTATTTATGTTCTTAGATAGCCTGCAGCTTTGGTGGCCAGTGTAGCATCTTAGAGTCACGGCCTCACTCCTTCCTTGCCCCTTTTGGTGTGGCCTGTGCCCTAGGTGGTACTTGTAGAGGGCAGTTCCTGCGCTCAGGAGAGAGCACCAGGGACTGCAGTTGTATCTGGTGACTCGATGTGGGGCAGAGTGGAGGAGGCCCCACTTGGGAAAAGTCCAACCACAATCTGGTCTGAAATGTTTATTCTTGGGGACAGGGGTGGCATGCAAATGTTACATGGACACTGTGTCTCACTCAGGAACGGAGAGCCAACGGCTGATGAACTCCAGTGCATTGGGCATTGTCAATGAACATTTTCAAGGTTTTGTCCCTAAATACACAGTCTGCAGGAACACAGGATGAAGTTGGCAGTGACAATCTGAGCCTGCTGGACATCTATAGGAAGAAGCTATCCTGGAAAAGCCAATTATTTCTTTAGCTTTTCAGTTACCCCCATCTCAGTATTGCCAACCCTAAGTGTTCAGAAATCATGAGTCAGGCCCCTAACATCCTGAGACTGGCTTCAAAATCATGAGACCTTTAAAAAATAGTAAATGCGGAATTCTTGTTATTTGCCTTCTCAGTTCTGAGCCTTCGGGTTACATTCACTTCATATTTTCAAGCTTGTCTCTGCAATCATGAGGGCTAGAAACGTAACTATTTTTCAAGTGAAAGCTGAGATTCTCATGCAGTCTCTTGATTCTTGCACCTGGGGCTTTAAGAAAAACACCAAACATTGCAAGAATTGTGATAAAAATCACAAGAGTTGGCAGTACTTCATTCTATAGGTCCATTACAACTTATTGACAGAGTCTGAGCAAAACATGGCAAACTAAGCCTCAGAAAAACAGCCCTCCTAAAAGTCTCCCCAAACTCCATCCCATAATACCACCCTGTGACAAAGTGGGAATGTTCTTGATGTGTTATGTGAATGCTGAGTGGGGAGTATTGACCTGGGAAGGTTGCAGGGGAGTCTTGCTGGGACGGCCTGCTTTGGGGAAGGGAGCATACCTGAGCATGTAACATGAGAAACCAGGAGAGGGGTTGGAGGCCAGGTAACACCTCTGCCCAGGAAACTGGACAAAGGAAAAAGGCTGGGGGAGGAGCCGGGGGAGGCTGTGTGAGAGGCTGGAGGGAGTTTCAGTTTGGAGCTGGCTGGGAAATGGAGAGTGGCGCCCCGATGGGGCTTGGGCTTCCTAACGGGGCTGTGGCCTCCCTGGGGGCCCCAGATGGACCTAACTAAAAGGGGTCCTGTTGTCTGTACCGGCAAGACCTGTTTTGGACTGTGTTCCTGTCGTCTAAATAAACCTTCTGTTTTACTGACTGGCTGAAAGTCATGGTGAAGCGCAGGAAGCCGGTGGTGCTGGGCCTAGTCTCCCCCACACTCCGTGACACACCCTCATGTCCCAGTTAACTCCCCTGAAAAGGCCTGAGTGAACAGGTGAGCCTTGCAGCACGTCCTAAAGGTCACCAAACTTGGATTCTGGTGGACCAACGAAGGTAACAATTACAGTCAAGTATGTTTCCCCACTGAGAACAGGGGCTATCCTCCATGACACAAACACACATTGAAACCAGGGAGCTGTTTGCTTGAATTTCTCAGATGACCACAAGCGTTACACTACTACATGGGGGAGAGGCATTCTCAGAAGAAGCCAAAACCCATACCATTAAGCCAGAGACTCACATTAGCTTTAGCAATGCAAATCCACTGGTCTCAAGGTAAATAGACTCTACAGGATAGTTTTCTAAAATCACATGGGGAAGTAATTTTGCTTGTGCATTGAATAGATGAAGTGTGTGAGTGCATTGGGGCATGTGCTTTATTTTTAAATGCTGTGATGGATGTGCAGTAGGTTATGAAGATAATGGTACATTTACACATGCACGTTTGCATGGAGGTTTTTGCAAGCCCTCAGAAATCTGCTGCACACTGATGTTTGGGGGGAGGGATAGCTCAGTGGTTTGAGCATTGGCCTGCTAAACCCAGGGTTGTGAGCTTACTCCTTAAGGGGGCCATTTAGGGATCTGGGACAAAAATCTGTCTGGGGATTGGCCCTGCTTTGAGCAGGGGGTTGGACTAGAACCTCCTGAGGTCCCTTACAACCCTGATATTCTATGATTCTACATACTTCTCCTCTCAGAATAGGAGTCCACATTGTAGTCACCCGTTTGCTCTGATTTCAGGCATATGCCTACATGTTATATACATGGAAGTTATTCAAGTTCTGATCATCCCCTATGTGGGAAAATCTCATGTCAGAGGCAGGAAACTCTACAAGGTTTTCCTATTGATTATTCCTTCAAGACAGTAGGGTTTGCTCCCACAAATATGAAGCATCCCTCACAAGCTACATCAGGGCTGTCTGGGTGAGGTCCTGTGCCTTGAAGCTGTCTCCAGGGCTTTTGTCTCCTTGTCTCAGTAGCAATGTGGCTCCAATAGACTCAGCACCATGGACCCTCCTGTCACCACTTGCCATATAATCCCTCGTGAAGGGATCCAAAGCACCAAGTTGGAACAAGCCAAAGTTAATGATTCCATGAGTATTAACTTTGGGGTAGAATTCCTGTGGGTTTGAGGGGAATAACACACAGAGAGCTACCACCCATGTACAAACGCCTGCCTGCAGAATGGTCAGGTGGAGTGCACAGGAAGCCAGGAATAATGCCACTGAGGCAGCTGTCTCTTTTTCATGCCTCCTAGGAGAAGATCCATCAAACTTTCATCCAAATTATTAACTGGTATAATATTTTTTCTTCCTATAGTGGTTGGAGCTTTCTGCTCATTTGGATTATTGCACTGTGTTCCTTTGCCAAGTAAATCATTCTAAAGATTTAAAGTGTCGCTGTCACATATATTAATACTAGTACTTGTAAAGTATAGTAAAGCACTTTTTAGATTACAATTTTTTTTATTGTTTTGCAGTGTGGCTAATGTTTTAAAAAGTGAACTCTGTTTCTGGGTGCTTGGTTTTCCACAGATTCATTAAAACCAGAGAGGACCATTAAGATAATCTAGTCTGACCTCATGTATAACACAGGCCAGAGAATTTCATCAATCAATTCCTGCATCAAGACCATAACTTCTGGTTAAGCAAGAGCATATATTTTACAAAGACATCCAATCTCGATTTAAAGTCTTTATGAGATGGAGAAGCAACCACATCCCTTGGCAAGATATTCCAATGCCTAATTACCAGGACTGTCAATTAATCACAGTTAACTCACACAATTAACTTGAAAAAAACTTAATCGCAATTTAAAAAATTAATTGCGATTAATTGCACTGTTAAACAATAGAATACCAATTGAAATTTAAATATTTTTGGTTGTTTTTCTACATTTCCAAATATATCAGTTTCAACACAGATTATGAAGTGTACAGTGTTCACTTTATATTATTTTGATTACAAATATTTGCACTGTGAGAATGATAAACAAAAGAAATAGTACTTTTCAATTCATCTCATATAAGTACAGTAGTGTGATCTCTTTATCATGAAAGTGCAACCTACAAATGTAGATTTTTTTTTTGGTTACATAACTGCATTCAAAAAAAAAAAACAATGTAAAACTTTAGCGCCTACAAGTCCACTCAATCCTATTTCTTGTTCAGCCAATGGCTAGGAGAAACAAGTTTATTTACATTTATGGGAGATAAAGCTGCTCACTTCTTAATTACAATGTCACCTGAAAGTGAGAACAGGCATTTGCATGGCACTATTGTAGACAGCGTCACAAGATAGTTATGTGCCAGATGCACTAAAGATTCATATAGACTCTTCATGCTTTGACCATCGTTCCAGAGGACATGCTGATGACGCCCGTTAAAAAAAATGCACTAATTAAATTTGTGACTGAACTCTTTGTGGGAGAATTGTATGTCTCCTGCTCTATTTTACCCGCATTCTGCCATATATTTCATGTTATAGAAGTCTCAGATGATGACCCAGCACATGTTGTCTGTTTTAAGAACACTTTCACTGCAGATTTGACAAAATTCAAAGAAGGTACCAATGTGAAATTTCTAAAGATAGCTACAGCACTCAACCCAAGGTTTAAGAATCTGAAGTGCCTTCCAAAATCTGAGAGGGACTGGGTGTGGAGCATGCTTTCCGAAGTCTTAAAAGAGCAACACTCTTATGCGGAAACTACAGAACCCAAACTGCCAAAAAGAAAATCAACCTTCTGCTGGTGGCATCTGACTCAGATGATGAAAATGAACATGCATCGATCCGCACTGCTTTGGATCGTTATTGAGCAGAGCCTGTTATCAGCATGGACACATGTCCTCTGGAATGGTGGTTGAAGCATCAAGGGACATATGAATCTTTAGCTCATCTGGCATGTAAATATCTTGTGAGGCCGGCTACAACAGTGCCATACAAGTGCCTGTTCTCACTTTCAGGTGACATTGTAAACAAGAAGCAGACAGCATTATCTTCTGCAAATGTAAACAAACTTGCTTGTCTGAGCGATTGGCTGAAAAAGAAGTACTTGTAGAAGAACTTGTAGGATCTAAAGTTTTACATTGTTTTATTTTTGATTGCAGGGTTTTTTTTTATATAATTCTACATTTGTAAGTTTAACTTTCATGATAAAGAGACTGCACTACAGTACTTGTATTAGGTGAATTGAAAAATACTATTTCTTTTGTTTTTTACTGTGCAAATATTTGTAATAAAAGAATATAAAGTGAGCATTGTACATTTTGTATTCTGTGTTGTAATTGAAATCAATATATTTGAAAATGTAGAAAACATCCAAAAATATTTAAATAAATGGTATTCTATTATTGTTTAACAGTGCACATTCACCTTCTGTTGCTTCACTGATGACTTGATGAAGAAAACCGCCATCTATCACATCCAGGAATAAGTGGGTCCTGCCACTATTATTAGCATTTATTCTCCAGGCTATAGCTGGGAAGCTAGTCTCCCATTCTTACACAATTATCAAAAGTATTTCTCTCTCTAATAATATTAAAGAGATCACTATCCATATCTGAGTCTGACCCTGGGGGTCTATGGCAGACCCCTAATATTATCCTAACTGAACCTCTTTTTACAATCCTTCCCCAAAGTGATTTTGACCCAGACAGATTCTGTTTTGTCCATACTATCACTTCATATTTCTTTGCAGTTTACCACTTCCATGATGTACAGTGGTACCCCATCACCTTAACCTTTATTCCTATCTCTCCTCAACAACTTGGATTTGTGAGGGCTCAGCACCTCTGAAAATCAGGCCCAAGATCTCTCAAGTTGGGTACCCAAAATCAGAGGTTACTTTTGAAAATTTTGGCCTATGCTGTAAAATTCAATCATATGAAATAATGTTGTTATTAAATCCCAAAAATTGCATTCTTAATCACATATTAATGTCATATTAACATGATGAATAGCTAGTGGTTTATTACTGTTTTTTAAAGGATTTTTCATTATTAATGTCTGAAAAATGCTTCTGTTTAAAATAAGCCCAAGAGCGTATTTTACAGTCATGGGCAAGGCTTAGGTCCTGTGTTTTTGATTTTTCATAGCTCCTTACAGACAAATCCAGAATTATCTTTGTCAGATCTATCCATCTACCTATCTATTTTAAGGTTTCATATAGTGTCCATCACCACAGTATTTTATAGACAAATTTACTATAGCAATTCCAATAATTAATAGCTACCTTTTTACTTCTAAATTTGTCCAGGCATAAGATGCCATCGATCTAATTTTCTATGGAAATTTGCAAATGGATGGCTAAAATAATGTCCATCCAATTTTGCCCAAATATTATTAAAGGTATGCAAAACTGCAAGTTGTCTCAAGCACTTTGCTACCACATATGATGTTATGAACTATCAGCTAAGAAGTGGGGTGAGATCACAAGCTCTTTTCACATATGTCATCTATATATATATATGCAGTCCTGATGTTATAATCACTTATAACCACAAATCTGGGCTGGAAGTGAAGTGGTTACCTAGAGGGAAAAGGCCATTACCCTAATCTATCTGGCCCAGTTCCTCTCTTGCCATAAGGTCATCTGCTAACCAGGATCAAGGTTCCTAAGAGCCAGTCAACATCAGTCCTCATGACAGCTCCTCAATATTAACAGCACTGTATTATACAAGCCCTGCCATAAGAGCCAGCAAAAATAGTCCCTTTGGTCGCTGTTCTTTTGCTTTTGTTCTGTCTGCAGCCCACACACTGACAATTCTACCCTGTGCAACATCCGTGATTTCAACAATACAGTTTAGCCTAGGATTTCTCAAACCCTTGGGTTGGGATCCAAAATTGGGTCGACAGAATATTTCAAAGCCACGCCCAGCCAGCCCCACAGCACAGGAACTGCAGGAGCACTCACTGTGGGGTGAGTGCCAGGCAGGACCCAGCTGGGTGCAGGATCTGACCAAAACCACTCCAGGGACAACCCCAGATTATTTACTGGGTCATAGAATCATAGGACTGGAATGGACCTCGAGAGGTCATCTAATCCAGTCCCTTGTGCTCCTGGAAGGATTAAGTATTATTAGACCACCTCTGGCAGGTGTTTGTCTAACCTGCTCTTAAAAATCTCCAATCATGGAGAGTCCACACCCTCCCTAGACAATTTATTCCAGTGCTTAACCACCCAGACAGTTATGAAGTTTTTCCTAATCTCCAACCTAAACCTCTCTTGCTGCAATTTAAGCCCATTTTTCTTGTCCTACCCTCAGAGATCAAGAACAAATTTTCTCCTTCCTCCTTGTAACAACCTTTTATGAACTTGAAAACTGTTATCATATCCCTTCTCAATTTTCTCTTTTCCAAACTAAACAAACCCAATTTTTTCAACGTTCTTTCATAGGTCATGTTTTCTAGACCTTTAATCATTTTTGTTGCTTTTCTCTGGACTTTCTCCAATTTGTCCACATCTTTCCTGAAATGTGGCGTGACATTTACAAATAGGTCCTGAGCCCCAAAAGTTTGAGCCTGCTTTCCTCAATATTTGTTCAAGCATCATTTAATCATTTACTTCCTATTTGCAGATATTAATCCAGGGTCAAGGTATTAGCCTTAGTTACATAATAGCTATAAACCGATATAACCACATTATTTTAGCAGACATATTCAGGCTTTCATGGGCATTTCTGATGTAAACCCAAATTACAGGCTTTAGCAAAGCAAAGAGAGGAGAAAGTGATCTCCTATTTTAAACAAAATGAAGCTGCTGTCTACAGCGCTCTGTCTCACATTGTTGCTCTGCTCTGATGCGCAAAGCCAAATACCTGTAACTTCTGCAGACTGTGACACAGTTGAAACTGATGCAGGTGTGGCCCTGGATTTGATCAATAAAGACCGCAGAGATGGCTACATTTTTACTCTGTTCCGTGTTGCTGATGCCCATGAACAACAGACAGTAAGTATCAATTTAAAGGTTGATCTACAAACTACTCTAGTTTAAAAACGATGGGCCGGATCCTGGTATAAATTGGCATAGCTCCATTGTGTTTAATGTAGGGTTGCCAACCCTCCAGGATTGGGCTGGAATTTCTCAGAATCGGCATTGATCTCCTGGTGACCACTGAAAGCAATCCAGGAGATTTTAATAGGATATTTTAAGAAAATGACATCACGTCATATTGCGGGGGGAATATCTCCCAGAACAGCTTCAGTCAGAGTTGGCAACCCTAGTTTAATGGCACTATGCTGATGTAAATCAATAGACCTGCACTGATTTACACCACCTGAGGATCTGGCTCTATGGTCATTTGAAAAATGGCCTGGTTCGCTATGTATGAACCTCATCCTGCAATTTGCTGAGTGCCCTCAATTCTCCTTGACTTCAGTGGGACTTTAGGATCTGGGTTACACCCATAAAAGCTTCGTCTGGTGTCTGAATTTAAACTGCAATTAGGTGATAGGTTTCTGGCATTATATAAATATTTTACTTTACAGCTTCTTGCATCTGAGGATCTCTAAGCACTTTACACACATTAAATTAACAGACTCAAAGCACCCCTGTGAGCTAGCTATTCTATTATTATCTCCATTTTGGCTGGTGAGGGAAGTGAAGCACAGAGAGGTGAAGCAACACCCCGCAAGTCAATGACAAAGCTAGGTAGAGAATCCAGATCAGTCAGCTCCCATTCCCATGCCTTAACTACAAGACCGTCCTTTCTGAGTGATTGGCTAAAGGTCATACAGCAAATCAGTGATAGAACAAGGAAGAGACTTTAGGAGTACTGATTCCTAATTCCTTTGCTTTAGTCACTAGATATAATGGAACAAACCCATCCCGGGGAAATTAATGGACATTGGCCAGGGATGAATTTGGCCTACTTGCTTTTATCAAGTATCAGAGGGGTAGCCGTGTTAGTCTGGATCTGTAAAGCAGCAAAGAGTCCTGTGGCACCTTATAGACTAACAGATGTATTGGAGCATGAGCATGCATCCAATGAAGTGGGTATTCACCCACAAAAGCTCATGCACCAATATGTCTGTTAGTCTATAAGGTGCCACAGAACTCTTTACTGCTTTTGCTTTTATCAAGTTACTCGGATTTTTTTTATTCCATTATTTCAGTTTTGGAGAGTTCCTTTTGGTTCAGACTGCCAAACATTATATTATAAAAAGGACTGATTTGTCCATATACAGGCAATTCTTGCTATTCATCCAATGCAATTCCATAAACACAATGTGGAAGAGTAAGATATATCTGATCCTGATTGTCTCCCCCGCTTCCCTCTCTTTGGCTTTATCTTCCCACCTGCATTTTCCCAACAGATTAAATTGGCACCTTCTAATATTGGGGTTTATAGGCTAAACATTAAAATCAAATCAAACCCTAGAAGGAGAGTGATCTTGTGATTAATGTACAGGACTGACCATCAAGAAATCTGTGTTCTGTTCCTGATTATCACAGTCACTAACCTTGTGCAAGTTATCTAACCTCAGTTTCCCCATCTGTAAAAAGGAGATAATAATACTTGCCCTCTACACAGGTGTTTGTTCTGTGAAGCTAAACTGGTGTTTGCAAAGTACATTAACACCTTTGGATGGAAGGCATTATAGAGGTGTTAGTTTAACTTCTGCCGCACTAGTGGACATTACAATAATAAAGAGTTATTCTGTTATACTATCACAATTCTTCATTAAATATTCACTTCAGATTGTTTCAGTGGACCAGTAATAACTGATAACACATCATGCTACCACACATGGAATGTGGTTTCAATCTCAATTCCAGACTCCTCCAGGCCAGCACAGATTAGACTCATTGCAGAGTCCAGGTTCTTGATTTTGGAGGAGTGAGTGCACTTCTGTAGCAACCCTTCTCAGATAATCTGGGTAGGAAATATTGCTCAGATGGGAGGTCTGGTTACTGACTTCAGCAGGAACTGATGTATCTGTAGCATGGGCCAGATACAGTAAAGAATGGCAATATTTATGTTCGAGGGCCAATGTGTTGTTGGCTAAAAACCAAAAGGAATAAAATGCAACAACCCCCATTCTCACTCACCTATATCCTAGATCCTTGCCAGCCCAGGCAAGCCCATAACAAGGTGTCTGGGAAGACCAACTGAGGGATAAGGGGTAATCCAAATCTAAAAAAACAGTAGATTGCCTCCTTCACAACAAACTTGTCACATACAAATGTATTTTCTCTGCTCTTTTTTTCCAGGGGAATTCATCAGTCTTTTATTTGACTTTGGATGTGCTGGAAACCCAGTGCTCTGTATTATCCAGGAGACATTGGAAGACCTGTAAACTCCCACAAATGGCAAGTAAGAGTATCTCTCCATAGCTGCATGTCAATCACGTCTCAACACAAACACCTCCTTCATGTGAACCTCTGGGCAATGGTATCATATTCTATTGTAAATCTTTGTGGAAACCAAGCATTAATGTCTATCTATAGTAGAATAATACCTATTATATCTTTGGATTGTCAAACACAAGTTAATTGGCTGAGAAAAGGTCATATGGCCCTAGCAGCTAAATACAGCTTCAGTTAACCAGTCTGGCAAAATGGGGCTATACTCTTATATTCCACTGCTGGTAACTTGTTCAGCTCAGGAACACTGATAATCCAAAGATGTCATACCAGGTACCTAGGGCAGCACTGGAAGAGCATTTTTCCACATATACCTGGTATGTTAGGCAGAAGTGGGAGGTTACATTTTGTCACCCCCTCCTTTTCAATGTCTTTGTAAACCTGTCGTGCTTTGGCTTGATCTGTGGTGCCTTCAGTATGCAGATGACATGCAGCAATACATCTTCTTTACATCAGACCCATATGTTGTGATCTGGGATGGAAGCCAACTGGCTGCAATTTAATCAAGACAAGATAGAGGTGAAGCCGGTAGGTGGGGGAAAGCATCAAGATCATATGGTAGGGATGGCGTCTGCCACCCTTTTTCATGTCAGAGAAGATAGATATATCCACTCTTTGTTAATGAGCTTTGCAACCTCTGTGTGCTTCTGGAATTCCAACTATTCCAAGTGGCTAGAAACATTCTACACTCAAGAAAAGTTAGAGATGGGCTGAGAAAGCTGGATTTGGTGTCAGTTTTGGTTTTGCAAAGCCTTTTCAGTTGGGCAAAACCAAAACTAAAACGCTTTTAGAAATGAGTGCCATTTTATCTGAACTACCAAATTCCAGATGCAATCAGATTAAAGGGCCTTGTGATTTTTAAATGTATTTACAGTATATATAAAGGAGAGACAAATTCTTCATTCAGTTGCATCTGAATAATTCCAATGAAATCAACGAAAGAACCACATGCTCTCTTAAATTCTATCATATGCCTTATTCTGGAATATTACACAGAGTCAATAATTATTCTTTTTTCCTCCCAGGTATTTGGACAATGTAAAACTATTGTGTATATAAACAGACAGTTGAAGAAAAAAATACTGCATGGCTATAACTGCACAGTGAGTCCAGGTACAATACCCAGTTCAATGAATCAACATATTTAGAATAAACCATTCCCAATACAGATGCACAAACAGGTGTGCTACTAATGTAGGGTAAATATGACAGATTAGTTAATCTGTTCACAATTCACATTTGAATAAAGTAAAGAAGTAAAATTAATGTTAAGAATGCATTATAGGATTATGTAAATCCTGAATCTTTAAAAACAAAACATGCTCATGGAGACCAGCTGAAAAGGTAGATAGACCCATGGAGGGGACTTATTTGCGGTGATGAGATGCTAAAGTGGAACAGAAAAAATGCATAAGTAAATTTTAATTGATTTTTCCCCCCAAACGGCAGAAATAAATTCCTATGTGGGAAGAAGGTGGGTGGGCTCACCTGAGAGAAAATCCTCATCTGCTCAATTTCCCATTGTGAGCTGATGTTAAAAACATACACAGTGCCATCCATGACACAGTGTTGACATAATACTGTGTTGATAACCATGCCATTGTCACAGATCATTCACAGTTATACAAGTGTGAACACTGCCCTGGAAGAGCAACAGCCTTAGAAGACAATGAGCAGCACAGAGGGAACGCTGAGAGAGCCCTGGAGAGGTACAATGAAGATAGTAACCACACACAGTATTTCAAGGTGGATAAAGTACAAAGAGCTACCATGCAGGTATGTGACATATCTTCAAACTAATTAACAAAGGCAAAATCCGGTGAGGTGCTCAACTCTCTGGCCCTCAAAGAGAGCTGAGGGCACTCAGCACCTCATAGGATCAAGCCTATTGTTTGTAAACATTCAATGCAACTAATCTCTTTTATGTTTTTAAGCCCCAGTTCTGAAAACAATTTACATGCGTTCTTAATTTAAAGCGCGAGAGTTGTGCCACTGAAAACAATGGGAGTACTCATCTGCCTAAAGTTATGCAGATGTGTAAGAGTCTGCAAGACCAGGGCCTCAGTTTGTGCATGTACTTTTATTTTTGTCAACAATCTGTTTTATAGTAATATTTTAATTAAAAATATTTTTTTAAATATACAACAATTAAGATATAAAACTTGCTGGAGAATAATGAACATGTACATTATTATCTTGGAGTGAACAGCTGGCAATTAGTGATCAGCCCTGTAGAACCTGGATTGTTTGCCATGCTGTGAAATAAACCTGGGAACCTATTTTCCTGTCATTGAAGTCAAGGACAAAAATCTCTTCAGTGACAGCAGAATCTGGTCTTTAGTTCTGCACATAGCTTTGCAGTAATTGTAAGTTTTCCATCTTTTTTTCCTTGTGTTTATATTTCACCCATAATAAAACCAAAATGTCAGCAAAATACATTTATTCCCTTGCCCCCCTTAGTGTTTGCAATACAGGGAAGGCCCTTAGAGTAAAAGGCCCAGATTCTAAGGGGTGCAGCCCAGACAAAGGGGGAACTAAAGTGGCTTTAAGTCACCTCTGCATCGTCCCATTTCTGGGCTGCTCCACAGCTCCAAAATAACATAAGCAGCCTTGATAGCCTAAAGTGACAGCATCCCATCCCCAGCTGCCTCTGGGCCACAATGCTGCTTGGAATCTCCACAGTACTGTGTGCTGTGGGCCCACCCTGACACACCTCTCCTCCTACCCTTAGCGTTATGGGGTCCCTGCCTTGGCCAGACTGGGGCTTTTAGAGTCCCTGCATGGTGCTCCAGCCCTTTTATCCAGTATAGACTTTGACTTGGTCTACCTACATCTGAACATTGTGTAGAATCCAGTTTAGTTAAATCACTGAAAACACTTTGTGTGGACACACTTATTTTGGATAATCACTTAGACTGTGTGTTTTATATCAATTTATTGTATTTTATTTTGCCAATTTAAATTAAATTGATATAGGGTACTTAGTTTGAAATCAGAGTATCCACCAAAAAAAAATGTTAATTTCATTACTCTAACCCAAATCTCACTCACCTTACTCATGGGTTTGCACCAATTTCTTAACCAATTTATTTAAACCAGTGTAACTTCTTGTGTAGGCAAGCCCTTAGCTGAGGTAATTCCCAATATAGAGGTGAAATAACATTTTTTTTTCCAGATGAAATTGAATAGGGGAAAAATCTGTCCTGGAGCTAATAGTATCAGAAGGTTTGGGTTTTTTTTAAATTTCTGCAGGAGCAAGGGCCAGATTCTGCCCCCTTACTCATACTGAGCAGTACCTTACTCTGTACACAATGCCATTGATTTCAATGCGAATTAAACACTGAAGTGGCAGAATCTGGTCCTAAGTTAACATCAGATCCTATTCTTCCATCACTGGATATGAGAAACTCCCATTCAGTCGGCCTCTGGATTATTAAGAAAGTAGAAATTGTGCTTAGGTTGAAGAATCTAGTGGCTCTACTTTCTGAAAACACAAGCCCTGGTCAAGAAAGGGACAGGAGACATGGTGGACAGCACGTGGCAGACACAGAAGCAGACATTCATGCAAAAAAATGTATTAGTGAGGGAATTATGCTACAGTATCAAATCCTGCACTCCTTACTCATCGTGGGTGCATGTGCAAAAACATAAAACAGCATAGCTAGTCAAAGAGTTCTGTGAGTGACATTTGGGCTACAGTAATGAAATTAATGTTATTTTTTAAAATGATGAAGTGTATTTCAAATGCATTAGGTTATTCACTTGGTGCTCATACAGCCTGTTTGTTCCAGATCACACCTCATGCAGGATACTTTGTCGAATTTACTATAAAAGAGACCTGCTGCTCCAAATCCACACCACATGCAAATGTATCTGAATGTGAATTTCTGCATGACAAATATGCTGTAAGTAGAGCAATGGAGAAGGAATTGTTGCAACATGTTGGGACAAGGGTAAATTTTCACAATATGTCCCAGTGTTTCTTACATGCCCCTTGCGGCCTGACTGGGTCATGAGTCCATGTGCAAAGAATAGGCTCGAAGGGGTCCACACTCCTCCATACACAAGCAAGTGCACAGGGAGTGGGCAGAGAGGTGTGTGTAGGGGGAACCTTGTCTCCCCCTCCAATGCCCTGGCCAAGAGAGTGTAGCTATCATGAGTGGGACATTAATCTGCCCTCTGTAAACATCTGCAGTAAATTACTTCCCCTCAGGAGCAAGGGGGCAGTGAGGGGCAGTCAATTCCCTTCTCGGGGCTAGATGTGGCCCATTACTCAGAGTTTTGAGCAAAGGGTCAATCTAAGTCCAATCTAGTGAGACAAGGGATAAGTAAACGGAAAGGGAGAGGGATAAAATCATACATTCAAAGGATTTTTTTTTCCTTTGAAAAATAGATCAGCTACCCACACCGGGAACCAAAGTAAGCAGGCTAATTGCTCATGGACATAAACCTAGAAGTAGGTCTTGAGGAGGTTTTGAAGGAAATGGAGTAATGGCCTTATAGACTGATGCAGAAAGGATGTCCATGATTACAGGGAACAACCTGGCCTCAATAATTCTTTGCATTTTAGAGATGATTTAATAGGTAAATATAATTGGCCAATATTTTCAAAATGGGTGCTTAAAGTTAGGTTCCTAAGACCAGAGGCAGATATCTAAATAAGTGGCCTGATTTTCAACCTGCCAAGAATCCAATAGTTTCCACTGGCTCCAACATCATAAGAACCCAAATGTATGTTGTTTTTCTGCACAGCACGTGGGATTCTGCAGGGGGAAATTTGCGAGTGACACAAAAAATCCTGATGTACTTGAGATATCCTGTGAAATCTACGGTCCCTGGGTATGTAGTCAATTATCTTAATGTTACAGAAATATCCCTGGCAACTTTAGAATGCATGCTCCTGAGGCTTCATGGAAAGAAGCACACTGAATAGGCCCAGACTGACTGCTGCAGCCGACGAGTGATTTTGGGAGAAGAGTACAAGGGTGGCTGTATACCACTTCTGTGTTCTCCTCTATGTCACCTGTGTACCAGGCCACTCCCCTGGAATAAATTAAGCAGACTGAGGGCTGCTCTAAATTGTGCTTGGTACCAACAGCTCCATGGGATTTACATGGCAGCCTAGGATTGCCAGGGTACAAGGAAGCACTGGTTATGCTCTCTTTCTCTCAGTCATCCCCCTTTCACTGGCTCTATGCCACCTAAGGGATCCATCTAACTGGGATGAACCACCCCTGGCCAGCTACACCCTCACATCTCTTCTGACATCCACAATATACAACTTGTTATAACGAAGAGAAAACCAAAATCACATACCATAACCCGACATGAAAGGGTTGTGAGGTGCAACCCTGATCTTCGATATAATGCAAGGCTCAGTAGTACATTGTAAGTAGGTGACAGGAGTACAAGTCTATATTCTAAATATTAAAAGTAAACATTAAATCATAATTAAGCCTTATGACAAGAATATTCATGCAAGGCAGGCTATGCTGAGCTATCGAGGAAGAATATTTTCTTCCTATAGTCTACCCCACAAAATGAACACCACCTGTCACTTCTGTTTCCTTCACCTTCATAATGAGACACTTCCCACAAACACCCATGTGAATGCCAGAAAGTTACCCCCAATAAATGGGCAGATAACCTACAGCAGGGGTAGGCAACCTATGGAACGCATGCCAAAGGCAGCATGCGAGCTGATTTTCAGAGGCACTCACACTGCCCAGGTCCTAGTCATCGGTCCAGGGGGCTCTGCTTTTTAATTTAATTTTAAATGAAGCTTTTTAAACATTTTTAAAACCTTATTTACTTTACATACAATAGTTTAGTTATATATTATAGACATAGAAAAAGAGACCTTCTAAAAACGTTAAAATGTATTACTGGCACATGAAACCTTAAATTAGAGTGAATAAATGAAAACTCAGCACACGACTTCTAAAAGGTTGCTGACCCCTGACCTATAGCTTATGTGCATTTATCCTCTGGCTGAGTGAGCTACATTCATGAAGCAGCCAAGGGCTCCATGCCAGAAGCCTGATCTCAGCTGATGCTGCACACTGCCTATCTCCTGCTGTTTCCTGACCTGAGTGCAGATGTTAGACCTAGTATGGGGGTAAGCAGAGTGTGGTAAAGGGACAGGAATGTGTGATTCCCAGAAAGCAAGCAACAGTGACAGTGATGACTCACAGCAAGCAAGCATTCCAATCTAACTCTGCCTCCCAACAGACTCCCTTACTCCATGCTACACCAACTGCTAGAATATATACATGCACATCCTGGAAATTATTCTCCTCCTGGTGACATCCATTTAGGGATTAGCAAGTTTCCTGAGTGCTAAAAGACCCGAATCATAGAATTGTAGGACTGAAAAGGATATTGAGAGGTCATCTAGTCCAGTCCCCTGAACTCATGGCAGGACTAAGTATTATCTAGACCATCCCTGACATGTTTATCTAACCTGCTCTTTAAAATCTCCAGTGATGGAGATTCCACAACCTTCCTAGGCAATTTATTCCAGTGCTTAACCACCCTGTCAGTTAGGAAGTTTTTCCTTATGTTCAACCTAAACAGTCCTTGCTACAATGTAAGCCCATTGCTTCTTGTCCTATCCTCAGAGGTTAAGGACAACAATTTTTCTCCCTTCTTGTAACCTTTCACATACTTAAAAACTGTGTCTCCTCTCAGTCTTCTCTTCTCCAGACTAAACAAAACCAATTTTTTCAATCTTCCCTCACAGGTCATGTTTTCTAGAACTTTAATCATTTCTGTTGCTCTTCTCTGGACTTTCTCCAATTTGTCCACATCTTTCCTGAAATGTGGCACCCAGAACTGGACATAACACTCCAGTTGAGGCCTAATCATCGTGGAGTAGAGCAGAAGAATTACTTCTTGTGTCTTGCTTACAACAGTCCTGCTAATACATCCCAGAATGATGTTTACTTTTTTTGCAAGAGTGTTACAGTGTTGACTCATATGTAGCTAGCAGTCCACATCCTTCTTGCAGTACTCCTTTCTAGGCACTCATTTCCCATTTTGTATATGTGCAACTGATTGTTCCTTCCTAAGTGGAGTACTTTGCATTTCTCACTGTGTTCACTGGAGTTACCTCAAACATGAACATGCTGTTTAATAAATATGTAACAAGGGAAAAGACTTTCAGTCCAAATAAGCATAAGAGATACAGCAGCCTGTAGAAGGCCTAATAAGGTAAAGAAATAGAAATAATGGGCCTGATTCTCATTAACATTAAGGCACCTTTACACTGCTAATTACATTTACATCCACTGTAAGACACCAATAACCTGCCAGAGTGATGTAAAGGGTCCCATTGTAAATGAGACTAAGGCCCAACATGTTGAGCGATTTGGTAGCCTATTATTGAGATGTACCACAGATAAAAGTTTCAGGAACAGAGCAGAGCAAACTAGTTGCAATGAAGAAATGAAGGAATACATTTTGCCTTTTTTCTTTTTCTTCTCATTATTGCTATTTATTTTCTGATTGCACTCAGAGGTGTCAATCAGGATCTAGGTCCCCTAGTGCTAGATGTTGCATAAATACATATGGAGGCATGGCCTGTAGAAGGCCTAAGAATTTAATAATTTTGTTTTTGTAATTATTTTGTAATTATTTTGCAAAAAGCAAAAAGCTGTTTATGAAAATTTTGGCTAATTGATTGTTTCATTTCATTGCTTTGTTGTTTGTTATTTCTAGTTGCCTTTGGGTAATACAGATTGGTCACTTGGCTTCTTATGGTATTTCCACTTCTGCTACTCTATTATAGTCCTATGTTTGAAACTTATAGGTGTTAGTGAAAGCCTTGTAAATAACTCCTTTTATTCCTTTCTCTCTTTGTGTGTGTGTGTGTGTGTGTGTATGTGACATGAACATCTTTGATGACTATTTACACTGGTTTGGTTACGGAAAGTGTGACAGACCTTCCTTCCACCATCACCCCCGCTCCGGAGAACATCATCACCACCACCACTTCTCTGGGAAAGGACATCCCCCTGTAGGTCCATCACACAGACATCATCATCATCCCGGCTTTGGCCCTGGACATACTAACAGACATTACCATAGATGCCCACCACCTCCTGAAAATAGGGTCCTCCACCGTGAAGGATCTGAACATCATCACAATTTCTCTGGAGAGGAACATCAGCATGGGCCTCCTCATCTTTCTCCATCGGGTCCTCATTATTCTCCCCCACCCCCTGGCACACCACATCACAGACATCACCATCCCGGCTTTGGCCCTGGACATCCTAAAAGACGTTACCATGGATGCCCACCACCTCCTGAAAATAGGGTCCTCCACCCTGAAGGATCTAAACATCATCACAATTTCTCTGGAGAGGAACATCAGCATGGGCCTCCTCATCTTCCTCCATCGGGTCCTCATTATCCTCCCCCACCCCCTGACACACCACATCACAGACATCACCATCCCGGCTTTGGCCCTGGACGTCCTAAAAGACGTTACCATGGATGCCCACCACCTCCTGAAAATAGGGTCCTCCACCCTGAAGGATCTAAACATCATCACAATTTCTCTGGAGAGGAACATCAGCATGGGCCTCCTCATCTTCCTCCATCGGGTCCTCATTATCCTCCCCCACCCACTGGCACACCACATCACAGACATCACCATCCCGGCTTTGGCCCTGGACATCCTAAAAGACGTTACCATGGATGCCCACCACCTCCTGAAAATGGGGTCCTCCACCCTGAAGGATCTAAACATCATCACAATTTCTCTGGAGAGGAACATCAGCATGGGCCTCCTCATCTTCCTCCATCGGGTCCTCATTATCCTCCCCCACCCCCTGGCACACCACATCACAGACATCACCATCCCGGCTTTGGCCCTGGACGTCCTAAAAGACGTTACCATGGATGCCCACCACCTCCTGAAAATAGGGTCCTCCACCCTGAAGGATCTAAACATCATCACAATTTCTCTGGAGAGGAACATCAGCATGGGCCTCCTCATCTTCCTCCATCGGGTCCTCATTATCCTCCCCCACCCGCTGGCACACCACATCACAGACATCACCATCCCGGCTTTGGCCCTGGACATCCTAAAAGACGTTACCATGGATGCCCACCACCTCCTGAAAATAGGGTCCTCCACCCTGAAGGATCTAAACATCATCACAATTTCTCTGGAGAGGAACATCAGCATGGGCCTCCTCATCTTCCTCCTCCACCTGGTCCTCATTATCCTCCCCCTCCTTATGGTTGCCATCACCACCATAGACATATCCATCTACACCATCAGGGGTCTAGCAATTTTTCCCAGGAAAGAAGAGGAGATGAGGGCAGCTCCTCAGAAGAGCACATTTCATCCAAAACACCTCATCCTTTCCATAAAAGACAGGTTGGATCCATCCATCACATTCCAGTTTTAAATCAGCATGATGTCCTCCCAGCTCCTGTTGCAAACTTCCCTGACTCTCCGCCAGCTCCCCGGGATCCATTTTGCAAATATTTAAGTGAGAAACCAGCAATTCAGCCTTTTCCACAAGCCCCTTCAGAATCTAAATCATGCCCAGGAAAACCCAACTATGATCTGCCAGACCTTTTGCCTTTATTTCCCCATAGATCTACACAGTGAATGTTTTTCTTTTAATTGAAATGCTCATCATTCCAAGCCCTCAATCAGTGTAATCTGGTCTCGCTCCATTGATTTCAGTGGTGCTATACTGATTTATACGTAGCCCCAAAGATGTAACATGGAGAAAGAAAATATTAAACTACAATTTTTCATAGTGAAAATTAGAATACATGCTTCTATATACATGTGTGGTATAGTGCTTTTGACAAATGCATCTATTGCAAATTCATGCCCATAAAGCTCTGCAGTTCATTATCCAGTCTCTCTCTGTCTTTCATAGGCGCCGACTCCGTGGGTGCGCCAGGGCTGGAGCACCCGGGGTAAAAATTAATGGGTGCTTAGCACCCACTGGCAGCCAACCTTCCCTCCCTCCTGCCCCAGCACCTCCCACCCACCGACAGCCCTCCGATGAACTCCTCCCACTCCCTCCCAGCACCTCCTACCTGCGGCGGATCAGCTGTTCTGCAGCATGCAGGAGGCATTGGGAAGGAGTGGGAGGAGCAGGGAAGGGGTGTTCTTAGGGGAGGAGGCAGGAAGAGGCAGGACGGGGCAGAGTGGGGGCAGGAAGAGGCAGAGCAGGGTAGGGGCTTGGGAGAAGAGGTGGAGTGGGGGCAGGGCCTAGGGCTGAGCAGAGGTTGAGCACCCTGGGAAAAGTTGGAAGCCGGAGCCCGTACGCTTCACAAAGGTTTCATAGCTCAGGGATTATTAATGAGTAAAGAGCTTTTTTTCACCAGAATGTCACAAGGTCAAATCCAGCCCAGGTCCAAACTGAAAACGGTTACCATGTGATGGGTGTTCGTGGTCCTACATGAAGTGAACTTAGTTTCACTCCTGTTGGAAAAGTGTCTGGTTCACACCACTAGTGCTATTATTAGAAGTCTCAGAAGTCTCAGCAAGTTTTGCATAGGCATGGAGACTGAGCTCCCACTGCCATCTGATCTGTAGACTGAGTCCCTCCAGTCATAGTAAAGGCACTACGGCAGGGCAGTATGCGGGGAGCTTGCGCAGCCAGTACTGTACCCACCCTGGCTAATCCAGCACCGCTTTCATTTCTCAAAAAGTGTTCAAAGCAAATAAAACACAGCAAACGTTGGCTTTTCCTGATGCAGAAACACATCCCTTTATGGGCCTGGTTTTCCAGAGCTGCAGTTCCATGGCGGACAGCAATGATAGGAAAGCTACTGTACATCGAGTGACACTGCAAGGCCAAAGGTTTGACCACCCCATTGTCTAGACCTGCTCTGTGCAGGATTAGATGACGCAGTGGTACCAGCCCCATTGTAGCAGAGCACAGCAGAGCCCCCTTGGCTCCCGCCTTGGCTAGGTTCACAAAGTCACTCTGAGACCCTGGGGTTAGTAACCACTGGTGCAGTTTATTCACAGACTTGTTCCCACCACCCTTTCACCATCTGCAGGCAGGAGGGATGTACTACTTCCCTGCTTCTGCTCCCTGCCTTTTCCCTTTCAGCCCCAGCCCCCTTCCTCTGAGGCTTTCATGCAGACCCAGGCTAATTAGGCGGCAGCTGTCTCTGCTTCCCCAATTAGGGCCAGTTTATCCCCAGCCAGCTCTAATTTATTTCCCTAAATGGGAGCTGGTGTGACAGAGGGCTGAATCAGTAATCCTTTGCCCAGCCCCCAGTCACACCCATCTACAATCATATTTACTTACTTACCTTACAGGGACCTTGTAAGATTTAACTAGTTGATATTTATGGTGCAAAGAGTTGGGTAAAGTATTGGGGGGGGACTGAGATTAGATGATGAGCTCAGGGAGGTAGACTAGGACTGGGAATTTTTGTGTAGGGGAGCTGAGAGACAGATCAGATGAGGAGCCAGCCAGGAGGAACTGGGACTGGCTGTGCACAGAGAATGAAACTGAATGTGAGGAAGGAAACAGAATGGAAGTTGGGGGGAAATTGGGGCTTGGACAATGAGCCCAGAGGGAGAGATCTGAACTGCCTGAGCAAGGAGATTGGGACTGGAATGAGAAGCCTAATGAGTGGTGATTGGGACCAGATAGGCAAGGACAATGGAACTGGGACAAGGAGCCAGGGTGGGGGAGAGACAGGACTGGGATGGAGGAAGAGCACAGAAGGGGTTACACTTGTGGGGGACAAGCAGAAGAGTCTGTACCCACTAGAGAATACTCCCTTTTAGTGCCTGGAATGTAATTCAAGATTCCTGAGGCTCATCACCCCTCTGCAGTCACCAAATATCTATGAACCCACTGGCACCGTGTTTGTCTTAACCCCATCTCATGCTGGTCTACAGAGAGGATGACAATGTACTATTACTATCAGTTACTGTTAGCTCAAGGGGCGGAGGTCTGTGCAATAGACAAGATGGTTACCTACCTCTCATAACTGTTGTTCTTCAAGATGTGTTGTTCACGTCCATTCCAATTAGGTGTGCACATTCTGCGTGCCTGGACGTCGGAAACTTTTTCCCTTAGCAGCTCTCGTTGGGACAGCAGAGGAGGCCCCTAGATTGGTGCCCTTATGGCGTTGTATATAGTACCCTGCCGGCCCAACCCCTCTTTGGTTCCTTCTTGCCGTTGACTCCAACAGAGGGGAAGGGGGGCGGGTATTGTAATGGATGTGAACAACACATCTCGAAGAACCACAGTTACGAGAGGTAAGTAACCGTCTTTTCTTCTTCGAGTGCTTGGTCACGTCCACTCCAATTAGGACCATCGGAGGTGGGTAGGAGTCAAGGAATGATTGATTAGAGGACAACCCTGCCAACCGCTGTATGGTCTCTGGCCAGTTGGTTGATGGCATAGTGGGCTATAAACATATGCACTGAGGACCAGGTAGCTGCTTTGCAGATTTCGTGGATCGGTACTTGTGTCAGAAAGGCAGTCGAAAACGCTTGCACTCTCGTCAAATGGGCTGTGATTGCAGGAGCTGGGAATGTAGTGAGCTCATAGAGCATGCGAATGCAGTCTGTGATCCAGGATGAGATGCACTGAGAAGATACTGGAAGGCCCTTCATTCTATCTGCTATGGCCGAGAACAGTTGGGTTGATTTGTGAAAAGACCTTGTGCGCTCTATGTAGAATGCTAGGGCTCTTCGAACACCTAGCATGTGCAAGCTCTGCTGCTGCGGACTTGTGTGAGGCTTTGGAAAAAAACACAGGCAGGCAGATGTCGTGTCCCATGTGGAACTTGGAGACCATTTTGGGGAGGAATCTAGGGTGCGGTCTAAGTTGTACCTTGTCCTTATGAAACACCATGTAAGGGAGTTTGGAGGTGAGAGCCTTTAGTTCAGACACTCTCCTCACCAATGTAATGGCCACCGAGAACGCTACCTTCCATGAAAGGTAAAGGAGGGAACAAGCGGCCAAGGGCTTGAACGGTGGGCCCATGAGCTTGGAGAGGACCAGGTTCAGATTCCAGGTTGGTACTGGTGGTCGAGAGTAAGCGTATACCCTCTCCAATCCCTTGAGGAAATGCACCACCATGGAATTTGTGAATACTGAGCGCCCAGATTCCCCTGGATGGAAAGCTGAGATAGCCGCCAGGTGTACTCTGATGGATGAAAGTGATAGGCCTTGTTGCTTGAGGTCAAGCAGGTAGTCCAGTATAACCAGGATAGATACCTGAAGCGGTAACAAACATCTGGGTTCACACCAGCAAAAGAACCTTTTCCACTTGGCCAAGTACGTTGACCTAGAGGAAGGCTTCTTGCTGCCAAGAAGTATCTGTCTCACTAGCTGAGAGCACTGGCACTCAATCAAGTTTAGCCATGGAGCTTCCAAGCCATGAGCTGCAGGGACTGTAGGTTCAGGTGGAGAAGGCGCCCGTGGTCCTGAGTGATCAAGTCTGATACAGGGATAGGACTATTGGGGTGTCTACTGATAGTTCGAGGAGTGTTGTATACCAATGCTGACGTGACCAGGATGGGGCAAGCTGGATCACCATTGATCTGTCCTTGCATATCTTGAGCAAGACCCTGTGGATCAGCGGGATTGGAGGGAAGGCATACTTCAGGTCCTTTCCCCACTGTATTAAGAACGCATCAGAGATGGAGCCTGGCTGTGGTTTTGGAATGATCAGAACCGAGGGCACCGTTTTTTGTCCTTGGTGGTGAATAGATTGACTTGGGGATAACCCCACTTTTGGAAAATTGACTGCAGGACATCTGATTGGACTCACAACTTGTGAGCTTGGTAGGACCTGCTGAGGCAATCTGAGGCGTTCGTCACACCGGGGAGGTAGGATGCTTCCAGTTGTATGGACTGGGCTATACAGAAGTCCCAGAGGAGAAGAGCCTCGCAGCAGAGGGGTGAGGAGCGAGCTCCGCCCTGTTTGTTTATGTAGAACATGGCGGTGGTGTTGTCTGTCAGGACTGTCATGCTGTGACCTTGCAAAGTGGCGTGAAAGGTTTGACAGGCCAGACGAACCGATCTGAGCTCCTTCAGGTTGATATGGAGGGGTATCTCTTCCTGTGTCCACAGATCTTGTGTTCTCAGTTCCCTTAGATGTGCACCCCAACCCAAATCTGACACATCTGTTACTATCATCAGTGAAGGTTGGGTTGTGATGAAGGGAACTCCGGCACAGACTACGGGTTGGTCCATCCACCGACATAGAGACTCTCGGACTTGCCTGGGTACCGTTACTATCATGTCCAGGCTGTCTTGTGCTGGGCAGTACATGATGTGAGCCACGCTTGTAGGGGTCTGAGCCTCAGTCTGGCATACTTGACTACATAAGTACAGGCTGCCATATGCCCTATTAACTTCAGGCAACCCTTCACGGTTGTGGTGGGGAACTGTAATATCATTTTGACAATTTGTTCTATGACCTGAAACCTGGGTTCTAGGAGGCTCTCTTTTGTCTGTACTGAGCCCAATACCGCCCCTATGAATTCTATTCTTTGGGTAGGTATGAGTGATGACCTGCTTATGTTGAGAAAGAGACCTAGTCTGTGAAAGGTGTCCCTGACCAGTGTAACATGGGACTGCACCTGCTCTCTGGAGCACCCTGTCAGCAGCCAGTCGTCGAGGTATGGGTACACTCGAACCTGTCTTTTGTGTAAAAAAGCTGCTACCACCGCCATGCTCTTGGTCCAGTGCCTGCTATAACTTGAGCGGCCTGAGTCGGCTTTAGAGTCTGAGGAGGCTGAAGGGGAGGACCAAGGTGGTGCCAATGATCCTTGTGCCCCCGTGGGGTGCCAAGAGGTGCGGGCCGGGAACCGGTGCCAAGAGGATCGGGATAGTGAGCAGCACCGGCTATCCCAAGATCTGGACCATCCTACAGAATACGGTGCCGGGGAAGTGTGGGTGCTGAGGGTGCTTCTTCCTCCAGTGCTGTAACCTCATGTGGGGTTGTCGGTGCCGGGGAGTGGTGTTGTGGCGAGCTCGAACGGGAATGGTGCCATGAGCAGTGCCAGCTTGGTGACCTCGAGTGGCGCTCCATTGCCGGTATCCCTCTGGGTAGCACCCATTTGGATGGTGCTGGAGGCTTCTCCCTACATGGGAGGGGATTGGGGCCAACAGTTCAATGAGGTCCTTTGCAGCCTCAAATGTGTCAGGCATGGAGGGGGGTTCCAAGACCTCCTCTAGACACTGGTCCGTGCTGAAGTTGCTGGGCGCTGGACTCATGGCGCCTGCAGTGCCAGAGTCAACAGTGCTGGCTCTTGATGGGAAACAGAGTCCTGCCTCTCAGTTATAGGAGCCTGTCTGAGTGTCTTGGTCACTCTTTGAGGGGATTGTCCTCTTTCCCCTTTCTTATGCTGCTTGGCCGGTGCCAAGGAGGTTGAGCAGTGCCAGGTCTGGTCAGCTTGTCTTGGTGCCTGGGATTTACGGTGTCGTGGATCTCTAGAGCCCAGTGCTGAATCGCGCACTGATGCCAGGGCACTGCTCACCGAGGAGCTTGGGCCCAGTACCGGGCAGTCTGGGGCCGTTGGTTGTAATGCGGCCTCCATGAGCAGCTGCTTAAGACAAAAGTCTCTCTCTTTCTGAGTTTGGGGCTTAAAGGAGTTGTGGGGGTCGCTGTTGGGCATAGATTTGTGGCAGGTAGCACAAGCGGCTGGAACTAAATCCCAGTCACCTCTAACTAAACTGTACCTAACTAACTTACTAACTATTTAACAACAAACTGTCTAACTGGTAAAACTAGAATGCTAAGTGATCACTCACAAGTGAGTGAGCACGTTCCAACGCTGCCACGGACAGTAAGAAGGAACTGAAGTGGGGTTGGGCCGGCAGGGTACTATATACAGTGCCATAAGGGTGCCACTCTACGGGGCTCCTCTGCCGTCCCGATGGGAGATGCTAAGGGGAAAAGTTTCCGACGTCCATGCATGCAGCATGCGCACACCTAATTGGAATGGACATGAACAAACACTCAAAGAAGAATTAAAGGTTCCAGTCCTGCTGATGACCCAAGCAGATGTAATTATGATGCCACATGATGGACTCTCTCTTTTTTCAGTTTTTTTTTTTAAACCTAGGAAATTACAACAAAAAAAGTTAGAAGACCATTAGGTTGAGTAAGTCACTTCACTTCTCTGTGCCTCATTTTCAGCATATGCTTAATAAGGCTTATCTAGTGCACCAGGGAGTTGTTAGGACTGATTTGCTTATGACACAAACGCAGGATCCACAGAGTTGCAAGCGTTGGCACTAGCAGTTCCAATTGCAAGACAAGTGTCAATGATTGTAAAGCATAATTTAAATGTTAAGTGTTATTAGTCAGTTATGCACATTTGTGCAGAGTCGTTTTTGAAACATGGGCTGCCTTCCTAGCTCTACCATTTTTGCCGCCCCAAGCAAAAAAATAATTAAAAAAAGCTGCTCAGACCGCCCGGCACATGGATGAAATGCCGCCCCTTAGCACGTTCCGCCCCAGGCACGTGTTTCCTCCGCTGGTGCCTGGAGCCGGCCCTGCTTCTTATAAGTCTTGCACCTTATTAGTAAACAGATCCCTGAAGATCACAGTGCCGCTGTCTAGAACCAGCACTTCTTGTCTCTGGGACATGACATGACTTTTTGGGTGTTTTTATAAGCCTTATGTAGTAATTCTTTCAGGGTGGGAGTTTTTATGTCAAAAAGTAACCAGGAGCGAGAGGGCTACCAAATGTTCTGAGACGTTCGCCTGTGGTCAGGGCCCTATGCTGCTGATACTGGGGATTTGGAGGAGGGATAGCTCAGTGGTTTGAGCATTGGCCTGCTAAACCCAGGCTTATGAGTTCAATCCTTGAGGGGGGCCATTTAGGGATCTCAGGCAAAAGTCTGTCTGGGGATCAGTCCTGCTTTGAGCAGGGGGTTGGACTAATAGATCTTCTAAGGTCCCTTCCAACTCTACAATCTAACCCTGTGATTCTAATGTGCAGAGGCTTATCCTGTTATCTTGATGGCAGGTGGACAACCTTGGTGTCATTAAAGTGACTGCACAAACTTTGTTTGGATAAACCCAGAGGGTTGTTTGCTAGGCAAACAGGATATGATGAGAGTCCACCCACCCCATTTGCCTGTTTACTTACCGACTGCTTCTGAAAAAAAAACCAAGAGGTTATTAAATCCCTACCAGGGGGTTCCTTTTTCATTTGTATTTGGAAGAGTCCCCCCATTTCAGAGGGGGCTTCTTTGTCCAGTTATGAAACTTTCCACTGTGCTAGTTCTCTGCTGCAGTTTTTTCTCTAGCACAGCCAAGCCTCTCTCAACCCAGGATGCAGACTGTGATGACCCTGATGTCTTTGAAGCTGTGGACATAGCACTGAGAAAATATAATGGAGACAAAACAGATGGCAACCAGTTTGCTCTGTACATGGTGATGGAAGCCAAGAGAATAGTAAGTAAACTTTGCAAAATTCATCTTTGAATTTTTTTTTTACTTATGGCCAGATTCTACCCATCTCCCTCACATGGACTCGCACCTTGGTCTGCATGATGTCCCAATGATATCAAAAGAACTGGTTGTAGAGTAAGGTACTAATCACCATGAAAAAGGGTAACAGAATCTGGTTCTGTGTAGTTCTCCTGTTCCTTAATAATAGTGAGCCTTTACTCACACTAGTAAGCAGTTCCTGTCAGTGGGATTACTTCTACCAGGAAATGCTCACCAATGTGAGTAAAGGGTTCAAAATCTGGCCCTACGAAAAAAACTTTAAATTCTTGTAATTAGGTCGAGGAAAGTACTAAAAGATCTATGAGTAAAGTAGCTCCATTGAAATCAAGGGGGATACTCAAGGAGTAACGAACGACTCAACATGAGAAATGGCATCAGAATCTGGCCCTGTGTTTGCACTATATGGCAGGGTCTCTCAAGTGCCTTCACTTGCAGTACTAAAAGGTCAGTAAGTTACAGGACTAAGTAAGGAAACCTGGTTTCTTTTCACAACTATACCACTGACCCAACACTGTCACCTTACCAAGTCACTACATGCGGATATTAACATTTACTTGTCATGGGGAAATCTTTGAGGCCTATAGCAGAAGCATACTTATTATTAAAAGAAACTTGATGTGATTTTGTCTTGAAAAAAGCTGGTTGCAATGTGGAAAATCTATTTGGAAATAACTGATTTGACAAATGATAGAAACATTTTGAATCATTTGTGAATATTATGATGGTCTCCAGTCCTGAGTCACATACCTACCTAAAACATCAATCAGTTTCTTGCTCATATATGGTGACAAGTGTAACAAAAGAGTATTTACTCCTGAGGGCCACACAATGATGATGTTGCTATAAGGATAATGATAAGCACTATTTTACTTGGGAACAACATTAACGTCTTTCTACTGCATTGGATTTTAAAATGTAGATCATCAGAAACAATATATTAATAAGAATATTTAGCACTCAAAGATCTCAAAGCACTTTACCCAGATAAGAAACTGAGCCCAGAGAGGTGAAGTGTCTTGCTCAAGGTCATACAGTAAGCCAGTGTTACAGGTGGGACTGGAACCCACACCTCCTGACATCTAGACCCCCTTTCTCTAACCACTAGATGACATTGTCTTTTCTGGAAACAGAATAAAAAATATTGCCTGTGTTTTCTAGACTTGCTACGAACCACTTCCTGCTAGAGAAAGGTGGGTGGAGGGACTTGAAGAGACTCTCAGAGCACAGTATCAAGTATTAAAGTCCCGATTATGCAAACACTGCATTTGTTAATGTTAAGCACATAAATTCAATCATCTTCAATTAGACAACTCACATGTTTAATGTTAAGCACATGCATAAGTCTTTGCAGAATCCGAGCCTTAATGATACCTCATTCCTTTCTAGTCTTCTGGTAATACACATTTTTAATATTCATAACAGTCTATGCTGGACATTTTAATTTTAATATAGACATGTTTATTGCAGTCACTCTTTGCCTTTCCTTATCTAGACACACTGATTTAATTTTACAGAAGATCTGAAGTGAGAATGATGTGTTGCTTTGAATTTCTGATCTGTCTATGTTGGGGGGAGAGAAAGGGAGGAGCAAGAGGGAGGATTGCCAAAGCCCACAAGAGAGATTTGATCTGTTCTTAATTCTTCTTCTAAATATAGTCTAGATTTCTCTTATCACCTGTCCTGCAGTGCTGCATTCATCAAGTAAATGGCTTATTATTACATGTTCATGTACATTAAGTGTTGATAAGATAATTAAACATAAAGGCTGTCTAGCGGAAGATTGAGCCTGCCCTAATTAAAGACATAGCTGGTGGCAATAATAATGAAATTAATTATTATACCTATCTTGTGGAACTGGAAGGGATCCTGAAAGGTCATGGAGTCCAGCCCTCTGCCTTCACTAGTAGGACCAAGTACTGATTTTGCTTCAGGTCCCTAAGTGGCCTCCTTAAGGGTTGAGCTCACAACCCTGGTTTAGCAGGCCAATGTGCAAACCACTGAGCTATCCCTCCCCCATATAAAATGACAAACAACATAACATATGGAGCCAGCCCTTTCTCTCATTTACATCTGTTACTTGCTGAAGTAAAGTTATTGCAGATTTACACCAATGTAACAGAGAGCAGAATTTGGCCCATTATGGGCGAGCTCCTCAGCTGGTATAAATTGGCATAGCTCCATTAAGGTCAATGACTCAAGCTGAGGATTCAGCCCATTGTGTTTTTTTCATCTTGCTTTACAGCCTGTGGAAATTATTTCATGCACCACTGAGCTGGAGCTGCTATTTTGTGCACAACAGGAAGTGAGAAAGAACACTGGGCCAAATTCTACTCTCAATAACACCAGTGCAAATCCATCATAATTCCACTAATATCAACTAGACTTTAACAGAGTTAACTGTGGTATAATGAAGACAATAATCCTCTTGCTATATTCAATTGAAACTGCAGGGAGAGTTTAATTCTGCTGAATGTAATTCCCCACGTTCAAATTTGGCCAAGAACAGAAGTTAATATAATAACTCATCTTTTATTATTAAATGCCACAGGATTCCTAGTGACTAAAAATGTCCATCCAAAAGATACATCTTCAAGAACTGCAGTGCCTTCTGATACCACCTGAGGGCATTGATTCACCATTGAATTTGGAGGGTAGGAGGAAGTACCTCCTACTGAATTACCAACATCACATTAACAGCATCTCAAGGATTTTCTCAGAAGGATCCATCCCATCCTTCTACCGACCAGCCGCAACTATTATTAATAAAGGCTGACACAAGCACAATCCAAAATGGTAGAGCTGCAGACCACCTAAGCAGCAGCTCATATTTGCTGAATCAGAGAGCACTTGAAATACTAGGATACAAAGGAGTTGAAAACATGGCTGCTTTCTTGCACTATTTTTTCATCCTAGAGACAGTATGTGGAACAACCTAGGCAGTGGCTAAATAGAACAAATGATATAATTAGATATGTTAATTACTGAGTCAGAAAGATTTTGAAGATCTGCTCAATGGAGACATTAGCTAATTTAAAGCACACTTTTATCATTCCTTGCTCTACACAGTACAGTGTGAAAGCCCTTGAAACCCTTATCCCCTCCAATGACTTGCTGTCTTATCACTATGCAAATGATGACTTGCATCTTGTTTTCTCCAGGCAGGCCCTGGCAAACAGTTCGTTGTGACGTACCGAATAAGAGAGAGCTCTTGTGCTGTTGGGGGAGATAAACTCTGGCAAGATTGTGATTACAGAGCATCTGCAGAAGCTGTAAGTGGCTGCCTTCTTTTAAAAAATTCTATATATGGAAGTAGCAATGTAACCAGCAAGATACCAGACTCTTGGGGATAGAGTGCACTTCTGCAATAAGTGACTCTGAAAATGGTATTGCGGGGTTCCATATTTATTGCTTCTCACTGGAGTTGCCGAGGAAATGTGCTCAGTTTACAAGTAAAATGATGCAGCCTGATTCTCCTCTCACTTATTCCTAACTGATAGCCATTCAAACTCAACCTGGTGTCTGAGAGTCAAGCTGGGCAATCCCTTCTTGCATGCTATGACAGCAATTAAGGTCCTGCAGGCCAAGTTATGCCCTCATTCACAACTGTACAACCCTTGTTGCTGTCAATGGGATTGCACAGGTGTAAATACTATCAGTTTGTGTTCCTTTTGTCCACTAAACATTGGTTACACTTCCCAGTTGTGTTTTATTATTGCAATAAACTACCACAGGAGTATTTCACAGCAATAAATATGGTGCTAACTGCATTTCTGCATCAGGTGGCTTAAAGACAAATGGTGTCATCTATGTTTGTAGGAATCAGGCGAATGTAAAGCTCAAGTTTATGTTGACAAGACTGAGAAAATCAGTGTTACACAGGAATGCAGAATTATCCCAGGTATGTAACTGCTCACAGCGGCATTATATAGTTGTATTGAATAAAATGAACAACTACTAACTGCAAAAGAACTTTGTTGAGATCTCCAGGTGATTTTAAATTGTTGTTTTCAGTGTTGTTGTAGCTGTGTTGGTCCTAGGATATGAGACAAACAAGGTGGGTGATGTAATATATTTTATTGGACCAACTTCTGTTGGTGGACAGGACAAGCTTTTGAGCTTCACAGAGCTCTTCCTCAGGTTTACAGAAGGTCACCAGAGTGACCAAACTAAACACATGGTGGGACAGATTGTTAAGCATAAAGTTGGGCTCCCAGCCAACAGCTGTTGCTCTCCGGCCATCCAGCTCTGAAGGCACCTCTGCCACCAGCAGCAGCGCAGAAGTAAGGGTAGCAGTATCGCAACCCCCTCTACAATAATCTTGTGACCCCCCCCACAACTCCTTTTTGGGTCAGTACCCCTACAATTACACACTGTGAAATTTCAGATTTAAATATCTGCAAATATGAAATTTATTATTTTTAAAATCCTACGATCGTGAAATTCCACAAAATGGACTGTAAGTTTGGTAGGGCCCTAGTCATGAAACCAGTGTCTCTGTTAAGTTCCAGCTTCTGAGTGTCCAACAGAGTTATGAATTTAAGTTCTCAGGCTCATCTTTTGGAGGTGTTGTGCATGTTTCCTTTGAGGATGAGGACTGATAGGTCAGCTGTGGGTGATTGCTTTGTGAAAAACGTTCGCCTATGGGTGATAAGGTGTTTTTGTCTTTTATCATTTTTCTGTGTGAGTTCATTCAAGAGCATAGTGATTGTCTGGTTTCATCCACATAGTTGTTGTGGGGCATTTGATTCACTGGATGAGATACACCACATGTTGTGATAGGCAAATGAAGGACCCATGGATCTTGAAAGGTGTGTTGTGAGGGTACTGACCAACATAACCGTGGAGAGATCTCTGTAGGTTTTCCATCTGTTGCTCTAGAAGGGTCTGGTGCTGCCTTGAGTTGACATGTCCTGGTCTGTGGGGAGCTTGCTTCTAATGATGAGTTTGGGGGTTCTTTGAAGGCCAGAAGAGGTGGTTCAGGAAAGATTTCTTTCAGGATATGGTCCCCATTAAGTATGGGTTGTAATTGTTTGATGATAATCCATATGGGTTCTAGTGTCTAGTAGTAGGTAACAACTGAAAGTGTGCAATTAGTGGGCTTTTTTTTTTCTGTTCTCCCAAAGTATTCAGGTGACTCATTCCATGATGCAATCTACTTCTCTGGCGGAGTGTCCTTGTTTAGTGAAAGTGAGGCAAAGTGTGCTCCAAAGACAGTAGGCCAGTAGCACACCTCCAAAGGGAGGTGTGCCACAGCTTGTTCGGGGAGGCTTAGCCTCCCTAGCCTCTTATACCTCACTTAAGTGCATTAAGGTGTATGTCCTGAATTTTCTCTTTGGAGCATATTCTCTGCTCTCCACCGACAGAAGTTGTTCCAAGAAAAGAGATTACCTCTCTTATCTTGTTTCTCAGGTAATTTTAAAGGTAGGAGCCTGCATCATTCTATTCATAACCTCACAAATTATTTTCCACAGGCTACTACACATTAAAAATGAAATTCTACTCCACTTTCTTATGCAAGCATGTGTTGTGCCAATGGAACACTGAAAGATTGCTATTAAAAATACCTATTATCATGTAATGAAAACCAGAGTCATGGGTGGCATGTGACTCCCGCATCTGGGGAGGCTGGGCCTGAGTGCCAGAAGCTCCCTAGAAGTGTGGGGGGGGGCACCAGTATCCGGAGTGTGGTCCTGCCCCCTGCTCCACCCTCAGGCCCACCCCCACTCCGCCCCAGACCCCGCTCATGCTTGACCCCCTCCCCCAAAAACCCTCCCATACCCACTGTTCTCAGCTCTCTGCTCCGTCCCTCGCTAAGGGTCCCCCTGGCCCCTGCCCACACCTCTCTGCCTCTGGGGGTGAAGAGGTGCAAGCAGCAGGCAGTGGGCCATGGGGAAGGCGTGAAGAGATGACAGGCAGGTGGGTGGGCCATCGGGGAAGCAAAGGAGAAGTGCGAGCAGTGGGTACCTCAGGAAAGAAGTAGAGCAGGGACAGGAAGAGGAGCAGTGTGGTCGGAACCACGGGGGAAGAGCAGGAGATGGGTCTTGGGGTATAGCGTGGACGGGGCTCCGGACGGGGCACCCTTTCAGTGGCTGCACTCCAAAGATGGCATGCCAGCAGCACACCTCCAAAGGGAGGTGCGCCACATCCTGTTTGGTGAGGCCTAGCCTCCCTGGCCTCTTATACCTGCCGCTCATGACCAGAGTCTGCATGAAGAATGTTTTTTAATCCTTTACATTTCAGCCAAATCAAAACTGATTTTCACTGGACCAAGGTACATCTGTGACCTATGGACTGGATATCCCCCAAATTATAAGTCTCTATCCCCATCCCCTGAGGCACAACAGATGTTCAAATAAAGGTAGCAAAAAGCTTTGCTATAGGGCAAAAATGTATCTTTTTTTCACTTTCTTCATACTCAAAAATGGCTGAACTGGTTTTGCTCAAACTTACTCCCCCCAACCCCCCAATGACTCTTCTGACTGAGTAAAAAATGAGGAAAAATTCATCCCAAAAAGTAAAAGTTTGACAGGATTATAATAATCTGAAAAAGGCCCTTTGGAATGGAAATATTTAGGCAACCTTAACCATAGTTGGTGCCACATGGTCTGCTTATAATCAGCACATCCCCCACCCCCCACCAATGTAGTCATTAAATCTATGTGTAAACTCCTGTACTAGAAACAAGTTACAATGATTGAAAGCATCACAGCAGAGATTCTTTCTTTCAGTGTCCATGTTTTACTACCAACTACATAATATTTTGTTTCAGATGCATTTGTAAGGCAACGGTGACATCTAGTTGCCAGGAAGGTTAATAAGCGGGATGTGCGTTCCTTGGTTAACTCAAGGAAGGGATGGTTTTGAAAGCTGAAAATCTACATTTGAATTGAATATATCAGCTGCGCAGCATCAGAGGCACAGCTGCAGTTTTGCAAAAAGTGTAGATGTTCTTCATTGCTCGTGAAAAGAGCTAAAATTGTGAGTAAGGCCACAATCACTTTAGAACAGGATGTGCTGGATGTTTTGGGGCATTCTGATTTGTGACTGCACACAATGACAAATAAGGTCAGCTACACTGGTGTAAAGGAGGAGTACTAGGTAAATTACTTACAGCAGAGTTACTGCAGATTTACACTGGTGAGAGCAAAATGTTGTCCAATGATCCCTACAGGAAGAGGTAAACAATCAGATCAGTCTGGTGAAGGATTTCACAGCTCAGTCTCTAATGAGTAATATATTGCTCAGCCTTCACTAGTGGAACTTGTCCTTAAAGAGATATTGGGCCAGTTCCTTGGCTGGTGTAAATTGGCATCATTCCCACCAGCAGGGGATCTGGTCCACAGATTTTACTTAAATTCCATAGAGATCTGATATTGTCTCATGTTGATTCTCAAGGTCACTGAATTATGAAATTAATTTATGCACTGAACTATGAAATTAATTTATGAAAATCCAACTCCTGCTTACAAGGCAGGAAAGGGGGTTAATAAGATTAGTGGCAGGGAACAGAATCTGGAGCCTCCTCCTTCCAGATTGCCTATTCAAATCCAGCCCAGCTTGATGGTGCCTGAAAGTTGATTCCACTTAGTAGGTAGTGGGCAGCCTACGCTGGGGCAATTCAGACAATGCATCTGAAGAGTAGCTGGACCTGCATCTGGAGGGGAGATCTGAGTCATGATGGCCCACCTCAAAAGGTGCCATCTGAAATTTTAATGTCAAGTTTTCCACTGCAGTGTGGTGTGGAGTACAAGCTGCTGCACATTGACTATGAACTCTCTGGTAAAAACCACAACCTCCTGGGGAATCTCCCTTTACTGCAGCTGCTGGCTGGGGCTGATGGATGACTTCCTCTGTTGCACAGTTTCAAAGCTGCATGCTGTATTTTCACATTAAAAGTAGAGAAGAGCCAGAAACTAAACTTTAGATCCAAAGACTCCTGAACTTGGGTGGGTGAAGGTTTTGGCATCTGAACTCAGATCTGGATCCAGATGTCAAAGGTGCCCCATACAACTATATTGAACTGAGCCAAAAAGTCTGGTTCTGAACATGGGGGGCTGAAATCTGGATCTGTATTTTGCTGCTCAAGCTCTTCGCCAATCAAAAGGAATGAGGATTCTTCCTTAAACTCTCTTGCTTGTTCACAAAAAAATTGGGAGCTAAACAACTGAGGCTGTTTTATTAAGCAAAGAGCTGAATTTTTTGGTTGGTTTGTATTTTTTTCAGCTGAAGGAAAGGTGAATCTTTCCCATGTCCCGTGTCTTGGATGCTATCATCCCATACCGGGGGACAGCCTACAATTGTTACCCATTTTGAGATATGCTATTCGGATCTTTAATAATCAGAGTGACCAATCCTCCCTTTTTGAAGTTGGTGAAATAATAAAAGCCTCCAGGCAGGTTTGTATATCAGATTTTTTTCTTTATTTTATAAAAGATATAAAAAACCAAAGTACCTTCTATCTACCTGTAGTTAGTTCCATTTTACGATAGTAAAATATGTAATATAAAAATAAGAATTTTAACTTCTATAGAGGGGGACACTGAGGGACAAAAGGCTAAATGCCTGATTTTTTTTCAGTGGTTTTACACATGGCTTCTGAACTGCTACTGAACATAGTTTGTCCTTGTCTCCAGTTTCAACTAAAGTGTTCAGCACTGGTACAGCTGTACACATCACCAATGTATATCATCAGCAATTGGTATATTTTGTGGTTTAGACAAAGCTAAAGAAAGAAAATGGTTCAGAAAAATAAAAAGCCCACACTCTGGCTGTGAGACAGAAGTGGATTTTGCATTTTGGTCTTCAGTGGGAATTTTGAGTGTACAAGGAATGCACATTCAAGTCCCCAAAGTTCCATGTCAATTTGTGTTCCATGAAAGGGTTACATATCTGTGGCCTGGTCTACACTACGCATTTATACCGAATTTAGCAGCGTTAAACTGATTTAACCCTGCACCTGTCCACACAACGAAGCCCTTTATATCGATATAAAGGGCTCTTAAAACCGATTTCTGTACTCCTCCCCGACGAGGGGAGTAGCGCTGAAATCGGTATTGCCATGTCGGATTAGGGTTAGTGTGGCCGCAATTCGACGGTATTGGCCTCCGGGCGGTATCCCACAGTGCACCATTGTGACCGCTCTGGAAAGCAATCTGAACTCGGATGCACTGGCCAGGTAGACAGGAAAAGCCCCACGAACTTTTGAATTTAATTTCCTGCTTGCCCAGCGTGGAGCACTGATCAGCACGGGTGGCCATGCAGTCCCAAATCCAAAAAGAGCTCCAGCATGGACCGTATGGGAGATACTGGATCTGATCGCTGTATGGGGAGACAAATCTGTTCTATCAGAGCTCCGTTCCAGAAGACGAAATGCCAAAGCATTTGAAAAAATCTCCAGGCTATGATAGACAGAGGCCATAGCAAGGACTCAACACAGTGCTGTGTGACAACCGTAACGGAAAGCCAAAGAATCAAATGGACGCTCATGGAGGGAGGGAGGGAGTGGGGGGGACTGAGGACTCGAGCTATCCCACAGTTCCTGCAGTCTCCAAAAAGCATTTGCATTCTTGGCTGAGCTCCCAATGCCTGAAGGGTCAAAAACATTGTCGCCAGTGGTTTAGGGAATATGTCATCAATTTACCCCCCTCCCCAAAGAAAAGGGAAAAAAATCGTTTCTCGCCTCTTTTCAGTGTCACCGTATGTCTACTGGATGCTGCTGGTAGACGGGGTGCTGCAGCGCTAAACAGCAGCATCCTCTCCCCTCCCCTCCCCTCTCTTCCCCGGTGGCAGACAGTACGGTACAAAATGACTGATAGCCGTCCTTGTCATCATCCTGTGAGTGCTCCTGGCTGGCCTCGGTGAGGTTGTCCGGGGGTGCCTGGGAAAAATGGGAATGACTCCCGGTCATTCCCTTCTTTAAGCTTTGTGTCCTGGAGATTCAGTCCTGGCAGATGGTGCAATAGGGCTGGTAACCGTCCTCATCATAGCAGCTGGAGGCTGAGCTCCTCTCTCCCGCCCCCTTTCATGTCTAATGGAGATTCTGGACTATCATAGCAGCGGGAGGCTGTGCTCCTCTCCCGCCCCCCACCCTTTAATTAGTAATGGAGATGTCCTACCTGGACTATCATAGCAGCTGGAGGCTGCCTCCCCCTCATGTTATCTCACTAAAAAGTCAGTGTTTCTTATTCCTGCATTCTTTATTACTTCATCACACAAATGGTGGGATAACTGCCACGGTAGCCCAGGAGGGGTAGGGGAGGAGGGAAGCAAGGGGTGGGGTTGTTGCAGGGGCACCCCCTAGAATGGCATGCAGCTCATCATTTCTGCAGGATATCTGGGGCTCTGACCTGAAGCGGCTGTACTCTCTGGTTCTCTAGTAGACTTGCCCCATATTCTAGGCAGGACTCACTCTATTTTTAGACAAAACATAAAGAAGGGAATGACCTGGGAAGTCATTCCCATTTTTGTCCATGCGCCCCCGGCCGACCTCAGCGAGGCCAGCCAGGAGCACCCATGACAGCAGCAGACGGTACAATATGACTGGTAACCATCATCGCCAATTTCCAAAGCAGCAGACGGTGCAATAGGGCTGGTAACTGTCTCTGCTACCTTGCAAAGGCAAATGAATGCTGCTGTGTAGCACTGTAGTACCGTGTCTGTCAGCAGCATCCAGTACACATATGGTGACAGTGGAAAAAAGGCTAAACGGGCTCCATGGTTACCATGCTATGGCATCTGCCAGGGCAATCCAGAGAAAAAGGGCGCGAAATGATTGTTTGCCGTTGCTTTCACGGAGGAAGGATTGAGTGATGACATTTACCCAGAATCACCTGCGACACTGTTTTTGCTCCATCATGCACTCTGATCTCAACCCAGAATTCCAATGGGCGGGGGAGACTGTGGGAACTATGGGATAGCTATGGGATAGTTACCCACAATGCAATGCTCTGGAAATCAATGCTAGCCTCAGTACATGGATGCACACCGCCGAATTAATGTACTTAGTGTGGCCGCATGCACTCGACTTTATACAATCTGTTTTAAAAAACTGGTTTATGTAAAATCGGAATAATCCTGTCGTGTAGACATACCCTGAGCCAGGGACTCAGCTTAGGCATCGGTATGACAGAGCTCTAAGATATGTTTCTGATTTGATTTTAAGTATTATATAACTTAACGCAATCTAAGTTTACTTTTCCTTTGCATATTTGAATGCATTTATCTTTTTGTATTGTTCCACAAGTCAGTTTGAGCAATGGTTTAACTTGCTCAAAATATCATGAACCAAATCAATTGTATTAAGAAACCAATTTCCACCCTTTATTTGTTAATGGCATTGATCACCTTAGCTGCAAGACACAGGGGCCTACACATTCCTTAATCCAAGGGGGGCTGCAGCGGAGCAGCTGGAGAGGAGATTGCTATAACACCTACGCACTCTAAACAGTCTTCATGTCAGACTAGAATAAATTAAAGGATTGAGATGTACTGGGGAAGGTATATTATGTATTTTTATGTTGATCCGGCATCCCTATCACTTCTGCATATGGGGCCTGATCCAAAATCCATTGAAGTCAATGGGGTTAGGTCTGCTGTGATGCAGATAAGGCTACTCTGCTGTTCCGTGAGTTGGGTGCAGTAGCCACGAACAGTGAGCTGCATCCTGGGTCCAGGCTGGGGGATGGATTTTGCCTCTCCCCTTTCCAGAACTTCACTTGCATAAAGTCAGAGTATTTGGGATTCATGTGGATTAGATAAACTGCACCCTTACAGCAGATCTTATTGGAAGTTGCCATTTAACAAACAAGAAAGTGACTAAAATCCTGAACAAGACAGAAAAAAATGCCCACGGCATGAAACAATTCTTAGTAAATAATAATTGCAGCACACCTGATAATAAATGACACCTACAACTCAAAGTTGCATTATTCAAATATTGTTATGCCATGTGCTATACCTAGGGTCATAGAAATTGCCACACCAGATCAGACCAGTATCCTCTAGTCCAGTAGCCAGTATCAGATACTTCAAAGGAAAATGTAAGAAACCCTGCACTGTGAAGTGGGTGGGGGAAGGGATTGGAATCTGAACCTGGATCTGGTTACAAATTTCACAGCTAGCCCCTATGACTCAGTTTACCCTACTGTAAAATGAGAAGAATAATTTCCTGCTGCACTGGGCTGTTGTGTGGCTTAATGAGTGCAGAGCAATGTGAAACCCTTGGATGGAAGGCATTACAGATGGACAAAGTATTATCATCTTGCTATTTATTTGGTGATTTTATTTAATTCAATATGTATTTGAAATAAAAACTATTATCTCCTAAATATTTGTTCCAGGTGGTGGCTGGATGGAATTATGCAGTTGAATATGAAGTCAAGGAGACTAATTGCACCAAGAATAATTTTCAGGATTTAAGTCCTGAGTGCAAACCCATTGTTGGAGGCGTAAGTGGTGGTCACGTACAGTTTATCAAAACAGCTTCTTATGTTGGTAATTAATTACTAAGATTTTGATTCAACAAAGTATTTAAGCACCTGCTTAACTTAAGGTATGTCCACACTGTGGCTGGTCCATGTCAGCTTATGAAGCTTGGGCCGCAGGGCTATAAAATTGCAGCATAATTGTCCAGGCTCTGGCTGGGTCCAGAGCCCAGGTCCCAGCCCAAGCCCAAATGTCTACACTGCAATTTTATAGCCCCGCAGTCTGAGCCCCGCAAGCTCAAGTCAGCTGACACAGGTCAGCCATGGGCGTTTTATTGCAGTGTAGCCATAACCTTAAAGTCAAGGGAATTTAACCACAGGCTTAAAAGTTAAACATGTGCTTAAGTGCCATGTTCCTTAGGAATGGATTTCAGCCCATGTTTAAGTCTTTTGCTGAATCAAAGCCTAAAAAGGCCATGCCCCTGAAATGTTTGCAAATTCTCTTATGCAGTCTGGCCAAGGGAGCTGCACTGGGAGAGCAGTAATGTGGAAATTAAAATGCTTCAGGCAGATATTTCTTAGGAAAAGCAAGTTGCTAAAATACTGTTATCTGCACTGCAGTCTATATGGGAAAACTTCTAAGGATATGATAAATAAATACACATGCTCCAGCTAGGCTGTGCCATAAGTTACCAACTGCCTTGATTATAGGTACATCTTTCAGGAGAATGGTTGAAACAGTCATTCTTTTTCTCCCCAACTGGGGCTAGTGGTGGCAAAAATTGTCTTGTGGATGGAAAAGACCATGCTACCAAAACTCATATTTCGCCAAAAACTAGTTGTTCCAAACAAGCGCCTCTGCAGAATACCTTTCCTGTTGCTCATGGGTACCTTGAGAATGCTACTCAATTTTAGAAGCGTTGATGGAAAGGATAAGAAATGACTGCATAGTGAAAGAAGAGGGGGGCAGGGTCAGACTATCTGGATTCATTTTCTGGCTCTGACACTGACTTGCTCTTTAACATTCAACAAGTCACTTAACCCGTCTGAGCTTCAGTTTCCCCATCTGTCAAATGGGATATCTGCCTATGTCACATGTATTCAGGAGGGCTACCAGTAATGGCATGTAAGATTGACCCACATATGGTCTGTAAGACTGGGTCTTAGCCATATAATACCTGAACCACTGAACTTAGCTGCCCATTGGTAGGTATTAGCAGGATAAGCAAGTCCCTTCAGCACATTTCCAGTAGTTCTGAATTGCTATCTTATGCTGCAAGTTTTACTAGTGTGCGCCCTGGAAATTGTTCACAGCAGTATTAGAAAGACTGGCCCCTCAGGTATGTCTACACTTCAGTGCAAGCCCAGAGTTCGAACTCGGGCTCAAGCCTAACTCCCCTTCTGCCTGACCACAAATCACACTCACCCAGGGCTCGGACCCAGGCTCCCAGAACCTCATGACCATGACTCCAGTGGCCCTGCATCTACACAGCAAAGAAATGAGGCTTGAATCCTGGGTCCTGCCTTGACTCAGGCCCTCCATGCCTGGGGGGTCCTGGGTCTGAGCCCTGGGTTAGCATGGTTTGTGTGTAGACAGAAGAGGGTAAGACTTGAGCCTGAGTTTGAACCCTGGTCTTACACAGTGTAGACATACCCCAAGGGTATGATTCTGTAGGTACTAAGCATTCTGACCTCCCATTGAAGACAAAGGGAGTTGTTCAGTACCTTTCAGGACCAAGTCAAAATCAGTCCCATTAATCTTTTATCAAAAATCTATCTATAAAGGGCTCTTCCCATTTTCTTAGGAGGATTTCCCAAGATCATCTTTTCTCCTGATCAGAAATCATTGAACCTGATTTTGATCTCATTCACACCAGTGTAGATCAGGAGAAAAGTCACTGGAGACAGACCAGTGTACAAGACAACACAAGTAGGTCTCTCATCTCTTTGCACGACCCAGCATTTATTTGCTGTGAAGAAGGGCATCAGGATATTTACAAATGTGCTTTTTAAGTATTTCTAAGAGAAAACAAAGAGCTTTTTTTTTTCCCCCAACCCAGCATGTAGGTACCTGTGAAGCCAAGGCCTATGTGGATCTTAGTAATACAATTGTGGATGTTGCACAGAAATGCAAGTTTCCAGGTATGTGACAACCATCTCATAGACTCATAGACTTTAAGGTCAGAAGGGACCATTTTGATCTAGTCTGATCTCCTGCACAATGCAGGCCACAGAATCTCACCCATCCACTCCTGTAACAAACCCCTAACCTATGTCTGAATTACTGCAGTCCGTCAATTAAAAAATGTTAACAGTTGGTTACAATTACAAACTGAAGAACAACAAAAATGCCAAGGAACTAAAAAAATCATGGAAGGGGAAAAGCTACTCTGCTGGCACAGCAAAACAATAAGGCCTTTTCCCCCACAATGGAATATTAACAGATAATTTTCTCATTTCCTACAAATATTGAAAATGCAGGGGAAAATTCTCTTCTCTGATCTTTACACTGCCATATGTCTATGACATGTGAAGCTGGCCGCTGAACCCTGAATGGGGATCAGCAGGGTTGAGCTCAAGGTCAAACCCATCATGAAGATCAGCAAGGCAGCTCAGAGAGTATACTTCTCCCTCTAAACTTTATTTACAGATAAAATAAACACCACTATTTCTTTCCTCCTCCACCATCACCACTATCACAGGAGATATCCTTTAAAGAGAAGTCATTATCACATAGTATCTTCAGTAAGCAGTTTTGTCTGTTGTGTTTCCAGAAGAACTGTATTTTCCCAGGAGCTCTGATCTACCCCTCCAAATAGAAGTAGAGCTGCAGTGGGTCTCAATCAGGGGTACACGTACCCTGGGGGTATGCAGAGGTCTTCCAGGGGGTACATCATCTCCTCTAGATCAGGGGTTCTCAACCTTTTTCTTGCTGAGGCCCACCCCAATATGCTATAAAAACTCCACAGCCCACCTGTGCCACACACCTGGTTTTCTACATATAAAAGCCAGGGCTGGCATTAAGGGGTAGCAAGCAGAGCCATTGCCTGGGGCCCCATGCCACAGGGGCCCCCACGAAGCTACGTTGCTCTGGGTTTGACTTCAGCCCTGTGTGGTGGGGCTCAGGGCCCCAGGCTTCAGCCCCACGTGATGGGGCTTTGGCTTTTTGCCCTCGGCCTCAGTGAGTCTAACGCTGGCCCTGCTTGGCAGAGCCCCTGAAACCTGCTCACGGCCCCCCAGGGGGCCCTGGACCTCTGGTTGAGATATTTGCCTAGTTTTACAATAAGCTACTTTAAAGGCGCTATTGAAATCAGTACAAACTAAAATTTCATACAAACAATGACTGGTCTATACACCTCTATATACTATACACTGAAATGTAAGTATAATAGTTATATTCCAATCAATTTATTTTATAATTATATGGCAAACATGAGAAAGTAAGCAATTTTTCAGTAAGTGTGTGCTGTGCCACTTGTATTTTTATGTCTGATTTTGTAAGCAAGTTGTTTTTAAATGAGGTGAAACTGGGCTACGCAAGACAAATCAGACTCCTGCAAGGGGTACAGTAGCCTGGAAAGGTTGAGAACCACCGATTTAAAGAACTTTCACAAAGATACAGATATATGAAGAAGAAAAAAAAGGCATAGCGGAACAACCCCTTTAACACGCACAAATTATTACTCCACATTCACAACTTGATTTTGTATGTACATCACCTCCTTAAATCAAAGAGCCATAGCCGCTTTGGCTGGCGCTTTCAGAGCCTGTCAACTGGACTCATGAATTCATCTAGAGCTACCGCTGTTTTTATTTCATGTTACATCACTGTCCTTCATTCGATTCTCTAATTTGATAACTTGAAAACAATTTATTTTCAGGGGTAAATTATCCCACCTACACCTGATTCATTATTACCCAGCACCATACTTCTGACCAGACCATTTTGTTTGTTGTCACTTCTTTATAGTCTTCTATTAGGACATAGATTGTTACCATTCCAAGACTTTAGATCTGCAGGTATAGGGTCACTACATGTATCATGTGCTGCTTTCCCACCCATTCATAGACTTGTTTTGCTTCAAGGAATGATTATGTAATTCTTCAAACTACAATAACTCTTTGCACATAGTGTGCACTCATAGATTTCAGGGATGAAAGGAGCTTCCTGTTTCCTCTAGCCTAGCTCATCACCCAAGTTCAGATGTTTCTCCTCTAACAGATTGCCACCCTCAATTTGTACTCTCATTTCCATAAGGAGCAGTGTATTGATCAAATGCACTGTTTGACCCTCGGCGCCTAAATTCTGCTTTCTCCTGAACACATCATTGATGTGACAACACAAACATCTACCAAATCAAGCCCCAAAATATTTTAGGTCCCACCCTAGCAGACTCAAACACAGTCAGGCCTGGCAAAGAGAAACTTCTCCCTCAATGGTTCGCCCAAGCCCAGTGCACACTGAATCATTTGTTCCTTAGATTTACTTGAAACCTGATGTTTCTTTCAGTTGATGAAACTGCACCTCCTCGCATTTCCATTTGTGCTGGCTGTCCAAAGCCCATCCCAACTGACAGTACAGAATTGGAGGAACCACTGAGAGCTTCCCTGGAGAAGTATAACGAAGAGAGCAATGATGTCTTCTATTATAAAGCTGAAGCAATATCACATGCCACCGTTCAGGTTGGGATTCCTCTTTCCTTTTCATGTTCAATTTTATTTAGGACCACCTCTCAATATTTCTTAGATATGGGCCAAGGATATGGTGATGCCAGGGCTCAGGATTGAATCAGGGTTAAGGTTTAGATTTGGGTTTGAAATCTTGGGAGCTGGTCTATCTGCCCAAGTGTTTATACCACTTTGATCACCAGGATAGCTGAATGCCCATTCTTGCAAATTTCAGCCATCTTAGGATGCATCCAAAAGGATTCCCACCCCCCACAAAATCCATCAACATATTTTTTGTCTTATCTGGATGCAAAACAATAGGGCAGGATTCCGATTAAGGAATCTGATGTTGGTTACACCTCTTTTCTTTACCAAACCTTTTGGCATCATTTCATATGGCATCAGAAATAGAAAAGACCTATGAGTAAGATCATCCAGTCCATCCTCCAGATCACCATATATTCTCTGTCTATCCTATAGTAGGTTTTAAAATCCCAAGCAATTGAGCCTTCACTGTTTTCCTTGGGACTCTGTTAACTTGCATCCTGAGTAATGCTCCAGAGCAGTGGTGGCCAACCTGCGGCCGATGGGCCCATCACAGTAATCCACTGGTGGGCCACAAGACAGTGTTTACATTGACCGTCTGCAGGCACGGCCGCCCACAGCTCCCAATGGCTGCGGTTTGCCGTTCCCAGCCAATGGGAGCTGCGGGAACTAGGGCTGTCGATTAATCACAGTTAATTCGTGAAATTAACTCAAAATTAATTGTGATAAAAAAATTAATTGCGATTAATTGCACTGTTAAACAATAGAATACCAACTGAAATTTATTAAAAAAATTTGGATGTTTTTCTACATTCAGAATACAAAATGTACAGTGCTCACTTTATATTATTTTTTTTACAAATATTTGTCCTGTAAAAATGATAAACAAAAAAAAGTGTTTTTCAATTCACCTCATACAAGTACTGTAATGCAATCGCTTTATCATGAAAGTTTAACTTACAAATGTAGGGGTTTTTTTGTTACCGAACTGCACTCAAAAACAAAATGTAAAACTTTACAGCCTACAAGTCCACTCAGTTCTACTGCTCATTCAGCCAATCACTAAGACTGGAATGGTGGCTGAAGCATGAAGGGGCATATGAATGTTTAGAATATCTGGCACGTAAATACCTTGCAACGCTGGCTACAAAAGTGCCATGTGAATGCCTGTTCTCACTTTCAGGTGACATTGTAAATAAGAAGCAGGCAGCAGTATCTCCTGTAAATGTAAACAAACTTGTTTGTCTGAGCGATTGGCTGAGGTAGGACTGAGTGAACTTGTAGGCTCTAAAGCAGGGGTGGGCAAACTTTTTGGCCCAAGGGCCACATCTGGGTATGCAAATTGTATGATGGGCCGTGAATGTTCACAAAATTGGGGTTGGGATGCAGGAGAGGGTGAGGGCTTTGGCTGGGGGTGCAGGCTCTGGGGTGGGGCCAGAAATGAGGAGTTCAGGGTGCAGAAGGGGGCTCCAGGCTGGGGCAGGGGGGTGGGGGATGGGATGAGGGCTCCAGCTGGAGGTGCAGGCTCTGGGGTGGAGCTGGGGATGAGGGGTTTGAGGTGCAGGAGGGTGCTCTGTGCTGGGACCGAGGGGTTCGGAGGGTGGGAGCAGGATCAGGGCTGAGGCAGAAAGTTGGGGCATGGGAGGGGCTCAGGGGTGCAGACTCCAGGCAGCACTTACTTCAAGCAGCTCCTGGAAGCAGCGGCATGTCCAGGGGCAGCTCTGTTTTTTGCCGCCCCAAGCATGGCAGTCATACAGATTCGTCGGCATTTCTGTGAGTGATCTGACGATCCCGCACCTTTGGCATACCCGCCACCAAATTGCCACCGAAGCCGCGGGACCAGTGGACCTCCCACAGGCATGCCACCAAAGGCTGCCTGACTGCCGCCCTCATGGCGACGGCACACCGCTCCCCGCAGCTTGCCGCCCCAGGCACGTGCTTGCTGTGCTGGTGCCTGGAGCCGCTCCTGGGCATGTCTCCCATCCGGCTCCTATGCAGAGCTGCAGTCAGGTGGTTTTGCGTACTGCCCTGTCTGCAGATGCCAGCTCCCACTGGCCACAGTTCCCAGCCACAGGGAGCTGCAGGGGCAGCACCTGGGGCGGGAACAGCTTGTGGAGCCCCCTGGCTGCCTCTACGCATAAGAGCTGGATAGGGGACATGCCGCTGCTTCTGGGAGCCGCACAGATCCACAACACATCCACATGGAGCAGCCCCCGACCCTGCTCCCCAGCTGGAGCGCAGGAGTGGGGCAAGCCCCAGACCCCACTCCCCAGAGGGAGCTCGAGGGCCAGATTAAATCGGCTGGTGGGCTGGATGTGGCCCGGGGGCTGTAGTTTGCCCACCCCTGCTCTAAAGTTTTACATTTGTTTTATTTTTGAATGCAGGGGGTTTTTTTGTACATAACTCTACATTAATAAGTTCAACTTTCACAATAAAGAGATTGCACTACAGAACTTGTATTAGGTGAATTGAAAAATACTATTTTGTTTTTTACAGTGCAAATATTTGTAATCAAAAATATAAAGTGAGCACTGTACACTTTGTATTCTGTGTTGTAATTGAAATCAATATATTTGAAAATGTAGAGAGCATCAAAAATATTTAAATAAATGGTATTCTATTATTGTTCAACACCGCAATTAATCGTGCAACTGAGAATAATTTTTTTAATTGTGTGATTAGTCATGATTTTTTAAAATCACTTGACAGCCCTAGTTTACACGTGATATATGATTAAAATAAAACAATCCTCATCTTCTTCACTTCAACAAAAATATCAGCCTCAATGCCCTGACTGCCTCTCTCCCAAAAGTCTGTGTGCCTCTTCCACATTGCTCCAGACACATGGTTCACCCTTCCTGAGCTGGTCTGAAAGGTCTGTATCCACTCCTCTCCTCACTGACGTGCTTACTTATTGATCTGTTCCACCACTCACTAAAGTCAATGGAAAGTCAATTACCTCAATGGGCACTGGATCAGGCTCCAAGGCCCAACTCTTCTGTGAAGCCAACAAAGAATTAGCCAGCTAACAGATTTGTTAAATAATATCACAATATTAAAAACACTTCTAGCCCGCCATGGCATGCACTAGCCTCGCAGAGCGATCCACATTATCTTCTTGATCTTACCTGTGCTTCCTTCTTCAATTCTGTCCTATTGTCTAGAAGCCCCCTTGTTATATCATGAGTGAAATCAGTATATAAATAGTTTCAGGGAAGGAAACGTGGGTGAAATCTTGGCCCCATTGAAATCCGTGATAAACTCCCACTGACTTCAGTGGAGCCAGAATTTTACCCCATGTCTGTTGTTTCTACTGTGAGGTGCCTACCACCTTCTGAGAGGTGATAAAAAATACCACATAATAACAACAACAAATCAACTGTCCCAGGCACATTAATGAACCATTACAGTTCAGCTCTTTAATGTGTTTGGCAAATAGTTTGTTTTTTCAATGAGATTAGATTTATCAGACTCTTAATTTTACCTTGCCCAACTTCCTTTCCCTTATATTTAGCTCCCTACAGTGATATCTCTTAATGATTTCCTTCATTAGTAATGAAATTACTGCAGTCATGCAGTAAAACAAAGCCAAACTTGTTCACGTTCTTTTGATCTTTTTGTCTCCTCCAATTTCAGTGCTATGATGATTTTTGAGTAAAGAAGATAGGTCAATTAGAATGATTGTCACTTTTACTGTGAAAGAGTTTTGTGTGTTTTTATGCACATATCCCTGGTGGGAAGGTGTTAAGTTTTAGAGCACTGTCTTTTCAGTAAACCTCTTGTAATAAAGACACATTTAATGACGAAAATCTTCTTACTGATTTTTCAGGTGGTTGCTGGACTAAATTATAATATAACGTTTAGAATTAGGAAGACGAACTGCTCAAAGACAGATGTCAAGAAACTGAGTGAAGATTGTGCGGCAACAATAGACAGTGTAAGTCAGGGGTCCACAACGCGGTACCGGGGGCATCTATGTGCGCCTGCCTCATGGCCGCCGGACAAGCCGTCAATAAGTGTCACCAACAAAATGCCGCTGATTTTCGGCCTCTTGATGACGCTACTTCTTGGCAGCATTTCAGCGATGTCGCTTCTTTGCATTGCCGCTTCTCGGCGGCATTTCGGCGGCTGCTTGTCCGGCAGCAATGCTCCACAGTGGCTAGTCGTCCGGCGCCCGCCACATGGAAAGGTTGGGGACCACGGTGATTGGGATGCTGTAGACCACCAAGTCAGAGAGATGGCTCCAAATTAATCCAATTGAATTGCACCAGAGATGATCATGTTGGTTTTAAAAAAAATAAAAATAAAAAAAATAACCCCCACCAAACCAGCAACCCAGGTTTGGTGTTTTTATTAGATAACTTCAATTGGCCTTTGCTACCACTAGTCAGACAGATCAATAAATGCTAGTCATTCCTCAATAAACTGAGGGAGTTTTCTCTCCTAGCATTATCTTCACCTTTATCATTAGCTCTGTGTGTGACCCAAGATATTGCCAAAGACAGCAGAAAGAGTTGCTTTGGCGGAGTCACTCCAACTGCACAATCTGTCTGCTTAATGCAAAGCTAATTGGATATTTTTTGACCATTTTATGGGTTGTGGATTCAAAAAAGATAGGCGGGGAGGGTCCTACCAGGATGCGGGCAGGCTGATGTTGCTGGAGTGGAGTGCTCCTATGGCTAGGGGCTGGCACACTTGGGGCAAAGGGAGGTATGCCAGTTGGCTGCTGTTGGGGGTCGAACGATGGGTTAGGGCTGCTGGAGGGAGCACTCCTAAGGTTGGGGAAGAGGGCACCACACACACACCTTTTCCCACCTGGAAGAGCTCATTTCTGAGGGTTGAAAAATACTATGGCAAGGGGCAGTAAAGTCCGTTCCACCGAGGCACCCAGTAACAAAGGCCAATTTTGAAATGTTTGACCTTAACCTCTCTGTACCTCAACTTCCCCATCTTAAATAGCAATAATGACATCAACATTTACCTACCCGCAGGAGTGCTATGAGGATTACTTAGCTAATGCTTATAAAGTACTTTTGGAGATGAAAAGTGCTGAGAATTAGCATTATGAGTTGAACAGATAAGACGGATTCCACAGATATTCACATAAAGCTCCAGATATAATAAGGTCTTTAAAAGTTTCACTAAAATTGTATAGCCTTATTCATACATAAGTCTGTTCCCATGTTTGTGACATGTTGTTTTAAGAGCCCATGTTGGCTTTATTTATTTGTTTGTTTTTGTTTATTTGGTGACAGAGACCTTTGCTATGCACAGCACAAGTTTATGTGACAAAGACAATACGCCCTAACGTTAGCTGCACCAAAGAGGAGGTACGAATTCTCAATAAATATATTATTTCATTTCAGACTACTTACAACTCTATATGTGAAATTTGTAGTGGGGAAATATTTGTATCCCTTTGTCTCCCAAAACATCCAGTTCTCAGATTAGCTCATATTTTGTATTTTTAAAGAAAGGGAAATGGTCACTTTTAATCATCGTAGTAATGTGACCATTCCTCTTGCCCTCTGACCTCAGTGACCTAGGCTCAGCTAATGCAATGCATGAGGTGTGATGCTGGGCTAAGTAAGGATACATCTACACTGCATCTGGAAGCAAGCCTCACAGCCCAAGTCATAACATCAAAGCACCGTCTACACAGATATTTTCAAAGCAGTAGCAGGAGTCCTGATAACACAAGACTATGGTCCTGGACTGGGAAGCTCACTTCCAGATGCAGTTTAGACATACACTAAGAAACTGCAGAAGGTGCAGAATAAGAAGCAACATTACCATGAGTATAGAGACTATTCTGCCTGCCTGATGATTCGTTCTTTGTAGGATCTGTCATGCCCAATTCTGTGAGATGCTGAGCACCGTCAGTCTCCATAGACGTCTATGTTGATTGAGTTTGCAAACTGTGTTGGACAGGAACCAAACCATGTTGGATATTTGATGTGGAAAGAGCAATAAACTTCTGTGGGTCAGATGAATAGATATTCTTACAAAGGGTGTTCTATATTAGTTTAGACAGAGAGGGAGCCGTTTTGGTCACCTGGTATCAAACACAGAAGTTTTGTAGCATAGACATTAACCTACGTTTATTATTCTCTAGTGACCCCATACAATACAGATCTTCAAACCAGAAGCTAAAAATTCAATAAGTAATACTTCACTTAATAAAATAATCCAGGTCTTTGTTTCGTGCTTGCTTTAGGACTAGACTGAAGTGTGCATCACAATCCTTCCTCAATACGATATTCTGTGCTTATAGAGGAAGCATTTTAGTTCCAGAATTCAAAAGTATTGTTCACAGTCTAAAACCAATGTATACACTTATAAAGTGTGTCAGCACTTGTCCTATTGTACTGTACTATTCTATCCTAAAGGTGGCTGGATTTCAGTGATGAGTGAAGCGTTTTCTTTAGCTAGAATCTCTAAAACACTATGAAGTGCTGTTATCACCCTTAGAGATATACATGGCTGTCCAGCTTAGTTCATGAGATCTCTTAACATATTTTTGTTAATTGATTGACATTTACACATAATCTGCAATTTGCTAGTTCTCAAATATTTGAAACTAAGGCAGGCAGTCAACAAAGAACCCCCCCCCCCGTCTCACCTTCCTTTTAAGCACTATTTTTTTTAAAAGGTTGGCAAGAGATGTCTACCTTTTACATTGCAACCACAAGCAGAATTGTTCCAAATGGTGTACTTTGTCTAATATCTCCTGTTCCTTTTAGACTCTATTAATAAGAAGGCCTCCAGGCTTTACTCCTTTCCGATCTCTAGCTGTGAAACCTCAAACCGCTCAAGATACACCCCAAATTAAAAATGAAAAGGGACCTAGAGAAGAACAAGCGTCTATCATAGGGCCAAGAAAAGATGTTACGCATGAACCAGCACATGAACATGGGCACAGACATGATATTGGGTGTCGCACAGAACATGAGCATAGACGTGGACATGGACATGAGGATGAACATGGGCGCAGACATGATACTGGGCGTGAACCAGAACATGAACATAGACGTGGACGTGGACATGGACATGAGGATGAACACAGGCGCAGACATGATATTGGGTGTAGACGAGAACATGAACATGAGGATAAACATGGACGTGGGCACGGGCATGGAAAACATAAGGATAAACAAAAGAAGATAAAGGATAAACATAAACATTCCAAAGATGAGTCTTCTGAAGAATCCCATGAGAAGGTCGCTAACCAAAAGGAGACACTGCTAGTTGCAGTAGCTGAAATACCAGAAGGTACACAATTTCCTAAGCCTGATCTGGTAGAGCTAGATGTGCTATCTAGTACTCAGCAGTCCACAACAGATCTAACAGATGGTTTTACTGAGATCCCTGGTCTCCCTACAGAAATCCCTGATCTCCCTGCAGAAACAGACAGCCCTGGAATTATTCCTGATATTCCTTTATTTGATGGGTTGCCAGATCTCCCAGAACCATCTGTCCCAAAGTGTCCTGGAAAGCCATGGAAACCAATCCTAGACCTCTCAACTACTACTAACAAACCTGAAGTACTGACAAAAGAGGATCTTTTACCACATCCGTCTGAACGCACCACCCCAATACCAAAAAGAGATTTTGATCTCATGGATTTTCTACTGTAATTCAAACAATGTATGGTCCATTTTGTTTAGCCATAAACAGAAAATCATAAAAATTATTATTTTTTAAATGTATAGTACTATAGAGCAGTGGTTCTCATCTTGTTAGCTATGATACTTAAAAGGGTCACCAGCAGTTTTCTGGAGGAATTGAGAGCATGAGCCAATTTTCTGTGCCTGACTCTCTCCTCACACAGGTGTGGATCAGGAGTAACTCCATTAAAATCAATGAGTTAGGGTATGTCTACACTATGAAATTAGGTTGAATTTATAGAAATCGTTTTTATACCTTTGATTGTGCATTTCCCCACACAAAATGCTCCCAGTGCATTAAGTCAGCGGACTGCGTCCACAGTACTGAGGCTAGCCTCGACTTCTGGAGTATTGAACTGTGGGTAGCTATCCCACAGTTCCCGCAGTCTCCGCTGCCCATTGGAATTCTGGGTTGAGATCCCAATGTCTGAAGGGACAAAAACAGTGTCGCGAGTGGTTCTGGGTACATGTCGTCAGGCCAGGCCCCCCTCTCTCTCCCTCCCTCCGTGAAAGCAACGGTAGACAATGGTTTTGCGCCTTTTTTCCTGGGTTACCTGGGCAGACGCCATACCATGGCAAGCATGGAGCCCGCTCAGCTCACCGTCACCGTACGTCTCCTGGGTGCTGGCAGATGAGGGACTGCATTGCTACACAGCAGCAGCTCATTGCCTTTTGGCAGCAGACGGTGCATTACGACTGGTAGCCATCGTCGTCGTACTCCTGGGTGCTCTTTTAGCCGACCTCTGTGAGGTCGGGCAGGGGCGCCTGGCCAGACATGGGAGTGACTCAGCCAGGTCATTCCCATTTTCTGCCGAGCACCCCAGGAGATGATGATGGCTAGCAATCGTAATGCAGCATCTTCTGCCAAGCACTCAGGAGACGACGATGGCTAGCAGTCATACAACACCATCTGCTGCCAGCCTAAGATGTAAAAGATAGATGGAGTGGATCAAAACAAGAAATTGACCCAATTTGTTTTGTGAACTCAATGGCCTGCTAAACCCAGGGTTTTGAGTTCAATCCTTGAGGGGGCCATTCTGTGTGACAGTTGTTTGTGTTTCTCCTTGATGCAAAGCCACCCCTTTTGTTGATTTCAATTCCCTGTAAACCATGTCATCAGTCACCCCTACCTCCGTCATGGCAACAGCGACAATTGTTTCATGCCTTTTTTCAGCACAGAACCAGAAGCTGCAAAAGCAAAAGCAGGTGAGGAGGTGATGGCAGCGCGGTGATGAGAGTGATGAGGACATAGACTTCTCACAAAGTACGGGCTGGGCAATGTGACCCAGCAATGTGCACATCATGCTGATGAGCTCTGCATGGTCACATGTGCTGATCAGCTCGCCATGCTGGCCAAACAGGAAATGAAATTCAAAAGTTCATGGGCCTTTTCCTGTCTACCTGGCCAGTGCATCTGAGTTGAGAGAGCTGTCCAGAGCGGTCACAATGGAGCACTCTGGGGTAGCTCCCGGAGGCCAATACCGTCAAATTGCGTCCACACTACTCCAAATTCCACCTGGCAAGGCAGATTTCAGCGCTAATTCCCTCATCGGAGGTGGAGTAAAGAAATCGATTTAAAGAGCCCTTTTTAATTCGAAAAAAAGGGCTTTGTCGTGTGTATGGTTCCAGCCTTAAATTGAGGTAACAATGCTAAATTCGACCTAAAATCGTAGTGTAGACCAGGCTTTATACTGGCATAGAAAAAGTATAAGTGAGAGGAAAGGCCACTTTGCTCTAGTTTTCTGCTGAAGTGGATTTATTCAGTTACTTGCAACTCATCATCCTCACCTCAGATGCCAGAAGCACACTAAGAACCACTGCACTGATTCCATCGCACCATGTTTGAATCATTGTGGGAACCGGTATAAAGAATTCTGGGAGTCATCTGTAGAAACCCAGTCAAATGAAGCTTGAAAAGAGGGCACAGTATGAAACAGGGTGAGAATCCCTTCTTTAGATGTTTAAAACCATAGTTTACATCTCTGCAGGACTGACAAATTTTTGGAGAATACAAAATAAAAGAAAAATGTATGACGTGTTAATTTCTTTACTCCAATTAACGTTTCCACCAGTACTTCACTTATCAGGTTCCCTTCTTGGAAGAGAGGTTAAAGGGCAATTCAGAGAATCCAAGATAAAGAATTCTCACTCATGCAGGTTCCTACTAGAATAAATTTTCAAAGCTATATTACTATTTTCTATATATAAAATATTAACTATTCTATATGGAACTGACACTGCAACTGACAGACTTTCATGTGGCAGACGTGCTCAGACACTTTAGATATGGTTATAGTAATATAGGTAGGGTCCTACCAAATTCACATCCATGAAAAACACGTCATGGACTGTGAAATCTGGTCTCCCCCTGTGAAATTTGGTCTTTTATATGCTTTTAGCCTATACTATACAGATTTCTCTGGAGAGATTAGTGTTTCTCAAATTGAGGGTCCTGACCCAAAAGGCAGTTGCAGGGGACTGGTAAGATTATTTTAGGGGGGTCATGGTATTGCCAACCTTACTGCTGTGCTGCCTTCAGAGCCGGGCAGCCAGCAAGTGGTGGCTGTTGACCAAGAGTCCAGCTCTGAAGGTTGCAGCACAGAAGTTGGGGTGGCAATACCACACCAGGCCATCTTTACTTCTGTGCTGCTGCTGGCAATGGCTGTGCCCTCAGAGCTGGGCTCCCAGCCAACAGCTGTCGCTCTCCAGTTTTCCAGCTCAGAAGGCACCTCCAGCACCAGCGCAGATACAAGTGTAGCTGTACCGCAACTCCCCACCATCACAATAATCTTGTGGACCCCCCCTCCAAAAAAACTCCTTTTTGGGTCAAGACCCCTACAATTATACGCTGTGAAATTTCAGATTTAAATATCTGAAATCTTGAAATTTATGATTTTTAAAATCCTATGACTGTGAAATTGACCAAAATGGACTGTGAATTTCGTAGGGCCCTCAGTATAGGTGACACAGTCTATACTTAAGGCTGTCTGACACTTTCCACTATAAAATACTGTTTTCTGTTGCTTATAAATTGTTCAGGCTGATATTTTCCATACTGAGTGTCTGCCAAAGGCTAATTTTTTTTACTTATTCTGAAAGTTTCAGCTAAAATGGTTCACAGCCATTTTGGAGAACAAGGTTAGAGAAAAATACATGGTTTTGCCCATGTTAAAAAAAACAAATTATAACTGTTTTGCTGAGAAGCTCTAGAACCTCAGTGCTTTGGAACAAAGACTTAAAATTGACAGAGACTAGGGGGGAGGGGTCACACTGGTGTCAAAGATGTGTCTTTTGCCATGCCCATGAAAATCCAACCAAATTTGGCCAGTTATAAGCCTCTGAAAAATCACAGATGGCACATATTCCGTAGAGGTTTGTCAGCATTTGGCACCTAACTTCTCTGAAGATTCCATCTGGACTATTCATGCTCCAGCCCAGGTTTTCAGGAGCTGAACTGGACTTTCCCTACAGTTGTGCCTCCTGGCTGCCTGTGGCACCAGCACCAGAAGTGGTATCAGGAAGAATGTCTCTCCTGTGCTCATAATGTTCCTTCAGCTGACCCCCAAGCAGCAAGGAAGAGGACCAGGAAGTAGCACCCTGACTGGAGTACAGGGAGATGGGGTGTGTGTGGAAAAGATACTGGGTGCAAGGAGAGAGACACAGGAGCTTGGTAGGAGGAAAGCGAATAGAAGCCTGGAGAAAAAGGGGTGTAGGAGCTGGGGGGATCAGAGCAGGAGTGGGGGAATACAGGCAGAGAATGAGGACAGGGAAGGAGCAGGGGGTAGAGAACAGGGACAGGATTCGGGCAGGGGGAAATAGAAGCAAAGTTGGGAGATGAGGGCAGGAGTTGGGTAGGGTCACTGGCAAGAGCAAGGGGGGACAGCAGTAGTGGAGAAGAAAAGGGTAAGAACTGGCATTGGGGGTGGAATAGGAGCAAAAGGGTACAGGGATGTTATATTTCAAAAATATCAAAGGTTTCATCATTATCAAAATACTTTGTTTCAATTTTTTTTGCCCCAAAATGAAATTGTCAAAATTGACATTCCTTGCAAAGTTTTGAATGAGGGGAAATGGCAGTTGCTGGCAGAAAAACATTCCATCTGAACATTTTTGATCACCTCTATTTCTGACTTAATTAACTAAAAGCTAATGTAACCCTTCTGCCCCTCTGAGTTGGCAGCAACAAGGGCCGGGTTCAGTATCCAGCGGTTCCATTTCAATAACACAATGCAAAACCGGCTCGAGCCCCCACCCAGTGACCTGGGACAATTACATACCACCCCCCGGGCGCCTCTAGGAGGCAATACTTCCCCACTCGCAAGCATGGAGTCCGAGTGTAGCAAAATCCTTTTAATAAAAGAGGGAAACAATGCAGCATCACCACTGGAGAAACACCACAAACCAGATTATAACACAAACCATAAGCAAAAAAAACCCAATCCACCTCCAAGTACGTTTGGCAATGTCCTTTCCCCCTTAGGGTCTTAAGTCCAAACACCCCAAAGTCCAACAACCCAAAAGTCTCTGTCTCTGGTCAGTGCCATCCCAGAGTTCAAAAGTTTATCTGCAGAGTTTTCCCCCCCCAGCCTAGGTGGAAATGGGGGGGGCACACACAGAGTGTTAAGGGTCACCTTACGTGGGCCAGGGCCAACTGCTCCGCCTCTCCGTGGAGTTCTGCTGCAGCCTTCACCACGACTGGCTCCACTCCACCAGCTGTGCTGCTCCTCCAGCCGACCCGTGAACCGCTCCACTCCACTCACTGTTCCATGGGCTGCTCCAACATGCTGCAAACTGCTCCACTCTGTCAGCCGCTTAGCGATAGATCTTCAGGCTCCCCCGCTAGTTAACACAGCACTCAGTGATCTCAGCTCAGTAAGCTTAGCTCTTTTAGTGATTTCAGCTTGTAGTAGGGGAGCCTCAGTGCTGGTGCACCATTGGCCCAACGTGCATTCAGATCAGCAGCCTCTAGATGGACCCCTAAAGGATTCAAAATTAGCTCTGCTCTTCAACAGTGGAGAAAGGAGGCAGTGCAATTGGTGTTCCAGGCCCTCAAAAAGGGCCCATACCATCAGGTACACACACCAATCCCCAACCTCTCTCAATTCACTGGGTTTTGGCACCCTTGTCTAGCAAGTGCTACTTAATGGATAGTGAGACATCTTTGTCCTAACGCAGTCTCATAGTTCCTCATTCACATAATCAGGGTGACAACACTTTATTCCTCTTGCCCCAATAACAAAGAAATTGGGGATCCCAGAGCTGTCAAAATAACCATCCCAGGCTGCTGCGGACTATGCTAGGTGGGGTGGGTGTGCCCATGCAAATACCTGAAATTCCTTTCCACACTCCCCATACTTCACCACCTGATGTCAGGGTAGAGCTCATCCTGACTCTGCTTACATTATATTAAGTCATGCTTGGTAAAACTGTACATATATATAAGACAAAGGAGAAAACCTCATTCCTTAGCAAGTACATATCTAGCTTGGCCACTAGATGGCAGTTTTTCTGAACTGATTTGACAATTTCCTATTTAGTAGGACTTTCTGGTTACAGATAAAAAGACAGGAAGCTTACCACTCATGACTGTCCTCTGTGCCAGAGTATTATCAGCATGTGTTTATGCAGATAAACACACCACACCTATGCACCTCCTTGTTTAATGCTGAATCTCTTTCAGCATGCAAAGAAAGCTTGCCCAATTATTATGTACAAAATGCCACACTATAAGTGTGTATGTCATTTTATAACTACAAAATTAAGACATAGTCCCTGCACCAGAAAACGTTCATTCTGATTTCTACAAAAAAACAGAGATGGGACTTTTGAGTGTAAGGGCTGCGGAACTGTGTCTGAGAAGCTCTACTCTGATTAGTAATTGCATTGGACGGATCATGACATCACAGGGAAAACATCACATGAACCCATGCAAAGAGGAATCATAGAATCAAACATGTATTCCAGTCATCCGTTCAAGAATGACAAACTCGGCTGGATTCCAGCTCCTGATTCAGGAGTCGCAGCCATGAGTGCAAAGTGGGTTTTTAAAAGGTGCCAAATCACAATTACATTTTACCCCTACTGTTCTATAGGCAGGGGCTGCCCTGCAGTTACTGGTGCTCAGGTTTCTCAGTTACAAAATGCTGGAAAGATCTGTTTTGTTTTGTTTTTATTCCAGAGTCTGGTTACCCGTGTGGGCTATATACCATACAACCCTAATTCTATTCCTCTTGCAAAACCATATAAGGATGAATCGGCCCCTGCAATCTCAATTACACAGAATGTCTGCTTAAAAAAAAATTAAATGGAGACGAACACTCTTCTGTTTCTTATTTTGACCCTGGGTGCCAGCAGAAATATACTTCCTGCCACTCACTTCCAATGAAAGAGATTTATTTATAAAATGTCACAGCGAGCAGCAAATCTTCTGTAGCTGGATCCCCCTCCACCCACACATACCAGCAGCTCCACTAGTTGGGTATTAGCTAAAACAAACAAAAACAGGACATATTAGAATATGCTCCCATTCCCTAGGAATTCATAAAGTATCTGCTACCCTAGTGCTTGCCTCATAAAACAACTGGGTTACAGAATGTGTCTAGGGAGAACACAAACTGGGTCACTTTAGCAATCATAAAACGGTTAAACTAAAGTATCTTGTTCAGGCAAGAAGGTCTGATTATAGCTCAGGTGAGCGTACCCGTGCTAGTTTTAATCTAGCCAGCATTGGTAAGAGTAGTAGTGCAGCAAGGGCTTCAGCACAGGCAAGCAACCAGAGTGCCTACGCAGCACCCCGGGCAGGCTTGTACTTGGACACCTAACTCATACTATTCCCACTTGACCCACTTGGGTACATACTCGGGTGGCTAGCCCAAGCCACTGCAGCCATGCTGCTATCTTTTAGTGTGCTAGCTCAAGCAGAACTAGCCTGTGCATGTCTGCCGAGCTGGGAATTATACCTCCCAGCTGCAGTGTAGACATACCCAAAGCTGCCAACTGACTGATCTATAGGCCAAAATGGCTGGAATGCAGAATGCTCTGCTCACTGCCTCTCTGACCCCAGCAGAAACAGAGGTCCCATTGATGATTGAGGGGAAGGAGATCAGCGCTAAAGGCAGTCCTAGGGGGCAGACTGGTAGAAAAGGAGGTCCTAGAAGGAGAGGACCTGAAACGGCAGCAAATTATCATCTGATTCCTCCTGCTTTGGCCACACCTTTGGTGTGCCACATGCAACTGCACTCAGGGTGGCATGGGGAATTGGCACACTGCCCCTGCACTGGAAATAATCTATTAGGTCTGCTTTTACCATCTTTAAGGCCCCATTAAGCCACCAGAACAACATACACTGGCTTTAGCAGGGGACAGAACTGGCTTCCTATCGTATAGGATCTGTTGCATAAAACATAGGGCTAAATCTGCCTGCAATGGATCTCTGATGGAGTGGAGAACCAGTGAGATCCCATGGGAGATGAGGAGAGCAAAGGACTGCTAGATATGACAGAGAGGCTAAGCAGATGTGGAGAATTCAACAAAAGCCACTTATGGAAGGCTCATTGAGGACTCTACACGGCAAGCCTCAGTCACTTTGCAGAATTCCACTCTGCAAGTCTGAAGCCACTTCTTGACTCTCAACAACCGACAAAAGTGTTTTTGAGTACTCACCAATATTTAGCAGTGACATGTTTTAGTGATTATATTTTTTCACTCTCATTGTATTTAATCTAAGGCATTTCCAAAGATCGATCCATCATAACAATTGTATTATAAATCGTGTCCACCCTTCTTAGGAAGGCACTCAGGGTGCTGAACATTTAATAGTCATAATAGTAAACAACAATTAAACCATCTTTATACACACAGCACTGATGTGTTCAATATTATATTGGGTATTTAGCATTACTTTTTCTTGCTGATCCACCATACTGGATCACTTTCACACTTGCCTTTGCTCATTAGGATATTATTTATAGTACAGCAGTGTCAAATGGTAATTATCTCAGAAGCAGCCGCAAACAGTTTCTAAATGATAAAGTAGCAGCTCTTCTAAGTTCTCCCTCCTTCCTTTGCAGTGTCTCCTCCAGAGAGCAGGGGAGTGTGCTTCCTTGTCACTCTTGCCACCCTAAGCAGTTGAGATAGTTTTTTTTCTTTTGCACCAGCATTTCTGCCTCACAAACACTGAAAACAATTTCCGTTTTTAGACAGCAAGGACACCGACTTGCTCTCTACCCCTCCCCCAGTCCTTGCTGTGCCCTCTTCTTACCTTCAGTGGCAGAAGAAGTCCATGCTGCAGTTTTTTCTTGAACAGCAGCAGTTCTATGGCAACAGCAACTTGGAGGCAGCGATCCCTTGCATCTCTCACTTTCATTTCCTTCAATCAGCATACAGAGGCATGATTTGTTTGCACAGTATGTTAGCAAATTCAATTTCAATGTGCATGTTGCAAGTGAATTTGTTCCTTAGGATTGCCAAGATGTATTTCCCAGCTAGCTAAATGTTGCTCTCACTAATGAAAGGCATTAAAGGAAATCAGAAAATTCCTTTAATGTATTTAGAATAAACCATTTATAACCATTTTCATTTGCGATATATACTGAGCTTTCCCAGATTTAGTCAGACATATATGAAAAGGAAATTCTATCAGCTTTGGGTCCATGGCCAAAAGATAAAATATCATGTCCAACGGAAAGAGTTTTAAATATTGTGTGCAACTACTGAATGAGTCTTTATTCACCATGACACCTATATGAGATCAGTGATTTAGTTGTGAAATTCCTGAAGGAAGAAAAGTGTAAAGCCACACAAAGGTCTTGCAGTTTCAGACCAAGGTAAATTGTGCATCAGAGTCTATTTGGAAATACTAATACAAGATACAGAGCAGTACTTAGCAGGGAAACACAATATTCCCTGACTGAGAGGCTGATGAACATCTACAGCCAGGAAACAGATTGGTTAGAAATGGACATTTCCCAGGTTCCCCCACTTACAAATTAATCAAAAATGGGGTGCAAATAAATGCCAAATATGATAGCAAATAAATCACTATATGAGACTTAGAAACATACATCACGAGAGGCTTTTAAAGGAAGCATTGTGACACACAGGAGATAAAGTAATCAATACATTTCTGTAGTCCAATGTGAACTGTCATTTCTGGTACCTGCTGTGTTAGGAACAAAGGCTACTGGTTACTGCTGACGGCTGTGACATGTTGTGCTAAAGTGCAAGCCCTGGGTTAGAGCTAACGATTGCCACTGTAACTACTTGCTAATGTCCTAATTTGCTGCACCACTCAGAGTATTTTGTGCATAAAGTTCTGCACACTACAATGAGACTATACCCTGTAATCTGGATAGCAGCATATGAGGTTTAAGAGACTGCAGGGCTTTTTTCAGTTTTGTTTTCCTGGCTTCAAATAAATATTTGGCATATGACTATATTAAAACTCTTAGCAAAAAGCTTCAAATTATATTGGATGATGATTATGGTCCAAAACTGAGCCATCAGAGCAGTTTATTATTTGAGTTGGGGCTCTATTTTGGTCATTAGTTTGTGAAACTGTCATCTGAATCATTTACAACAAACACTGTTGTAAACACTGTTGTGTCCAAACAGCAGCTTTTTTCACAACACAACTCCATGTTTGTACATCTACACCTACCACATTGCTGAGTCTGTATTAGTGCATTCTGGAAAAATCTGGGGAGCTATATAGTGCCTGAGCTACAGATAGAGGGACTGATTCTCCTCTTTTCGGAGTGGTAGCCGTCTTAGTCTGTATCAGCAAAAACAACGAGGAGTCCTTGTGGCACCTTAGAGACTAACAAATTTATTTGGTCATAAGCTTTCATGGGCAAAAATCCACTTCATCAGATGCATAGAGTGAAAAATACAGTAAGCAGAATATATATTCTAGCACATGAAAAGATGGGAGTTGCCTTACCAAGTCGGTGGTCAGTGCTAACAAGCCAATTCAATTAAGGTGGAAGTGGCCTAACAGTTGACATGAAAGGATGAATACCAAGGGAGGGGAAATTATTTTTGTAGTGCTAATGAGGGCAATGCAATCAAGGTGGCCCATTTCCAACAGTTGACAAGAAGGTGTGAGTACCACCTTTGTAGTGATTACTTTTTGTCGTGACCACCTCATGTAATCATTTACACCTATTTGTTCGTGGACAGTCAGGACCCCTGTGCCCAAAGGCTATGCATATAGCGTGGCACAAACAGCACTCTAGAAAATCCTACTGCACAGACAGCTGGAAAGGAGGATTGGTCCCCAAAGGCATCTCTTGGCAGCCCTAACTACACTCCTAAAAACACCACATAAGCAGTACACCAGAAAGTTACGGGAAGACAACTACTGAAAGCCAGGGTGAAACACCCTTAGTTCTGTGGACACGTTTACCACCACCTATGCCACTAACTGGTTAAAAAGATGTAATACAGACAACGCCTAGATAGCATCTTTCATCCAAAGATCTCAAAGAGTTTTTATAAACATCAGATAATTAAGCTTCACAACATCCCTTATTAATTGTTATTTATTAATATTTAGATTGTGGTAGTACCTAAAGGCCCCACTCAGAACTGGGTGCTCCATTGGGCCAGACAGTATGGGAACACACACATACAAAACATGATTTCTGTCCTGAACTGCTCACAATCTAAGAAATCCCTGTGAGGCAGGAAAGGATTGTTATTCCTATTTTATAAACCAGGTGAAACCGAGGCACCGAGAGTTGAAATTACTCACCCATAGTCTCATAGTGAGTCTGTAACAATACCGGGAATAGAACTCGGGAGTTCTGATCCTCAGTCACCTGCTCTAACTACTACTCCACATTTTGTTAGAAAAATAAAGGTTCAACAGAAAACTTTGATCCAGTAGAAATTTAGGTTAGCCCTGATGATGGTGCATGTTTTGGCTCCGAATATACAGTTTGTTTACAGTTAATGAGGCAGCGATCTGTCTTTGTTGTTAACATTTACTCATTGTGATAGGTTGTATAAACTGCAGAATACTCAGTGAGGGAAGTAAAATTGTCCTTCTAGAGGCTGGAAACTTTTGCTACACTTGGCTGACACACAAAGGGCAAAACAAGCAAAGAACGCTTGCAATCCAGAGAGGTGAATACCTTGTGTCATTTCTTTTCTGATGGTTATAAAGCTAATTTTTTAATGTTCTGACAATAAAAGCCTGGAAAGACATTTAAATGCTGAACTTTTCTGTGCAGTGTTTTACCAGTTGTTCCTTTCAGTCTGATTAACCACTCACACTTATGTTGTCACTTATATAGCACTATAGTTAGCGAGACACTTGTAAGTTGAGTTATTTTATATGTATTTAAAACAGCAAAAGTATCTATTATTCTTTTATGGTGTAACTATATATTACTTTAAGAGCACACTCTATTTTAAATATTTGATTTCATAATTAATATTGGATATATAGCCTATTACAATCAGAAGTCACACAAGACATTAAATTTCATAGTATACAGCATTGTAATAAGATTTCATTTCTTCACTCAATAGTTGCTGTCAATTTTGTATCTATGGAGTCTTGTGCCATGTAAATTATTATAATTCTAATTACCAATGAACAATCAGTAGATTTCACTGTTAGTAGGACAGAGTTGTATGGCTGCAAAACAGAGGAAAAAAGACCCCACACTAAAAGGAATCAACATGGTGAGCAGGCCCAGGCTGTAGCAGTTGTTAGATAAGTAGAAGTAAATGTGACTCCTTTGGTACAAACTGAAGTTAATGTAACTTGGCGATTATAATTTTGGGTATCATCTGTGGACGCCAAATTGAACAACCAAGAGAATAAATATATCACATGCAGGATTAAATTGTACTGAGAAGAAAACCAGGTCAATGTCAAGATTTTGCTGAAATTATTCAATATTACCTTTTCTCAGAATTTTCGAGGCAGCCACCACTCTTATTTTTTGCAGACTGCTTCTGACAGACGTACAAGAAGTACAGTGTACCACCGTAGTGCAGAAGTGTTACACTTGGCCTGCAAAATAAATGTAAATGCAGTACTCTTTCAGGATGTTAGCAGCAGCTGTCACTTGCTTAATTTTTCTAGCTTTCTTTTCTCTTGCATTGCAATCTAAAGGACAAACTCTGCCCTCAGACACGTGCACACAACTCCCATTAACTAATTATACTTTGCACTCTAATGCACCTTCCAACTAAGGATCTCAACATTCTTCACAAACATTTAATTTGCCCTCACAAATCTCCTGTGAGGGAGGTATTACTATCCCCACTTTACAGAAGAGGAAACTAAAGTGTAGACAAAGAGCCGATCTCGGTCCAGTTGAAACCAATGACAAAACCATTTACCTCAGTGGTGCACTGCCAGCCCCTAAATGATTTGCCTAAGGCCACAACACAAGTGTCTGGCACAGTTGGGATAGAGCCAACATTTCCAATTCCAACTCCCCGTCCTGGGCCTGAACCACTCAACTCTTTCCCTCTATTCTCTGGTGAGACTCTGAAGGGTAGAATTTGACCCCAAATCAAACTGAGGATTCAAGACATCCAGCTATTATTACAACTGTATCTCTCGTGTCTACAGTATGTTGGAGACTTAATGATTGATAAAAGAAAAATAAAATAGAAGAAAGGGAAGACCTAAATACTTTCAACAGAAAAAATCATATGATTTGAGATTTGATTGGGTCAGCATGCTTCCGATTAGCTGACTATTAACTAGAAAAATCATAAGAATCACAAATCTTCTACTAAAACACAGTATTTCAAAAGCATACCCCAGACGTACTGTAAATATTTTCCTTGTTTAAGGAAGGAAAGGGTCGGAAGGAATTTTTCCTCCCTGGTCAGATTGATAGAGACCTGGGTGGAAGGAGGTTGCCTTCCTTTGCAGCTAGGAGCATGGGTCACTTGCAGGTGTAAAGTAAAGTAAATGGTGGATTATCTGTAACTTGAAGTATTTATATAATGATTTGCAGAATCTGGTAACTCAGCCAGAGGTTATGGTTTATTACAGGAGTGGGTGGGTGAGGATCTGTGGCCTGCAACATGCAGGAGGTCAGACTAGATGATCTTGATGGTCTATGAATGCAGGACAGCCTGACTGGATTGGGGATGTGGATGTGGGAAGAAGGCTGGCACTATGATGGATCTGTTAATGTGAGGCCCAGTGCCTTGAGAGAGGCTATAGGAATATTCCAAATATCTTGTATAAATTGGAATAGATGTTAGGTAAAATTTTCAAAAGTACCTATGTGATTTAGGAGCCTAAATCCCATTGACTTTTGTTTAGGCAGGCTCCTAAATCACTCAGTGGCTTTTGAAAATGTTATCTATTAAGTCTAAAGCATAACTACTCAATGAGCTGAAATCAAAGAGCTCTCATTAACTTGTTCAGAACCCCACTGAGCAAAGAATTTCAGTTTCATAGAGTTTAAGGCTGCAAAGGACCAATAAATCACCTAGTCTGACCTGCAGTATATCAGAGGCCATTAAATTTCACCAGTTGCCTTGGTGTCACAGATCCACAAGACCGGTACTATGCCTCCAGCTTTGGAACATCCTCTAGAAGGAAACCCTTCAATGTGCCAGACCCCCTAGGGATCTCATTCTTCCTCTAGGGTAAGACACGCAGCTTAACTGTCTCCTTAGACTGGACCTTTAGGTCAACAGAACGGGGTTGGTTGTGTAGACATATTGCTTATAAAATTGACCTAATGCGACTAAATTCGACCTAACCTCGTAGTGCAGACCAGGGCTCAGTCATCTGGAACTCAGCATAGGAAGTCCTTCGGTTAGCATAGAGAAATGAAGGTTAAACCATCATGGTTAGCCCAGAGCCCAGCTAAGCTGTAGTGAACCCCATTGTTCAAGCACTGTCTATCTCTCAGTCTGACATCTTTGGTCGGTTCCCAGGTGAGAGCCCTAACTCCTTCCAGCAGCCAACTCTTATTCCCTACCTCGCATCTCTCCGGTCCTTTGTTCTACAGCCAGGGATTGTTGTTCAGTTTCCCTGTGGCGAGGCAGGGAAATCCATATCACTCTGGGTCCTTGGTTGCTAGGTATCAATGGTCTGGTGACTGTATTTGCCATTGTCTTCTCAGGGGCTACACTGATATGGGGACTAATACTCAGACAACTAGGCAATGTCCATACCCATGTAACCTAGCCTGCCCCGAGAGCAAACAGTCCCTTTCCCCACTCTGGGTAACAATGCAGCATATAGGGGAAACAAAAGCACACTCAGGATTCATAAAAATATTACAGAAAATTCCCACGTCCTCACACTTGGGTATTTCAGTCTTCGGGAGACTAAACTGTTGTGTACAGGCATAGAACAGGAGAGACTGAGGTGTCACCAATGCCCAAGGCCCCTGCAAGGGCAAGGAATTACAAAAGTTGGGGTTTCAAAAAGTGTGAAGTCCTGTAAACACAGAATGACAGGGCTGTAAGACACTGAACTACTTCAAATAGACCAAATAGATTATAGACAAAGGTAGCTCATGATATACTAAAATCATTGCTGAATGCATCCCATAGGAGTAAGGCTTAAAGTTAGACTGCGACAGTGAAGAAGCAGAGGTGCAGTTCATGCATAAGTTGTTATTATTTAATTTGTTTCCATTGTGATTTCGATGGAATTGCACCAAGGTTACTCTAGCAGAGAATTCGGCCAAACTACTATATTGAGTTTGTGTGATGGATTGTTTACCCCACACAGATTGCTAAAGGGTTAATAGGGGCCTGAGGGAGAAATTAACCAGTCCTGGGTACACCTGGAGGGTAGGCCAGACCTAAATAGAAATAAAGCCCAGATAAGGGAGAGCAGGGTTTGTCTCCATAAAGTGCTAGGTGAGCCCAACCGGGGAGAGGAGAGGAGAGGAAAGGAAGCAGGAAGTACCTTTTCTCTGCGAAACAGCCTGAAAAGAAGGCTGAGAGGGCAAAGGAAAAAAGACCAGAAAAGGCTCTCAGGGGGGTTGTTGAGTCTGATGATGATGTGTTGTTGTTCTTCAGAAACCAAGACCTCCCATTGCTTGCTTTAGATGCTTTGTTAGTGGCTTCAACTTGAATGAGTAAATGACTGGAAAGCCAATCTAAACTGCTGCCAAGTCACCTAGTCCATCTGTCATCCAGAGGTAATAAATAGCAACTTGTATTGCCCATTTTCACTGTGATCTCAGGTCCACCAATATTATCTTATGGGGAGACATCTTAATACAGCACAAACTACAGCAGGTGTGGAGAGAGATGTACATTTAGCACACAAAAAAAACTGTTCGGTGGCTCTTTTTTTTTTCCCTTTTGCCTGGTGATGTCTTGCATCCTGTCCGGAGAGGCAGGAGTGAGAGGAGAGAGGAGTAAAATAATTAAATATTAATATCTTGGTATGTATGTAATGTATGTTAGTATGTGTTAACCTGCATAAGGTAAAGAGAATGTAAGTGAGAGAAAGAGACCTTGTGAACCTTGTGAATTTGTTGTCTGTTTTTCTTGTCTAGTATTGCAGACAAATAAAATATAGATATTAGCTTAAAGTATAAAAAAATGCATGTGTTTATCTTTGCAAATGTAAATCCTAAATGTTACTAAGTCTACTAGAATAAGATTGTTATGAATTGTTTACTAATTGAGAGAGATGAGAGATCCGGTCAGGGACTCCAGGACACTTCCTCCTCTCCCTCTTTCTCTTACTCACACTAGTTTTTTTTAAATTTTTTTTTTTTTTTTGCAAAAAAAAAAAAAGCGAGAACTGAGTTTTCTTTTTTGGGGTTGGGGGGGGATCCGGATACCACACACCACACACTGCTAGACGACATTTCGCATCCCATCCCCCCACAATGAGCCAGAAGGCTTTGAGATCTTTTTGAAATTCTCTTGGGGGGTGGAGGAGCTGAGGGGTGTCTGTCTGGTCTTGTCTGTTTCTGTCTCTGCTGATCCTTCTGAACTGTCTGGCAGGCAGGGTGGAAAGTGGGAGAGGCCCCACAAGAGAGGCTTAGTTAAGGTTGGTTAGTACTGTTGGAGGTTGGCAACAAACTAAGCATAAGGTAATGCAGCATATGCATAATAAGGTGCATGTAAGGTAATGCATTAGGAATGCACCGTGCTTTTAGGTTTTACCGGGCATGGTGTGGTTGTCATTAAGTCATACCATATTGGGTTAAAAAAAAAAAAAAAAAAAAAAAAAAAAAAAAAAAAAAAAAAAAAAAAAAAAAAGAAAAAAAAAAAAAAGGTGTATAGTGTGTGTGTGTGTGTGTGTGTGTGTGTGTGTACTGTTGGTGTGAGATTGCCTTGAATGTGCCCTCATCAGTATAATGATAGCAGGGTAGTGTAATCTTTAGCAGGTAATCAGAGCACTATGGGAGGGAGCTGCTTGATAGTCCGCTGAGACTCAGCCCTGCTGGGCCTGTGTGGAAGCTGCCTGGGTCTCCCCTCCTTTCTCCTGTGTCCCCTACTGACAATCTGATCGGCTCTCTCATAAGCAATTGTCTCTCCTGGCTCATCTCTTCGACGCGGGAGCTCTTTATGCTGAAAGGGAGTGTAGGAGGGGAGGTGGTCTTTGAGGTAGTCTCTCCTGTGTATGAGTGTCTCTCTGGGATGTCTTCCCTAGTCTGAACGCTGAGGGAAACAGGGGAGGAACCCCTGGAGGGATGATGGGGACCCCTCTGGGAGGGTGTGTCTGGAACACCCCAAGGGTACCACTGCCCTACCATATACTTACATATTACATGTATGTGTACATATGTCCTTAAAATCTGCATGTATTTAAATGATTAAACAAAATTTATTTGTTGAAATTTCTTTAATAAAATGATATTTATTTAGTACCTTTTAATTAGATAAACTTACAACAATCAGAGAAACCTATCAAAGTGGCAAACTGCAAGGAATGCACAAAGTGACTCGTTTGGAAGAGAGGGGGAGTCTGAAGCAGTCAGAATGAGTTAGTCTCTGAAAAGAGACTGAAGAACTTAAAAAAAAAAAAAATGTAAGAAAACTTAAAACTTAAACATCCTGAATCCTTTTCCTTAGCTGTCTCAGTGCTCAGTTCTGCCCCTCCCCAGTCCCAGTAGCCTGTAAGTGAGGCAGAGACTGAGACTGCAGAAGTCTGTGATTATTGTCTACGTACTGATGTTATTTACTTACTATGCCTCATAAAGATTCTGATTCTTGCAAGCTCATGCCTCAATGATTCCATGATGTGGACATGCCATCCAATGATCATCATCTGGATCCACAGCTGCCAGCATCAGACGCATTTTCTTTTCTTCATCATTCAAGTCTAGTTTTTTCCAGAGTTTTGATTTTTTCTCTTTCTCAGATTGCTGCTCTTTCTCCTCTCTTCTGCTGCTCTTTAGAGACTGCTGGAAAGCATGCTCCATACATCCCTTTTATAGATTTTTTCATTTGATTCAGATTCTCATTCTTTTGAGGAACTTTGGTTTTTTTAGAAATCTGTGTTTGGTAATTTGCAGGCTTCAAATCTGCAGTGAAAGCTATCTTAAAATAAACGTACAATGTTGTTCATCATCATATGAGAATATATTATATAATATAATATAATATAATAATAAAATTAGAGAGGAGGATTATTTCATAAGCAGGCGGAGTTCAGTCACAAATTTAATTAATTTTTATTTTATAGCATTCATCATCAATATGGAAGCATGATCAATGGTCTGGATGCAAGCATAAAATGGCATACATATGATATGTTTAAAATCACATTACTTGACAATGTAAAGCATAATGAAGAGTACATGCCAACTGTTGTAACTAATTTGACATTGTACACATTACAAGAATGCAAATTTAAAAGGCATGTTTATCATAGTGATTTGCTTTGTGTTTGAGTTGTTGAAGTTTATGTAACTGATTGAACATTTGTTTTGTTTTGCTTTGAGTTGTTTTGTAAGTTTATACTTACAAAATTAAGTATTACAAAATTTTTACAAATTTTGCAAAACAGTTTATAAATATTAAAATTTTTAAAATATTTACTTGCAATTTGAAATTTTGATTTTTACTATTTCTGTATTTCTTTTAATTATATTTGTTTGTAAAAGTATTAAAAAATCCAAAATTGCAAATATAAATTATTAATAAAATTCAACTTAAATGAAATAATTAAATACAAAAAAAATTAATTTGTTTAATTAAATATTTGTAGTTAATTATTATTAATTTTAAACATGTTTAAAAAGTTAATCATTGAATTAATCATTGTTTAATTTAATCCATGAGATAAATAATGATTTATTTGACAAAGAACAGTTCAGAACATAAAAAAACAGCCCTACAGAAAAATAAATCCCTCAACTCCCAGAAAATCTTTCATCCCACTCATCCGAAACCTCCTTCAACATTTTCATCCTCAGTTGTGTTTTGCTTTCACACCATCTGAGGGCTCTTCCAGTAGCACCATTGTTTGTTCTCTCATCACTCTCCTCTCCCATAGGCAGAGGCAGAAGCACATGAGAAGGAGCAGGGCGAACCAGCCAGTGATTCTAAGGGCCCAGTGTAATCTGACCACTGTGTTTACAAGGTGAAGTTTCAGCTGCCTGCATGACAGGTGCTCCAGCAGCATCTGGCTAACCTGGGGAAGCCGCGTGACTTTTTCTTGGGGCGTGCAGCTCTGGGCCCTTGGGCTGTGGGAGGGGAGAGCTGCAGCAGCAGAGGTGGGTGGGCCAGCAGCCCAGTCTGGGGGTGGGTGGGGGGCTCTCCCCACTGCAGGGGGGTGGGGGGCTGGGCTCGCCCCTGCGGGGTGCCCTGGCAGCCCACTGCCAGTGCCCCGCTGCCTGGCCCCCACAGCACGGGCACCCCCCAGCCCACTGCCGGCAGCCCCTCCAGGGCAGCAGCCCACCGCACCCTCTGTTGCCAGGGGCAGAGCCAGCACAGCCAGCACCCCTGCCAGGAGCAGAGCAGCGCCCCCCAGCCCCCCCTCCCTCCAGCAGGCCAGAGCCCTGCCCACCCCCCCAGGACCCCCCTGCCAGCCCCACACCAGCCCCCCACCCCCCACCCCAGCCCCCACCTCCACCCCCCCCCCCCACCAGCAGCCACTCCCAGGGACCCCCCCCCCCTGCCTCCCCTCCCCCCCCATTTTACTCCCAATTTTTTTTTAGGAAAAAGTTTTATTACAGGTCAAAGGGAGGTATTTTTGTGACTAGATGATTACTGTTGTCATTCCCTGTGATGATCAAACCTTTTAAAAACACTTCAGCTAACAGCATTAGCAATAGTAATCCTTTTGTCCAGCCTCTGCTTCAGAGCATTAAGGCAAATTATCAGAGCTAATCTCTTTTTGTCAGAGCATGCCTTTGCAATAGCCATTATGCCATGAACTTATATAGACCTATTTCTTTTCTTTTAACTGAAGTCTTTTTTTTGTTTAGTTTCTTGGCCTTCAAACAACATCCTCTGGCAACAAATTGTGAGTTGGTGTGTGTTGTGAAAATGTTGTACATACAATGTGTTTGTAGGTTTTCTCTATACATGGAATGGAGGTGGGGTTGTGTTTTGTGTTGGTTGTGGGAAATACCTCCCACATGTTGTGGTTTGAATGTTTTAATAATATTTAAAGGATTGGAAGTGTAGAAATGGTGTTTGTTATTTAAATATGAGTGTGTAAGAGTTAGAAGATGTGATGAGATATGAAGGTGGGTGGTAAGGTATGAGAGGTGGAGGGTTGAGTTTTATTTGGATGATTATGGGAAGGAGGATGAGGATTACCTGGACATGCATTATGAATTGTGGCAAGGCATTGACATATGTTGCAACAGCATGGGGAATTTGCATTGCACAAGAGCAACACACACACAAATGGGATGGTGATTTTTATTCTGGAATTTCCCCAGAATAATTATGTTTTTGCTGTGAAAGGCAAAGGAAAAAAAAACATTAATTACACTGATGATGAAAAGACTATACTGAGACCAATATGACATGAATCATTAACTATACAAGGGAGAGCACTTAAATAACAAAGGGAAGGGTTGGTGGAACCTGCTGAGAAAGGGCAAGGGACTGGGGTGTGTGTACTGGTAGGTACTGGCCCCTTTTGTGTGGCCAATTGAACTTTCTTTTCCTCTCTGGCTCAGAACTACAGCACTGTTTGAGCATCTTAACTGTTGAATCTGGAGGAGTGGAGAGCTGAGGCTGAATTCCTGAATGCACTGGGTGGTCAGGCTGCAGCTGAGCTGACATCACTAAACTAGAGCAGCTTACTGGGCTGCTAAGCAGCTGGCAGAGCTGAGCATGCGAGCATTGATCGCTAGCAGAGGGCAGAGCGGCTGCGTGAGTGGAGCCTGAGTGGCAGCCTGTGGGCAGTGGGCAGAGTGAGCAGTCTGCAGCTGGCTGTGGCGGTGGTTGGGGGAGTTGGCTGGCAGGGCAGCACAGACAGCCAGGCTTGTGCGGCCCCCGGGTAGGCTGGAAACGCACAGCAGAACTCTGCTGCTCCCCAGGGGCCAGGAAGCCCACGGAACTGCGTAGACCACTTTTTTGGCTTTTTGGGGGGTAAACTCTGCGAGTAAACTTTCCTTTTGTTGGTAAACTTTTGTGGGTGTTTGTTGACCTTGAGACAGAGATTGACTTTTGAACTTTGCCTGGTTTTTGAACCATTGCAGACCTGGAGTTGGGTGAAGTGTTGGATGTACTTGAACTGTCAGTTTGTGTGAGTCCTGTGTCTCAGGTGTTTTGCCGCGTTCTTGTGTATTGTTCCATTGTTGTGTGGTAGTATTGCCTTTTTGCTTCTCCTCCCGGACTTTGATGTTGCAGTGGTGGGGCCGGGAGGGTGGGGCTGGTGTGTACTGTCACCAGGTCACTGTGGTATTTGGCATTGGGTTGTCATTTGGTTATTGGAACGGAACTGCTAGGTAGGACTTGTTGAAGTCCACTCAGTTGACTCAGAGGGATTAAAGGGGTTACTAAGTTTTCATTCATCACTCTCCCTAGTGGCATAACCTCTCTCCAAAATATCTCATTTAAGAGTTCTTACAAATTTATTCAGAAATAAAAATCCATAACAACTCCATAAAGACATAAAGAAAGAAATTCCAGAAAGCCAAAAAGAAAGCACTAAAAAAGATAAAAATAAGAAAAAATACAGTCTCTTAATAAAGATAAAAATATGTCAGAAACACTCACCTTGGACATCCTAAAATTCAAAAAATCATATTTGACTCAATCAATAATGTCATAAAATTTTGTCTCCTTCAATATTCACCTAGTCATCTTGTCATACTGCATTTGTGCATTTTCCTATTATTTGGACTGGATCCAAATTACATGTTTATTTCCTCATTGTGTATTTTTGATCTTTCTTAAAATCACCTGCATGATTTATATTATACACATTTTCATATCCTATTACATGCACATAACCACTTTTAAAGCACATTACAATGTAAAAACAACACATAATTATTCACTGGCACAATAAATTTTCTGATTTTATTATAATATAACCTATCAGTTAAGTAAATGAGTAAAATATTTTTTGTATAAATTAAATAGCACAATATGGGGAGTAATAATAAAACTTTTAAGTCTAGTAAATGCAAATAATTTTATTTCTTTTTGCAGGAGTAGCAGGGGTGGGCACATTGGGTGAGCAAACCCATGCAGGAGGAGGTGTGGGAAGGGGCTCAGGGCAGGGGTTGGGGTACAGGAGCGGTTTGGGGAGCAGGCTCCGGACCGGCACCACTTACCTGGAGCGGGTCCGGGGTGGCAGCGGCTCACAGCGGGGCTAAGGAAGGCTCCCTGCCTGCCCTGGCCCCGCACCACTCCCGGAAGCAGCCGGGACCATGTCCCTGTGGTGGGGGGGCAGAGGGCTCCACATGCTGCCCTTGCCTGTGGGTACCTCCCCTGAAGCTCCCATTGGCCACGGTTCCCCGTGAACTAGCACAATGTTAGCCTCTGAACTAGCACAATGATTCTTAAACTTTTGTATTGGGACACCTTTCAAACAGTAAGCCTAGGAGTGCGACTTCCCCCGCCCCTTATAAATTAAAAAACACACATTTTTTAATATTTAACACTATAAATATTGGAGGTGAAACAGGGTTTGGGGTGGAGGCTGACAGCTCATGACACCCCACATTGCGACCCCATAACTAGCAAAATACCATTGACCATTTTGATCTAGCTTGCACAATAAAAATTGACAATGTATTATCTTGTTTTATTTTAGTTTGTGTCATCACAACGGTATTTCCTGACACAATTTAGTATTCACATTGTCAGACTGTCAGCTGCAATCTGTCACAACACAACTTTTCCATCACATACGAATAAATCTGCATCAATCCTAGCAACTGCATGGGTTAACTCCCACACAAACATCCCCCAAATATACCTTCATCTAGAACAGGGTCTCTGAACCTTTTTCTTTTTGAGCCCCCTTCAACATGCTATAAAACTCCACGGCCTACCTGTGCCACAATAACTGATTTTCTGCATATAAAAGCCAGGACTGGCATTAGGGGATAGCAAGCAGAGCAATTGCCTGGGGCTTCATGCCCTGGGGTCCACACAAACCTATATTGCTCAGGCTTCAGCTTCAACCCCAGGTGGTAGCGCTCAGGGCTCAGGCTTCAGCCCCATATGGTGGGGCTTCAGCTATCTACCTTGGGCCCCAGCAAGTATAATGTTGGCCATGTTTGGCAGCCCCCTGAAACCTATGCACGGGCCCCCCGGGAGCCTCGGACCCCTGGTTGAGAACCACTGATCTAGAATACATTACCCACATTTTAACTCTCCTTTACAATCCCCTCAGCCAGTTTCTGCTACCTCAAAAACAAACCAAACAAATATAAATATCGATACTGCCCACCAGTAAAAGTGTGTGAAGCTAATCTATTTAACCTATCTGGGTTTTTATACAGCACCCATCGCGACAGTATCTGAGCACATGAATTAAACAGCAGTATGGCAGCAGAAATCACCTTCTAGCCAAACAATATAGACAGCAACCTCACCCTATCTGCAACCATCTCCCCTAGGTTCGATCTTCTCCCCTATTCCACCTCACTCCTGCATCCCCTGGTACCTGTTCCCTGAGCTGCTTCCACACATCCATTTCTCCAGAGTGCCACAGCTTCTCCTTCCCCTTGTCCCTCTCCAGTATTGCCTACTCCAGACATTCAAAACTATGAATCTCTCCCCCACCCCAAAATCAATTTAAAAATCACCAAAGAGTTTTTTCTTTTGACTCTATTTGCGGTTCTTTTGCTGCCGGTCTTGTTTTGGAGACTTTCCCAGGGCAGTTTTCTAGCTTTTTCCCCATAACACTAGGGCTATTAGCTTACTTTTTTTCATGTGCACATAGGGGCGGGTAAATGAAAGAAAGCCGAGCATTTCACATAATCCCATGACTCCTGGAGCCTGGGTTTGACACCAACATGGCACGACTGGTGATAAACTCCTGCCTTGTGATCACCCTGCCCTCCTCACAGGTGATGCTCAGGCTTTGATCCCTTAACCTTCCTCACCTGGTGCCCCCTTTTCTCCCATCCCCTCAGCTGCCCCGCCCCCATCTCATGGTGGGATCCCCCCTTCCCGCCCTAAATTCCCTTCCCTCTTTCTCGGCCGCTTCCTCGGACCTCTGCTGCCCTTTCCTCTCCTTTGACCCCTCGCCGAGCTCCCCGTTTCTCCCGCTCTTTCTGGCAGAGCTCCCCCGCTCCGACGACCCAGCCCCCTGCCCCACTCAGTCTCTCCCCTCCCCCCTCCCGAACTGAGCCTCTGTCGCCACTCTGCAGCAGGGGTCAGGCAGGGAAACCCCGTGTGCGAGTGGTGGGGGCACGAGCAGGAGAAGGAAGGCGCAGGACACTGTCACATCGCCAACTGCTGCAATATCCTTCCACCTTCGCGGCACACAAAATAGTTCCAATCTCCGCCCGCTCTTCTGGCTCTGGCAGCCTTACGAACCCCCACGGGAAATATCACACCCGGTTTGAGTGGGGACATCCGTGACACGGGAGAGCCCTAAACGGGGCATATTTGTGGCTTGGACTGTGGGGCGATATACAGATCCCTCCGCGGCGAAAGGCGGCTCGAGTTCCGGCGGCTGCATGCGTATATAAACCAGGCGCCGCGGAGGCGCTGCCTTTTCAGTTGAGGACAGAACAGAGGTGGGGGTTGGAGAGCGGAACATGTCAGGTGGTTCCACGGATTATAGCAGGTATTGGGGGCTGAAAGGTCGGGGACTAATCGGGGCCTTCGTGACTTTTCTTTTTTTCTTGAGGTGATTTTAAAGGGCAGAGAGATGAACGCGGGAGGGGGGCGGGGCGTGTGATGCCGGCTCTTTGCCGTTGGTGGGAAATACCATCCCAGGTGGTTCCGTCCAGTTGTCTCCTGGTAGGCACGTTCTTCCCGCAGCTTGTCCGTTTCGGAGACCCATCCCCCGTGCGGCCCGGCGTGATTTAACTCCGAGAGGAGCCGGCCATGACGCTTCAACTTTGAATCCCCCTCCCCCCCCCGGTGTCCCGTTGGTTCACGCCGGCGTTTCATGGGCCCGGCTTCGGGCGAGTCCATTTTCACGCAGAGCGGGAGGGGCGCGACGCTCAAGGCGATTGCCGGGCGCGTTCCTCCGCCTGCTGAGCGTAGCCGATTTGCGCAATCTCAGGGGTGGAGCTCTCGCGAGATTTTGCTCGTCCCGGCTGAGGGAGGAGGGGCGGCGCATGGAAGCCGGAGAAAACCCTTCCCTCCCGGCTCTACAGCCCAGGTGGCCCACAGAGGGCAGCTCTCTTGCCTTCTCGCCGGCGGGGGCTACAGCGCCCAGCCGGCAACGCTCTTAGAGCCGGTTTTTTCGCTGCCAGGGGAGTGCTGCATGCTGGGAACTGTAGTCTCTGCCCTGCGCCTGTTGTGGCGGAGGAGGCGCGGCATGTTAAGGCCTGCTGTCTCTGCCTTGCTGCGGGGAAGCGTGCTGTGCTGCCACCTGTAGTTTGCTCTGGGGGTCGCTGCAGGGTAGAGGTGTCTTGCTGATCTTGCACTGTGGCTTAGGGGTTCTGAATGGTGACTGAGCCTGGCACAGAAAGTTGGAGTACTGGCATCCCTGCTAATGAGGAGGGGAGACTAGTTCTCATGCTGAGAAATCCATCACTGGTTCAAGTTCCAGTTTATTGTGGGCAGTGCTAATGCTATCCAAGATACTGAGGTCTTGTTCTTCGTGCAAGTTGTTAGTTGCAAAGTGTTAACAGCCTGCTTTTTCTTGGTAACAGAGACCATGGCGGCCCAGAGGGAATGGACCCTGATGGTATCATTGAGGTGAGCAACTGCATAATACCCTTTAGACTCTATCAAATATGGAGGTAGGTAATCCGTGTAATAATCTTTTTGCTTCTTTCCTTACAGAGCAATTGGAATGAAATTGTTGACAATTTTGATGATATGAATTTAAAAGAATCCCTTCTCAGGGGTATTTATGCTTACGGTTTTGAGAAACCTTCAGCTATTCAACAGAGAGCTATTATTCCATGTATCAAAGGTAGGCAAGCACAAAAGTCTACTGCATCTGTCTGTTAATGAAGTGTGGTGATACTACTTACTTTTAACCCTTGAACAAGTGAGATGATGGTATACCATCTTTCGGGACTGACCTGAAATGGAGAGAGCTCTTAATTGCTGATCACTTATTTCAAAAGGAATAGAATTAAACTAAATATGAATAACTTGTGTGGGAGCAGTAAATATATATCCTACTTTTTTTAGGGTATGATGTGATTGCTCAAGCTCAGTCAGGTACTGGCAAGACAGCCACATTTGCTATTTCCATCCTGCAGCAATTGGAGATTGATCTCAAGGAGACCCAAGCACTAGTATTGGCCCCTACCAGAGAACTGGCTCAACAGGTATTGATAGTGTAGTTAAAAAAAAGCTGCTTGCACATTGCATAGGTTTCAGGTTTCACAACTGTGTAGGACAGTTAACAGACTTTTCAAAGGGGTCTGTAACTAATATCCATTCAGAATCCTTGCCACTTTGAGTGTAATGGGGAAACAGAATAGCTTCTGTTTTAGGTTTTCCCTACCCACATGAAGGGAGTTCAGATGTGACTTGTTTGGAGGTGATGCTGGGATAAGGTGCAGGTAACAGCTGATATGCTGTGTAGTTCTGAAAGGGCATCTCCCAGCAAACAGTGAAATCTTAAAAATGACATATTAAAACAGTATGTTCTGAGTGGAAATAAAATGCACTTTTTGAAAACAACTCAAACTTGTGTGCAGTTGTGCAACATGAAAACTGCAGTGCACATGTGATCAGTTCATTGTCTTGTGGTGTATTTATCTGACCCATGCTGTGTTGCATGTTTACTTTACCTCAGTTTCAGTACTTTTTTTTTTTACTCCTTAAAATGGAGCTGCTTTAATGAAGCTCCAGACTACATTAAATCCTGTACTGTTAAAGTGGCTCTAAGAATCCTTTGATTTAAGGTTTAATGTGATACATAAAAGTGTAGGTACCAGACTTATAAAATGTTTTGCAATTGGGTTTTATACTATATAAAATCTGCTTAGCACTCTTAAGTGAGAATTTTTACTTCCTCAGACCAAAGATTAGAGTCAACTGTGCTTGGAGGTAGAGTTGTCCAAATATGATACCTTTGGAATCTAGAAAAAATTGTGGTAGCAGATCAGTTATAGTTTGTTTACTAATCCTATACTCTCAGTGAAGGCAGTAGCAAAGTGAGACTTCACTGGGAACAGAATTGGACATTTTTTCAGGTGATGCTACATACATCATTTGGCCTTAACACTGAGGATATTTGATTCTTGCCTAATCTGAGTTTACTGCATAGTTGTGTACTCTGACTGCCTGATGACACAAGGTCATAACTTATTTGCAAGCTGTTCTGCTAGTGTACAACACCAGTAATAGTTTTCTCAACTCTGCCAACACTTTGCAGTTTGGCCTCTGAAGGGAAAATTCCTTATGATATCTTAAAGAAAAGATCTAGGATTCATTTGATAATGGGACTGACTCTTCTGTTGGTAAGAAAAGAACTAGCTTAAATAAATCAACCCAAGAAATTAACATGTTGATGCCATTGGTGGGCTTTGTTCTTTAGTGACTAATTTAAATTTGGGGGAGATTAGCCCCATCTTCGACCCAGTTTCCATACCAGACAAGTGCATGTCCTTGTTCAGAACTGAATAGTGAATATAGAAATTAGTGTTCTGGAACTTAACTGGATTTTTTTAAACATACTGGAAGTACTGACTTAAGGATTTTTATTTTAGATACAAAAGGTAATTTTGGCTCTTGGAGACTATATGGGTGCAACTTGCCATGCTTGTATTGGTGGCACAAATGTTCGTAATGAGATGCAGAAGCTTCAGGCTGAGGCTCCACACATTGTGGTTGGAACTCCAGGTCGGGTGTTTGATATGTTAAACAGACGATATCTTTGTAAGTACTAAATTCAGTTTCACTACTTTAGCAACCAGTATATTCACATGTGGAAGCTGCTTGATGGTTTCAATTGACAATGCAGAAAGCAGGCTTTGTAATTTCTGGGGTTCAACTTTCCAAGTAAATAATTGTGGAAGAAATGCATATTAAAGGCAATAGATATACCTGAACATTCCATTTAAAAATATTACTGTTCAGCAGTTGGAGGAGAAGTTAAGAATGTTTAAAACTTTGCATTAGATATATAACTTACAAAGTGTGAAACTTAAAAGGGGAGTGAAGTGATGTTTTACCATCTTTCGGGACTGACTTAGAAATGATGATAAAAGTTTATACTGATCACTCATATCAAGGAAGAGGTAGTGATTCACAGCCATTTCAGATGCACTAAACAGTCTCCTTAGCATGCTTTATGAAACACTTCTCCCTTTCTCCTAGCACCTAAATGGATCAAGATGTTTGTCTTGGATGAAGCAGATGAAATGTTGAGCCGTGGATTTAAAGATCAAATTTATGAAATTTTTCAAAAGTTAAGCACAAATATTCAGGTAAAATCAGAATTTAGTTATAACTAAGATGAACAGATTGTGTTAAGAAATGCAGGATAAGTTACAATGTAGCTGTTAAGTGCTGTATTGTCGTTCCCCCTGCTCAAATAAATTGTGTCATACTATCCCTGACTGCCTTGATTCCCACAGTAGACAGGGACGCTTGGTCTCGTACATGTAATCTGTCTTCACTTAACTGTGTTAGATTAATTTCAATATTAATCAGTTGAGAATCATATTTAACTATGGTTTCTGCTTTTGAGTGCTCACTGCACAAAGTGCTCTCTTGGATGTTGGTGGTGTTACTCATTTAGGGTTACAGTACCTCTGAATATTGGTGTTTTTCTTACAATTTTAGAAGCATTTCTTCTCAGTTTGTACTGTATCTCTTAGGTTGTATTGCTGTCAGCCACCATGCCAATGGATGTGTTGGAAGTGACCAAAAAGTTCATGAGAGATCCTATACGTATTCTGGTGAAGAAAGAAGAATTGACCCTTGAGGGTATCAAACAATTCTATATTAATGTTGAAAGAGAGGTAGGTGCAACTTTATTTCCTTTGGCTGGAAGTATTTAGAAAATCTCTCTTTTCCACCTTCTTGTTCAAGCACTGTGCTAAAATTACAGAAACCAGGGCTGAGCCTTGGTTTTTGTAGTAATGCTAGCAGAGTACACATAAGAAGAAGAATAAATGTGCACTAGATCCAAAATGACTTGGGTGGACCTCTTTCTTAATGTCCAGTGTCCTATGTCTTAGGATTTGGTGCAATAATCTAAGGAAACTTGCATATAATGCTTATTTTTCATGTTGTACCTACATAATTCTATATACTGAAATGTTAATTTGATAATGGGGTTTTCTGTAGTTCTTGCTCTGCCATATTAAAAGATTTTTTTACTTAGTAACTGAACTTGTTTAGCTAATACAAACTTAATTACCTGGCACTTTTTCCTAAATATATGCAAATTTATTTAGGAATGGAAGCTGGATACTCTCTGTGACTTGTATGAGACACTGACCATTACACAAGCTGTTATTTTCCTGAATACAAGGAGAAAAGTGGATTGGCTTACAGAGAAAATGCATGCGAGGGACTTCACAGTCTCTGCTCTGGTGAGAGTTGATGCTTCATTTTATCTAAGACATCTCATGTTTGTGATCTTGCAGGACTGATTTAAATACATTCAATCATTGCACAAGTGAAATGGAGATTAATCTGTTAGACATTTTAGTGGGAATGATTCTGAAACTCTGGTTCTGGGCACCAAAACTGGTGCTCTTTAAAGTTAGAAGCAGGTTAAGTTACAATGTAGCTGTGAAGTGCTGTATTGTCGTTCCCCCTGCTCAAAGCAAAATGTTTCATACTATCCCTGCCTGCCTTGATCCCATAGCAGATGGGGACGCTTGGTCTCATACACATTTAAAATAAGATTTTCTGTTCTGGAATATTGAGATTGTAAAAGTTCTCATTTTTGATTTCTCCAGCATGGTGACATGGACCAGAAGGAACGAGATGTTATCATGAGAGAGTTTAGATCAGGATCAAGCCGTGTCTTGATCACTACTGACTTGTTGGTAACTATCCCAATCATCTTAGCATATGCGCAATGTGCTTCAGGTGGCATGTGACCAGAATTCATCACCGAATTTGGTCCATTGGTTGGATCATTAGCTTCCCCAGCTTGGGCCCCAGGTACTGATGGGAGTGCAGTGTGAACACTGATCCATGCCCCCAAACATCTCAATTACCTTAATACTGCACCTCCCCATTGTGTTAGTTTAGTATGTTCACACTTGCTGCCAAAAGCTTCTTGACTTGGTGAAGGTTACTGTAACCGAACCACTCAAGCTCTTGGAAGAGTAAAGACTACACTCCACTATGGGCTACACGGTTGTAGTTCATCACTATAATGTGGTCAACAAAATAAGGAGTAAATTTCTTACTCTAAAATGTATGGGCTTGTATTAAAGAGTCTCTGCATTGGCTTCCAGGCTCGTGGCATTGATGTGCAACAGGTTTCGTTGGTTATAAATTACGACCTGCCGACCAATCGTGAAAACTACATTCACAGGTTAGTTGCTGCAGTGTTATGTCATTGAATCTTTCTCCTAATTTCACTGCTTCAGACTAAATCACAAGAACTTGCATCCTATTTTTTACATATTTCTATCTGTATAACTTGGACAAACCCACCCACTGCTCTGGGTTTTCTTAGTCCACTCAGTGGGGCTGGGGGGATGGGGAACTGGAATAGTGTGTATCCAACCATACCAGGAAGGGCATACCCATCTAAAATATTGAACACTAAGCACTGACTGGTACAGTTGTTTCCATAACATTTCTGAAATGGGGGAGGGGCAGAGCTTCTTGGTTAGTCAATGAAACAAAGCAGTGGGAAAACTTAGATGTCTTAGTCTGTCTTAGCATTGTTGCCTGATCCATTCATTGCTGAGGTGTAGTCAAATTGGCATCTGCTGCTGAATTAGTATCTTCTGCACTATATCTTGTGGAGCCTCAGAAACTGCAAAAAATCGTTTCTAACTGCAGTGTTCATGCCAAGTCTAGTTATTGATTTGTCCACCACATCTTACTGCTTTAGGCCATAGCTCATTTTTCCTGGATTGCTGCTGTTGTTCACTTAGTAGGCTTCCATATTGTTAGCAACTTCAGCTGGGATAGTAAGAATGTGTTGACTTCCTGAGAGGTCTAATTGCGCTGTTTTTGTGCCTTCATTGTTTGTTCTTGGTGATTCCTCTTACAGTGGGATTCTTTCTTCTGTGGTGTTTTGTTCCTTCCTGGTAGCAATTTCAGTTTTGTTTCCCTAGCTCTAGTTAAATACTTCTAGTGGCTTTGTCCTTAAATTAAGTAAATTGTACTCTGTTACTTGATGTAAAAAAATACAGGAGTCGATAGCAGCAGTTGATGACACACGATGGTGCTCAGAAACGGCGTTGACCTAATTTAGGACGTGGATTCGTAAGCGGCACACTGTTTGAATAAAGAGCGAGTTGGTATTTATATACTTGTTTTTTTCTTTTGTCATGATTATTCACTTTGTTTTGTCATGTATTTTAGCTCTTACAGAAAAGGTGTTTCACATTGTCCAGTTTTCCATGAAGGAAGCAGAACTGTTGGTGGGCTGTCAACTCACTAAAACTAATGTGGTGGTGACGCAATCTGTCTCTTACCTAAAACTGTTATACAAAAGCAGTGATTTTTAGCTTTATATTGAATCTTGTCTTGGGTTTCCTTGTCAAACTGATAAGTTTTCCCACTGAAAACAGCATCTTAAATACTAAATATTTGATGTTTTCACAATGAAATATAAACATTTACTGTTCTGCATTACAGAATGTAATTGGAATACATCTGTTGCTGACTTTAATATTTTAGCATTCTTGAACATTAACCTGTGCACTAGGCTGACCAAGCTCTCTGCCCACGCTTGGGAAATGAATGAGGGTGGCTGGATGTGTAAGTTTCATTGCTAGCCATTCTCAAAGGGGCAAGAGTGGGAGGGTTGAAATGACTTTGCACTTCATATCACAACACCAAAAAGAGCTACACTGAAATTATTTTGCAGCCAAAACAGTAATCTTTCTCTACTGCTGTCTACAGGTTGGATATTTCTTAAGGTTGGCACTAACAGCTAATTTTTCTTGGCAAAATACCACTTTTGACTAGCATCTAGTACTGTAAATAAGGATAAACTGGCCTTTGGCAAATAAGGCCAGAAGAGACCATTGTGATCATCTAGTCTGATGTCCTGTATAATACTGGCCATAATGTCTCACCCTCCCCTAGGTATTTGAATCTTTTAGAAAAACGTTTTTTAAATGTCTTCTGTTCTGTGCAGAATTGGACGAGGTGGTCGTTTTGGCAGGAAAGGGGTGGCTATAAACTTTGTTACCGAGGAGGACAAAAGAATTCTTCGGGATATTGAGACTTTCTACAATACTACAGTGGAGGAGATGCCTATGAATGTGGCTGATCTCATTTAATCCCTGGGATGAGAGCTTTTTTGAATGCAGTGCTCGCTGTTGCTGAATAGGCAATTCACAACGTGCATTGTGCTTCTTTCTTTGGGGATATATTGAATCTTGTCTCAATGCTCATAACGGATCCGAAATACAGATTTTTTTTGATCAGCGAAGCGACATTTTTGTCGTGAGCTCTTGTGGTGAAAGCCATTGGCTTTATCCACTTTAGGGTTAGACTGTTGGGGTTGGGTGGAAAGTCATGGGGTCTGTACATTTTTTCTTAAATTTATTTCCTAGTTCAGTAGAAGTGGTTGTATTAGATGTTCTTTATCATTTGATAATTTACTTATGGACTAAAAGATATAAGTGCTGTATAAAGTCAGCCAATTATGTTAAACTAGCATACCTTCCTTTATTTGTTTTTTACTTATACTTTAGATTTGAATTGGAAAGGTCTTTAAAAATATATATAAACTTTTTATATAGAGTATTCAAATGCATTTTTGTTTGATATGTATTTATTCAATAAAATATTTAATTAGTGGTAAGTGTGATCTGGACCCCATTAAGCCCCAGCAAGCAAGCAATCATACTATTATCTTAGGTAGGGTTAAACCCAGTAAAATTGCCATATTGCACATGTCTTAATGAAGTTTGAATGTTCAATAAAAAAACTTCTATATTCACTTTAAAGTGTAAAAGTTGTTTTTTGACTGACAGGGTCTTTCATTGAGTGGAGGTAATGTTTCATTTTGATCAGACTACCAGTGTTACACTAATCTTATTTCTTCTCCAAGCTTGGTATTTTGAGTATAATCACCAATACTGGTTGTCATGACCATTCTTTCTGCTGCTAGTAGAGAGGGCTCCATAATCACTTACTAGTAAAGAAGTGAAACTACAGCTCTCCCACTAGCCCATGAACAGTTAAGCCAATAACTAGCCTGCAGGCCCAGCTCAGCTATTGCCCAAGGGCAGCGCCTTGTCAATGGTGTCTGGACTAATGTCTGTCTCACTAAAGTAGCTAGACATCCCATAGACCTGTCTTGTTTTTTTTTTTTCCCACTGGGGAAGAGCTCTACTGCTAACTGCATGGGGCAGGGAGGGGAAAGCTAAGGATAGTAGCCCTCAAACTTTTGTACTGGTGTGACCTTTCATACAGCAAGCCTCTGCATGCAACCCTCTATACATTTAAAAACACTTTAATATATTTTTTAAACACCATTATGCTGGAGGCAAAGTGGGATTTGGGGTGGAGGCTGACAGCTTGTGACCCCCAGTTTGAGAACCCCTGGCTTAGGACTTATCTACAGGCAATTTCTACATTTATGCTAAATAGCTTGTATGTAAGAGCAACATGACTGCTCACAGCTCTGGTATGAAACTGCAGAAAAACCTGAGCATCTCTGGATGAAGTTTAGAAGTGTGAGCAACAAGGGTGATGTCATGGTGGGAGTCTGCTATAGACCACCAGACCAGGGAGATGAGGTGAATGAGGTTTTCTTCCAGCAACTAAAGAGTTTAGATCACAGGCCCTGGTTCTCATAGGGGACTTCAACCGCTCCAATATCTGCTGGGAGAGCACTACAATAGTGCACAGACAATCCAGGAAGTTTTTGGAAAGTGTAGGGGACAATTTCCTGGTGCAAGTGCTGGAGGAACCAACTAGGGGCAGAGCTCTTCTTGACCTGCTGCTCACAAACAGAAGAATTAGTAGGGGAAGCAAAAGCAGATGGGAACCTGGGAGGCAGTGACCATGAGATGGTTGAGTTCAGGATCCTGACACAAAGGAGAGCAGCGAAATACAGACCCTGGACTTCAGAAAAGCAGACTTTGACTCCCTCAGGGAACTGATGGGCAGGATTCCCTGGGAGAATAACATGAGGGGGAAAGGAGTCCAGGAGAGCTGGCTATATTTTAAAGAATCCTTATTGAGGTTGCAGGAACAAACCAGCCCGATGTGTAGAAAGAATAGGAAATATGGCAGGCAGCCAGCTTGGCTTAACAGTGAAATCCTTGCTGATCTTAAAACACAAAAAAAGAAGCTTACAAGTGGAAAATTGGATAAATGACCAGGGAGAAGTATAAAAATATTGCTCAGGCATGCAGGAGTGAAATCAGGAAGGCCAAATCATACTTGGAGTTGCAGCTAGAAAGAGATGTTAAGAGTAACAAGAAGGGTTTGTTCAGGTATGTTAACAAGTCAAGGGAAGTGTGGGCCCCTTACTGAATGAGGGAGGTAACCTAGTGACAGAGGATGTGGAAAAAGCTAATGTACTCAATGCTTTTTTTGCTTCTGTCTTAACAAGGTGAGCTCCCAGACTACTCCACTGGGCAGCACAGCATGGAGAGGTGACAACTAGCCCCCTGTGGAGAAAAGTGGTTCAGGACTATTTAGAAAAGCTGGACAAGCACAAGTCCATGGGGTCAATGCGCTGCATCCAAGGGTGCTAAAGGAAATTAGTGGATGTGATTGCAGAACTGTTGGCCATTATCTTTGAAAACTCATGGCGAGTGGGGGAGGTCCCAGATGACTGAAAAAAGGCTAATCTAGTGTCCATCTTTAAAAAAAGGGAAGGAGGAGGATCCAGGGAACTACAGGCTAGTCAGTCTCACCTCAGTCCCTAGAAAAATCATGGAAGAAGTCCTCAAGGAATCATTTCTGATGCACTTAGAGGAGAGGAAAGCAATCAGGAACAGTCAGCATGGTTTCACCAAGGGCAAGTCATGCCTGGCAAACCTAATTGCCTTCTATGATAACTGGCTCTGTGGATGAGGGGAAAGCAGTGGATGTGTTATTCCTTGACTTTAGCAAAGCTAATACTCCCACAGTATTCTTGCCAGCAAGTTAAAATATGGGCTGGATGAATGGATTATAAGGTGGATAGAAAGCTGGCTAGATTGTTGGGCTCCATGTCTAGTTGGCAGCTGGTATCAAGCTTAGTGCCCCAAGGGTCGGTCCTGGGGCCGGTTTTGTTCAATATCTTCATTAATGATCTGGAGGATGGCGTGGACTGCACTCTCAACAAGTTTGCAGATGACACTAAACTGGGAGGAGTGGTAGATACGCTGGAGGGTAGGGATAGGATACAGAGGGACCTAGATAAATTAGAGGATTGGGCCAAAAGAAACCTGATGAGGTTCAACAAGGACAAGTGCAGAGTCCTGCACTTAGGATGGAAGAATCCCATGCACTGCTACAGACTAGGGATTGAATGGCTAGGCAGCAGTCCTGCAGAAAAGAACCTAGGGGTTACAGTGGACATGAGTCAACAGTGTGCCCTTGTTGGCAAGGATAACAGCATTTTGGGCTGTATAACTAGGGGCATTGCCAGAAGATCAAGGGATGTGATCATTCCCCTCTATTCAACATTGGTGAGGCCTCATCTGGAGTACTGTGTCCAGTTTTGGGCCCTACACTACAAGGAGGATGTGGAAAAATTGGAGAGTCCAGCAGAGGGCAACCAAAATTATTAGAGAGCTGGAGCACATGATTTATGAGGAGGCTGAGGGAACTGGGATTGTTTAGTCTGCAGAAGAGAAGAATGAGGGGGGATTTGATAGCTGCTTTCAACTACCTGAAAGGGGGTTCCAAAGAGGATGGAGCTAGGCTGTTCTCAGTGGTAGCAGATGACAGAACAAGGAGTAATGGTCTCAAGTTGCAGTGAGGGAGGTTTAGGTTGGATATTAGGAAATACTTTTTCATTAGGAGGGTGGTGAAGCACTGGAATGGGTTACCTAGGGAGGTGGTGGAATCTCCTTCCTTAGAGATTTTTAAGGCCTGGCTTGACAAAGCCCTGGCTGGGATGATTTAGTTGGGGTTGGTCCTGCTTTGAGCAGGGAGTTGGACTAGAACCTCCTGAGGTCCCTTCCAACTGTGATATTCCATGATGACTGAAGACAATTAGGATCTTGTAGTTTAAGCTTCTAGTTTACCCTATTTGACTGACTACTGAAATCAAAATGTTGAGGGATTCTACATGTAAAAGTAGTGTAGCAATTCAATTTTACTCTAAACATTGAAAATAGTCTGAGGTTGGGAGGTTTTATGGGAGCCACACATTTCTGAAAATCCTACTAGGCACATACCTGCATCTTTAGGTACTTACATACTTATAAATATTCAGCCCATACTCCACCAGAATTAATTTTGTACACTATTGAAAGACTTAAGTATACACCCCAATGCACTTACTATGTACACTTAAGGAAAAGCTTCCATTTGATTTTAAAAAGGGTATTCATATAGACCACAGGTTCTCAAACTGTGGTCCATGGATCACCAGTGGTCCATGAATAGGGTTACCAGATTGCAACTGTGAAAGAACGGGACATTGCAAGGGAGGGGAAGAATAGGCACCTATACAAGAAAAAGTCCCTAAAAACAGGACAGCTGGTCACCCTATCCATGAGCTCCATTTAGGTGGTCTGCAGATAAACTAGAGGGAACTAAGCTGCACACAAAAGAATGAAGGGCCACCCACCTAATCAGTGAAGCCACTCAGGCGTGAGGTGGTGGCCTTGGAGTGAGAAGACAGGGTGGAGGGAATTTGGGATGTGCAGGGCTGCAGCAGCCAGAGAAAGATGCTACTTTCCCCAGTTCAAGGGCTGTGGCTGCCAGGGAGAAACCCACCCCCCACCCCTTCCCAGCCTCAGCTCTGTGGCAGGGGAACCCCCCCCCCCCCCATCCTTCCCAGCTCCATGGCTGCTGCAGCAGGGGAGAGAAGGCACATCCATCCCATTAGAAATGTAAGACTACAGATATTAAAATATGAGTTGTGTGCCTTTATTTGTAGAACAAAAAACTTTTTTTAATATAGCACTTTTATCCAAAGCGCTTTACAAGAGTTAGCTAATGGTACAAACAACATTTGGAAAGATCATTAAGTGGTCCACCAAGACCCTCAGCAATTTTCAAGTGGTCTACAAAAAAAGATTGAGAACCACTGATGTACTTTTGGGTAGCCTCAAGTTTGTTAAACATGTAACAAAGAAGCATGTAAGGAGTTCATAAGGGTTAGAGATTTTAACATTAAAAGTATTTTATACAAGAAAATGTATAATTTCACCCCACAGAGTTATGTTTTTAAATGGTAGGTCTCTCGAACTCTATTAAAGGGGCATCTACTCCGTGGAAGTAGAGAAAGAACTGTAATATGAAATGTAGACTGGAGTCTCTTAAGTGAGAAAAACAAGATATCAGATGACCTATGTATAGACAAAATGCAGCTGTTGCTTATTATTGTCTGTAACAAAAATATAAATGCTGCTGTAATTGTTTACCTGTTGAGAGACCTGTCTAGGAAGGGGAGACCCTATGTCCTAGTGCACTCTCTCCCTGCTGCAGCTGCTAAACAGAATAAAGTATCTGACTTTGCTGCACCCAAACAAAAAGTGAGAACTAAGTTTTTCTCCGACAACTCCTTCCCTTAGGGTGCAGGGTTTTTACACCCACACACAACAGATTTGTTTAAAAAACCAGAAGGGGCAGTTGTCTTCTCAATACAGGTTAAAACTAAACATTATTGTATTTAAGACTTTTGTTTCTATCACTGCTGGTAAACAGTTTAAGTAACATTTAAGGAGTTTGCATAGTGGTGTGTCAGACCAGCACCCCACCATTCAAGTGTATAATGAAGTGACTGATGTAATTAATACGCTACAGCATCTTTAGCTGCTATGATGATAGTGCATCAAAGTGCAGATTTCTAACCATCTTCCAAACACTGTACAAACACTCCACACACCATATTTTGAAAGTTTTTTTTTTTTTTAAATTTCCAAGACCCCCACCACTAGAAGATGACAGCAAGTATTAGAACTCAATTAGTGGCATCCAGGCCCTGCTCATTCTTCATCCAGCTGTTTCTTTCAAGCCCTCTGAATTGTGGCGTGTAGCTACAAGTGTGAAGCATTGATTATGTCGAAATAGCAAGTGTTCAGTTCCTAGGATGAATTTTTCAGTTGTTTGGCAGTCTATTACTACAAAACCACAAAAATAAATGTACGGATTGCAGTTTTGAGAGAGCAGTAACATCAAAGCAATCTGAAGATCAGAACTGAGAAATTCAGCTGGCACAATTTCTTCCTGAAGAACTAGCCATTCTGAGTTAGCTGCTGCATCACAACGGCACAGAGACTGATCAATTGCAAGTACTCATCTGCACCATCTGTCAAGCATTTGTCTACCTCCTGCAAATAGAGACACAAGTTATAAACAATCCCTTTAAAACTGGACAGAGGTTTTCAGTGCTTTGACACTAAGTTCGGAGAGGTAGTAGCTATGCAAAGTCAGATAAGTTTTCCCACTGAGAACTGGCATTTCTACTGAGATTCATGAATGTGAAGATTTGTAACTTGAAATGGAGCTGGAGCTGCAGCTGTTTCCTGCACCATCCCATCATGTAGGCAACAGTGGGCAGACACAGGAGCTGTACACATCTTCTTGGGAATGTTTCCATGTTGTCTGCTTCATCATCAACATTTGTATACAGCGGGTACCCAGTATACATCAAGGTTGTGTTCTTGAGAAGGGCTATGGATACCGAAACATATACTGGAGACCCATTGGTACAGCAGTGGTGTAGGCAGGAGGGGACACTTAGGTGGGCCCTGGGTAGGTGGGCAATGACAGGGAGCAGAAGGGTAGGAGTGATCTGGCACCTTCCCCCCCACCAGCAGGCTGGGGGGAGAGAAGAGATAGACGCTCTGGCCAGGGGCTCCTAGAAAAATGTGCATCCTGCACCCCCACCCGGCACTTGACCTGCTCTGCCTATCCGCTGCTCCAGCCAGGGAGCAGACTTGCCCCACTCTGGCTCTCCAGCCAGGGAGCAGGGGCTCTGAAGCCCCTGCGCTCCAACCCCTGGCAGGAGGGCCAGGTGAGCAGAGCAGGGCACACCCCTGACCCTGCTCCACGGCTGAAGTGCCGGAGCTGAGCAAGCCCCCGTGCCCTGACCCTGTTGCCCAGCTGGAGTGCCGGGTGGGAGGTGTGGGAGCAGAGCTGGGACTGCGGGAGGGTGGGTCTGGATGTTAAGTGGGTGGGCTGCAGCCTACCGATATCTGGCATAGCCATCACTTATCAATAGGGGAACATGTTCCGAGTCACATCATCAACTGTAGCAAGGGGAACACAGAACTTTGCACCAGTGTTCCCTCTAATTTTTCCCCCACATGTGGAATGAATTTTGTTCTGTGCACCAATTTTGTTATGACACATCACCTCCATATTGGTGCACATAAATCCATGTGTCGGGGGTGGGGCCGAGGGGTTTGCAGTGTGGGAGGGGGCTCAGGGCTGGGGTGCAGGGGTGTGGGCTCTGGGGTGGGGCCAAGGATGAGGGGTTTGGGGTTCAGGCTGCTCCAGGGCTACAGTGGAGAGAACTCCCCCAGCTCTCTCCCCCTGCAACAGCACCTGGGCTGGTGGGGAGAGCTGGGGCTGCAGGATAGGTGTCCCTCCCCCAGCAGGTCCAGGCCATGGCTGATTTGGGGCCAGAGGAGGGGCACCCCTCCCCCAGCCATGGCAAGTCCCAGCCAGGTGGGTTCCCTGAACACCTGCATGACACTCAATAGGCTGCTGCACGGCCACGAACCCATGCAGGGTTCCTTGTTACACAAGAGAGCAACTGACACAGGAGTTAATCAACCCAAGGGAAGAGGCATTTGGTCCAAATCAACAGAAAGTTTAAAAAAAAAAAAAGACATCCTTTACCTTGGTCTCTTCTCATTTATCTACTGTAGAGAGAAATCTCTATCGGGGGATTTCTCAAGAGATGTATTTCAAGAAATGATGAGCTCAATATTTGTCTCATGAGAAGTAGTTTAGCCTTTTTCGAATCAAGAAGGGGCACAAGATATCTCAAGTTGCCGTAACACAGGAAAGTCTCCTGTTCAGTTACATTCCTATAGAGATGGCTACTTAACTTGCACATTTATGTCCCCTCAATGCGTCTAAACACCCCAAGCCTTTTAGGGAAATGTACCAGTTTGACCAAATTAAGAATTCATTGACATCAACCAGCACCTCAACTCCTTTTCAGCCTAATGCAATTTGGCAAGCCCCAGGCTGACGGTATAGATGTAGAACATGATACTGAATGAGACGCAAACACCTGTGGTGCACACAGGATCAACACAGTTAAATATTTTTGGGGAGGGGCGGAGGAAAGGAAGTATGGGTAAAAGTACCAGTACTAGTTAACTGCTGCACTAATAGATGAAATCAAGTTAATGGAGACTTACAGCAAGTTTCTCTGCAATAACAGATTTCTGCTTGTCAGTGAGATCCTCTCTCTCAACAATATCATCATGAAGCTGGTTTACAAGCTGAGCAGCAGCATACCCTTCATTTATCAGATTCTGTAACAGGGAAGGAGGAATGGAAACAAGGTAGCATTAGTCTGAATTTAAAGCTTTTAAGTAGAAGAAGAAGACATGAGGGTGGGGACGAGTATCATTTAAAGTGACACTATCAAATCATTAAGACCACTTTGAAGCTGTGAAGTCCGTTAAGGAGATGCATAACAAAGAGAAAAGGGGGCTCCCCGCTTCCCCCCTCATCATGCGCCTGCCATTCCTATGACACACCCTCACCCTCCCCAGATCATGGACTGCCTAGTGACTGGGCCCCCTTTAAATGTGACTTCTACCCCAACAAAGTGCTGGGGAACTAAAATTTACTTTAAAAATACATGACCTAGCACAGTTAGATTTATTTATCTAATTATGGGGGGAGGGATAGCTCAGTAGTTTGAGCATTGGCCTGCTAAACCCAAGGTTGTGAGTTCAATCCTTGAGGGGGTCATTTAGGGATCCGGAGGAAAAAATCTGTTTGGGGATGGGTCCTGCTTTGAGCAGAGGGTTGGACTAGATGACCTCCTGAGGTCCCTTCCAACCCTGACATTCTATGATTAACCTATATACAGATAATTTTTTTCTTCTAGTGAAGTGCATTCACTGCAGTTTGCCAGCTAGGCTTACCCATAGTGTTCCATAGAAAAAATTAAACACTGAAGGTACTCTCCATAGATTAGACATTTACACCAGCAATTCTTGCAGTACACACTAAATACTATTTCTAGAAGATATGAATGAGATAGTGATGTTTAAAAAGTGTTTGTGGTGATCAGCAGAAGATGAATTTGCTGAAATCATAGATTGGACATAAGAATGGCCACGCTGGGTCAGACCAAAGGTCCATCTAGCCCAGTATCCTGTCTTCCAACAGTGGCTAACACCAGGTGCTTCACAGGGAATGAACAGAACAAGTAATCAAGTGATCTATCCCCTGTCGCCCATTCCCAGCTTCTGCTGGCAAACAAAGGCTAGGGACACTTCAGACCATTACCCTTTTTGGGTACACAGTCTTCAGCAGACAGTGGTCTCACAAGAGACCCAAGAAGAGCTGAGTTTGCCTCACAAAAATTCTTATTCTCCACAACTGAGCAGGACACCTTCATATATTGTCAGTTTAGCTCAGGAGCAGTCCATAGTCAAGTTAGCAGGGAAAGATTTCTTATCACCTTAAAAAAGTGCTCTCCTTCAGATCAAGGCTTAGGTCACTGGACTGATTAATGTCAGGAAGCTTGTATTACATTTGCACCATAATTGGCCTCAGCAAATAGTCTTCAATTTCAACCTGCTAACAGGAGTGCTATTATTTAAGTTTATCCCCCACAGCTAGCTCAGAGCCAACAGCACATCATTTTAAAACCAAAACCCCACACTAAAATTGTTTTGAATTCACACCACAGAATGCAAGAAAACATGTGAGCAACTCTACCTTTGCTACAATTTCCAGTTTTTCAAAAGAGCCACTTTGACAGGCAGATAGCAGTCCATTAATTGTTTCCTTTGGGACAACCTACAAGAGAAGTGACATATAAAGCATGCACATACTATCCAGGTCTCTGGGTGCATTAACTTTTAAACTTTTTTTTAAGTTGTAAACAGTTGACTAAGCCATGACCCAAGTTCACCACCAGAACAGTAAGTATAGACTCAAACAATGCTACAGCTAGTTACTGGAACTGTCCTTACATACATACATAAAATGTTTCCCCACCAGCTTCTCTCAGGCAAAGGCTGAGCAAACAAATAGGGTTGATATTAAGATCATATGAGATGGGGATAAGGATGCATGGATATTAGTATTTTGCTGTTGATATTTTAGTGTGATTACGTGGAGCACCAATTAACAAATGGATCAGTCTTCATACATTTTTCTAGGGTCCTATGGTCTAGCAGAACAGAAAATTAGTTTCTACCATGTTAAAATTAGCCTGAAGCAACTAGATGATCAATCAGAAGAGATGAGAACTGTTACAAAAGATTAAGTCATTTAACTCAAAGCACTGTTAGCTTTTCCTTTGGACACATTATTCCTGCAGACTGAAACTGCATATGTTTTTCTTCATTAATGGAATTTCTTTGAAAGTCTCCAGTACCAAGGCTACCACTAGTCTGCAACAGTAACATATGAACAAGATCTTAAATATATTACCTAAATGCAAATTAGGTTCCTCTGATTTTTAGCAGATCATGTTGAAACTGAAGCTTTATGCTCACAGGAGCACAAACATTAATTGGAGGGTTTTCCCCTATCATCAATTTCAACTGGATGTTATTTTGAAAGTGAAAGTTCAGCCATTTTTCACAGCTGGAGATACAAAAAACTAATTATCTTCTATTAAGTTGACCAGAGGGAAAAGAGAGTTATTTAAATGTGACTTGAAAAACATGCACGGAAAGCAGTTCTGTTCCCTTCCTCTCAAAACACAAAAATGCATGGCTCCAGAAGGGCTAGTGAAATTGTGCTATGAGGGTAGCACATATCAACACAAATACCAAGTGTCCAATATAAATATCCTATTCATTTCTCAGCTCCTCTCCACTCTTAGTCTGAGATTCCTTGCTTGAGGAGATAAGTGTAATTTTGCCATAGCAACACTTTCATACTGACATTTAAGTAAGCTGGTCTTCCCGCAAGTTTCTACTGTTCCTGTCAGCATTACCTAGCTAGTTATCCTAGAGAAATAAATTGCTACAGAGCAAAAGCCACACAGGTACTTACAGGGACACTGTCAGCTTGCGTAAGTTAAACAAGAACTAGAATGGTTCTTTGAGCCATTCCCCTGCAGTATTTCCAAACCAAACTTTGCAGCACTGTGCTAGTGCATGAGAACCTGAAAGTGCAATTATTAGTTCAAATGCCCAACCTAAATGAGGCACAAAAAATAGTGCATAATAGATTAAAGTAATTTGTATTTAAAAAATTCAGTTTTAATAATCTAAAGGTAATAATCTATCACTTACCAAGTGAAAATACTTAATTTTTCTGTTTGCACAGTATCCCTGAAGTTACCACTAAATGCAGGTACTTGTCATTTGACAACTATAGACTAAGAATTTTGCAACATTCTTCATAATTAAATTAATTTTGCATATTAAGTGTAGAATCTTACATAAGGGACAAATAGGAGTAAGATCAGTTCTGAAACCAGCAAGTTTACATAGTCATTTTTCTGACCGTAACCACACTGCCACAGGAAAAACTAAACAAAACCATGTATTATGATAGCCTACCCCTGCAATTTCGGTGACAACCTTCTCTGTGATCTCTTTCCCACCTGTTAATCGAGTAGCACTTTGAAGAAATGTGATTGCTTTTCTTAAGTCTCCTTCTGACACTTGAACAAGACAAGACATTGCCTGAGGAATAGTGAGAAAAATGACAAATATTTTGTTAGTTAAAAAAATCAAGTACACTTTGTGGGCAAAAGTGATTAAAAAAATATCATGTAACGCCCACGGCTGCAGACAGAAAGTATTATGCAGGAAGTCACAAAGCAACCTTTAACATTTCGTATAAATACCAGACATGTATGTGCGTACAGCTTCTATTATAAATGCAGTGCAACAAAGATGCACTGTGGGATTGATCCTGCACTTTGCACATAAGGTAAGCAGAATGCTGTGTACACAAGCTCACAGTAGAAAGCAATTATCAGGAAAACCTGATCTTGTATTAATGATTAGAGGGCTGAGCACCCTGCAAGTTACTCCTGTCTTGTAGCTGAAGTGAGGCCAAAGAGGGAAATGGACAATTAAACACCTCTTTTGCATGGTAGGGATCATGCTTATCACATGTCTCAGACTAGTCTCCTCCCATGCTCTATCCCCTTTTTAATCATCTGTCTCTCAAGTGTAAGAGAGCTGCTGCACAAGAGAACTGAATTTTCCATTCAGTGCAAAGAATTATACCTAATGCTTACTCATGGGCACAACAATCAAGTTTAGTCTTCACTTGCATGTGTTGGAGCACATTCCCTGCTGCGCACACTCCCCCAGAGTAGTCAAATCAAATCCAGCATCTATTCCAGACATATGTTCACCTTAACCAACATTTGCTTTAATACAAGGATGTAACAAGCATGACCTCAACTGGCTGTATAGTCAGCTTGAGCAGAAAACTAGTGTTAAAGAAAGAGTGCTTAATATACCAGGTAATTTGTTCTTTATATTCTAAAACTATAGTTTTGCATGAATTTAAGTGAATTCAGAGGGTTTTCATTTTGAAGCAAATTTATGAAGGTTTCTAAACCAAGTATAGTGGAGCTATAGGTCAGACAGGAGTAGTAGTAATTCTTTGGATGTTACCTATGTTAGCTAGTATAAAAATTCACATGGGAAACACAAAGCTTGAATAGTCAGAAGTGAAATCCAGGATGTATTCATCAATACGCATTCACCCTGTATTTTCTATTTAAAATTAACACAACTTCATATTGATATTGTGACCATTTTAGGTTGTAACATGGCTTCACTTTAGTGGACTGAGCATAGAGCCAGAAACTCAGACTGTTCTAATTCTTGTTCTGACAGACTTTTCTCTGGCCTTGGTCATTGAAACTGTTACCCCAATGTGTGTAGTTAGAATAATACTAAAATTAGCTCATGTACTATGTTTAGTAATAGCTATAACCAAGCAGAACGGGCATGGGTAGTGCCTATTTACTCCTTTCACTGCAATGTAATTATGCACTCAATAAAACAATGAATCTATACAGTGACCATAAAGCTACCTCATTGCTAACTTTCACATTTTCCTTTTCAGAAACAGCCCATAGTCTCTGCTGTTGGATTTTATCAGTCAGGGGCTTGAAACGGAATTTGGAGCATCGAGATGTTAAGGGTTCAATTATCCTAGAAGAAAGGAGGAAGGAAAAAATATTGATGAGTCTATGCAGAGAACTCCTCAGGAATCTATCAGCTTAGATTACTAGAGCAGTAACGCAAAATAGAGTTTCAAATTGCAACACCTTAGTGATAAATGAATTACAGATTAAACCCTTCAGATTTGTTAGATCATGTATTTCAACAGCTGGAGAGCTAACTCCTCTCAAACTACAAGTTAAATAGAAAGGTTTGCAGTAGTAAACACAAAACCTGGGAAGGCAAAGAAAGCCACACAAACCTGCTGATGTAATTACAAATAAGGCAGAAGCGTGTAGTTTTAGATTCTTTCTCCATAGTGCGTCTCAAGGCTGCCTGAGCGGCTGAAGTCATCGAGTCTGCTTCATCCAGGATCACAATCTTAAAAGGAGGACAAACCTTACCACTAAAAAAATAAATGCCCATCATCCAATTAAAAGGGAGTTCATTGTTTTCAAGTATAACATGCATTAATATTTAAAAGTCAAAGCTTGTTGCACAGTACTACCACTATCGATAGGTAATATTAGAAGAGCAGATGTAAAGTGGTATGTATTACCTTTTGCTTATCTACCATTTGCCAAAGGACTAGCAGTTATAAGGAGGGGCAATTAATATTTTCACATTTCTTATCTCCAAGCCTGACACTTGAGAACACTGCAAGATTCCTCTGCTGAAATTCTTATTCATGCTTTCAATTGCTTCCTATAATAGTTTATGCAATTCTTCTTTCGCAGGCTTCCTTAATCCCTATGGGATCTTCTAAAATTTAGAAATTACAATGGCAGGCTTATCTCAGTACATGATATGGGATGATTTCTCCTTCCAGCTAGTCTTGGGCTTCTGTTACCTCTCGTTAATCACACTCACCTCTGCTCCCTCATCTACATGGGCCTCTCCCCAGCCCCAGAATCTCCTTAACTAATTATCAACTGACACAGATTTTGCTTGAGATACATTGGTGATTTTTTTTAATCACAAGCTATAAAATTTGTTCCTACACTAGTTATTCACTCATTCAACATTTGCTGTCACATACACTGAATTACCAAATCTACAAGACTAGGTTTTTTGGAATTGCATCCATTCTCCATACAAATTCTTCCCAGTGACTTTAGGGCAACTTGCATATGGGTATCAAGGGGAAGACCCTTTGGCCTGCAGTGTTGCTCTAATTTCTGTTATTCTATAGTGACTCAAAGCTTAAATCTGCAATTAATTAATTAAAATTAATCTAAATAAATCTATGACACTTCATTGAGAAATACAATCCATCAGATAGTTGGCTTTAATCTCTTGCTTACTCTGAACGACTTCCAGACACAGTTAGCTGAGCAAATGTCTTCACTTTCTCTCGAATCACTTGTATTCCACGTTCATCAGAAGCATTTAACTCAAGAACTCTCTGTCGGAACAATTCGGGTCTGTGAAGGGTTTAAAACATGTTGCATGAGCTGCTAACTTCTGTAATGCCTTATAACAAGCAAGTGACTCGATTAGCCTCTAAGCATCTACATGGGGAATATTTAATAGGCTCTTCAATCCAGCATAGAAAGGTATAACACAATCTAATGGCTGGAAGTTGAAGCAAGACAAATTCAGACTGGAAATAAGGTAAATATTTTTAATGGTGAGAGTAATTAATCACTGGAACAATTTACCAAGGGTTGTGGTGGATTCTCCATCACTGACAATTTTTAAATTAAGATTGGATGTTCTTCTAAAGGATCTGCTCTAACAATTATTTTGGGGAAGAAGTTCTATGGACTGTGTTACACAGGAGGTCAGACTAGATGATCACAGTGATCTCTTCTGGCATTAGAATCTACAAATTCCCCGGTAATCATTCAGGTTTGTGAGGATTTTAATCTGTAGTATCATTCTTATTAATGCTGCTTCACAGTAATTATCTTGCTAACAGCAGAGTATATGTTAAGAGTTCATTAAAATTCTGGTCCTGCAAAGGTCTAGAATTCCATAATCTAGTTTATACCAAGGGCTTCTGATTTTCAGTTTTAATACACATCAACAAACTCCCCCCATACAAAAAATGAAATCTGTGTTTACACAGTAAATATCAAAAAGCATCTGAAATGGTCACTTGTATCTAAGGTCTCATCTACATGCAGCATTAATAAGGGCTGGGGTTGTGATTTCTAAAGCACACTAATATGTTGTGCATTAATTGGTCTGCGTAGACCCTGCTGGTGCACACTAAAGGTTCCCTAGTGTGCTTCAAAATAACGGTGTTTGAAACAGTACTACGTTAAAGCGCACTAGGAATCATTACAAGGAGATTGTATATTCTGTAACAAACGAAGTGCCCCAAAATTTGTGCTTTCTGGACATCTACATAAAACTCAAATTGCTAATAAACCCCAAAAATCTGAAAACAGAAGCCCTATTTTATTTATACCAAGAACCTTGTCCCCTAGACTATGGAAAAATTGAAATATGAAGTCACACCGCTGCTCCAGGGAAAAACATTGAGCGAGCATTCAAGGTCAAGGACACTTGATTTTTCTGTGCTATGTCTAGTTCCACAAATATTCTGTAAATCAAATTGTACAATAACTTGTAAAATCCTCTGTTGCAGCCACCAACAGTGCTCTGCAGCTGTCATGCTTCCAGGAACTATGCTGCTAGAAGATTTAATTTGATACAAAAAGTGCAGCTAAAACAGGCCATCAGTCACAACAGGCCACAAAAGATTAACAGTTGTAAGATTCCAGAACCTGAAACATCTATGCTTCAGAAAGAGTTTGAATACTAATTAGGAGTTTTCGTTCTAGTGTTAACTTAGAACTACCAATAATCTTTCTCCTCCTACACCATGGAGTTTGGAGAAGTAAAAAGAAGAACAAAAGATGCTATTTAACTCACACAAGAAGTCAAACTAGTTAAGATTCCTGTGGCATTCTATTTGAATGCAGGTCAGCCAAGCCTCTTATTTTAGTTATAACACTTTCAAAAAAAATCCTCTAATCACACAAAAGCCACAAAAAAGGAATCAATTAATGTACACAGGATTTAAGGAAAAAGAACATGCTGCATTATCTGTGTATCACAAGTTTTTAAAAAGTGTTCAAAAGCAATTACCCTCCTCCTCTTCCCCACCCTCAGATCTTTCCCATAGTCACCCCACTAAGAGTTTAGCTCAATAAAAGTTTCAAAACACCCTATGAGGTAGGTAGGGGGAGGGGTGGGGCAGAGTAAGGAAGGCAAGGCAAGGCAACTGTGGGGTCCAGTGACAGGGAATCAGTAGACCTGGGTTCTATTTCTACCTCAGACTCCCAGGCAAGCCACAACCAGCATCTTAGTTTCCCCAACTGTACAATGGCAAGAGTATTTATCCATTTTTGTAAAGTGCATTGAGATCTACAGATAAAACGCTCTACAAGTTCTAAATACTAAGGATTTCTGTTTTTTACCTGTGTGTGTAAACAGTGAAGATTGATTTTTTTTTTTTTTTAGTTTCACTAGGGTTTATACAGAACGTTAAATGAGAAAACAATAAAATGAAGAAGCCACATAGGTTCACCACTGTTAAAGGGACATGGTTGCATGATTTGAATCACAGCACTGACTGAGGCTTCATCAATAGACAGCATAGTCTGAGTTCAATGACATGATCAGACAGTAGAAAAACCCTGGTGTGAACACAAAGTGGTATAACAGACAAGTGTACACAAGTATCAGAAAATCTTTCAAAATGAGGAGGATTTCCAGACAGAACTGGACCACCACAAAAAATCTCCCATCCCTGCTCTCTCCCTTAATATTGCATCAGATGTTTTACTTAAGTGGTTTAGTGTTAAATGTAATATTGTGGGGAGGGAAATCTGTTATCACCAAGAAATACAAGTTTGGAATACACAAGCACCAAAGAGAAAGCTCAACTCAAAATTAGATTCTTATAGACTAGACCACCACAAAAACTGGAGCAGGAAGTGACTAAAAGTGTCACAAGACAGCAAGCTTTTACAACACCTACGTAAATGCAGTTAGATTCCAACTTACCCATAGAGTTCTCTGGCTAATGCCAAAATAGTAGAAGTCTTTCCTGTTCCAGGTGGGCCATAAAACAAGAGATTGGGAAGCTGTAGACACAGAAAAGGGGTGATTTACAGCACAAGTTATTAATTCCAAATATTTAAATGTATAGAAATTTCACTTCACCCTTTACTATTGAACTCCAGCGTAGAGAGAAATGGGACTGGATGGCTGTGCAATACAAAGCCTTTCAACATCTAGGTCATTAGGCACTGTAGGTAACAGTCAAAAGAACACAAGCCAACCCGTTACTGATAAGGCCATGAGAACAAATTGGCATTTTGTGATCTAACATGTTCTATCAAAACTGATACCCTCACTCAGGGGGGTTCTTGGATACAGTGCCTCCAGGTCAGGATTGAGGCACACAGCTATGACAGCATGAGGGAGGTTTCCAATGACTACCTGGAATGTACATGGGCTGCTTGTTTTATGCACTTATGCAGGTTTTTTTGCCCTAGACACAAGAGTCCCTTCCAGCCCACAGCAAACGGAAAAAAAGGCTGAGCTTCTCAGTCAGACTTGTTATTTATAGTCCCAAATACATTATTTTCTTTTTTTAAAAGACAGAAGCTTTGTAAAAAAAGAAATCTATTCCACAGAACTAAAATGTTTAACAGTTAAAATAAAGATTTGATATTCCCATAAAGTATAGCAGCTAATGCAGACAGAAAAGGAACAGTAAAAACAAAAAATACAAAGCAGCAATGAAGATTTACAGGGTAAATAAATATTCCTGCCAAATACCGAGCAGGATTTGGTGTCTTACTGATTGGCAAACCTATTTAGTAACAGTCATGTATCTCTTCTAATGGCTAATATGGAGACTGTAATAAGTACATAGCAAGTCTTCTATGTAGTGGTAATAGATTTGCACACAGTAAAACCATGTATTTAAATACAGACATTTCTATAAAGCTTCAAGCGCTTAAGTGTATATGAAAAACTACTGAATTTATAGGTTGAATTCAGAGGTCATCATGTTAAAACTTTTTAGGGGGGACGCTTTTTTAAAGATACAGTAAATTTTTATATATAAATAAAACTGAGCATGAAGCATACAAACACACTAAAAAGGACACTGTCTAGAAGTTACGCCTTTGACAGATTCCAGAGGTTATACATAAACACAATACATACTAAGTAATTAACAGCTTAAGCTTCGCTCAAATTTAAGACTAAACACCCTTTTTATGTTTGATCATCTACCATAATTGTCAACATCCTCCAGAATGTTTTTAGGATTGTACTGGGAAGGGGAAACATCGTGAGTGTTAGTTCTCATAAGCGAATAGCAGATGACACATTAGACGAGCACTGTATTGGCAGGCAGACACTTTGCAGAGCTTTGTGTTGGAGACGTACACAGTAACTTGACCCCAAATCACTAATCCACTCCCTGCTAGTCCTGTGAATAGGCTTTAGTAAAGTTTTAATGAGATTCCATGTTTGACTAATTCCACTTAAATACACTAAATCCATACTCTAGACTGTTTGTGCTTCAATTTCACATCAGAATCATCAGCAGCATTTACACTGCTGCCTTACAAAGTATATCTAATCCTTTATATAACTTAATGGCAGTATTTTTGGCAGAACAGTAACTTGATCCAACCACACAGTTTTCAACACTTGCCAGTGGTAAGCTATGATACCTGTAGGCATCTTATCCTGATTATGGGAAGGTTACAGCTACTGGCAAATTACATATCATAATGCAAACCTTAAGTCTGTTTCAGAAAGTTTCTCACACAGCTCCATCTAAGGAGCTGGACAAGAGGAGATGAAAACTGAAATGGCTGGCAGCGCTACGATGAGCCTTCTTATAAGCAGCCTCCAGAGATCCAGTTAGAGCACTGAGCATGTCAGAATATTATGGTTTACATTATTCTTACCCAGGCCCGGCACTGCAGTGATGGCAAAGAAACTAGTCAAGTCCTTGAATGCACCACAACTAGTTGGGCTCAGCCCTCTGCATGTCACTATAAATTGAGGTTGGGGGGGGGGGGGGGAGGGTATGTCTGACTTAGCTCAAATAAATTCAGGGACCACTGGTGGTCTATAAAGTGCTGGCTAGTCACATGGCACCAGTTCTCATTACCTAAAAACCACATTATATCTGGGAAGTAGTCAACTTTACCACAGATTATGTTATATGACAGCAAATGGGAAGGGAAGTGGCCCACAAAATCATTTTGTTATTTAGACACAGTCCACATTAAGTTTGAGGACTCCTGATCTAGTTATTCTTGCATCCACCACATAGCAGTACTGACTGGCAGCATGGGATGGAGAGAGTAGCAGCCTTACGTGGCCAGGAAAGTCATTTGAGAGGCATGCCTCGGAATTCACTGGGATCCAGTCTGGAACAAACATCAGCAGTCTCAGGCTTTGGTTTAAATAATTCAGAAGATTCTTTTATTGCAGTGTTCTATCTTGGCTTATTTTAGAGAAGTGAACAATTCAAAGTAAGAACTGCCAAGTTTTGTTAGTTCTGAAACTAAAGCTACTTAAATGATTTTGCCCTCTAATGGTTTACTGGTTTTGAGCAGTGTAACTACAACAAAATATAAAACCTGTAACTATAAACAGGAGTTGACCTTCAGCCTTTCAACACTAATGTACTAGGATCATAATCCCAGAAACCTAGCTGGTAAAAAAGCCATAAAGGATTTAAATAGCATTGCTCAAAATAGAACTGCCCAACCCACCACCTAAGTAACATTATGCACTGCAGTATCAATATTATAACAAGAAGTGACAGCATTTCATTTATCATTAACATTAATAGGTCCTAAATAACATTACAATTGTATTGAGTATATTTATTAAAATATGGTAGAATTGCTACTAGATTTTAAGAGCGTTAACTATACTGACCTGGAAGTACGAGTTACTGGCATGTATTAAAGAACATACTTAATTAGTCCATCACACTGGTTTTACACAATTGTAAAACAAATTAAGCAGCACAAATAGTTTACAATTTATTTATTTTAAAAAAATAGGATGTAACATGGATTAAATTGATCATTTCAGATATATTTATAAAATTGGCCAAGAATGGAATTCTAGACAGTGAAGGGGAATGAAATAGGATATAAAAGCTTTCACCCTCCACATTGCCAATTTAAGTAGCACCCAAGGGAAAAGTCATTACAATTCAAAACTTTTTGAAAAATGCAGAAAACATTTTATTCAATATAATTCCTAGTGACTATGTCCACATCATAAAAGACAACTTACCAATATCTCGGTCAGTCATTTAAGAGTCATTAGTGGATCATAAAAATGAAATTATCCTCTCAATTCTAAGTCATCTTTATCTAGAACTTCACTGAGGCAGAAAAAGGTTGTCTGTGTTGGGAGGATGAGACTATCCCAGACCCAAAGCCCAGACATACAGCCCCCTGCGGGCTACACTTTCATATTCTTTTTACTTGTTTCCTGAAACACCAGGTAGAAGAAAAATGGCAACTGTTCATATAGAACATCACAGCATTTTGTAGCTAACCTCAGCAATGCGACATACATGCAAATTCAAATTGATACTCTTCACAGCACCTTACAAGTTACTTGTTTAACTACTTGTGTTTTAAAAAACCTCAAGAACTGCTCTTTGCTCACAACTTATTCTAGATCTATAGTTCAGTAAGATGTCAATACCTTTAAGCTTCCTTTGTTATTTAAGTGGTTTTAGTAAAACTATACTTAATGCTTCTAAGGGAGGCTAATGAATTAAAAATTACTAGAAGTACATTTATATAAATGTGGGGGTTTTTTTAAACTGTTTTTCCCTCTGCAGCAAATTTTTAAAGTTGAAAGTTCAACAGTACAGACTATAGCTAGGTAAGAACAAGGTAGCTGAGGTTCTTCCAATCTTGTACAGCAACTCCTCACTTAAAGTTGTCTTGGTTAACGTTGTTTCATTGCTAATCAATTAGGGAACATGCTCATTTAAAGTTGTGTAATGCTCCCTTCCAACGTCATTTGGCAGCCGCTTGCTTTGTCCAATGCTTGCAGGAAGAGCAGCCCATTGCAGCTAGCTGGTGGGGGCTTGGAACCAGGGTGGACCAGCAGCCCCCCTATCAAGTTCCCTGTGCAGCAACTGCCCAGCAGGCTAGCAATTGCAGCTGTCCCTCCCCCCACTGCCATATGCTGCTCCTGCCGTCTGCCTTGGAGCTACTCCCCGAGACTCTTGCTTGCTGTGGGGGGGAGGGAGGAATAGGGGGGCTAATGTTAGGGTGTCCCCCTGCTCCTGCACCCGCTTACCCATCTTCCATAGAGCAGGGGGGGACACATGATAGGGCTCAGGATGGAGGGAGCTTGCTGGCAGCAGCTGCAGTCTCCGCAAGCTGATCTAATTAAAAAGGCCCTGTACTTAAAGGGGAAATGTGCAACACACACACACTCTCTGGCTGCCATGCTGTCTCCCCTCCCTCCATTCCTGCTGCCTTGTAGAGTGTGAGAGTTAACCCTTGAGGGCTCAGCCAATTGCTAGTTCAACATTTAGAAGTAAGGCATTCCCTGGGAAATACCCCACCCTCTGACTCCTCCACCTCAACTAAGCTTCACAATCATCATCACTGTGTACCAGTATTAAATTGTTTGTTTAAAACTTACTCTGTGTGTGTGTAGTCTTTTGTCTGGTGAAAAAAAATTCCCTGGAACCTAACCCCCTCATTGACATTAATTCTTATGGGGGAAATTGGATTAGCTTAACATCGTTTCGCTTAAAGTCGCATTTTTTCAGGAACGCTACTACAATGTTAAGTGAGGAGTTATTGTATGGTTATGCAAAAAGAACAGGAGTACTTGTGGCACCTTAGAGACTAACATTTATTTGAGCATAAGCTTTCATGGGCTACAGCCAACTTCATCGGCTGCATAGACATTAGATTATGATGACAGAAACTGGAGGGAGAGCACCAATCAGTAAAGCTTCCAAGTTACAACACAGAGCTACTGATTTTAGAATTGCTAGAAAGCTGGAAATGTCAGAGACACAGAATCATGGAAATATAGGTTTGGAAGGGACCTCAAGAAGCCATCATAATTAGGAATTTTTTTCCTAATATCTAACCTAATTCTCCCTTGCTGCAAGTTAAGCCCATTACTTCTTATCCTATCTTCACTGGTCATGGAGAACATTAATCACAATCCTCTTTATAATACCGGAAGACTTATCAGGTTCCCCCTCAGTCTTCTCTTCTCAAGACTAAATATGCCCAGTTTTTAAACCTTTCCTCATAGGCCAGCTTTTCTAAACTTTTTATCATTTTAATTGCTTTCCTCTGGACTCTTTCCAATTTGTCCACATTATTCCTAAACTGTGGAGCCCACCTGGGGCCTCACCAGTGGGGAGTATAGTAGAACAATTACCTCCTGTGTCTTACATACAACAATCCTGTTAGGATTCTGGGGTTTATTATTAGCCTTTTTTGCAGCTGCATCACATTGACATTCATATTCAGTTTGTGGTCCACTATAATTCCCAGATCCGTTTCAGCAGTACTACCACTTAGACAGATATTCCCCATTTTGTACTTATGCAAAATACTTCACTTAGGAAGGAAAAATCAAATGCATTTGTCTTTATTGAATTTCACCTTGTTGAATTCAGATCAATTCTTCAATTTGTCAATGTCATTTTGAATCTTAAATCCGTGCTCACAACCCCTCCTAGATTGGTATCACCTCAAATTTTATAAGCATATTCTACTTCAGTGGTTCTCAAACTTTTTGTATTGGTGACCCCTTTCACACAGTAAGTCTCTGAGTGCAACCTCCCCTGCACATGGTGGGGCTGGGGACTGTCACCCCACTAGATACGCCCTCCCAATTTTACAGCAAGCTATTGATAACTACTCTGAGTACGATACTCGTAAGTCAGCAGCACATAAAACTAGGTTCTGTAGCAGCAGAGAACATCGGAATTTTTTCTTAAGCATGCTATGATTGATTAAATGTCTTTGTTACACTCACATCAGCTCCCTCTAAGGATTTTTTCAGCACAGCAACAACTTCCTCTTGGAATGCAACTTCATCCACACACTTCGGACGACTAGATGAAAACACAGTTAAGTGCATCTTAGTATCTGATAAAAAGTCTCAATATCACTTTCATGCAAAAACAAATGTTTTCTTTATAGGTTTTGCGGGGAGGGGGGGGAGAAGGAGGAAGAGAATATGAAAAGCTTTGTACGACAGTGACTGAGCAATTGTGTGTAATGCTTCTAAACTGTGTAGCGTCTTGCACAAAAATGCTAAAGTTACCCAGTTTCTCAGGCAGATGCCAGTCTATCTATACTGTACACAGAAGTACTTTCAGAAGCACAACTACATTTTAGAATCTAGAACAGCTTTGCTGCTTGGAAAGCTGGTGCAAAACCTTATTAAAAAACACTACATAGTTTGTGTCTTGATAAATTGTAGTTATGAGAAGAGCAACATGAGTGCATATGCAAAAAAAAACCCCACACCCCACCTTACTGCTCCATGTATCGAAGGTGTTGACTGCACTGACAAAACCTTTTACGCTCATCAGCATTGCACAGACATACACCTGCAGGTAGGCAAGGTGGATTCTGCCTAGTTATTAATTTACATTCTGATTGAAGAGTTTCTGATGATTTGAGAAGCACAGAGAACTGGGCTCAATTTTTAACTTGCAACACGGAGGGCAGGGGGGAGAAGCGCCGTTTAAATTCTACATGGAGGAAGATTTCCCATGAGTGTCACTGAGTGTGGAAGAATAAGAACAGATTCCCAGTTTTTCCAGTCCCTTTTTCTCAGAAGCAAGTGCCGATACCTCACAGCTACATTCCCCCATACTCAACACAACAGCTCTAGTGCACACGTCGGGTGCCCCTTCCACCCCACTCCCTCGAGGGACATGACTCTCAGCCCTGCAGATACCATTCGCCACCAGCAGCCGCTGCAAATCAGACCCCGCCCCCGCAGAAGAGCTCTTACTATTTCTCCACCCAAGGGATGGGTTTGAGTCTCTTGCCCTCGCCGCTGCCTCCTGCAGCCGCCGCCGTCCCTCGCTCCTTGGATGCTGGCGCTTTGGTGCTGATGGAGGACGGGCCTTTCAGAAAGGCCTGCATAGCTGCTGCTCGTCACCCTGCAGCGAGAGCACCGGGCACTTCGTCACCCCGCCCCCCCACAGCCCCGCCCCCGCGCCCTGAGGAGATGGGCAGGAGGCAGCCCCGCGTCCGCCCCACCACCAAGGAGCGGGACAGGCCCCGGCCCCTCACCCACCTCAGGGGGCCGCCGGCACCTCGGATCCCCCCCCAGCGACCAGCTCAGCCCCCACCGGAGGCATCCCCCGCGGTAACCGACCCCGAAGGCCCAAGGGAAAGGACCTACCACCGCAGCGGCAGCCCAACTCCCGCCAACCCGCGCTTTTTTATACGGGGGTGGGGCCGCTTCCGGTTCCGTCTGGGAGGACAGGCCGGAGAGTGCGGGAAGGAGTAACCATAGAGATTGAGCCTCGGCGCCGGGTTATTGGTTTAGGGCGACGCAGGTACGTCACGTGATAGGATGGCTTAAGGCGCGGTCTCTGATTGCCTTCAACCAACATGGCGGAGGGCAGCGTCGGCGCGTGCCGTGCGCATGCGCCCAGCGCCAACTTCACTAAATATGGCGGGTCAGGGGCTTCGTATGTCTTTGCCTGAGGGCGACGTTGCGGAGATGGTGTGGCGGGTGTTGGTCTCTTTCCTGCTACTGCCCTGTCAGGCGTGTCTGCTACATGAGGGCATTGGGGAGTGGGTACATGATGTAACATGGGGAGACTCAGGGGGTTCAATGCCACCGTGTGTGACCTGGGGCACTGCAGAGGCACCTGCCCCTCTGCCCCATGTGTACAGTGGCGGTAATACTGCTCCCCTACCTCACAGCCAGGTGTGGGGATACAGACATTAAAGACTGTGAAGTGCTTTGAGAGCCACTGATGAAAAGCGCTAGACTGGAAATATGCAGTGTGGTTAGAGAGACTCAGGGAGTGACATCATTTTCTTTTATTGGACCAACTTCTGTTAGCGAGAGAGACAAGCATTAGTGCCTGCTAGATGCTAAAAATCATGGCCTGAGCAGAGACTCTGGATTTGTGGCATATCACAACAATCTGTAACCTACTCCCCCCCCCCCTTTTTTTTTTACGATGACTGCAGGGGTGTTCATGGACAAGTCTGCCTTGCATGAGCCCTTTGAATACGTGCTAACTACTTATGCTAAACAATCTGCTGCACCATGCAGTTAGCTGTGACACTGGGAGTACCTTTCCCAGACTTGAAGAAGAGCTCCGTGTGGCTCAAAAGTTCGTCTCTCTCACCAACAGATGTTAATCCAATAAAAGATATTACCTCACCCACCTTGTTTCTCTAATATAAGAAATAGGTATTATTATTACATGAGCAGTGTTAGAGCAATGCCATCTTGTTACAGCAAAGGCATGCTCCTGTGCAGTGCCACACACCATCCTGCTGAAAGGGCATGTTCCTACATGGGGCTGCAGTGGGCCCAGCTTCCCCTAGAAGGGCATTTTCTCTCCACATGCCATTATGGGGCCATGCCTCAGCGGGTCAGCAGCATGACACAGGCTCACACCCGCATTGTGTTATGACATTGCCACCCAGGCCTCCTTGGCAGAAAGGAACACTTCTGCATGATACTAGGATGTTGCCACAGAACGGTGGTGCATCCTCTCGTAATGTATGGGCAAGGCCAGGCTTGTGATTAATCATTTTTCCATTGGGAGCACATTTCAAAAGTGGGGGCCTGCTATGGAGAAAGTTGTATTGTGCATTGCGTCCTGTACCATGGATCCTGTTTTGATGGGCACTATACAAGCATTCATAATAAACATATGATCAAATTTTACCATGAGTGGAATATCACTTTTTGCACATTTTCCTATGAAAAAAACCCTCTAATTTTGATTAAGAAGGATGATCTTAGTTGAAAATATAAAATAAAAAATGTAAACAAAGACTGCAACTACAATGGGGATGAAATGCTGTTTCTTACAAGGGAATGCTATCAACTTGAAATACTGTCCATTTAAAGAAAGTGAGTTAAAATGTATATTAGGTCTTATGCCCTAAGTGCCCCTGATTATGTGTGATTTTACAATCATTTATTTATTTTAAAACATTTCTTCTATACTGCTGCTCTGTGAAAGACCCACACAGATAACAGTGAAAACTCATGGACAGATTATACACAACATGCTACCAAATGCACAAAACAAACTGACAATTTAAAAAAATAAATAAATCTGTTCTAGTAATCTGAAAGTACAACAAAATTAGGAGGAAAATTTATCAGTCAAATAATTTGTAAATTGATGTGACAGTGCCCCTTTAAGGACAAAAATGCATCCCAGCATTCTTGTTAGTCATTACATATTTTCACGTTTTGGTGCTATTGATGGCTTCATTTTATGCTTCCACGTATCTGAGCTGTGGATATATTGATCAAACAATGCAGCTGTTACATATTGATTAGCTCACAGGCTGTGATATTTTATACCTAGAGTCAGTTGCTGTTGTGATCGAATGGGTGGCTTTAAGGTTGATTGCAGATGTATTGTTTTACTACTCACACCAAGATATTGCTGAAAACAAGGCACAAGACAGCAAGTGGCCTGGATGGCAACAAAAGTAATCATTCAGAATTGGAACTGTACAAAGGAGGAAAGTAGACCTGGAAACAGTCTCTATGGCAACTAAGAAACAGTTATTAGAAAGGACACTGCAGGAAAGACATTAAACTGAAAGTGCATTATTCTACTGAGGAAAGAAGGCTATAATTTTGTTTGGGCAATTTGAAATAAATCGTTTCCTGTTATCTGGCACAGTAGCTATATCCACTACTAAATCAGTTGAAATCCAGATCACAGCCTTGCTAACAACAGATATCCATATTTGTAACAATTTAAGTTGCTTGGTGCTATTGAGCTGGTTAACATTATTCTCTTTTTTCTTTCTGATAGTAAGTATATTGTTGTTTATACCCTCTATATGGTGATTACATTTGGTACATTGACACTATGGTAAAAGCACCTTAAAAATGCCCAAGATACATAAAGAATTTACTACATTCAGATAGTTTATTTCTGTAACTATATGAAACTGCATTTATTTTTCACCTACATGCATGATCTCTTTGGCTGTACACTATCCACTCTACTCAATGGGGCTACTTCACAGATTCCAGTTTATGGACTAAATGAACCTCAGGTTTGATGCAATATGGCAATTCCTATATAACAAAAATAACCACAACCCTGACTCCAAACTGTTCCCTTTCCCCCTTTGCTATGGATCAGGTAAAAGCAGGAATTGAAAATAACTTGCTATATTCTGTCTTGGACCTATGACCATCTTAAGCTCCAGACTTAGAATCATAGAATATCAGAGTTGGAAGGGACCTCAGGAGGTCATCTAGTCTAACCCCCTACTCAAAGCAGGACCAATCCCCAACTAGATTTTTGTCCCAAATCCCTAAATGCCCCTCAAGAATTGAGCTTATAACCTTAGGTTTAGCAGGCCAATGCTCAAACCACTGAGCTATCCCTCCCCACAGCTTAAAGAACAGAGAGCTGATGCCTAGGATTTCCAGTGATAGAGACAACATTTTTATCTAGTCCTATCAGCACAGAAGAGAGGGTAGGACTTCCATACAACTGTAACACCCAGATGCGTAGAAAAGCTAGGTTAGATTAATTTTAAATTCTAATCATTTGGTCAAGCTCTAGCATGTGCTGGACTTGTTCACTAAGGCACTATACACGTGTGTTCAATTCTCTAAGATGTGTCATAAACAGAATACATTATGGTGTAATGTGGCATAAAAGTTTCATTGGTATTCAGTAGGGATGATCAATCAGTCACATGTGGCCTTAACCCTTGAGATTGCAGCCATTCCAAACTCATTCCCATCAAACCGTTCTCACACCTCATATACATATTTATAAAGACATGTAAAACAATGAGATAGTGAACACCAAGGAATTGATGTTGATTGTGTGCCTGAAGAGACAGCCAAACACAACTGAAGGCAACCTTCACACCACTCTGGCTCTCCAGCCATTTCTGATACCCAGTAACTTCCAAACACTTGTACTTACCCAACCATTTCTGATAGCCCCAGCTGTCCTCCCTGCCACTTTCTCTTTTTACACCACCTGGGTTGGTCTCCTGAGGGGCTCATAAGCTGTAGCTGTCTCAGACCTTTGTCTTTTAACCCTTATCTCTACAAAGAGAGGCCAAGCCAGGAAGTCTGGTCTCCCTCCTGAGTCTCAGTCATATTTCCCTTCGGGGTGGATGCAGCACTTCTCCAATCAGCACAAAGGAGATGCTAGGTCACGACCTACAGGTACCATCTTCTGGGCAATCACCTGTTACATCTGAGAGGAGGGATGGTCCAGCGGTTAGGGTGCTGACATTTGGGAGGCCTGTGTTAAATCCCCTGCTCTGCCACAGACTTCCTGGGTGACTTTGGGCAAGACACACAGCCTCTCTGTGCCTCCATTACAAATCCCTATCTCGCAAGGCCATTGTGAGGATAATCACATTCAAGATATTGAGGTGCCCAGGTTATGGGGGCTATATGAGTACCTAAGATAAACAGTAGAATGGCTGTGCCTTTAGGACTCAACCTGGCCCTTCAGGATCAGGCTATGATTGGATGGAGAAATCAAATTCTTTTGCCTCTTGGACATCATTTTATCAGCTGAGTTGTCCAGATTATAAAATTCTGTTCCACTATATAAACAAAACAGGCCAGGTTCTGACTCATTTCCACAGGTATAAATCTAGAGTATCCACTTCAAAGGAATTACTCCAGATTTGCACAGGTGTATCCAAAATCAAGAATCTGGCCCATTGACCGATAACCTAAGAGCAAAATCTATATTAATCTTTCTCTTCCTACACTCTTCAGTCTGTTTTTCTGAATTCTAGGATATTTACATTAGTATATAGTGTTTCCATTAAAGGTATCATGGGGGTGGAAAAACCCTACCCCTGTGGATTACTAGCCAGTACAGGCATTGTCTCTGTGTGTTTGTACACCATCTAGCACAAGAGTGACCCAGTCTCAGTCAGGCACCTACTCACAATTATCATACAAATCATCATAATGGACACTGCTAAACCATCCTTTCCAGAGAAGATTTTCATCCCATAGAGGGGGAGTCCGTGTTTTTTGGTGCGGAAGGGTTCAATCCCCCTGACCAACCCAAGGATGGAGAAAGTTACTGTCACGATACTGGGCTAGCTGCACTTCTGACTCCTCTCTGGTCTCTCTCAATGCAGCCCCTCAGGTTTCAGGCCCCGTCCCTTTACCCCTCCTGGCATGGAGTCCTATGATGCTGCCACTCTTAGACCAGGCCCTGATGTACAGTACCTTGTGGACCACCCATGTTTATCTATCAGGCCTGACTGGGTATGTTATTGCTATTCTTCCCTTTGAGCTGTGACCAGTGAACAATACAGGGCCCAGACAGCCCTCTCAAACCCAAGTATTGTTTAATCTTAACAGTGGGAACAAAGCAGAACATAAGAGTAAAAGGATTTTAAACCAATGAAAGGTCTACACACAAGTCTGTCTTATCTAAGTGCTTCTACATTGTGAAGGGAGCCTAGGAAGGCCTGGTTTCTTCAGACACTCTGGTGGGTGCCTTTGGCTGTCAGTCTGTTCTTCCAAACAGGTCCTTGACAACTGTGTCTGCTCCCTGCTTGATGGAGTCCTTTTAAAACTAGTCAGGAATCAGGATCTTTGTTCTCCTCAGTTTCCTGGGCTTGGACCGTTCTGCCCAAAACCAGTTTGGTGAGCTCCATAGGGGGTTGGAGATAGGACATGAAGGCAAATGGCTCCTGCATTAAGTGTTGGCAAATGAGTAGCTATCTTGAGCCACTGTCTGGGTCCCTGCTTGTTTCTCCAACACCTTGCTATTAAAATAACCCAACATATTCATAGAGCAAATATCCCAATAACCATGTCAACAAGACACTATTCATAGATTATTACAGAGCACCCCACTTCTGCCACAGTTACAGAAATTCCATTAGCAGAGACAGGGCCTTTTTGCCTGTATGCAAAACCCCTAGCAACACTGTAGCTGCTGTGCAAACGAACATCAAATAAACATTAATCATGAACGGTTTTGTAATCTAACATGTATGCTCAGGTAGATGTATTTAATTGTTCCCAATGTTTCAAGTGGCTAAAGCAGGCCCTGTTCCTGGTGTGGGTGGGATGCCTGGGGATTGGAAGGTCCAAAGAGAGGGAGTTGAAGCACGAGCGAGCCCACCCCATGCTCACCCCGTATCAGGAACTCCTGCAGTTCCTGTCCCACCAGGTTGTGACACCACTTAATCAGATGTGGCCTGGCTGCCTCCCCATCCAGGCGGCCAGGCCAAAGCTGAGCGGCAATGCAACCCTGTGCACCAGCAGGGGCCAGGTAACGGTTGCAATGCCCACAGCAGGGAGCCGAGCCCAGCCAGCCCTGGGGGACAGGAGCTACTTCGACAGGACCGGGGGCATTTGGGGATCAAATCAGGACACTCCTGCAAAACCCAAGACTGTTGGGAGATCTGGTAGGTGCCAGCTGATATTGGCACATTTTACCTACATGCTCTAGCAGTTTGCAAAGAGGTGGGTCCAAACAAAAACCCTGGATCCAAATAACCCTGAGTTTTGGAAAAATCTGGACTGTGATCTGCAGCCACACCTTGTGAGTGGGACCCATCTCTAGGAAACACATTCCATTTTTTCCATCTTTAAATAGCTAATAAATTTGCACTCAGCTGTCCCATTTTCCCAGTAAAATTCAATTTACATTGATCTCTGGGCAGGCTTTGAAGGAAGAAAATGTACTGATTGGAAGGGAGTTGGACGGGGGGAGTTCTAACTTCCCTGCACAGACTTTGTATTGCCTGCAGCAGGGGGATCATGTTTTGTGGCTTTCGGGCCATTGCTTCCCCTTTTTACTCCTCTCATTTAGCAGCTGGGATCCATAACCAGAAACTGCTGAAGGCTTCTCTATCCATTACTGCAGCTCTAAAGGGCAGCTAGACACTCAGGGGGCTCATTATCGTCCACCACTAGACAGCTTCTTTGCCCTTGCACCATCTAGAGGGCTCAGCTCTGCTTCTGGACCTAAGATGCTGGCCCCCTGTAGGCACCAGTTTGGTTTATTTATACCAGCCAATGCCTATAGGTAGAGCCCTGCAAATCTGCGGCTATCCGCTTTATATATACGGATGCGGATATCGGCATATCAGATGTGGATACACATTCTGTATCTGTGCCGGGATCTATCTACATGTGGAACAGTAGATGCTGGCAAAACCAGCAGGCAAGTCCCAGGATGGGCGATAACATTACATTGCCATCAGAAGGGCAAATGTAAATGCTCCCTCCCTGTTTGATATTTATTTCGCATGTGAAGTGGCTTCTCCATTGTAAACTGGTATTTCGCATCTTTCTTCCTTTTTAAAACCAGGACCTTTTGAGATTAACCTCCCACTCCCCAGGGAAAATTCCCTGAGCAGAGAATAACATTGGGCTGGTTTGGATCAGTGGAGGATTTTGGTAGGAAAAGCCAAGGCACAGGGCTTGTCAATATCACCTCGCAGGAGAGTGGGGGTAGGGGCTGACTTTCTGCCCCCTGTCCTCACCTGGTGCTTTGTTCACTCTCTGCAATGGGGAAGGTGCCTTTAAAAACCCAGCCAAACCCAAGGGCTGAGTAATAGTCAGATCCATAGCATGAGCTCACGTTTTAAACAGCCCACCGCACCTCTCTCTTTGTCCAGTGTTTCCTGAAGAGACGTGATGAGGATTTTAACATACTCCCTAGGCTCAGCGTGTGTGTGTGCGCTTTATCCTTGAAGGTCAACCAAGCATGAGGCTTAAAATGGACATACATCTCTCACTGCCAAAGGTACCGAGGGTGGGGGCAGAGAAGCACCAGTGGCTCTTAGTCTCCTCCCAGCCACGCCTGAGAAAGGAGAGATGGTGTGATTTCCCTTTGCAAGCGCCACTCCTCTTGACAATATTCCAGAGCTCCAGGATTTTTTTCCTGACTCAAAGCATTAGCATCCCCAAACCTCCCTGGAGGCAGGTATCTCGCTGCTGATTTGTCTCTTTATTCCTTGCCTCATTCTTAAGGGGGGGGGGCGGAACCTAGAAGCAATTAACTCCGCTTTTTTTATTTTATTACCTTTCATGTCAAAGAACTTTTGTTAGGCGGTTATTCCCACGCATGCAGGGTTGCAAACTGCAGGAGCTGGCCAGTGCCCAGGAGATGTAAGGAGCCTGGAAGAATCCCACCCTGGGAGTGGTACTTGCTTTGTGTGTGTAGCCTCCCACTCCAGCTGCCTTTTTTTTTTTTTTTAATGCTGTGCAGCGCTTCTGTGAAATGCTTTTTTGGTTAAAAGAAGAAGAGATGTCACATCAGGAGCTAACCCAGCGACTGGCTACAGTCATCACTCATGTGGGTAAGGTATCTTTTCTTCCCCCTACCTTTTTGCGTAGATTTTGGGCTCACTTCTCTTCACCTCCTCCACAGGCTGGGAGGCGAGGCTGCAGCTTTCTGTGACACACACCTTGCGGGGGATTTCGGAGCAATCAGTGAATTGCAAAAATCCTGCCCTCAAAATATCTTTTGGTTAATGCATTTGTCCAGTGTGCAATTATTTGGCCTTTAAAAAAATTGCATATGTGCCTATTGTGAATTGAATTGCATTAAATCTCCACGGGTAGTAATGTCTGCAGATGAAATGCTATAGGGCTGGGTTAGGGGCTCTCTATAAAATGTATCGTGCTAGTCTTCACAGCGCTATCTTGTGAAACTAAAATTGCAGCCCGTTAAAATGTATTTCTGTATATTTACTGTCAGTGCTGTTTGAAGGGCTCGGGAAGACCGTAGGGCAGTTGAATGAGAGCTGTTTTCAATCCCAGGCGCCTAGTAGTTTGTTCTTTTGTTAATCTCTGAAGGATTAATAATCCTGTGGTGCACTGAACCTTGGGCACTCTGTGTGAGGAGGAGGAGGTGGTGGTTTAACCTGCTATCCAGGTGTTGACACTGATGAGCAAACAACTGCAAGAAACTGCCCATTAATTACTTCATCTGCAATGTCTCAAAGCATGAATTTGACCAGATGAAAATAATCAAGTTAATAAAACAGTGGAGTGTGCCTTTTGTACCCTTATCTTGAGGCATACAATTGAGTAAAAGCTGATTGTGACTGTTAAGCTAGGGGAAGAGAACATTTGTTTTAATTGACTAGGCATGGAGGCATATTTTTATAGCTGTCAATTTCTGTAATGTATTATGAATGCTAAGGACTCTGAAAGCACATTGAATTTGTATAATATCTGCACTAAAATAGAGTGGGTTCAAAGCGTGGCTTTCAAGTAATATACAATAATACTTTAGATTCAGATGTTTCTGTGTGTTTGTTGACCCTACTTGTAGAAGCTAAACAGTTGGTGGTGGACTTGTGCTGATTATTGCATTGGGCAAGTTTACATATAGAATTTGTATTTCTAAATGTATAGAATTTAAATTTAAGCCCCAGTCCTGTAACGTGTTCCACATGGCCTCTGTGCCTGGCTTCATTGTGGCTTGATTGATGGGGGTGCTAGGGTTTGGCCTTGCAGAAGAGTTTGCAGGATCAGGAATTAGACCAAGAAGACAGAGAGATGTATGTGAAAGCTACTATGTAACTGGAAGATTAATTATGTATTGTCTGAATTTGTGTCAATCAGAAAAATACAATTAAAGACTCTGGCATTAATTTTGAGGCAAATATTATTTTGTAAGGCTGGGATTTCAAAGGTGTTTATGGGATTTAAGCACTCATCAATTTCCTCCCCTCCCCCTGTCTCCTTAGGCTCACTTGAAGCCCCTCATCTGCTATATTATCACTTAATTCTTCCCCCCCCCTCAGAAAAGTAGAACCTTTTGATACATTTGAAGATGAATGCCAAGATTTGCTAATATATAAATTTAGAGGTATCTCAGCCTCAATTTGGGGACTTTAGAAATGTAGGAACCTGCTTTGACCATTAATGGTAAGACTATTGCTTTGCACTCTTCATCCAAAGCCCTTCTCAAACATTAATTAATCTTCACATGTCTCCTGGCAGCTGAGGATGTATTACATCTATATTACACAGGTGCAGGGAAATTCAGTGGTTTTCCCAAGATCTTGCAGCAACTCAGTGCTAGTGGGAGAATAAAACTCAGATTTCTAAACCTTGCTCTGAGTACTAGAGCTAAATTCTCTGCTGCTGAATAGTTCAGGGCCTGGAAATCTGATCTGAATGTTTCCATAGAGAATGCAAATTTATATAAAATAATGTAACCAAAATATATTTGTACAAAAATGGAAGTGATTAAAAAACAAAATACATCTTTTTTTTTAAAAATCATTTTTCATAACCCTCTGCTGATGCACTGTTTTTTCTGAATCACATATTCTAATGTGAGTCATGTTAGCTGAATCAGCAGCCGCTTATTAAATCAAAAAGTCCTTCTATATGGCAGTGGTTGTGAGCAATCTCAGTGCACTGGGAACCTCTCAAAGTTCTGAGAAGACCCAAAGCACTAGTCACACTTGTCGACACTCAACCCCAGTATGATGCAGCTACTTCTGGGGTGGAAATACAGTACAGTAGCGAGAAGTGGCTGAAGAGGAAACTTGAATATGAGCTAGCATCTTCTACTTACAAAAAGTACCATGGCATCTTTAATGACCAGGCAAAGTAGACAAGACCTCAGTTTTTAAATGTCTCATATGGGAGTGTCACATGCATATGAAACTAGGAACATAGAGAACTGACTGGAAGGGATTTCCTATGTCATTGAGCCCTGTCCCTGCTATCACAGGAAATCCCATCCTGTAATCCCATTCATGAATTTATTAAGTTCCATCTTAAAACTAGTTAGGTTTTTTGCCCCCATAACTCGTATTGGAAGGCTGTTTCAGAACCATACTCCTTTCTGATGGTTAGAAGCCACCTCCTACGTGGAAATCAGTTTATCTGCTTTGAAAGGATGATTTAAGTCTCATAGGATCTAAGTGTTGATTCCAGGGACTCTGTGTTTCCAAACACAAGCCCTGATTCTTCCGTGAGCTCCATGTAGTTGGCCCCTGTACCTGCACGGAGTCAATACATTAAAGCCCATTGCAGGATCAGTGTCCAAATATGTAGGACACAGTGACTAGTTTACCTCTGCACATACCTTTTTGGAGGCCTGCACCTTGTAAAGTATCTTTTTCTCAGTGCTGAACAACAGATGCCTGATTCGGTGTGTTTTTTGCTTAGCACCGGTGTGTTTTCTCTAATTTCAGTGGAGTTACTCTTGCTTTACACTGGTGTTGATGAGAACAAAAAGGGGCCTAAGGTTACTAGAACTGGTGCACTTTGTATATTTTCTTCTAGCATTTCCCCTTAGGGTCCAGAGAGCACTGGAAATGTCACCAGAGTTCGCTGCAGAAATTGTTTCAAGAACAGATATAGATTTAAAAAAAAAATTGTACACACTTGCCTTGAGCGACACTCGTGACCTTGCAAGATTGCGTTCCTTGGGTAGATGGGTGAGAAGCTGTTCGTTATGATGGAGAGAAGAACCCACGCTTGGGGTCTGGGGCTGACAGCGGCTGTGTCTTTGTGTGGGAATTCTTTCACTTTTCCGGCTTGCCAAACCCACAGGAATAAACCTCCATGCCCCCACAATCCCACCCACGCCTGGCAGCTTGTTCCCAGCTCTGCTGTGAATGGAAAAAGCTCCCTGGGCATTGGTGTGCAGATGGGCGCACCCACCAAGTGTCCCACTTTGGTGACAAGATTTTATTCTTTAAAATGACTTTTATGTAATGAGGCAAGGCCACCAGGACAGATGTCAGCAGCTTAACTAGGAAGCAACTGAACTTGTACCCTGTTTCCATTAAACCCCTCTATACCACAGAGGCTTGGTTTACAGAGATGCTGAGCATCCACAGCACCCTTTGCCTTCAGGTGAGGTGGTGGGTGCTCATCACCTCTGAAAATGAGGACCAGGTCCAAATGAGCTGGTTTGTTAGCTTCTCATGTAGCGGAAGCACTGATCTAAAACCTTAACGTGTGTAACCCGCTACATAAACTATACATGAAATTAAAAAAAGGACCTGCTCTTGTATCAGAGTTTTCATCCACAGTCTCAGGGTGCTTTACAAATATTAATTGTACCCTCTCATGGCTCAGTGAAGTAAATACTATCCATTTTACAGATGGGGAAACTGAGGCTTAGAGTGGTGATGTGACTTATCCGAGGTTATCCTGAGAGTCAGTGGCAGAGCCAGGAACAGAACTGAGATCCCCTGACTCCCAAGCCTATGAATTCACCACAGGATGTCAATTCTTGTCACCTGGGTTCCATCCCCGCCAGAGGGCAGTTGGGTGAAATTTGGCTGTAGCACAAGGCCCTGCTACAGGGTAGGACAGGAAGTGAAGGAGGATACTGCATACATTTGAATGTGCAGGAGGAAATTAGGTCAGCGGAATGTAATAATCCAAGATGGAATTGGCCGAGATTGATGATTTAATTTTGCACATACTAGTGTCAAAATATCTGTCTTGTGCTACGAAACTACCAGTTATCTTAATATATATCACAGCTATGTGTAGAGCATAGTAACATTGCTAATCTGTGTCCGGTGTACAGCACTCTTAATGCTAACTTCTTAAGCAATCTTCCTTAAACGTACTGTATCAGATTAGCCCTTTGTTACTCCTGTGCAAATGCAACCCCACTGAAGTCAAGTCAAAGAAAACCACACTGTCCATGGATCATTCTCCCCTTGGTCTCAGAGTACCTCCGAGCAGTCACGCAATTCAGGATCTCATTTCAAGAACGTTTATTTGGATCTGTTCTAGACCCGGTGAGCAACTAGTGATGACTGATCTTTTTGCATCAGCCAGAAAGCATTGGTTTTCCTCACCTTGCTCTCTGATGCAGACAGAGGGTGTGTCCTTTGTTCCATTGCCCATGAAGAGGGACAATAGAAATCTGCAAAGAAATGTTTGCTAAATCTGCAGGGGTTTCCCTGCAAAATCTGCAATAATTTGGTGGGGTGTCTTATTTCCAGATCAGTCACTCTTTTTGTTTTCTCCTATTGTGCTTCGTTGGCCTGTTTAATTGCAAAATCAGATTAACTCATTACAAGACAGAAGGGGAGCTATTAAAAAGATATTCACTGGCTTTTTAAGAACCGAACAGTAAGCAAAGCTTGTAAACATAACCAGTGTAGCTAATAAAATCTGCAGATACTTGTTTTGTATTTCCCAAAATGTGCAAATTCATGGGACTCTAAGTAACACCTTGTACTTCAAACAAACAAATGCACTTTATACATTTTTGTTGAGTCGCTCTTGGAAATAAAGAACATGTGAAACTGTCAAACTATGGATCTGGAATAGTGTTCTGGATTCTTCCCTATACCTACCCAAGATACTTGTATGTAGGTCCCTACCAAATTCATGGCCATGAAAAATGTGTCATTAACTGTGAAATCTTGTCTCCTCCTGTGAAATTTTATTTTTGTGTGTGTGCTTTTACCCTATACTATACAGATTTCATGGGGGAGACCAGTGTTTTGCAAACTGGGGGTCTTGACCCAAAAGGGAGTTGCAAGGGGGTCACAAAGTTATTTTAGGAGAGTCGTGGTATTGTCTCCCTCAGGGGCGGCTCTAGGAATTGCGCCGCCCCAAGCAGGGCGGCGTGCCACGGGGGGCGCTCTGGCGGTCGCCGGTCCCACGGCTCCGGTGGACCTCCCGCAGGCACACCTGCGGATGCTCCACTGGAGCTGCGGGACCAGCGGATCCTCCGTAGGCACGCCTGCAGATGTTCCACCGAAGCTGCAGGACCAGTGGACCGTCCGCAGGCACGTCTGCGGGAGGTTCACCGGAGCCACCTGCCGCCCTCCCACGGCACGCCGCCCCAAGCGTGCGCTTGGCACACTGGGGTCTGGAGCTGGCCCTGGTCTCCCTTACTTCTGTGCTGCTTTCAGAGCTGGGAGGCCAGAGAGCAGCGGCCGTTGGCCAGGTGCCCAGCTCTGAAGGCAGCACCCCGCCAGCAGCAGTGCAAAAGTAAGGGTGGCAATACCACCCCATGCTACCCCTACTCCTGTGCTGCTGCCTTCAGAGCTGGGTGGCCGGAGAGTGGCGGCTGCTGACTGAGGGCCCAGCTCTGCAGGCAGCAGCACCAGAGTAAGGGTAGCAGTACCGCAAACCCCTCACCCCTAAAATAACCTTGTGATTTTCCCCCCCACCCACCCACCCACACAACTTCTTTTTGGGTCAGGACCCCTACAATTACAACACCGTAAAACTTCAGGTTTCAATATCCGAAATCATGAAATTTATTATTTTAAAAATCCTACGACCGTGACATTGACCACAATGGACCATGAATTTGGTAGGGCCCTAGTTATATGGGCATTTTGACTCGGAATGTAGAGGGGGAATAAAGAGGCTAACCGGCTTCCAGAACCAGTGGAAGTGGTAACACCGCAGCATGTTGTCTCCATCTCCTACCACCAGAACAAGGAGACATTCAATGGCATTAAAAGGTGGCAGATTCAAACCCAACAAAAGTAAACGCTTTTTCATGCAGTGTGCGATAGACTGCAGAACTCACGGCCATAGGAAGCCGTTGAGGCCAAGAACTTCACAACCACCACTCTGGATAGTCTTGCTATGAATTGTGTTACAGTAACTCTTAGGAACCCCAAACATGGTGTAGCCTATAAAGATGCTGCTTGTTCATGTTCTATGGAAATGTGTTGAACTATAAGTAGCCCCCTAAATCTATAGCCTAAAAAATAGGCTTGACAATAGTCAAGCAAGGCATGGTAAAACATGGGGCATTTATTATAATTGGTTATAAAAAGGGTAGCAGGCACGTCTAATCTAAAAATCAGCATATCTGCCATCAAGGAACCATTAGAGAGGGTTTTACCCACTCCCCTCATATAGGGACTGATCATCCCTAAATGCCTCGTTCCTTATTTTAACCATCTAATTGGGACCACATACAGCAAAGGTGACAATGGACCAGAACCGCATTGTGCTAGGGGCTGTACAAACACAGGACAGATGGGGGCAGATTATACTCTACTTTGCTCTAAAGCATCTGGCGTGGCCCCTGGCAGAGACTGGATACTGAACTGGATGGACCTTGGGTCTGATCCCGTCTGGCAAGGCCCATCTTCCTGTTTCTACAGGCTTCACATTGTGTTAGCAGTAGCACACACTCTGTCTCTCCCTCCTTTTCCGGCCAATAGCAGAAATAGTTGATTAGTTTCTGGGTGTTTTTGTTTCCGTTTCTGTGGCTGAGTGGGTGTTTGTTGGTGTGTGAAGCAATTACTGAGGGAAAGCTAAATGGCAGAGCTGAGTCTTGCAATTAGTCCTGGTGATGCTCATAGTCTCTTCTCTCCTGTGTCAATGAGCTGAGTACGCTGGTCCCAGTTCCTGTGTAAGTTCTGCCTCCCATACTTGGACACCTTCCTCTAGTCGATCATGGTTTCATTTTCCCGGCGGCATGTAGGCTGTCAGGGAGGTTGTGGGTGCATAAGGAGAGGGGATCACTCAGGTAGTCAGGGCCAATCCAATAGAAATATCTGACTGAATGAAAGGAAGAATCACGAATTACACTCTGTGCTCAGTGGGGAGCTGGCACCAGAGCACTAGGGCCCTGTGCTCTCACTGGCCTGTATTTTGCAGCCAGTTGAAGCTTTTCCAGGGCACGTGGCTTCATTCCCTGGTATAACAAGTTGCAATACTTGAGCCTGGAGGTCACAAATGTGTAAATCGCTGTGGCCAGGTCTGTGTCCGGTAGGATGGGGCACAGTCTTCTGGCCAGTCATAGGTGGAAGGGGATGGTTTTTGTTGCCTGGTTATTTGGGCACCAATCGCACTGAAGAGTCCAAATGGATCTCAGGGCTGTGATTGACTTAACAGTCTGACAACAGACAGTGGGAGATAAATTCTTCAAATCTCTTCCCCTTTCCTGCCCTCGTGACCCCAATATCCTGGTCTCAGCCTCCCCAGGTGCTGATTTGGGCCAGGTGGCAGGAGAGCATGGAGGTGGAGTTGTGGGCATTTGATGTAAAGAAGACCCAGAGCGAGATGCTTTCTGGATACTGCTGATGCTGCAGCCTAGGGAGTCTCAACTGCTCTCCCTGTGGCTTCTCATAGGTGGTGAATAATACAGGGTATGTCTACACTAGAGCTGGAAGGTGTAAATCGCAGCACAAGGACACATACCCGCACTAGAGAGATGCATTTTAATATGGTTACATGTACATGTATACACCCTAGGAACAAAGAATGTAGGCCATAGTTAGAGGGTGGGGACTCTATCCTGGGAAGGGAAGCAGTGACTCTGAAAAAGATTTGGGGCTCATGGTGGATAATTTGCCAAACATGAGCTCCCAGTGTGATGCTGTGGCCAAAAGAGCTCATGCAGTCCTGGGATGCGTGAACAGGGGAATTTTGAGCAGGAGTAAAAAGGTTATTTTACCTCTGTATTTGGCACTGGTGTGACTGCTGCTGGCATACTGTGCCCACAATTCAAGGATGTTGATAAAGTAGAGAGAGTTTAGAGAAGAACCACAGGCATGGTTAAAGGATTAGAAAACCGGCCTGAGTGATAGAGCAACTTGAGTCTATTTAGTTTAACAAAGAGAAGGCGTGACTTGATTACAGTCTGTAAGTATCTACAGGGGGAACAAATATTTAATGGCTCTTCAGTCCAGCAGAGAGAGGTATTACACAATCCAATGGCTGGAAATTGAAGCTAGATCAATTCAGACTGGAAATAAGATATAACATATTTTTAACAGAGTAATTAACCACTGGAACAATTTACCAAGGGCCGTGGTCGGTTCTCTCTAACTGACCGTTTTAAAATGAAAATTGGATGTTTTTCTAAAGGATCTGCTCTAGGAATTATTTTGCAGGAGTTCTATGGCCTGTGTTATACAGGAGGTCAGACTAGGTGATCACAGAGGTCTCTTTTGATCTTGGAATTGTGGTGGAAATTCCCGTCCGTTCCAGCTGAGGAATAAGGAGAGACGGACGCAGCTAGTCAAGCAAGGAGCCCCGGGAGGGGCGACCCGTTTATTACAACTGCAGTTGGGTTCAAGCTCACAAGTCAGCAAGAACAAAGGAAAAACTTACACCAAAGTATTATATGCAGTTTACTATGACAACCTGCCGCTTTATGATTGGCCAGAATTTGCTATAATTACCATAAATGATTAGCTAGCTATACTATGACTCCATCTCTGATCAAGCTGTGGTGGTGCAAGCAGCGGGGTGGGGGGCTGCCTGCCTTGGCCTGCTAAACCCAGGGTTATGAGTTCAATTCTTGAGGGGGCCATTTAGGGATCTGGGGCAAAAATCTGTCTGGGGATTGCCCCTGCTTTGAACAGGGGGTTGGACTAGATGATCCCCCTGTGGTCCCTTCCAATCCTGATATTCTATGATAAGTACTGAGTATGATCCTCTCTGAGACCCTACGATGTACTTGAGGCTATGAGTCTCTCTTGCTGCAGCTACGATTCTGTTTCCAGCATGCTAGCTTGATCAGAGCTAGTGCAGGTGTCTCCTCGAGCTGAAATTTACACCTCTAGCTCCAGTGTAGACACACCCACTGAGGAGTGGCACATGCAGGTGAAGGGTGTAGGGGCAGTACCCCATATGGCCCTCTGAATTCAGTCCAAGTGGGAGGATCGACTTCCCTCCTCCCTGGTAGCCCACTGGTATGAACTCCATGCAGTTGGAGCCCTACAGGGCCTGGGGTAGGGGAGGGGGGTGAGGGTATGGAGCTGGAAGGTGGCATGGATCTCTGGCAATGCAGCAGATATACCAGTAGAGAAGTCTCGGGCAGTGACAGCCTTTCCTAGCAGCCTTCACTTCTCCATGCCTTCCGAACCCCTCGGAGCTGAAACTAGTGTGCCTGGGGTGCCGGCACAGGGAATTGGATGCACCACAAACACATGCTGTTTAGCATTGACAGAAGTGACTTCCTTTCTGCTAGGCTTTGGGGCCCCTCTCCCACACAGGGTTTGACTCAAAACACAAGGAGACGGGTATAAACAAGCACTCTTCCCAGATCTCCCATTGGGATTTCTTTACAGCCATGTAACCTGGTCATCTTAATAGGAATATTTCAGCCCAATAACTAGAGCTATTTTAAAAGGTACTAACTCTTTATAAAGCAACAGAGGAGCAGAACTGGAGTCTGGGAATCAGATTTACAGCCTAGCATAAACTAATGGGAGACATCACTAATTGAAACAGCTTTGTAGGAACGAGTGATGTATAGATTATACAGTAACCTAGAATAATTTGACTGTATATAGTTAAGCACTGGAATAAATCGGTTAGAGAGGTTGTGGAATCTCCATGGTTGGAGATTTTTAAGAGCAGGTTAGACAAACACCTGTCAGCTGTTCTCAAACTTTTAGCAACCCGAGGATCCCCATTTTGATTTACACATTTTTGGGGACCCTGAAGCCCCTTCACTCAGCCCTTGCCCTGTCCCCTTCCCCGAGCCCACGCCCCTGCAATGCCCTTCTCCGAGGCCTCACCCCCTGCTCACTCCATCCCCTCTCCTCAGTTGCTCGCTCTCCCACATCCTCACTCACTTTCATCAGGTTGGGGCAGGGAGTTTGGGTGCAGGAGGGGGTGAGGGGTGCGGGCTCCGGGAGGGAGGGAGTTTGGGTGCGCATCCCTCTGGCCATGGGGGTCTCTGTGTGCTGCCCCTGCCCACAGGCACCACCCATGCAGCCACAGTTCCTGGCCAATTATAGCTGCAGAGTTGGCGCTCGGGACGGGGGCAATGCACGGAGACCTCTGCCCCTCCCGCCCTGGGGCTACAGGGACATGTCAGCCGCTTCTGGGAGCAGCCCGGAGCCAGGACAGATAGGAAGCTTGCCCAGCCCTGCTGTGCCGCTGGACTTCTAGTGTGCAGGAGGCGCTGGAAGGGAAGGGGAAGAGTTGATCAGCGAGGCCTGGGGAGCCCTTGGGGACCCCCAGGGGTCCGCAGACCCCAGTTTGAGAAATGCTGGTCTAGATAACACTTAGTCCTGCCATGAGTGCAGGGGACTGGACTAGATGACCTCACAAGGTCCCTTCCAGTCCTATGATATTGGACCATTCCTGTCTCACATTAATAAAGTCTAGATATTTGACTGATCCTCTTTCCGTCATATACCATTTTTACTAATATTTGTTCCAGATTACCTCGCCTTCGCGTACTATACGGTACCTTTTTCATGTCTTTTATTCATATACATTTAAATACAGTACAGCAGTAAAGAACCCCTGCCACGGTAGGCTCCTTTTCCATTAACTAAAACCAGAATACAACTATAATGACCGAGGCAAGACTTAGGAGGCGTAGTGCCAATTAAAAGCTCCCATCCCGAGCAAGCAAAACCAGAGCCAAGCACAGACACACACACACACACAACTGTCTCAGCCCTCCCCAAACGCCCACAGATGGGCTTTGGCAAGTCAACGGATTTGGACTATATCAGATGACAGCCCTTATCCTGCAATGCTTTGCATGTGAGCATGAGGGTCCACCTATGTGCAAGGCATTGCAGGATTGGGGCCTATGGGCAGAATTAATTTGGAAACCAAGGGGCCCACACAGAGAACTCATGTCTGACAGCTTCATCTTTCCTACTCCCAGTCACTCTCACTGATCTCCGCTGCAGTAGCGTGGCACAGGTAAGACATCTCCAGGCCATTTAGGGAATTAGACCTTAATGTTACCCAGAAACCAATGGGCAGCCTGTGGAAATCGCTGAGCACTCGTGTAATGTGCTCCTGGTGAGGTACCATGAGCTCCCATAGATTGCACGAGCTTTTACCTCCAAATGGATTTATGGTGCAGTCCCATGATCGTTTTGGAGGTGACATACATGTGAATTGTGATGTAAAGATTGGTATTGGAGAGGAAGGCGCTTGGCCAGACACAGGTGCAAAAAAGTGGTGCAGGACGGTGCCGTTCTTTGGCCACCTAAAAGCAGATGGGGCTGTAACTCGATAGCCTAAGTTGCACACTTGGGTTACAACTGATGGACCTATATCTTCTGCTGGGAGGCGGGAAGGGGTTGATGGAGGATTTGACCAAGGTTCTAACTCACCATTGTAGGCTCAGAATTTCATCTCAGCCCGTTTCAGTGTTTTATGGTCGTGCTCACTGAAATATCATGTACAGAAAAGAAAAATCCATGAAGATAAGAATGGAGAGGAACTGTCTGCCTTGCTCTGTTGCTAAGCGTCGGTTTGAGATGAACAGGAACCCACGCTTTCATGCAGTAGGAAGCAGGCGCTCCCAGCTTATGGGAAGGGGCTGTGCAAACTCTGGGGGGCTCAGTTTGGGAAGCAAACTCTGCAGTTTGGGTCACCATCATTGGAGCAAATCAGCTGCCGACAGGCTCACTTGATGATCTAGCTTCCCAGCACCTCCCCTACTCACGTTTGCTGTCTGGACTGGAGGAGGGGAGTCCTGGATGGGTGGAGTGAGAGAGACCACCCTGTGCAAACTCTCTTGGGCTAGGGGCACTGAATGTCACTCATTAGTGAGAGCTGGAGGGCAGGGCTTGCTTAGGGGTTGGTGGATGCGAGGGTAGGTGTGATTATTCTACATCCCTGTGTCTGAGTATAAATGGTAATTAAAACCCATGGGAGTGTGAGAGAGAGATGGTGCCAGTGCTCCACTCAGTTCCAAACTTCTGTGTCTGAGAGAAGCTCAAGAAACAGCCCCATTGTAAATATGCCACTTAGCGCTCAGTCAAAATGCCTGAAAGCTCATTAGGTGGAGAGCCTTTTCCAATCTCTCTGCTCATCTCTTATTTAATCCCTTTTCTTGCCTTCCAATACTGTCTGCATCAAAAGAATCCCCTGAGAGGGCATCTCCCTGGGGGGAGAGGGTGTAGGGCCGGTGGAAGGAGCTGCAGTCCTGCTGAGTAGCAAGTAAGCTAATGGCTCGGCTCTGCTCTCCAGCCCTCCTGCCCTTTCTACCGACGTGCTTGAGGTCTTACCCATCAGGGCCTTTGTATCTGGGGCTGGCTCAGCATCCAAACCACAATGAGACATTCTGCACGGGGCTCTTTGATGACTGTTAAAAACAATTGTGATTGCAGTTAATGAGCACCTCCTCTCTGATTTCAGCCTTAAATGTTTTGGCTGCAGGAATTCGTCTCTTCAGACCTTGGTTAAGGGACCAAGGAAAGATGAATGCTTGAGTTACACAATACTGTTTAGCTCTCATATCTCAGTGGCGTAGACAAGGCGGTGGAGCACTCTCATCCCCACTTCACAGTTGGGGAAACTGAGGTACAGAAAGATGTGACTTGCCCAAAGTTATTAGCAAAACTGAGAACAGAACCTAGTTCTCCAGGCTCCCAGCTTAGGGCTCTGTCTACCGGATAACACTGCACCATTGGGTCTGTTTCATTCTGGGCCAGGGAATAAGAGTTCAATGCAGTGATGTCACTCTCTAGACAGACTGTAAATGGTGCTAGAGAATGATGCATCTTCTAGGGGGACCAAAATTCCTGGTATGATGCATCACTCTTTATTGTATGTGACTCACCATGTGCAAAGAAACTGACGTACCTGGAAATGAAGTGCAGGTATCTGGAGAGGAGGGGGAAAGAGGCATTGTGGGTTTGTTTGTTTTTTTTAAATGAATGGATGGAAAAATACCACTTCTTAGCACAGCAGACCCCACACCACTGACCACAGTAACCTGCTGTCATAAACATACAGCTAAGGGTAGCATAAAATCCCTCTTTACTCTGTAAAGGGCTAATTCTTCTTTTACCTGTAAAGGGTTAAGAAGCTCAGATAACCTGGGTGGCACCTGACCAAAAGGACCAATAAGGGGAGAAGATGCTTTCAAATCTGTGGGGGAAGGTTTTTTGTCTGTCTCCCCCAGAGTCAGCAAGAAAACAGGGTAGGGACAATATATCTCCCTAAACCATATCTGAACTAAGCATCTACTATTGCAGAAATAGCAAGTAATAGAAAGAAATGCATTAGATTATCTTTTGTTTTAGCTTGTGAATTTTCCCTGTGCTAAGAGGGAGGTTTATCCCTGTTTTTGTAACTTTAAAGTTTTGCCTAGAGGGGAAATCCTCTTTGTTTTTGAGTCTTTAGTTATTCTGTAAAGTACTTACCATCCTGATTTTACAGAGGTAATTCTTTTTACCTTTTCTTTAATTTAAAATTCTTCTTTTAAGAACCCGATTGATTTTTCATTGTTCTTAAGATCCAAGGGTTTGGGTCTGTGTTCACATGTACCAGTTGGTGAGGATATTATTCTCAAGCCTTCCTCAGGAAAGGGGGGGTGCAGAACTTGGGGAAATATTTTTGGGGAATAGGACTCCAAGTGGTCCTTTCCCTGATTCTTTGTCTAAATCACTTGGTGGTGGCAGCATACTGTTCAAGGTGGAATTTGTGCCTTGGGAAAGTCTTTAACCTAAGCTGGTAAAAATAAGCTTAGGGGGTCTTTCATGTGGGTCCCCACATCTGTACCATAGAGTTCAGAGTGGGGAAAGGAACCCTGTCACCTTCAAATAATGGCCAGGGATGGGATAGGGGAATACTGCTATAGCTGATGGCAGGAACTGGTTCATTAGTTAGTCTGTGTTTGCAACAAAATTCTCCTTGGCCTCATATAAGAGGAGAGGCACCTTCACTATCACATACCAGGTTCTGCTGTGGAAGGCCCCCCTGACTGGGGAATGAACAGTGTGTGGGGTGGTCAGTGTGAGATCCATCCATGTACCTCTGATCAATGTGCTATCTGAGTGCAGAATATGTTATGTCTTCAAGTAGGAGAATAAGAGATGTGCATTTGAGAAGTGACTGCTCCTGTGTATTACTGGAGATCCATGTCCAACTTCTGAACTCAGTTAGACCTGTCTAAATCCAAAGTACCTTTGTTGAATTTTGGTGGATTTACACTGGTGTTACTAAGATCAAAAGCACACCCTTTGTCTCCCTTTCCTCCTGGCATCTAGCTGCCCCTCAGCCGTACAGAAGGCAATAAATAGGTGGGGTGACCACACATGCAAGTGTGAAAAATCAGACCAGAGGGTGGGGCGGGGTAATAGGCAGTTATATAAGACAAAGCCCCAAATATCAGGACTGTCCTTATAAAATCGGGACATCTGGCCACACTGTAGATACAACACGCTTTTAGTAAAGGGAGATCCAAAGAACACATGGTCGATGGGCTGAGCATCCTGCCTCTGACCATTATTGCTATATTCCTTGCAGTGTAATAAACAGAATGAAGTTCTAGGCCTGGGCAACAGCTGCAGGGTCCAGATTTTTAGGAGCGCTGATGGAAACTCCCTTCTCCCAAGACTGTGATGCTTATGGACTATAAGGTTTGGGTGACCATGCCTAGAACCAAATCATCTGCTGGACAATCAGTTGCTTTGTGTTGAGCCCCTGTTGTCTGTCTATCATGCATTCAGATTCTCCACCCATTCACTGACAGAAATCTCTTGAATGCTAGGGGGTGGAAGAGAATAAAAGTGGGAAGGAGCGTTGCACAGTTATAAAGACGACAGAGCTGAGGAACATACATACCCCCGCATTGGAGAGGCAGAATTTTTTCTGTTTGTTTCCAGGAATGGGAAATTTCTGTATTTTTCCAGCAGCAAAGTGAAGCAGAGCTGGAAACTGTGTTACTCAGCAGAGCCAGCACGGATGGCAGTGCTGGATTATAGGTTAAGTGCCACGTAGATATATGCAGATAACTTAAATCTATGGTTCTCTCAAGAGTTTAGTATACAAAACAGTCACTTTCCACCTCTATCCATCGCAGCTATTAGCGAGACATTCCCCAGCCAGCACAAAACTGCAGGTCCTAGCTGACATGGTCAAGAGGGAGGCCAAGCTGCCTGTATATAAAGTGCATGTGGATGCTGAGTGACCAACATCATCCGTTTTGCTCAACAGGACCAGCTGAGGCATTGCAAAATCCAAAGCAGCCTAGCTCCTCCTACACATCTGTTTTGGAGGGGTCCTGAAAATGCCTCTCTCTAAAATAACAACTGCCCTAAAATTTGGATGCTGACCGCCCTGGGGAGCACCCAACTGACAACAGGCCTGATTCTTCTCTCATTTACACTAGAGTATTTCCAGTGATATATATATTTTTTGAGATCCTGACTCCTGATCCACACCCCGTGTGACTGAAAGGCAAATCAGGCCTAGCACATTTAGTCCCTGGTGAGAAGGACCATCCCATGTTGCTCTTCTGATTGCGAACATGGAGCTGTGCCCTCAGGCCTAGAGGGAGCCATGTGCAGTGCTCCTCTGCTATAGGGTCAGTCACAACAATTCAGGCCTTGTGAGGTATGTGTATGCCACAGGGAATGTAGCGCTCTCTCAGGACTGCATTACAGGAGTCACCTGTTACAATGAATGCACAGCTAACCATATCCAGCAGCTTAAACAGAGACCTGCTAGTCATTCCTGGCTCTCCCACGTTTATTAACCCAGACTGTGATGCTGAAGGCTACCACAATTCCTGACCTGGATCGTGCAACCACAGAATGGACAATTAGCTCACAGAGGGAACCTCAGAAGAAACCAAAAATGTTGCTGCTGACACATTATCTGCTTCAAATGTTCTGCCAAAAGCATGGAGAGATTTACAGTATCTTGCTGTTTCTTGCTTTTTAAAAACCACTATACATTTTTCTCCAGTCTTCTTCTATCTGGCCAAATCGTATCAATTAGCCATGGACAGTCTCAATACATTGCCTTTTCTCAGGCTTGAAATCCTTTTTCCAGCTTGGCACAGTGGGGCTCTGGTCCATGACTAGATCTCTTAGGCACTACAAATAATACAGAATCTTATTACGTATTGTTTGGGCAATAACCATTTCATAGCTTGGAGCCTGATCCTGTAGGGTGCCGAGAGTCCTTACATCCTGTCCAAGACAATGGGAGTTGATGGCACTCAGCAACTAGCCAGGTTGCGCCCTTTATCCTGTGGCAAAGGCAAGCATTAGGATTTTGAACACGGTTGACCTGGCCCATAACCACGGCACCAAACAGCTTTGGGAGACAGTGCGCTGCGTGTGCCACTTTGGTAGTCCAGAGACTTGTGTTATATTCCTAGATCTGCCACTGATTTGCGTTGAGACCTTGGATAAATCATTTATAATCCCATTTCCATTGGATTTGTGTGTGCTCGGTGGCTCTGAAAGTCAGGCGCCTGGTTTCTCAAGCTGGGTTCCCAAAATCAGTGGACACTTTTTTTTTTTTTTTTTCAAATGTTGATCGTAATCTCTCTGCTCTTCAGTTACCCCAATGCTAAAATGCAGGGGCGGGGGTGTTGTATTCATCTTTGTGAAGTGGTGTTGAGATGTGTGGATGAAAAAATGCTATTGTGGGCCTGACTCAGAGCCCGGAAAAGACCCCCAATGACTCTATGAGAGCGTGTCTATCCATCCACCTACCAATATGTCCTTCATCACCATAATATCTGGGCACCTATAATTAGGAAAGAGTTTTCAGAATGTTGATCCACATATTTAAGTCTTTTGTGTTACAGATTTCATACAAGCATGGTTGGCTCTGAAATATCTGCAGCTTAGGTGGTTGCCTAGGGAAACAAGATACTCGGGGCTGGAAAACGTTTAGCTACGGCTTATTGCAAGTGGCTGGGCCACACGATTTCCAGTTTGGCTCGGGCAATGAATTCTTTCCAGCTGGCCCTGTATACAGGAGCAGCAGTCTGCTATGCCAGTTCATAAATACAATGCAAACAACGCTGATGTGCAAGATGTTGTAGCAACCGCTGCCAGCTGGACAAATGGGATCTGATTCTCCTCTGATGTAATTCCATTAAGTTAATGTAAACCTGACATTGAGTTCAATGGGGTTACTCTTGACTAACGCTAGGGAACCAGGCCCCATGGTTCTTGTTATATGCAAATTCCCAGCAGCAAGACAGCCCGAGACTGGGTGTTCATTATACTACTAGCAAAGTGAAAGATTGGTAGGGAGGGACAAGTCCTAGCCCCACTGAAGTCTTTAGGAGACTTGCCATTCACCTCAGTGGGGCCAGGATCAGATGGTTATGGACACTAGCTATTGCTTGAGAGTGTGCTGTGGGACAGGTGGTGCGACAGGTGATTGCATTGGCTCTTTACCTCCAAAGCAAGTCTAGGTGTGAACACTGATACAGTTAAGAACACAACCAAAAATAAATGTCTTGGTCTCCTTTTAGTTTCCATTCATGCACACACCAGGGCTTGGGAAACGTACCTGACACTTACTAGTCCAAGGATTAGACCTACTAGTCAGGATGAAAGATACTCGTGCCCCTCAGGCCACACACACACCCCCAGCCACATCCCTTGTAATTTAAAGGAATAAAGCAGTAGTGCACTGTTTATCAAGCACTGAATTTAGTGTAGCATTACCAGTCTCTTTTCTGATTAATAACGTAATGTGCTGTCTCCCCCTTGGTTTTTGTTAGATCTTCCCTTTCTGACTTCACTCTATTTTTTCTTTCTATTTCTGCATTGTTCAAATCTGTTCTCTCTGTCTTGCCACGTATTCCCTAACTGTGTACGATGTCCCAGATCAAGACCCTCCGTACCACTGTAGAACTCAGAGCATCCCACATCTTTGAAAGTCAGGCCTTTTGCGCTAGTTGCCTAAAGCTGAATTTAGATGCCTAACTAGAAGCCCCCATATTTGAATATTTCTACCTAAATGACTTGCCTACATTTTGATTTGTAACCCCTCTCTGTCTTTGGGTTCTGTGATGGGGTGTGTACCCTGCACAGTCCCTGAATGGGCCTGAGAGGCCAGTTATGTTATCTGACTGCACCTGGAGTGGGAGCTAGGCTTAACGGACCATGAAGCCCAGCTGGGCAGAAGCAAGCTGGTTAATATAAAGAGAGGATATTTGTATCAGAAAGAGGCTTGGACACGGCCGTGAGAATATAAACATACTAAGTATTCAGGGATTATAGTTGTTGGTAGCTATAGGTTATTTAGTCAGGTCTGCTTCACCATTTAAAAACGGGCTGCAGGGAGAGAGTTTGCAGTCGCGCTCTAGGAATAGTGAGGAGGGAGCCCAGGGGCAAGGAATAAGCCCTGGGATCCTGGTCAGGCTAGGAGAAGGCTGGGAAGAAAAGCTGGCCTTCAGGGTGTTATATCCTTGGGGGCAGCTGGTTTAGGAAGAAATCACTTGAGGCCAGAGAGCAGACAGCTAACAAAACTACCATTTTATTTACAGACATAGAGTGGGCTATCCCCTAATAATCTAACTCAGTTTCCATAGGAACAAAAACCATGACAACCAAATACACAACACAGGGGAAGGGAACACCCTCGGGCAGCAGGCCCTGACAGGGGCGGGGTTGAAAAGGGAATTAAACCCTGAGGGTATGTCTACACTACCCACCGGATCGGTGGGTAGCGATTGATTTATCGGGGGTTGATATATCGCGTCTCATCTAGACACGATATATCGATCCCCGAATGCGCTCCCGTCGACTCCGGAACTCCACCGGGGCGAGCGGCGGTAGTGGAGTCGCTGGGGGGAGCCGCGGCTGTCGATCCCGCACTGTGAGGATGGGAGGTAAGTCGAAATAAGATACGTCGACTTCAGCTACGCTATTCCTGTAGTGTAGACCAGGCCTGAGGGACGCAAGCTGGGCTGCGGAAGAAGGCCCAGTCAGAGGGGCAAGGAGCAATAGAAGGGCCTGCAGGAAAGAACTGGGATGTCCCTAAAGCCGGGGTTCTCAACCTTTCCTTTCTGAGGCCCCCGCAACCTGCTATAAAAACTCCATGGCCCACCGGTGCCACAGTTACCGGTTTTCTGCATATAAAAGCCGGGGCTGGCGTTAGGGGGTAGCAAGCAGGGCCACTGCCCGTGGCCCCGTCCCACAGGGGGCGCTGTGAAGCTACGTTGCTCAGGCTTCTGCTTCAGCCCCAGGTGGCAGGGCTCAGGGCCCCGGGCTTCAGCCCTGTGCGGTGGAACTCCGGCTTTCTGCCCTGGGCCCCAGCGAGTCTAACGTTGGCCCTGCTTGGCGCCCCCCCCGAAACCTGCTCGCTGACCCCTCTTGGTGGGGGTGGGATCTTTGGTCACATCTGACAACCTGAGACTGTCCTAACGACTAGTGCCCTAAAGGGAGACTCCTAAAGCAGGCCAGGGAGAAGAGAGACTCCAGGGAAGAAGCCTGGAGGGTCCATGGCTTGGGAGGAGCCAGGCCGCAGGCAGAAGCTCAGGGGCAGAATGAGGAGAAGCCCAGGAGTGGATGGGTGAAGAGCATGCAGAGGGCTGGTGCCAGGGCTGCCCGGGGGGGGGCAGCAAGTGGGGCAATTTGCCCCAGGCCCTGGGCCCTGCAGGGGCCCCCACGAGAATATAGTATTGCAACTTTTTCTTATGAAAGGGGCCCCTGAAATTGCTTTGCCCCAGGCCCCCTGAATCCTCTGGGCGGCCCTGACTGGTGCTGGGAAGGGTCGAGTTTGGGTGTGGCTATAATTACCCCAGATGAGGTGGGCTAATATGTGACCTGTCATGGGAGGTGAGACCACTGGAGCAACTGTCGGCAAAGGGTGCCAGACCGAGACAGAGCCATTATACCATGCTACTCCTGGGGCCAGTAAATGCCTTCGCGCTTCTCATCTCTCAAGTGGAGCCTTGCCTACTCGACACGGATGGCATGAGGGTTCGTTGGCTCACACAGTGCTTTGTGAGTTGAAAAACACAATTATTTAGAAGTTGAAATGTGACTCTGCCCAGGTGACTGGGGCTCTCATTAAACTGTTGTAACGAGGAAATTTTGTCAATTAAAGTTGATATGATGGCACTTTCAAATCGAGGCCGTTTAAAACTTAAAAAGGTTAAAAGGTAGCTTCTTATCTCTGCCACTGAGACCCACGTCTCAAGTTTTATAGTCCATGCTGGGGTGCGGGGGGTGGTGGTGTTTATTTTAAAAGATTTCCCCTGCTGCTGTTGGCAAGACCCACGCAAACAAGGAAATTGGCTATACTGGGAAACAATGAAACGTACTATGAACAAGGTGTTGTAAATGCCTGGAGTAGGCAAATTGAAAAAGAGAGACCATCTTTTTCCTCCTCCCCCCATCTAATGCCTTTCTGTTTTAGTGAATTAGATGTTACTTGTAACTATGACAAGTACACAAAAATTAAAAACAGAAGATGGTTTCCCTTTCTATAGTATTAAGATGGTGACTTTATTATTATTATTGTCTTAAACTGTAAGTTCTTTGGGGCAGGGCCATCTTTTTGTTGTGTTTGTACAGAGCCTAGCACAGCAATGATCGGTGCTGCAGCGATATAAATATTATAAACAAGTTTCTGTAGTGGTCACAATGTGCAAGGCCCCTTCTGGGCAGAAATGAAAGCACTGGCAATCTAAAGGCAGACAAGCAGCGGGAGGGCTGGGCGACAGAGACATGATGATTAACCAGAAGGTTGGATTTGCTGGCTGTTGATTATTTATAGGCTTGGAAAGGTTAGATTTTTTTTTTAAATTGGCAAATGTTGATGAACATTGATTTCACTGTACACACAAACAGAACTATTTTCATTGATGATGGAAACTTAGAGCTAGGCACAAAAGTTCTCAGGCGGCATTTTTTTTCTTACCAGTCTGATTTAAGGATATTTACTTTGTATATTTTGACACATAATGTTGACAATTTGTGTGTTAATAGCTATAAAGCTTTAACTTTTTCAGTCTCCACACCTGTCATTAAATGTCTGATTTATGCCCCCCCCAATTTTGCACAACTGTGAACATTGAAATAGATATACATGCTTAAAAGTAAACATTGATATTTTGTGTTTGAAATAAATAAAAAAAATTAAAAATCAAATTCTCTCAAATCTAGTCATTTATGTTACAGCCTTAATACTGCTTAAAATGTATATTTGGTCTGGAGTCAGTATCCTCATGGGATTGCTGTGATTATAATTACTCCCTCAAGCGTTTTGCCTCTTAACCGATCAATAACCCTCCAGATCACAACAAAGGAGGATTTTAAATATCTCCCTCCCTCCCTCCCCCTTTGAGTCTGAAATTTGCAGTTACACAATATGCTTCGCTTTGGAACGGAGAGCTCCATTTCTAAATTGATCAATATTGGTGTTTGCTGCATGAAAACTAACAACAAAGCTGATGACACACACAGAAGCTGTCCTATTGATCTTATAACGTACAGAGAAAAGGTTATTTCAAACAGAAGAATTGATCTAATCTCCATGTGATGCTAAATTCCTGCCAGGTATGTTAGAGACTAGGTATCATCTAGGAAGCATAACTTTAGTACAACAGGGTTGGCTGGAAACATCCTGTTAATCCCTATTATGAGTTTGATCACTTAGTACCAGGATGCACAGACTTGAACTTTGCTTTTTGAGAGGGTTTAAAGACCTGTACACTGCCTGTCTGTCTATTTCAGGGTATGGCTACATTTGGAACTGGAAGTGTAGTTCCCTGCCTGAGGAGACATAGCTTGCTCGGAATGAGCATAGCTAGCCTGCTAAAAATTGATGGCAGCGCAAGTGATGGAAGGAGCTAGCCCCTCCCAAATACAATCCTGTCTGAAACTCTAGGTAGGTCCTCTGGACGGCTAGCCCATCTCACCGCCCACGCTGCTGTGGCTGCACGGCAGTTTCTAGCACACCGGGTGAGCAAATCTCCTCGAGCTGGGCAGCACACCTCCAGCTTGAAGTGTAGATGAACCCTTAGGTTTTTACATTGCTGCCCATCACCGTGGTATCTGAGCGCCTTCCATCTAAAATCAGTGGCAGTAGAGGACTTTCTGGAATCTCTGGCAGGCCTCACAACTCTGCTTGGGGGACACTTTTTAATTTTTTTTAGATTTGTATTGGTACCTCCTCTTGGTTTGGGTGAGGGGTAGACTGGGATATCCGTATTGTGCCTCCCCCTGTAATAGAAGTTTAGATTGACTTGAGCTGGTGGTATAATGCTTAAATACAGAACCATGTAAGTAATTGCATCTTTTAGCTGTGTAGACAGGATCCTGAATGACCAGGGAAGCATATCAGAATTGGGCCTGAGGTTTGGAACCACGGGTTTAACTCAGTCCGTCTTCCCTCTGAGGAAGATAAATACAGTATCATGCTGTGCAGATGCTCACTGTGTGGGGAATCTTTCAGCTGACTCATTAAAACCCAGTGTCATGTCTCCTCTGTGTGGACATGAAAGATCCCATGGCATGCTTTGTAGGAGGTGGGTATTGCTCTGGGGCCAGATTTACAAAGGTATTTAGGTGCTGATAGATGCTTAGTGGGATTTTAAAAAATGCCTGAAGTCAAACAGCCTCAAACAATTAGCTTCTTTTGGTGTCCATTTAGCAAGTTAGAGCATATGGAATAGTCCCTCTCTCCTTCTTGTATGCACCATCAGGGAAGGAAAGCAGCGATTAAACATGCCGTCTGGCAGCAGAGCATGTTGTAGACAGAAGCTAAAGGAAGTCAATCAATCATACTTAGGCATATGGATTATTCTTGTCACAGGTCCCAGAGTCACCCCAAATTTTCTGCTCTCGTCTGCTGAACCCCAGATTTCCCCATCTGCATTGTGCTTTTCAGCCTGGTCCCTGACTGGGGGTTCTGCTGAGCTGTTTCTACAAACTGATTTGGGAAGGTTATTACAAAATAAATCACTTCTACCTGGGAGTACTAGAAAGCAGAGCCCCTCCTTTGGTTCTGGGAAAGACCTTCTTTGTAGATTGAACGCAGAATTAAATATCAATATTATTTTATACTTCTGCATCTGGCAGAATTTAAGGATTTCCTCCTCTGCTGCCCCGCACACACTCTTGGCCTGCACAGAACACCTGCAGTTCCCACTGACTTCACTGGACGCTGTAGCTCAGCCAGGGCCGCCGAGAGCGGGTTTGGGCCCCCCAGCAAAGGTGGACCAGCTAAACAGGGCTGACAAAGCTTGGCCTGGGCCCCCTTCCGGACCGCCGAGCCCTGGTAATTTGTACCAGTTTCCCCCCACCTCTCGTCGGCCCTGAGCTCAGCTTCCTGTTTCCACTGACGTGAGGCCCAACCTAGCTCTGCATTGACTACTCTTTGAAGTCTCTGCACTGTGTGCCCGTGCCGTAACAAGGGCGAGGCGAGTGAGGCAATTGTCTTGGGTGTGCAAAGCTGAGGGGCGCAGAAAAAGATGACGTCAGTGTGTTTGTCTGCAGACACCACAACTGTCATTCGAATAATCGAGTTCTAGTATTCCCAGTGAGCACACGCTTATTATATATTAGGACTTCTCAGATCTGCTTAAGACCCACCAAACAGGGGGAGGGTGCAATTTTATATTCTTGCCTCGGGTGCAAAAATAGCTAGTTACGGCTCTGCTGTGTGCCAAGATGACCAAGGGTTTCCACAGACATCTGTACAGCTCGATGAATAGGACTTCACTGTTGCTACTGAGCCACTAGAGAGCAGTAGAGAGTAAACTTGTTTGTGCATAGGCAACATAAAAGCTACGGCCCTACTTAATTCATGATATGGCGGGAATTGTGGATACCGCAATATTTAGGCTTCCACCGCCATTTTGAAAGCGGGAGCCCCCGCTCTCAGCCCCAAATGGCCAACTGTGGAAAATCACAGAAAATTAATGATGGACTTTATTACCGAAAATAATAAGGTCCATTATTTCTTTCCTGCAATTTTGTTTTTCCATGGCTTGTCCATAACTTAGTTGCAATTTTTTGACAATCATCCCACAATTCAAGTAGGGTTTTAGTAATGGCTTTTTTGTTGTTAATTTCTTGATGATGATGTTATATTGCAGTAGCATCAAGATCAGGGCCCAACCTAGCTGGCACTGTACAAACACGTAGGAAGACCTGGTCCTGGAAATGAAGAGCTTACAGTATTGAGTATACATCCATGGTACGCCCACATCTTGACTACTGCGTACAGATGTGGTCTCCGTATCTCAGAAAAAAAATATACTGGCATTAGAAAAGCTTCAGAGAAGGGCAACTAAAATGATTAGGGGTTTGGAACAGGTCCCATATGAGGAGAGATTAAAGAGGCTAGGACTTTTCAGCTTGGAAAAGAGGAGACTAAGGGGGATATGATAGAGGTCTATAAAATCATGAGTGGGGTGGAGAAAGTGAATAAGGAAAAGTTATTTACTTGTTCCCATAATATAAGAACTAGGGGCCATGAAATGAAATTAATGGGTATCAGGTTTAAGACAAATAAAAGGAAGTTCTTCTTCACACAGCGCATAGTCAACCCGTGGAACTCCTTGCTTGAGGAGGTTGTGAAGGCTAGGACTATAACAGGGTTTAAAACAGAGCTAGATAAATTGATGGAGGTTAAGTCCATTAATGGCTATTAGCCAGGATGGGTAAGGAATGGTGTCCCTAGCCTCTGTTTGTCAGAGGGTGGAGATGGATGGCAGGAGAGAGATCACTTGATCATTACCTGTTAGATTCACTCCCTCTGGGACACCTGGCATTGGTCACTGTTGGTAGACAAGATACTGGGCTGGATGGACCTTTGGTTTGACCCAGTATGGGAATTCTTATGTTCTTATGAGCCCTAATCTTGCTAAGACCGATGCACATATAACCTGTATACATGAGCATTTCCACTGACTTCAGGAGGATGGGGCTCCAGAAATACATTTATTGGTCACACCTGCTTAACCTTTTAACCTCCTGGAGAAGACTGATTATGTTTGAGTCCAAATTCCATACAGAGGTCATGAATTTTTATTCACCTTTTAAGAAAATATACACAACTTCAGTTTGTTTTATAGCGAATAGAAGAAATAGATCCTAATCTGATGGTTGACTGTGGTGCATTTATCTCAGCAAATGTAATGGTCTGTTAAAGTTTTGGTAACCTTAACCGCAGGCTAGAGATGTAATGTTTAAAAACCACAGTTGTGCTCGTGTCAGTTGTGAAACACACTTTATTAGCATTCGAGTGGGGCAAAAGTTTTTGACTGGGCCAACAGCAAATGTAACTCAGGGACTTTACTCATATTCTAGCTTGTTGTGCAGTCGAATTCATGTTCCCAACATTAAGAAAACTGGGACTAAAGCTTCCCACACACCCTAAGGAGTCTACCCCATTGTAGCTATTCAGTGCCCGCATTTGCAGAGGGATTAATTTAGTGGCATAGGATCTGGTTTGTGGACTGAGTAGCAACTCTCCAACTGTGGGTTCAAATCCTGTGGGGTTCATTTCCATCATTCATTCTTCTGCAGTAGATAAACTGAGTTCACGATGCCACTCTACAATGCTTGTGTCCCCTATGCTCTGTGAGGCAGGTTATTACTGCCGGTCTCTGGAGGGATGAATGTGTGGGGTGGTGAGGGCTCCAGCTGGGGCTGGTTATGAGGGGTTTGGGTGAGGGAGGAGGTGTGTGGGGTCTGAGTGGCGCTTACTGTGACTCCGAGGAAGCCGCCTCTAGGTCCCTACAGCCTCTAGGTAGAGGCACAGCCAGGCGGCTCTGTGTGGTGTGCGCTGCCTTCGCTTCTGCAGGCACTGTCCCCAGAAGCTCCTATTGGTCACGATTCCTGGCCAATGGGAGCTGCAGAGCAAATACTCAGGGCAGGGGCAGCGGGTGGAGCCTCCCAGCTCCTGGCCGCCCTAGTGCCAAGGGGCCGCAGGGACCTGGCTGCTGCTTCTGGTAGCAGCACAGAGCCAGGGCAGGTAGGGAGCCTGCCTTAGCCCCAGGCCCCCGTTTTGCCATCAACCTGACTTTTAATGACCTAGTCGGCGCTGCCAACTGGAGCTGCCAGGGTCCCGGTTTGATCAGGTGTTCCAGTCGAAAACTGGACACCTGGCAACCCTGCCCTTGGCCTGTGCTAGAGGCCATGACAAACTGATTTGTTTCCTATTTGTGGCAGCATAGTGGTGACCTCCTTGGGCTGACTTGGAGTTCCTTGCTGGGACGCGGGCAGAGAAGCTGACCACAGCCATAGCCCTTAATAAGATATTGCCACATTATTTGCATTTTAATATAAAATTATCCATGAGACCGGTTATTCCTGCCTGAGCCGGGTCCTGAGATGCTGAAGGAGATGAGCGCTGTCCCTGTTTCTGCAAACCGAACTCTGATGCTACTCCACCTACTCAGCTAAAGTGACTTAGACTTCAGTAAGGAAGAGCCATAATTATTTGTAACACAACAAGAAGGTGACATGACGGAGCCCAGGGAGCCAAACAACAATTATGCTTTATTTGCCAAGATGTTAAACAATTAGATTATTCTTAATCAGACTGAACACAATGGTAATTTAATGAAGTCGTTACCTCAGCATTATTGGGCTCTGCGGGGGTAGCTCTGTATAGAGCAGGGGTCTCAAACTCAAATGACCACGAGGGCCACATGAGGGCTAGTTCATTGGCCTGAGGGCCACATCACTGACACACACCCCCTCGCTGCTCCCGGCCCTGCCCCCACTCCACCCCTTCCATTAGGCCCCGCCTCTTCCCACCCCTTCCCTGTCCCCGTTCCAACCCCTTTCCTGAAGTCCCCACCCCAACTCCACCCCCTCCCTTCCCCCAGAGGGTGTATGTGGGGTGTGGCGGGGGCTCAGGGCAGGGAGTTGGGGTGCAGAAGGGGTGTGGGATGCAGCAGGGGGCTCAGGGCATGGGGTTGGGGTGTGGGGTGCAGCAGGGGGCTCAGGGCAGGGGATTGGGGTGCAGAAAGGGTGTGGGATGCAGCAGGGGGCTTGACAGGGGATTGGGGTGCAGAAGGGGTGTGGGATGCAGCAGGGGGCTCAGGGCAGGGGGTTGGGGTGCAGGCAGGAGGCTCAGGGCAGGGGGTTTGGGTGCAGAAGGGGTGTGGGATGCAGCAGGGGGCTCAGGGCATAGGGTTGGGGTGTGGGATGCAGCAGGGGGCTCAGGGCAGGGGGTTGGGGTGCAGGCAGGAGGCTCAGGGCAGGGGATTTGGGTGCAGAAGGGGTGTGGGATGCAGCAGGGGGCTCAGGGCAGGGAGTTGGGGGTTGGAGTGCAGGAGGGCTTCAGGCTCCGGGGTGGTAGCGGCGCACACCGGGGCCAGGGCAGGCTGCCGGCCTCAGCCCCGCTCCACTCTGGGAAGTAGCTGGAACCATGTCCCTGCGGACCCTGTGGGAGGGGGGACGCAAGACTCCACGTGCTGCTTGCCGCACCTCCAGGTACCTCCCCCGAAGCTCCCATTGGCCGTGGTGCCCAATTCATGTCCAATGGGAGCTGTGGGGGGGCGGTTCCTGGAAGTCAGGGCAACACACAGATGGAGCCCTCTGCTTGCCCCCTCCCCCTCCCAGCCGCAGGGATGTGATGCCAGCTGCTTCAGGGAGCAGTGCGGGGCTCGGGGGTCGGGGGGGCAGTCCTGTGGCTGTAGTTTGCCCACCCCTGGCCTGGAGGTAGGCGGGAGGGGCCGGCGTGGGCCGCAGGAAATAGCCCCGCGGGCCGCGTGTTTGAGACCCCGGTATAGAGGATGGAAGGAAGCATAGGCAGATCAGGGGATGCTCAAGCATTGCAGCGCAAAGGCAGCTACCAAGGTTGTGAGGGTGTTGCCTGATTTGCATCTTAAAATAAAAGAAATCACATGATATTAATAGGCGTTGTCACTTTGGGCCTGTTGTAATCATCTTGTCTGACCTCCCTGTATAACACAGGCCAGAGACTTATCATCCAGTTACTCCTGTATCGAATCGAATTTGCTTGCCTTTGTGGCTTCCCTGGTGGATTAATCAAAACTGCTTATCTGTGCTCACCTGCAGTAAAATCCTGCCCTTGGCTGCCTTTGTCTCTGTCCTTGCCCTGCAGCAGCTGTCTGAAGAGGGAGGCCGGGTGGATTCTGTGGGTCACCTTTACCCTCAGGCTGCAATTCAGATGCTCGTGACTTAAATTAATGCAAGAAAAACCACATTCCTCACCTTGGCTCAGGAAGGTCTGGCGTGTCTAGGGTGCAACGTGGCAGCCGAGTGTCTCTGGCCATTCAGTCCTTGGCCGTTGTGCCGCTTGTGAAGCAGGAACTAGACTGGCCGCTAATTATCTTCACAGGCTCCTGAATTCAAACTGCTAGCAGCCAGTATCGGAAACGAAGAGGCAGAAATCTCCCAGGTACTGCCAGTTTCTCTAAATCACAGGACCCTTGAAGAGGACTAGGGCTCTTAAGTGCTACAGTAATATAGACCGTAATCCTACCCCAAACCACCCTAGGTCAGAAATGTCGTCCTGCTGCGGGGGTAGTCACAGGGACTCAAATAGAGATACATTTCCCCTAGCACTTGTACAATCAGTATCGGAGTGGCCTAGTGCGACTCATGCCAATATTCAGCCTTCTGTGTGGGCTGCATGTACTTTGGCAATGAGTGATCTGCTTTTGATAACTTTTTTTTTCCCCCTAAGCCTGAAAATCAAAGCTAAACTTGGAAGGTGGGGCTAATCCCCGGTTCCTGAGCTAAGCTGGGCAAACTCTGCTCAGTTCTGGCCAAATACATTTCTATATCACGGGAGATGTTGTGACTCAGTGACTGGATCACAGGACTGGAAGCCAGGAACACCTGTTTTCTAGTCCTCAGTCTGTTTCCCCATGTGTGATATAACAGGGTGAGTATCATCCCCTTTTTCCACATGGAAAAACAGGCACAGTGAGGCTAAATGACCGGCGCAAGGCTACCCAGTCAGAGTCAGAGGCAGTGCATCAGGGCCATGTGCAATCCTGCACCTTTCAGCTTCTCAGACAAAGCCCTAGGGTGTCTAGCAACTCTGTCAGTGCTAGAAAATAAAATTCCAAATCCCTGCAATGGAGTCTGGGCCAGACCAAGGCATTTCTGGTAGTTAGCAATGGAGCTGGTGTGTGGTGTCCCCTGCTCTCTTCACTAATCCTGTTACCCTGTGCTCCATCTTCATCTGGTTGTTTTTACCCACATGTTGTCTCCTGTCTTCTACTCAGCCCCTAAGCACTTTGGGAGCCCTCTTTTCACAGTGGTTCTCAAACTTTTCTACTGGTGACCCCTTTCACATAGCAAGCCTCTGAGTGCAACCCCCTCCAAATAAATTAAAAATACTTTTTTATATATTTAACACCATTATAAATTCTGGAGGCAGAGCGCAGTTTGGGGTGGAGGCTGACAGCTCGTGACCCCCCATGTAATAACCTTGTGACCCCCTGAGGGGTCCTGACCCCCAGTTTGAGAACCCCTGATCTAGCACAGTGGGGCCTGATTGGGTCCTCTAGGCTCTGCCCCAATAGAAAAGGGTGATAACTTTGCAGCCAAGCCTAAACCCCCGAGCTATTGGCATTTTATCTTTGTGCCGCCTACAAGGCTGGTAATCTTGGGCATCTGTTGCTAGTGGATGCCAAGTAGGACATGCAGATTTGCCTTGCGCACTCACCCACACGTACTCAAACATAGAGGTCAAGAAGCCTATGCAGAATAAACCCTCTGCGGTGACCTCTCTGCCCACCAGCTCACCTGGCATGAATTCCACTCAATTCCTGGCTTCCAGCCACTTCATTAATCCACTGGTGGCGTATTTTACAAATACGGCCTTTCAGAGTTCTGGATCTTTTCTTTCTGGCTGTGCTGTCTTCTGGCTCTCTCATTCCAGCCTATGGCAACCCATGCAAGGAGAATTCTGATGAGCTTCCGTATTCCGATCACTGAAAAATGTTTTGCCTGTCCATGACAATCTCTTTAAGCAAATCAATGTAATGGGATTTCAGAGCCTAACATATGGTGCTGGAGTAGAAGGCAGTAATGCCAGCAGTTGCACACTGGAGTGCAAAGCAGGGAGACCCAAACGCCAGCAGCTTTCCAGTGTTCCTTTGTCAGTTGTGGAGATTGTAAAACAAATGGCTGTGAGAATTACAGTTTGTTTGTTTTTACATTTGTACTGTTAATAAATAGAATATAATAAAAAAAGGGGAGAGTTTTGACTTTTAGCGGACCTCCCTGATCTACCGTATCTTTCTTAGGGATTTGTACTAGTGAGAAGTATTGTTTGTACTGTGAAAAGGCATCGCTATTTCAGGCTTTTTAAAATGACCAATAATTTAACATGTTCCCAGGGTGGGGAAGATCAGAAAAAAGTCTCTGATCAAGTTACAGCTCGAGGTGAGCAGCCTCTCCAAACAAATAGTATTTATCTGCTGTTAGAATTATTGCATATAAAAAAATGGAGGAAAATACATAGGACTGCTTGGAGCCTGGGAATATTTAAAGGGATAGATCAGGAATTTCCCTGGCTTCCATATAAATAAATCTCCTTTGTTAATATCTACAATGGGCTTAGATTTGTTTGTAGACTTGCCTGGCTGGGGGGAATGAGTTGTTTTTGTGTTTATCCATGAGGAAAATCTGATAATTATATACATCCACTAATGATGACCATAATTCTGGTAAGGGGTTGGGGAGTCCGTGTTGTGCCTGGGCTAGTACATTTCCATGCAGGTTTTTGCAAGGCTCGATTTAGAGATGAGAAATGGAAAACTGACCTCCCCTCCGATTGTTTTAATTAACGTGCGTAAGGATAAGTTATGACCGTGGAGCACTTAATAGTGTTTTCCTGCCACCTCACTTATATGTGCAGCAGAAGGCAGATCCAATCAACTGCAGAGCCCGCTGCTGCTGCCGCCAAACTCCATAAGGCTCAACTTTTCACAACAATTGTAATCCACGAGGACGACGGGGGTACAGTTGAGACCTGAAACACTCGTTGCTTGACAGCTAAGCTAACTCATGGTGACTCATCTTGTGGTACCAGGACAGGGATGTGAGATCCATTTCCTGAGAGGAGATGTGAGGCTTGTCTGTACTAAAAGTGCTTAACTCAACTGACTTTAAAACGGACCTAGTGAAACTGGTGCAGCGGCCCTTCAGTGTAGATGCACTGAAGCGTAGCTGGTACGGTAATTATACAATCTCTGATGTAATGGGGTAATGAGAACTGCAATTTCATGTGAGTTAAAGAGGAGTCTCTCGTAAACTGGTGTAATTCCATTGGAGCGATTCCCATTGACACCATCTGAGGATCTGGCCCAAGATATTTAGTTTTTCTTGCTGACAAGGCTTCCTTGCCGACGGTTACTTTATTTGTTCAGCGCCAAGCCAGCCTGGATCTGGATGATGCTGTTGCTAGGTAATAGCAGCAGTTCATGAGCAGAAAGCATGCTCATCATTAGTTTTTTCAAGGAGTTAAGTGTAGATGTCGTGACATCTATTAAAGTGATCAGAATCAATGTAAATATATGCACATCTGGCTATATAGCTATTCTATTTATTCCAGTTACGATGTTCTGCCATATGCAAAGAGCAATGTGCTTTCAGTTAGAACAGGGGTAGGCAAACTTTTTGGCCTGAGGGCCACATCTGGGTATGGAAATTGTATGGCGGGGCATGAATGCTCATGAAATTAGGGTTGGGGTGCAGGAGGGGGTGAGTGCTCTGGTTGGGGGTGTGGGCTCTGGGGTCAGAAATGAGTTCAGGATGTGGGAGGGGGGGCTCCAGGCAGGGGGCTAGGGTGCGGAGGTGGGTCAGGGCTCCTGCTGGAGGTGCAGGCTCTGGGGTAGGGCTGGGTATGAGGGATTTGGGGTGGAGGACGGTGCTGCAGGCTGACACAGAGGGTTTTGGAGGGTGGGAGGGGGATCAGGGTTTGGGCACGGTGGGGTGAGGGCTCTGGCTGGGGGTGCGGGCTCTGGGGTGGGGCCAGAAATGAGGGGTTTGGGGTGCAGAAGGGTGGTCTGGGCTGGGATCAAGGGGTTCAGAGGGCAGGAGGGGGATCGGGGCTGGGACAGGGGGTTGGGGGGCAGGAGGGGCTCAGGGGTGCAGGCTCTGAGCAGCGTTTACCTCAAGCCGCTCCCAGAAGCAGTGGCATGTCCCCCATCCGGCTCCTATTCAGAGTCACGTCCACAGGTGCAGCTCCCATTGGCAAGTCCCATACCCCGCTACCCAGCAGGAGCTCAAGGGCTGGATTAAATCGGCTGGCAGGCCGGATGTGGCCCTGGGCTGTAGTTTGCTCACCCCTGAGTTAGAATGACTCTTAAGGGAAGAAAATGAGAGAAGAAATCATGTATCTGTGAGAGAACATAGTATGGTCATCTCAGTAACATGCTGCATCAGCCCTGCCTTGCAAAATTACATTTCTAAAGTGTCTGTCTGTCAGCTGTCGAGGTACAGAAGAAGCAATTCATATAACAGATGCAGTGTGTGCAGTTATCTCTAGAACTGGGCTCAAGCCATAGATTTCTGAACTTTGAGGAATTTATGATTTAAATCCTAGAGTGTTTTGGGGTGTGGAAGCTTGGTATTGGCTCCTCCTTTAGAGATTGAGACAGTTACCTGGGGATAGATAAATGGGATGAAGATTTACGTGAGCAGAATAACTAGCAAATGTGAGCAACTGGACATAATGGAGCAGGCTCTTTCTACCCTACTGCCTTAAGCTATTCATCTCAAGCAGAGCACAGCCCCGACCTAATTACCAAGAGGACATTGACCAAAGAGAAAGGACAGACACAACCACTGGTTCTGGGTCTTGCTCCCATGGCCTGTGTTCAACTGGGCTTCATCAATGAAAGCTCAGTGAGTGCCCACTCCTGCTAAAAGAAATCAACAGGCATTGAGGGCTCCAGCGCCTTGTTTTAAAAGTCATAGGGCCAAATTCTGTGTCTGCCCCCAACTTGCTAGGGTGTAAACCAGGGCAGAATCGGTCCCATGGTGTATCTGAATCTCTGATACTTAATGTCCTGGCTGCAGATAGTGTGTAAGTGTGGGCTGCTGCAGATGTTTGTGTTACCTTTAAGTAACTGCCTGGAAAAAAAAATCAGTGACCTTTTCTACCCAGCAGTGGCATTTCCTTCTCCATTCAGTCAAGTGAGAGAATGGAGATGGAAGACCCAAAGAAAAGGACCTGCAAGTTTCACCTTCAACTTTTCCCCCAGCTGACAAGAGCAGAGGATCGGCTCATTGTGACAATGGGCTGCATTCTGCTTGGAGTTACACCAGCGCAAATCTAGAGTAACTCCATTGACTCTAGTGGAGTTACTCCAGATTTACACCAGGGTCATTGAGGTTGGAATTGAGCCAAGCAGCAGTGGCTCAGGCTCAGCTTGGCAGCCAATCATTTGTTTGCTGCCGTGCCAATTCTGTCCCTCAAACAGGCAGAAAAACAACCTGGCTAGTATTTCTAAAAACCAAATCCAGCATCCAGCTCCTAGGAGCCAGGTGTGCGCGTCACTGTCTGGAACATACATGCCTGTTCTTCTGCAGTGCGCAGCAAATAGAGGTTTCTTAACCTAGGATGGGGTGGCTTAGCCTCAGCTTTGCAATACCTTGGTTCACCTGGAATTCCAGGTTCAAATCCTGGCTGGCTCAGCTCAGCCTCTCATTCCTCCAAGCAGGATGAAATGTGAACAATGCAATTCATTGTGGTGTGGGTCTGTTGGATGAGACTGTAAAACCCCGAGGTCCAATCTGCTCTTCATGGACACTAAAGAGCCTCCGTCACTTCTGTAAGAGCAGCTGTTTCCTAGACTCCTGAGTCAAAAATTCTTTTCTTGCCCCTGGTGTGCTGTGTACTGACTTAGCTCCTGCCCTCCTCCCCAGAGAAGGCTGCATCTGTGTACGTGGCTTGTGATGTGCTGAGGGATCCTGCAGTGTAAAATAGGATCGGTTAGAGCAGGGAGCTGTGGTGAAAGTCATTGCTCCTGGAAGCCAAGCAAACAGCTCAATACGCTGTGTTTCACAGAGCACCTGGCTTACCAGGGCAGCATTTGGGCTGGATGTATTGACACAGTGAAACTATTCACGTCTCTGGAAATGCAGGCAGGCTTGGGGGGCAGCTCACCTAACTTCTACTGCTAGAAGGATGTGCTGTCACTGTGCACCACTGCTGTCAACTGGAAGGGCTGAGGTTGCTTGGAGGGGACTGGCAACAGACTATTGAATAAGCATTTAGACCAGCTGATTCAGTCTCTGTCTTGGGGAGAACTGTCCTTTATAGTAGTACTTCGTACAGTGCTTACGCTGTTCCTGTGATTGGAGGATCTTGAAGCATTTTACAAATATTAACAGCCTCAAAGCATCCCTGGGGAGGTAGGTAAGTATTAGCGCCCTGTAAGAGATGGGGAAACTGAGGCACAGACGGACAGTGACTTGCCCAAGTTCACACAGCAAGCTAGCAGCCAAGCTGGGGAAAGAATCCTGGAGTCCTGCCTCCCACTGCTGTGCTTTAACCAGTAGATGATACTGGTTCTTCCCTTGAGGCACTTGAATGTGCTGGAGAATCCCGCTCAGCTGCTTACAAAACATGATCAAAGTCGATCTGCCTGTAAAAATATAGAAGCCCGGCCCTCCGCGTCCCATATAACCACTGAAATATAGCAGCTTTCCATCCCCCAAGGATACCACACATGCTCTATGAATCCCATTGCTAAATGCGTAGTAGACGCAATCAGCCTGTGACTATTTTTATTTGGAACTGGGGGTGGACGGGAAGCAATAGTAATATCTCAGGGGATCAGCAGTGCTGGGCATTAATAACCGGAAGGATCAGTATTTCCTGGGGAAGGTTTAGGATTAAAATCTTTCCAAATGTTTTCTGTGCACTATGATTTGATATGCTCCATGGTTTTACAGCTACTGCACGCCCCCTCCCCCGGGCTGGCAGTCACATTCCAATGCAATGCAGAGCCGCATGGAGTTCATAGAATCATAGAATCATAGATCAGAAGGGACCAATATGATCATCTAGTCTGACCTCCTGCAAGATGCAGGCCACATAAGCCGATCTCCCACTCCATTGGCCACAGCCAATCTACCCTGGAGGAAAATTCCTTCCGACCCCAAATATGGCGCAAGACTCTCCAGCCATACCCTCTGGAAAAAGGTTAAGAATAACATATCATTGACCCATTGTACTATTTACCAGAGTGGCACTTAATTAACCTATTGACTAAGCCCGGTATCCTATCATACCATCTCCTCCATAAACTTATCTAGCTTAGTCTTAAAGTCATGGAGGTCCTTCGCCCCACTATTTGGCTGTTCCAGTATTGCACTCCTGATAGATATAAAACTTCGTCTAATTTCTAAACTAAATTTACTAACAGACAATTTATATCCATTATACCTCGTGACCACAATAGCACAGAGCTGAAATAATTCCTCTCCTTCCTGGTATTTATCCCTCTGATATATTTAAAGAGTGTAATCATATCTCCTCTTATCCTTCTTTTGGTTAAGGAAAACAAACCGAGCTCCTCAAGTCTCCTTTCATATGACAGGCCTTCCATTCCTCGGACCATTCTAGTGGCCCTTCTTTGTACCTGTTCCAGTTTGAATTCATCCTTCTTAAACATGGGAGACCAAAACTGCACACAATACTCCAAATGAGGTCTCACCAGCACTTATATAACGGGACTAGCACTTCCTTATCCCTACTAGAAATACCTGCCTAATGCATCCCAATACCGCATTTGCTTTCTTACATCACATTGCCTGCTCATGGTCATCCTACGATCAACCAGGACTCCTAGGTCCTTCTCCTCCTCCGTTACTTGCAACTGGTGCGTCCCTAGCTTATAACTAAAATTCTTGTTAGTCATCCCTAAATGCATAACCTTACACTTCTCACTATTGAATTTCATCCTGTTACTAATACTCCAGCTTACAAGGTCATCCAAATCTCCCTGGAGGATATCCCGATCCTTTTCCGAATTGGCAATACCTCCCAACTTGGTGTCGTCCGCAAACTTTATCAGCCCACTCCTACTCTTGGTTCCCAGGTCAGCAATAAATAGATTGAATAAAATTGGACCCAAAACCGAACCTTGAGGAACTCCACTAGTGACCCTCCAACCTGACAGTTCCCCTTCAATACTACCCTCTGCAGTCTCCCTTTAACCAGCTCCTTATCCACCTCTGGATTTTCATTTCAATCCCCATCCTTTCCAATTTAACCAGTAATTCCTCATGCATCAAACGCCTTACTGAAATCTAGATATATTAGATCCACCATTTCCCTTGTCTAAAAATCTGTTACTTTCTCAAAGAAGGAGATCAGGTTGGTTTGGCACGATCTACCAATCCATGCTGTAAACTATCCCAGAACCACTCTCTCTTTTAAAATTTTTCCATGACTTTGCATACTACAGATGTTAAACTAACAGGCCTGTAGTTACCCCTTCTTGAATATAGGAACTACATTAGCTAATCTCCAGTCCAACGGTACAATCCCGAATTTAGAGATTTATTAAAAATCATATATCACTCGCCAATTCCTTAATATTCTAGGATGAAGATTATACGGGCCCCCCGATTTACTTACGGTAAGCTGTTAAAGTTTGGCTTTAACCACCGATACCATAATGTATAACCCCATATACACATTCCCATCGGTCCCTGTATCAGTAATACTTAGCCCTTCATTAGCCTCATTGAAGACCGAGGCAAAATATTCGTTCAGATATTGTGCCATTCCAAGATTATCCCTAATCTCACTCCGTTCAAAGTTTTAAGCGTCCCACTTCTTCTTTCTTGGTTTTCTTCCTATTTATATGGCTAAAAACCTTTTGCTATTGGTTTTAATCCCCTAAGTCCATCTCCATTGCCTTTCTCACTGCTTCCCTACACCTCTGACCTCAATAAGGTAGGTTTCTTTGCTGATCCCTCCCATTTTCCAGTCCTTGTTTTTCTTAATGACCCTCTGAGACGCTTGCTCATCCAGCTCGGTCTAAAACTGCTACCTACGAGCCGTTTCCTTTCTTGGGATACATGCCTCTGACATCTCCTGCAACTTCAACCTGAAGTAACCCCAGGCGTCATCTGCCCTTAGATCCCTAAATATGTTAGGCCAGTCTACTTCCTAACTAGTCGCCTTAGTTTAGTAAAGTTAGCCCTTTGAAATCATAAACCCTAGTCTCAGATGCACTATTGATTATCCTCTCATTTATTTTGAAACGAATTAGCTCATGATCACTCGAGCCAAGGTTGTCTATTTCCTCAACAAGGTCCTCGTTGCTCACCAAAACCAGATCTAAAATGGCATCCCCTCGTTCAGCAATCACTTGATGAAGGAACTCATCAGCTATCACGTCTAGGAAAAGCTGAGCCCTATTATTGTTACTAGCATTTGTTTCCCAATCTATATCCGGGAAGTTAAAATCCCCCATGATCAAGCAGTTCCTATTAGTGTTTACCTCCTTAAAAACATTAAAGAGCTCTCTATCCGTCTCTAGGGTAGATCCAATCACTATCCCGGGTGAAGCTCTAGTAGTTTTTCCCCAATGTGACCATTGCCCAGACAGACTATCCAGTGCATAGCTAGTTATTTCATTACATTTCACCTCATTATTGATATACAATGCTACTCCCCCCCCTTTACCTTTGCATCGGTCTTTCCTAAACAGCACATACCCTTCCATACCTGTACTCCAGTCATGGCTACCGTTCCACCATGTTTGACCAAGAGCTCCAGGTCCTCCATTTTATTACCTAAGCTTCTTGCATTGGTGAACAAACATCCTAATTTTTGCTGTTGGGCTCCTCTCACTCTTTTCACCCAACTCGGTAGGGACACAGTACTACCAGCATGACCTGTAGATCTAGTATCCGTCCCCCGCCTCTGCCTTACACCGGCCTGCCCCCTCTGGCTATATCTGTTGTTATCTTGTTGTTCTCTCCCAATGTATAAATTTGACCTCTCCCTCAGTGTCTAGTTTAAAGCTCTTTTAATCAGGTGAGCCAGCCTCCCTCCTAGAAGTCTACTTCCTTCCCTACTTAGGTGGAGCCCATCCCGTGAGAACAGTTGTCTGTCCCCAAAAGCCTCCCAGTGCCCATACATCCCAAAGCCCTCCTTGTAACACCACTCCCTCAGCCAACTGTTAATCGTCACTATCTTCTCACCCCACAGGTAGGATCCCACTGAAGATCACCTGAGCCTCCCAACCTGGCATAGTCTCCTTGATCCTGTCTAGCGAGAATCTAGCAGTATCATTTGAAGGATGATCAAAGGATTCTTACCTGCTCCTCTTAGGATCCTTTTCAACCTCAGGTCCACATCCCGTATTTTACAGCACACCCTTCTGTTTTCCGGATCGGCCCTGGTCACAGGCCTATCCACCCTTCTCAGTATGGAATCCCCAATCACGTAGACCTGCCTTTGCCTGGGGACAGTGCGGTCTGCTAACCTATCCCCTGTCCTTCCATTCCTATCGGCCATCCTGTAACCTCCCTGGGCCCAAACTTGGTGCTGTCTCCATAGACTCCTCCCCTCTTTCTATGGGACTGGTTTCCTTGGCCTCCCACCATCAGCTACCCCTGCTGTACCCCTTCCTCATTCTCCAAACCTTCATACCTGTTCCTTAGCTCTATTTCCCCCTCACTGGCTCTCCTTTTCCTCTGCCTGCTTCTTACGGTCACATGCTTCCACTGCCCATCTTCCTTGTCTGGTGGTCCCCCCTCGTTGGCCTTAGCCCCTGCTTCCCCCTTTGCCTCTGTCTGTTACTGCTTGCCATTGCTCCATCAGCTGCTCGAACCCCCTTCTATTCTCTATCAGGGTTTCTACCTGCAGCTCTAGGCCCTGGATCTTTTCCTCCAGCAGCTCTATTAGGCGGCACTTCATGCATACATAGTACTGCTCTGGGTCCCCCGCTAGGACCAGGTACATACCGCAGCTGCTGCATGCTCTCATCCTCGGGGTGTCCTCCAGGGCTTGGCTCATGCTGTCCCGGCCTCGCTTGGTGCTTGTACCCCACTTCGGGACTGTGCTCTCTCCCTGGCATCGGTGGGGAGAGCAGGAGAACTGAGCTGAGGATTGCAGACCTGGGAGGGCAGTTTGGCTCTGAGTGCTGGATCCTGCTCTCCTGGATATAGACGTGCATCGAGGGGTATCTTGGAGATGCAGCATGTGTGTGCAGGCAGAGTAGCTGGGTGTACAAACTACGCAGCGTGTTATGCCTGTGTGTGGAAGGGCAGTTTGAGCGCCTGGGGTGGGGGGAAAGGTGATGCTGTGCAGGGGTTGAAACCGGACTAAGAGCCAAGATTTCTGGGTTCTATTCCTAGCTCTTCCCCTGTTTTATGGTGCGATTCTGGGCAACTCGCTGCACCTCTCCATGCCTGTTTCCCATCTATAAAGTACTTTGCACTCTCCTAGGAGCTTCCATGTGAGGCGCTCCACGTGGAACATTAACTAGGCCTCCCGACGCCCCTCTGAAGCATTATCCCCATTTTATGGTGGGTGGGGGGAGGACGCAGAGACACAGAGTGGTTAAGCGACTTGCTTTCTGGCCACCAGTTCCGGGTTCTAGCCATCAGTGCTCCACCGCGGCCCATGTGCTGGTTATCTCTCCCCTCGGGGTGTGGCTACATGGGAGTGAAGGTGTCGTTTCCAGCTCGTGTAGACATGCATGCACTGGCTCTAATCGAGCTAAAAATAGGATAGCTGTGGTGGTGCAGGCTAGCCCCCCGAGTGCGATCCTGTCCAAGGCTGTAGGTATGTACTTGGGCGGTTAGCCTGTCCCACTGGCCACCCTGCTGTGACTACACTGCGGTCTTTAGTGTGTGAGCTCAGTCAGAGCCAGCTAGTGCATGTATGTCTCCCCCAAGCTGGAAAATACAGCTCCAGTATAGACATACCCCTGGTTACTGCAGCCACCTCCTGTCTGATCTCCTGGTCCATCAGTTGTCCGACCGCACCAGCTCCATTGGCCTCGACTCTGTCAAATTTAAACTTTGCCCTCGAGTCCCTGCACTGCCGGGCTCTGGCTGACACCTGGGATCTCATTTATTAGGCTCCCCACTGCCCTCCCTCCTCGCCCCCCATCCCCAGTGCCAGTCTTGCTACCCACTCCATTCTTTGTGCCTCCTTCCAGGATGCCCCCCATCCATGGAGTGACCTTCCTATCCTAGTGCGTCAGCCCTAATCACCTTCCCGTTCAAATCCCTCCTCAGGATTCATTGCCTCTGCAGGGTCCACCAGCGCCAAAGTACCTCAGTCGAGTCCCATCATCTCTTCACCCCAGCACTGTCTTAGAGAGGACTGGTGGCAAACAGCTAGGATCTTCAAAAATAGGGGCCTTATTTAGGCCTGATTTTTCACTCTGGATCAGAGCTGTATCGATTTGCACCAGCAGAGATTCTAGCCCAACAATACTTCCTTTCTCCCGCCTGCCTCTTTGCCAGTCTACGTTCATTTAAACTGTAAGCTCTTCAGGGCAGGGACTGTCTCTTACGACGTGTTATTACAACAGGGCTCTCTGGGCTTGGTTGAGGCCTCTAACTGCTCCTGTACTACAAATACATAATTTAATGATTCGAGCCACTTTCTAGGGCAGTCTGTTTCCATTGTCCAAGCTGACTTAAATGCAAAAGCAAATAAAACAGGGTCAATGGTGACAAGTAAATGCAGGTGTTAAACCTTCTTTCCATTGTAGTGATCTCCGGTTTTATTGCACGCTAGTAAATAGAAATGTTTTTTAAGCAAAATTATTAGGGCTCATGGCTGACACTCATTTATGAGATGCTGTGTAATACTGTAATTGCATTCTAATTTGTAATAGCTATAAATTAATAATAAGGAAGCCATTCAGGGCATGGGCTGGGCCTAAGTTCACCTCTTTATTTTTAAATGCGAGAGTAAAGTAAATTGATATTGAAGCTGAGTAGGGGTGTAGGGGGGGGAAGCAAACGCAGTCAATAAGCCTATAAAAGTCTCAGCCAATTGCCACTGAGCTTTCAGCATGTTACGCTGACCCTGTATGAACTTAAGTGGGGTAAGTCACCAGCTCGGATTGAAAGCCTGTGAGCAAAGCCGGATCCTGGCAGAGAAACAGAGCAACGTTTCTGACGGTGAGATTCTTCTTGACTCTGTCAATGGCTTCTTGGTGTAAGCGATGCGGGCAACAGGTGCTCAGGAACTTGCCCTTCACTGTTGTCCGAATAACGGAAGGAGAAATGAGATCCTACTACGATTTCCTAAAGAAGTGCGTTAAACTTGAGTGCATGGCCAGGAAAGGTATGTACCATTTCTCTGAAAGAGAGATCGCCCTTGCTTGCTTGTGTCCAGGTTAAATTATTATCAGATTTGCAAAGAAATCTCCAGTATCCTTGAAAGGGCTCTTTAATCTTCTCCTAATGCTAGGAGCCAGTTGTCAATAATTAAGAGAACAGGCCGGATTCTGATTTTATTATACCTGGCCTGACTTCAACAGCAGATTTTATAAGAATGTAACAGATTGTATAACCTGCAAATACTGGGTCAGGTGACAAAGTATTTGAAATCCAGATAAATAGATATTTGACATCCTGCATAATGTAAATAGGATAAAAAAATGAATATTGGGGACTCCGTGTGAATGGCCTGTGTGTGCAAAACTCTCATTGAAATCAGCTGGAGGTTTGTTTTGTGAGTGAAGGGGCTGCAAGACTGGGCCTTAAATTCGAATCTGGCCCTCTTCTTTCCTTCTCCAGCTGTGATGCTTTTGACTCCAATGGGCTTATGCCAGAAATGAATCTAGCCCAAACTGTCCTCACTCCCATGTTCTGTATGATTCAGGCTTGTGTGGCTTAGGGATAGCATTTCACTCTCCCTCAGTGTGGGTTGCTAGGAAAAGAATGTACATTTAAGGTACAAGGCCAAGTAATTTATTTCAGTCTATATATGCAGGCCGACTGTGTATTGGTACAAGGGCAGAACTTAAGCTAGTTCCAAGATGCTTTTGGGTAGGATCAAATGGCAAAAAAGGAAATGGGCTGTTGGCTTTGTAATATCAGGGTCTGATTATTAGAAATGCTGAATTCTCACAGCTCGCTCTGAAGTCAAGAGGAGTTTCAAGTGCTCATTACCTTTTGATTTTTTTTCTTCTTAAAGGAAACATGACGGACATCCTTATTTAGTGTGTCTTATTAGTAATTACTGGAGCCCAAGAGTTAAATTTTGGTGTGGTTGCTTAGCTGGGAATCTGATTTTTCAAAAGACTTGGCACTGTTCTGAGCACCACTCCAGCCTTTTCCAATGTCCTTGTTATTTTCTGCAGAATTTGAGTTTTCATGTTTTAAAAAAAATTCTTGCCCTTTCAGTAGTGAAATGCCTATGGTGTGTTAACTCTGAAGCAGAATGATGCTAATTTAAATGTCAATATTGTTAGCTGTCTAATGGCTGATCATTGTGGCAGAACATTCCGATCCATAGAGATTGTGGGAAGAGCCTGATAAGAGAGGAAAAAATGTAAAGAAAAGATTAACCCACCAGCGCTCTTCATGTTGCTTTTCTCATTTTGTTAATGCAAATGTTGACCATTCTAAGCCCCTGGTTATTCTCCCAGTTTATTTTTCATAAAAATACCCATCAGCCACCATGTGCTGGAAGCAGATATCAAAAGAGTACATATGGTGGTTCTTATTTTAAGTTAGTGTATCTGATTTAATCCAGTTAGTTAGTGTATTAGGTGACAACCAAACAACCTGGTTTCAAATGCCTCCAAAATTTGAGGTTTGGGTCTAGATCCCAATGGGTTGTTCAACTTTGGCCTTCTCCTCCAGTTCCACACTTAAAAGAATCTCAGACCCAGAGGCAGCTCCAGGCCTCAGCACGCCAAGTGCATGCTTGGGGCGGCAAGCTGCAGGGGGCGCTCTGCTGGTGCCGTGAGGGCGGCAGGCAGGCTGCCTTCGGTGGCATGCCTGCGGAGGGTCCGCTGGTCCCGCGGCTTCGGAGGACCTCCCGCAGGCCGAAGCCACGGGACCAGTGGACCCTCCGCAGGCAAGCCGCCGAAAGCAGCCTGCCTGCCGTGCTTGGGGCGGCAAAACGCCTAGAGCCGCCCCTGTTCAGACCCAAATGTGGTGGCTTCAGATCCTCTCCAAACAATGGCATGGAGGGGTTAGATGGAAAGGAAGGAGAAACAGCCTCACCTACCTACCTTCTCGGCTCTCTGAGCTAAGAGGTGAAAACGTTATCTAAAAGTTGTATCTATTTATTTGTTAATATTATGGTGGTGCCCAGAGGCCCAATCAGGACTGGGGCCCTCTTGTGCTGGGCACTGTGACTTGGAAACTACAGTCTCAAAGACGATAGTGAGAAGATCTGTAGGGAGCAGAGCTTCTCTCCTATATTCTATCAGGGCAGCTGAGAGCCACAGGGGTGTCTTCCTGGAGTGCAGTTATCCAGAGCATTCTCGGTTAAGGCCTCCCCTGCTTTGGAACTTGTTCCCTGTGAAATAGCCTGACAGAACCTAGTTACAATTGCTACAGGGGTATAGAAGTCACAGATTTTAACAATGTAATCTGTAGTTATAATGCACTTTATCAGATAATAAAAGTGCTTTACAGGTGTTAATTATTTGAGCTGCATAACACTCGTAAGCTGGGTAAGCATCCTTGTTCCCATTTTACAGATGGAAAAACTGAGGCAGAGAGCTCAGATAACTTGCCCAAGGTGATGTAGACTCCTAGTGGCAGTGCTGGGAGTAGAAACCAGGGACGGAATCCTGGGCACATTGAAGTCAGTGACAAAACTCCCACTGACTTCAGTGAAGTGAGGGTTTCATCCCAGCAGTCCTGATTCCCAGCACTGTGCTCTAACCACGAGGAAACATTGCCACACTGCAATATTGCAATCTGAAATCTGGGTATGTGGTGCGTTTGTGTGAAGGACGTCCTTTCTTGCCACTTGCTTAACTCTGTTCTTTGGGCAAGTCGCTAAAACTTGCTATGCCTCCGTTTCCCCCTTTGTAAAATGGGACTAATGCTTTCCTGTCTCACCAGAGGTCTGTACAAATGTCAATAAGCATCATAATACAGTGCTTTGAGAGCATGAGATGCATAGGTGCTGGAACAGGGGGTGCTGCTGCACCCTCTGGCTTGAAGTGGTTTCCATCACATACAGGGTTTACAGTTTGATTCAATGGCTCTTAGCACCCCCATTATACAGATTGTTCCAGCACCCCTGATGCGATGAAAGGCACAAAATAGCTGAAAGCGCTGGTAGCTGCATCCTGCATCTAAACATGCTAATGAACTCTACCAGCTCCTCTCAAATTCTGTGTTGCCAACCCCAGCCGTTCAAAAATCACGACTCAGGTCCTGAAATAACATGAAATAGGCTTAAAAATCCTGAGACTTAAAAAAAAAAAATAGATTTGGGGTTCTTTTAATTTGTTTCCTGGTTTTTGAGTCTTTAGGGTTCACATTTTCAGGTTTTTCTCCACAAAACGTGAAAGAGAAACTTTTTTTTTCATTTTTAAATGAAAGTTGAGATTCTCCTGTAGTTGCCTGAGTCCAGCAGCTGGGTATTTAAAGAAATACACCAAATATTGCAAGACTCACAATATCACAGGCGCTGGTAACGCCACACTTCACAGCTGGCATGCAAACTTGGGAAACTTGTTGCATTTGAAATTATACTGCATGCAATCAGGAGATGGAGAATATTGTGTTTGAAACAGTTATAGATCAAAAGCAGATCATCCACTTGCAGCTGCTCTCTGCAGTGAAACTGGGTCTGTTCAAGGCCCCTTCTTCCACAGGACTGTAATGGACATTGCTCTCGAAGATTAGAAATTGAAAAGCCAGCATATTGTGTCTCTGCTTCCATTTATCATTCCCATTATTATTTGGCTGCGTCAGTTTTGGGTTCCGGGCCTGCCATATGTGCTGTATTGTTTTGGCTGAGCTTCCTATAACACTGGCATTTCCATTTGTGCTCTGTAGGGCTGGACCCTGCAAGCCCACTTTGCAGCATGGCAAAGATGGTCATTTATTTGTAGAGACCAATTGGAGTTGCAGAGGCATTGTGTTCGTCATTAGAGTTATTCAAAGTTCCTTAATTAATCACCATGTCTTCACACTTAGGATTATCCTCTGATCTCCTTATAGCTCCTGGACTTGCACTGGTGCTGTCCCTCTCGGCTATTTTTCTTCCCTGTAAGTAAAGGAAGATGCTTTAAGAGTTTTACCATGGTTAAAGTTCCCAGGGGAACACGTTCCATGCCTGGGTTGTGCTCAGAGAAATGACCTGGCATAGCATTATGGCTAGAAACCCCCCCAAAAAATCAAATCGAAAAAGACATGTGTTATGTTAAGTTTACTCAACCCAGGCCAGTTTGCATTAACCACTTCAATTCCATCTGCTATGGGACACAAACAGCATATCCACTGCTACCTCGTGTACTGGGCACTCCCTCTGCACTTCTGAAGATCAGCATGGACCATTGCACTGAAGCTGCAGTGAGGGCTTGACACCAAGCAGCTGTTTAGGAGACTCTTTGGGTCAAGTTGTCTTTAGCTGCATGTTTCAGAGTTTAGCAGGTTGGCCAAAGACACATCACAGTAGCAACAACACTCTGCATTGAATGTTATGACCCCTTCCGAAGGAGGCTGGGAAACTGGAAAGATAGCAAACAATGAAGTAATGATCGGGCCTGAGTTCTGTTCCTAGCTCGGAGACATTCACTCTGACCTTGAGTGAGTCATTTGACTTTTCTTGTGCCTCAGTGTCTCCATCTGAAAAATGGGGCTAATGTAACTTACCCACCTTCATAAATCTTCTGATGCGAAGTGGTAAGTGACTAGCATCATACTGCAATGCTGATAAGTCGAACATCATCATTATTTTGTTATTGATGTATTTGATTGCAGTCGCACTTTGGATCCCTGGTCCACAGCTAAGGCTCCTTTGTGCAAGTGTTGCACAAACACAGCACAAAAAGATGATCCTGACCCCCAAAGAATGTACAGCTCCTGCCACCCTGGCCTATTATTCTTTTGCTGGCACTGCTTCCCCCAGCAAAGATTTATCTGGAAGAGCAGCTGTTACTTGCTCCCTCCTGCCCCCAGATCTGCTACACAGAGTTCAGTGGCAATAAAGGGTCATGAATCTACATGCCATTAGCATCCCTAAAGAGCTGGTCTGCCTTCAGGTAAGGTTGTTGTTTCTGCAGAGATGGGGATTGGGTGAGGGGAATGCACCACAGAGGAGCTGGAGGGGATATTCGGTAAAGAAACAGGTCATGTAGAGACAGCATAATGCCCAAGGAATGAGCTGATGGGAGAAGTAAAGGACAGGCCAAGAGATTTCAAAACACACTAAGTTTCACTCTCAGAAGCCTCTACTTCCATGGTGATGTGATCAGGACAGAGTGCAGGCGTGGGCATCTGTAACTCATGAGTTCTACACCTGCCTGCATTCCTCAGTTGCCTGCAGTCTTACTTTGTGCCTCAGTTTCTCTATCTGTAAAGTGGGAATCAGGCTTGCCTAGCACCCAGGACTAATTAGTTAATGCTCAGTTAGCACTTTGAGAATGTTAAGTGCCGTTGTTGTGTGCAGGTCGACTTAAACATGGTATGCTAGGGCATGACTGTAATAACTTAAATACTGTACTAAGAGCATTATAAGCAGGAGGGTTTTGGACCATGATTGCAGAACCTCTTGTAGCTTTTGTATTTATTCTGTTTGTTGTGCATAGAGGCTCCAGTCATGGGCCAAGACCCCCAGGGTGGTAGGTGCTGTACAAACAGAACAAAAAGACAATCCCTGCTCAAAGAGTGCAAGTGTTGGAATGCAGTACCCTACGCTATTGGCCTGATTTGCAGAGGGGGTGAGCAAGCCTAGAGCCCACTGAAGTCAATAAGATGGCAGGTGGTTGGGTGTTGCGTGTGGGTTTGCTAACTATATCTTGGTCCTAGCGGGACAACTGTGGGTGACCTGGGTGGGAACCGGAAGTCCTGTGTCTGAACCACTGCTGGTCTCCTCTTGCTCCCTCCTTCTGCTCTTCTCACCATCATAGGGTGGCAGAGAAAACGCCCCACGCTCTTGCTTTTGAGTGTTTTTTCTGTGTGTGTGTGTGTGTGTGTGTGTGTGAGAGAGAGAGAGAGACATTTTTCTCAATCCTTGTGTGCTCTCTTCCTCAGATCTAACGCATCTGAGGATAGCTAGTCAGCACTCCCCCAGCACTGAGCAAAATCCTTCATCAGAACTGAAGGAAGACATGAGAGTTGATAGGGAGAAATGCTGCTGGAATATAAAACAAAGCAGAAATAAAATCCCAGAGCTGCAGTTTTTCTGTTTCATAAAAGATGTTACTCAATTCATTTTTATAATACAGTAATAGTCAGTTGCTTGATTTGAGGTTCAGACCCCTGCAAGAGGTTGTCTCCCACTTGATGGATTTTGATCACCTTTTATGTAAATATACCTTCATTATATCTGGCTGATGGCCAGACAAGCAAATACCGATTCCTTTGTCTAGGGCGGACTGCTTTAAGCAGTGCTTATGCATTGCTTGCTAACCACACTTTAGGATCGTATTTCTAGCACATATTCATTTCTTTGTACACACCCCGACATACATCATGCAAGAATATTAATGAACGGTGAGTCATTAGTTCTCCAGTGATGTATTACGTGCCAACTTTTGGGTGTATATAATGACAAGTGTGTTAGGTATAGTGAGTGTGCCAGACCCAAGGAGAGTTGCAGACCTAGTCGTGAAAAAACGATGGGCCTCTGTCACACTGGTCTCTGGAGAATCCAGTTTGAACAAGTATATGCTGCCTCTCCAGGCTTCTCTGGATGTTTTACAACCCAAGGGAATTTGCCTATCTCTCTCTCACTCACACTCACACACAGAGTTCTTAGTTCCTGGAGAGCTGTGGTCAGGTCACCCAACTCCACACAATTACATAAACCTAATACAGTGAGATCTCAGAAAGACATTGCAGGAAATTGCCATCTGTGTCACAGGCACCACCTCCTCCTCTGGCTGTTTTGTGCTGAGTTAGGTGCCTGCCTAACTCATTCCCTCAAGAAATGACTTAGATCCCCAACTCCAGGAGAGGGGTTCCCGGTTGTGGATTGTAAGCACAGATAGGTGCCCCCCCTGCAGCCTGGAATTACTCAAAGGGGTGGGGCTTAGAACACACCCCTCTACTCAGCATCTCCTATTGGCTAGTTTAGACCGTTCCCTCACTAGCCAGCTGGCTGTGGAAGATTACCGCTCTCTCCTCAGGTTTCAGAGGAGTAGCCTGTTAGTCTGTATCAGCAAAAAGAACAAGGAGTATTTGTGGTACCTTAGAGACGAACAAATTTATTTGGGCATAAGCTTTCGTGGGCTAAAACCCACTTCATCAAATGCATGCAGTGGAAAATACAGTAGGAAGATATATATAATATAATACACCTCTACCCTGATATAACACGGTCCTCAGGAGCCAAAAATCCCTACCGCGTTATAGGTGAAACCCCGTTCTATCGGGGTAGCGGCAGCAGGGCTCCAGCGGTGATTTATAGGGCCTGGGGCTCCGTGCAGCAGCCGGAGCCCCGGGCCCTTTAAATCACCACCTGAGCCCCACTGCCAGAGCCCCGGGGTTACCGCGCTATATGCGAACCCGTGTTATATCGGGTCACATTACATTGGGGTAGAGGTGTGTATACAGAGAACATGAAAATGGCGGTTGCCATACCAACTCTAACGAGACTAATCAATTAACTCTCCTCATTCATTCTATAGGGAGCCTAAGTGCCTAACTCAGGTTTCGTGGATTGCATTGTTGTTCCAGTGAATTTTTTTCCTAGGTATCTAAAAGTTAGGCATTGCAATACCGAAGTCCCTCTGTGGATCTGAGCCTGAAAGACTAATCACTCTCTCCAGGAGGAAATCCCGTCTTAATGAGACCAGGCTGCTGGAGTTTCATTGAGGCCTTTTTGAAAACCCTCCTTCTCTTTCAGTGGTTAATTGAGAGCTTCCTTTCTTCCCAGCTGCCCAGTGCCTTCCTGAGGAAGTTCATTACTGGAGGAGGGTGGCTGTTTGATGTGTTAACATGGAGATTGAAATCTGCAGCAGCTGTGTAAGCACAAAATGTTTCTAAAGCCGCAGAGCATTTAGTCATGGACTCTTTCTAGTTTTCTGTCTTTTAAGTTACTACTTGTTTTTCTTGATTTGTGTGTATTCAGCACAGCAAGATGGCAAATCTCATTGGTTTCCAATCAGATCCCAGGGCAGCAGAAATGACTATCAGGGCCGGCTCTGGCTTTTTTGCCACCCCAAGCGCAAAAAAAATAAAAAAAAAAAAGCGGGGTGGCCAGGGTGCAGGGGGATGTACCCTGGCTAGTGGGGGAGGGAGCAGAGGGAGAGAGAGAAGGGGGGCAGCCAGGGCTTCAGCGGGGCGCTCGCCACTCAGCCCCGACCGTCGCGTCACCTGCCGGGAGGACTCCGTGCCACTCTGGTCGGCGGGGAGGGAAGGACGCGGGCTGCCCTGCCAGACTTGCTACAGATCTGGCACCGGCTGGGGCAGACAGAGCACGCAGCCCGCTCCCAGCAGGGTGCTCCCCTCTTCCGCGCCGCCCCCCCAACAGGGCAGCTGGATCGGCAAACAAATAAACAAAAAACAAAACCAAAAAAAAGTGGCCGTGCCGCCCTAGGATTGGACGGAATGCCGCCCTGTAGAATCTGCCACCCCAAGCATGAGCTTGCTCGGCTGGTGCCTGGAGCCGGCCCTGATGAATATAATAAATCACGAAAAGTGCTAGGGTCCCAAAACAAGGTGGGAACCAATCGGTTCTCCTGCCACTGAAATGCAGCACCTCTGGGTTGAAATGCAGCAGCTGTTCAACAATAGCTCACCAAGGACTAGAGAATGGCAATGAAGATGATGGAGGCATGGCTTGACTTCCGTACGAGGAGAGATTCAACAGATTTTACTACTACTGTGGAGAGGGAAAGAGAGAAGAGAGAAGGAAGAGTAGTAAAAGGTAAGAGATGACAAAGGCCTTTGAGTGCTTCTGGTTTTCCTTCCATCCCATAATACAAGAACAAAAAAGACTTCAGTTAAATTAAAAGGAAACCCCTTCAACATGGCTAGAAGGAACCAACTGTTAATGTTTTGTTAACCTGTGGAATTTGCTGCCCTGGGATATTGGCACCCCTATTCCAGCTTTGCCCATACTCTGCGTACAAGGTCGTAAGCAATTTTGGAGTAAGGTGCTCAGCTATCATGGTGATGGGCATGATAGAAGATCAGAGAGAGTCTTCTTGTGTTGTCTGTACTGTGCCAAGCCCACCTCTTTAGTCAAGCTTCATGGTTTCCCCCCGTTCCCTTCATCCCACCAGCATTCTCAGCCTTGCCCTCCATTTCGCTGCTTGTGCAGTCACCTCCATGCCTCTTCCACATGCCACCATATGCATGGCACAACCTCCCCACTCCTCTGTAAGTCCCCTACCTTGCCCACATCCAAGGCCCCCCTAAGGACCGGCTCCTGCCATGCTGCTTAGAGTCAATCTAGTTGACCAATATAGGACTTGCCCATTGTTCCTCTTCCCTCTCAACCTCTGTCTGCAGAGCTAGCTGGGGGAAGGCTGTGACTTCCAAGCAGGGACCATCCCCGCTTGAATGTTTGGAAAGCACCTAGGCAATTGTGGGTGTTACCATAACTAAATGAATGCAGTGCAGTACCTGCGGTACATTTAGACTGCCCTTATGCTCTGCCAGTTGCATGAACTTTTTGATTCTCTTCATAACTGGATTTTTTTTTTCTTCAAGGACACGTGAAACAGCCTTTAGCAGGCAAAGATGTGTTGATGAAGGGCTTTAGTAAAGAAATCTCAGCAAAAACCCTTGCAGACATGGCATCTCATTCCTATTCCGAAGTCTATTTCTGCTTATTTGGTTATAATGGAGGGAGGCTGCTGAGTTCAGCTAATTTGTCAGAACTATTGAGTCATTGGTTTGGATGTGTCCTGCTCTCCTGCTGGAACGATGCACCTTTGCTTTGGCTTGTGTTGGGTCTCCGAGGCACAGGGATATACGTGCCTGAGGCTCTGCTTACCAGAATGACATTGGAGCCCTTCATAATTAAGAGCGTAATCATCCCCTCAGCTCCAGGAGTGGTAACGACCCACATCAGGAGGATCCAAGCTCGGGGGTGGGGTGAAGAATGCTTCACAGGGCTGCTTCTGTGGCCTCTTTCCCCAAATCCATGCAAGTTTCTCCACAGGCGTGCACTGGGTCAGGTAGGAGGGATGGCTAATCTGTGGCATCAACCCTTCTCAGGTGTATGGGGATCATGCACGGTAAGGATATGCTGACCCTTTATGTGAAGATTTTCCAGTAATGGTTTCACAATAGGAGACTTGGCTTAGATGGTAGAAAACATCACTGTGAGGGGGTCGAGGCACATAAGTAAACAGAGGGGCTCAGTGCCCAGCCACAGGTCACACATTAAGCACTGTTGAGACACACAGTGACACTGCTGCAAAACTGGGTTATAAAGCAACTGAATCTGCTAGAAACAAATAATAGTTAAAATATCGGGGTTGAAACGGCTGTCTGTAACCCTAGACTTTTACAGTGTATCTGCTTTTCTGTTTATCGCTTGCACTGTGTGTGTAATGACACAGATACCCGCAAAAACAAACTAGAGAGTTTAAATCTTGGGTCCAGCTCCTCAGATGGTGTCAATCATTGATGTCATTGGAGCTGGCCTGATTTACACCAGTTGCTCTGTCCCTTTGACAAAAAATGTTCGGATTTTTTATTTTTTTTTTGTATTGTGGATCTTTTATTTGTGAAACAAACCACTAAAGAATAAGCAATGTTTTTATTAAACACACTGAGTTAGAGGATGCTCAGATAATGTAAATTGCTGTAGCTCTGTTTTGAAGTTGCTCAAACTCTGATGATTTACATCAGCTGAGAACCTAGCCCATTAAGGTTCAAACATCCAGTGGCAGAGATGCACAGTGAAATGGTCCTTATTAAATTATTCAAAGGATGAACCTCTAGTGACACTTACAAATCTAGATGATGAAATCTGAAGGTGACTCTTACTGGTGTCTTCAAGTATTTTTTTGGATTAACAGGAATTGCTGGCTGGCTGCTCTGCTGAGGTTTCTAGTTCCTTTTTGAAGGATTTAATGGTCTGCAAAATTCAAAGCCATTTCAGCTTACTGGAGCCATTTTGAAAGATTAGCCCCTAAATTCACTTGCAATATAGGGGTGAACCCTCTGACACTTTGGCCCGACCTGTCATTCCCTCTCCACGCCTTTCATTCCAGGCTGCGCTCTGGGAGGAGGGAAAAGGATCATTGCACACTCGAGCAATGATCTGATGCATTTGTTAGCCAACAGCTAACAACGTATAGGTGGCATCCGGCATAGAATTTGTAACTATTCAGTGCTCCATAGAGTGAGTAACTCCTACTAGTGGAGGACACTACAGCATTTCAGCAGAAGTTATACGTTCTGTCCAATAGAGGGCAGCGGTCTACACAAAGCATTCATTACCTGTTTTCCCCTAACACACTTAGGGCATGTTTACACTATAGCCCAGGGATTCTCAAACTGGGGGTCGGGACCCCTCAGGGGGTCGCGAGCTCTCAGTCTCCACCCCAAACCCCGCTTTGCCTCCAGCATTTATAATGGTGTTAAATATGTTTTAAAAAGTGTTTTTAATTTATAAGAGGGGGTCACACACAGGCTTGCTATGTGAAAGGGGTCACCAGTACAAAAATTTGAGAACCACTGCTATAGCCCTAAGCCGACCTATGTTCGGTCAACTTACAGCCACCGCAGTAATTACTGTGGTGGCTGATGTCCACACTATCCTCCTGTCGGTGGGTTGTGTCCTTGCTAGGAGCGCTTCTGCTGACAGAAGAGGGGCAGCGTTTGGGGGGCCTCTCATGGAGGTGGAGTTATGATGTCGGTGTAGTATGGCACTTACATCGGCAGGACAAAGCTGCACTGTGTATGGTGACATAACTAGGTTGACGTAAGCTGCCGTACTTCAACTAACTTTGTAGCATAGACCAGGCCTTAGACTTATTCTCTGTGTGAATATTTTGGGGTTCACATAATCAGCCTAACCACTGGAACTGCGTACTGGGTACACAGACCTGACCGTAGTCAATTAACTGCATGCAAGTAGCATTCGGACCAGAGCTTAGTACCTGCAACTCTAACAGAGTCTCTTACCCAGGGAACAAAGGGCCCCTTTTAGTCTGAAGCTGATATGCAAAAGCTCGATATAAATTCACCAACCAGTGGAGTGCAGTATTTCACATATACAGAAGCTGGTACATCGCTACATGTTCATGTCATGTCTTTTGCACACAATTTAAGGGAAAAATTAGGAAGAAAATTAATGCAGTAACATAACATTTCTCTTGCCTTGTTTTCTTGTGCTCCCTTTATTGGTCTTTATTGACCTGTTATCTTAGACTGTGGGTTCTTTGTCTGTGCCTCAATCTTTTTGATTTGCATATACACAGTGGGGCTCTGCTTCATGATTTGGGGCCCTTAGGTGCCAGCACTGTATCAGTAATGTATAATAAAACCCAGTTAATGATGATTTATCTGTGGTATTATAACAGTGCCCAGCCTGGGTCTGCCTGTGGGGACTGGATCTAAAAGCAGGCTTCTCTGCAATTGAAGCTAAAGGATGCACACCATTAGCATGGAGGCAGCCACAGACTCAAATCTGTGTCCTAGCCACCATAGGGGGACAAAGAGCCATGCTGGGTTATGGGTTATGTAGAGTACATAGTGCACCTCATCGAAAGCCTTGGCAATAAAACTGCTACTAAAGAAATAACGTTGTCATTCAGTCGATCGGTATCAATACATTGGCCCTGATCATGCCAATGCTTAAGCATCTGAAAAGTTCACTTGTAAGTAAAATTAGTGCATGCGGTTAAATGTTTGTAGGATCAGGGACATTGTTAATTCAGTTGATGCACTGAAACGTTTAGCCCTGGTCTGTGCTACAGAGCTAGGTCAACGTAAGGTAACTTACGTCCGCCTAACTCTATAAGCGTCTACGCTGTTTTCACACCTGCCAATGTAAATCGCCCGCTACACCGACTTAGAAACTCCACCTCTACGAGGGGCTTAGAGTCAATGTTGATGTAATTAGGTTGATACGGTGTCTGTGCAGACGCTGCATGCTTACATCGACTGTTGCTGGCTTTCGGAAGCCGTCTCACACTGACAGTTCAGTCGGTGCAAGCACTCCTGGTGAGAACGTGCACCACCGACACAAGGAGCAAAGTGTAGACATGCACTAGCCATGTAATTTCTGCGGTGACCATATACCAGTGTAGTTTAGGTCGACTTACTTTTGTAGTGTGGAGATGCCCTTATATAAATAATAAAAATTCAGTACTACCGTGATGTAGGTAGAACATCAATAAAGATACGTCACTGTAACTGCAGCCGCAGCCTCATGCCCTGTAGTAGCGCTGTTTGTAATCCATAGTATTTTGGGGTCATTGTAGGATTTTTTTTTTTAAATGATGCCCCCATCAAATTGTTTATACTAAATCCATTGAGTAAAAGCTCAGTTTATTGTGTCTGAATTTATACTGCTTATCCCCGCAGGAGCTCAGTGCCTTTCAGCCTCTCTAAACATCCATATTCCGAGTCAGACGGGAATAAGAAGCCCAATTGTGCCTCTCGGAGCGAGGGTTAACAATTGGCTATTGCGTAGGTCAACCCCCCAGGCGGTTTGTGTCACTAGGTTAGGAAGCACTTTATGTGATCTCCTTCTCTGAGTGTGCACCAAGCAGCCAGCAGGCCCCTTACAATCCAGGACAGATCTGCCCTCCACAGGGGCTGATTCTCTCCTCTGCCTAATGTGAACTCATTACTACAGAGAGACTGCGGAGCAGCCAGCCAGCCAGCTGTGAGATGAGGCAGGCGCATGGTTGTGTGTGAGATCCTCCAGCGGGGAGGCGTCCCTTTTTTTTTCCCAGCCTTTAAACTGACTTAAGAATTGAGATGGTGGGGGCAGCTTGGAGCTGAAGATCCCAAGAAGGGCAGCTGGATCTCTTCAGGCAGACAGGTTGGCTTTCTGTGATCACACTGTGTCGTGTTACTGAGGCATATGTAAAAGGCACTGCAGGCTGCTGCTGCTAGGGCTCAACCGTTGTGTCATATAACAGCAGGAACAAGGAAATATTTTGGAGGCAGCAGCAGAACGTTCTCTCTGCTCGCCGGCTGGAGGGTTGCCTTGTGCAGGAATCATTTTAAAAAATTTGGTTATAAAATGATGATGCTTTGTGGGAAGATAAAGAACTAATCTGGTGGTTGGGGATCCCTAAAGATTTCATTCCATCTGCAAAACAATCTGCTGGCGAGGTTCAGGAGTGATGTGCAAGGACTCCTGCCGTCCAGGGTGGTGTTTCTCCTGAATGACTGAGTGGCGTGCCAAAGTAATATAGCAAATGTAATAGGCATTATGCATTTATTGCTAGCTTTGGAGTCTGCTGAATACTATTTGTCATTCACAATGGACTTTAACAAGCCGGTGTTGAAATATGAAGCCTCCTCTTGTTGCATCCTGTTTACCGAGCGGGGAGTTTTTAAAGTCTTCCCTTTTATCCTGCATTGCTGTGTAGCTAGAATTTTAGGCAAGAGGGTGAAATAAACCTGGCTCAGGAGAAAGAAGTTGTTAAAAACCATTAAGAAATGTTTGTTTGTCTAGGGACCAGATTCTGATCTCAGTTACATTGCTTTAGATCTGAAGTAAATCCATTGAAGGTGTAACAGATTAGACTCTGCTCTCTAATGTCTTTGCAATTAGGAAAGTTTCTGCTAGTTAGAGGGTTGTTTGAGCTTTGTGAAACTGTCTGAATTCTCCATTTCAGACTAATTCCTATTTTATTTTGCCAAAAGACGTTGAAATGGTGTGGGTGGGGGTTTCTTTTTGGGGGTACTTCACAATATAAACATGTTCATAATAAGCATAATGTAGGTTTCCTGCATTCTTTACAGCTACAGCCTTGTATGATCTTATTACACCGCTATCGGTTATGATTAGAAGCATCTGCATCACAAAGCAAAGAGTTTGAGAGAACCTAAAACCTGAACAATGAATACATACACGGACACAATTAATTTGCCTAATCTGCCATAATCATCTGTATACAGCTCTAGCAACTCTTGTCTGAATTGAGTTGTTACAGGACTAATCTAAGACTCCAGGTGCATATTTAAGTTCATGTGGCCTCCTGGCCCAAATTCAGAAGCGAAATTATTTTTGCAAGTCCTAGAGACACAAACTCTCTAGCAAAAAAAGGAATCGGATTTATTTTCACTTTCTTTCCAGAAGCCTCTTGTGTCTAGAGGAATGAATTTGATTTACTGAGGGCTTTCAAATTTTTCTCCTTTTAAAAAGCCAGACATCGACAGACCATTTTACTAGAGATGGTTAGACTGGAAAAAATGACCCCAGCATTTCCTTCCCACAAGAGAGGTCTGTGCCAAAGTTCTCTTGCAGCTGGCATGCAGCACTAAAACAACCCGGGAAGAGCGCACACTAGCAGTAGTACTGTGTATATAGCAGCAGTAATGATCTGCTTTGCCAAAGTGTGCATCAGTCGGCCCGCCTTTCCAGTCTGTTCACCTACTTTACATTGGCATATGACCCAAGAATAAATATTTCACTGATTTATTAAAAGGATAGAGGAGCCTGAACTAGAACTCTGGATCTGCCCCCCTCTTTCAGGACAGTTTTGGGCCTGGATCTCATACCAGATCGGAGCTTCCTGGCCATTCCTGACATCTACAAAACGTGTACTAGTGAATTTATTTAAATATCCGCTTAACTTTAAGCATGTGAGCGTTTCCTTTGGCTTCAGCACAACTATATTTATGCTTAAAATTTAGCACACGTTTGAGCCATGATCCAAACACCCCTGAACTTGGAGGTGGGAGAGTGAAGTTTGGGTTTGGATCCAGATTTTGTGGCTCTGTCCCATCTCAGTGGAAACACAAACACGTAGGTAGTAGGGGAAACAGGCCTGATCAAAACGAGCTACCTATGTGAAAATGCATGGCTGCAGTTTGCTGTGACAAGTTACCTAGCTCATGTGCGTGGGAAGCAAGGACTTCGTTACAGTGGGGACAATCGTTTTTTCCTCGCTGTTCCTCTCACCTTCAGTGACCCAAGCCATAATGGTCATCCTCGTGCCAGGAAAGAATTCAAATGCCTTCCCCGGAGGCTGACACTAACGGCAATGCTTTGCACCGCCGTAGTACGTTTTATCCAAAGATCTCAACGCGTAGTTGCTCAGCTAACGGGACCAAGTCATATGGCAGCTAGACATCCCACCCCCCCTCCAGGTAGAGTCCAAGTGCCCCAACTCCACTCAAAACTGAGTTCTGTCAGCTTGACAAGAGACCCCTCAGGCCCCCTCTTCAACCTGCATTGACTAGTGGGTCAGAACTTAAGCACTTTTCACTTTAGCAAGAGGATCAAGGAAAAGAGCTAGGAATCTGGTCCAAACCCCATTTAAATCAACGGGAGTCTTTCCATAGGCCACAATGGACTTTGGCTCCAGTACTCACTAATTTTTGTGGTGTTTGTAGCTGTGGAACATAGGAGCAGCCATACTGGAGTTAGACCAATGGTTCATCTAGCCCAGTATCCTGTCTTCTGACAGTGGCCAATGCCACTGTAACCCACACACCTTCTGCATGTGGTGGTGTGTCCCATCTACTGGCACAGAGACCCCTTAGCGAGAGTCAAATGAGTCTGCTCTACGGCCTTAGCTAACAGTCAGTTGGCTTTTAGCTCATGCTGTAGAGCAATGGTCCCCAACGCGGTGCCCACGGGCGCCATGGCACCATCTGGAGCATCTATCTGCGCCCACGGACAAGCATCCGTTGAAATGCCACCGGAAAGCGGCAACCTCAAGAGGCTTCGCCGCCGAAATGCCACTGGTTTTCGGCGGCATTTCAGCGGTGACGCCTCTTGATGTTGCTGCTTCTCGGCAGCATTTTGGCGGACGCTTGTCCGCTGGCCATGGTCCTCGGTGGCCCGTTGTCCGGCGCCTGCCAGATGAAAAAGGTTGTGGACCACTGCTGTAGAGGCTCACAAACTAAGCTCCAGAGGTCCCTGGTTTGATCCCACCTGCCGCCACCGGTGTTACACCAGGTGCCCCACAAGGAATGAACAGAACAGGTAATCCTCAAGTGATCCATCCCCTGTTGCCCATTCCCAGCTTCTGGCAAACAAAGGCTAGGGACACCGTCCAACTGATATAATTTGCTGTATACTGCACCATCAAATTCCTGGACATCTGCTGTCAGCTGCCATTTTGTGAGGCAGAACCGATGCAACTCAGATGACAGAGGAGACGGACCTTGTGTTCTCCCTCATGGAGACCTCACTCTTGCTCCTTCCTGTTTCCTTTTGTGGGGTTGAGCTGAGCATGTAGATCTCTTGATCCTCCCGTTACCAGAGTGGACCAGGGTATGTAGTACAAGGAACTTAAAACGAGGGATGTCCAGATAGGTCGTGCACTAGTTTTTTGCTTAATAGTCAGGAGTCGGGTGTGTCTCTGGTCACAGGTTAGACTAGACACACTCCATGTTAAGTCATTCAAGCTGAAGACTATGGCTGCTCTTTGAGCACGGAAAAACATAACCGCCACATAGGTCACTTTCATCTCTGACTTCTGTGCCCCTGTCATTTAGAGCTAAAAATGAACAACATGAAACTCCCGAGCCAGCAAGGCAGACCACATGGTGAAACGAACCAAATGTAACTTGAACAATCTCTGCTGAAAGCTTCTGGCTGGGAAGAAACGTTCGCAGATCCTCCCACGACGAGGAGCCGAGGCAAAGCTCTGTGTTAGTCATTATCTGCCCCCAGTGATTGAAACGCTGGTCCGGATTTAGCATTACAGGGAGAAGAAACTTCAGAGAGGATTTGCCTGGTGATGAAAGATCTGTGTGGGCATTAGTTCAGCTCCTGCTCACGTAGTCATTCTGGGACACTCTTTTCTGAATAATCAGAAGCTTTTTTTTCTTTTTAACCTTTTCCTTCTGTTTCATGGGCACCGTAGGGTGCCACCTGCAAGACTGCATTGGTTCTGTCCCATGATGGGGAGTGCTACTGTAGAAATCCCATTCACACTATTGTCTGGCTGTCTCTGCTCCCCAAGGGACTATAAGTGCATCTGCAATGCATCATTCAAGTCAATAGGAGTTGGGTCTGAGTAAGGACTGCAGCACCAGGCCTCTAATCCTCCTAGCCCAGGGGCGGGCAAACTTTTTGGCCTGAGGGCCGCATCAGGTTTTGGAAATTGTACGGAGGGCCGGTTTAGGGAGGGGGTCGTGGCCCAGCCCCCACCTCCTATCTTGCCCCCCTGGATTCCTGCACACACACCCCAGGACCTCTGCCCCATCCAACACCCCTTCTCCCTGTCCCCTGTCTGCCCCCGGAACCCCTGCCCCTGACTGCTTCCTGCTGCCCCATCCAACTCCCACTCCTTCCTGACTGCCCCCCTGGGGCCCCTGCCGCCATTCAACCCTCCTATTCCCTCCCGACTGCCCCAGCCCCTATCCACACCCCTGCCCCGACCACCACCCCGAAATCCCCTGCCTTCTAGCCAACCCCTCCTGCTCCCTGCCCCCTTACCACGCTGCCTGGAGAACCGGTGGCTGCCAGCGCTACAGCCGCACTGCTCAGCTGGTGCCAGGCCACGCCGCCGCCGCCCCCACCACCACCACCACACAGCTCAGAGCACCGGGTCAGGCCGGACTCTGCAGCTGCGCTACCCCAGAAGCTCTCATTCCCACCGCCCAGAGCATTGCGCCAGCGGTGGAGCGAGCTGAGGCTGCAGGGGAGGGGGGACAGCGGGGGAGGGGTCGGGGGCGAGCCTCCCAAGGCCAGGAGCTTGGGCGCCGGGCAGGACGGTCCCGCGGGCTGTAGTTCGCCCACCCCGTCCTAGCCTAACACCTGCTTTCCTGCTGCATTACAGCCCATGGGGGTGTTGCTCCTAAACCTCTAGATTGGTCCATTCTGCCCCGGCAACAAAACCAAGATTTTAAAGGGGCCGAGAATTGTTTTGAAAATAGAAGCTTTTACGCTATCTGAATCCTACCATGCTCCATTAAATTATTAAAAAAACATTCATAATGGAAGTTGCTTGTTGGAAAATAAATATTCCCTTGCAGCATTTGCAACCCAAATATTGCAGCCTGGGGAACCTGTAAGAGAAAATGACATCAGTGATCCAATGGACGAATAAGTGGAACTGCTCTTGTTGATGTTCATGGTCTGAGAGAGTTGCAAACAGTAAACAAAGAGCACAGACAGGGCTATAAAACACATCTTTCTGGTTTACTAATCCAAGGTGCATTTATAGGTGGGGAGCAGGAGGGGAACTGGTTTGTTTACAGTACATGGGGGGGGGGGGGTTAGATTGATATCTTCTGTTACAATTAATGGAAGATGCATGCCTAAAATCCCTTAGCCTGCTTTGAAAATCTTAACCATGATGTTTCAGATGACTGAATCCTTTGAAACAAGGCAAAAGAAAATTTGTTCATGAATTGAGCAGATGTTTTTTATTTCAAAAAATGTTTCATTTTATTTTCTCTTTTCAAACTAAATAAAGTGTGGTTGATTGGTTTATTTCCAAAGGGGCTGGACACCTGCAGCTCCTGACCAAAGTCAATTGGGAACTACAAGCGAGCAGTAGCCTTGAAAACTCAGGGCCTGTATCTTAATTGTACTTCAGGTTTTTTTAAGTCCAACATTAGCCTTTCAGTGCACGTGTTTCTGATGAATTCTCTGACCCTGCGCACATCCCTGCCTGTGTGGTTTGTTTTTTTTTTCTCACCGTGTTTATCTTAATTTTACACTCCGATTAGAATCACAGATTTGTGCTGGCTCGAGAGCAGAAGGCTGATCTCTACTCAGATCGTGGACGAGCCGAGTGGGAGTTAGGATGACATCCTTCTTGAGTTTGACAAAGGTTTTCTTTCACCCCCAGGGTGCCTGCCTTCCCCCACACCCACATAATGTGATATCAATGCAAGATGCATCTTTCCACCCTCATTAAGGAGGGGATGAACTTTGCACTGGAAATTTGTAACCCATGAGTCCAAGATTGAGGGCAGTGGTAGTGGCCAGTCACTAATTAACAAAGAAACCCCAGTGTCCTGTTATGGCTGGTTGCCTCAGTGTCTTTCATTAAGCAATAAGTCTCTGCTGTGTCACTCTGCTAGACAGTCAGGTCTTTCACTCTGGCAGCTCGCCTTTCAGACGCTCATTTGGAAACCATTCGTTGTCATTAGCATATAAACTAATTCAGCTTTGCTCAGCGAAGGGTGGGGCAAGGGGAACAAGATGATGTTTGTAATCAGAAGTTGATGGTGCCGCTCATATAGGAGCTGGTTTTTGCGGGCTTCTGCTCCAAACCTGCCAGGAGAGAGAGCGTGCAAGTATCCCAATCAGAAATGCAGCACCATGATTGGGGGTGGGGGGGAACAGCACCAAGAGCCATGTCTGACTAACTTCCCTTAGGAACCACAAAGTGTGACTGAGCAGTTTTCCCCTTTAGAGATGTTTGTATCCCTGTAGCTTCTGCCCTAGGGGATTAAAAAGAGGAGCAGGGCTAGACAGAGGGGTATGGTAATTGCTTTTATTTTTACAGAAGAAAAAAGTGTGTGTGCGCGCGCGCAGAACTAATTTATGGCGCCTGATTCTGTTGACTTATGCCAGTCTTATGTTGGTGTAGCTCTGGTGGCTCTGCTGGAGTAACTCTGCTCTCCCGGTGGTGTAAGAGGAGAATCAGACTCACTGAGTCCTACGTTTCTATGGGGCCGAAGGGCTAGATTCCCAGATAAACATGTAGGTGTGGTTCTCTGGGATCCCCAGTGTCGTGCAATGTCCCCAAATTTGGAACCGTTGCTTGGAGGAACCCCTTCAAGGTGCCAGACCCGCAAGGGGTCTCACCCTTCCTCCAGGTGGCCTCACTACTTCCTTTGACTGAACGTCCGCAGCTCCAACATTCCTGCTTCACGCTGTGAACTCTCTTCAGGGAGTCCAGGCGAGGTAGCCTCCCGGTAGAGACTTGCCCACTGTTCAGGGATTAATGCACCTCACCAAGTATTCGCAGTGACCCTCGGGCAGCATTGTCAAAGCAGGCAGGCTTATCAGTTCACTGGAAAACAGCCTTGGAATCCTTAGGAGAAATGAAGGTTAAAACATAGTCTAAGTCCATTCTGGTTAACCCAGAGCCCAGCCAAGCTGTAGTGAACTCTCTCTGTAAAGACCTTGTGTCTCTCTCTGTCTGACCTCCTTGGTCAGTTCCCAGGTGAGAGTCCTGACTCTTCCCAGCAGCTAGCGCCTATTCCTCACCTCACAGCTCTTGAATATTTTGTTCTCAAGCTGAGGTCCTTGCTCAGCTTCCCAGCTGAGAGGTGGGGAAATCCATCTCCCTCTGGGTCATTGACACCTAACAGCCAATGTCCTAATGACTGGATTTGCCATGGATTTTCCATTGATGTGGGATTGGCTTTGGCTGAGATCTGCCCCGTGTAGGAACCCAGGGAGCGGGGCCCGTCTCACCTGACAGAAATCAGAGCTGACTGAGAACACTTTGACGGATGCTTGGTTGCCACGGCCCCGAAGTGGACATTCCAGCAGCTGAGTACACCCCGAGAGCAGCAGCGCTCTGCACATGCGGTCTGCCCCCCACCTCTTGCCTGAGCTGGGGCTGCCGTGGAGGGGGATAGAGACTCATTAAACCAATACTGCACCCCCTGGAGAATCCCTCCGCACTACCCACAGGGTGGCCAACTTTCTAATCTCACAAAACTAAACACCCTTGCCCCACCTCCTCCCTCGAGGCTCTGTCCCTTCCCTGAGTTCAGGGTACGGGAATGGGCTCTGAGCTGGAGCCGAGGGGGTTCAGAGTTGGGGCAGGGGGTGGGGGGCAGGCTCTGGGAGGGAGTTTGTGTGCAGGAGGGGGCTCAGGGCTGGGATAGGGGGTTGGGGTGAAGGAGGGGGAGCAGGGTGCAGGCTCCATGTGGGAGTTTGGGTACGGGCTCTGGGCAGCACTTACCGCTTCCAGGGAGTCGCCTAAGGTGACATGTCCCTCGCCTCTGAGGCGAAGGCGCAGCTAAGCAGCTCTGCATGGTGCGTGCTGCCTCCACCTGCAGGCGCTGCCCCCCCAACTCCCATTGGCTGGCCAATGGGAGCTGCAGAGCCGGCACCTCTGCCTAGGCGCTGAGGAACGTGTCTCTGCTTCTGGGGAGCCACAGGGAGCCAGGTAGGGAGCCTCCCTTAGCCCCGTTGTGCTGCTGACCGGACTTCTAACAGCCCAGTCAGCAGTGCTGACTGGAGCCGCCAGGGTCCCTTTTCGACCAGGTGTTCCGGTCAAAAACTGTACACCTGGCAACCTTCACTACCCAGGAAGTCACCAGTGGCCAGATCTGCTGACTTGTACAGTCCTTCTATACTGCTGGAGCTGTGTAAAAGCAGCACAAGGCAATGGGGAAGAAAGGCCTGAGTGTGCTGCAATCTACAGTCTGTGTTGTAGTGAAATCTGCTGGGATGAGACCGAATGACTCCTGTGTCCCTCACAATTACATTTCAGGACGCTCCCTCGGGGAACAGGCTTTTAAATTAGATGCTAACAGTCTGAGAGAGGCCAAGGGCTGCAAGGACAGACAGCTGAACCTAACTCTGTCCCCGCCAGGCAGGGATGAAGCACCGAGGAGCAGAGCAAAATGGCGGACACTTGCACTGCTGCTGCCCGTGCTGTACCTGCTCTGTGGTTGACGAGACAGCTCTGAAGGCAGCACCCGCCACCAGAAGCAAAGTCACCTTGTGGTTGCTGCCCATTTACAACCACTCTACTTTAAAACCAGAGCAGTCTGAAGAAGCATCAGCACCACCACAATTGAGTGTTTGTAGCCACCGAAGAGTCCTTGCTAGCACCCAGAAAACCTCTGTTCTGCCCTGCAGGATTACCATAGCTGTGCAGCAATGGCATAGCTAGCCACGCCATTTGCTAACCCCTTCCAAGCCTACACGTTATGTTTAGTTTCTCCTCCCGCCAAAAACAGTCCGCACTTTGCATGGCGCAGAAATCTGATTTCTTTTCATTCCAGCAAACTCGTCCACAGGGTTTTGTTTTAGATGCAGAATTTGTCAGTTATTGTGAGGGTCTGATCAGACCTATTCTTTGCTCCCACTTTTACTATATGCCCCTTCCCAGCTTGCACTATGCTGTGCAACTGAGATTCACCCTGCAACAGTACAGCAGTACCCCCAAAATTCTTCAGCCCCTGCTCCAGAGACCCTCATCACCCCCTGATCCTCACAAATCACAGGCCCAAGGGCCTATTTTCCCCTGAAGAGCCCCTCATGTTGTCATTTACTCACATGCACAGTGGGCATAGGATGTTCACAGATTGTTCTGGAACCCACCACCGTATCTTTTTGCTGAGCCACCAAAGCAGGCCAGCTGCTCTGAATTTATTTGATACTGTGGTAGCACCTAGAGGACCTAGCCATGAAGGTCCCTGTGTACTAGGCATGGGACAAATGGGTGCTCATTCCTTCCCCATTCCTTCCGCAATGAGCACACGTCCTAAGAAAAACCTAAGTCTTTCTTTTGGTATGTTTCCCCCTCAAGGTTTTTAGGGTGCCGTGGTTACAAGAGAAGCAAAACCAGCATGGTTTAGTTATTCATAAAAGAAACCGAAATCAGTCCGCCTGAATTATATTCCAGAGTCCAGCCTCCGAGCAATAGGGTGCACAGCTCCACCAGCAAACGATCAAGCAAAGACTGGATTAAATGATCCCGGGTAGAGAGAGATCAGCAGTCCTAGGCACAGACTTCAAAATATGCGGACAAGCTTCTCTAAACCTTTGGTGGTTCAAGGGTCTCTTATGTCCCCAAACCAGTCAGGGTCTAACTTCAAAGTTCCCCTTAATTTCTCAATCACTATAATAATGATCAGAGATGAGTCATCACCAAAACCCACTTTGGCACCTCCACATTAATTGGGGGGCATCTCTAATGGCAATGTGAGAGAATAAAATGCAAGAAATGAATAAAATGTTACAAACAAATTAAAAACGAAAACCCTGCTCCAAACAGAAATTTGACCCCAAAAAGAGGGAAGTCTCAAAGTCTCCACGAAGTTTTCTAGGAACTTCACTATTGCTCTTGATTTCATATGGAAAGCGCTCAGCTTGGCGACACTGTTGTGAAAACAAGGCATAGGTTTGGGCATTGTCTGTGGCAAAGTTAATCAGAACTACTCACTTCCCATGAGTCCAGCTAGGCTTTGGTGGGCGGATTACATGAGCTAAAACATCACTCCCATCGCTAGTACGACAGACTCTGCTACTGTTGCTCCAGGGTACTGGAGATTATTAAAAAAACAACAAACAACGACTTGCCTTCATTGTGCTGGCAAACATGTAAAATGCATGACTAATGCTAACCAGCCTTGGTTTGCTTCCCCCTCTTATAGTTGCTTTATACGGTTTTGTTTTTTAAAATAGAATTTTTCTGGGTTTGATGCTCTCTTGCGCACTAATGGATTTTTGTGGGAAAGGACAAAATGAAGTCATAGAAATGAGGCTTGCTAAGGACCTAGGTCTTGTGAATGCCACTGACTAGGTGAGATTTTTCCTTATAGTCCATATGAGATTTCTCATGAGACTTGAAACTTTTTTCTTAAAGCTTCAGTTCTTGGAGTCGGTTGATTAACTGAGAATCTCAGCTTTCATTTGAAAAGGAAGTTTCTACCCTTTGTGGTTGCAGAGAAAACCTTGAAAACCGGCATCTTAAAAGTTTAAAAACCAGATGGTACCATACTAACATGGCTGCTACTCTGAAACCTCAAATTTTATTATAATTTTAAAGCCATTTTCATGTTTTTGAGAACTTCCTGGCTCCTGCCTCTTCCCCATTCCTGACTCCTGCTTCCTCCCCACCACTCCACTCCTATTTTCATGTCCTGTCCCTAACTCCTGCTTCTCACCCTCTCACATCTCCCCCGACCATACCCCACCTGTGGGTTCCTCACTCTCCTGCATCTGAGTCAGGCTGTCTCCTGCTTCTTCTCCGTGCCACCTGGGCACCAGCAGGGGATCACTGAAAGCACAGGAGAGACAAAGTCCCTGCTCTCAATTCTGGTGCTGGTAACCATAGTGGTCCCCACAGATGGGAAGATCAATTGAAAGGACAATCCTGCTCCGTCCCCACAGCCCTAAAATAGAATATGCCCAGTCACTGGGTGCGGACAGTGTGTGCAGTGTCTGGTCACACATCGGAGCCACGAGGGGAGGGAGCATGCTCAGTGCGGACGGACTGTTTGGCGAAAGTAGATACTAAACGCTAACAAATCTCTAATGAGCAGGTGTGAGGCTGGCTGGTAACTTGCCCGAATTTGGGCAACACTTTCCCAAGGGCAGCAAAATGCATATTCCTGAGAGAGTCAGTGGGCTGGAGAGACAGACCAAGAGCAAGCGGCTCTATAGCTGGCTGGTGAGGTGGGAGACCTGGGCTTCAGTCCTCCTGCTTCAATGGCTTTACAAATTCTTTATGCGCAGTGGAACCGCTGAGGCGAGGCTTTGCAGCAATGCTGAGCAGGAGTAATTTCCTTTCACTTGACAGTGACAAGGCAGTCTAGAGCTGGGGCTAAAAGGTGTCTTAAACCCCAAACCACGTGGGAGGCGTGTTTCGATGGAAGAGAGAGTCTAGCTTGGCTGTTCAGGGCAGCACCCTTTGTCACGGAGAGAAGGGAAACCCTGCTGCTCTGTGCCCTACAAAGCTAATGCGGGAGTTTGCTCGAAGGCTGTGTTTGATGTCTGTATGGGGCGGGGGGATGAACCCAAATAAGCTGGTGCCAGACTATAAACACATCTGTTATACAGTGGAGTCAACCCGCGTTGCCGTCTCCGCTCACAGAGGCTGTGGCAATTTAGCTGGTTGTCATCAGTGCCAGGGCAGTTCCCACCCATCCCCCATTGAGTAGGATGGTCCTGGCTTCCACAGCGCTATCCCTACGACTAGACTCCAGGCTTAAGAAAAGCCACAAACTGCTTTGCTGTGATTCCACGTGGGGATGTGGGACACAGAATCAACCCAGCCTCACCAGCCTCAGGTCAAGGGGTGATTCAATAGTGCAGGGTGCCTCAGTCGGCATCCTAAAGGCAAGATCCTGCCAGCTGACACAGGAAGAGACCTGGGTTCGCTTCCCAGCTGTGTGACCTTGAGCAAGACTCCTCGCCCCTCTGTTTTCCTTCCCACCCTCAGTGTCTTCTCTGTGTAGATTTGTAAGCTCTTTGGGACAGGGAGTGTCTCTTACAATGTGTCTGGGGCCCTGATCTTGGGTGAGGCCTCTAGGCAGTAGAGTAAAACAGCTCCCCTCACCTGCCCCACGTGCCTCACTCGAACCAGCCACTCCGTTGGCGGACGCTGGTTCCACAGTCATTCATTAGCACCATCTCCCGATTTTCTTCCTGCCATCCACAGTGCCCAGTGCCAGAGGAGCTGCAGGGGTTGATAACATTGCTAATTGGTTGTGTAAACAGAATGGAAATGCACCCATCAATCATGGATGGCCTCAGCTGCTGTCCTTCACTCCAGATGTATTGATTTCTTCGGTTTAAATCCCACCGGGAGGCGGATCCTCAAGACCAAGGATGGAGCTGGGGGAGGGGAGATGGTTTTTCCAAAATTGTTATATATTATTTGTATTATGGCAGTGTCTAGGGTCCTAGACCATGAGCCCCTGTACCAGCGCTGTGCAAACAGAACTAAAGGACAGTCCCTGCCCCAAAGAGCTAGTTTGTCGTACTTTTCAAAATCGATTTAAAACCGTGTTTTCTACTCAATGTTTTAATGATGATTTTGATACATTTTTTGTAAGTTCTTTCTTGTCCCCTCTTCTCTCCCACCCTTCCACCTCCCCCCTGTGTCACAGACGTTCTGATGAGCCCTGTTCGCTAAGGCTAACCGGAAAGCCAGCTGGCAGTGCCTGCAAGCTATAATGATCTTGTCTAACAGCTGGTGTGGCTGCTAAATCTGAAGGGAAGTATTTCATAAAGCTGAGCTCCTCCCACGATGATTTGGACTAACAGCGGCCAAAGTAAACCTCGGCATCAGCGCGTGAGACGCCCAGTGGCTGCCATGAGTTGTGCCCACTTACACCAGGGCTAAATGTGGCCTAGGAAACTGGCATCCTGCAGCAGCAAGAATTGGCAGAGCTGTGTGTGTGATGGGAGGCGCCTGCAGAGCCCCTTGCTGGCTCACATGCCCAGTTATATAAGCACTACAGTTCAGTTTAATGTTATTCCACATAGCGTCTGTCCCTGATGCTTGGCCTGGGGAGGACGTTGCATGGTTGGAGGATCCCATCCTGCGCCGTTCGAAGTCAATGGGTCTTTGCAACACACCAGCTCTGTTACCAGCCTCAGCAGAGGGGCTATTCACTGACCGCTCAGAGGGGCTGATCCACAATCGGGGTATCCCTGCTAGGTAGAGTTGTGGCCCACTAGCAGGGTCACCTGGTGTAGAAGCTTAGATTGCCACTGCCCAAGCTGTGTCCTTTGAATAAATACAGGGCAGCTAATCTCAAGCCTGCCACCTTTCCGCAACACTGATTTTTTTTACTCCCTGCACCAGCCCTCCTCTCCCTGTGATTGACTTTCTGCTCCCTTGCTAGCATGAACCTGGCTGTTCTGAGGAGACCCCCACCCCCGACTTTTCTTTAATTTATATTTTATTGAGCTCCCCTTGTTTTGGGAAAAAAGATGGAAAGAATAAAAAAAGGAAAAGAGTGGGAGGAAAGGGGGAAGGAAGAGAGGCCAAGGGTGCAGGGAGAAAGGAGAGTGACCTGTTTCCATTCACTTGGAATTAATCAGATTTCTAAAAAAGGTAGAGCAAATCTTTTCATATTTATTGGCGGTCCCAATTCTCTGCAGTGTTACCTGCCCTTTAGCTGCCCGGTCAGCCATGGCACAGTGCTAAGCTTCTGTCCATGGAGGCAGCCTGTTCTTCCATCTCCCTGTTTGACTACAAGCGCTGCTCCAGCGAGGGTCTTCACGTGAGTTGGCGAGTTTCCATGACGATGGGATCTAGCCCAAAACACAGTTCTGGGAAGTAATTTTAAAGGAGAGATCCATCATCCTAGTAACCCTCCTGTCTGCCTGTAGCCAGAAGGACTGTATCCTGGGAGTTTTCTAAGTCTTTGCTTTTTCAGTGAGAAGAATACCTAAGTAACCACAGAAATGAGGGTAAGCAGCACTCAGCAGCCATTGTAAATGATTGGGCAAAATGGAGATCTTGAGTGGGGGGTTAATTTAACATCATGGCCCCTTTGACTAATTTATGTGACTGTGTAGAGGCCCAGTTCTGCAGACCCTGGTTCCTGTGGGTGAGGGTGTGCACGATCGTGTCCCTAGAGAGTGAGTGTTCTGTTGCATGGATTTTTTTTTTCCCCTTTGCATTTGATGCATGGAGCAGAAGCTACTCAGCATTCTCTGCATATATTTACTCATCATCACATTCTTTCTGTAAGAGAGCAATGACCCTAGCGCCCTCCAGTTAGCCTGTCTTAAAGCTTTGGCAGGATTCACTGGGATCAACTGATCTGCTGAAAACAGGCCAGAGACGTATGTTTGCAGAGAATGAGGGGAGGCAGGATGTTTTACCAGTTGAGGTTGCTCAGTTTAAAGACTAGCACCATAATCCCAGCATTTTTGGAAAGCTGCTGAGATGAGTCACAATGAGCCTATTGGCAAGTTTGCCCCAGATATAGATGGCGCTTGAAGTTCTGACATTGTAAGGCCTGCATATTGAGAGGAAAGATGGGCTTGTGGTTAAGGCAGTAGATTGAGACATTGGAGATATAGGCTTAATTCAGAGCTCTGCCATGCAGGCCCTATGGGATTTTGAGGAGTCACTTAGTCTCTCTGGACCTCAGTTCCCCATCTGTAAAATGGGGATATTGTGCTTCCTTCCTTCATTCTTTGTTCTGTCTATTTCTATTGTACACTCTGCAGGGCAGGGACTGTCTCCTACTATATGTTTGTACAGAACCTAGTACAATGGGACCTGGCTGGCAAACGTTAAGAAACTCTGATTTATCCCCCTGTAAATAAACCATTTCAGATTCAAACTGAAAAAAGCCAGTGAGGCCCCACATTCTGGAGAGGAAAGAATCTAACTAGTTCAATGTAAGACTGTGGTTCCTGACCACTAAATGCATCCAGTTAGAATCCGCAGCTTGTTGCGCCCTCCCCCTTGCTGTCTTTAGCTACTTTTAAATCTTAACTTCAAAAGAGCAGGCTTTGTTTTGGTGAGAAGAAAGCCCCATGGTTCCTTATTTCCTCCTTTTGCTATGTATTTTCTTGTTGCGAAAAAAGCATCAGCAAAGGAAGCGGGAGGGGAGGGCGGCGGGGGGAGGAGGCTGGTCAGTTACTCAAAAAGCCCTTCTGTGGAGTGCAAAGGGAAGGGGGGTGGAACATGGTACTGTATCTAAAATAGCCATCACTGTTTCAAAGGACTGAAAAGCAGCTTTATCTGGGAGCCCAGATGCAGTGGCTTAATATGGAACATGAAGTTGCAAAGAGAGGCCCGTCGTCTTGAGCAAACTTGTGACAAGCTCTGCTAAATCTATTGGAGTCGCTTTATGAAAAGCGCTCTCTGCAAACACAGGACAATAGATAAAGTAACTGGATTGGAGATGGGACTTTCTGTATCATAAGCTCCTCCACTGTGAAGAGTCATATGATAAGATCGGAGCCAATGCTCATGCCAGGCTCTTAACCTCTGAGAATATCCTTTGTCTTGCTGGGTTCTAATGGAGCTCTAGTGAAGGGTCTGGTTAACTCAGTGAGGGTTTCTCTTTTACCTTGTACAGATGAAATCATGCAGCAGGAGATAAGGCCGCTGGTCGCAGTGGATATAATTGAGCAGCTCCACAGGCAATTTGCCATCCTGTCAGGTAAGGACTGAATTTAAATTGTGTTCTTGGATTCTTTGGGAAACATACTGAGTTTTGCCACATTGGCTGTTCCGCATCCTCCCAGCTCTGCATTGCAGTTTCAACAACCTTTTTAATATTGTCCATGGGCGGAATGGTTAATATTAAACCTTGGTAGTATGTGGCGTTGATAAACACCACCTCATAGTTCTTGATTTTCAGGCAACGGTTCCCCCCCAGATCAATTAGATTTAGAAGGTAAAAAACTAAAGTAGCATTTATTTATATTTTCAAAAGGTGTGTGTGTGTGTGTGTGTGTGTGTGTGTGTGTGTGTGTGTGTATACACATATATATAATAATTTTTTTTCACATGGTGTATTTGGTTTGTTTGGGAGCTTGATGTGTCCATCCCCCAACCGGTTTTGTTTTAGGAATGATTCACTTGAAATATAAAGACTATCATCTTTTCAAATGATTTGTGGTGATTGTGTATTTCTTATATTGCTCCAGAGGTTTGCATGACACTTTACAGAAACACCAAAAGGACGTGATTCCTAAGAGAGCTAGTTGATCTTTAAATGTTTACTTAGTTATGTAACCAACAATTTAGCATCAATATTTTGTCTACAGCAGAGAACTAAGAATTATGGTATGGGTTCTTGAATTGTCTGTGCCGCTGACTGCTTGTATGACCTTTGGCAAGTCACTTAACCTCTCTGCCTCTGTTTCCTCATTGATAAAACGGAGATTTTACTTCCCTGCCTGAGGTTTAACTCATTCATAACTGTAATATGCTTTTAGATCCTCAAATTTAAGGCACTTTCTCTTTCTCCAAACAAAAATTCACCTTTATGAATGTTCTCAAACACCGAATGAAAGCGTCACAGCAAGTTTGTGTCTTTTATTCAAACAAATGTTCTTGCACTTTGTAGGATTCATCTAGCTCTGTTCATGCAGATCGGCCTGTTGAGGGTGTACATGTCAGTGCAAATGATGAGCATTCTTGTGATTTAGCACTGCCTCTCGCACGTAGTAGGGAACCACCACCGCTTCTGGCTTACCAAACCGAGGCTCAGAAAAGTTCAGGGCACTGTTCTGCAAGGTGCTGAGCAATTCCAGTGAGAGGCGTGAACCTGAGGGTGCTCAGCACGAGAGCTGGTTGGGAATTTCTTGACAAAACGCTTTTTGCTGGAAATGCCTGTTTGCCAAAACCGAAATGTTTTGGTTTCAGTGGCCCAGGATGGAATTTATGTTCAAAATACGTATGAGAGAGGCCCATCTCAGAATCATCTGTAGCCCAGTGGTTAGATCACTAGGTGGGATGTGGGCGACCTAGGTTCAAGGCTATGATCTGCTTGATTGAGAGCAGGGACTTATGAAATATGTGTTGGGCCAGTGAGACTCTGGTGGAGTGGAGACTTGATGAATACTTTAACCATAGGCTATTTTTATTTTATTTTTATTTTTTTCATGAAAAATTTCAAAAGATCTTGGTTTTGTTCCAATGCAGAATGAAAACGAATTCCGAAATCTTGAAGTTTTCACAAAATGGAATTCTTGTTTTCCAGCCAGCCCTACTCAGCACTTTGCTGGATCAGACAGCCCTAAACAATGTGTCTAGCAAGTCTGCTGGGTTTGACTGAGTTTTTTGGAATCGGGAATCTTAGGTTTGAGTTCTGATGCTGCTGTGTTACCTTGGATATGTCACTCGGTGTATTTGAGGCTCAGTTTTCCCATTTCTAAAATGTGGGCAGTGATGATGAAGTTAACAGGATTTTTTAAAAAATTCTTTAATAATCTACAGACAGAAACACAGATAGTTATTACTACAATGACGGAAAGTTAAAACCGTGCAACAGGAAGAATCCAGCTAAGATACAAGTAGGAAATGCAGGGTGCAGAAATTTTTCCACTCTTCTGGGTAGATGAGTTTAGCAAGAGATAATTTGAGCCTGTGCTGCCGTTGCGGTGCTGTATCTCAGTGCTGTTCAGAGCCAGGACTCTCTGGAGCTTTCTGGGTAACTTCCCAAGATGCTCTGGTGGGGAGGAAAGTGCATGTGTGCGAGTCTGATAGGGACAAACCTTGACTCAGGCCCACTGTACAAGTACTGCCACCCTTTTGTGCCCAGCTCCATCTCTTCCCCAGAGGTGGAGATCCAGGCACCTCCTCTCCTGCCATATATGGGGGAGAGGTTGCTGGAAAGTGATGCCAGGAGGTGGCAGTGCCCCATGGACATCTCTGCATGGGTGTTTGGGTTTCCCTTCTTGAGTGACAATCGAGAAGAGAACCAGTGAGTCAAGAGCACCCCCATCCTTTCCTCCCAACACTGGAGTCAGCTGACCCCTCTGGAACTGTCAATTGGCAAAGGTGCTGCTCCCCCAGCAGGTAATTGTAATACACCTCCACCTCGACATAACGCGACCCGATATAACACGAATTCGGATATAACGCGGTAAAGCAGTGCTCGGGGGAGGGGCACTCCAGTGGACCAAAGCAAGTTCAATATAACGTGGTTTCACCTATAACTCGGTAAGATTTTTTGGCTCCCGAGGACAGCGTTCTATCGGGGTAGAGGTGTACCTGCAATTGTTGTTGTACAGGGCAACATAGGCAACGTCGGGCCCTGTAACCTCTCCCCAGAACCTCCACCCCAAGTCCTGTAGTTAGGGACTTCCTTTGCCTGCTTCTTTCCATGCCCAAAGGCAGGTTTGCAGGGGCTAAAGCCACCCTCCCAGTCCGCTCTTGTCCAGAGGACAGAGCCCCCTGCCCTGAGGATGGACCAGAGCCATGCAGAGACCCTCCACTACAGGGCTGGTTGAAGAAGAGCCTTGTTCATCAAACAGCGACCGACTGGCTCTAGGCTAGGCTGGATTAGGCTGAGGGCAGAGTCTTTTGCACTCCAGCTGGCAGTGTTATGGGGCTGTGGAGCAGTCAGTTTGTCTGTGCTTTGGGGAAGAGGGAAGCCAGGTATCCGTGAGCCCAGCTCTGTACCTACCGTATAAGCTAGTTTGGTCCAACCCTCGCCATGGCGACCTGTTTCGGCGTGCAATATACGGTACTGCATGTTGATGTGAGAAACAGCCTGGCCATGACTGAGAGCCAGGGGAGTTGGGGTCTGTCTGGTGGTGATTCAGCCGCAGCAGCTTTTTTAAAACAATTCTCCGCACTCCAGACTTTGGCTTTTGCTCATGATTTAAATGGTGTCATTGAGTGATGGTTAGATCTTATCTCCGTGGGAGACTGGCTGGTTCAAAGGGTTTCTGTCTGATTCCCAGTGTTCATCCCACAGCCACCATTGATAACTATCTTCAGTCCGCAGGCAGGCCAAAGATGGCGTGACGAGTGAACTGGCTCCTTCGCTCCTCTTCTGCATTAGCTCATTCTGGTGTTGCCAATACTGTTGCATCCCCCTATCGTGCCTAACAAGCTACACAACACACACCCATAAGAACAGCCATACTGAGTCAGACCAATGGTCCATGTAGCCCAGTATCCGGTTTTCCCACAGTGGCCAATGCCAGGTGCCCCAGAGGGAGTGAACAGTACAGGCAGCCAGTGATCCATCCCCTGTTGTCCATTCCAAGCATCTGGCAAACCAGTTACTGATCCATGAGAGGACCTTCCCTCTTATCCCACGTAAGTCCACACATAAAAGTGCCTGCATCTGTGCACAGGCTTTCACCCACACACCCCTAATGCGCTTGCAATTGCTCCAAGCACCATATTGTCTACTATTGCAGCCTCAGCGTAGATGACGAATCCTGACGCAGCAACTGCAACCGTGAACTTAGTCCACCCAGGGCAGTCCCACAGTGCTCCTGCCCACTGATCAGTGACTGCTTTGTAGGTTCAGGGCCATGGGTCTGACCAGCCACTCCTATGCAGCAGGCACTCAGCCGGTCTCAGCTCTGCTCTCCACCTAGGGTTGCCAACTTTCTAATTGCACAAAACCGAACACCCTAGCCCCGCCCCCTTCCCCAAGGCCCTGCCCCCCACTCACTACATTTCCCCCTCCCTCTGTGGCTTGCTATCCCCCACCCTCACTCACTTTCACTGGGCTGGAGCAGGGGTCAGGGGGTTGGGGTGCAGGGGGTGAGGGCTCCGTTTGAGGGTGCGGGGCTCTGGGGTGGGGATGGGGATGAGGGGCTTGGGGTGCAGGAAGGGGCTCCAGGTTTGGAGGGGAGTCAGGGCTAGGTCAGGGGGAATGGGGTGCAGGAGGGGGTACAGGCTCTGGGTACAGCAGCACCCCAATGAGATAAATTGGGCAGTTCACACTGCTCCAAGCCATGGGTACAGGCTCTGGGATGGGGCTGGGATGAAGCGTTTAGGGTGCAGGGGGGGCTCTGGGGTAGAGGGTTGGGGAGCAAGCTTACCTCAGGTGGCTCGTGGTCAGCGGCGAACGGGGCTAAGGCAGGCTGTCTGGCTGTTCTGGCACTGTGCACCTGGAAGCAGCCAGCAGGTCTGGCTCTTAGGCGGAGGCATGGCAGGTGGTTCTGCGCACTGCTCTTGCCCGCAGGCACTGCCCCCACAGCTCCCATTGGCCACGGTTCCCAGCCAATGGGAGTCTGGAGCCGGTGCAGGGGGCGAGGGCAGCATGCAGAGCCCCATGGCCTCCCCACTTAGGAGCCAGAGCTGCTGGCTGCTTCTGGGGTGCAGCGCGGAGCCAGGACAGGTAGGGACTAGCCTGCCTTACCTCTGCAGCACTGCCAACCAGACTTTTAACAACCTGCTCGGCGGTGTTGACCGGAGCCGCCAGGGTCCTTTTTTGACCAGGCATTGCGGTTGAAAACCGGACACCTGGTCACCCTATCTGCACCACGCCCTTTGGAGCAGGGCCAAGAGTGGCAGAGGAGGTACTCAGCCGGGGTCAGACTACATTTCAAATATTTCTTACCCAGCTACACCAGTCAGAGCAAGCAATGCCTTTTTTCTGAACCTTCAGCAGAAATCAATTCTAAGATGCAACTTCATTCCTTTTGCTCTTGGGAGCAACTAAAAGTGGCAAGGATTTTTAAGCCAGACTGTTTTAAATCATGGAAGGGGTTTTGTTTAACAGCTATCTAACTCAGATAACTAATGAGCATTTTGGAGAAAGGATGGCTTTGTTAAAGGTCCACCACACCAGTTCTTCAATCAATGTGTGAACGTTCACAATAACGTGGGGATCGGGGGAGAGTTTTCCAGGTTTTCTTGCATGTTCATAACAAAAAGTCAGAAACGCATCCATTTGCAGATCACTTACCAGCTATCCTCATTAAATTCTAGAGTCAGCAGCATCCCAATGAGATAAATGGGCAGTTCACACTGCTCCAAGCCATCATTACAGAACTGTCGGAAGACTCATACAGACATCAGTTTATGCCTGGTTCATAGCATGTACGTTTTCTTTGCAAGGATTTGACACTTACATCAACATTACCAGCAAGTTAAAGAAGTATGGGCTGGATGAATGGACTATAAGGCAGATAGAAAACTGGCTAGATCATCGGGCTCAACGGGTAATGATCAATGGCTCTATGTCTAGTTGGCAGCTGGTATCAAGCGGAGTGCCCCAAGGGTCGGTCCTGGGGCCGGTTGTGTTCAATATCATCATTAATGATCTGGAGGATGGTGTGGACTGCACTCTCAGCAAGTTTGCAGATGACACTAAACTGGGAGGAGTGGTAGATACACTGGAGGGTAGAGATAAGATACAGAGGGACCTAGACAAATTAGAGGATTGTACCAAAAGAAATCTGATGAGGTTCAACAAGGACAAGTGCAGAGTCCTGCACTTAGGCTGGAAGAATCCCATTCACTGCTACAGACTAGGGACCAAATGGTTAGGCAGCAGTTCTGCAGAAAAGGACTCAGGGTTACAGTGGACAAAAAGCTGGATATGAGTCAACAATGTGCCCTTGTTGCCAAGAAGGCTAACAGCATTTTGGGCTGTATAAGTAGGGCATTGCCAGCAGATCGAGGGATGTGATCATTCCCCTCTATTGAACATTGGTGAGGCCTCAGCTGGAGTACGGTGTCCAGTTTTGGGCCCCACACTACAAGAAGGATGTGGAAAAATTGGAAAGAGTCCAGCGGAGGGCAACAAAAATGATTAGGAGGCTGGAGCACATGACTTATGAGGAGATGCTGAGGGGACTGGGATTATTTAGTCTGCAGAAGAAAAGAATGAGGAGGGATTTGATAGCTGCTTTCAACTACTTGAAAGGGGTGTCGAAAGAGGATGGATCTAGGCTGTCTCAGTGGTAGCAGATGACAGAACAAGGAGTAATGGTCTCAAGTTGCAGAGGGGGAGGTTTAGGTTGGGATATTAGGAAAAACTTTTTCACTAGGAGGGTGGTGAAGCACTGGAATGGGTTACCTAGGGAGGTGGTGGAATCTCCTTCCTTAGAGGTTTTTAAGGTCAGGCTTGACAAAGCCCTGGCTGGGATGATTTAGTTGGGGATTGGTCCTGCTTTGAGCAGGGGGTTGGACTAGATGACCTCCTGAGGTCCCTTCCAATGCTGATATTCTATGATTCTATGATTTTCAAACCTGGGTGCCCAGGGCCAGGCTCTCAAATCCACATGTAGGCACCTAGATAAAAGTGGCCAGATTCTCAAAGGTGCATTTCTCTATGTAAATGCAATCCTCCTTTTCATCCCGCCAAGCGATCGTTTTTCATCCAGTGAAAACCAATCTGAGGGCTTGGCTACACTTACGGTTTGCAGCGCTGGTAGTTTGCAGTGCTGGTCATCCAGCTGTGTAGGAGCAGCGCTGGTGTGTGGCCACACTCACAGCTACCAGCGCTGGTGTGTGGCCACATTTGCAACATTTGCAGCGCTGTTGGGAGTGCTGCATTATGGGCAGCTATCCCAGCGTTCAAGTGGCCGCAACGTGCTTTTCAAAAGAGGGGGGTGGAGTGGGGTCTAGTGTGACAGGGAGCGGGGGGAAAGAGAGAGGGGATTTTTGGAGGCAACACTGTGTGTTTAGCTTCCTGCATTGAAAAATCAGAACATGTTTCCGACCCTTAGTCTTAACTCTTAATTGCAAACAGCCTGCCTCCAACACGGACTCCCCGCTGTTTCACTCACTCCCTGTGGTGTACTGTGACAGGGAGCGGGGAAGAGAGAGAGAGTGGATTTTTGGAGCCAACAGTTTAGCTTCCTGGATTGAAAAATCACAAAATGTTCGCGAACCCTTGGTCTTAATTGCAAACAGCCTGCCTCCAACGCTGTTTCTCTGTCAAGCAAACATTCATTCCCTGCCTCTCATTTGATCGTTCACAGCCAGGTACAGATAGCTCCTGTTTGCTGTGATCAGTGTTTGTTTTTTAGATAAGCAGTTCAACGGAGCTCCGATCGGAGTTCACAACAAAACAAAGAGAGGCTGCATAACAAAACAAAGAGAGTAATTTAGTTAAAAGCTTTCTGGGATATCTCCTTATTCCCTGGAGGCCAATAAAAGCGCTGGTGTGTTTCCACACTTGATGAGCAGCGCTGGATTACCAGCGCTGCAATCGCTACACCCCAACCTGGCCAGGTGTACAGCCAGCACTGCAGCCAGAGAGTTGCAGCGCTGGATGTGCCTTGCAGGTGTGGACGGTTACTAATTGCAGCGCTGGAAAGCCTCTACCAGCGCTGCAACTTGCAAGTGTAGCCAAGCCCTGAGAGCTTTTTTTCCCCATTCTGTTAAAGTAATACTTAGGTGACCTCACCCATTTTTCCTACCAACGTGCTGCTTTTCTTTAATGCTAGGGGAACCACAAATGGTTCAGAGTTTTGATGTTTGGCTGCTTTCAGACTGGAAATCTCCTGAGGTTTACAATATTTCCTGCTTCCAAATGCTCTGGTGTACCAATTCCTTGGCTGACTAGCCATCAGCAGGGAAATAATTCAGACCTACTCCAAAATTGCAGACTCCTGTCTTTTGCACTAAAAGAGAATCTCTCTATTACCTGTAGGAGTCCTTATGGGTCAGATCTGCAGCTCATATAAATTGGTCTATCTATTGAAATCACAGGGTCTATGGTGATTTATACCAGCAAGGGTATAGCCTTAGATATCTCTTTGTAGGCAGCAGTCACTAGGGGTGACGTGAACGCAAATGTACACAGGTGAGTACAGTTCATCAGGAACAACTTTCCTTGGGCTATTTTAGGACTTCTGCTTTTGATTGTGGTCAGAAGTGTAGTATGGATATACCACACACACACACACACACGGTAGCAGTCATCCATTGTCTAACAAGGAGAGCTTTGTGTTGATTACATGGCATAGGCAATTCAGGACCAAAGACTTGTCTGTACAATGTGGTAGTCCGCACTAGTGGGGTGTAGATTCTAGTGTGTGTGCAGTATCTGGCTGGTGTAGACCCGGAGTTCCCCAGTGCATGTAAATGTAGTCCCATTTCAAACAGGGCTATTTTCATGTGCATGGGGAACACTGAGTGCATGTCAGCAGGGTCCACTCAGGTCAGTTAGTCTGCAACACGTTAGTGTGCATTAGAATTTGCACCTCTGCAGCGTGGACTAATGCACCCTTTAGACAAACCCTTAACGGCAATGAATGAAAAGGAGACTGTTTTCTCAAGCCACTGGAAACAGACCCCATAGTGCTCTCTGGTTGTGCGGCTGCCAGTCTAACAAAGTTTGTCCGGCCTATGCCAGGAAGAGAGGCTCTCCCTAAGCCTTGTTTGGGACTCGGCAGTTATGGAAAAGGACTGCAGGGCACTGACTCGAAGATGAGCGCCACCTAATGAAGCACCTACACCACTTCCTGCACCACGTAGTGATGCCTTGGTGGTCTCCTATCCCAGAGCTTGACCCGGCCATGCTTAGCTTGTGAGGTCTGATGGGAGCACAAGTTCACATGGTTAGATTCCTGATTATAAGCCACTACCCTCCATTTCCTTCTTTCAAAAACAACACTTTCATTATGTGATTGCAGCAGGAACAACACAGATAAACTATCTGCACTTTTATGTAATCGATTATGAGAGTGCTGCATTTGTTCCACTGATTAAGGAGGAGAGATTACGTAACGTTTGGTGGTGCAAAAACGCTGGATGCTACTAGGCGAAAGCAGGTGCGTATTAGAATGGAGGACCATTGGTAAGATGCTGTTCCTGACTTGCAGCTAGATTAATAACGTGCTGTGGAAATATGCTGTTAAAAGAAAGAGTATCACTGCCCTCCTTCTGTTTGATCTGCTGTTTCACGTGTTGTAATTATCTCTAATTACTCTGTCAGAGAAGAACCCAGTCTGTCAGTTCTGACAATAACGGAGCCGGTTACTAAATCACGAGCTCCTTAGAGAAAGTGTCACGAAGTGTATTAGCAGAGTTCCATTTTCCTAGCAAACCTAGGTAAGGGCTCAGACTGCTTCCAGTGAAATCAATGGCAACACTCCGACTTCAATGGAAGAAGGATTAGGCCTTAAAATAGACAGAACTGGCTAATGCAAAGCAAGTTTGTTTACTTTCTTGCTCATCTTTAGTCTATGATTTTTGGGTGGAGTGGAGGGAAAAGGGGCTAGAGCTGAGTGTTAGGATTTTTTTTAATAGCTTTTTTCTTGTTGCCTTGTGCAGTCTTTTAGTTGCTAAATTAAAAAGTGCCCATTCTGTGATATGAATTCAGAATCTGAAAGGAACATTATCAGGTCACTTGTAGCCCCAAATTTAGGTTTTGTAAAAATACGCTTTAACAAAACCAATACAAACGTTCTCATGCGTGTTTTCATTAAGTTCCAGTAGAACTAGTGTTTTAAACAAATAACCCCTCCCCTTTCCTGTCTGCAGCCCAAACATCACTACATTGTGCTAGTGGATGAGAATCTGAAATTGACTGGTCCAGTAGTAAAGGCAAGAAGCAACCAAGGAGCATATGTGGTGTTTGCAAATTAGATTTAAAAATTAGTTCCTTATTTAACAATCTTTGTTCTTGTCTAGTAACGCAGCTGGGACACTTGTGTTTTATACATACTGTATGTGAGGCCTGGTTTTTCCACTGCTTTGCACCTTGCACAGTCATTTATGCCAGTGCAACGTGAGTGTATCAAATGCTACCATGTTTGGATGGCACCTTTTTACACTCAGTTTGCACAGTTGTAAATGACACAAGATGCAGGGTAGGGGGAAATCATATCCAGGTTTTTTTTTGTTTTGTTTAAGCTGACAGTGTCCCTGTAATTGAAGCACAAACTGAATAATAACCCTTGAATAAAAAGATGCATGCTATGTGGAATTAACTGGTTGCAAAGGCTTTGTTTGACACATTAGTTTGATACTGAAGTCTGAAAACTAGCTGTTTTGCAGCATCACCAATGATTGGGGATTGGTCCTGCTTTGAGCAGGGGGTTGGACTAGATGACCTCCTGAGATCCCTTCCAACCCTGATATTCTATGATTCAGGTGCTAAAGTGGTGAGCTAGAGAGACAAAAATCTAGTATGTCTGTTGAAGGATATCTCTTGGGTATGTTACAATGTGGGAGTGAAAATGGAGGTTAGGGCCCAGTCCGTCACATATGGAAAACATTACAATCCACAAATTATGGCTTAATGATGGCTAAGAAAAATGGAAATAGTCTCAACCCAATCCCCATTTGGTGAGCACCAAAGAATTACCACATCGTTCAGATATTACCTTCCCCAAGCACACACTTGGCGTGCTGGGGCCTGGAGCCACCCCTGGATGTTAGAATGAAGTACTGGGAGGTGCTGTGCACCAATCCATAGAATGTACTTAGCCTGCTTTGGGCCGAATTCCACAGCACTTACTCAGTCCTCATGCCAGTGGATCTTCAGTGGAAATTTTGCCTGAGTAAGGGCAGTAGGATCTGGCCCATGATGTTCCCATTGGTTTTTTATTCATGTCCTCAGCCCTCCCAGTGCCTTCAGGCATGGGTGCCTTGGGGATGGGGGACGCGGGCCCAGGCTCCCCTGGGACCCTGACTGGACGATAGAGGGCTGCCTGGAACAACTTTAAGTGAGTAGTGTTGCGACCCTGGCTGCCAGGACGCAATGCTACTCACTCAAATTTGGGTGGGGTGACCCCCAACCCATCATGACAGAGTGGCCAGGCCCGGTTTCAGTGAGGGACATTGCAACCTGGGGCACAGGGCTGCAGCAACACTCAAATTTGGGGCAGCTGGTCTGGTAAGCTGGGCTCACTCCTTAGCAAAATTCTGGTTGTGCCCCTGTCTTCAGGACAAATCATATTAACATGAGCCCGCCCCATGGCTCCCCAGAAGGGTTGCAGTTGGCCTGTTCAGAATCTGCAGAAATTAGCATAAGGATGTGAACACAGCGAACACTGCAGCCACGCCTAGTGTAGTTTAAAAAAAGAAATTGACAGCCCTGGCATTTCGAGATGGCTGGAAATCCTCTGCCAGAAACAGAGGGCGCTTTCCAAGTTGTTCTTGTGTGTAATGAGCTTCCCTCCCCTGTCATTATCTCGTTAAATAAACTGACAGCAGGATTTTTCCTTGTAATCCATCTCCCCAGAAGCTATTGCTGATTCAGATCTGGGTGAGGCTGAGGCAGACCACGTCTCATGTGTTTCCACTGCCAGTTGTCATATTGTATGCCTGATGGTCTGAGTCTTCCAGCATAATAATCATGCTTAGCATTTTTGGTCCCAAATCTGTCCTCGCTTACACCCGAGCAATCTCACTGATTTCAGTGCAGGGAAGGATCCGTGTTCAGATTTCAGCTTTCCTCCTTCTCCACATATTACTGAATCCATGAATTCTCCAAACACTCCTCTGTACCAGTAAGCGGTGTCATCCCCATTTCAGAGAAAAAGAGATTGAGGCAGAGAGATGCTAGGTGATCACAGAGAGTTGGTTTCAGTGTCATTTTCAGAACCCAGGAATTCCTGGCTCTTAGTCCTCTGCTCAGATTGCTAGGCCACATGACTGTCTCCTGAGATAACTTTATGATGTACTTTTCCCCATCTCAGAAGCATGGATGACATCTTCAGGCAATGGGCCAAATTCCTTGGCCTCATTAATTCTGCTTTGCTTACACTGTGAAGCTGGTTTAACTGGATTTCCCTTCGGTAAAGGAATCCTCCAGTAGCACAGACCTTGCTACATTGGCTCTATCTCCCCACCCCCTTGCAGCCCCTGGCAGAGGAGATGTGGCTGAGGAAAAGATGATGTTGGCTTGATTGCCCATGCACTGCACTGATCCCCAGCTGACCAAACTCCTTCTGGGGTGGGCTTATTGGAGCAGGTGCCAATTAAGGCTTGTCTACAATGGGACGTTAACCAGAATAGCTATTGCACTTTAAATTCACATCCTACTTTAATCCAAAATACCTTTCAAGAGTAGACGAACCCTTGAGCAGCTGTGGGGCTGAAATGGAGAGAGTGGTACACAGACAACTTGGGGTGGGGATTGATGGAGGGGTGCCAGGAGCCCCTGAGGTGTGCAGTGAGCTTGACCTACAGAAGCAATGAAGAGGGTTGCCAACTTTCTATTGGCACAAAACCGAACACCCTAGCCCCGCCCCATCCCAGAGGCCCCACCCCTGCCCCACCCCTTCCCCGAGGCCCCGCCCCCTGCTCACTACCATTCTCATCCCTAGGTGGCTCGCTCTCCTCCACCCTCACTCACTTTCACTGGGCTGGGGAAGGGGATTGGGGTGCAGGAGGAGGTGAGGGCTCTAAGTGGGGGTGAAGGCTCTGGCTGGGGTTGTGGGCTTGGGGGTGGGGATGAAGGGTTTGGGGTGCAGGAGGGGGCTCAGGGCTGGGGCACGGGGTTACCTCAGGTGCCTCCAGTGATGAGCTGCCAAAATTTTAACAACCGGTTCCCTCCTCCTCACCTCATGAGGGGGTCATGCCCCGTCCAACCCCCCATGTTCCTTGACACCCCCCTGAGACCCCTGACCCATCCCCCCCTTCCCTGTCCCCTGACTGCCCCTTGCAGCCCCATCCAATTCCTCCTCTTATTCTTGATGGCCCCCTGGAACCCCTGCCCCATCCAACCACCCCTTCTCTCTGTCCCTGACTGCCCCCACCACCTCATCCAACCCCTGCTCCTTACTGATTGCCCCCCGGGACCCTTGCCCCCATTCAATCCCCCTGTTCTCTGCCCTCTGACCACCCTGATCCCCCCCCACAACCCACCGAACACTGCCTCCCTACTCCCTGCCCCCTTACCACAGTGCCTGGGTCCGGGTCCGCTCCGCGGGGACCTCGACCAGTGCCGTCGGGCCTGACTCCCCGGGCCTGACCAGGCCGGAGCCACGGGGCCCAACTCCCTGGGCCGGGCCGGGCTGGAGCCGCTCGGCCGGCACCGGGGCTGGAGCAGCGGGGCCCGACTCCCCGGGCCGGGCCGGGCCGGAGCCGCTCGGCCGGCACCGGGGCCGGAGCCGCGGGGCCCGACTCCCTGGGCAGGAGCCGCTCGGCCGGCACCGGGGCCGGAGCCGCGGGGCCCGACTCCCTGGGCCAGGCCGGAGCTGCGGGTCCCGAGCTGGGCCGGGTCCAAGCCACTCAGCCAAGACCAGCCCGAGCTGGTGGTGCTTGGCTGGGGCGCTCGGCGGGAGCCGGACTGGGCCAGGCAGACACACCGTCCCGTCCCACTCCCGGCGCGCCCAGCTTACCTGGCTGCTGCATTTTTCAGGCTTCCCGCGAACATTTGATTCGCGGGAAGCAGGGGAAGGGGAGGAGAAGGAGGGCAGAGCTTTCAGGGGAGATGAGCTGGGGCGGGGCAGACAGCTGCCGGAGCCTGTTAAATTTAAAAGCTTTTTAGAACTGGTTGTCCTGGAACAACCGGTTCTAAAAAGGCTTCTAAATTTCACAACCGGGTCGCGTGAACCGGCTGGAGCTCACCACTGGGTGCCTCCCAATCAGCGGTGCAGCAGGGCTAAGGCAGACTGCCTGCCTGCCTGCCTGTCCTGGGACACTGTGCTGCGCCCCGGAAGCGGCCAGCAGGTCCGGCTCCTAGGCGGGTGGGCGGAGCAGGAAGCTCTCAGCCGCAGGCACCGCCCCCACAGCTCCCATTGGCCAATTCCTGGCCATTGAGAGTGCGGAGCTGATGCTCGGGGCAGAGGCAGCACGCAGACCCCAGAGGCCCCCCGCCTAGGAGCTGGACCCACTGGCCGCTTCTGGTGCCCCAGGACAGGTAGGGACTAGCCTGCCTTAGGTCCTCAGCACTGCCAACCGGACCTTCAGTGGCCCAGTTGGCGGTGCTGGTCGGAGCCACCGGGGTCCCTTTTCGAGTGGGTGTTCTCATCGAAAACCGGACACCTGGTCACCCTATGAAGCGTGTTTGATTTCCTTTGACGTTACCCGTCTTGCCCACAAGATGTCACTAAATATTCTATCTGCAACTAAGTACCCAGTGGTTTGCTGCATTTCAGCCTCATAAGCAACACCAGGAACAGAATCTGGATCAGTGCAGATTGCAGCAACAATCTGTCCAGGGAAAATTCTGATTAATTTTGGATGGTGACCTATTCCAGCCCACTGCTGCCTACAGCTAAATTGGATGTGATGGTACCGGCAGGGAACTGAGGTTTGCCATCAACCAGGGTTAATGTGGAGTCAGTGGCCTATAAGTAAGTTCAGTGCAACATTGATGATGATCACTTTTTTTTTGCTGTCTGGCTGAGATGCGGTTTAATAGCTGTGGGACTGTGTTCTCCCCTGGCAGGAAGTGTCTACTGGATGAGTTAATACAGTAGGTGGTCTTTTCCATCTGTAACTAATGTGATCCTGAGGATTAGAAGGGAGCAAAAAGGGGTCAACATTTGAAAATGTCCTAACAAAGCCACCCCTTTGCCAAGCGTCTCGACTGAAAAACTGCTTTTATGCGGAACTCGAGGAGACTGAGTTGGGGAGACAAGAGGAAGCATTTGTCATGCTCTCTGGAGTGGCTCAGGACTGTGAGTGCTACCTCCGGCCAGACTGTCAGAAAACAGGGCAGATACCCCAAACTGACGGTGTGTTCTAGAATTAGATTTCACCGAGCCAGTAACAAATGTGAACTGCTGGTTCACTATTCCAGTCTTACCATGGAGTCACAGACAGTCCCCTTAGACCAGTGGTCCCCAACCTTTTTCGTCTGGCGGGCGCCGGACGACGAGCCACCGAGGACTGTGGCCGGTGGATGAGCATCTGCCGAAATGCCGCCGAGAAGCGGCAACGTCAATAGGCGCTGCTGCCGAAATGCCGCCAACAAGCATCATCATCCAGAGGCGTCGCCACCGAAATGCCGCCGAAAATCAGTGGCATTTCGGCGGCGATGCCTCTGGATGATGCTGCTTCTTGATGGCGCATTTCGGCAGATGCTCGTCCGCCAGACAGTACGCGGGCGCACATAGATGTCCCGGCGGGTGCCATGGCACCTGCGGGCACGGCGCTGGGGACCACTGCCTTAGACTCTTCAGTCAATCTCGCCAGCCAGACAAACTGGACTTTGTGATAAAAGTTCACTTATACCAAAAATCCCATCACATTGAGGTTGCTTCCAGTCCCAAGAGACCGGTCACTTACCCCAGATCAATTGGCGCTCTTGATCTTACACCAAAGACAATGCTGGCAGCCAATTTTATAGTAACTAACTAAAGGTTTATTAGCTAAGAAACAGAGGGGTAGCCGTGTTAGTCTGGATCTGTAAAAGCAACAAAGAATGGTGTATATTATATATAGACTAACAGACGTTTTTGCAGCAGCTGCTTTCTCGGATGCAAGACTTGCATTTCTTGAGTGAGTATTCACCACGAAGAAGTATTGCTGCAAAAAAAAAACGCCTGTTATCTAATAGGTGCCACATTCAAGAAAAGGAAGAGTTATTGAGAGCTTAAAGAAGATGAAATATATGCCCAGTAAGTCACAGTTTGTCATTCCACGGGGTGAGAGTGATCTAATGAACTCCCAGTTTCCCAAAAGTCTTTTCAGGGTATCCAGATTGTCTCTGGGGATCTCTGCTTTGCATCTGGTACATTTCCCTGTAGGAGTCCAAACAGTCCCGAGATGCAGGATTTTTCCTTGAATCCATATTTACAGCTCGGTCTCACAGAAAAAAGCTGACAATGTCTCTACCTATGTGGGCTTTTCCTCTGATGACAGAGTAAGGAATGCGTTTTGAGTCTTCAACCTCCGATTATCACACACACTGACCCCGTGCTTTGAAATTAGCCCTTTTCTGTTAAAGTTCTTCATTTGCATTCCTCAAGGCTTCTTCCTCGCTTGATGGGTTATTTAGTTACAGGAGTAACACAATGTAAATGTTTGCTAGTACATTATAATGGGATACAGATAAGTCAGGGGTGGCCAGCCTGAGCCTGAGAAGGAGCCAGAATTTACCAATGTACATTGCCAAAGAGCCACAGTAATACGTCAGCAGCCCCCCATTCGCTCCCTCCTCCTACACGGTTCCCAGCACCTCCCCCCCCAACCAGCAGCCCCGCCCATCAGCCCCTCCCCCACTCTCCCCGCACCTCCTGATCAGCTGTTTCGTGGCGTGCAGGAGGCTCTGGGGGGAGGGGAAGAGCGAGGGCACGGCAGGCTCAGGGGAAGGGGTGGAGTGGGGGCAGGCCTGTGGCAGAGCCAGAGGTTGAGCAGTGAGCACCCCCTGTCACATTGGAAAGTTGGCACCTGTAGCCCCAGCCCTAGTTTCTGTGCCTATGCAAGGAGCCGCATATTAACTTCTGAAGAGCCGCGTGTGGCTCCGGAGCCACAGGTTGGCCACCCCTGAGATAAGTGAAAACAATTCATGCAACATCCCTCTGGTTCTTATGCAGTTGAAACACCAAATACACTCTTATACATTGAACAATCACTTTGATCTATGCTGATACGCACGTGAATTGGCCTGGGGCTGTGGCATAAGCTGACACGTGGTCTGCCAGGGTCACAGCATTATGTTAATGGAACAATTAATGTGGTGAGAAGCTGGTCTGGATGGGGATCACTGGTGGGACAAATGAGGGTGCATTTGAACGGAGTCACTTTCTCGTTCAATATTGTCTTAAAGCGGGCCAGATCCTCCAGTGGTGTAAATTAGTGCAAGCCAATGGAGCGAGGCTGGTTTACGCTAGCTGAGGATCTGTCCCATCGTTTCAAGACAAACTGTGGGGCTAGCCTAGGTGAGAAGGACACAGAGCAGGGGCATGAACCTGGCAGCCTAGTGGCAAGTATGGCAGACAGAAATAGCCTGAGCTCTTTCTGCAATTCAACCTGATGTAAAATGGGCCACTTCCAGGATGCCCTCCCCCACCCTGAGGGCAGCTCTCCCCTCCCCAAACAGAGGAGTGAGGCCAAACTTCCTCTCTCCAGCATCCTGCAGATACCCCTCCACAGATGGTCTGGCATGAGGTGGGCACTCCTGGGCAGCGTGTGAACCGCAGGCTGGGGGAGGCCAGCCTCCAGGCCAGCCCTGCCCCTTCTGCCCAAGGCCCCGCCTTTTCCACACACTCTCACTGCCGGACACCCCCCACCCGCAGCCACTGGCCCACACCCCAACCTAGCTTCCCCAGCCCCAGAGTGCCGGAAGTGCAGGCAGCACACGGCCCCAGCCTCCCCATTCCCAGAGCGCCGGGAGGTCGTGCGGCCCCAGCCCCGGAACGCCGGCAGGGCGGGCTGCCGCACAGGGGGACTGGAGCCTCACTGCTGCATGTAGAGCGGGCAGGAAGCAGGAGGGGGGTCCTGGGAGTGGAGCCACGCCCGGCAGTTTGGAGAGGCACAGCCTCCCCCAGCCGATGATTCCCGCTGCCCATGGGGGCACTGAGCCCCTCGATAAAACCTGCTGCGCCAAGGCAGGATGGGGAAGAGCAAAGAACTTCCCGCCCTGCGTTGCTCATGCCAGTTTCTGGGTGGCAATGACGCGTATTAACCCCAGGCTGCAGCTCCCCTCTGTGACTGCCCCCGAGCTGCAGCAGGAGGACCCAGCTAAAGACGGCTCCTCTAGACCAGACCACCAAGCTGGGGAGAGAGCGGGGCCTGTAGGGCAGGAGCTATGGGAGGATGATGGGGACTCTTCCACAGAACCCGTGGGGTTTGGCAGGCCCTGCCCCCAAAGGGATAATTCCCTGGAAACTCCCCAAGGAGAAGGCCACAGAGTTTACCTTCCTGCAGGAGTGATGTGGAGCACAATCCCTGCTTAGGCAGATCTCCCGTTGTTGCCTTCGGGAGATGGAAGGAGTGCTGCAGGGTTTAACCCTTTACTGGGTTTGCAGTCAGGACCAAACAGCTGATTTTATCGAGATGGGCGGGAGGGACTCGCCAAAGACCCTTAGCTGCAATTACAGGATGGGACACTTGCAGTAAAAACCCTGAACGTTTTCACTCCCTTACTTATTGCCATCCTGTTTGTCTATACTTTCTCTTAAGCTCTTATTCCACACCAATGGAGATCAGTGGAAAGAATCCCATTAACTTGAATGGGTTTTGGATTAAATCCTTATTCCTCCGCACAGCTGCAGAGCTGCTAATCCGGAAACCTGGTTTGGGGACTGAACTGGGGATTCATGCTTTGCCCAGTGGACGCTAGGTCCATCAGAAGAGTGACAAGCCTGATTGCTGAGTTACTATCCTACGCTACGTACGTTACTACATTAGTGGCTTAATTCCGCGTTGGGCTGAGTAATGTAACAGGAAAACCAGGGATGGGCATGAGCCACAAAGCTGAGATCTCCACCCAGACTTCTCTTAAGTTTGGGGGGAGGTTGGATCCTGGGTTTGGATCCAAGAGATGGGGGCTAGGCATGAAGTGTGACCTGGAGGTCCCTGTGGCAGGCCTGGGCCTGTACAGGTGTGTGTGTGTAAAATGTAGCTGTTCTGCCTGGATGATTGAGCAGTTAATAAAGGGATGGACAGACAGTAAGCAGAACTGGTTGATTAGTTTAAAGCACTCTTTTTTTAGTATTTTTGTGAATGAAAGCCCCAAAGCCTGGTTTGTTCCTGGAATTCTATTATTCAAATATTATTTAATATTTAGCATCCAGATGCCCTAGTCAGGTTCAGCATCCACATCCCATTATGCACAAATACATAGGGAGACATGGTTTCTGCCCCAAAGAGCTTACCTGCAGTCCTGGTTGGTGACTGTATCTGTGAATCACGAAAACTTCACAAGTGAGCACTTGAAGCAGAGGCAGAGAGGTGAAGTGACTTGGCCAAGGTCACACAACCATTCAGTGGCAGAGCCAGGAACAGCACCCCTGGGCCAGATTCTTAGTTAGTGTAAATTGGCATAATGGAGCTACATTGATTTATACAAACTGAGAATCTGTCCCCAGGTCTCCTGTGTCCCAGTCCTGGAGCCTTATCCACAGGATCACACTGCTTCTCGGTGAGGAACATGCTACCGTTTCATGACACGCTGCATTGGCTGATCCTCTGCTCTCGGGACATTTCTAACCTCTTGAAAACTTCTCTTATTTGCAGGAGGCAGAGGGAAGGATGGGGCACCCATTATAACTTTCCCAGAGTATGCAGGGTTCAGCGATATACCCGACGAGGATTTTCTGAACGTTGTGACGTATTTAACCAGCATTCCCAGGTGAGCCGAATCACAAAGGCCTGCTGTCTCCCTGCAGCTTCACTTCCTGAGTGGGTCACTGTTTTACTTTGTGTTCACTGTTTTAGAACTTCCGAGAGGTTGCAGTCTGGTGGCCCTGCAGAACCAGGATGCAGAACCCAGGTCAGCCAGCGTGGAATTCACCCCTCTGCAAAAGACCAGCTCACGCCCTATGCACGACTTATGTCCCACTTCAGTCGTGCATAGGCCTGGAGCTGGTCTTCTGTACACGAGTGACTTTCACCTACACAGAACAGGTACAGCACAGGCTTCCCCCAGGCGGCCCTGCCCTCTCAGCCACGCACAACAGAGGAAGAACCAGAGCAGACTCTGGATGTGTGCTTTATGGCAAGATTACAGAAGGGAGGAAACTGCCAAGGGCAAGACTGGTGCACAGTAGAGCTTTGCTACTCTGCAGTTTGTTAATTCACCCTCAGCAACTGTCTTTCCCTACTTCCCAGCCCAGAGTGAGTAGCAGAGAGCTATAGTATGGTCTTTACACAATATACTATAATAGTGCAGCTGTACACACTAGAACAGTCTTGCTGCCAATGTTATAGCATTGGCAGTAGATTGCCTTTCATTTTGCTCCCAAAGTCAAGGGAGACATCTAGGTAGAAAACAATTGACCAGGAAGAGGGTGCAGGCTATTAGATTGTGGGGAAGGTTACATAGGGTTCCACCAGGTAGCGTACAGTGCATTTTTGAAAAGAAATACGTTCTGCTTGTCGAGAGGTTCAAACGCTTCATTGCCACAGAGCGGAAGACAAAGATTGATCAGTGTCCGTTCCAGGCAGAGGAGGAGGTTCTCCCTTTACAGTGTCAGTGTAGTGGGGCGGCTGCCCCACTCCAAGATAAAAGCTGGCCCTGATACGAGGGTTGCGGCTGGAAAAAGCAGTGAGAGCAGCGGAGTGAGTAGCTGACCACAGGTGTGGCCAGCTCAATCAGGCCCCAGCTGGCCCTGCTAAGAGGGCTGTGGGCCAGAAGCTGGGGGAGTCCCACTCTAGCCCTGGAGTGGGAAGGGCTGCCTGCCTGCCTGAGAGCAAGGTACCTGAAGCAGAGCAGGGCTGGGGAAGGGCAGGAGGAGCTGGGGAGCTCCGGCCTGGTAAACCCCCAGGCTGCAGGCCAAGGTACTGGGGCTACCGAGGTGCCGGCTGGGTATAGGCTGAGGCAGCTGCTCCTAACCCCTTGCCAATGATGAGTGGCCATTACACAGCAGTCGGCCCCGGTGAATGGGGGGACTAGATGACAACTGGCAGCAGCCACTGAGGTGAGGTGGGTTTAGGGTTGCGGGTTCCCCTGGGAGGGGAAACCCAGAGTGAGGGGGTACTGCTGGGGCAGAACCCCAAGGGAAAGGGGCACTGGGGTCCAGTAGGGACACGGGGCCTGAGGCAGGCGAGACACTGGCCAGCAGAGGGTGCTCCAAGGCTGAAAAAGAGCTAATTCCCAAGACGACCAGCAGGAGGTGCCGTGCCGATGAGTCATCGCTTCACTGCCGTCAATTTCTGCGTGTCCTGCAGAATTCATTAGCAGGATCCATGTTAATCAGGCAGAGAAGATCTGTGATCACCAGAGTAAAATGAATGACTCCTTCCAATCAGGGCCTTGGCATAACTAATCCTGTATGACGTTCTAAATCCTCATGTGAATTACTGTACTTCTGTAATGTGTTCTGTGTATAGAACATGCAAAAGGGGTGTGTGTGTTGGCACAATGTCATTATTTATAAGGATGTGCTCACCTTGCAAGCCTCGGGCACGTTTACATGAGTCATTGTCACACACGTAATACCTTGCCCCGGGTGGGTTGTGAGCAGTAGGAAGTGAAATTGGAACTTCAAGTGTGAGATGCTACGCCCAGATGCTATACCCTGAGCTGAGACACCCAGATTTCCTAGCAAAGGCTGTAGTAGGCTCTTTAAACTCTATGTATGGCCTCACCCCCACTAGAGGGGACAGAGATCCATAATGAGTGGGCATGGGTTACACCCACCTCCCACCCCGCTATCTGGAATAAAGAGCTTCAGTTGAAAGTCCTTTCTTAACCCCTTCAGTCCATATCCAGAATTCCCTTTCAGCCCAGATCAGCCAAATGCTTAAACTAACCGATGAGCATTTCCCCTTTTCTAATGGATCCTCAAACCTGGCATCTCTTAGGGTGTGTCTACAGCTCAAAAAACCAAACCCAAAACAAGAAAAAACAAACCCCCGGTCTTGAGTCTCAGAGCCCAGGCTCCAGCCTGAGCGTGAAGTCTACACTGCTATTTTTAGCTCCGTAGCACAAGCCCAAGTCAGTTGACTCAGGCTCTGAGACTTGCTGCCGTGGGGTGTGTGTTTTTTGCAGTGTAGTCATACCCTTAAGGAAGCATCTTCTAGAACCGAGAGCTCACCAGAGTTCAAATCTCCACACCGTCAGCAGGAGTGCCTCTGCTGCTCCTGTGTGTTGGGATATTGCACAGAGAGATGGGGAGTCTCTAGATAGCGGAACTCCAGGCTTCACAGGGCTGACTGTGTACTCATTTACTTTGGAGGGAAGTCTGATATTACCTGTCATGTACTGTATGCTTCAAATCTCTCTAATGAATCAGTCTGTCCAGAGCACTTCTGTGACATGGGGAGTAGAGATAGTCCAGTGTGAGCTTTTCTTAACAACCTTTTTGAGAGTGGGGATCTGTTTACTGTATGATCTGCCCATGTCAATATTATTGTTTTGCTTCATTTTCTTCCTGATTTCCTGCCCTCCTCGCTTTATGCCAAGTACCACTGAGACCCTGCACAGGTTTCTGTTTGTGTGTACTAAATTGAAATGATATTGTTTGGTGACACTGTCTCTCTTTCCCTGGCTAAGTTAAGGCTTTCAATCTGCCCCTGGCTTACTACAAATAAGACATACAAGTATCGTTGTATCATCTTGCTGATGACAGGTGATATCATCCTGAACACCGAGATTAAATGCAAGGTTATGCAGCACATGTCTGACTCCATGCCGTGGCCCACATGCCTTTGTCAAGTATCATTTTAACACACACACACCCCCAGCGACATCCAAACCTTACCTCTCTTATCAGACCCTCGTGGCTTCTCAGACATCAGTAGTAACCAAGGTTACCAGCCTGCATCCCTGTCAGTAGCTTCTGCCATGTTAACCACATGTCACTGCTTTGCAAGGGTCTGCTGTGATGACCTTGAGCTAGGCACATGATGCCTCCATTTTTCCGCCATGCTGTTTTACTCTGCTCTGCTTTCCCTGCAGCATTTGGTTTCTAATCTTCCCCACTTCCCCCCTTTCCTTCCTCTTCTGGATTGTGCTAATTTACCAGTCTTCTCCATTTTCACCCCTGTTTCTTCTCACACAGTGATAAAAGGACATGGAGGCAAATGATGTACACTACACTCACTAACTAAACAGAACACGGGGAGGCCTGGTTCTCATTTAAACTAATGGGTGTAAGTTACAATTAGGCTCATTTTTATAGAAATCCTTTACTGAATTTCCCAAACCAGCTCCTATATCGGTAACAGCACAATTCAGTATGTGTGACCTGCGAGCTTTCTTGTGGAAATATGGCAATTACAAGTTTCATTCATTGCTATCTGCTTTGTGTCTCATTTCTGTCAGTCTAAGCAGGACTGCTTAGTAAACCGTTTTATTCCAACATCAGCCTTTTGGTAACTTCCACAAAGACACGTCCGCTTTTCAAACATTTTGTTATAAATCACTCGTTTCAGTGGAGTTACCCCAAATATGAATTTGGCTCTGTATGTCAGGTTAGAGCTATTGGTGCCTGAAGGATGTACAGCTATTACAAGCTGGCTACGTGAAGCTAAACTGGGAAGACAGACTGTGATGCTGATGGCAATGATATATTGTCTCTGTTTCTTTGGGATAGAGCCATTTGATTTCTCTGAAATAACATCCTGGTACATTCCACCTGGATGCTGCTTTAGCACATCTTTCAAGGCAGAAAAATACAGAGCACTTTGCAGGGCTAGATTTTTCTAAGGGCCTCTAAAAATGTACTTCTTGAGGGGAGAATATCCTTAATTTTTTAGTAATGCAAGTTGCATTGACTTAAATGCCAAAATCTCAGTGTGTTATTAATAGACCTGTTATACATATCAGTACTGGTTGGACTAATGCATTATAAATTATACTGATTGCGAGTTATGGCTTTGTTTTAATTGAATAATTATTCATAAATAAACATTTTAGTTATCTTAGCTGCTCCAGTAAACAAAGGACGGTCATAATAGTCCATCTAACCCAGCATCCTGTCTTGTGACAGTAGTCAGTACCAGATGCTTTGGAGGGGAATGAACTGAACAGGGCAATTACTGAGTGATCCCTCCCCTGTCGGCCAGTCCCAGCCTGGGAAAGGTTTAGGAAAACCCAGAGCATGGAGTTGCGTCACTGACCATCTTGGCTGATAGCCATTGATGTGCTCCATTCTCTTGAAACCAGTTCGACTTTTGGCCTTGACAACATCCCATGGGAATGAGTTCCACGGGTTAATTGTATTGTGTGTGCAGAAGTACTTCCTTTTGCTTGTTTTAAACCTGCTCCCTATTAATTTTATTGACTCCTGGTTCTTGAGTTATGTGAAGGGGTAAATAACACTTCCTTACTGGAGGGTGGGGAAGCACTGGAATGGGTTACCTAGGGAGGTGGTGGAATCTCCATCCTTAGAGGTTTTTAAGGCCTGGCTTGACAAAGCCCTGGCTGGGATGATTTAGTTGGGGTTGGTCCTGCTTTGAGCAGGGCGTTGGACTATATGACCTCCTGAGGAGTCTTCCAACCCTAATCTTCTATGGTTCTATTTGCTTTCTCCACACCTTTCATGATTTTATAAAGCCCTACCATATTCCCCCGAGTCATCTCTTTTCTAAACTGAGCTGTCCCAATCTTTTGAATCCCTCCTCATACACGTGTCCAACCTTGGTCCTCTCCCTCAGTCTGAACAGAGGGACCTAAACGTCACAAGAGCCTTCTTGTATTTACTCGTTTCAATTTTCATTTAAAAAACGGATGGAGAAAGAACTAGGCTCCATTCATTGGAAGACTGAGTCTGCATGTGTCAGCGTTTGAAATGAATGAATTACTGAGGCTGCCGGGTTGTTTTGGTGAGCATTGTGTTTTGACAGCATTTAGCACCAGAAACATCAAATGTCTGCCTTTCAGATTAGCCTCAGCCTGGGTATTGCTTTCAGAAGAAGAATTTAAAATATCTGTTAATGACTATTGGCTTATCTTTAACAAACCACATTGCTGGTCTACTGTATGGATCTGGGATGGATCAATAAGGGTCAATTTCTAGGTAGCTTAATCACTAGGCCAGTGGATTGAATCCAGCCCAGGTCAGCACTGTTAACGAAATTTTTTTATCATCTAAAAGGCTTCTCAGTGCCCAGGGCCGGCTCCAGGGTTTTTGCCGCCCCAAACAGCATTAAAAAAAGAAAAAAGCCGCAATCGCGATCAGCTCTACCGGCGCTGCTTCAGTCTTCGGCGGCAATTCGACGGCAGGTCCTTCGCTCCGAGAGGGAGTGAGGGACCTGCCGCCGAAGAGCCGGACGTGCCGCCCCTCTCCGTTGGCCGCCCCAAGCACCTGCCTGCTGGGCTGGTGCCTGGAGCCGGCCCTGTCAGTGCCCCTTTATAATGAAAGAGAAGAACTTCAAGGTTGTTCAGTTTGCAGCAGCTGCTGGGTATTAGCTTTGTGCATGTCAGTGAGTCTCCGAGGGTGCCCTCGAGTGGCAGGAATTATAAAGGACCAGCTACTACAGCAAGCTGAGGAAGTTCTCCCTACACATGTTCCAGCAGAGGGCTGTGGTTCCCTAAGCTGAAAGATCAGGGTTTTGGCCCCTACGTACGTGCAAGATCAGTAAGTAATTGCATATGTTCTGTGCAGCACGTAGATTGGTTACATCGAGCAGTTATTTGAGGATTTGTTTCCTTTCCACAGTGGCCTGAGTGCTTCTCTACAAGCTACTAAACAAAAGAGGAAAAAATGAATGTGCATTAAACACGTAAAGGAGATACACCACCCCGATATAATGCGGTCGTGGGGAGCCAAAAATCCCTACCGCGTTATAAGTGAAACACCATTATATCAGGGTAGCAGTGGCAGGGCTGCAGTGGTGATTTAAAGACCCCGGGGCTCCCCACGGGAGCCCATGGCCCTTTACATCGCCGGCAGGTCCCACTGCTGCAGCCCCGGGGTAGCAGCTGCAGGGCTCTGGCAGTGACTTAAAGGGCCCGGGTCTCCCCGCAGCAGCCAGAGCTCCGGACCCTTTAAAGCGCTGCCCGAGCCCCGCTGCCTGAGCCCCGGGGTAGCAGCGGCAGGGCTCCAGCAGTGATTTAAAGGGCCTTGGGCTCCCCGCAGCAGCTGGAGCCCCGGACCCTTTAAAGCGCCGCCAGAGCCCCACTGCTACTGTGCTATATGCGAACCTGTGTTATATCGGGTCGCGTTATAGCAGGGTAGAGGTGTAATTGAAATGATGTCACAAGGCCTTTCCACAGATCAGGTGTTAGTGTTTCTGATTCAAGCAGGAACTGTGCTAATGAGGATGTTCTATGAACAGTGCTGCTGAAGGGGCCTCGTCTCTTGCCGTAGTGTCAGACATAGCCCTGAAAACCGTCCCTCACCTGAAGTTACTATAACTTTCCAAACTTTTTTGTTGGCCCTATCACTCCCCATGTGCTCACCTCCAACCTCTCCCTTTCCGCTGTGGAGGCGTTCAGTACGCTCGGGCCAAAGAGCTTGCTGGACGTTAGAACTGTAACCCAATTTCCCGGCATTCCATCTGTGGTGCAGCAGCATCAGTCATTGTGGCAGAGAGACAGAGTCAAACCACACATCCTTGCACCTCTCCATCTGATCTGACAGGGTGCCTGTATATAGAGACTGGATGCAACGTTCCAGCTGGAAGTTGATAGATGATTTGCCCAAATGCATCGGGACTGACAAACTGTTACACGGGTTTCTAGTCCCAGTTGGCTGAAAGGTTTGGTAAGATCAAACAGTGCCAGTGCCCAGATCTGGGGTTAGTCGTCCCTCCACCCCCTTCCTGTAACAGTTTAGCAACAAACCAAATGTCAGCGGTGCTGCTTTTCTGCTCTAAAGCAAATGCACACCAGAGACTTTCTTGAAAGACTTGGCGAGCTATTGAGAAGAAACAACTGGGGAGTATTTTTGTTGCATGTGAGAGGCAGGAGGTACCACAATAATTGCTACAGCCACAGCCTTTCCTCTGCATTAATAGATTTTCAGGCTGTTCATTGACTTATTTAAAGACAAAAGAAAATCTTTCTATGTTTTAAAAAGTTTTCTGGTCTTTCAATGCCCTAATTCTCATCAGAGGATTGCAATAAAAGCAATTGATCTGGGGGACGGGGTCGCTCAGGGGTCCTTCCTGGGCTTAGTATTAATCCTAGCGACGATCACTTATACAGCATCATAACTATGCATGGCACTTTTGCTTCCAGTTTGCGGGTTTGCATCCTGCACTAGATAGGTTGTGGTTCAAAATGGTTACCATCCGATGGCTCTTTGGCAGGGGCGGCTCTAGGTATTTTGCCGCCCCAAGCATGGCAGGCAGGCTGCTTTCGGCGGCTTGCCTGCGGGAGGTCCTGCGGATTCGGCGGCACACCTGCGGGAGGTCCACCGAAGCCGTGGGATCAGCGGACTCTCCGCAGGCATGCCACCGAAGGCAACCTGCCTGCCGCCCTCGTGGCGACCGGCAGAGCGCCCCCGTGGCTTGCCACCCCAGCCACATGCTTGGCGTGCTGGTGCCTGGAGCCGCCCCTGCTCTTTGGTGACTTACATGACGCAGGTGGGGTGGTGGTAAGTCAGGCGATCTCATCATAAAGCCACCCACAAGACTGGCCCCCGTGGCCTGCCTCCTGCCCATCACTCCCTGATTCCCTGGGAGAGCCACACAGTGCTAGCAGAGCAGGGTGGGAGCAGCCCTTGTGCTCTCCAGACCATGGATCATGCAAGGGGGAATCAGGTGAGCCCTGCACTCGTGCGAGGGCCAGGCAGCATTTGGCCCTTTGACTGAAATGTTCTTTGGAGCAGGGTAATAAGCTCTTTCTCTTCCCATATGCCTAGCGCAAATCGCTAACAACACATGTCCCCTTTCATGCCTATGAGTGGTTCCGCCAGGTCGTGATCCCTCCAGGACACGACTGAGGCATGCTGGTGTGAGGAAGCTTTCACTTCTGCCTCCCATGCTGTGCTCAGTCTTGGACTAGACGAGAAGATTTCAGTCTTGGGGACAAATTTATCTGCGGTGCCTTTAATATTGAGCCATTCCTTGGAGCACATTAGTGACTTAGGGCTTGGCTACACTTGCAGGTGTGCAGCACTGGGAGTTACAGCTGTCTTCGTACAGCTGTGTAGGGAAAGCGCTGGAGTGTGGCCACACTGACAACTACCAGCACTGCAGTGTGGCCACATTTGCAGCATTTGCAGCGGTGTTGGGAGTGGTGCATTATGGGCAGCTATCCCAGCATTCAAGCATTGGCTGCAATGTGCTTTTCAAAAGAGGGGGGTGGGGTGGAGTGTGACAGGGAGCGTGGGGGAGAGAGAGTGGATTTTTGGAGCCGACACTGTCAGCTCCCTGCCTTGCAAATTAGGATCACTTCCCCGACCCCCTCATTCACTCTTAAATGCAAATAGCCTGCAGACCAGATAAGCAGCTGCTCCGACGGACTCCTTTCCCCCCTTCCCCCCATGCTGTTTCTCTCCTCAAGCAAACACTAGCTGTGGACATTCATCCCCCTGCCTGCCTCATTCACAACAAACAAGAGCTGTGTTTGTTTTTTAGATAAGCAGCTCCGGGAGCCCCGAGTTCACAACAAAACAAAGAGAGGCATCATAACAAATCAAAGAGAGTTCTTTAGTTAAAAGCATTATGGGAAAATTCCGGAGGTCAGTTACAGTGTAGTAAGATTAATCACTGTTTACACTGGCACTCCAGCGCTGCAGCACCAGCGCTGCAGTCGTTATTCCCCAGGCAGAGGTGGAGTACAGCCAGCGCTGTAGCCAGGGAGATACAGCGCTGTATGAGCCTTGCAAGTGTGGGTTTTTTTGTTTTTGTTTTTCTCCGTCCTCCTTTTATGTAGCACGGAGTCATGGAGTGTCAGGGTTGGAGGGGACCTCGGGAGGTCGTCTGGTCTGGCCCCCTACTCAGAGCAGGACCAATCCCCAATGTACTTGAAAACTGTTATATCCCCTCTCAGTCTTCTCTGCTCCAAACGAAACACACCCAATTTTTTCAATCGTATAGACTCATAAACTCATAGACTTCAAGGTCAGAAGGGACCATTATGATCATCCAGTCCGACCTCCTGCACAACGCAGGCCACAGAATCTCACCCACCCACTCCTGTAACAAACCCCTAACATATGTCTGAGTTATTGAAGTCCTCAAATTGTGGTTTGAAGACCTCAAGCTGCAGAGAATCCTCCAGCAAGTGACCCGTGCCCCATGCTGCAAAGGAAGGCGAAAAGGCCTCTACCAATCTGCCCTGGAGGAAAATTCCTTCCCGACCCCAAATATGGTGATCAGTTAAACCCTGAGCATGTGGGCAGGACTCACCAGCCAGCACCCAGGAAAGAATTCTCTGTAGTAACTCAGATCCCACCCCCTATAACAAAGTGTGGACGGCGAGTGAGTTGCAGCGCTGTAAAGCCACCACCAGCGCTGCAACTCTCCAGTGTAGCCAAGCCCTAAGTTGTAAGCAGCTGCCTTGTTTGTTTGTCTGGTTTGCGCCCCAGATCTGTCGTGATTCTGCGGTAAGACTCTTGGTTTGTGACAATGGGGGGAGGTGCTGCCTATGCACTGCAGGGGAAACTCGCTCACCCACTGAAAAGTCTCCATGCTGCTCAAGGAGCCCCTGAGCTCTCTTGGCCGGCAGGGTGAGAGTAGCAGCCCCCCAGGAATACTGGGCGTGCCTGCACCTCACAGAGGGGGGCTCCGTGCTGGCCCTGAATAGGCAGATCTGCAATTCCACACATTTGGTAGCTCAGAACCCGCCTGGAGGGTCTGTAGCCACAATTCTAGCCTGTATGCTGACGTAACATCCACTGAGTGGCTTGCAGCCCCACGGCCTGCCTGTGAGTTGGGTGGGTGTGAGACTCCAGTCTCCTTGATTCCCGCTTTGTCCCTAATTATTTGGGCATCCTGTGGGGGGGAAAGGTAAATTTCACTCCTTGTGAGAGATAAGTGCACTTGTCCGTCATCAGCATCGTAGGAGAATGAAGCAAATTGCCTAGGTGTGAGGATGGGTATCTAATAACGTGAATTATTTTGCAAAGCAAGGAAGATCTGTACTTCCGCTTCAGGCCCAGTACAAAGCCATATGTGATCCTAAACTGTTCACATCACAGAATTTTGGCAGCCAGTAGCAAGGCAGCCAAGAGATACAATGGATAAAATATTCATGTTTTGTGGAGGCTGCTAACCTGGTGCTGGAAGGAGGAAATTTGCTGGCTTGCCTGCACGCACGGATCAGTGCCAGTTATTCACGCTCTCGACGGTACACTGCATTTTAATCATGGGCTTGGACTATGACACGGAGGAGGCTGGGTTGTGCTGCAGCACAGTTACTCAGAACTGGTCCACCTCCGTGTAACCCAGCATCCCTCTTTCATCTATTTTGCAGTCTGGAGGCTGCCAGCATTGGATTCATCATCGTTATAGACCGACGACGGGACAAATGGAGTGCGGTAAAGGCATCCCTGACACGGATAGCAGTAAGTGCCCGGCGTTTGTGTTTACTGCCATTTGCCTTCCAGAAATTAGAACTCTCCGCTGCCCCTTCAGCACAGTGAACGATCTCCTGCACTCCTTTTTAGCTGTTCCTGCAGCACCTTCTCCACCCTGGAGATCTGTGCCAAACTCGCATGTTAACCGGCAGAGACGGTTTAGCCTGTAATAATGAATGCGACCGCCTTGTGTCCTGCTAAATTAGAATGCGAGGGCATTCGCTGGGGTGACTGTGTGACAAATTGTAATGATTTAAAGTGGGCTGCTCAAGATGAACGAGGTAACAGATAGGGGGCCCACTGGAGACGTCATTAAAGGCTCATGTTTTCTTGACAGCAGATCTGATAGAAACTCTTTAATGCTGCTTCTTGCTTTCACTGGAGAGAGTCAGATTTAAGAAAGTGGTTGTTAGCACTGACGAGCAGCAGATGAATATATGTATTTTATATAACATACACTGTATGCTTTATGTGCAATACTTAATTCTAACTTCTATAGAATTAGAATTAGAGTTTAGACTATCTGGGTGTCTGAGTTTGATTTAAGTTAATTCCTGGGGATGCAGAATCTCTAACAGATTTTTTTCCATTCCTTGCTCTGTTCAGCTGCCCCCATGGTCCCCGGAGGACCATGTGACACAGACCAGTGTCACAGGCTGGTGGTTGTGAACATGGCCACATGTCTGGGGAAGGTGTTGTGGGCCTATCTGAACAAACCCTGGGGGGTACATAAAACCTTTCCAAGATCTGAAGGGTAGATCTGGTCTTTTAATGTGCATATGTCACCCGCCGCCTATACTGCAGGGTTTCTCAACCCGTGGGTCAAAGCTGGGTCACCAGAATGTATCAGAGGGTTGAATGGGAAGCCTGGGTGTAGGTCAGGTCTGTCCCTGAGGGGTGGGAGGCTCTGGGGGGGAGATGAGGTCCAGAGACCCTGGGAAGGATTTGCAGAGCCTGCCCATACTTACCCCACAGCAGTGGTGCCAGTCCTGAGGGGTGGCTGGGCTTGGCTCTGCTCTGGGCATTGCAGCCTGGTGCACACGGTGGCAGAGGTTTGGGCCAGCTGCTCCTCAGTCATGAGGAGAAGGGTGTGGGGGGGTCAAGTGAGTGGCCAAGGCATTATGTGACTCACACAGATTTGGCCTAGCTAGCCCCCGGTCAGGCAGGCTGGGACCCCGGAGGTCACTAGTTCCGGAGCAAGGAGTCAAGCTCAGCAGGACAGGAGCAGCCGCTATAGTACACACCATGTACTTATTACATTAGTGTGTGTTATGTATTGTGGGGACGAAATATTTAGTATGCCAGATTTTTTGGTACTAAAGCTATTTACTGGGTTGCAACAGGCCATCTAGGTTTGCAAATGGGCCCTAATCCCAGAAAGATGGAGAACCACTGCGGTACTAGATGGAATACCCGCCTTGCTCAAATGCATGCAACTATGTCGCCCTCTAGTGGCTGCAGCCTGACGAGGAGAGACGCCCTGATACTATAGTAGCTTAAGGGAGATTCTCCTTTAGTTCAAGTGGCCTGCAAATGTCTCATAGACTTAAGGTCAGAAGGGACCATTATGATCATCTAGTCTGACCTCCTTTGCACTGCATCCACTGCAAACAGCATCCACTCGGCCCAACTGTGTTCTTTGATGCAGAAGGTTCTGAGTTGTGTCCCCGCTATCTACCCATTTGGTAATATCTAGTTGTGCTGCTTGAGCCAAAGCCCACTGAAGCCAGTGGGAGTCAGGAGCATGGTGGGCGGAACAGATGACAGCCATGCAGTCTGGGCAGCTCCAGAGTCATCACATCACCCCCTGCACCTTTGCTTGCTTCCTGAGGAATTTCTGAGGCAGAAGGTATCCAAAATGGCGCTGGCTCCTTTGTGGGCCTGAGGTTTAATTGCTACGCCCTGTAACATTTGCATGATCTTTCTAGGGAGCTTTCCCGGGGAACCTGCAGCTGGTCTTTGTCCTGCGGCCCTCCCGCTTTATTCACAGGACAATCGCTGATATCGGCATTAAACTCTATCGAGACGACTTTAAAATGAAGGTACCGGTAAGCATGCACTTTTTGTCCCCGTCTTCTCTGTGTTTCTGTGTCTTCTGTTGCTGAGTGTCAGCCAACTTCTCTTTTAACCCCGTTGTTGCAGTTTAATTGCACCGGCAATCAGGGCTCCACACACCAACAAGCAGGCCTGGGCGTAGGTCAATTATTAAAAGCCCCAGAAGAAACTCAGACAAGATCAAACAAGCCATGATGGGGGCAGGGGGATTTTCAAATTAACCCCATTGTCTTGATCAAATGTTTTCTTTGTTCTCTTTTTTGTGTCAGGGATAGATTCACATATTGGGGAGAGGGAGGGTAAATGAGTTGTAACCTTTGCACTGGTTTGTTTAAATAGTGTTTATTGATTCTGCTACTGTCAGTCACAATAATACTGATGGGTTAACCATGAGACGCCATGGGAGCTGCCATAAGATGATAAATGAACATGACTTCACATCAAAGTTCAGTCTTGCTCTGAAATGTGAAACTGTGTAGAATTAACACCTTCTTCCTTAATGGAGCTGCTCCCAGAGTGAATTCAGAGTCATCTCACTTGAGTGATGAGAATTAATTTTTAGTTCTGCAGAGCTAATGCAGCTGAGAGGGAGTAAGATGGGTTGTGTTCCATCTCATGGATCACCCACAGATCTGTGTACATTCCAGTAGATTATACTTGGGCAAACCAACTGAAGACAGTGGGATTGCAAATGTGTCACGCAGAGCCTGATTTGACCTGTAGAACCTTTGTTACAGGTCACGATGTATGAGAAGGAAAGAAACCAACTTGACTCTTAGATCCCAGTGCAGATCTGCCAGCTACAACAAATTGTTGTCTTTGAGCTTGTAAATGGAGAACATTTGGTACAGAAATCCTTGATAATGAATCAGCCTGGAAGCCCACAATATCATTGTTATGGAATCACTTTTCAGAGCAGACCCAGGCTTTCAGTCTTGTTGCCATTAAGTCATAAATGCCAGTGACCTTTTATATTAAGGCAGGTAAAAGATATTGATGCCGCCATCAGCAAAGCAGTCCATCACCATAAAACCCCTATAAAATCTCCTGCCCTGATAAATACTCTTGTACTATTTTACAAGGGCTCCTTTATAAAAGCAAATACTACAAAAATGGTCCAGATACTGGGTGAATACTGTAGAATAGTTGTTTTGGGGTTTTTTTTCCTAGAAGGGTGTCCAGGGGGACACTCACCTCTTGGGTGCCTCCTTGTGGCTGCATGCAGCACTGCAGACTGTTTCCCACTCCTGGTGCCCCCTGTAGGTTGTCAACCTTGTTTGGCGCCTTCCAGTGGCTTAGCCTTCTGGCCAGGTCACGGAGTCAAATGAGCTCCTTTTGGGGTAGCAACTAGTTCAGCCACAGTCTCTCTGCCCACCCCAGGGTCTTCAGCCCTGGCCGTGTGCCCTTGAAATTCAGGCCTTTGCTCGGGCTTCCAAATGAGCCGTGTCCCTTTCTCAGGGTGTGGGTTGGGCCTGTTCTCTCCCCCTCCCACACTTCTTTGGGTTTATGCCACTTTGCTGGTGCGGGAACCCGAGCCTGCCCACTACTCTGGGTTCCAACTCAGGGACCCTATACCCAGCAGCTACATGCTGCTCAATTCAGTTCATTGCTTCTACTTCCCTGGGCTTCTTCGCACCTGGCCCCTTTGTCCTTCACTCTTAGCTCAGGGTCCCGGTTCCCAGCTCCCTCTCTACCTGCAAACCCAGCTATGCAAGTGTAGCCAGAGATAACCCCGGCTAATCCCCAGGCTCCTTTGGCTGGAGAGGAGCATCCTTCCCTGCTCCTCTGGTCCCAGCCAGGGACTGTCCTGCTATCTATGGCCCTGCAGCTTCTTTCATCGGAGCTGGCTGGGCACTGATTGGCTGTCACTAGCCCACGGACGACCCCGTTTGTGTAGTTTCTGAGATGGCTGCTTCAGTGAGTCCTCTCTAGGCAGGCCTGGAGGACCAACCTTTATTGCTCCTTTCCTCACACATTGCTGTTTCCTGGGACGGGGTGTAATCAGAGCGTGGGGCTCTCCTTTAAGGCCAGCTGCAGCCAGTCACAACGGGTTATTATATTTCCCCGGTAGTCAGTACTTTCCCATAGGCCCTCTCATCCACTAACGATTTGTCAGAGCCCCTGTTGTGTGTCTGCATGCCAGTCTGTCTGTTCAGAATGACTCTTCTGCCCCCAACCCTCCCCACCACCCAAGGCACGTTTGTTCATTTCCTTCATTGCATTAGGGGTAGAGTGTAATACAATGTGATGCACGTAGACAATTCTGTGCCAGCTCCGGGGTTTACGTATTAAGCCGTATTGACTAAGCTTCTTTCAGATCTGTTCCTAATTGTGTATTTGCCTTTGGATATGGGGTCTCTTACAAATAAAAATGTATAATAGTTATTATTATTATTTCATATTGTTTTCATTCATATTCTGTACACTGTTGAACCCACTAAGTAAGTAATAATGATTTTACAGGGAGCTTTCATCATGATTTTATTTCACTGTTTTTACACGGGACTTTTGGTTTAAATTGATTGGCAAAAGAACCCACCTCGCTAGGTCTGGTTGATAGCTCAGTGTTTGGGCCTGGTTGCATGGTGGCAAACGTCCACTGACCTCATTACGAGCAGGAGCAGACCGGTTAAGGCTAAGATTTTGTCACAGGTATTTTTAGTAAAAGCCACGGACAGGTCACGGGCAATAAAGAAAAATTCACAGACACCTGTGACCTGTCCCTGACTTTTACTAAAAACATCCATGATAAAATGGGAAGGGGCTGGGCAGATGCCCAGTGGCTGGGAGCTTCCAGGCCCCCCTACTTCTCCCTCCCCACCAGCTGTGACTGGGAGCTGCATGGTCCCCTGCCTCCCATAGTTGTCTGGAGAGCTGCGGAAATCCCTCTGGGACACGCAGCAGCGGTCAGGGTGCTGCGGAAATCCCCCTGCTGCTGGCAGCAGGGATCCTCTGCCACCGCTAGCGATGGGTGGGGAGCTGCGAGGATCCCCTGCCGGCAACGGGCAGGGAACTGTGGGGGTCCCCCATGCTGCTGCCAGTGGGTGGGGAGCTGCAGGGGTCCACCATGCCACTGGCAGGGGCCAGGAACCCTGGGGTATCTCACCTGCGGTGGCTGGGAGCTGGGGGCACCAGTGCCTTACGTGGCGGGAGTACGTCACAGCTCCCTGGTGCTGCGGGAGGCTGCGGAACCCTGCAGCTCCCGCTCCAGGAACCAGCGTTCCAAGCACGTGCCTGGGCCGGCAAGCCGCGGGGGGCGCCCTGCCGGTTGCCATGAGGGCGGCAGTCAGGCTGCCTTCGGCGGCTTGCCTGCGGGAGGTCCCTGGTCCCGCGGATTCGGTGGCTTGCCTGTGGGAGGTCCGCTAGTCCTGCGGATTCAGTGGCAATTCGGTGGCGGGTACGCCAAAGCCGCAGGACCGGCGGACCTCCTGCAGGCGCGCCGCCAAAGGCAGCCTGCCTGCCGTGCTTGGGGTGGCAAAAAAGCTAGAGCTGCCCCTGGAAGTCCCGGAGGTCTCTGGAAGTCACAGATTCCGTGACCTCTGTGACTAAATCGTAGCCTTTCTTATGTGTTCATTGTGGGCTGGGCTGGGCCATGCCCTGTATAGAGATGTGCACGGGGGTGGGGGTAGACAGCACAAATAGTCTTGGTTCCTCTTTGTAGCTCAGGGGCAAGTGTGACCACTACCATCCTGGCCACCACACTGGGGACTGAATCGAGGACCTCCAGAGCTAACACCAACAGTTGCTACAGCTTGAGTTTATGAGCCGAGACTTTGTAACAGTGGCTGTAACCGACTCAGATCCTCCACAGATTGGGCACAGAGGAAGGGAACTTGTAAACATATACTCACCAGTGGGTTACTGTAGGCACAATCTTTTTGGTACATGAGGACTGGTGGAGTCTAGCCCCAGCGCTGTCCCAGGATTCCTAAATGGGACTTGGTCGATGGAAAGTGGCTCCGTCCGGACCAACGGATCTGGGCTCGCACCGAGAGAGCGCACACTGCATCCTGTAACTGGATGGAGTGCTGGGTGCTGCATTCCCTCTGTGTGCGTGGGTACCTGGTGCCTACCTCAGCCAATCACAAGGCCTATGGGAATGACGTCTAGCGGGCAAGCTTCCCTCATCTCCACTCCAACGTGGACAGCGGCTTAGAGCCTCCGTTTTCATTGAAATATTTGGGCCTGGTCCTTCTCCCATTGATGGCAGCGGTGCAGGTTTGTGTTGGGGAATAATAGTCCTAAAACCAATACAAATACCCACCGTTTATTCCATTGTCAAATTAAAGATGAAAAATATTCCCATCACACCGTGCAAGAGTGACAGAATGCTGCTTATAAAAAGGCATGCTCCTGTCCTCAGTTAGCGGCAAGATATTTCCACAGCAGCTGCTGCATCAGATGTCGCTTCCCTGACAGGGACAGGTTTGCTACAGAATTAAATTTCCTAACAGTTCAGCCTCCTTCATACTCATTGAATCTTTTAAGAGAAAAATAAAGATTCCAGCTCCAAATGCTGGGGGGTGGTTGAAATCAGAGTCAAGAACTTTGATGTCTGGGAGTTGAGGGTGCTCACAGGATGGGGCACTGAGTTATTCATTATTATTTGTATCATCATAGAAGGATGATGCAGCTGGTTTACAGATGGAGAAACTGAGGCATAGAGCAGTTATGGCCTACGGTTTCTAAAACTTTCATAGATTTTAGATTCCTCCATATTTGGGTACCCAGCTTCAGACACCGGGGGGCCTGATTTTCAGAAGTGCTGAGCACCCGTGGCTCAGGCTGAAGTCTGGGGGAGCTACGTGTGTCCGTCATCTTTGAAAATGAGGATCAAGGTGTCTCAGGTTGGGCACCCAAAATTAGTGGAGACTATTTTAAACAATTTCCTCCCAGGTGTCTTGCTTGCGATTGCCCAGTGAATCAGTGTCAGATCCAGGAAAAGAACCCAGTTGCCCTATCCACCAGATCACATTAGTTGTCCCTTCGCCTTTCAACAGTTTGGAGATTTGTATAAATTAAAGAAAGACATTGGGCTGGCAACAGTAGTTTCATCATGCAGCTCGTAGGTGGTGCATTTCCTCTGCAGAGAGGCAGCTGAGTTAGGGCTAGACTATAGAGGCTGAAACAAAATATGCGGCAAACATGAAAAGGAAAAGTAGGGTTGATACAAGATACAGTATGTAAATATGGTTAATAAAATAGGTGTGCCCAGTTAAACCAGTATTTGGCTGGGTGGGAACCATGGCTTGTTTCCTATGCATAATGTAGCAATACTGGATTATGCCTGGGTTTATCTGAGCAGAACCAGTTCAGGACACTGAGCTGAATTCAGGAAGTAGCTCCAGGATCTTCCATGAGAGGAGGTGCAGCTAAATGAGCCTTCGTTCTGGCTGCTGAATACTGAAGCTGACTAAAGTGAAGTTGCCTTTACAGCATACTCAGTCCATTAGGAGAGACTGATTTTAGGTCCATGCAGTTGACAATTCTGCGAACTTCCCACTTCCCCAGCTTTGCAACCTCGGTGTAGTTTGTCTCCGCTCACATAGACCCCAGCACTGAAAACTGATGGGTTTTGCCTCAAAAATATGCCCCCTCCTGCCCCATCTTCATTGTTAAACAATTTATCCAGGCCCTCATAATCTCTAACCTAAGCGACTGCACCCTCCTCCGGTCCTGCCTCCTCAACACCAGCCACGGTGGCCTCTTCATTCTGTTTGCTTGAAGACAATGGGAATTGGGGGTGTTTTGAGCATTACAGGGCCGGGTCCCTAACATGCTGGATGGCTCCCGCTCCTGCTCTTGTAGTTTCAAGGACCCACTGCTGCATGATTTACCTGGCTCTGGGCTGGCCCTCTGCCTGGCTACGTTAACCGCTTTGCTGTTTTCCCAGTGTGCCAAGTGGATCAGGCAAAACCCTTCCCACATGCCAGTGTTCCATGGTGATGTCCGTAGAAGACTGGAGCAGCAGAACACTGTCACCAAGTCAGCGGCAAAGCCGTTCAGACTGAGGTTTCTTAAGTGACTTACAGTTCCCAATCAGCCCCCCATCTTCACGCTCCAGGCTGATGCTAATCCAAACTGAGTTAGTCTCTAAAAACAACGAGGAGTCTGGTGGCACCTTAAAGACTAACAGATTTATTTGGGCATAAGCTTTTCGTGGGTAAAAAACCCACTTCTTCAGATGCAACCTCAGAAGTGAGGTTTTTTTTACCCACGAAAGCTTATGCCCAAATAAATCTGTTAGTCTTTAAGGTACCACCGGACTCCTTGTTGTTTTTGTGGTTACAGACTAACACGGCTCCCCCCTGATACTTGAGCTAGTCTCTGTGGGCCTCCCAATTTGCAACATCACAAAGCAGGTTCTGGACGAACATAGCTTTTTTTTTGACTTTACTCTTTTGAATGTGTTTTATTTGGGTGGATGAAACATCCGATGACATCATACTATGCACAGAGTTGACTATGGCAGGATCCTTGAGTTCAGAGTCAGAGAGCCTGAGGATCTCAGAGCACTCAAAGATTGGTGAATTAAACTTACAACCTGTTTGAAGCATCTAATCTAACCTATTGGATGTATAAAGTGCTAGCTAATAGAGTACCAGAGGCCATGATCCTACATTTATCTCCACACAGGTGCAAGCGTCCATCCACAGCGAGTCAATTTCTGAATCATGCCCTGAGCATGCTGCTGTTATCTCCACTGTATAGCTTGGGAAACAGTGACACAGAAGGGTTAAGTGACTTGTCCAAGTTCACGCAGAAGATCAGTGGCAGGGATAAAATCAAAACTCCCATTTCTCAGTCCTGTGCTCTTAATCCCTATGTCATACTTCCTTTGTTAACACAGAGGGCTGGGAGGCGGGAGACTTGGGTTCCATTCCCAGTTCTTTAAAATGTGAGTCATTTAGGACATGACTTTCAGCGACGCTGAGCATCTCCCATTGACTTCAGATGGAATTCTGGGCAATCAGGATGCCTGAAAATCAGCCACTTAACCTCTCTGTAAAACAGGGGTAATAATGATACCTACTAGCTAGCTACCTACCTCATAAGGGCATGGTGCAGATCCATTAATGTTTGTAACCTGCTTTCAGATCCTTAGGTGGAAGGTGCTATAGGAGTCTAATATATCAATTTCTGAAAGGGACATTTATACCTGTAGCAATAAAAATGGCCTTTGACGTTCCAGTTCCTCTTCTGCTCCAAGTGGTCAGGTCCACCGGCCTGAAATAAACACTGTGCCTAAATGAACGACTGAGGATTTGCCGAATGAGTCCATTCTAATTGGTTTACCCACATGACATTATCCATCATCTGAGGGTTTTACGGGCATAACTACTAATAGGCTTAAAAGTGTCAAATAAAGGATTGCCAGGGGCCTGGTTGGTTCACAGGATTAGAAATGGGTTATGGAGGTTTTCAGAGATTTTTATGGAATCTCTGGTCTGAATCTGGACCAGGCTGGTACCATAGCGACTGGCTGACTTTTCCAGCTGCTGGCAGTTTGTAGACCTACAACCAGAGGGGTCTTATTTGAGTTCCTAGTGGCCTTGAGTCCTGTTAGCAACATTAGCAGAGAAGCCAAGAATCAAATGGGAAGGAGGACTGAGTTACTCTCTGCCCAGATGCTCTGTCCATGTCGCAGCACGTTGGGACAGGGACGCGAGGAGAAATGTAGGTGGAGGACTTCAGTTTCCAGGGCCCTTAATCTGGTACCTTTCTTAAGTGCTTCTCTCCATGCCAAAGCTTCCCTCTACTGATTAGCCTTCATTTGCATTTTAATGTATTTCTTATCTGTGGCTGATTATGCTTTATTGGCTAAGGCAAAGTAAACTCTCTTTCTCAACCTCCTGTATAAACTCAGCCCACACCCAGTGCAAAGTTCATGTTTGCCTTCGTCCCAGTGTCTGGCTTCTATTAACAAAGTAAACAACCATCAGTTAAACAAGAGCAACTCAACCCTTCTCCATAGGCTTGGCTGCTCCTGAAATTCCTCCTGCAGAGCTGCTCAGCCCATACCACCTATCCTCTATCCTCGGACACCCACTCCCATCTCCCTTTTCTCCAGGTGGAATAACAACCCACTAGCACAGAATGTTTGCAGAATCCCCTTAACTTTCCCCAAAAGGATCAACATTTGCTAGCAGGGTGGGGTGTTTGAGGCAAATCCAGCCAAAGAGGAAAAGAGCTACAGAAAAGCTAGATTATATTATTACATTGAATGATGCAGCAAACAAGGATGTTTCATGTATTTAATCAAAATCTGGTATTTCAGATTTCTAATGGTGCTTACCCATCACCTCCCCGTTGCTGCTCAAGTCATTGTGCATTCCAGCTGCTAAGAAAACAACACTGTACATTTAAATGAGTGTTGTTTGCATAGCTGCTTGCGTGTGATTGTGGCAGAAAATTAGGGTTGATGTTCTTAAAGATATGCTGTGGGAAGTTCTATGGGCTGTGTTTTACTGGAGGTGATCACAGTGATCCCTTCTGGCCACAGAGTCTATGAAATCCATGAATCTGAAACTTAATACAAATCTGCCTTTCTTTCATCATGCAGTTCTAGTTTTTAAGGTGTGCTGGGAAGGCAGCTCATCTAAGGGTTAGAGCAGGAATCAGGACTCATGACACCAGGGTATATGAGGAGTAACTTCACTGAACTCAGTGGAGTTACAGTGGTGTAAATTTATATATATATTTATACAGGGCCGCCCAGAGAATTCCGGGGGCCGGGTTCGCGGGCGGGGGGGCCGCCCCAGGGGCGCCTCTCAGACTCCAGCGCGCCTGGCCTGGGGCGCATTTCTGGGCTTCTCTCGCGGCAGCGGCGCCGGGGCGGCCCGGGGGAGGGCAGGTGACTGGCGGCGGCGCGTGTCGTGCGGTCCAGCTGCCCTGCCGTCCTGCATGCCGGCCTCCAGCGGGGCCGCCCGGCGGCGGCGCCCCTCGCGCGGTCATGCCTCGCGTCCGTCCGCGTCCCGGGCTCCGTGGTCTCCCTCCGCCGCCGCGCGCGGAGCTCAACCCCGAAGCCCGGGCCCCCGAAACGGGGGCCCCGGGGGGGCGGGCCTGGGGCCCTGGCTCTGGGGCCCTCCCCCTCTTGCCCCCCCTGGCCCTTTATATCTCATAGAACTGGAAGGGACCCTGAAAGGTCATCGAGTCCAGCCCCCTGCCTTCACTAGCAGGACCAAGTATATTTATCTATATATCACAGAGGTGCTCTGATGAAAGTGCAGATATATATTATAAATAATGACGAATTATTGGCTTTGTTGGAAATGCCCAGGGTCTAAGTCAGCATGGAATTTGGCCATACACATATAAGGTGAATAGGGAACCTAGGAGGAAGGATCTAAAGTGCAGTGTTATCTCTCTCAATTAATACACTGTGTTTGGATTCATCATTGCAGATCATCATGTTAAATTCTGTTTCTGATCTACATGGCTATATTGACAAAAGTCAGCTAACCCGAGAGTTAGGGGGAACCCTGGAGTATGGCCACAGTCAATGGATACACCATCGAACTGTGAGTATTGTGTCTTTTATATTCATTCAATTCTGCATCCTGAAGTCTTCAGGCAATGATTTAAACTTAAATATTAAAAGATGATTCTCCAGTTAAAGTTAGGCCTGTGACTTTTATTAGAGCTTAATGGAATCTACTCACCCAAATCCACTACATAATGGCGGGAGAAAAGACCCTTCAAAATATTGTAGGGGCTTAGCAAGACTGGTATGTGAAGCTTACATCTAAATGCTTCTCTGTAGTAGGACCCCAATTCAACACAGCATCTCTATGCAGCAAAGCAATGAGACTTCATCACGTGGTTAGCTTTAAGCATGTACTTAAGTGACTTCCTGAATCAGAGCCTAAGAATCTCACTTTAACGAGAATCAAATATTCCTGTGTTTTGTGAGGGGAAAAAAACACTGAAGCCACTGGATTTTATTTTTGCTCCTGGGGGAATTCTGTGCCAAAAAATTAAAAATTCTGAATAAAAAAATTAAAAATTCTATGCACAATATTTTAAAATTCTGCAAAATTCTGCATATTTTATTTGTTAAAATAATGCAATATATTCACTCTGGTTTCAATTATTTTGATAATTTAATTAAACCTACAGTACAATGGATGGAGAATGGGAGTGGGGAGCATTGGAGGAAATCCCCAAACCCCCTTTGTCTAATAGTAATGTAGCTAGTATTCACCCTTTACTTCTAGTTATTAGTCAACAAATATAAGCAGCCATATGCTCAGTGTTACATCATAGGCAACTGAAGAGCAACTGAGGGCTGGGGACTCAAACTCACAATTTATATTGGCTACCGACCATCTCCGGAGAGGTCAGTAGCAAACAGTTCATGGAGCACATTTTGATAGGAAATTTTTTCAGTCCAAAAATTTAGACCAGTTCTAATTGCTAAAGCACCATAAGCATTTATAAGGCCACACTGTCCGTTACAATAAGGCTCCTTTACACCACTCTCACAATGTAAAGGAGCCTTAAAATTTTTGCATCTGTTTATACTCCTGGGAGAATTCACTAAGAACAATGGGAACAATTCACTAAGCAGGCAGGCTGCTACATTCTGCTCTGCCTGAGGGGACAGAGCCTGCCCCATACCTATCTCCTCAGAAACACCCCAAAGCCAAGCCCCTCCATGCTGAGCATACTGCAATAGTGAGTGAGAGGGACAGAGTGTCTCTCTCTCTCTCACACATGCATGACTGCCCAGCCCCCCTGCTCCAGCAGTGATTTATGTCTCTACCAGCTGCTCCAGGTGCCCAAACCGACCTGCCTGCACTGGTAGGGAGGGGCGCGTGATCACTCTTGCGGCTTCCCTTTACTTCCTCATCATAAGTCATTTTTCTGCGGGGAAGCAAAGAAATCTGTGGAGGCGATGAACTCTGTGCATGTGCAATGACACAGAATTCCCCCAGGAGTATATTTTCCTTTGTTTTCATTTCTTCATTATGTAAAAATGCATGACAGAGTGGGTCTGATTTCTTCAATAACCCAAGAACAGTATGGCAGTAATAATTTCAACTGGAAGGCACAAAGAAAGACTTTTCTCTTCTATTGACCTTGAAAGAACTTGTTACTTGCTTGGATGTTTAATCCCCCCCTCTTGGGTTGATTAATGTATTCCAGTGACTAATCATCCATACACACGAATACGTTATTGTCTAGGAAAGGATGGCAGCTGCAAAGACCTTATCTCAAATTCAGGACTGTTAAGAACCAAGGTGTTGGCTCATCTTCTTATGCAGAAAGGAGCAAGATGCAAAGTTGGGCCCTGATCTGGAAAGGGATTGATTTCACTGGGGCCGTGAGCAGTGCCGAGGTCCATCTGGGCAGATCTGCCTGTAGGATTGGGACCGCTGGGGATGTGTGGAACTAAACCCTAAGTCGGCAAGTGTTCTGAGCTCAGTGGTTGGTTTTGTCCGAACTCTATTATTGACCACCAATGCAGGCTTAAAACTCTCAGAAGAAATGTCTCTGAGTATTTCTGGCTAGTTCCTTATGACAAACCACATCACGAAGGGCTTTATTTTCTCACAGGGAGCGACGTCCTCATTGCTTCATGCCTCTTGCTTTTGTATGGGACTTTCATGTCCCCTGCTGTGACGTTCTGGGGTTCAGCCCAGACCAGTAAAGGATTGTGTCACTGCCTGCCCTGTAGCTCTGGGGGTCTTCAGGGCTATGCAGCTGTGGCTCCCAACCTAGACGTGAACAGCCAGCAGACAAGCATACAGATCACACCCTGGCTTCCACAGCCCCGCTACTGTTTGCACAGTGACTCCAACACTCCCCCCCATCCCGAATTTCTCCAAATCTGTCTCCCTGCAGTGTTCAGCTCTCTCCTGGGACAGGTGCAGAAGCAATTACATTTGCTTCTCCTTTAAAGAGACAGACACCGCAGCTTGTTATCTTGACTGGCGTTAACAATCACTTCAGTGCCGTCAAAGCACTCGGCTGGTTTAGATAAAACATAAAACAAGTTTATTCTGTTAAAAAAAAGTGAGTTCAGGTTCAAGGGATAAAGAGAGAAATGGTTACAAACAAAAGCAAAACCACACTTCTGTGACTAAGTATCAGAGGGGTAGCCGTGTTAGGCTGTGTCCACAAAAACAACGAGGAGTCCGGTGGCACCTTAAAGAATAACAGATTTATTTGGGCATAAGCTTTCATGGGTAAAAAACCCACTTGTGACTGGAACTTAATTTCAGAAAGTGACATTTCTCAGATGTAGAAGAGCTCTGGCCTCATGTATCTGTCCAGTAATGGATAACTGTGGGGTTCTCTCCCCTTTCTTTTTCTAGTCCAGTAAACCTTTGAAATGTAGTCTGTGAAAAGGCAGCCAAGACAAGGCTCCTTTTCCCTGCTGGGTGTGGTCACCGTGCTGTCTGGTGTAGACTCCATGCAGTCTACTCCCCCGTTGGTGATTTTTACAGTGCAAATGATCTGTTCCTGCAACCCACACAAACAAATAGCCCATTGAATTTGGACACACCTGGCTTGAGGTGTTGGCCTCTCTTCTTTCTCTGGAGAAAAACTACTTATCAACTCTTCTGGACATGGCTGGTTTAAGCACACTTTGGTCCCATCTTTCCAGCGTAACAAGTCCTTCGTGGATTTGCCATACGTACATCATATAAGAGTGTTAATAATCGTTGAGTTATTAGTTTTCCAGTGATGCCACCTTTTGGATAAATATTTTGACAACAGCGTGTTAGGTGTAGTGAGCATGTCAGGCCTGAAAAGAGTTGCTGACCAAGTAGCGATCCACCAGTGGGCCTCTGTGTCACGCCTCCATGCTGAGAAAAGGTACTCGGTTTGCTAAATTCCCATCCTACATGGTGTGCGTTTACTGCCCTCATAAAGCTGAGCTTTTCCCCCCTCCCCTTGAAGTCATGATGATCTTGTTTTCTAGCCAAACAGACCCAGGGTCTGATTTTCCATTCTCTTATGGGTTTGTCTACGTGGGGAAATTGACCAGAAGAGCTATTTTGCACCTTAAATTCATATCCTAGTTATTCTGGAATAACTTCCTTGTGTAGACAAGTTGTCATCCTGGCACCCAATCTTTGCGTCTTCACTGACTTCATTGGAGTCACTCCTGCCTTACACCAGTGCATAGGTGCCGTCTTTATGAGTTGCTGGGGGATGCTGGACCCCTGCTCCACCCCAGGCCCCGCCCCTACTCCACACCTTCCCCCAATCCCTCGCCCTGCCTCTGCTCCATCCCGTCCCGCCCCCTCCCCCACAGCGCCTCCTGCAGACTGCTGAACAGCTGATCCACAGCAGGCAGGAAGTGCTGGGTGGGAGGAAAAGGAGATGAATTGGGGGGGCTCCCAGTGGGTGCTCAGCACCCACTTTTTTTTATTCCGTGGGTGCTCCAGCCCCAGAGTACCCATGGTGTCGGCACCTATGCACAAGTGTAAGAATGAGATCTTCCTGGCGCCATTGAAGTCAACGGGAGTTTTATCACTGATATCAGTGGGACCAGGATTTCACCCTAAGAAAGAAGCGAAACAGGCCCTGAGTCTCAACAGTACTGAAGAGATACCTTTACGAAAGACAAGAAGTTGTTGTCCCTTCTGGAGAGGATGAAACATGTGGATTATCTGTGGGCTTTGCAAATGGTCACAAACTTGCAATGTCATTCAGTTTAAAAAAAAACGTAGCTAAAGGAAAGTCTGTCTTGTGTATTAGGAACAGAAGATGCTAAGCTGGGCCCGTATGTGGTATAGATACTGTGTCTGGGTTTTGGAGGGTTTATTGGTTAAAATTTTTCTCTGGCCCTTTTTTAACACTGTCTCCCAATATTTGTTTTACACTGAGCACATAGCATGCAGCTCGCATAGTTGTTAATCTAGAATTTCAGCCTTCACCGGAGCAGGGAATCTTACAGCAATCAAGCTAGCAACCAGCATCTATGCATTGCATAACTGGCCTTGACAACTTCCTGAGCACTGGTCTAACTAGCTTGGTCCGAGTGTAAACATTTGGGAGAGGGAAAGCAAAGTAGGAATTGCTAGCAGCTATAAGGAATGCAACCTCTGCTTGTGCCTAAAGTAGGGCAGTGTTCTTGTAAGAGGCAGAAAAAAATCTCATGCAGCTACTTGATGCATGATAAAAAGCTTTTTGTCACAGCTGATGAGTTTGATCAAAGTATTTCACCCTGAAAAACTAGTATGGGAGTGAGTGGTTTGAAGTGTTCGTGTGCTTCTTTCCATAGCCTTCGTAACTCTCACTTTCATCTTAAAAAAAGAAAAGAATTGATCGGTCTCGATTTGGTTGTGAGAAATAGTTGTGTAGGAGCGTTCCAGGGGTGGAGAGGCAACAATACTCAAGGTTGTGTTAAGTTTTCAATAATGAGATGTCAGTGGTTCCGAAAGGGGCACGGAGGAACATTCAGGGGGTGCTGCAGGGCTCGGGCTAGCCCCTAAGGATGGTAGAGAGGGAGCATCACCTGGTCCAGCTCCGCCTCCATCTGCAGCTCCGCTCCCGGCCACGGCCCCAATCCCACCCCCAGCCAGGGCCCCCAACAAATGGCTTCCGCTCCCGACCCCAGCTCTGGCACCAGCCTCAGCCCCCTTACCCCTGTTCATACCCGTCTCCGCCCCAGGAGCCCCAGCCCCGCTTCCGGTCCCAGCGGTGGGTGAGCGTGGACGAGGTAAGGGGGGGCTGCGGCCTTGAAAAGTTTGGGGACCATTGCAATCCCCGCAAAGGAATGGAAGGGGATGACTGTGGAATATTGCTTCAAGTACAGATGGGCATTCTGGATTTGTACAGCCTGATACGTGAGATGTAGACAGATATTCTCCCTCAGTGAGGATCTGACTATAAAAACATTAACCGGAAAAGGCCTTGCTGAGTACTTCAGTGTCCCCTCAGCCTAGACAAGGCCTTACATAAATGCTTTCAACATTGCGGAATATTCTAGTAGGCTTCACACAGGCCTAGGAGCCAGGATTCTTTAAGTTCCAATCTTGGCTCCCACACCGACACCCTGTGGCTTTGGGCAAGTCACATTCGCTCTGGGAATTTCCCCAGCAGGGAAATGGAGGTGATTGTAATTGTTGATCTGCCTCATGTGATGATGCGCTGCCTGGGCTGTCAGCAAGACTTGCACCTGGGATCTGCAGCACCGCAGCCCTGAACTCTACAGCTTGAGCTAAAGGACTAACTCCATTAGCTAGTAGCAGTATTAACCTGTTATCCCGTAGTGGACCATCCACTAGAGCAGCAGTTCTCAAACGTCATTGCACTGTCACCCGCTTCTGACAACAAAAATTACTACCCAACCCCAGGAGAGGGGATCAAAGACTGAACCTGCCCAAACCCCACCACCTGATCTCCGCCATGGGTGGGGGGCCTAAGCTGCAGCCCAAGGGCTTCTGCCCTGGGCGGGGGGCCTTTGGCTTTGGCTTCAGGCCCGGGCGGTGGAGCTCGTGCTTTGGCTTCAGACTTGCTGGGGCCAACACCAGCCTTGGCAACCCCATTAAAATGGGGTCCCGACCCACACTTTGAGAACCCCTGCACTAGAGGGAGACGTGACACCCTTTACCAGTATGTTACATTCACCACTTCAGAGCATGGTACCATACACTAAGAAATACTATTGAACTGCGAAATAGCCAGCTTGTGACTCTGTATAATGCTGCTGCTGTTCCAGGCCATTGAGAACTTTGCCATGACAGTGAAAACGACAGCACAGATGCTACAGACCTTTGGAACGGACCTGGCAGAGACTGAGCTTCCCAACGATGTGCAGTGCACGGAGGAACTCCTCTCCTCCCACACGGAGCACCACAACAAGCTGAAGGTGAGTAATGCTGCGTGGCAGCCCTACCCCTGGGTGCCTTGTTGGATTTCCCAACAGCAGGTTTGCTCTCTGCATTGATTCAGCCTTCGCTTGCTCCAGGGAGGAGTGAAAGATAAAGTGCCTCATTCTTTTTTTCCCAGTTGCTACATAACTAGTAATTACCTAAGCTACAGAAGCTGGCATTAAATTAATGCTAGCGGCTGGCCAATAGATGTGTTAGAACAAGAGTCCTGACTTTTTTGGGGTTGCCTGGTAGAGGACTGGCTTTTCCTGTGCTGGTTGAAGGCAGAATGGGTACGAGTGTTACCTCGTGCTGTAGATTGGCTCTAAAAGTTGGTTTTGCCTCGTTCCTTTCAGATGGCAATGCCTGGCATTGACAATCTCACTTACCACGTTATGGGGAAGTGGTCTAAGACTCGGGTATGAAATACCTACGCTCCCTGGCCATGCTAGTTCCTTTCAGGAAACCTGGCAGCTCAGAGCAGGTGTAGATGAGGTGGAGGTAGGAAGCACCAGTGCTTCCCTACTCCAGCACTGCCATTGTTATTAACACCAGGGCTAGTGCCAGAGGCGGAGAGTTCCCCAAAAAAGGCTGATGCAGATGAAGCCCCTCAAAACACACGGCCACATCCTGGCAGTGTCATCCAAGACCTTCTATGGTGGATAAAGTAAGTGTGTGTGTGTACATTCATTCATGTTCCAGAAGAGAACTTAAAAAACAAGGTCTTGTTTGCTGTGTGTACTCATACAAAGGGTATGTCTACCGTGCAATATACGCCCAACGTTTAGGGCTTGAGCATCTACACACATTTGTAACCCCAGCTTAGGAATTGTTGAACCCTGGGTCCCAGCCTGGGGCTCCAGCATCTACAGTACATTATGCAGCCCGAGTCCAACCACCTGTATCCCAGAATTCCTCCCAATATGTGGCCACTCTAACCCTAAGTTTGTGGTGCAGTGTGGAAAAAATTGACTGTCCAGAGGACAAAGAAGGTCGACCCGTGGGATGCTTTTGGCAGACTCCCAGAGCGTGAGTCCAGGAGGGCTGTGTCTACACTGCAAACCAATAGGACTTGAACGTATACGTAAGCGTAGAATATTACTAATTATTCTTGTTCTGTTGTACATTGAACAGGAGTTTCCAGCACAGAGGAGTGCAGGCTGCAGCTGTAAATGTTTGTGCCGCATCTCTGCTGAGCCTGAAGCTTAGCTGGGCGATGCAGGTTGGGAATTGGATGGCACTTGAATGTTTCTGAATGGTTGCTACAGTTGCATCAATAAGGGTTGAAACACCCTCCCTGCACATCAATGCACAGAGGTTAAAACCACAGGAGTGTGGCTGTTATTGCAGACCTATTGCACTCTTACAGCAAGCCATGAAGTCCACTTGCTGGTGGGAATTCTCGGGAACCTAAATCCCGGTCTTCCAGGCCACACGTGTGGTTGGGGGATGCCTTAAAATTCAATGAGATCCTCTCTCTCCTTGGAGTTGAACAGAATCATTCTCTCGCTGCATTTCAGCTCCTGCATTCTGAGTGGATTTTTTCAGCTGTTGGACAGGTCCATTGTGTGCTTTCGGGTTTTGCAGCTGCATCCACTGCACTGCCAGTACCACCCCTTGCAGGAGATTCTGATAGGCTCTTGGGCAGATGCAGCTGACTTCAAAGCAGTGTTACTGATAGAATAGGATTAACAGGAGTCTCCCTCACCAGCACTCCTACCATTCAGCAAACCTAGAGCTGCAGAAATCACTGACTCCGCTCCTGCCACCGAATTCACTCTATATTTGCCACTGTTTTTCTTTGTCCTTCCCTGGCATGTTTGTCTGAGGGCTCATAATAGCATGTAGATTTAGACAGCGCTTTAGCTCTTCAAATCATTGAACAGACAGAAACTAGTTAATAGGAAGAGTTGAAATTAGGAGACTAGATATTGTTCTTTTTCGCCTGGATCTATTCTGTCCTTTGGCTGGGACACAACAGTGTCGTAGTAGGGCCAGACGGTGCTCCGCTGAAATCAATGGGAGCTTTGCCACTGACTTCTGCAGAGGCAGGAGCAGATCTTAATTAGTCAATGTGCTGTTGAGATGGCTCAGGCAGAGGTAACTGTACTAGAAGGATGCTAAATAGTTATTTGAGTGAACTGAAGAGAGCGCCCTCTTCTCTTGGCAGCCTTGGAAGCACCGCATTCGGAAATCAGTCCTGAAGTCAGCATGGACTAGCTTGGTGAAAGCGAGGGTTGTCACCCGGACAGTCTGGGTTTTGGCTGGTGTGTCCGGGTTCCATTTGACAAGCCCTGATGTCTGGTTGTTGGGTTTTTTTTTAATCTTTGGAAAAGGTGGCAACCCTAAGCGGAAGGAAGGAGGCAGCGCAGCAGCTGCCACTGCCATCTCCGGGGCCAGGCTGCTCGTGCAGCTCGCGGTGTGCAAGGGCGGGGCCTTGGGGGGAAGAGGTGGAGAAGGGGGCGGGGCCTAGGGGAAGAGGCAGGGCAGGGGTGGGGCCTCGAGGGTCCAGTTCCCAGCCATTAGAAAGGGGGCAACCCCCATGAAAGTGTAGGGCCTGATTCACAGCCCAGGGAAGTCAGTGGAAAGACTTCGACTGATTTCAGTGGGATTTGGATCAGGCCCTTATTCTGGGGGTAATTAAAGATGGGAGCCTGCCACGTAAGGTAACTCAGTGTCTCAGGAGCTTTGCTGCAGAAAGCGGAGGCAGATTGCATCAACGAAACTCATTCATATACATAGCCGGAGGAGGAAGATCCATTATTAAAATTTTGTCTGAAGGAGGGAAGCACTAAAACGAAATTGATTTTTTATTAATTCACAAAAATAGATGAAACAGCTCTCGGCCATCTTGCTGTTCCCTCTTCCTGGACTCCTTCCCTGAGCTCCCTCTAGTGTTCTCAAATAGCTATTGCATCAGCTCACTCCTGCTCTGTTCAGTTAGCACTGACTACAGCGTCCGCCACCTCCAGCGATTTAAAATGAAGGCGACTTTCCTTTGTGCAGCCCAGCTCAGCCTGAGAGTGACAATGAAGCCCAGTGAGACAAAAACTTATGCAGATGTAGCAAAGACTATTTCATGGAAATCCTCACAAGACTTTAAAATGCATTTCAGAGCAATTTTATGCTCTAGTTCCTTACTGTGCCATGCCACACAAAAGGAGCACGCTAGAATTCAAACCCAGCCACAGCCGCAAATTGCACAAAGCCACCGGTGATACCAAATCAATCTCCTTTTAATCTCTGGTCAAAACAAACTTTAAACTACTCACTTGGTGCCTCTACTTACCATCCACCCTGGGTACTTACCTGGCCACAATTACCACAGTATCTGAGCACCTCACAATCTTTAATGTGTTTATTCTCACAGACCACCTGTTAGGTTAGGGCGGTGCTCAGGGTGGATTTGGTTTAAATCACTAGTCAGGAAGACTTGATTTAATCATGGATTTCTACGGAAAAGTGCATTCTTGTTGGTTGTTATAACCTTAATACATACTCTTGACAACTCATACATAGATAGATGTAGGTTTCATTTTTAGAAGGTACACACTATACATTTTTTAAATGATTTATTTTGAAAACTTTTCAGATTAGTTGTACAGCTGTATCAGAAATGATTGTTTGGTTATTTCATTTACCAAACGTAACTGAAGCAGATAGTTCATCTCCCAATGACTTCATAAATATCTCCAGTTCAACAGGTTAATCATTAATATCTGGAGGATTTTCTTGCCATGCTGTATTAGGAGGAGATCACCACCATTTAAATTGTTTTATTTAACTAAAACAACAATGTTATGTATTCTGGATTCTTTTTCTTCAATGGTAAACATATAATGTTTTAACAAAACAAGCATATGAATCTTTGAATGTAGTTAAACATTTGAGTTTTTTAAAATCCATTTTGTTTTTGTTAAAATTGGTTTTAACTAAAATAGTTAAATGAAATATTAAAAGAAAAATTAAATTGACTATGTCAGCCAGGTCAACGTGAGAAATTGAAAATATTGGCTTCTTCGGCTAACTCAGTCGTCTTCACCTTAACTTTCCTGTTTGTTCATTTACAAAACTTTTCTTAAACATGTGTGGCAGAGCTCTGACCTTGCTCCCGTGGGTCCTGCGCTTCTAGGCGGTTTATGCTGCCTCAGTGGCTCACTGTGACCCTCCACGTAGCCCTTCTCTCTCTAGGGCCAGGGTTACAGTCTACTGAGCCCTTTTCATCATAGGCTGCAAGGAGGTTGGTGAGAGAACTCCCACAGTCTCTGTTCAGCCTCCTGTCCTGACAGGGACCCGACTTCCCCTCCCAGGAGCTGTTCCTGTAGTGGTGGGTTGGGGGGAACCCGGGCCCGCCCTCTACTCCATGTTCCAGCCCAGGGACTCTAATGGTAGCAGTTGTTGGCAGCCAACCTTTCACTGCCAGAGTTGCTACATTTCCCTGGGCCACTTCCCCACAGCTCTCCTGCTTCTCCCTTCTTCACCCTTACCTTAGGGCTCCTTTAACGATGGTTTGATGGTGTCTTCAGTAACCAGCCCTTCAGCCGCACTTCCTCTCCTCTGGCTCCCTGGCTCTCCTCTGCCTGACTGGAGTGAGCCCTTTTTATAGTATCAGCAGGGCCTTAATTAGAGTCAGGTGGTCACATTAGCTTAATGGCCTCACCTGACTCTTTGCAGGTTAATTAGAGTCAGGTGTTCTCATTAGCCTGGAGCAGCCCCTGCTCTGGTCAGTCAGGGAACAGAAAACTGTTAATCCAGTGGCCAGTATATCTGCCTTCTGCTATTCTGTTGTACCCAACTGGCCTGGGTCTATCACACATGATATGAATATATTGTCTCATACTATAGAATTAGAATTTATAATCCCTATTCCATGATGAGATATCTTGAGCTGTATCTTAATTAAAACTATTTTAATTAAAAACTATCTTTAGATAGGTTTTTTCCTTAAAAAGCATTTTATCAAAAAATCTGATTTAAATTTAAAAAATCCGATTTTTTTAATAAAAAAAAATCATTGATTTTTATCCACCCTAGCAGTGCTATTATCCCCATTGTACAGATAGGGAACGGAGGCACAGAGACACCGTGACTTGCCCAGGGTCACACAGGAAGTCTGTAGTGAAGCAGAGAATCGAATGTCGGTCTCTAAGTCCCAGGCTGCCTTTTTGTGGAGAATTTTTAACAGAGATCACATTTTTGTGAGTGGGCCCACTTGTGGTAGGGCTCTTTTTTTGGTAAATTGAGCCCAGCATTTGATTTCCTAAATTATTGGGAGTCCATTCTTGGTATTTTGTAACTGCTTAACTGTTTATAAATGGGCAAAATAATTTGTGTAAAGGAAGGTGACACCTGTTGATTACTGGGGATAACAACAGAGTATAGATGGGCAAGGTTAACAATCGTAACTGATCTCATGATTGCCATATGTGAGGTTAGGAAGGAATTTTTCCCCAGGACAAATTGTCAAGTGATCTTGGGGGGTTGCACCTTTCTCTGCAGCATGGGTCACTTGCCAGGATTATCCGGGTATAGCTCATTTAATCATTTTCCTGCCATCGTGGGGGTCTTGAGCACTGGTGCA